>NC_082707.1:80214427-81570677 GCF_030144855.1 Hypanus sabinus | reverse complement strand
CCAGGTCTTGCTCCAGTTGGAAGTTGTCTGCTTCATTATCTGCAGAGTCATGAACAGGGTGGAGCATTGCACAATCAGTGAACATCCCTAATTCTGACCTTGAAGTAAGGTCATTGATGAAACAGCTGAAGTTGGTTGGCCTCAGGTACTACCCTGATGAACACTGTGGAGTTTTTCAGGTTAAGACTGTTTTTAAATAGTTTTAAATGTTCTTAGACATCAAAGTACTATTTAAACTAGTATATTTTCTCCCCCATCAGCCATTTATAATTTTCAATGAAGCTTTCCCTCAGCTAGCTATTCCCAATAAAACAGCACTTGACTATCCAATCTTTCCTCATGGCTATAACTTTACAGTCCTGGAGAAATTACTTGCAAATTTCCTCTCAGAATCTAAATCAAAAATTTATGTTCATCCGAATCATTAATATAGATGATAATATTAATGATTTTGACGACCATCACTTTGATTTTGATTTTGAGAGGAAATCAAAACACTACCACTAGTTCACCAAGATTGTAATGCCACATTGAGCAGATTTATTTTAAGAAAAGGAAATTTTAAGAAAAAGGCTTTGCATATCAGTCAGAAACCCGATGGATGGAGATTTACATTGATTTTCCAAAGTGTTCTCAGCCTCCTTCCTGAACCCTGCTCTCCGCAACAGCGGAATGTTTAACACCATAGCGCTCATTCCTAATTGCGCAAATTTTTACGGAAACCTCAGATGCCTACTCTGCTTCTAGGAAAATAATCATCTCACTTCCTGATTTCTAATAAATTTCCATCCAATCAAAAAATAACGTAGCTGCATGCAGGGTGCAGAGATGTAGAAAGATATGAGAAAGAAAGGAAAAAATGGTTGTTGAAATATTTTGACTGCAATGGAAGAAAAGTAGAATTTAAGGCTTTACAGAAGCTGTGTCACCAATGATGTACCCATAAAGAATGGCAGGGCAAAAAGCAAATAAGCATGGTGAAAATAATGCTGAAGAATATTTTTCAATGAAAGTGATTAAAGGAAGTGTTTCTTGCCTCCAAAAAAAAATACAGTTCAGTTTCACTTTAAGAGCAGAAACTGACTTCACAGGACACAGATGTCATTTTTACGGACCAATAAGCAGAGTTTTACACTTAAAGTTATGTCCAGCAGACAGCAATGTTCAAATTTCTGCACTAATAGGCAATTGAATTGATGTTACAGATGAAATATACTGCCAGTTTTATATTTTTTCTCCCCATTTAACTTATTCTCTACATTTCATATTATATTCATGCAGCAATTTAGTTAGTGATAGCCAGTACAGAGTAATTGATTTATAGGTAGTTTCAAGCATGAACCATTAATGACTGAGCAAATGGTTCACCTTCAATTCTAAACCATCTCATTTCTTCATATTTTAAAAGATCTTTTTAAAAAAAAACAGAAACTAAAAATGAGGAAATCATTTGATCCTGTGCTCAAGACATTTGATTCAATAAAGATAACTACATCCAAGTGGCCTTCAGAAAATCTTCTTGGGATTATTAGGCTTGGAGAATAAATGCTAGCAAAACTTGTGCAACAATCATTTCCCAGGGCGAAGTTCAAAGCTCAAAGGACATTTATTATCAAAGTATGCATATGTTATACAACCTTGAGATTTGTCTTCTTACTGACAGCCACAAAATCCATAAAAATTCTGTCAAGCACCCAATGTGTAGAGAACAAAGAAAACAAATCACGCAAATAATAAAAGTAAGTAAATAGCATTTATAATGAAAGTGAGATCACAGCCAAGAAGCCAGGCATCACTGCAGCTTGAGCAGGCCATTGCTTCAGTTCAGCACGGAGTCGAGTAAATGCCTCGGAGCAGTGAGCAGACCTCCAGTCCTAACACCCTGGCTTTTCAATTTGGTTTGGCACTTAAATGAGGTCATTCATTGCTTCACTTCATTATGCTCTAGGCCTGGACCTCGCTGTCATCAGGTACAGCGGGTTTTCTCAGTTTTAGTGCTCTCAGTGTTACAAATTTATTTAAAGCAGTTTGCCCATTGAGACTAGATCTTTGATTTTCCGTTATTTCTAGCAATGTAGTAGCCATTTTCTAAGTCTCCATTGTATTCTCCACTTCTGCTACTTTATTCAAAGCTTTGCACAACATGAGAACTTAGTTTATTGTTCCTTGGTTTGTTCCCTAATGTACTGTTAAAGCAAACTAGCTTCTCACAAAGATTTCCCTACAATAAAGAATGAAGCCATTAGGACCATCAGTCTATGTCCAAGCACAGAGCAATTTTATCAATCCCATCCCTTCACTTACTCACCTGTAACCTCGTCTTCTCATGTTCATCAGCACCTGATTCTTGAAGGCATATTGTGTACTCAAATCCACACCATTTCTGAATATCCATTTTGCATGCATTATATAATAATAACTGCTATGACGTTTACCAAGATCAAGAAATTAACATTGACACAGAAGAGAAATCTTTGCTAGACATTAAATGTAGCAAAGTAGGCTTTATGTACTGGATTACATCAAAATGAAAATAATGATGACAAAAATGGACTTGAGGCCATATGGAATGCAGGAAGCAGGTAGTACTGGCACAATGTTAGATACATACATGAGAGAGAAGGACATTGATGGAAATGTTAATATGGTTAGATGGAATACAATGAGAAAAGATTCATGTGGAGAGAATGATTTGCAGTCGAATGGTCTGTTCAAATACAAAAGAAATTACTACAATATTACTGAAATTATGGTGTCAAGGAGTTAACAAAGATGTAAAATTTTATCCACATGGATGCATGTTTGATTGGCAAACACCTAAGTTCAGCAGTCAAGTGATATGCCATACCTTATCAGCAAGAGACTCAATGGCGAAATGAACTGTTCCTGTGTGCAATATCCAAAATGTCACAGATTGCCACAGGGTTAACCTTTAATTTTATTGCCATTGGTTTCATCACATTACCTGGGCAGCTTAGTATGGACTAAAGAAATGGAATATTCTAATGTAAATTGTGAAGAGAGGGCACAGATAAATTGTTTTCAAATTAAATTTAAGGACCACTTTTATATGTTATTTTATCATATCAGGTTGTTGTAAAGTAAATCACATCCAATTGATTACTTTTGAAGTTAAGTGATTGTTTTTACATTCGATGTAGTAGCAGGCATTTTCCCCACCAAGGCAAGGTTCGCTCAAATAAAAAAATACGATGAATGACTACTTGATACATTAATTTTAAATCAGTGATCGTTGGAAAAGGAAGTTGGCTGGAAAATATAAATGGGCTCATTTCTTTTAACTTTGCCTTACTGTGATCTATTATCTTTGAGACATACAGATGAGTCTTGGTCAGATGAATAAAGTAACTCTGATGATACTGCATTCTCTTGGCACTGCAACTGTATCAGCCTAAGTTTATCTTACTTTCTTTGAGTTAAATCCAAATCCATATCCTATCATTATGTCAAATCAGGAGCAAAATAAGTGCAACATTTGATAATAAGTTATTGCAATACTTTCAGAATACATTTTTAAACATTCATGTTTTGAGAGTGAGCCACCAGCACAACCTGATTTACTACCTATCCCGTATTTCCCTCTAGGACATGGTGTTCAACCATTTTCTGCAGTTCATCTGTTAACTATAGGTATGTTATCAATAAAGGGGCAATGATATATTTTCAAGTAAGGATGATGTGTGATCTAGATAGGAACATGAAGATAGCAGTATTCCAATGTTCCTGAAGCCACTATTCTACTGATATTTGGGAGATATTATGACTGATGCAGTACTGTGCAGTTGTCTGAGGTTCTTATATAAGGCTGGATGCCTAAGACTTTTGTGCAGTACTATGTTTGACAGAGAGTGAGTTTGTAAATTTGGTAGGAGCAAAGGATTTTGGGAATGGAAAATAAGTACAGTTGACGTTTTGGGCCAATTTCAGTCCTGCTGAAGGGTTTTGGCCCAAAATGCCCACTATACTTTCTTCCGTGGGTGTTGCCTGTACTGTAGAGTTCCTCCAGCATTTTGTGTGCGTTGCTTGGATTTCCAGCATCTGCAGACTTTCTCTTGTTTGGGATGTTGGAAATGGTGAGGGTGGAGAGACAATGGGCAGGTGGCAGAGAAGGAGTGCCAGGAGCAGAGGGTGGTGTGGGTGCAGATACACCCAGCGCTGAGACAACAAGTAAGGTCATATAATTCCAAGCAATTGGTTTACTGTTCTTACAGAATGTCTCTCTGATGCTTCCCATTCCAACCCCTCTCCCTTCGCTTTTTCCAACGATGATACCCCTCTCGCTGCCCCCTTCTCACTCTCATTCTACAATAGAGACCCATATCAGAATCAGATGTACCATGCAGAGCATTCTAACTGGATGCATCATCGCCTGATATGGAGGTGGGGACACTACACAGGATCAAAATAAGCTGCAGAAAGCTGTAAACTCAGTCAACTTCAGCATTGGCACTAGCCTCCCCAACATCCAGGACAACTTTAAGGAGTGATTCCTCAAAAAGGTGGCACCCATCGCTAAGGACTCCCATATCCCAGGACATGTCCTCTACCATCAGGGAGGAGGTACAGGTTCCTGAAAGCACACACTGAATGATTCAAAAACAGCTTCTTCCCCTCTTTCAACAGACTTCTGAATTGATACTGAATCCATGAAAACCATCTCATGACTAATTTAATTTAACATATATTATATATGTTTTGTATTGTAATGTGCTGCTGCTGCATAAGAACAAATTTCATGACATATGCTGATGACATTAAACCACATTCTGAATCTGATCCTGAGGTTTATCATCACTCACATACTGTATGTTATGAAATTATTTTTTTGCAGCAATAGAGTGCAATAGATAAAATTACTAAGGTGCTGTGCAAAAGTTTTAGTCACCCTAGCTATATGTACTGTATATGTGCCTAAGACTTTTGCACACTACTGTATATGCATGCTTTTTTTTAATGATCTCAAGACACTTCTGGTTTAGAACTGTGCTACTAAAGCCAGGCAACAACTTACTGGTTGTTCATAAAGTAAGAAATACAACTAACTATTTTACTACTAATGCTTTTTCTGTGGAAAATTGCGATTAACGATCACCGCAAGCAATGAAGAGGCAAGCGAAGTCGAGGCTGACTCGAGTTTTAAAGCATGTGGGTGCAATGCAATTTTGGACTAAGGTTGAGACACGGTCGAGATGGAGTTGGGGCATACGAAGTGGAGAAAAGTCAGAGCAGAGGAGGTTAGAAACTCGTCCATGTGAATTGAGAGCGGTGTTTGATCAGTCAAGGTGCCAAGCTGATTTGGAAAGGTCGAGCACGAGGTCCAGTGTATATTGATGCGACAGTGCCTGAGTTCTAGTGTGAGGGGTGTTATAATGTGCGTACATAATGAAGAACTGCAGTTCTCAGTGTACAATGCAGGCGGTTCTCCTGGAACTGGAAGTGACATTGGTGAGAGCATCTCATCTGCTCAGATTGAACAGAAACCATGGCTGGAGTGTCCTGTATGTAAATATATGCCTGCATTTTCACCCATGTTGTTTGTCTATTAACAACAAACATAGCATGGTGTCAGAAGTCGGCATGAGAATTAAACATAGTGCGTAAATATACCTTGAGCAATTAAGAAAGAGATGCAAGGTTCTGTCGGAGAGAAGCTGCCGGCCAGAGAGCACATTGTGTCCCGAAGCTGCCATTGTACACTGATTTCACCAAGAGAGATTCAGGTGAGAGAATCCAAAAATGCTCATATTGAATGTGCTAAGTCCTCCTGCACTGTGTGCAGTTTACCAGCAATCTAACTGATACCTGGAAATGCTTCACACAGTGGTTCAATGTATATTTAGCAGCAGGAAGAACCAGAAGGGGCAGATGAAAAATTAAAAGCATCTATCCTTCTGCATGTAATTGGCAAGGGTGTTTTGGACATCTACAACAGCTTTCAAATTGATGAAACAGCTTGTTTATTGGACACTCTGATGACAAAATTTGAGAAGTATTTTGTCCCAAGTGAAAACATCACATTTGAAAGATTCTTTTCTTGTGACCAGAATTAAGGTGTTAGCTTTGACCAATATTTAGCTGAGCTTCAAACACTGAGTAAGTCTTTTGAGTCTGGATGTTTAAGAAACTCACTTGTTAGAGACAAAGTAGTTTGCCGAACTTCAAATAGGGGCTCAGGGAAAGATTGCTTCATGAAAAAGACTTAATGCTGGAAAAGGCTGTGAATATGTGCTGAATAGCAGAGAGCACACAATCTCAAGCTAAGGAGCAGCACGGGACAGACACAACAGTGTATGCTGTGAAAACAGAAAGGCAGAGCACATGGCGTTTCCGAAAGCAACAGCATAGCAAAGAGGTAAGCTCAAACAGCAAGTGCAGCAAATGAGGAGGTAGGCACATCCCAAAAGAGTCTTGCAATAAATGTGGGAAGAATAATAATTTTGCAAAGTGCTGCAAAGCTGGGGCTACCAAGAGAAAGGTGCTAAGGAAATGAAGGAAGTCTTTGCAGATTCTCTACAGACCACTGGTGCTGGTAAAACAGAATGGATTGTTCCAGTGACTCTGAATGAGACAATAATTCCATTCAAACCTGATGCTAGATGTTTACAAGACTCTCAAAGTAAAAGGCAAAATTTACCCAGTTAAGTTTAAAGAGAAAGGCGGTATTGCAGAGAACATTCCAGTAAAAGGAGGCTGTATTGTGAAGTTCAGGCAGGAAGGGCAACACCTAAAGGCACAGCTACTTATTGTAGATAAGCCAGTACGGCCAAGATTAGATCTGAGCACATGTGAAAAGCGAAACCTGGTGGAAAGAGTTTTCACAGTGTCCGCAGTCCAAAGATGAACATACTTCACTCATGGAAGAGTACGCAGATGTTTTGGAGGGGCTCGGATGCTTGCCTGGTATACACAAAGTCCATGTAGATGAGACAGTAGCTCCTGTTGTCCATGCATGCAGGGAAGTTCTGTTTGCTGTTGGAGACTAACTTAAACATGAGCTAGCATGCATGGATCAGATGAATGTCATACAGAAAGCTAAAGAACCAACGAACTGGGTGAGCTCACTGGTGATTGTGCAAGAGAAAAATGGAGATTTGCGGTTATATCCAGACTCAAGAGATCTCAATAAAGCTATCACAAGAGATCATTTTAAATTGCCAACATGGGAGAAGATTATGTCCCGGTTTGCGGATACCAAGTGGTTTAGCAAACTTCGCTTGTCATCTGGGTTTTGGCAGATGAAGCTTAATGAGGCAAGATCAGGACTCTGTACTTTTAATGTATCTGAGTGAAGATACTCTTTTCTTTTGTAATGGTATGGGATTCTGTCCGCACCAGAAGACTACCATAAAACTATTCGCATGATCTTTGAGGGATGTTGAGACCATGATGGATGACGTCATTTACTGGGAGACCACCAAGGAAGAACATGATGCATGACTGAGACAGGTGCTAGACATGTCATGGAATGTCAATATGAAATTAAATAAAGAGAAATGTGAGTTTAGTGTTAAGACATTGACTTTCATAAGAGACGTCATATTGGGAGAGGGAATAAAGCTTGACCCAAGAAACATGTCAGCAATTGAGAACATGTTGAGGCCCCAAAACAAAGAGGAGGTGAGACATTGCCTGCAGATGGTGATTTACCTGCCTGAGTTCATCCCTTGACTCTCTATTGTGTTGGCACCACTTAGGTCACTCTTTGAGCAGCTAAATGAGTGGATTTTGGTCTCACGAGCAGGAGGAGTGTTTTCCAAGGCTGAAAAGAATCCTAACTGAAGAATCTGCTGCGGTTTTATAACTTGGAGAGGTGTACTAGGATCTTGGCTGATGCGTCCCAGCAGAACCATGAGCAGTACTACTGCAGTAATATGATGGCACATGGCAACCTGTGGCTTATGCATCAAGGGCTTAAACAAGTGCAGAAGCCAACTGTACACAGATAAAAAAAAGAGCTTCTTCCCAGCATATCTGCATGCAGAAGGTTCTCTCTTTACATATAAGGACAAATTTTTGAACTGGAGAAAGACCATAAACCACTGGTCACAATTATGTCCAAACAACTGAATGACTATCCATGAGGATATAGCATACACTGATAAGGCTGCAGAAGACAAGACAGCGGCTATACTTTATCAGGACTTTGAAGAAATTTGGCATGTCAACAAATACACTCAAAAACTACAGTTGTACCATGGCGACCATTCTGACAGGCTGCATCACTCTCTGGTTCAGAGGGGCTACTGCACAGGACCAAAGGAAGCTGCAGAAGGTTGTAAATCTAGTCAGCTCGATGTTGGATACTAGCTTACAAAGTACTCGGGACATCTTTAGGGAACAGTGTCTCAGAAAGACAGCGTCCATTACTAAGGAGCTCCAGCAACCAGGACATGTCCTCTTCTCACTGTTACTATCAGGTAGGAGGTACAGAAGCCTAAAGGCACACACTCAGTGATTCAGGAACAGTTTCTTCCCCTCTGCCATCCGATTCTTAAATGAACATTGAATCTTTGTACATTACCTCACTTTTTTTTAATACACAGTTTTGCATGGTTTTTAATCTATTCAATATACATAATTGATTTACTGGTTTATTTATTATTATTATTATTATTTTTATTATTTTTCCTCTGCTAGATTATGTATTGCATTGAACTCTTGTTGCTACGTTAACAAATTTCTTGTCACATGCCAGTGATAATAAACCTGGTTCTAATTCTGAATCTAATTCTGATTCTGAAATATGATGTGAAGAAGATGTATTGACCAGGAAAATAAATGTTTTCTGTTGATGCGTTATTTCGATCAGTCAACAAGAAAGACATGAGTGACCAAGAGATTAATGCTGATATACAGGACTATGTTGACATGATTGTCACCTCAATTCCAGTTTCTCCCAATAGAACAGATAAGATTAGGACAGCAGCAGGTACAGATGAAACAATGAAAGTACTGAAAGTGACAATATAGAAAGCATGGCTAGCAACTAAGAACAACTGTCCAATGTGTATTCAGGATTACTGGGCATGCAGAGCTGAACTGTCAGTAGTGGAAGGTATGGTCTTCAAAGGGTTTGTGATTCTAGTGTTGCTACACAAGTAAATACTCCAGAAGATACAAGAAGGGCAGAAGGACATTTTGGTGAAAAGAAGTGTAAATAAAAAGCTTGTGAAGAATGAATCAAGACAGCAGCCAGATCACTGCTTGATGTAAAATATGCCTTACCTACAAACCAAAGACCTGCTTAAACCACACCTTGTACCAGACAGGCCATATTTCAAAGTTGGAGTAGATTTGTTAGAATGTAATGGGAAGTGTCATTTTGTGGTAACTTTTCCAATTACCCAGAAGTTGCAACAATGTAATCAACATCCAGCAAAGCAGTCATAACCTTCCTGAAAGCTGAGTTTGTGAGGTATGCAGTTCCATGTGAAGTGGTATCAAACAATAGTCCACAATTTACGAACTGTGAATTTGAGTCCTTTGTCAAAGACTGGGGGTTTCAACATATAACAACAAACCCACATCACCCA
Source organism: Hypanus sabinus (assembly GCF_030144855.1). Lineage (NCBI taxonomy): Eukaryota > Metazoa > Chordata > Chondrichthyes > Myliobatiformes > Dasyatidae > Hypanus > Hypanus sabinus. Next base: position 81,561,123 of record NC_082707.1, on the reverse strand, counting down.
AAATCTACTGGCCTAGCAGAGAGTTTGGTCAAAGTAGTGAAAAGCCTCATGAAGAAAGTGCAAGATGGATGAGAGAATTTCCACTAAAGTCTGGTGATTTACAGAAGTGCACCTCTGCAGAATGGCCTTTCACCAGCCCAAATACTGTTGGGTTAATGCGTACACACTAACCTTCCCGTGCATGAAAGCCTATTGACACCTAAAAGAGCACACAAGGTCAAACTGGCTAAAGAATGCAAAAAGCCTATCAGTCCTGAAGTCGAGAGATCAAGCGCAAATCCAAGATCACAAGTCTGGCTCATGATCCATGCAAGGATATGCACAAGAGGAAGTGGCCGCACATTCCTACCAGATCCAGGTGGAGCAAGGAACACCTCAGGGAAGGAACTGTGTGGATCTACGACCCCAAGCTCGAACCCATAGCTATGACTCGTCACCTGTCAGTATATCAAGGAGGCCAGCAGTTGTGAAAAATAAACTTCTTGTTCAGAGTTCTCAGAAAGACTCTAATATTAACACAGCAAATGAAAGCAAGGCATCTGCAGAGACAAATAGTAGACCAAAAGGATCATTAAACAATTTCAGAGACTGATTGAAAATTGCTGATTGAATAAGGGACTGTATTTGCTCATTACAATTGATGTTAATGTAGGTATCATTGTTGGAAAGCATGATTGTTTCTTGCAAGTTTATGATTTCATAGTATTGTGTTAGGTTTTTCTTTAATAGGGAAGATCTGTTTATATGTATGTACATTGTAAAGAACTGCAGTTCCCAGTGTGCAATGTGGGCAGTTCACCTGGAACTGGAAGTGACTTCAGTAAACAGGTCACCCTTGCTCAAGTCAAACAGAAGCCATAACTGAAGCTTTTGTAAATGAAGATGTGCTAGCAATTTTAACCATGCTGTTTGACTTTATTAAGAACAAACGTAACACAAGGGATGACCTGATATTTGGATGATTTAAATACCGAGCTGGATGGATTGAAAAGGCAGGATGTCGGGCCAGTTCTACTTGCTGATTTACTCCACTCTCCATGGCACTGCTGCAAAGACTGTGGCATGCTCTGGGCTTCATGTCTGCGACCTCCTTTTCGATTTGCTCCACCATGTGATATACTGAGGGCCTGCTCCAGGCTTCAAGTCTATGGACTCACTTTCATTCTGAATGCTGTTGCTTGCTTTTACAGTTTGCATGATTCGTGTTTCTCTCTCTCTCTCTCTCTCTCTCTCTCTCTCTCTCTCTCTGCGAATTGGGTGCTTGTTTGTCTTTTTTAATGGGTTATTTTGGGTTTCTTGTTTTGTAGCTGCCTGCAAGGGAACAAATCTCAAGGTCATATAATTTTTACATACTTAGATAATAAATGTACTTTGAACTATAAACTCTAATGTTTCAAAACAATTGACAATGCTGGAGTCCTTCTCAATGTAACATCTTTATTTCCTTTTATTAGTAATGGTGCTTATAATTCAGAATATAGTAATTAAGAGAGAGGTTAGTTTGCTCAATATTCCCCTTGTGTGGACTGTGAAAGTAAAGTTTTGAAATTGAAAACAGCTGATTTATTAAATTCAGTTTTGGACATCAACTTGGAAATGTGTTAATAATAGAAAATTAATTTAAATGCAGACAAGTTCTCACTGTTCACTTAAGTGGGAAGTTTTCATTTTTAGCAGAACAGACCTTAATTTGAATCTCAGAGGATATGTGAACACACCCCCATCTGGGCTCAGGTAAACATACATCCATTTGACTTCAGTCAAATGCTAACCAAGCACACCAAGGATTTGTAAAATTTACATGGACAATTGACAACGAAGGCTTGCATTGTGTATGCCACCAACATACTTAATGATACCACATACACCAGCAATCATGAAGTGCTCAGGTGCTTATCCAGCTGTTTGTTTCTTTCAATCATCTTCCAGTAAATTAGCATTCCAAGCACACAATGTACAAAAAGATTCCATCTGAAATGGAAAAATGCAGTATTCCATCGACAAAATAGCTTTGGCTTAAATCATCCAGATGAAATCCTGATTGTTCAAGGTTTCTGAGCAAATAGATTTCAACACTGTACTGAAATATCACAAGTTATGACAATCCTATCAATAATTTCCAAAAAATCTATCTGATATTAAAAAATGGATCCGTATTGGAAGGACACTGTGTTTTAGTGCAAAGTACCTACCAGGCATGCTATTATCTCATTAATTGCTGAAGCCTTTTGCAATTCAATTTACTGCTGCTGTTATGTTATAGCATTCTATCTTTTCTAAACAGTACAATCACTCTTAACTTTATCTCTTGAAACTTTGTTTTTATCCTCTAGAATGAAAGGAACTGACCTTTCCCCACCCTGGAGAGGCAGAATAGAATGAAATTTCTCATGACAGGTAGCTGCAGATTTATCAAGGTTACAATTGTCTTTGCAGATTCCCAAATATCAGCACCTCAAGGCACATACATCACCATTTTGTATGTAAGGATTGAATTTCTAAGCACACTCAATCCAATTTTAAAATCTGCTCTGTATTGAGCATGCTAAGATCAGGGACAATCGATATTCCCTGAATCACAATGAAAATTTCAATAAATATTTATTCAGCTGGAATAAATATGCAGGCCACTCCAATGCCTTAAAATCCAGGAATTCCTGTATCCCCAAAGATGAAAAAAAACTGCATTTTATGTTGAAGAGATCTTAATCAATAGTTTATAACCAACAAGTATGTTAATTGATAGAAACAATCACATAACTGTATCCTGACTGATGTCTTCCCAGATTATTTTCTGTCTGCAGTTGACCGATGTATCCTATTTAGTAAAGCTTCCTGATACATCAGCTTCTTCTTCATACATCCATTTCTTCTTTTCCTTTTTAAAGCTATTCCTTAGGTCCACTCCAGTTCTGCTGCTTAGTAGATCCCTATGAGTGAACTCTTTTAACGTTGACTGCCTATTACATATCAGCTAACACACAGCCTTAAAAATGCAGAGTTTTGATCATCTAGCAAAGTGATACAAAGCAACTGGGGACCAGGCTCTTTAACACAAACTATTAACAGACATATTGCATATGTCACCTTCTACTCTGTTTCAGACTTCCTTGGAATCGAAGACGTCTTGCTTTCCTCCCTGTTTTGAGAAGTGGGAGTTGCCTGTGCAATGTTTCTTTCAGTGTGGGATGGCTGTTGAACACTAGCTACCACATAGTCTTGGACCAATGACAAGGAGATCCTTGGTGATTAGAAACTAGCTCTGCTGCATAGATTTGAAAACATGTACATATGTGAACACACAGACAATCATGCCTTCACCCATTCTATACACATACAGATGCATTTATTCACATTTAAATTCCCAACTCTAAGCATGTACCATCAACAACTGACCACAGACATCGATACATTTGGACCCGCTTACTCTTACAACCCATTTGCCCAATTCTCGTTCCTTTCCCCCGTCCCCAATTCCTCGGTCACCTTACTTCTGCTACCTTCCTCATCTAAGTTTCTTCTCTTTTCACTTGCCTCCTTTACTCCCTCCCCCTTGATTCCTCCAATTCTTTTCCCCAGAGACAGGACTCCCCTCAGTCTCTATCTACTTGCTTTCCCCAAGTGAGTCTGCCCACTGATTATGGCCAGTTCATAATTTCTTAATGATTCTCCCCCAAAGCATGGGTCAGCCTCCCCTTACGCAATCCCAGTCACAGCATATGACCACCTGTGGCCAATGGCCTAGCCCAGAACTCCTGGATTGTCAGGACTACTTATGACTTTTTTTTTGAAGACTGCCCAGTAGCATTGGGATCACATTTGCTGCTGTCAACTCTAACAACTACAGAAGTGGAAATGATCCATAATCAGATAAAGGTTCTTCCTTCAATGGCAATGATTCCACAGAAGTATGTCATGGGGGATCATTGCAATTGATGTCTACATTGTAGTGAAGCAGACTGCTGCCTGCATCCATTGAACAGAGGAAATCATGTATTCCCCTGGAGAGGGAAATGGAGTGAGTTGCTAAAACAAAGTTACAATTTATTTAAACAGGAAGTGGCAACTGAGATAGGTTTACTTCTACTGTTATTAGTCCAAACCATTGAAATGAAATGAACAGAGAAGAAAAGGAATTTCTCATACTTCAAAAAATGGAAAATCTTATATCATGGCTTATTTCATTCTGCTCTCTTGTTGTTCTGAGGTATCTGTTATTCAGTATTAAAGCTAACCAGAGCACTGAATAACAGCAATACCTCAGTAAGTCAGTTCCTTTTCTCTCACATATCTTTATCCCACACTGAATACAGGATTGTCATAAGCACAAACAGGAGATTATTTTCATGCTGGATAAGAATGAAAGAGACATAAATCTCATCCATTTTTTGCTGTAACTGAAAACCCAGTCATCCAAATCTTTTTTTATTTGTTTTTATTTTGGTTTATGTTTGGCCTCTTCTATTTTGTGTGTTTGTGTATGTTTTTGGTTCCTTTCTGTTTATGTTCTAAAATGAATTTACAATATTAACACAAAACTTAATTAAAGCATTATCCACTCTTTCTATAATGCACTCGATCGCTTTTTGCCAGCAGTCCCAGAAGCCAACAAGCAATCCAAAAGATTTTGTTGACTCCCTCTTCAGAGGCACTTGAGCAGAGGGCAGGCCACTGATCCAAGCAAGAAATCCCCCACCACACACCACGTCCTACTGCCTGGATCATGAAGAGTTACTTATTCAGACCAAGGAGTGGATTGATGAGAAGTTTCACATTTGAACGTTTGCACCAAATACCTAACCAGGATCATATGACTTAAAATACAACCAGATAATGAGGAGCAGCTGCTGATGTGCAGGGCTTGTGCTGGAAGCTAGTCGGACAGTAAGCTGGCTGTGGTCATGTAGACCAGCCCCTTGGTCTTTCTGACTGTTGGGAAATTAGGTCAAACAATTCAATTTGCAGGAACCATCAGCTCTTTGAAGAACCAGCATTTTTAATCTGTCGGGAAACATAAATGCAAGAGCACCTTGAAACACAAAAAGCAGAAATTCTCTATTTTGTTTGAGCTTTACCTAATGTAGGATGACATAACAGTGGTAGGGAATGTGAATCTAATGAACAAATCAACCATTGTTAATGGGCACCAAGTTTAAGAGAAAAAGTGCCTTTCATTGCAAAAAACATAGTCTACCAAGAGCTCATTTACAATTCTTCTACTTTGACCACCTCTCTCATATTAACTGCTGATGGCAGGCCCAACTATTCGCTATAATTGGAGTATTGTGTACAGTTCTGGTCACCGAATTATAGGAAAGATGTCAACAAAATAGGGAGAGTACAGAGAAGATTTACTAGAATGTTACCTGGGTTTCAGCACCTAAGTTACAGGGAAAGATTGAACAAGTTAGGTCTTTATTCTTTGGAGCATAGAAGGTTGAGGCGAGACTTAATAGAGGCATTTAAAATTATGAGGGGGATAGATAGAGTTGATGTGGATAGGCTTTTTCCATTGAGAGTAGGGGAGATTCAAACAAGAGGACATGAGTTGAGACAGGGGGCAAAAATTTAAGTGTAACACAAGGGAGAATTTCTTTACTCAGAAAGAGTTAGCTGTGTGGAATGAGCTTCCAGTTGAAGTGGTAGTGGCAATTTTGTTATTGTCATTTAAAGTAAAATTGGATAGGTATATGGACAGGAAAGGAATGGAGGGTTATGGGCTGAGTGCGGGTCAGTGGGACTAGGTGAGAGTCAGCGTTCGGCATGGACTAGAAGGGCCGAGATGGACTGTTTCTGTGCCGTAACTGTTATATGGTTATAAATTGATACAATCATGAAGAAGGCACATGAGTGGTTATATTTCATTAAGATCTTGAGGATATTTAGTATATCACCAAGGACTCTCCAATTTCCCCAGATGAATCAGAATGGAGACCATTCTGACTGGTGGCATCACAGCCTAGCATAGGACCTCCAATTCACAGGATGGAAAGAAGCTGCAGAGAGTTATGGACTCAATCACCATTCTCCACATTAAGGATATACTTAAAAAGCAGCAGTGTCTCAAGAAGGCAGCATCCATCATTAAGGAGCTGACTACTGGGACATGCCCTCTTATCATTACCTACATCAGGGAGGAGGTACAGGAGCCCAAAGACCCACACTCAAAGATTTAGGAACAACTTCTTCCCCTCTACCATCAGATTTCTGAACAATCTATAAGCACTATCTTGCTATTCCTCTTTTGCAGTATTTATTGCAATTTTTATACCATACACTGCACTGCAGTCACAAAACAACAAATTCTGCAGCATGTCAGTGACAATAAACTTGAGCTGCCAGCACATAACACATAGCTTTGCACTGTCTCAAAATCTCTCTGATTCTCTATCCCACATTAGCTGCAACCCACAGAAAAGCATGAATTATGACAAGATAAAACAACATATTTATTTCCTTTGTATTTATAGGGGGTGATTCCTGGGTCAGCTACTTCTGGGTTTGAGATTGACAGAGGTTGTAAAACAAAAAGGAGGATGGTTAAACATCTCTGATGGCTGCAGTTGACAAATTTATTACTGAGACATGTCTTTCAGGGCACACTGCTTCTCCTCAGGCATGCAAAACACATTAAGTTACTAATATATGAAAGGCTCTCCTGCTGATTCTTTCTACAGATTTGAATCAACAGCCACTGAATTGCAGTCATTGCTTCTCTTGATTGAGTTAGAAAAACAAATAGACAAGCAATAGCAGGTGGTCTTAAATTACACATGGGGAGTGCCGACTTGTAGTGGTGGGGGGAGTGGGGAAGGTTGATGGTGATTGCGTTTATGTTTCAGCATCAATAATTATTTTTTTAATTTACAGCAGAGTAGAATGAAGTGCAAAAAGAGCCTGTAATGATAATCAATTTTATCTTATTTTTTCCTTGGCTGATTAGAAATGGTTCTTCATGCATTGTGTCAAAGAGTTGGATTGTTGCTGAGCAGCCAGTTATTCCCAACAGAAATAATGTGGGGAGCACATGTGGTGATCCTTCATTTCCTCGCTGAGGCATAGAGCCGGGTTTCATTGTTGTACTCAAACAAGCACAGTGTCTGAATTCACAACACAATAATTCATCACACTGACTCATTCTAAATAGCCTATCACAGCTTTGCAGAAAACCCTCGACTGTGATAGCAAGCGCAGACCCAGTCTCATTAGATTAACTAGTTTGATTTTGAATTCATGCTGCTCTTCACTCAGATAGCATCATAACATTGATTTAATTCAGGCACCATCAACCAAAGTATTGTGAAAGGGTCTCTGGAACATGCTTTCAAAATGTTACAAAATTTAGAAATTTAACTAAACCTGTTGTGGAGCTTAGAGTCTGTGTGTGTATGCTTGTGTGCAATATCGGAAACACGTTCAAAAGAAGAAATACAGTATTCTCGTTGTATTTTTCATCAGGTTTTGTTTATAAATAAGGAAAGAAATCTAAGAAAATTTAGATATCCTTGATATTATTAGGTAGGAACTTGGGAACATAAATTGGGAGCAGAAGTTCTCAGGGAAATGCAGGGCAGCAATATGGCAAATGATTAGGGAACATTTGCATGGCATTCTGCATAGGTGAGTTCCACTGAGGCAGAGAAAGGATTGTAAGGTAAAAGAACCATGGTGTGCAAAGGATGTGGAAAATTTAGTTAAGAAGTAAAGAAAAGCTTATGAAAGGTTCAAGGAACTAGATACTGATAGAGTTCTAGAAAATTGCAAGGTTGCCAGGATGGAGCTTAAGAATAAAATTAGGAGAGTTAGAAGGGGCCATCAGAAGGTCTTGGCAAGCAGCATTAAGGAAAACCCCAAGGCATTCTACAAGTATGTGAAGAGCAAGAGGTGAGCCATGTGAGAATAAGCCCAATCAGGAGCGATTGTGGAAACATGGGCATGGAGTTGGGGGATGTAACGGAGGTATTTAATGAATACTTTGCTTCAGTATTCACCAGGGAAAAGGACCTTTGCAATTGTAGGGATGAAACGCTTGAGCATATAGACATTAAGAAAGAGAATGTGCTGGAGCTTTTGGAAAGCATTAAATTAGATAAGTTGCTGGGACTGGATGAGATATACCCCTGGCTACTGAGGGAAGCAAGGGAGGAGGCTCCCTTGCTGAGCCTCTGGCAATGATCTTTGCATCATCAATAGGGATGGGAGAAGTAACAGAGAATTGGAGGGTTGCAAATGTTGTTTCCTTGTTCAAAAAAGGGAGTAGAGGTAACCCAGGAAATCATAGACCAGTGAGTCTTACTTCAGTAGTGAGCTAGGTGTTGGAGAAGATCCTGAGAGGCAGGATTTATGAGCATTTGAAGAGATATAACCTGATTAGGGATAGTCAGCATGGTTTTGTCAAGGGCAGGTTGTACCTTACGAGCCTGATTGAATTCTTTGAGGATGTAACAAAACATATTGATGAAGGTAGAGCAGTGGATGTAGTGTACATCCAGTTCAATAAGGCATTTGATAAGGTTCCCCATGTAAGGCTCATTCAGAAAGTAAGGAAGCATGGGATCTAAGGAGACCTTGCTTTGTGAATCCAGTATTAGCTTGCCCACAAAAGCAAAGGGTGATTGTAGATGATTCGTATTCTGCATGGAGGTCGGTGACCTACGGTGTTCCACAGGGATCCATTCTGGGACCTCTCCTCTTTGTGATTTTTATATATGACCTGGATGAAGAAGTAGAAGGGTGGGTTAGTAAATTTGCTGATGACACAAAGGTTGGGAGTGCTGTGGGTAGTTTGGTGGGTTGTCAGAGGTTACAGCAGGACATTGATAGGATGCAGAACTGGGCTGAGTAGTAGCAGATGGAGTCAACTCAGATAAATGGTTCATTTTGATAGGCCAAATTTAAATACAGAATATAATATTAATGGTAAGACTATTGGCAGTGAGGAGAATTAGACAGATCTTGGGGTCCGAGTCCATAGGATACTCAAAGCTGCTGAGCAAGTTGACAGTGTTGTTAAGAAGGTGTACAGTATGTTTGCATTGATCAACCATGGGATTGAGCTCAAGGGATGTGAGGTAATGTTTGAGCTATATAGGGCCTTGGTCAGATCCCACTTGGAATACTGTGTTCAGTTCTGGTCACTTCAGTAAAGGAAGGATGTGGAAACCATACAAAGAGTGGAGAGGATATTGACAAGGATGTTGCCTGGATTGGAGAGCATGACTTATGAGAATAGGTTGAGTGACCTTGGCCTTTTCTCCTTGGATTGACGGAGAGTGAGAGGTGACCTGATAGAGGTGTATAAGATGATGAGCGGCATTGATCATGTGGATAGCCTGAAGCTTTTTCCCAAGGCTGAAATGGTTAACATGAGGTGGCATAGTTTTAATGTGCTATGAAGTAGGTATAGAGGGGACATCAGGAGTAAATTTTTCACAGAGAGTGGTGGGTGCCTGGAATGCACTGCCAGTGGTGGTGGTAGAAGCTGATACAATACAATCTTTTAAGATATTCTTAGATAGGTATATGGAGCATAGAAAAATAGAGGGCTATGTGGTAGAGTCATTCTATGGTCGGCACAACATTGTGGGCTGAAGGGCCTGTAATGTGCTGTAGATTTCTATGTTCTATGTTCTATTCTCAAATTTGATCTATATTGATTGTCAAACCTGCAGCAACCAGAGCATCACAAGGTGTTCAGACCAGTGAAGATATGCCATAAACCTTCTTTACCATTCCAGCTACATGTGTTGCCATTTCAGGAAGCACTTCAAGACCCTTTGTGCTCCCAAGGGTCCTGTCACTAACTGCATACTTCCTTCTTGCATTTTGAATTCCCACATGCGTCCCACATTTGTCCAGATTTAGACCTACCTGCTGTTTCTCAGCTCATACTGCATGTGAGTGGATGTCACACACAAAGTGCAGTCGGCATTTTGGGTTGAGCTCTCAACTTTTTTCCATAGATGCTGCCTGGCCTGCTGAGTTCCTCCAGAATTTTGTGTGTCTTGCTTGGCTTTCCGGCATCTGCAGATTTTCTCTTGTTTGCAATTGGATGTCAAATGTTGACTGATTATGAACCAGTGAAATGCCTTGATGTATTTTAGGATAAATAGACTAAATTTTACTGGATCTGGCCTGTAGCTCAAACTTATCCATCACACTGGCTGCCCAGCACTTTGTTTTCCTGACATGATGCCTTGAAAGGAGGAGGAACAGCAGAGTACATTTAGGAAAGTGTGTATCAGGTAAAGAGTCACTTGGGTTGCATCAAGGCCTAGTAATGAATAAAATGGAAGCAACACCTAACAGGATGGCCATTTTGACAAGGGGTCAAAATGCAGGCTTTGGTGAACATTGAGCTTCATTCAGGAGGGCAAGTTGTAGTAAGATAAACCAGGTAGCATTTTTTATTGCCCTTGTGTTGTTAAAAAGGGGTATTGATTGCAGTCAGTGGTGTGGTACATTCCACCTGTGAGTTGTCAAAGATCAGGGAGAGTTCAAGTGCCCCTGGTGATTTATTTGGAGGAAGTCTGTCCAACGGTATTTCCTTTCAGACTGCATGGAGTGTACAGAGAAGATTATGGGCTGCAGCTTCATGGAGCTGATCATGCCAAAAGTTCAGTCAGATAGATGGGTGGCTGTCAAGAGTTGCAGGGAGATAGTACAAGATGCCCCATGCCTGGATCTTCTCATACAAGAATTTTGCTTTGGATATTGTTGGCAGGGTTGAAAGGGCATACAGGAGTGAGATGTACCAGTTAGTTGAGTGGAGTCGCAGTAACAATCTTGCACTCAACGTCAGCAAGATCGAAGAGCTGATTGTGGGGTTCAGGAAGGGTAAGATGAGGGAACACAAACCAATCCTCACTGAGAGATCAGAAGTGGAGAAAGTGAGCAATTTCAGGATGCTGGGTGTCAATCTCTCTGAGGGCCTAATCTGGACACAACACATTGATTCAACTATAAAGAAGGCAAGACTGTAGCTATATTTCATTAAGAGTTTGAGATTTGATTTGTCAATTAAAACACTTGAAAAATTCTCCAAATGTACCATGGAAAGCATTCTGATTGGCTGACATCACCATCATTGCTGGATGAGGCGCTGGCCAAGGTGGAGAGGACAGAAGCAATTTTAACCCCTCCCAAGGCGTACCAGCATCACCCTGCATGCCACAAACTCGAGCTTATGTCACTGAGGATGAGGAGAAAATGTGAAATACGAGAAGGCATAACTTTAAGCTAAGAGGGAAAAAGCTTAAAGGAGATTTATGCCTAAGATTTTCTTTTACACAGTGTTGTAGGTTCGTGGAGTGTGTTGTTGGGGAGGTGGTGGAAGTAAATACGACAGTAATGTTTACAAAATATTTAGATAGGCTCATGAACGAGTAGGGAATTCAAGGATATAGATCATGTGCAGGCAGGTGTGTATTTAAAATGGCATCATCGTCAGCACAGACATCACGGATTGAAGCCTGGTCATATACTGCATCATTTATCATTTCTAATTCTCTCTGCACCAACCTAATCTGGACACAGAGGCCCATGTGAACTGGCCTTGTTTAACCTGAGTGCTATTCTGCTAATTGATGTGGTCAGCCTCAAGAGGCATATCCTGAGATCCCTGTCCTACACTAATACACAATCTGCTGGAGAAACCGAACAAGTCATGCAGCATCTTTGTGTGTCGGGTGGGGATGGGGTGGGGTGTCGGGAAGAATTGTTGAAATCCTGTGCCTCAATTCCAGCATGTGCAATCTCTTGTATTTCCATTCTTATGATATCCTGATGGTTCACAGACCACTGACACAAAATGCCTTTGATTAAATTGAAATGCTTCTTAAATTCAAATACATTTAAAACTGTTCAAACAGCATTAGGTTATTAAAATGCATTAAAAATATTTTTTCTCTTTTTCTCATTTACAGTCTAAAATATGAAGCTTAGAAATTAGCTGAAAACATTATTGAGTCACCGTATCACACAGCAGAAAATCAGGCCTTTGTCACACTGAGTCTACACAGAGCAGCAAGCACTTACCTACACCAATCCTATTGTGTACCTCATATCTACACACTGGGAACAATTTACTGTGAGTAATTAATCTACCAACCTGCCTGTCTTTGGGACATGGGAGGAAACCACAGAATGCTGAATGATTTGGTCATAGGAGTTGTAAACTCTGTACATGAAGGTCAAGATTGAACCCAGTTCACTGGAGACATTGGGGCAGCTGTCTGACTTGCCGTGCCATTGTGCTATCCTTAATAAAATATTATAAATAAAGCTAAATATAAAAATTAAACTTATAAAGGTAAAAAAAAACTACTATTTTTGGTTTGTTTGGCATTTCATTCAAATGGCTTACACAAAGCAGATGTAAAATACAGTTGTACCAAAACTCAGTATGTCAGTGCTCCGTCGTGAGACTCAGCACAACAGGGCAGTTGCAGGTCAAATGTGATGGAGAAAGAATGTGTTGTTTTCCAAATCAACCAACTTTTCCACTTCAATGCACAGGGGCAGAAGTGAGAGACAGTTAACCAGTGTTGGTCAACTGTGCAGCCAACACAGCTCGTTCATTCACAACCCATGACGGTGTGGCTAGGTACAGCTCAACTGCCATTCATAAATTTGCTGATGATACAACCCTTGTTGGCAGAATTACAGATGGTTATGAAAGGGCATACAAGAGCGAGATATACCAATGAGTTGAGTGATGTCTCAGTAACAACCTTACAATCAGCTTCAGCAAAACCATAAAGTATTGTGGACTTCAGAAAGAATAAGACAAGGGAACATAAACTAATCTCCATAGAGGGATCAGAAGTGGAAAGTGAGCAACTTCGAGTTCCTGGGTGTCAATATCTCTGAAGACCTCACCTGAACGCAAAATATCGATGCAGCTATAAAGAAAGCAAGACAGCGACTATATTCTATAAGGAATTTGGGGAGATTTGGTTTAACTCCATCACGGATGCTAACCTCCGTAGTATCTATGACATTTTCAAGGAGCTGCGCCCATCATTAAAGATTCCCTCCACCTAGAACATGCCCTCTTCTCACTGTTACCATTGGGAAGGAGGTACAGAAGCCTAAAGGTACACACTCAGCTATTCTAGAACAGCTTCTCCCACTCTGCCATCTGAGTACTAAATGGACATTAAACCTGTGAACTCACTACTTTTTAACTTTTTTTTGGCACTACTTATTTTAACTTAAATATATAATAGACATATACTTAATGTAGCTCTGTTTTTGTTCTCTATATTTATTTGTCATGTATATCTTTGTACTACTACCATAAAGTTAGCAAATTTCACAACATATGCCAGTGATATTAAACCTGATTCTGATTCTGAACTCTACTCATTCATAGCCCAGAGACAAGCATGATTCATCTCACTATGGGCACTATTCAAATTCGTTATGGTGTTGTTTCCATGACCTGAATCCAAACACCTATGCACCTCGTCCTTGCTGTTTCCTCATGTAATGCCCTGGTTCACATCTTTACTGTTATGCTGTAGGTATTTCATTTAGCAGCTCTTTCAGCCTGTTTGGATTATTGTTGAAGATAAGCGAGGTTGTGGAATGTGTGCCATCCAATTAGGGCAAACACGAGGAAATCTGCAGATGCTGGAAATTCAAGTGACAGTTGATGTTTCTGGCCGAGACCCAACCTCACTCCTTCTTTCTTCATCAAGGACTCTCCCACATCCACCGATGACCCCTTCTCCCATCTTCAAGCCTCCTACTCTTCATGGACATGCCGCTCTGGTCTTCTGCCTGCTCTGGATCTCTTTATTGCTAACTGCTGACGGGCCATCAACCGTCTCGACTTCACCACACCTTATTCCAATTCCAACCTCCCTCCTTCCAGTCCTGATGAAGGGTCTCGGCCCCAAATGTCGACTGTACTTCTTCTTATAGATGCTGCCTGGCCTGCTGCGTTCCACCAGCATCTTGTGTGTGTTTCATCCAATTAGGGAGAGTTCTTCATGGTGAAGGACAATAAGGTTGGTCTTGGGATTTTGCTTGAGAAGGGATGAAGAGAGAAGATACTGGGGAGAACCGGTTGTAGCATACAATCCGTTGGGAGACCCATTTGTTAGAGATGGATTGTGAGCGACATTCGGAAGGTGGTGTCTGCTTTCACATTGACGGAGGGCTCAGCACATGAGTGACAAAAAAGTTCAAGCTGAGCTCCAACTTGTGCATATTTGACTGTTTAATTAGAATGGGCCCTTTTCTTTTTGTTTTTCATTACTAACCCTTCGGTTAAGATTCATAAATATAATTCCTTTAAACATCTTGAATCTGTTATTTCATGGCACTAATTTGTAACAGGGTAGCAGATGACACAGCAGCCACACAAACCGAGGTTTGGGGTGGGATCAAATGTGCCTCAATCTCACGAGTTTAGCGGGGCTGGAGGTTGTCTTCCCTAAATTTACGCAGCCAAGGAAACTGGGGTGGTTTCATTCACAATCAAATACTTTACGCCCAGCTCTTTACTAACCTTTACTAATAATATGTATCAAAAACATGCGGAGAGGTCAGATAATGCTAACTGCTCCTGCAACATCAAGATTTACTGTGATGAGAACAGGCAGAGGTGGGTACAGATTTAATTCTCTATAATTTTCCCAGACACTTGCAATGAGGTCTAGAACTTCAGGTCTTGAAGACCTAAGCAGTCAAGCAAATTAGCTTTAAAAGCACCAGAGTGTATCTAATAGTTGGCTCTTTTGGAGTGTGATGCCAGTGGGATTAATGGTGCACTCATCTACTGTACATAAATCAGAACAATTATAAGATGATAATTTGCATATCAATAATGCATAATATTAGTCCATAAACAAAACAAGGATGGTGTTCCTGTTCTTTAGTTAGGACAAATCTAGTATATATCATTGTCTCTCTAAAAGCAGATGATGCTGCAAATGTTTCAGCATGTAATTCAGCATCTGTTCAGAGAGAACCTGCATTAGTGTCAGATTAATTGGTCTTCCAGCAGCTGTGACCAAGTATGCCAGGAACTTATTTCACTTTTGAATTTTGTTCCAATTTCTGGTGACAGCAGTATATTTTACTTTCACTTCAGTGCCTGCGATGCTGCAGTAAGAACTGTATGGGGATCAATGAACACTTTTATTTGCTTTCCTAGTTTAAGTTGATATGCCTGTCTTCGTTTTGAAAGCTCCAGCACACAGTCCAAAAGAGTATTCAGTGTGTATGTTACGACAAACCTTTCTGAGGTCAACAGTGGTCAATGAGTGAACAAAGCTCAAACTTCCCTGAAACAGTTGGTGCCGCCCTCTATAGGAGATGGCAAGAAACCACATCATATAAATCTCTTGCCACTGGTAAATTTTGATTTGATTAATTTATCAATGAAACAATCAAGTTCATTGATATCAAATCACACATTGGTATATTTGTCAGAAAGGATCAAACTGAAGATTTGCAAAAGATATGTCAGAAGGAAGAGTGTATAAAGAGATATAACTGATAGCATCTTCTCCCTTCAGATCTGAGCTCTGAGATTGTATTGTTAAATTTAAACACATTTATTAAAATAATAAGCATGAATTTTTCCTCTACACTGAATATAATTTTACTTTAATATGACAGAAACAATGGTTCGAATTGAAAGCAGGCTTTTATTCATACAAAAAAAAAGGAATCGGCATTATAAAGTATTTGTAAAGCACCTTTTATGATGGGACAGACCATGTGCATTTTGACCAGTGAATCTTTTGGTGAAAAAGAGTTACAAACCAGTCAGGAACATTTTCTTCCCTCTGTCATCAGTGTAACAAACAACGAACTTATGAATACTACCTCATTTTTTATGCATTATTTATTTTGTAATTATTAGTATTTCTATGGTTTTGCACTGAACAGCTGCCACACCAAAAATACCATATCATATAGGATAACAATTATAAACATGATTTTAAATTTATTCAATATAATGAAAGTTACAATCTCACTTAACAATATATAACCATATTACAATTATAGCACGGAAACAGGCCATCTCGGCAACTTCGAGTCCGTGCTGAACACTTGCTCTCACTTAGTCCTACCAACATGCACTCAGCCCATAACCCTCCATTCCTTTCCTGTCCATATACCTATCCTATTTTATTTAAGTTACATTATCGAACCTGCCTCTACCGCATCTACTGAAAGCTCGTTCCACACAGCTACCACTCTCCGAGTAAAGAAATTCCCCCTCGTGTTACCCCTAAACTTTTGTCCCCTAACTCTCAAATCATGCACTCTTGTTTGAATCTCCCCTACTCTGAATGGAAAAAGCCTATCTACGTCAAATCTATCTATCCCCCTCATAATTTTAAATACCTCTATCAAATCCCCCCTCAACCTTCTACACTCCAAAGAATAAAGACCTAACTTGTTCAACCTTTCTCTGTAACTTAGGTGCTGAAACCCAGGTAACATTCTAGTAAATCTTCTCTGTACTCTCTCTATTTTTTTGACATCTTTCCTATAATTCGGTGACCAGAACTGTACACAATACTCCAAATTTGGCCTCACCAATGCCTTGTACAATTTTAACATTACATCCCAACTCCTATACTCAGTGCTCTGATTTATAAAAGCCAGCATACCAAAAGCTTTCTTCACCACCCTATCCACATGAGATTCCATCTTCAGGGAACTATGCACCATTATTCTTGGATCACTCTGTTCTACTGCATTCCTCAATGCCCTACCATTTACCATGTATGTCCTATTTTGATTAGTCCTACCAAAATGTAGCACCCCACACTTATCTGCATTAAACTCCATCTGCTATCTTTCAGCCCACTCTTCTAACTGGCCTAAATCTCTCTGCAAGCTTTGAAAACCTACTTCATTATCCACAATGCCACCTACCTTAGTATCATCTGCATACTTACTAATCCAATTTACCACCCCATCGTCCAGATCATTAATGTATATGACAAACAACATTGGACCCAGTACAGATCCCTGAGGCACACCACTAGTCACCGGCCTCCAACCTGACAAATAGTTATCCACCACTACTCTCTGGCATCTCCTATCCAGCCACTGTTGAATCCATTTTACTATTTCATTATTAATATCTAAAGATTGAACTTTCCTAACTAACCTTCCATGCAGAACCTTGTCAAAGGCCTTACTGAAGTCCATCTGGACAACATCCACAGCTTTACCCTCGTCAACTTTCCTAGTAACCTCTTCAAAAAATTCAATAAGGTTTGTCAAACATGACCTTCCAAGCACAAATCCATATTGACTGCTCCTAATCAGACCCTGTCTATCCAGACAATTATATATACCATCTCTAAGAATACTTTCCATTAATTTACCCACCACTGATGTCAAACTTACAGGCCTATAATTGTTAGGTTTACACTTAGATCCCTTTTCAAACAATGGAACAACATGAGCAATATGCCAATCCTCCGGCACCATCCCCGTTTCTAATGATGTTTGAAATATTTCTGTCAGAGCCCCTGTCACTTCTACACTAACTTCCATCAAGTTCCTAGGGATATCCTGTCAAGACCTAGCGATTCATGCACTTTGAAATTCCTTAAAAGCGCCAGAACTTCCTCCTCTTTAATCATCATAGTTTCCATAACTTCCCTACTTGTTTCCCTTACCTTACACAATTCATTATCCTTCTCCTTAGTGAATACTGAAGAAAATAAATTGTTCAAAATCTCCCCCATCTCTTTCAGCTCCATACATAGCTGTCCACTCTGATTCTCTAAAGGACCAATTTTATCCCTCACTATCCTTTTGCTATTAATATGACTGTTGAAACCCTGTGGATTACTTGCCAAAGCAACCTCATATCTTCTTTTAGCTTTTCTAATTTCTTTCTTAAGATTCTTTTAACATTCTTTATATTCCTCGAGCTCCTCATTTACTCCATGCTGCCTATATTTATTGTAGACCTCTCTCTTTTTCCAAACCAAGTTTCCAATATCCCTTGAAAACCATGGCTCTCTCAAACTTTTAACCTTTCCTTTCAACTTAACAGGAACATAAAGATTCTGCACCCTCAAAATTTCACTTTTAAATGTCCTCCATTTCTCTATTACATCCTTCCCATAAAACAAATTGTCCCAATCCACTCCTTCTAAATCGTTTCACATCTCCTCAAAGTTAGCCTTTCTCCAATCAAAAATCTTAACCCTGGGTCCAATCCTATCCTTCTCCATAATTATATTGAAACTAATGGCATTGTGATCACTGGACCCGAAGTGCTCCCCTACACATACCTCCGTCACTTGACCTATCTCATTCCCTAACGGGAGATCCAACACTGCCCCTTCTCTAGTTGCTACTTCTATGCGTTGTTGCAAAAAACTATCCCGCACACATTTTACAAACTCCAAACCATCCAGCCCTTTTACAGTACGGGCTTCCTCATCTATGTGTGGAAAATTAAAACCTCCCAGAATCAAAACTGTGTGTGTGCTTACTACAAATATCTGCTATCTCCTTACAAATTTGCTCCTCCAATTCTTGCTCCCCATTAGGTGGTCTATAATACACCCCTATAAGTGTTATTACCACTTTCCAACACCTCAATTCCACCCAAATAGTCTCCCTAGATGAGCCCTCTAATCTATCCTGCCAGAGCACAGCTGTAATATTTTCTCTGACAAGCAATGCAACACCTTCCCCGCTTGTCCCTCTTATTCTATCACACCTGAAGCACCAAAATCCAGGAATATTTTAGTTGCCAATCACACCCCTCCTGCAACCCTTCTTCACTAATAGCCATAACATCGTATTTCCAGGTATCAATCCATGCTCTAAGCTCATCCACCTTTCTTACAATGTTCCTAGCATTAAAATAAATGTATTTAAGAAATTCTTCACTTCTTTCTCTCTGTTTATCTCTAACGGTGCAAACAACTTTACTATCTTCTTTTTCTTCCTTCTCCCATACATCTGTTCCTACACTCCGGTTCCCCTCCCCCCTCGTATCTAGTTTAAATCCACTGGAGACTCTCTAGCAAACTTACCTGCAAGAATATTTGTCCCCCTCCAGTTCAGATGTAAACCGTCCCACCGGAACAGGTCCCACCTTCCCTGGAAAACTGCCCAATTATCTACAAATCTGAAGCCCTCCATCCTCGATCCGAGATATTGCGGACCCTGGAGGCAACAGGCCATCCGGGATTCTTGATCTCATCCACAGATCCTCTTATCTGTCCCCCTTACAATCAAATCCCCTATCACTACTGTTCTCCTCAATTCCCCCCTTCTCTCCTGAGCTGAGAGTCCAGACTCGGTCCCAGAGACGCAACTACTGCAACTTGTCCCTGGTAGGTCATCCCCACCAACAGTACACTTATTGTTGATGGGAACAGCCACAGGGGTGCTCTGCTCTTCCTGTCTATTCCCCTTCCCTCTCCTGACAGACACCCAGCTACCTGCCTCCAGTAGCAGTAGTGAAGTCGTCCAGGAACTGAAGATGAAGAAATTGTGTAAGATTTTCGCTGCGATTGACAACGCTGCAATGATTGCAGGAAAGTACGACTTTAGTTTTGAAAGGGTACATAGGTTTAGGGCATAATTGCAGTGCTTACAAAGAACTGTATAGAAAATGCTAGAAAATGTGCGAGGCTAAGCAGTCAAGCATGCTGTCATTTTTCAAGCCTTCCACATTAGCCACAGCAGACGACGAACCTCGACCTTTGACATCGAGGCAGGCAGACATAGAAGAAGGTGACCTGCCCGCCCTAATGGAAACAGACGACGGTGAGATGACACCCCAGTCTCCTCTAACTCCCACCATCCCCAACCTCCGACAACTCAGCCTACCACACCATCATCAGTGTGCTTGCTGTCTTCTCGATTCGGGTGAGTGAAACTACGCTGTACATACATTATTTCTACTTTATATAAGCTGTGTATGTTTATGTGTTATTTGGTATGACTTGGCCGCTTCATAGCTTAAAGGTTACTGGAAAGAGTGCTTCTGCCAAGAGTGCTTGCACTGAGTGTTTCTGCTGAGAGCGCTTGCGTGAGATTTTTACTATGGTGGACAGTGTTGCAGTGATTGCAGAAAAGTATTCATACTTTATATAGGCTGTGTATTTATCAGATCATTCCTGCCTTTACTACATATTACTATTATTTTAGGTTTTAAGTTGTATTTGGCATGATTTGGTAGGTTACTTTTTGGGTCTCTGAACGCTCACAGATTTTTCCCATATAAATAAATGGTAATTGCTTCTTCACTTTACGACATTCCGACTTACGAACCATTTCATAGGAATGCTCTACCTTCGAATATCATGGGAAACCTGCATAGTATCTTCACCAAACAACTCTATGAAGTTTAAATATACTGTAACAAATGAGATTTTTTTGGGTGAAAAATAACACACATTTTCAGGTGAATAACAATATTGCATGGTACAGGAATATTCTTATGAAAGTTAAATCATTTGATTTTTGTTCTTTTTTTGCACTACTTAACTAATTTATTTTAATATACCTTATTATATTTGATATTTTTAAAAGTTATTATGTTTTGCATTGTAGTTATGCCACAAAACAAAAATAATTCATAACACATGCCAATGATATTAAGCCTGATTCTAAGTTGCAGTCTAGATATTTGCTTTATGAATCGATGTACAATTGTGCCTAATAAAGTGCCACAGAGTGTATATGTACAATGGGCACCACCTGAGTTACTTTAAGTTATTGAGCTACCTTAGCATATAGAGCCATAGAAAGATCCAATATGGAAACAGGCCATTTGGCCTTAACCATCCATTTACATTAATCCTAAAAGGATCTGATCCAGCACCCTATTAAATGATATAGGCAAGAAATCCTTTTTTTTGGCAATAATCTACCTCTACTTGAATAGAGGGATTAGAATAATTTAACTTAAAGATCAACACTACAGCTTCTCCTACCCTTTTTTTTACCTCTATTAAGATGCAAGCTTAACTTAGCATAAAGTAGCTTTACAGGGGGAGATGTAAGTATACAATTCTCTCAGTAAAAAAGAGCAAGCTTTGCTGAGTGACCCCTTCATAAGTACACTCCTATCATGACTAAGAGATCATCTTTAAATCCATGAGTTGTTATCAACTCTCTCCTTAGTTTCCCCTTTGATCTCCAATAAAAGCCTGAAGGTATATATTAACATCACCCCCCTGTACCAGGTTGCTTGGCATTGACTACACAAGTATTCAATTTAAAATATTGATTTTCATTTACCTTATATTTTGTGTCTACCATAATTTGAATAAAACGTTGAGATGGCCTAAGTTGGAGTTCAAACTACAGGAAAGATAGCAAGAAAATTGTTAGAGTGCAGAGAAAACTCACAAGGATGTTGCCAGAACTTGAGGAACTGAGTTATAGGGAAAAGTTAAATAGGTTAGGATTTTATTCCCTGGAGTGCAGAAGATTGATAGGAAACTTGATAGAGGTGTATAAAATTATGAGGAATATAGATAAAGGTAAATGCAAGCAGATTTTTTTTCCACTGCGGTTGGGTGAGACTAGAACTAGAGGTCCATGGATTAAGGGTGAAAGGTGACCTGCTTAAAGAGAACATGACAGGGAGCTTCACTCAGAGAGTGGTGAGAGTGTGGAATGATCTGCCAGTGGAAGTGATGGATGCGGGTTTGGTTTCAACATTGAAGATAAGTTGGATAAGTACATGGAGAAGAGGGCTAAGGAGAGCTTTGGTCCAGGTGCAGGTCGATGGGACTAGTAGAATAATAGTTTGGCACAGACCAGAAGGGCCAATGAGCCCGTTTATGTGCTGCAGTGCTCTCTAACTCTAAAAGTCTATGTATTAGCTTCAATTCAATTTAAGTAGATTATAAATTAACACAATTTATATTCTGGGGGAACATGCATCAGGTGGCACTGCATGACCATTTGTACATGTCTATTTCTGCTTCTTCCTTCTTTCTTTGTCTTAATTACCTTTGTCATTTATGTTTTTTGCAACCACTGGCATTATCCAGTCCTTTGTCATCAAGAAATGCCATCCTGTTGGAAAATCAACCATTATTGAGAGGTAATGTTGCAGCCATATCGGACCCTGGTCAGACCCCACTTGGAGTTCTGTGCTCAGTTCTGATCGCCACACTACTGGAAAGATGTAGAAGCCATAGAAAGGGTGCAGAGGATGTTGCCTGGATTGGGGAGCATGTCTTAGGAGAATAGATTGAGCGAATTCAGCCTTTTCTCCTTGGAACGAAGGAGGATGAGAGGTGACCTGATAGAGGTGTACAAGATGACGAGAGGCATTGATCGAGTGGATAGTCAGAGGCTTTTTCCCAGGGCTGAAATGGTTGCCACAAGAGGACACAGGTTTAAGGTGCCATGGAGTAGGTACAGAGGAGATATCAGGGGTAAGTTTTTTACTCAGAGAGTGGTGAGTGCATGGAATGGGCTGCCAGCTACGGTGGTGGAAGTGGATACGATAGGGTCTTTTAAGAGGCATTTAGATAGGTACATGGAGCTTAGTAACATAGAGGGCTATAGGTAAGCCTAGTAATTTCTAAGGTAAGGACGTGTTCAGCACAACTTTGCGGGCCAGTATTGTGCTGTAGGTTTTCTATGTTTCTATTAATCACAGGTAATTTCCGGGGATAGTTCAAGTTCGATCAGCCTTTTGAAGAACTTATGGATATGTTTATTCCAACAACAATCTGAGTATTAACATCTCCAAGGAATTTTGAGGACAAATACAGATTTTTGAAGTTTCTGAATCTTGTAAACAGCATGACTATGGGGATCAAAGAAGAATGTACTGTAGCTAGTCTTCATTAAATACATATTAGCCTCTCTTGCTTCTCCTTCACAGCTTGGTTTTTAGAAGTTTGTTGTAAAGCTGTGGCCACTCAGCAACCAGAATCTTCAGTGTAGATAATTTCTCAGCATGGGGCACAGAACTCTTCACAGTACAGCCAGCTGATCCCTTAAATGTAGGTAAACTTACTGTGCACTTGCTGCAGTTCCAACAACTTTTCATGGAGGCCAACAGTGTAAGCTTACAGTACTGAATCACACTCTTACTAATGGAAGTGCTTATGGTGCAGCTACCAGGTAGGAAATTGTAACTGCCAAGTGACAAGATTACAGAAATCATATCTGTTATTCAGTAATTATATAAAATTGGCATAAGTTATGACAGAATTAGGTTGAAAATACTTATGCTCTTGTCTGACAACACCAGGAGGCAAATAAAACTTGGCTTGTGCCTTTTGAAAATCTCACCAATTTTGTAATCAATGCATTGTAAAAAGAAACCCATCCAGAGGTATCCTGGCTTGGTGTGGTAAGTATTTTGCCCGCGACTGCAAGGAACTACAGAGTTGTGGACACAGGTGAGTACCTCATGGATTACACAGAGAAATGTAATTTGTATATCTTTAAGCTTCCGCAACTGAATTTGAAAGTTCATCTCTCACTAGGTATCACCCATAAGAAAAAAGCAAATATTAAACACAGCAAAAAAAAGTGCCAAGCAAGACATTCTGTATGATAGTGCTAAAGGGTTTTAATGTAAACATACCATTCCTTCCGATTTATTACCATAGGTTCAAAAACAGATAACCGATTAATCAGGAGAAATATCCGAGAATGAATAAAAGAAATAGGAGTAGGAACACTATTGAAAGGGAACACAAAACAGACCGACAAATGCACTTTTTTAACTGGCTAAAATTTGCACATGAAATAATTGAAGTAAATGAAATGAAGTGCTCTGTGCGATGAAGCATTTTGCTCTGAAGTTGAAGGTGCAGAATATGTAACAGTAAAGTAAACATGAAGTAAAAAGGTTTGAAGAATCCGCAGGCTTATATTGCTCAAAGATCTTATTTCATTCGCAGACCTTAATAGTATTTGATCTGCAAGTCTGTCAGACTCACCAAAATTTCACATATCAAAATCATTCCAGGTCTCTTCCGTCTGATGCCAAATTATCATTGCATTGCCTGCTGTCTAATTCTCAAGTGTAGATTGCAGAATACCACAATTAATTATCATGATTCAAAGGACATTTACCATTCTTTGCCTGTTGTATACACAGATATTCTACAAAGGACTTGCCAACTAACTGTCAGACTTTAGTGCTTGCTGCTAAATTCATGAGCCAACCTTTGGCTCATAGAAACAGCATGGACACTCCTTAGATGTAGAACAACAGCTGGCTGTGAGGGAGAGATAAGGCTATAACAAGATCAATAAATTAGAAGAAATAAAAAAATAAGCAAGATAGGATGTTGGGATGAAAAATATTGAGAGAATTGTAGGAAATACAATAGAACCAACTCAAAACTATATTTTTTCCTTTCTTTCCCTGTTCATTTTAATCGCCAATACAGTCTATGAGAAAAACACATGGAAGACTCCTATTTCTGATCAGCAGTCTGCTGTTTTTCAGTCTGTACAGTGAGCAGAATTAATTGCTGCAATTTCTGGGTTAGCAGCACTGGTAAAAAAAAAAGTTAATGTCATTCATAGTTTGTTTTGGACACAGTTTTCATTTCCTTCCTCAGCCATGATATCTCCTTGTTTTCTGATGTAATTTTGTAACTGCTTTTTTGCCTTTTCACTAATATTTCCTTGTAGTTATTGCTTCCTCTCTATGATTGGCCCCCCTTTTCTGTACTCGAAAACTATTAAATTTCTAACTTCATTCACTGTGACTGCTGAGCATTCCCAGTCTCCTGTCCACACTGGAGCAGTACCCAGCATGTCCTCACCTCCATGTGGAGCCTATGGTCTAAAGAAAATTTTCTGCCTGTTAACCAGCAGTTTCTTTCAGCATCTTGCTTGACTTACACAACAATAAAAGAGTGCATACTAGCTCTCTTTAGATAATACCTTTCCCCCGATAAATGATGACTGAATCTGCACAACATTTTGCATTCCCAGTGTTAACCACACACTGCTAAAAATCTACTTTTTGTCAACATCGAATTCTTTCCAAATTACTGCAAATCTTCATCCTCTTGTTTTATCACAGAAGACCGTTTCTCTTCACCCACTGTAACCTGAACATGCATTAATCTGATTGGATCTTGTTTTGTTTTGTAATTTAAAACTAATTGAAAGAAAAACACGTGAAGCCCGGAGATAAACGAATTGTATATACTTTGACTTAGTTTTAGTGAGGCATGCAAATATGAATGGCGGCATAATGACATACATCATTCATGTACTTTTACATATAACCCTTAAATAGTTATTTAAAGAAAGAATGCTTTCTCAAACAATATATTTACAATATGACTCAAATATTATTGAAATATTAAATACACAGCACTTGTCCGTTTAGCTATAAACTCTAACTCAACATAGAATACATCTCAACTATATACACTGTATACTATATAACACAACAACTATATAGACATTCACAGCTTAGAAAGTTTTCAGAACATAAGACATACTGTACAAGCAGAATTAAGTGATTTGGATAACTGAGTCTATTATTTCATCATGGCTAATCTTTCTCCCTCTCAACCCCAATCTCTCGCCCTCTCGCCCTCTCCCCATAACCACTCACGCCTTGCCTAATTAAGAACCTATCAACTTCTACCATAAGGCACCAAGCGACCTGGCCCCCACAGCTGTCTGTGGCAATGAATTCCACAGATTTACCTCCATATGGTTAAAGGAAATCCTAAACATCTCTGCTCTAAATGGACGTCCCTTTATTATTAAACTGCACCCTCTGGTCATAGACTCACCCACCAAAGGAAACATCCCCTTCACATCCACTAGATCTTGACCTTTCAAAATTCGAAGGATTTCAATGAAACTCCTCCACATTCTTTGAAATTCCAGTGAGTGCATGCCCAGAGTCTTCGATCGTCTCTCATATGATAACACTTTCATTCCTGGAATCATTCTGATGAACTTCCTCTAAAACCTCTCCATTGTCAGCACATCCTTTAAATAAGGGTCATAAAAAACTGCTAACAATGCTCCCAGTGAGGCCTCACCAGAGCATGATACAGCCTCAGCATTACCTCCTTGCTTTTATGTTCTAGTCCTCTTGAACTGAAAGCTAACATTATATTTGCCTTCCTCACCACCGATTCAAGCTGCAAATTAACCTTTAGGGAATCCCGCACAAAGACTCTCAAATCCCTTCGGACATCAGATTTTTGAATTTTTTTCCTATTTAGAAAATAGTCTATGCTTTTATTCCATCCAAAAGGTGCATGAGTATATATTTCCATTCCATCCGCTACTTTTTCCCCATTCTCCTAAACCGTCTAAGTCCTTCTGTAGCTTGTCTGTTTCCTCAGCACTGCCTCCCCCTCCACCTATCTTTGTATCATTCGCAAACAGCAACAGAGCCATCAATTTCAACATCCAAATCATTGACACACGATGCAAAAAGAAGCAGACACAACACAGGCCCATGTGAATCACCAACAGCCAGTCAGTTAAGGGCTCCCTTTATTTCCACTTGTTGCCTCCTGCAGTCAGTCAATCTTCTATCCACGATCGTACCTTTCCTGTAATACCATGGGTTCTTTTCTTGTTTGGCAGCCTCATGTGGAGAACTTTGTTAAAGGACTTCTGAAAATCCAAGGACACTACATCCACCAATTTTCATTTGTCCATCCTGCTTTTTATTTCTTCAAAGAATTCCAACAGATTTGTCAGGCAACATGTTCCCTTGAAGAAACTTATGCTGACTTTGGCCTATTTTATCATGTGCTTCCAAGTAACCTGAAGCCATATCCTTAGCAATTAATTCCAATATCTTCCCAAACATTAAGGTTAGGATAACTGGCCTAATTTCCTTTCTTCTACCATCCTCCCTTATTGAACAGAGGAGAGGCATTTGCAATCTTCCTGACCTCTGGAACCATCTCAGAATCTATGGATCATCTTCTTTAACATCTCTATCAAGCCACCTCTCATCCTCCATCGTTCCAAGGAGAAAAGACCAAGTTCACTCAACCTATTCTCATAAGGCATGCTCTAGGCAACATCCTTGTAAATCTCCTCTGTACCCTTTCTATAGTCTTTACATTCATCCTGTAGTGAGGTGACCAGAACTGAGCACAGTACTTCAAGTGGGGTCTGACCAGGGTCCTATATAACTGTAACATTACCTCTCAGCTCTTGAACTCAATCCAATGGTTGATGAAGGCCAATGCACCATATACTTTCTTAACCACACAGTCAACCTGCAGAGCAGCTTTGAGTGTCCTATGGACTTGGACCCTAAGATCCCTCTGATCCTCCACACTGCCAAGAATCTTACCATTAATACTAAATTCTGTCATCATATTTGACCTATCAAAATGAACCACTTCCCACTTATCTAAATTCCATCTGCCACTTCTCAGCCCAGTTTTGCATCCTATCAATGCCCCACTGTAACCTTGATGTTTGCAAAGATATAAGACCATAATACCAGAAAATATAGGTGCAGAATGAAACCATTTGGCCCATCAAGCCTGCTCTAAAATTTCATCATGGCTGATCCATTTTTCCTGTCAGTCCCCGGCTCCTGCCTTCTTTCTGTATCCCTTTATGCCCTGACCAATCAAGAATCTTTCAATATTTGATGTGGAGATTGAAAAATTCTTGATTGGTCAGGATTTGGCCTCCACAGCTGCCTGTGGCAATGAATTTCACAGATTCACCACTCATTGGGTAAAGAAATACTTCCTCATCCCTGTTCTAAAAGGACACTCCTCTATTCTAAGGCTGTTTCCCCTGGTCCTAGCCTCACCCACTATAGGAACCATCCCCTCCTCATGCCCGCTATCAAGCCCTTGCAACATTTAACAGGTTTCAATCAGATCACACCCCATTCTTTTGAATTCCAGTGAACACAGGCCAAGAGTAATCAACTGTTCTTCATATCACAAGAAGTTCAATCCTCAAGTCCTCTATCCTGGGCAGAGGGGATTGATCTACTTTCAGTACTGGATCGATGGTGTCCTTAAAATCACTACAGATCCTGGCTGACCCATTCTACATGGCTGCAGGCTTTGCCCATGGGCTTCACTCAACCTTTAAAAGAACCCCTTCAACTTTCAGGCAATCTAGCTCACTAGCTACTTTATTAGGGATCGTATAAGAAACTGGACTGGTTTTGTGAAACTTGGGTGTGGCATTTTCATTTAACAT
Source organism: Hypanus sabinus (assembly GCF_030144855.1). Lineage (NCBI taxonomy): Eukaryota > Metazoa > Chordata > Chondrichthyes > Myliobatiformes > Dasyatidae > Hypanus > Hypanus sabinus. Next base: position 81,532,956 of record NC_082707.1, on the reverse strand, counting down.
AATTTTTCCTTGATATGCTTGAGTTATCCAATGGCAATCCTGAACACTGCTGTGTCATCATGCATTACCATTCTTAATTCACTTTCAATTGACTATATTGCAGGGATGTTGCATGCATTGTATTTGCTTAACCAATCATGTTCTGCTCAATGCTGACCCTCCTGTCTTTTCTACTTGCAAGCACAATGTGACTTGTTGGTTGTTGCATTTCTCTTTTATGAATGTCATTCCCATGGGAGTTATCTTTTGTCCAGTAAAGGTTCTCAACTGGATGTCTGCAGGCTTCAGTTCAGGATCTTTGAAATGGTATTCAAACATATATGACTGAAACAAGCCAGTGTCTAATTCTTTTTTTATTAAGGGCAATGGTGAACAATAGCCAGATCAGAACTGTTGATCAAGTCAAATAGTTCCCAAAGAGAACTCTGATAGGCCAGTCAGATGGTTCACAGCTGCTCAGCAATAGAACACAAAAAAATCATACGTACAATTAAGAAACATTAAAAAATAGTAGAAATACTGGTGTCAAGATGACCATGATGAAGTCTGCTAGAGAGAGACACTTATACACACGCTGTCCTCCATAGTTCAAAGAGATTGAAGGATAAGGTTGCATGGGTGACAAAACATGGCAGGAGCACTTGGAACTAAAAACTAATCACTACTGGAAGAAAACAGCACCTGTTCTTTCCGCGATGTTCTCCAGCAGTCTAAGGACAAAGTCCAGCTGGAGCATAACTCTTGAAAGTCAGGTATTAACCCTACCTGCCAACAACCAAGCATTGCCATCCTGTTCCCCTTCATGATGGCATATGAAGAAGCATGTAACTTCCCCCCCCCCAGAGATGATAGGTGCTTGTGCACTCGACTCTTGAAGGCTCTGGACCCTCATCATTGCAGATGCTTCCAACAGCAGCATCTGCAATGTTGTTCCAAATTCTGATAGCACACTGAAGGAAGCTTCTATCCAGTGTGTAGGTTCTCGCGTCAGGCATAGAAACAGCATGAGCAGGCATAGACAAATTTGATTGTGTGGTGTGCCGTCTCTCATAAGATGAAGGCAGCATGGTGTGAATGTCTGCAGGGCTGTGGCTGGTGTGCATTTTGTACAGCACAGTGGCTGCAGCAACCTGTTGTCTGTGGTGTAAGCTACTGATGGCTAGCTTCTCATGAGCTGTGGTTTCATCTGCACCTATAATCCTGAGAGCCTTTCTTTGAATGGAATCAAGCTGGCTGAGGACACTCTGTGAGGCATTCACCCATGATAAGCAGGCATACTCCATGATACTTCGTACCTGGGCTTTGTAAACTGCGTCTTTGCCTCTTTCTCTAGTTTGGATGCTACTTTCTGTAGGGCTCCAAGCCTTTGTCCAACCTTGTTTGAAATAGTGCAAAGGTGTTTATCCCATACTAACTTGCTGTCAATATTAACACCAAGGATTACTAGCTCCTTCTTTAAATCCAGCTTGCAGTTCCCAAAATACCAATCAGGGCTAGATGGATTCCTCTTCATATAACCATATAACAATTACAGCACAGAAACAGGCCATCTCGGCCCTTCTAGTCCGTGCTGAACGCTTACTCTCCGCTAGTCCCACTGACCCGCACTCAGCCCATAACCCTCCATTCCTTTCCTGTCCATGTACCTATCCAATTTTACTTTAAATGACAATACCGAACCTGCCTCTACCACTTCTACTGGAAGCTCGTTCCACACAGCTAACTCTTTCTGAGTAAAGAAATTCTCCCTTGTGTTACCCTTAAACTTTTGGCCCCTAAGTCTCAACTCATGTCCTCTTGTTTGAATCTCCCCTACTCTCAATGGAAAAAGCCTATCCACATCAACTCTATCTATCCCCCTCATAATTTTAAATACCTCTATCAAGTCGACCCTCAGCCTTCGACGCTCCAAAGAGTAAAGAACTAACTTGTTCAACCTTTCCCTGTAACTTAGGTGCTGAAACCCAGGTAACATTCTAGTTGACATCTTTCCTATAATTTAGTGACCAGAACTGTACACAATACTCCAAATTCGGCCTCACTAATGCCTTGTACAATTTTAACATTCTTAAATTAAATTCTTCCTAGACATCACCATCGCCTCCCACTCAGTAGGCTCAAAGGTGACATTCCAGTCTTCTGCCCAGGCTTTCATCCTGTCCAGATCCCTATTCAGGCCTGTTGTCACTGTATTACTCTCTTCTGCTCTATTTGGTGCAAATAGTGTGGAGTCATCAGCATCCAGCATCAACCAAGTCGTCAACAAAGATGGAAAACAGAAGTGGTCCAAGTATTGAACCCTGTGGTACAGATGCATTGATGGTTGAAGAATCAGAGGCCTGACCAGAGATAACAACTTTGATGGTCCATTCATGAAGGTACCTATACAGCCACTTAAGCAGCTTTCCAGATATTCCTTTGGATCTCAGCTTAACACAGAGTCCACTATGACAGACCTTGTCAAATGCTCCTTTGATATCCAGGTCTACGACACACACTTCTCCACCTTTGTCTCAGAAGGTGTTCCACATTTGAGATAAGGTGGTGAGGAGATTGGCTGTACTGTGATCAGGTCTAAATCCATACTGTTTACTTGAAATTAAGTTGTTATGGAGTAGGTAGTTCTGAACTTGTTTGTGGACTGCTGCTTCCATTGCCTTGCTGATGACACTGAGGAAGGATATGGGGTGGTAATTTGTAGGGTCATCTCTGGAATCCCGCTTGTGTACTGGTGTTACTGATGCTATTTTACATTGTTCTGGGAATACACCACTCGAGAAGCATAGCTCTAAGAGGTGGCAGAGAGGACGTGCAAGTTCTCACTGCATTCCTTTAAGACCCTAGATGGAATACAGTCAGGGCCTGATGTTTTATCAGGCGGAAGCTGTTGCCTAAATTTTCCTGATGTTTTTAGGTTTGAAGATGAATTTGTTCAGCGAGGTGGTAGTAAGCTGCTTGACAACTGGTGGCTGGTCATTAGCATTTGTGAGCCGACATTTTTTCTGCAAAAGCCCGACAGAAAACATGGGCCTTTTCCTTTGCTGTTGTATGTACAGGCCCATTGTGCTCAATGACAGGGATGTTAGAGTGGCCTGTTCTTCCAGAGACGGAGTTCACAACATTCCACCACTTCTTGCTGCTAAGGTTGCCACTGGTTAAGTCATTCTTGAGTTTGACGTTATGGTTTCTTCTGGCCTGTCTCTCTGCTTGATTGTATGACTGCTTAATCTCTGCAAACTTCTCCTTATTAGCAGGGGTGTTGCACTTCTTTAGATGGTGGTAGAGACGATGTTTCTTCTTTGCTGCTTGTCTGCACTTGTCATCAAACCATACTTTATTGGCAGTGTTCTTAGTTACAATTTTGCAGGGAATATGAATATCCATGGCCTCACATATAACTTCTGTAAGCTTGACGCAAGCCTTCTCTGGGTCTTTGTCTTAGAGAAGGCTAGACCAGCTAGTTGGAGAAAGATGACAATGCATCTTCCAAAAGTTAGATTTGTTGTAACACCAAGCTTACCTGTTGTATGGCTGGTCATGGTAAACAGGAACACCCAACTGCACTAGCACGGGGTTATGGTCTAAAGAACCCACTTGAGCCATAGTTGTTGCCTTAGTGGATAGGTCCGTTAATACAAGATCAAGGATATAATCCCCCCTTGTTGGTCTGACACAATCTGCTGCAGACCAAGACTATCAGCTAGTTGTAGTGTGCACTGGCCAGCATTGTCAGTTGTTCTGCTGCCCAGCCAGTCTTGGTGATGGACGTTAAAGTCCCCTATAACATCACAGACTGTGCACAGAACTCTGTCAACTTGAGGAAGGTGTAACTGTCCAGGTATTCGAGGACATCATTGTTGGTACTAGGAGGTTGGTAGATGGAACCAATTAGTAGTTTCTGTGATTGAAGAGCCACAGTGAACCGTATGAGTTGAAAGTCTTTCGGATCTCTCCTAGGGTTATGCTGTATCATAATCCCCTCCAAACAGTAAACAACAATACCACCTCCTGATGTTCCTGCTGTTTTAATTAATTTTTTGTTCACTTCTGATGTAAGTCATATTGCTTGTCTCATGGTAGTTTTTACAGTGTAAATCTTAAGGCTACCCAATCCTGTTTCACTCTTATCATTATCAAATTTTTCATCCACAGCATACAAATTAGTGCTATTTTAGAAACTGCATCTAGACTCTATATCTTTATCTCTTCACTGTGCAGTGTATTTTTTTGTCTCTCAACATGCTCTTTGTATGTGTCCTACTTTGTCACACTTTCTCAAACATGACAATATCTGCAGATGGCAGAAATCCAAGCAACACACAAAATATGCTGAAGGAACTCAACAGGCTTGGCAGCATCTGTGGAAATGAGTAAACAGTCAACGTTTTGGGCTGAGACTGTTCATCGGGACAGATGAAGGGTCTTGGCCCAAAGCATCAACTGTTTATTCTTTTCCATAGATGTTGACTGTTCTATGAGTTCCTCCAGCATTTTGTGCGTGTTGTTGCATTTTCTGAAAGTTTCACCTTTAAACCTGCATTAGTTTGATGTATGTGAGCTCCTGCCACAGTAGTAACACTATTTGTTCAGCCAAGCAGGTTTCTGGTTAGATATTGCAATTTTGCTCACACTCACTTTAATTCCTGACTGCAACTTATTTGCATCGCTGGCTGATGTTTCCAATAGATACTGCAATTTCAATTGCTGATGTGCGTTGAGTACTAGATGTGCGTTGTGTTTCAGTTAGGAGTCATTTTTGAATGCTTTCTTGTAAGTTTCCACAAACTTAATGATACTGCAGTGCATGTTTAAGCCCATCACTGAACTGACAATTCTCAGGCAACTTCTTCAATTTAGCTACATACATACACTGAAATGGGCTCCCCTTCCTTTTGATTCCACTTATGAAACCTAAAGTGTTTAGTAATCACCAACGGTTTCAGTCTTAAATGTTCCTTTATTACTTTCATGATATCAGCAAAGCTCATTTCGGGTAGTTTGATTGGACCAGTAAAACTTCCAAGCAAACTTATGCTCTTCCACCTATTACAGTCAGCAAAACAGGCATTTGTTTCTCATTGGCTATTTCACTTGTTTCAAAATACTGCTCAATTTTCAGCATACATCTGCCAAGTATCAGTGTGCAATGAAACATGTCTTTCTTTCGAATGTAGCCAGCCATTTTGCATTTTTAAAGTTTTGTTATTAGTATCACCTGGTGCTCGCTGTTTATGACCCCATGGATTTTGTCCTCTTCTGCCTCTTTTTCAAACTCACCTGCCTTTTCCAAAGAGACATGTGTTTATTTTTTACTCGACTGACTCTCTTCTCTTGTGAAGAATAAATGTGCTGTGCTTCAACAGATAGCTGGCTGTTTCAGATTCATTTAAAAGCTTACTCATCATAACTGTTATGTTCTGTAACTCCAAAACTATTCAAAATAATAACACAGGGAACCCAGGGATAAATATTTGTACTTCACTTTACTTCTGGCAAGGCACGCAAATATGATGTGAGTGTATAATGACATAACCATTCACGCACTCTTACTGTAACCTATAATGAATTATATAAACCAAGGAATCAACATGCAAAGAAAATAGATCTTAGTGCAATAAGGGGAAATCGTTTGACAGAATTTACTTCAAGACTTTAGAAAATCTGCCAAACAGAGCTCAACAGCAAACATATAACAAAGGCTGTGCCCATATTAATGCATTCTTTTGGCATAATATCTTGCTCCAAAACCAATCTGGAAAATGTACAAAGAAAAATAAGGACTGAAATAACAAATTTCAGAAAACATTACATGCACTTGAATATGCTTAGATTAGCAATACCTTGGACAGAAAGGGGAACAGGAATAATACATAAAAATGTACGCAACAGTCAGACAAAACTTCTAAGGATACTTTTTCATCACCGAAAACTGGATTCAACTCTCCATACAAGCATATGCAATTCGGAGAAGAAGTACTCACCTCGAACCTTAAATGCGAACACAACCCAGAAAGAATGAAGAAATTATCACAATTGAAGAAAAAGTTAACCGAGGGAAGAGCATGATCTCCGTGGAAGACATCCTCATAATCTGAGCAGACTAGATGTCAACAAAGAAGGTGTTAAATTTGAATGCACACTTGATATGGAATAAGGTGATGAACTTGTGTAACAAGTAGAGACTGGTAGGTGTGATGCGGACATCAGTGAGTCATGTCTGAGAGAAGATCGTTGTTGGGAGCTTAACATCCAAGGATACACATTGCATCAAAAGGAAAGGCAGGTAGGCAAAGGGGCTGGTATGGCTCTGTTGATAAAAATTGAAATCAAATTATTAGAAAGTGGTGACATAGTATCAGATGATGTATACTCTTTGTGGGTAGAAGTTGCAAAAGGTGAAAGACCCTGATAGGAGTTATATACATGCTTTCAAATAGTAGCTGGAATGTGGAATACAAATTACATTGGGAGATAGAAATGTCATGTTATTGTGCTTTTAATATTTCAGTTGAAACACGCTGTAAGGTTTCACTGCTAATGTAATGGTTTCCCTGCAGCAGCAATGTTTGGGTTATGACTGGAGATAATGGGGCTTTTGGAATGTGCACCATCCAACGAGAGGCATGTTGTTCTTTCTTGTGGGTCTGAAAGCAGGGATTTTGGGAGTCTTTTGTCAGTGAGATATGAAGAGGGAAGATGTGAATAGAGGGAGTTGGTAGACCGCCGGAAGGAGTGTACTTGGAGCAAGGGTCCAAGGGTCAGTGATGCTCAGAGGAGGTGAACGGGGGGGGGGGGGGGGCGGAATGGATGAATCCATGAGCTCCATTGTTGCAGATTAGACTGATTCATGAGAATGGGCCCTTTTTTTTGTTTGTTTCCTAACCGTATAGTCAAATTAAGAATTATAAAGCTTAATCATTTAATCACAAATTGGTGTATTGTTTGTTATTTCATGGTAGTGATTTGTAACAGGGGAGAACATCACACATCATCTACCTAAAGAAGATTTCTCAAGGTTGACCGGGCCAAAGGCTGTCTCCCCCTAGATTAAGCTGCTAGCCAAATCTAGGGTTACAATTGTTTGGGCGGGGACGGGGGGTCATTCAGGATTGATTTTGTTGGATGTTGTGTGAATACCCTGAGCAAAGAACCAGTAGGTAGATATTCCTACTGCAGATGAATTGTTAATTTGCCTGTTAAATACTGTTAAACTTTCAATTGTGGGTGGAGGTTTGATAAAAAGTTGGGCGCAGCTCTCATTTTAATGCAGACCAGTGCTGACATCATGGTAGCTGGGGCGCAGGTTTCAAAGACAGGGTTCTAGAATTTCTTATGAGTGAGGGGAAGAATTTAGAATGCCTAATTAGTCCCCATCCCCCCAGGGAGAGTGAGAATTCTGAAGTAGTATTTTCCCTTATCTCTCGTATGCGAATAAATGGAAAAATGCTCAGGTCCAAAGCCCCAGCTATGGTTGGCTCGGCCTATTCTCGGAAATAACGCCCACCCATAAGGGGAAGAGGAGTATGAGCCTTGGGTAGAGCAGACCCCTCAGTTGTTAGTTGAGTGGCAGTGCTCTGATGACATAAAGCGAAAGAGATTGGTTGAAAGTTTGAGTGGAAAGGCTGCTGACATTGTGAAAGTCGTCCGGTTGCAGTATCCCCTAGCAACCATGAGCAATTACATGTGAGCACTGGAAAGCTCTTTTGGCCCGATAGGAAGCCCAATGGAGCTCATGACGTGGTTTCAGAACGTGCGTCAGGAGAAGGTGGAGATGTTTTCTGTTTACATTTTTTGGCTAGAGAGGCAGCTGAATTGCTTATGGCACAGAGGGGTCATTCAGGCAGCTGAGGTGGATCAGACTGAACCAGGTAGCCAAGGGTGCCCAGTCCCAGGAACTGACTGCCTGGTGTCTCACACAGTCTCATAAGACAAGCTCCCTTCCCTCTTTCGTTGAGCTGATCAGAGGTACAGGAGAAGGAAGAGGATGCATTGGAGGTGTGGGAGGAGGAGGATGCATTGGAGGCCATTCTGCAGGGTACAGCCCTCAGTAGTGGTCCACTGCAGTGAAATGACCATGGATAGCCTGCCCCAATGTGGTAAACTATGTATACCTGTCTGGACACACCCTTTTGCTGACCGCTCCTGTGGCTCCTCCCTCAGACCCCTGTATAAAGGTGATTGGGGCACTGCTCCCCCCTCAGTCTCCGAGATGCCGTGCTCCGTTTTTTTGCTAAAAAAGGCCTATCGTTCGCCTCCCATCTCCGAGAGTTATTGACGGTGCATCAATTTTATTAGCAGCAATTTTAAAACATGGAGAGCATTTTACGACCAGACAGATTACAACTCGACCCACAATCCCAGGAGGTTCGTGACGCTTTCGAACTCTGGCTAGCATGCTTCGAATCGTACCTGGAGGAGATTTATATGACCGACCCTGCCACAAAGCGCAGGGTTCTCCTCTCCAGAGTCAGTCCACGGGTCTACTCTATGATCAGGGACCAAACGGACTACCAGGATGCGATGGGTGCCCTCAAAGGACAATACCTGCGGCTGGTGAACATGGTCTACGTAAGACATCGCTTAGCGTCACGGCGGCAGCGGGCCAGAGAGTTGAGCGCTGAGTTTGTCCGGGCCCTACAGACACCCATGCGGGCCTGCGACTGCAGGGGACTGATGGCGGAACAGCACACGGAGCTCCTGGTACAAAACACCTTCGTTAACGGGGATCAGGTCTGTGTACGTGCACCAGCGGCTGCTGGAACATGCTGATGTTACCTTACATTTGACGATCGAGCTGGACAACGCTGACACTGTCCAGGCGCGCGATCTCCCGCTGGCCCCATCGATGTTGCAGACCCCACAACCTGCCGGCGAATCAACCTCAGCTGCTGCCAGTCACAAGGCCGTGAAGTCCCCGCAACCCACCAGCAAATCGACCACGGCTCCTGCCAGTCCCAAGTCCGCGCAGTGTTACTTCTGCGGACTCAAAAAGCACCCCCGAAAATGTTGCCTGGCCTAAGAAGCTATCTGCTCCAGCTGCAGAAAGAAGGGCCACCTCGCCAAGGCCTGTAAGTCCAAACCACAAGCGGAGTCGAGCAGTGCCGCGTGTGAGCCATGGGGGTTGCCATCTTGGTCACCGCCATCTTGCCTACCCACGGCGTGCGAGGCATGGGGGTGGCCATCTTTGTCGGCGCCACCTCGCCTCGCCTCCGACCCACGGGTTCTTACCATGCACCAATATGGCGATTCAACTCTGGCCTCCGTGACCCTCGACCAAAGTGCTCCACACCAGCTCGCAAGGTGATTGGATGGACATCCTGGTGGGGGGGCACAGGACCAGCTGCCTGTTTGACATGGGCAGCACGGAGAGTTTTATTGACCCGGACACAGTGCAACGCTGCGGACTCGTGACACGGCTGGTAAGCCAGAGGGTCACCATGGCTTCTGGATCGCATTCCACAAACATCCGGGTAGGTTGTGTAGTGACATTGGTGGTGCAGGGCACAGGATATCGGGACTTTGTCTTACTGGTCATGCCTCAACTGTGTGCCCCTGTGCTATTGGACTCGACTTCCAGAGCCACCTGAGAAGTGTGACAATGGAGTATGACGGGCCTCTCCCACCAATCACTGTCAGGAATCCTCAGATTTGTGGGACTTCGTCATATACCCCGCTATTGACCACACACACACACCAACCCGCACATCCCACCCAACACCATGCCAACGGCCGTGCTACTGACACCACTTGCAGCCTCTCCACCCTCAAGATCCCTCCCCCAGTTCACCAGTCTGACCCTCGACTGTAAACCTGTGGCAACTAAAAGCAGGAGGTACAGCGCAGGGGACAGGGCCTTCATTCAGTCAGAAGTGCAGCGGCTGCTCAGGGAGGGGATCATTGAGCCAAGCACAAGTCCTTGGAGGGCCCAGGTGTTCGTTGTTTGGACCGGGCAGAAAAATAGGATGGTCGTGTACTATAGCCAGACCATCAATAGGTTCACGCAGCTTGACGCGTACCCCCTATCCCACATCGCGGATATGGTCAATCAGATAGCTCAGTACAAGGTGTACTTGACCATAGACCTGAAATAAACTTACCATCAGCTCCCCATCCGCCCGGACGAAGACCCCTACACCGCCTTCGAGGGCGAACGGCAGGCTCTATCACTTTCTCCTTCTGTGTCATGAATGGTGTCTCTGTCTTCCAGAGGGAAATGGACTGGATGGTGGCCACGTTCCCTTATCTGGATAACATCACCATCTGCGGTCACGATTGGCAGGATCATGACGCCAACCTCCAACGATTTTTCCAAGTGGCCAAAGATCTTAACCTTACCTATAACAGGGACAAATGTGTGTTCGGAACCACCTGACTTGCTGTCCTTGGGTATGTCTTGGAGAACGTATGCGCCCCCTGTTGGAACTCCCTCTTCCCACCACCCTCAGAGCCCTCAAACGGTGCCTGGGCTTCTTTTCCTATTACGCCCAATGGGTCCCTCACTACGCAGACAAGGCCCATCCCCTGGTCAAGTCCACCACATTTCCCCTTTCAGCCAAGGCCCACGCGGCCTTCAGCCGCATTTAAAGGGACATTGACAAAGCAACGATGCATGCGGTGGACGAGACCATTCCCTTCCAAGTGGAGTGTGACGCCTCCGACTTTGTACTGGCTGCTACCCTCAATCAGGCAGGAAGGCTGGTAGCATTCTTCTCTTGTACCCCTCAAGCACTCCGCACTCTGAAATTCGGCACTCCGCGGTAGAGAAAGAAGCCAGGCCATAGTGGAAGCTATTAGGCACTGGAGGCACTATCTCACCGGTAAAAGGTTCACCTTGCTGACCAACCAGTGCTCAGTTGCATTCATGTTTAGCAACCAATAGCGGGGCAAGATCAAAAATGATAAAATTTTGCGGTGGAGAATAGAACTCTCCACCTACAACTATGACATCCTTTACCGGCCTGGAAGGCTCAATGAGCCCCCTGATGCCCTATCCCGGGGAGTGTCTGCCAATGTGCAGCTTGACCAGCTATACACCCTCCATGCAGATCTTTGCCACCCGGGGGTCACCCGACTTTACCATTTTGTGAAAGCCCGGAACCTGCCTTACTCCCTTGAGGACATCAGGACGATGACCAGGGACTGTCAAGTCTGTGCTGAGTGCAAACCACACTTCTACTGTCCTGAAAAGGCACAACTTATCAAGGCCACACACCCCTTTGAGCGACTGAGTGTCGTCTTTAAGGGCCCCCAGCCCTCCACCAACCGCAATGTTTACTTTCTCAACATAATCGACAAGTACTCGCGGTTCCCTTTTGCAATCCCCTGCCCCGATACCACTGCCACGTCTGTCATAAAAGCCCTGCGCCAGCTCTTCACTCTGTTTGGATACCCCTGCTATATCCACAGTGATAGAGGGTTCTCATCTATGAGTGACGAGCTGCGCCAGTACCTACTGGCTAGGGGTATTGCTACTAGTAGGACCACGAGTTATAATCCCTGGGGAAATGGACAGGTGGAGAGGGAGAATGCCACAGTGTGGAAGGCCACACTCTTAGCCCATAGTTCAAAGGGATTGCCGGTCTCTTGCTGGCAGGAGGTCCTCCCCGAGGCACTCCACTCCATCCGTTCCCTGTTATGCATGTCCACCAATACTACTCCTCATGAGCGACTCTTTTCTTTTCCCAGGAAGTCTGCCACTGGGACCACCCTGCCGATTTGGCTGATGTCCCCAGGGCCAGTGCTGCTCCGGAAATATGCGAGGAGCAATAAATACATCTCGATAGTCGAGAGGGTTCACCTACTTCATGCGAACCCCCAGTATGCTGACGTGGTCTTACCTGATGGGCGGGAGGACACAGTCTCCGTCCGCGACCTAGCGCCCGCAGGAGCACCAGACCCCTACCCCGAACACTCCACGGTGACTATGAACCCTGTACCCACAGATGTATATACCCATGAGACACCGCGCACACCAAGCCCTACACAGACTCCTCACGGCACTCTCATACCGGGTGCCGCACACAAGCTTGAGGGATTACTGATGCCTAACGGGCTGGCATCTCAAGTCAGGCCAGAGCCAACACAACTACCGTCACCGGTGCTATGTAGATCGCAGCACAGACTCGACCACCTGATAGACTTAACCTGTAAGTATACTTGTAAGAAACTTCGCCCCGTGGGGACTCTCTTTTAAAACAAAGGGGTGAGGGGTGAATGTGGTAAACTTTGTAAACCTGTCTGGACATGCCCCTCTGCTGACAGCTCCTGTGGCTCCTCCCAGAGCCCCCTGTATAAAGGCAATTGGAGGCACTGCTCCCCCCTCAGTCTCTGAGATGCTGTGCTCCATTTCTCTGCTAATAAAAGCCTATTGTTTGCCTCCTGTCTCCGAGAGTTATTGATGGTGCATCACCCGGGGAGCAGTAGAGGAGACTGCAGCAGAGCTGAGAACTGAGATGTCTCGGCTGTTATCAGCAGGTATAATCAATGATGGAGCTGATGGGGGGGACAGATCCCCCAAGGGGATGGACAATGAGGAGGGCTGCTGGCAGAAGGTGTCACACGAGGAGAGTGAGCCCCCGGGTACCTCAGCAGGGAGAGTCGTTGGGAAAAGCTAGAGGAAACCAGTGAGGAAACGGTGTGGTATATCTGGGGGAACATGTTTCCAGCAACATACCAAGGAACCCTCGAAAGTGAAAGACCCAATTCCTGAAGGCTTAGTGGGTCCATGTTCCAGTGTGTCACTACAGATAGAGAGTATTTATGCTAAAGCCATACTCAACACCCGGTCGCAGGTCATGTTGTTGTACCATTTGTTTTACAACCAGTATCTGAAGCATATACTATTGACACCATTCAGGGCACTGGAGATCTGTACAATGGTTATTTGTCTGTGAAGTTGGAATTCTCGAAGGCCAATGTGGGAGTGCCTGAGGTCCTTGATACATTGGTGCTGGTTTGTCCGGATCCCGTTGAGAAGGAGGGCGTTTCAATTCTGGTGGCAACCAACACCTTCTTGTAAAGAGGCTTATGGGGGCCTGCAAGCAGAAGGCTGGTGAGAGCTTTCTGGGAACATTGTCCGTGCACCTGGTGTTTTGAGTTGCTTTTGAGGAAGAGCGAGGCTGCATTGGGCCAGATACCGAATTTAGACTGTGTGGTTCATCCATTTGAAGCCAATGCTGGTCCAGCCCGGGGAAGCAGCAAGAGTGATGGGGACCTCCATATTTCCCAAGGTGCCTGAGGGTGATTCTCTCTTAGTGTACTCAATGGAAGACCATCAGGGTGAGTTGGGATTTCCTGCTGTTGAGGCCCGAATTGCAGAAGCCCTTGGTTGTACAGGCGAGCAAAATGGCAGTGATTGTCAGGAACATTATGAAGAGGGAGGTCACCTTCAAGTGGGGTATGCCCGTGGTGAATCTGCTCCTGGTGATGGTAACGTCTAGTGTCCCTGTGAGACAAGCTGGGGAAAAGCTATTGGAAAAAGGGGGAAAGTTAACCACTGAGTATTTCAACTTCAGGGACTCCCCAGTTCCTGTAGGTTAGAAGAGGAGGTTGGAACAGAAGATGTTGAAGCTGGAAGGTGGTCTTTTGCATCGACGAGTTTGATATGCGCTGTTCCAAGAGAACTCTTCACACTATATGGGTGACTGAGGACACCCCATTCAGAGAGAGGTCACAGAGGCAGGCCCCTACAGAGGTGGAAGATGTTCAGCAGCATTTGTATAAGTTGAAGGAAGCTGGGATCATCACTGAGTCCCGAAGCCCCGATGCATCCCCAATAGCAGTAGCTTGAAAGAAGAATGAGAAGGTATGGATCTGAGTGGACTATAGGTCTCTGAACAGGCATACTGTCCCCGATCAGTATACGGTCCCAAGGATTGAAGCCACACTGGCCTGTTTGAGTGGTGCGAAGTGGTTCAGTGCTGGACTTGAGGAGTAGATATTACCAGATCCTCTTGAGTGAGGACGACAAAGAGAAGATGGCATTCATATGTCCCCTGGGATGCTTCCAGTTCGAAAGGATGCCCCAGGGCATATCTGGAGCCCTTGCAACCTTACAGCAGGTTATGGAGAAGACGGTGGGGGATATGAACTTGCCTGAGGTATTCGTGAATCTGGATGACCTCATAGTGTTTGAAGAACATAAAGTGAGGCTGCTGAATGTGCTGGGCCACCTGAAACCTGAAGGGTTAAAACTTTCCCTGGACAGTACCAGTTCTGCCAAACATCTGTTAGCTATGTTGGGCACATAGTCTCATGGGAATGGATTAGCCACTCATCTGGCTAAGACAGAGGAGGTAATCACGTGGCCAAGACCCCAGACTGTGAGTGTTCTGTGCTTGTTCCTCATGTTTTATGGTTACAATCAGAGGTCAGTGAAGGGCTACGCAAAAGTGAGTCACCCATTGAATCAGTTTCTCTGTGGTTACCCGTCCTTGGGGAAGGAAGGGAGAGGGGAAAGGACAGGAGAGTGAAGAGTATCATAGACAGTCAGAGCCCTTTGGACCGAGGTGGGATGCAAATTGTGTGGAGGCCTTTCAGTCGCTGAAGGAGCTGCTGACCCAGGCGCCAGTGCTGGCTTTTGCAGACCTCCAATTGCCATATGTACTGCTCATGGAGGACTTAGGGGGCATCCTGTATCAGAATCAGGGCACTGGGTTGAGGCCCATTGTATTTGTCAACCAGAGTCTGTCACCCTCAGAGAAAAACTATCCCACACACAAATTGGAACTTCTGGTGATGAAATGCGTGGTGGTGGATAAGCTGAGGGACTACCTTTAAGGGGCCAAGTTTGAGGTGAGGACGAACAACAACCCTTTAACTTATATGCAGACCTCGGTGAAACTGGATGCCACAGGCCATCGATGGTTGGCGGCGTGGTCTGCCTATGATTTCAGCCCGAGGTACTAACCAGAAGCAAAACACTGATGTTGATGCTTTGTCCCGACGGGCGCATGATGGAATGGACAGGGACGAGGAGTGGGAGAGTGTTCCTACCCCAGGGATGAAGGTCATGTGTCAATTTGCCATCACCAGGAAGGCAAAGGGAAGGGTTTACTGTAACCTGACTGTTCTGAAGATAAATCAGCTGCCAGAATTGAGTTCTGTGAGATTATCCGAGCATCGGTAACATCGGGTCAGTGGTTGAAAAAGGAGACATGGCTCAGAAAGAAAAGACAAAACACACGAAATGCCTCCATTTCAGAGAGAATGGCCTTGGTTGGAGTTGTGGAAGCAGATCCTGTACTGGGTAACGTCACCCCCACCCACCTGACTGTCCTCGGCGTTGCCAGCTGGTTCCGCCGGAGAAGTATTGGGGGATTACGTTGAAGTCACTTCATGATGATTCTGGACAGTTGGGGGTTGAGAAGACCAATGGATTGCTCAGAGACTGGTTTTACTGGCTCTGACTGAAGTTGGTGTTTGAAGAATACTGCAGGTCGTGCATTCGATGCTTACGGCGGAAGACACTGCCTACATGGGCAGCTCCCTTGTTCGACTTGTAGTGTGCAGGGCCCCTGGACTTGGTGTGTATGGAGTTTCTGTCCATAGAACCCAATGCCAGTAACACAGCGAATGTCTTAGTCATCACGGACCACTACACTAGATATGCTCAGGCTTTTCCTACCAAGGACCAGAGGACATTTACGGTGGCCAAGGTGTTATGGAAGAAGTATTTCGTTTATTATGGCCTCCCCAAGTGGATACATAGTGATCAGGGACGGGATTTCGAGAGCAGACTCATCCATGAGTTACTGGACATGCTTGGAGTTCAGAAGTCAAGGACCACGCCCTGTCACCCACAGGGTGATCCCCAGCCAGAGATTTAATTGGACCTTGCTAGACATGCTTGGGACCTTGGAGATCAGCAAGAAGAGCAGGTGGAGTCAACATATTGGACATCTGGTCCACTGCTACAACTGTGACTGAAATGAAGCTAACGGGTGCTTGCCATACTATCTGATGCTTGACTGGTGGTGTAGTGGCATTAGCGCTGAACCTCGGGGCAAGAGGTCCCAAGTTCAAATCCAGATGGCTCCCTTGCACGCTCTCCATCCGTGCTGAGTTAAGAGATGATGATCCCTTAAAAAAAAAACTCACCCGGCAGAAGGGAAAGGCAAACCACTGCCGCAACTTGCCACGTACATGATTTACCAATATGTCAGAGCAGAGTGGAGTGAAATCATCCGCCAATTGGAAATTCCAGGTACGACCTACTGATGACAACTGACGTTTGGGTACGAGGTGAGGTTGCCCATTGATCTTTGTTTTGGGACTGATAAGGGTCACTTACCACTGAAGACTTATCTGAAGTATGTGTCTGACGTGAGAAGAGAGCTGATTGCACTGCCAAGCAGAATCAAGGGAATAAGAGGAGGTATGATCAAAAGGTGAAGTTCTCCCCACTCATGCCGGGAGACCGAGTCGTCATAAAGAATTTGGGGCTACCTGGGAAGCTCCAGTTTTCTGGGTGAAACCAAAGGATGGGAATGGGTCTGTCAAGATTCTCCATGAGACCCACTTGCTGCCCCTGGGACAAGAGGTGCAGGTAGACTGAGCCCAACCTGGAGGCTACATCTAGTAAGAGGACTCTGCAGAAATGCAGGGTAACTACTGGGCCAACAGCAGAAGAGGTTAAACCGGCCCCCAACCCTGAGAGGGATACTGATTCGGAGAATGAGGATCTGGATGTGTGGTATATGCTGCCTTTTGCTGACTCTCTATTGACTGATGAAGAGACTCTCAGCCCTTCTTCTGTTGAATCAGGTGAAATTGATGGAGGGCCTTTTTTTGGCAACCTGGATTGCAGCAGGACCCTGCGAGGATTGAAGTGGTGCTTGGCCATGGAACAGGGGGCTCCAGGTTGCAGGTGGGCACAAGTGAGAGGCCGGGGAAGGCATTACCAGGTAGACTAGAAGTAACCCCTGTAGAGTCTGAACCTGAAGAGTTAGGTGAGGGGGTACGGAGGTCTCAGAGGATTAGGAGACCACCAGATAAGCTGGCCTATGTAGCACCGGGGGAACAGAGTGTGACCCCTACCATTTTGGGGAGCCATGTCTCTACCTTTTACACCTAGATTGGACTTTGTGTTTTACAGGAAGGGTGGGCAAATTAATTCAAAGTCATGAGGACATGACTAAATTTGGAGGGGGGGGGAATGTAATAGGCTGTAAGGTTTCACTGCTAATGTAATGGTTTCTCTGTAATGTTTCAGTGCTAATGTGATGGTTTCCCTGTAGCGGCAATGTTTGGGTTATGACTAGAGATAATGGGGGTTTTGGAATGTAAAATATGTTAATTGCGTACATCATCATGCTACCATGTGATGCAGGCACGTCTCACTTAAATTAAACCCAAAACCAGGCTCACACTTGGAACTCCTGTGCGTTTTCTGTGAATTACTTCAATGTTTTGAAATTACAAAATGTAACATTGGCGATGAGATATCTAAAAACAAACTTGACACCGCTACCGACCTGTTAAAGCAAGATGTTTAAGACATAATAAAACGCTGAGAGTGCAGTGTCGTAAAAGCCCAGTACATGCAGAGATGGTCTTCGGAAAGGAAGGCACAATAGAGTTTAAAGAAAACTCAGAAAACAGAAGAATTCAGGTCTCATAAAGAGCAAGTTCTGGATGATAATAATCATATTAAAAACCAGAAATGGCTGGCTACATTAGAAAGATTGATGAGTTTGATTACACATCAAGTAATTGGCTCAAGCATACTGAGCTATTGGAACAGTATTTTGAAGCAAATGAAGTAGCTAGTGAGAAGTAAGTGCCAATTTTGCTGAGTTCATTAAGCTTAAAGGCAGAGAGCTTGCTTCAACATTGGACTGCTCCAACCAAACCATCAGAATTTGCTTTGCTGCTATTGTAAAAGTGATGCAGCAACACTTAGAACCAAAGGCACTATTGATTTCAGAATGCTTTAGGTTTCTTAAGTGGAATCAAAAAGGTGAGTCCATTTCAGTGTGTGTGGCTGAGTTGAAGAGATTGCCTGAACATTGTCAGTTCAGCAATGGGCTAAATGATATATGGAGATCATTTAGTTTGTGGAATCTTAAAAGAAAGCATTTTAAAATGGCTCCTAGCTTACATTTCAAGGAGCAATGGAAATCACTGTTTCTACAGAAACTGCAGACAGGGATGCAATTGAGTTGCAGTCAGGAATGAAAGTGATGATGAGCAAGGTTGCAGTGTCTAAACAGAAACCTGCCTGCCTGAACAAATTGTGTAACCATTGTGCCAGGAGTTCACACACACCAGACCAATGCAGGTTTAAAGGTGAAATTAGCAGAAAATGCAACAAAGTAGGACACGCATGAAGAATATATCAGTCAGACAAAAAATGGACTGCTTAGGGAAGAGAAAAAGCTAAATTCTCAACTTCCAATTTCAAAAAGAGCACTGATCTTCATGCTGTTGATGACAAATCTGATAACAATGAGAGTGACGCAGGATCATGTAGCCTTGAGCTTAACAGTGTGAAAACAGAATAGACAAGCAATATGGCTTATGCAGGAGTGAATAGTAAATTATTTCAAATGGAATTAGACACTGGTTCAGCTGTTTCAGTCAATCCACAAAATGAGTTTCAATGGCATTTCAAAGATACTGAACTGAACCCTACAAATATCCAACTGAGAACTTACACTGGAGAAAATATAACTCCTATGGGAATGACATTCATAACCGTGAAATACAACAACCAATGAGCAAATTGAGCTTGTATGTGGTAAAAACAAGGACCAGCATTGTGGGGACATGATTGGCTGAGACAACAGCAACTTGTTTGGTGATCGATTCATAATTTGCATGCCACATCTCCAACAATGAGCGAGATAGGAAAGGTACTGGGTGATGCCACAACTGTCTCCATGCTGAGGAACATGAACTGTTGCCTAACAGAGGGAAAACAGGTGTTGGTGCCCACCTCTGTGCCTCTGGTTGGAAAGCATATTGGACCAAGGAAGGACCATGCTGCTCAGAGGAAGCATGAATGTGACAAAAGCAGTGGTCTGACAAAATCATGTTTGAGAAAGCTTCTGATATGTTAATCAGACAGTTACTTGTGAAATGCAGATTGATTTTAAGCTGGAAGAGAGTTCAAAGAGCTTCAGGATAGTTGCAAGCATTCAGCTTTTGTATCAAAATCCAGAACCTACTCTGTGTGCACTAAAGTTATTGGATGAACTTCAAGCGGGAGAAAAAAATTTGCTTGTAAATGTAGATACAAAGACCAAATCCCAGCTGGGTGAATGGAAAGCCAAAAGGAAAGGAATCAATGGGGATACAAAAACAGAGAATTGGTCAGATGATGTTGTGGATACGGAAAACAAGAGATCAGATGTAAAAGAAAAACAATATAACAATTAATAAGAAAGTACTCTGGTGAACTAAATACCCCTTCCCACGATTGAGGTGCACAAACTAGAAAAAAAAACAATGAAGAAGAAAGGTGGTTACCACTATCAGAACTGCTTCCTTCAGTCTCAGAGTCAACTCCTACAACCACCACAACAGAGGCGCCAGAACCTGATTTTATTTTCACAGCCACAAGTCTCACAAGTCTCCTTTGTCTGGAATGACAGTAACCCTGAGGAGTAAGAAATCCCTCACAGTGATTAAATCTTTAAGCCTAAATGGGACAATTTAAAGTTGACTATGCTGTGGATGTTTGTATGTACATAGTGGTTGTATTATATAATATATTGTGTATATAATTGAAATGCATTCTTTATTGAGTTGGAGCTTGCAGTAAAGCAGAAAGGAGTGCTGTGTATTTAATATGTCAGTAATATTTGAGCAATCTTGTATATGTATTGGTTGATTAGGCATTCTTGTTCATTTAATTAATTAATTACAGGTTACATGCAAATACATTAATTGCATACTTTCATCACACTACCAAGTGATACGTGCACACCTAACTTAAGTAAATCCAAAGTCAGGCCCGGATTTCAAGATCCCATGCATCTTCTGTGAATTAATTTAGTGCTTTGAAGTTACAAAACATAACATGTAAAAAAAAAAGGAAATGTTACAATAGTCATGTGGATTTCAAAAGTATGTAGATTGGTACAATTAGGTTAGTGCTGGATCCCAAAAGAGGAAATTTGTAGAATATCTGTGAGATGACTTTCTAAGGCAGCTTGAGGTTGAGTCCACTAGCAGAAAGGCCACTCTGGATTGGGTGTTGTGTAATAAACCAGATTTAATTAGGGAGCTTAAGGTAAAGGAACCCTGATGAAGCCATGGTCATGATATGATAATATCATAACATAATAGAATTCACTCTGCAGTTTGAGAGGGAGAAGATAGAGTCAGATGTATCAGCATTACACTGGAGTAAGAGGAATTACAGAGGCATGAGAGAAGTGCCGGCCAAAGTTGATTAGAATGGGACACCAGCAGGAATGACTGCAGAACGGCAATAGCTGGAGTTTCTGGGGCAATTCAGAAAGCGCGGGATAGGTACATCTCAGGGATGGATAAGCATTCTAAAGGGAGGGTGAGGGAACTATGGCTGACAAGGGACAGCATAAAGCAAAAGAGAAGGCATACAATATTGTAGCAAGAAGTGAGAGGTTTGTGAAGCTTTTAAAAAGCAAAATAAAACACAACTGATAAAGCAATAAAGGGGAGGAAAAATGAAATATGAAGATAAGCTAACCAATAATATAAAAGAACATAACAATATTTTCCGGATATATAAAGAGTCAAAAAGAGACAAAGTGGATATCAGACGATTGGAAAATGACACTGAAGAAGTAGATATGCGGAACAAAGAAATGGCAGACAAACTGAATAAATATTTTGTCTCAGTGTTTCCTGTGCACCAGAAACTTGTCAGAAGTGAGTACAGTCATTATTATTAAAGAGAAAGCAACTGGAACGTCTGAAGATAGATAGTCACCGGGTCTGAGTAGTCTTCACCACAGGGTTCTGAAAGAGGTAGCTGAAAGGATTGTGAAGGCATTAGTAGTGATCTTTCCAGAATCACTAGATTCTGGAATGGTTCTGGAGCACTGAAAAATCGCAAATGCCAATCCATTCTTCAAGAAGGGAAGGAGGAAGAAGAAAGGAAATTATTGGCCATTTAGCCTGACTTCAGTGGCTGGGAAGATGTTGGAGTCCATTATTAAGGATGAGCTTTTGGGGTAATTGGAGGTATGTGATAGAATAGACCAAAGTCAGCATGGTTTCCTTAAGGGGAAATATGTCCTGACAAATCTCTTGGAATTCTTTTAGGAAATAACAGGTAAGATAGACAAAGGATGAGTCAATGGATCTTGCATCTTCAGAAGGCCTTTGACAACTGAATGTACATGAGGCTACTTAACAAGATAAGAGCCCATGGTATTACAGGAAACTATTACCATAGATAGAAGATTAGCTGACTGGCAGGAGAGAATGAGTGGGAATAAAGGAGGACTTTCCAGGTTGGCTGGTGGTAACTAGTGGTATTCCATTGCTGTCAGTGTTGGGACCACATTTTATCAAGTTTTATATCACTGATTTGGATGAAGGGGTTGATGACTTCGTGGCCAGGTTTGTGGATATTATGAAGGCAGGTGGTGTTCAGGAAGTAAGGAGTCTGAAGGAGGACATATACACATTAGGGGATGTACAAAGAAGTGGCAGATGGAATATGATGCAAGGAAGTGTATGGTCATGTAATTTGGCAGGAAGAATAAAGGTGTAGATTATTTACTAAACAAGGGGAAAATTCAAAAATCCAAGATGCAAAAGGATTTTAGAGTTCTCATGCAGCATTCCTCAACAATTAACTTGCAGGTTGTGTCAGTGGCAAAGAAGGAAATTGCAATGTTAGCATTCCTTTCGAGAGGACAAGAATATAAGAGCATGGATACAATAATGAGGCTTCATAAGGCATTGGACAGACCGCACTTGGAGTATCATGAGCAGTTTTGGGCACCTTATCTAAGAAAAGGTGAGCTGGCATTGTTTCAAAGTTTCAAAGTGCATTTATTGTCAAAGAATGTATAAGTTATACTGTTACGTATTCAGGCAACAATAAATATATGAGTTTGGCAAGGGTTTTTATAACAAACAACACATTTATTAAACACTGAAAACAAACCCCCCAAAAGTAAACAAACACTAACGTAACCGGAAACAGCTGCTGAGCGGCAGCTTAAACAGTTCTTAAAGCGATGTTGCAAAAACAGTTTTTTTAAGTAGGATTGCCACAAGTTCGAAATGCTCACAGTTCATTTAAAAGGACAGACTTTATAAGATGATTTAAATTCTCTTTCATGTCATTTTGCTTCGATCCCCGACGTCGAACTTTTCCCACGAAGAATTTACGAAATGAAACGAAACGGCTTAAAGGCATTGACCTTTCCTTTATCACACTGTCCTCAATCTTCTGCTATCCTGCAGAGATTAACACGAGAACAGTCAATGAATTCCTCTCCAAATAAGGGTTAAATAAGGTTGAACCCGTTTCACCATCATAAATCGATTTTCCTCGATCTTTAACTCCCGAACTCTGATCTTCACTCTCCACTGATTCTCGAACTAGCAGTATTGTAAAGAACCTGCTGGCAATGACCTTTTAAACTTTAGGCATTAGAGAAAACTTCATCTTTCAACTAAACTGCGTCATCACATTAAATTACGCAGTGGCATGAAGTCAACATGGCAAATCCAGCCATGAACTGCCCCTCCTCACAGGGTGGGTTCTTCCTTTTATAACCTGTAGAAAAAACCTGTCACATGATCTCTACTGGCAGGAAAATGACATCACTCTACCATCACAAGACCATTATCTCAAGTCCAGTATAGTTTCAACCCCAGTCACGTGACAAGGGTACCACTGTCATGTCACGAGTATGTAACACTTCCCTCCAAAAAAAACATTTTTGGTCTGACAAGAACAAAAATTTTTAACAATTATTTACAAGAAAAACAAATATATAAATATTATAACATACACAATATACAATACCATCATATAACAGCTTATAACTCTCAATACAGTAGGAGTGTTACAATTGAAAAAACAACACTCCATAAAAAAAATTGCATTGTACATTCAACATCGAGATAGACAATCAGCAACCACATTATCTTTACCTTTAATATGAGTTATCACAATATTGTACTCTTGTAACAGCAAACTCCAATTTAATAATCTTCTGTTTTTGTTTTTCATCTTACTCAGAAAAACTAACGGATTATGATCAGTGTAAACAATAAGTTGTTTTTGAGTTGTACTAACATATACCTCAGAATATTCCAAAGCTAAAACAAGAGATAACAATTCTTTCTCTATTGTCGAATAGTTTCTTTGATGCTTATTAATTTTCTTAGACAAGTAAGCTACTGGATGATCAACCTCATCACCCTCATTCCTTTGCCTTAATACTGCTCCCGCAGCCTCATCACTAGCATCCACAGCCAATAAAAAAGGTTTTTCAAAGTCAGGTGCCTTAAGCACAGGTTGTTGACATATCATTATTTTCAATTTTTCAAATGCTTCTTGACAAGGCACTGTCCACACAAACTTCACATTCTTCTGCCAAAGGTTAGTTAATGGAAGGGTAACATTAGCAAAATTCTTACAAAATTTTCAATAATATCCTACCATTGGCAAAAATCTTCTGAGAGTTTTTTTCCCCGTTGGAGTGGGAATCTCTAAAATTGCCCGAACTTTTGCCTGAACAGGAGCTACCTTACCTTGACCCACAACATAACCAAGATAAGTCACAGTGGCATGTCCAAATTCACTCTTAGCTAAATTAATAGTTAAGTTAGCTTTTGAAAGCCTTTCAAACAATTTCTCAACCGCAATAATGTGTGCTTCCCAAGTATCATTTCCTGTCAATAAATCATCAATATAAGCATCAGTGTCTTTCAATCCCTGAATCACAGAGTTAATCATCCTCTGGAAAGTCCCCGGGGCATTCTTCATCCCAAATGGAAGAACATTATACTCATATAACCCAGATGGAGTTACAAATGCAGAAATCTCTCTACCTCTGTCTGTTAACGGAACACACCAATACCCTTTCAATAAATCAATCTTTGTAAGGAACTTTGCTTTTCCAACTTTATCTACACAATCATCTACTCTAGGAATTGGATATGCATCAGTTTTCGTTACAGCATTCACCTTCCTATAGTCCGTACAAAACCTAATACTACCATCTGGTTTCGGCACCATAACACATGGTGAACTCCAATCTGAGTTAGAATGTCTAATAATATTATTCTCTAACTTATATTCAATTTCTTTCTCAGCAAGTTCATATTTTTCTATGTTCATCCTATATGGATGTTGTTTAATAGGTTTGGTATCTCCAACATCTACATCATGTGAAGCTATAGTAGTCCTTTTCGGAACATCTGGAAAACTCCTTATATTGAAAAATTAATTCCTTCTTCTGTTGTTTCTGCTCTAGCTGTAAATGTGCTAATTTCTCATCAATATTTTCCAGAATGGTTGAATTTGGTAACCTAACAGAAACAATGTTGGATTTAGAATGAAATTCAGATGAATCATCTATTATGTTCCTAGTTAAATCAAACTCATTCTCACTAACCACAACAGTCACAGTATCAGATTGTTTCTCAAAATATAGTTTTATCATATTTATATGGCAAAGTTGTGTTGACCTTCTATGATCTGGAGTTTTTATCACGTAATCCACGTCATTGATTTTAGACACAATTTGATAAGGACCATGAAATCTAGCTTGTAAAGGATTTGTCTGCACTGGGAAAAGAACCAACACCTTATCTCCAGGCTTAAACATCCTCATCCTAGCTTCTTTATCATACCAAGTCTTCATTTTCTCCTGAGCCAACTTTACATTTTCCTTGGCTAAGCTACAAGCTTTATGTAACCTGTCCTTAAATTTCAAAACATAGTCCAACAAATTAGTGTGTACTTCCTTACTAATCCACTGTTCTTTCAATAAAGCTAAAGGTCCTCTAACTCTATGCCCAAACACAAGTTCAAATGGACTAAAACCTAAAGACTCCTGTACCGATTTCCTTACTGCAAATAAAAGTAAGTTTATACCCTCATCCCAGTCACTTTCATTTTCCACACAATATGTCCTAACCATATTCTTGAGGGTAGAATGAAACCTCTCCAAGGCACCTTGCGACTCTGGATGGTATGCAGATGAAGAGATTTGCTTAGCTCCCAATTTATAAACTATCTGTTGAAACAATCCGACATAAAATTACTGCCTTAATCAGTTTTTATTTCCTTAGGTAATCCAAAATAAGTAAAGAAGTTTATAAGAGCTTTTATATTCCTAAGTGGTACTGCCTCTGGAAACCTAGACGAAGTACACATGATAGTCAACAAATACTGATAACCAGTTTTTGTCTTTGGTAATGGACCAACACAATCTACAATAACTTTAGAAAGTGGTTCACCAAATGCTGGAATAGGTTGTAATGGAGCTACTGGTGCAACCTGATTTGGTTTACCCATAATTTGACAAGTATGGCACATTTTACAAAACATCGCCACATCTTTTCTTAGACCAGGCCAGTAAAAATGTTTTAAAATCTTGTCCACAGTTTTCCTTACCCCTTGATGTCCACCTAAAGGCACACTATGAGCTAAAGTCAAAATCTCATTTCGATTAACTTTAGGGACAACTACTTGGTAAACAACATTCCAATCCTCACTTGCAGGAATTGTACGCGATCTCCACTTCCTCATCAACACTCCTTTTTCCAAGTAATACCCTACTGGCATCTTCTCAATTTCACTACCTAGTAAAGCTTGTTCTCTTAATTTTATAATCTCAGGGTCTCTATTCTGCTCTGCTATCATCTCCTTCCGAGACAGAGATAAATCTTCATAGTCAGACTTCCTCCAAGAATTTTGTTCAAACAATGAAGATAAGAAAGTCTCTGACACATCCTCAAAACTCAAATCCTGAGTTGAACAGTCATGAGTAACAACCTCATTCTGCGCATCAATCTTTTTAGCCATAGCTCTAGTCACAACACAGGAAGAATCTGTGTCAGAATTCAACTCTGGTTCCTCTGACTCCATTGTCAAATGCACTTCAGGAAAAACTTGTCCACCTGCCAAGTCATTACCTAACAATAAAGAAATACCCTTCACAGGTAAGCTATCCTGTAATTCTACTTTAACAAATCCTGTAACTAACCCTGACTTTAATTTTGCTTTATGTAAATGTACAGGCATAAGATCACTCCCAACACCTCTTACGTAATTTACCTCACCGGTATCAGACTCTTCATTAAACTTCAACACACTGTCTAACATCAGTGATTGAGAAGCTCCAGTATCCCTAAGGACTTTTATTGGCACCAAAGTAGATCCTTCTTTCAAGGATACAAACCTTTCAGTTATAAAATGATCAGATCCCTTTTTAACTTGGTCAGACTCTAACAAAGCCTCATTTATGTTTATCAAACCCTGTAACTTTACAGGTGCTTCAGTATGTTGCACACAAGCATCTGGAACTGCTTCCTACTCTTCCTTTTTCAATCTGAAACAGTTAGCTATTACATGGCCAGGCTTCTTACAATAGTTACAAATAAGACCAAACTGTCTTTCCTTCACAGGCTTTCCTTCCTCCTTACCTTTCTCATTAACTTCTGATTTAATTTCTGATTTACCTTGAGTCTCCATGTTATTTTTCCTCTTAAAATTTCTACCCTGAGGAAATGTATTCTTATGGATTAAAACATATTCATCAGCTAATCTAGCACAGTCCTGTAATTTATCACTATTCCTCTCATTTAAGTAGGTCCGTACTTCAACAGGAATGCTTCTTTTAAATTCCTCCATTAAAATCAGCTCTCTCAATGTATCATAGTCCCCATTTACATTTTTAGAAGAAACCCATCTCTCAAAACACATAGCTTTATCATAGGCAAATTCCACATAAGTCTTTTCCATAGACTTTTTCAAACTTCTGAATCTTTCCCTATACGCTTCTGGGACTAATCCATATGCATTTAGAATATGCATTTTCTCAATATCATAATCAAGTGCTTGCGCAGCAGTTAAAGCTATATAAACTTGTTGTGCTTTGCCTTTAATTACACTCTGTAACAATACTGACCATTTATCTTTCGGCCACTCTGACATCCGAGCAATAGTTTCAAAATGTTGAAAATATCTTTCCACTTCTGTTTCACTAAATGGAGGGACCAATTTAATTTCTTGACCAGCAACAAACGGTTTTCTAGAACCAGAAGACTGATCCCCAGACCTTTTTTCATTGCATATGCAAATTCTCTCTGCTTTTGTTCAGCCTCTAATTTACAACACTCTAACATCATTTGTTCGATTTGCAACTGCATCTCCAGATTACTTATTGGAAATGACTCTAAAACCGAATCATCAAAAACACCCAAATCCACAAAGTGTGATGGAATTTTTCTCTGTATTACAGCCTTTGATGTGGTCTGCAAAATACCTTTAAGTTGCAATTTACTAGCTACCTCAGACACCTCAGTTTTTTTCACCTTCATGAACAACTCCGTGAAACCAGAAACTCATCAATATCCATTGCTGCTGAATACCACTCACAAGCCAATCAAACAAAAGAATCGAGTATTCCCCATTTCCAAAACACCGATTCAAAATTCAACAAGCATTTAAACTCAAACGATCCAATCCCGAACGAGCCCCCATATTTATGTTACATATTCAGGCAACAATAACTATATGAGTTCGGCAAGGGTTTTTATAACAAACAACATGTTTATTAAACACTGAACACAAACCCCCCAAAAGTAAACAAACACTAACGTAACCGGAAACAGCTGCTGAGCGGCAGCTTAAACAGTTCTTAAAGCGATGTTGCAAAAACAGTTTTTTTAAGTAGGATTGCCACAAGTTCGAAATGCTCACAGTTCATTTAAAAGGACAGACTTTATAAGATGATTTAAATTCTCTTTCATGTCGTTTTGCATCGATCCCCGACGTCGAACTTTTCCCATGAAGAATTTACGAAACGAAACGAAACGGCTTAAAGGCACTGACCTTTCCTTTATCACACTGTCCTCAATCTTCTGCTATCCCGCAGAGATTAACACGAGAACAGTCAATGAATTCCTCTCCAAATAAGGGTTAAATAAGGTTGAACCCGTTTCACCATCATAAATCGATTCTCCTCGATCTTTAACTCCCGAACTCTGATCTTCACTCTCCACTGATTCTCGAACTAGCAGTATTGTAAAGGACCTGCTGGAAATGACATTTTAAACTTTAGGCATTAGAGAAAACTTCATCTTTCAACTAAACTGCGTCATCACATTAAATTACGCAGTGGCATGAAGTCAACATGGCAAATCCAGCCATGAACTGCCCCTCCTCACAGGGTGGGTTCTTCCTTTTATAACCTGTAGAAAAAACCTGTCACATGATCTCTACTGGCAGGAAAATTACATCACTCCACCATCACAAGACCATTACCTCAAGTCCAGTATAGTTTCAACCCCAGTCATGTGACAAGGGTACCACTGTCATGTCACGAGTACGTAACAATACAACCTTGTGATTTGTTTGTTTACAAGCAATAGGAAAGCATGGAACCCGAAATAACCCAATTAAAAAAGTAAGACTTAACATCTCCCAGTGCCCACAAAGAAAGAAAAAATAAACACAAAACAAGTCATATAAACAATAGAAGAGAGCAACAACAACAGCATTCCGATCCAAATTGAGTCCTTAGATCTAACTCCCCGTAGCTGCCCAGGGTAGGCACAAAGCCTCAGTATACAATTCATCATATTAGTGGGGCAAATTGCTGCAAAGTTTGCAGCTGTGAAGCACAGCAGCCAGAGGCAGTCTCACAATGTTAGCACCATGAAGAGAGAAGCCTCCAGACTATTTGGGCTGCAATTTAAATTGTTCAAACCTCACACTAAGATTCCGCCCTGCCACCAGGGAATTGCTCCGGGCCGAGATATTACTGCTGAATGAGCGATTCTCAACCTCTCCAGGTTGGCTTGGCACATGGAGCAATCTATCCTCACCAGTTCTTGATACCCTGACTTTCTGGTCTATATGGGCTGGGGCTTAGTTTGTTGAAATGGCGGGTAGGACCTCGCATTAGGACCCACGCCTTGGCGAGTCACTCTGGGCTTTGAATACACCAGCCAGCACTTAGATTCGGGCCTGGATTTTGCTGCCAAAGAAGCTGTTCTCGACTTATCCAACTTGGCTTGGTGCTTAGAGTGATCCACCCTCATACCCGGGATAGTTGGATGGGCATTGGAACTCCTTAGTCCTGTCTGCTCTCCTCCGAATCGTTCACTTCCGCCAGCATGTCTCCAACTCCAAGTCTGTTGATTTTGCAGCAGGCCAGCAGGGCACATCCCGCAGATTCACATTGCCTTCACTCACTCCTCCATTGTCTGTGGAGATAGTTTACCACAAAAAAGTGTTATTAATAATGGTTTAAATCAAGGTCCTTTGCTTTTGAACTACCAGTAAGCTGTCACACATCTTCATTAGTGTCATCTTAAACCTGAAGGTATTGGAGAAGAACCAGAGGAGGTTCACGAGAATGATTACAAGAATTAAAGGGTTAACATGTGAGTAAGCGTTTGATGACTCTTGGCCTGTACTCACTGCTGTTTAGGAAAATGAGAGCAGATCTCTTTGAAACCTATTGAATATGGAAAGGAAATGGACAGAGTGGATGTGGGGAGGATGTTTCCTATCATAACTGAGACTAAGACAAGAGGGCACAGTTTCAGAATGGAGTTACATCCATTTAGAACAAAGATGAGGAGGAATTTCTTTAGCCAGAAAGTAGTGAGTCTTTAGAAATTATTGCCACAGACTGCTGTGGAGGTCAAATCATTGAGCATATTAAAGCGGAGGTTGATAGGTTCTTGATTAGTTAAGTTGTCAAAGCTACAGACTGAAGGCAAGAGAATGGGATTGAGAGGGATAATAAATCAGCTGGATTGGAATGGTGGAGCAGGCTCAAAGGGCCAAATGGCCTAATTCTGCTCCTATGTCTCATGACCTATAGAAACACGTTGGGACCAGGGCCCTGGAGGATCGTTTAACCAGGGCTGTAGCTAAGGCTTCAGACTAAATAGTAGGCGGTGGACTCAACAAACTGGAAAAAAAATGGATAAAGTAAAGGAGAAGGAGTGTGCAAGAGATGTCAGTGAGGTCTCCTGAATAAATAATAAGTTTAGAAATGGAAAACAATTTATCTTTGGCCAGCATGGAGACAGATTTAAGAGGATTACTGAGTACAGGACTGAGGTGATATATTTGAATGCATACTGTATATAAGACAAGCTGGATGAGTTCTCAGTGCAGTTAGAAATTGGCAGGCACGAGGTTGTGCACATCACAAATTCATGGCTGAAAGAAGATCAGAGCTCAGAACTAAATAACCGATGATAGACATCCTATCAAAAAGACAGGCGGGCAGAGGTGGTGGCATGGCTCTGTTGGATTAAAACCATAAAATAAAGTCCTTAGCGAAGTTCAATGTTCAAGTTCAAAAGTTCAAAGTAAAATTATTACCAATGTACATACATATATGTCACTATATATAACACTGAAATTCATTTTCTTGTGGGCACTCTCAATAAATCCAATAGCCATAAAAGAATTAATGAAATTCCGCAGGGCAGACAACATGTGATAACACAGAAGATGACAAACTGTGAAAATACTGTACAAAAAGAAAAATATGAGATAATGTGACAACGATAATAAATTAATAAGCAATAAGTATCAAGAACACAAGATGAAGAGTCCTTGAAAGTGAGTCCAGAGGTTGTGGGAACAAGTTCAGTGATGGGGCACTTGACATTGTGTGATGTTATCCCCTCTAGTTCAGAATTTGACGGTTGAGGTGTAATAACTGCTTCTGTACCTGGTGGTGTGAGACCTGAGGCTCCTGTACCTTCTCTCTGATGGCAACAATGAGAAAAAGGCATGATCTGGGTGGTGGGGGTACTTCCCTGCTTTAACGCTCCATGTATATGTATATGTGCTCAGTGGTAGGAAGGGCTTTACTCGTGAGGGACTGTGCTGTAGCTACTACTTTTTGTAGGATCTTCTATTCAAGAGTGTTAGCATTTCCATACCAGGCCATGATTCAGCCAGTCAATATACTCTCCACCACGCACCTACAGAAGTTGGTCAAAGGTTTAGATGTCATACCAAATCTTTGCAAGCTCCTAAGAAAGGAGAGGTGCTGCCATGTTTTCTTCATAATTGTACTTATGTATTAGCAAGAAATTACATACCATCAGAGGATGTAGAGTTCTGTAAGTAGAGTGAAAAAGTTGCATGGTTAAAAAGACCCTGATGGGAGTTATATAGAGGCATGCAAATAGTCGCCATGATTTGCAGAGCAAGTAGCAATGGAAGATTAAAGAAAAGGCATGTAAGAAAGACCGTGTTATGATTTTAAAGGGGGACTTCAATATGCAGGTAGACTGAGGAAAACAAGTTGGCAGTCAATCCCAAGAGAAGGAATTTGTAGAGTGCTATGAGATGGCTTTTTAGAGCAGCTTGGGTTTAAGCCCATGAGGGAAATTATGGAATTAATGTTGTGAAATAGCAAGCATTTGATCATAATATAATAGCATTCATAAGGAGGAGAAGATGAAATGTAACAGTATCATAGATGTGTGAAGGTAGCTAATGGGCTTTAAAGAGGAAGTGGCCAAAGTTCATTGGAAGAGGACACTAAGGAATGGTGGTAGAGCAGCAATGTCAAGAGTTTCTGGAGGTAATTCCGAAGAAGTCAGGTTCATTTCATCCTAAGGAAGAAGCAGCATTCCTAAGGCAACTATGCCCACCTATAGAAGTCAACACAGCATAAAAGCAAAAGAGTGGACACACAATATTGCAAAAACATCAAGAAAGGATTAGGAAGCTTTTAAACACCAAAGTAAAAGGCAATCAATAAAGCAATAAAGGGGAGAAAAGATTAAATATGAAGGTAAGCCAGCCAATAATATAAACTTTTTTTCAGGTATATAAAGAGTAAAAGAGGGTCAGAAATGGACATCATTGGCTGCAAAGTAACAGGCAGGGTAGACAAATAAGAGCTGGTGGTTGTTGACATGAGGATGCTAAAAAAGATAGGAACCCATGGTATTACAGGAATGGTACTAGCATGGATAACTGGCTGACTGGTGGAAGACAAGGACTGGGAAGAAAGGGAAATGTTCTGGTTGGCTGCTGGTGACCAGTGGTATTCCCCAGGGGTTGATGTTGGATTCACTACTTTTCACATTTCCTGTTAATGATATGGATGTTTATATTGATGGTTTTGTAGTCAAGTTTGCAGATAATTCAAGGATAGGTTGAGGGACAAGTAGTGTTGAAGAGTCAGGGAGTCCTCAGCAGATATAGAGGTGTACCTAATAAAGTGGCTACTTAGTGTAGTTGGAAGGGCATGTCATGAGAATACTACTGTGATTCTGCAATGGGATGAAGATAGATTGAGTAAGAGAGGAAAAGATTGGCAAATGGAGTTTACTATAGTATAGAGGGATATAAATTTTCTAGTGCATGACCACAAAAACTCTCTTGAGAAGACACAAATCAAGTAGTTAACAAAGAGAACAGCATTTTGGCCTTCACTGAACAGGGTCTGCAGTTTAAGAATAGGAAGGTTTGTTGCAATTGCACAGGACATTGGTAAGGTTTCACATTTAATCCTGTGCACAGTTTTGGGTACAGTGATCTAAAAAGTTTATCATAAGATTGGAAGGAGTACAAAAGAGATTCACCAGGCTAATGAGAAACTAGAACTACCAAGTGGGACAAAATAGTTTGGGCCTGCTTTCCATGGAGTTTACAAGAACCAAGTTTGAGGGACAGTAACAATTGCAGATAACCATGTGTAAAAATAAAATCATATTCAGAAACATAAAAGATCCTAAGGAGGTTTGACAGTCTAGATTTTGTAATATTTTCATTAGAGTGAGAATCTTAAACAAAGGGACATAACTACAAGATAAGGAACATAGACATTTTCTTGCTATAGAAAGTGATGAATCTCTGATGCTGGATAATTAGAGGTATTTAAAGTGGAGATGGATAAATTGTTAAAACAATGAGGAGCAGAGTATAAAATAATGATACAGAAGAGGAGCTGAGGCCAGAATTGATTAGCCATGATCATGTAACTGATAGGAGTGGTTTAAAGGAAATTGATGGATGGCCTAGACCTACTCAAATTTTCTTGTGTTGACATTTGAAGTCACAACTAAATGCTAATTTATCCCTTTTGCCTCCACTGATTCTGCTTTACCTGCTGAGTTATTCCACGAGACTTTTAGTATTTGCTATAGGTGCCGTCATCTACATCCTCTTATTTCTCCAGACCATTCTCCTTGTATTTGGAATGAACCAATTTTGCAAGAGCAATGGGAAAGAGAAATGGGGGTAAACCCATTGTTCCAGGACAGTGTTGAGGAGACTTTTAAAGCTTGAAATCTGGGACGAATTGGCACCTGGATAAATATGATATAAAATTCAGCAGATATAATATCAAATTAAGTTTGACTAACTTTCTTATGAAGTAATAAAGTGTTGATGAGGCTAGTGCAATTGATGTCTATGTGCACTTTCAAAATGTCCATAAATGTACCACTATTTAAAAACATTAAAGCAAAATTAATAACTAATAAGCTCTGATGCATGGATCTTCCAAACCTATCTGGCTGCATGGAATACAGTGCCAGAAAATTAACAATGTGAGAGAAAGCTGTGATTTGTGCTAAAAGGTTGTTTTTCTAGATTGTCAAGAGTGTGTAGTGTTGCTTTTCAGGGTTGGTACATGGGTCACTTCTTGTTCAGCTAAACCTTGCATGTGAAATGCTTTTTTCTATTCCTACTTTTCTTGATACACAAGGGAATGAGAAGTAAGCAGAGGTTAACAACAATGTATAATCATATCAGTTATGACATTCAATAGTAGAGCTGGCCTGAGGTGTGATGGATAGTCAATCCTGTTTAGAGGGCCTCTTTGTTGTTTGCTAATCTTGGCTTTCTAAACACAGCAGTTGCCACTTGTAAGAGCACAAAGAGTTGTAATAAACTTCCAGTTATGTTGCTCTGTTTAACATCTGATCATTAATGGAAGTCAATCTTCAGTTATTAAAATGTAAATGGCAAGCAATAATCAGCTTGAAATTAAAAACAATTTGCAAACAAGTTCTGTTTATCGCACAGACACTCTGTGAGAAGTAAAATGCTGCTCAGAGATGCAGTATAAGACTACGGGTTGCTTAATTTACTTTGTTTCAAAACAGACAAGCTGACTCTCTTAGTTGCTTAGTTGAAGGAAGTTTGCAAATCCAATGGATATAATAATTGAGCATATCAATAACTGATGTGTTTATAGTCAGGGATTTAACATACTCAGGGAAGTTAGCTTTACAGCATTAATTGTGAACTATGGACATTAAGCTGAGATCTATGGCTTCAAAAGATGCCTTTAGTCTGTTAGTGTTAAAAGGATATTAGAGAAAAAATCATATGTGTATGAAGTTACCCTAGTGGCAGAAAAAAGGGTATAATTGTAGACAGCATTTCAGCCTTATTAGGAATGGAACGTCTTTTTAGCTTATAGGAATTACACCTGTGGTTCGCAAATCTTTTTGTGTTTCGGAAATGGTTTGTGTTTTAGAAATAGTCTTTGTTTTGGAAATGGCTTGTGTTTTGGACATGTTTCAGGTAGAAACCCCCTGTGAGTTTTAAATTTGTTTGAAGAGTTTTTCTTGGATTATAAATGTATCACTGAAAATAAGTGAACTGTGTTTTAAACTACTTTGTTAGCAGGAAGTATCATTAGCTGGAGAGATGACTCACCACTCGAATAGTGAGTATTGGCAGCTAAGCTCGCTGTGGAGAAGAAATAGGAAAGCTAACTAGTCTTTGAAGATTGGGTAGTTACAGTATAATCTCCCTTTAGTGAGAGTACTCATGACTATTTGTATCCGATAGGGCTTAAAGTCTTCGTTTGAGTTTAAAACTTCAGAGTCAGTAAACCCAATACTATCACCGAGGGACCAAGTGACTTGTTTCTGCTGATAATCTTTAAAGGTTTCTGGTGATACAGGACTCCTAAAAGATACTGAAGAGAGAGGAGAATAGAACTTAGACAGCCTATTGAATTGCACATAATTATTGCAATTGAAATTTAACATAGAGAAGTGGGAAGTTATTAATTAATGCAGCAGGGAAAAAAAGACCATTTGGCCCACAGAGTCCATGCCAACCCCATCAAGGAATTACTTACACAGATTCGACACTAACCCTATTTTATTCCCCCCATTTTCCATCAGCTCTTCCAGGTTCAACAAATCTTGCTCAAAGGGCAATTTGCAGGGGTCAATTAGTCCATCAACCTGCATGCCTTTGGGAGATGGGGGGAAATCCCACGCAAACTACACACAGATAGTAGCTGAGGCCATGATCTTGCTCCAAGCTTGATCGTTGGTGCTGTCTGCACAGAGCAAGAATGACAACAGAGGTGTAGGATTACACACTTTTGCAGAGTTATTTTAGCCACTGAATATGCTGGGCAACTTACAGTATAGGGATGATGAGCCAAGACCACCAACACAAAAAACATGCACACTCAAATGCCCTCATGAAAGGAGAGTGCCTGCCATAGGAGGCCCAGTCGATTCACCAGCAATCAATCACCATGCACACTTTCCATATTCTTACAATCGATCTGATATGGTTCAGCATCTGTATTAAACTGGGGTCAAGCCAATGACATTTAAAGTGATGAAAGTGTTTGGAAAATTGAGTGCCTGAGATTGGATGAGGTGGAATACTGTTTCCTTAAAACTAAACTTCATTTGGAAGTGTTAAATGTGCTGTATAGAAGAAGAGTATTGCAATCTGTTTCTGAAATCTGGTTTCATTGAATCTGAATTTTTAAAGTAAGTAAATGTCAACAGATCTTTGAAAGTAGGTAGATCTAAAGATGGCTGTCAACAAGACTTAAAAGGTTTTTGGATTTTCAAACAGAGGCAGTCAGTACAAAAGCCAAGAAAATTATATTAAACATTCATATAGAATGGAATAGCTGCAGCACTGTACTGAACTGTGGTCACATCGAAGGAATGATATCAAAGCCTTAGGGAAGGTACAGACTGAAAAACAGTAGAATGGAACATTTCAATATTTCAATCTTCAGAATGAAATATTTCAATTCTGTTCTATGTCTAGAAAAACTGGGTTGTTGTTCTCAGTGAAGTTTAAGCAAAGATTTGATTGAGGAAAATGACAAAGGGGCGGCAATTGACAAAAAAAGCAGATGTGAAATGAAGAAAAAACACTTAAGGTAATGAGTTATTCTGATCTCAAGTGCCTTGTCTGCAAAGCTGTTGGAAGTATTTTCTGAGTAAAATTGGAAGTATATCATTAAAGAGAAAACAGTGGCTGGGCTCTGATAGAAGGGCATAAAACTGAGTGAAGCTGTACAGCTCCTGTAAAAATAGACATCAAGTTGAAGGAGCTCTTTGCTATATCAATTTATGTTAATAGTTGCCTAAGTAGTAAATTGTGGAGTCATATAGAGGACATTGCATTTCACAACAGTGTCACAGTGCTAAACAACAGAGATTCAGAAAAGGTATAGCAGCTCAAACCGGAATATCCATGAAAAGCTGTGGGCCATCAACAGGAGTGCTGAATTTCACCCATCTCTATAACTTGATGACCTACACATCCTCACTCTTGGATCCTTATCAAGTGGGGCAGATGACGCTTTGGAGTGCAGGAGAACAGTTTGAGAGCAGCACCAGACGCCCTTCAAAATGACAGGACAACACTGGTCACCTTATTACATGGCAGAGTGCTGCAGACTGTAAAGCTGCTGACTCATAACTCAGGGTACAGTTCAGACCTCCACAACCATCTTTGAGAAGTTACACATTCTCTCAGAGATCATGTAGATTTCCACCCACATTCTCAAAGGGGAATTAGGTTTACCTAAGCACTGTTAGGTAAACTGACCACTGTAAACTCTTCCTGGTGTGGAGGAAGTCCTCCTGGTGTGTAGAATCAGGTGGCAGTTTAGAACATAGAACAGTTCAGCACAGTACAGGC
This sequence comes from Hypanus sabinus, assembly GCF_030144855.1. Taxonomy (NCBI): domain Eukaryota; kingdom Metazoa; phylum Chordata; class Chondrichthyes; order Myliobatiformes; family Dasyatidae; genus Hypanus; species Hypanus sabinus. The sequence continues at coordinate 81,495,854 of NC_082707.1, read as the reverse complement.
CCTTTGGCCCACAATGTTGTGCTGACCCTTAAACCCTGCCTCCCATATCATCCCCACCTTAAATTCCTCCATATACCTGTCTACTAGTCTCTTAAATTCCACTAGTATATCTGTCTCCACCACTGACTCAGGCAGTGCATTCCACTGACCAGCCACTCTCTGAGTAAAATACCTTCCTCTAATATCCCCCTTCAACTTCCCACCTCTTACCTTAAAGCCATGTCCTCTTGTATTGAGCAGTGATGCCCTGGGGAAGAGGCACTGGCTGTCCACTCTATCTACTCCTCTTAATATCTTGTATACCTCTATTATGTCTCCTCTCATCCTCCTTCACTCCAAAGAGTAAAGCGCTAGCTCCCTTAATCTCTGATCGTAATGCATACTCTCTAAACCAGGCAGCATCCTGGTAAATCTCCTCTGTACCCTTTCCAATGCTTTCACATCTTTCCTATAGTGAGGCGACCAGAACTGGACACAGTACTCCAAGTGTGGCCAAACCAGAGTTTTATAGAGCTGCAACATTACCTCGCGACTCTTAAACTTTATCCCTTGACTTATGAAAGCTAATACCCCATAAGCTTTCTTAATTATCCTATCTACCTGTGAGGCAATTTTCAGGAATCCATGGACATGTACCCCCAGTTGATAAGAATGTCAGGAAAATAAAGGGATTTGTGTTAGATTTTTATAAAGGGTTAACTGATGGCCAAGGTGGACTCAGCAACTCTAGGGCCTGACTGTATGTAAGCTACATACAACAATTATGTAGGATCTTACACAAGTTTGGTAACCTCTCATTCCCTTGCTGATTAAAAATAATGTACATACTAATTAGAAACAGGGGAAGATAAGCTTACTACAGAGGGAGTGCAACAAACAGTAATTCCTGGGATGGTGGTTCTGTCACATGAAGGGGAAAAGTATGTCTGTGTTTTCTAAAATGCCTAAGGATAAGCAAAGTTCTTAGGGGGCTTAACAGAATTAGAAATGTGGGTAGATGGTTTCTTCTAAGTGAAGAGTCTCAAGGGAGGACTCACAGCGCCAAGAAAAAGGAGCAGGCCATTCAGGACTAAAATGAACAGTGATTTCTTCAGAGAGTGGTGACCTTCCATACTTGAGGGCAGTGTGAGCTCATCCATTGAGTGCACAGAAAGCGTAGACTGACATATTTCTGGACATTAGAAGATAAAGGGATGTGGGGATTAACCCTAAGATAGTACTGAGCTGAAAGAACAGCTATAATTTTCTTGAATGGTGGAGCAAACTCAAGGAGCCAAAGAACCTTTTCCCACTTGTCTTTTGTATGTTCTTAAACTAAATCCCAGAATCTAATAGCACAAATAGGGGCATTTTTTTTTCTATGACACACTCAATGATATTTTGTTTAACTATGTCCAACATCACTGAATGCTAGGTTCATAGTTAAACTCCTGCCATTTATCTGCACTTCACTGAATTTCTTCACTTTGACGTTCAGAGCTCTAGACCAAAATCACAATGCATGAATGTCCACATGTGGCCTTCACAATGCTATGATTTAATTACATAGCTGGATTTTTCTTCCCTGCACCAGTCCAAAGTCAGAGGCATACTAGCTTTTGCGTATAACTACACATCCACTTGGACATTTCCGAAGGGTGCACTCAACATTTAGCAACCCTTTGTGAGAAGAGTAACCATCACATTTTCACAGTAGCTCATCGATCAATTATTTATGTTTATGATCTCTGTGTAACCAACCAGTTGCCATAGGAAATTGTTTCTCCCTAATTGCCCTTCCAAATACTTCATAGTTTGAAAATTTTAACAAGGTTCCACATAACATTCTTTGACCTGAGGAAAATAGTGATACATATATTGTGTATATACATTAGTCAGTAAATTAAGTTGGCATTAAATCCAATAGCATCATTCTGTCTACATTCAATACAAGTTCTACATGTTTTAGTGTTAGGTTATTTCCTATGTTCGTCACTTATTACATTGGCTCATCTTACCAGTGATCCAAGTATGGTGCAGGGTTCACTCAAAGTATCATTATAAAACAACATGCTTTTTTAATCTGCATGTAAACCTGATCACTGCTCTTAGCTCAACAAAACATCCCTTTGACATTTCCAAGAAATGGAACATTATTGTTTCAAATCTCCATTTCAGAATTTTTTTTTTGTAAAATGCTTTAGCTTGACTCTCTTGATTTATGTTTATTTACAAACCCAGATGTTCTCTACACTAATTTTAAACAGCTTTGAAAACCTATCCTGTCAGGTTTCAAAATGTGATTCTGGACAATTAGAACCTTATGTTCTTGCACACTTCCCCTGTAAAAGTAGTATTATACAGCCCCTGTAAAGTGCTTCATCTCACAGTTAGGCGCATTATATTAGATTTGCCATCTGGCTGTCCACTTCACTAGCCTATATATGGCCTTGCTGAGGGCAGCTACCTTCCTACACACTCTTCTATCATCCTGCTACTTCAAAATACTACTCCCTGCAACCACATCTAGGAAGCTTATATGCAATATGTAATTCAGCTGATACTGATATTGCAGGAATCCATTGTATACCTATTCTGCAGTTGGGAATGTATCAATTCATCAATACTCAATGTCTGTTTCTTGATCAATCATATATTCAAGTAATCAGCAGTGTTTTGTCAAATCCATCTTGTACGCTTACATATGAAACATTCACAGCACTACCTACACTCACAGGCACTTCATCAGAGAATTGAAACCACTTCATCAAACAATCTTCTTTTCATGTATCTGTGCTGGCTTTTCCTTATATACCTACATTACTGCAAATCAGAATTTAATTTGTCCTTGACAATATTTTGAGTACTTTTTACCATGCAGCATGAGCAATTATCTCCCTCAGCTTCAATAATATTTGTAATCTCAAGTCCTATGGCTTTACTACAATGCTCAAGATTATAGATAAAATTTAAGCATTCCGAAGTAGGATTTGATGATGTAAATCCACATACATCATGGCTTCCACTTTTCAGATCTCTCTTCTGAGTCAGGATGTTACAGAAATACACATTATTCCTGTTGAGTAGTATTTGCTAAAACGTGGACAGTTGTTAGAATTTTTATAAACTATGAACACAGTTTGTGTAATATAATACAGCATCTCTCATAGTAAGATAAACAATTTAGATCACTCATTGAGATAATTTCACCATGTAAAAAAGAAGTTTCTTGAATATTGTGTGTGACAGGAATATCACAAAGGTTTATAATTCCTCATGTACCTTTCCCAAATTCAGAGGAGCAACATATCATTGTCAGGGAGGGTTAAGTTGTGTTGATTGAATATAAACAAAAGATGCTAGGAAAGTCAGATTCATTCACATACTTATGTTAATAATGACAAAATTATGTTAATAAATGCAGCACAGAACAGCAAAATATAAATGAAAATGTAAACCTTCAACCCACAACTTTGATGACTTGTATTGGGTTCATCAGATTTGCAGCTGCTGACTGCAATTACCATGGCTACACTGATAGTAACTCTGATACAGAACAATAAGATATCAGAGATTAATTCTGTAACTCATGCACAATGGAGTTCTAATATTTTGGACACGTATGTCTTCTACTACTGGACCTTAAAATTTAAATAGTAAGGCACATTAAAAACAGGAAAATTTACATCCATTTAAATTAGTAAATTAGTAAATTCAATAGATTTGTTCAATCTTGGGAAAAAAGACATGAAAGAAATAAAGGAACAAATTGTCGTGTTTGTAGATGGTACTTTGTCAGTCATTGCTGCTGAGTTCAGTAATGCAGACTGTTAATACCGAGATTTCCCATCGCAAGCCATCACTTGCCAGATATAGTGTGGAGGTCTGACTGATGTGAGTTCCAGATATGAAGTTAGAAGGAAAACGCAGGTTTTTATTTACTTATTTTGATTTTTAATGTTTATTTTTCACCATTTTGTTTAACAATATTAACATTAGTATATTTTAACTACATCATTTTTAATAATGTTTACATTTACACTCATTTGAATCATTTTAATAATTATTAATAAAGAGTTTTTGTAATGTTCATCAGAGAAAGTTTTACCTCCAGTGAGAGGGTGTCAGTGGTGCCTGAGCACAGATGCCATTGAGGTCTTGTTGACAAATTCCATAAAATGCAGTCAGCTTGTTTAGATTTGTATATACGGCTCAGGTAACCATGGATAGTCATTGTTGAGAGTCTTAGCAGAAGACCAAATAATGCTCTGATGGTTCAATATGCTGCATTTGCATAACACCTTCCTCAGCAATGTCTCAGTGCCTCTTGTAGAATGGGTTTCTTTGGGATGCCGTCATCACACCAGGTAAACCAGAATGAAATGTTCACCTGCCTCATAGTCACATCAGCTTTTTCTTCTGATAAAGCGAAGCTGGAAAAAATACTTTTGTAGTGTATTTTTAGTATAATATTTTGTGGAAAATGTTAGAACAGAGCTTAACGTAAAATGCTCCAGGCTCAACTGCTGCTGGGCCAGCACTGGCAGCATCATCTCTCAGCTACTATGGCAGTGGAAGCTTTAGGATTTCCCTGTTTCCCAACTGTACAGAGTTCAGGCGAAGGGATGAGTCGGAGGACGGAAATAAAATGACCTCAAGGCACCTGTTTCTAATCCTGCATACCTTTGGGAAGTTTCAATGACAGAACATGCTCAGGGTTAATTGTTGCCCATCATAGTTAGAGGTTTTCAGATTACTGTGAACACCTGAAACTACATTTTGGGAGGTGAGGAGAAGAATGCCCAGCAGCCACTTTGTTAAGAATATTCATTCATGCTCTGCGATTTCTAACATTATTCACTATGCTAATAAACTTTAACCTCATAAGCCTTCTTTGGAAGATGTAAAGGAACCCACGAATGCACAGGGGAGATCTCTGTAGCATCCAGTGTCAACATTTATCCCTCAGCCAATATTATTAAAATAGATCCAACACACACAAAATGCTGGAGGAATTCAACAGGCCAGGCAGCGTCTATGGAAAAAAGTACAGCCGACATTCCAGCATTTTATGCATGTTGCTCGGATTTACAGCATCTGCAGATTTTAGCTTGTTTGTCATTAAAATAGATCATCTACTCAATTACTTCAATGCCATTTGTGGTTGCTGGGTTTCAATAAATTGCAGCAATGAGTAGGCTTAAAAACAGGAAACAGTGGCCTTTGAACTGTGCTTCCAAAATTCAGTTCCATGGAGTGCAATTTCAGAAATGAAGTACCAAGACTTCACTGCTGTTAAATTACACCTTTGGCACTAAAAGCTGAGGGTGTATTTCAACCTTGGTGCACTTATACTTCGGAACATCCTGATATAGTGAAAGGCATTTTAAAAAGCAGGTTTTCCAACTGTGAAGAGAAGAGGCATTTTATATTAAAATAAATGAATGAATGGATTGCTGTATATCTATTCCTTTTATTCAGCTATTTATTGTTTCTGCCACATAGATTTTGTTTAAGTATTTGTATTCTCTGTACTATGGCTTTTACTGACAGGGTAACAAAGGAGTTGCACGTTGCATCTCTATTCAAAAGCTTTGGCTCTAGTCTTGACACAGTTTCTGGGAACATAGTCAGGCTCACTCTGTAGTGAAGTAAAAAAGAAGAGGGAAACATTCTTTAGAAAAGTAAACCAGTTTCACTGAATGACACAATACCCTGAAGCAAATCCACCTTATGGCGTGAAAGATGAAAATTTATCCTGAACTTTTACAGATCTCCTTTGATGCGTTTGATCGATCTTGCCAGTGAGATAATTCAGTCTGTAACCTGAGCATGGGATGCTCACAGCTGGCTGAAAATTGTACATAATGACACAGGAGGACTGGTTTCAGATGAACCTTGGAGTCTCCAGTTTGGTGATGTGACTAAAACCGAAGTATAACTAATGTGTACCCTGTTCTGTTTTCCACAAAGTGTACTGCTTTTAATACTGAATATGTGAGGGGCAGTCATTTCATCTGTCCTCTTACAAAATGGAAAAGCACTTAAGTCACTCTGAAGCAGAGATATTCAGTGTGATTACATGGAATGCAGACGTTCCAGTATAAAATGTTTCAGGTACATCAATGTGAAATCTAAAGGAAAAGACAAGACAAAATCTTCACAAGCATTTTTGTGCAGGATGTATGCTGATATTAGAAGTAAAATGATGCCTACCTCTCTGAAATTGCAACAGTCTCTGGCAGAACTCACAGAATTACAAGAATCAGGAAAATATGAACAATGAAGAAAGTTTAGAGAAAATATTTAAACCAAACAGGGTGTCATTGTACAGTACATGAAACACTGAAAAGTTAATGTACTGATACAGTGAACAATTAAAACGGCAATAAATTTTGGCCTTGATGGATTGAGTACAGAGTAAAGATATCTCGTTTTAATTAAATAGGAGTCTGGTACAGCATCTGGTGTACTATACACAAACTTGGTCTCCACATCCAAGTTAGGATGTACTTGTGATAGAGGGGGTTTAGTGGCATGTCACAAGATTCAATTTTACAGATGATGGGTTTGCTTTTGAAGACAGATGCAGCAGGCTGACCCCTTGTACTTGGAGTTCAGGGGAAACAGAAGTGATTTCATTGAAGTGGACTACATTTTTATTTGACTTGGCAGGCTGAATGTGGGGATGACTTTTCTCCTAGATAGAGTATCCAGAAGCAGGGATCATATTTTGAAATTAAGGGACCAACCATTTTTTTCCACCTAGAGACTAATGAGGTCTACAAGAATTCTCTGCCCAAGAGCACTGAGGAGACTTGGTCACGAAGTACTTTCAAGGGAGACATCACTGAGCTTATGAAAGTAAATAGATTTCAAAGGAATCAGAGGAGATGAGGTTACTATGGACAAAGTAGTGTTTAGGTAGAATATCATTCATGATATTATTAAATGGAAGAGTAGGTAGCAGGTGCTACTTCTATTTCTAATATTGTATATTTGGAGTACACTATAACAGATGCAGGTAGCTACTCAAGCTTTTACCATCCTGGTTCTTATGTTCCATCGTAGACTTCAGCATTGGATTCAATTGCAGCACTGTGCTGGCTCTCCCAATTGGATGGTGTTCATTAGAGGCATTTGGTATTGTCTATTGTACTGTCTCTAAAGTAGTCTTTATTAGCAAATGAGATCTCCAGATTGTACTGATTGTGATTGGTTTTAAAGCCAGCTTCTGAGCAGGGCTTCCATTGCTCAAGGTCACAGTAACCATCTAAAATTGTTCAAAGAAAATAGTCTTACATCCAAAAACTCAAATTCAAGATGCTTGGAATGAAATTGTACTTGAAAGGCTGTCCTGGGGAAAAAGAAAACAAGCATTCATTGACATCAGGCAATGAACTGAACCCACGAAAGCAACCATACCCTCTCTTTCAAACCACAGCACTTACAATTGGAGTCAAGTGAGAACCAATAGCTGTTTTTTCAATTGTAACTTTCTTCTTTCAAAGCAACAGTCATCACAAGTTGTCTAACTTTTGATCTTGGAGGGACAAAAGAACACAGGCAGTAAAATTTGTATTGTATATTTTTAAATTAAACCTTAAAATCAAAACATCCATTTGTTATACTGAACAAATTCTTCAAATAACCTTACTGAGATAGAAATTCATCCTCTGTTTTATGAACTAACAACACAATAAATTGTTTCTAAAATAACAGAACTAAATCTCAGGAGTGAAATTCAGCAAACATTCAGCTCTAAATTGTTATGTTTAATCCGTAGAACCAAATTTAAACTTCTTCCTCACCACAAGTTAAAGTAGGCCACAGCAAACATATTCTCTCATTTCAATGAGGACTTACTATTTAGTAACTGATAGTACCAATATTTCAGTAATCAGTGAGTCCATTCATACATTTATACTCCACTCACAGCTCTCCTTTCTTTATTTAAACTCCTCAAAACTTTTTTTTCCTGTTTACTTCATCCTCATACCCAACTTTCCTTAAGTATGTTGATCTTGTGTGGAAGCAAGTTCAATGTTCCTAGCAGTCTGGCAGAAGTAGTTTGTTCTTCTGAATTTCCTTTGGATGTATTAGTGTGCATCTTATACTTACAGTCCTTAAATCTAATGGTATCATCTTCTATTCAAACAGGTTATGAACTGTTATCATAACCTATCAAGCCACTTGTTTTTCCTAAAGAGAAGCACTTCAACCTGTTCAAACTTTCCTAAGAGGTATCATCTCTCTATTCTAACTTCAGGTTAGCAGACCTTGTGATGGTATTGGGTTTGCTGTCTGTGCATTTCAGAACTCAAAACAAAGATCATAAGCCCTATCCAAAATATAGCTACGGGTATCCTCAGTAAAGGAAGGTAATAATAAAGACACCTACTCTTCAAAGGCTAGGTCATTTACTAACACCTCTGCTTGCTGAGGAGGCTGAAGAGAGATGGGCTTTGCACATCTGTACTCATGACATTCTACAGATATGCAGTAGAGAGCATCCTAACAAGCTCCATCATAGCTTGGTGTGGAAATTGCACTGCAGTGGACCAGAAGGCTCTAGAACAGGTAGTCAAAACTGCCCAACGCATCATTGGCACCAGCCCACTCACCAGCCAGGATATATATATATATATACAGAAGGATGCCAAAAAAGGGCTCAGTAACATCATGCAGGATCTCACACACCCTGCTCAAGGAAGGAGGTTACATAGCATCCATATCAGAACCAGCAGACTCAAAATGCAGTTCCCAAGCAGTAAGGCTGATCAACACCTCCACTCACTAACTCCACCACTACTTTATCATTTCCCATCAGTCACCTTACGTAGAGCCTAGTATAATTTTATGGACATGCATCTAATCTATGTAAATAAACTATCTTATGCATTTATAGTTATTATGTGTTTACTTAATTATTATTATTGTGTTCTTTATTTTTTTCTGCTGTATTGGATCTGAGTGACATCAAATAATCATGAATCTTGAATATGTTTACCCTCCATAGCAAGTTTAGCTGCCAATACCCACTATTTGAGCAGCAGGTCACACCTCCCTACCAAGGAGGAGATACTTCCAATGAGCAAAGTAGTTTAAACACAGTTCATTTGCTTTTAGTAATGCATGTTTAAATTTAGATAAAATTCTTAAAACACATTTAAAAGTCACGGGCAATTTTTAAAGCATGTTAGATTTCCAAAACATGAGTACAATTCCTACAATCTGAAAAGACACACCAAGGAGTTGAAGATGAAAGGGTTGTCCATCAAAGAAATTGAAGACAAGCAAATGGATTTTAATCAAGCTTGCTTCGGTCATATTTTTTGTGTTTCCTTGACCATTTCTAAAATGCATGACAGCTTGCTAACATTTATACTGTTTTTTTTTTAAAAATTTTGCTTCTTGATGACTTCACACAGATGGCTTAAAAGATTCCAAATAGGGATTCCAAACACATGCTGTGAGGCTGGTTCTGAGTACACAAATCTCCCAACTATTGATATATCAGCTATTTGATGTAACAGCATTCAGTCCGGTCTACAAGATTCCCTGAAATAAATAACATAGCCAATGGAGTCTGGTTTGATACAGACTCAATTAACCTAAATCCATTGCTTTACATGGCATGCCTTGAACTGCCAACCCTGTACTATGGGCCAGTGGCCTATGCTCTATAGACTGTGCTGTTAGTTTGCAAAGCCGTCCTTTTAACTTCAGGCTGATTATTACCTGCAATTTGCATTAAGGACTGAAGACTGGTTCATGTTTATGACAACAAGTGTAAATTGGGAAAACCTTTTTTTCTGGCAAGTCCACATCAGACATGTGGAGGGTGTTTAAAGATCAATTGCACAAGGTACAAGAAAAGCATATTCCTGTTAGAAGGAAGGATGGGGATGGAAAGGTAAGAGAACCCTTGGATGTCCAGAGAGGTGATGAATTTAGTCAAGAAGAAAGTGTGTAAAGGTTCAGAAGTTAGGATTGAATGAAGCACCTGAGGAGTGTAAAGCAGAAAGAAAACAACTAAACAAAGGAATTAGAAAGGCCAGGAGAGGCCACGAAAAGTTCTTGGCAAATAGGACTAAGGTGAATCCAAAGGCATTCTATACATATATCAAGAGCAAAAGGATAACTAGGGAGAATGTAGGACCACTCAAGGATAAAGGGGTTAATATTTGCTTGGATGCAAATAATATAAGTGAGGCACTTAATGAATATTTTGTTTCAGTATTTACCAAGGGAAAAGACATGGAGGACCTGGAGATCAGTGCTAAGTGTATAAATAGATCAGGGCATTTAGAGGTAAAGGAGAAGGAAATGTTATCCTTCTAATGTGTATTAAGGTGGATAAATCCCCAGGACCTTATGGGAATTACCTCAGTTTTTTGAAGGAGGCAAGAGATGTGATTGCTTGGCCCCTGACCAGTATCCTAGTGTCCTCTCTAGCCACCAGAGGACTGGCAACCAGTTAATGTTGCATCTCTATTTAAGAAGAGAATGAGGGAAAGTCCTGGGAACCATAGACTGGTGAGCCTCACGTCAGTTGTAGAGAAATTGCTGGAGAAAATTCTTAGGAATAGGCTATATGGGCATTTGCAAAACCCATGGCTTAATCAGGGAGCTCCAACATGGCTTTGCATCATACATGACAAGTAGTGCCTTCCCAACTTGATTGAGTTTTTTGACAAGGTGACATGAAATGTTGACGAGGGTAGGAGAGTGGATGTTGCCCACATGGATTTTAGTAAGGTGTTTGACAAAATCCCTCATGGGTGCTTAATCCAGAAGATTAAGATGCATGGAGTCCATAGTGAATTAGCTGTTTGGATTTAGAACTGGTTTATGCATAAAAGACAGAGCGTAGAGGTTGAAGGGTCTTATTCGAGCTGAAGGTCTGTAATTAGTGGAGTTCTGTAGGGGTCTGTATGGGACTTCTGCTGTTTGTAACGTATATAAATGACCTGGATGTAAATGTTGATGGGTAGTAAGTTTGTGGTTGATATCAAGATTAGTGGAGATATGCATAGTGTAGAAGACTGGCAAAGAATACAACACAATATTGATCAGTTGCAGATATGGGCAGAGAAATGGCAGATGGAGTTTAACCCAGATAAGTGTGAGGTGTTGCATTTTGGTAGGGAAAATGCAAGGAGAGTGTACACTGTTAAGGGCAAGATCCTCAATAGTGTTGTTAAGCAGAGAGATCTTGGGGTCCAAGTACATAGCTCCTCGAAAGTGACTACACAGTTCGATAAGGTGGTAAAGAAGGCCTATAGAATACTTGATTTTATTAATTAAGTTCAAAGTCAAGAGGTTATCTTGCAACTTTATAAAACACAGACACTAGGAAATCTGCAGATTTTATGTGTGCTGTTTATAAAACACAGGTTCGGCCACATCTGGAGTACTGCATACAATTCTCATCACCCCACTATAGGGAGGATGGTGAGGCTTTTTAGAGTGCAGAAGAGGTTTACCAGGATGCTGCCTGGTTTACAAGGCATGTGCTGTCACAAGAGGCTGATAAACCTGCGTTGTCTCTGGAGTAGTGGAGGTTGAGGGGAGATCTGATAGAAGCTTTATAAAATTATGAGAGGCATAAATAGAGTGGACAAAAAATATCTGTTTCCCAGGGTTGAAATGTCTAATACAAGAGGGCATGCATTGAAGGAGCCAGGGGGTTAGGTTCAAGGGGGATGTGAGGGGTAAGTACTCAGAGAGTGGTGGATGTCTGAACTGCATTGCCTGGTATGGTGGTAGAGCCAAATACATTAGAGGTGTTCAAGGTACATTTGAATAAGCACATGGATGTAAGGAAGATGGAGAGATATTGAGATGGTGTAGGTAGGAGGGATTAGTGTTTGGGTGTTTTTGGTTTGCTTATTTGCTGGTTTAGCACAACATTGTGGGCTGAATGGCCTGGTCCTGTGCTGTATTGTTCTGAGAAGCTGAGTAATGAATATTGTTTGAAAGGTTAACTTACACACAAAAAAAAACAAACTCTTTGATCCTAGGAAATATCAGCTACTGTGTTAGAAAGCTGAAGGCCCCCTAGCCTTCAACACACATCAAAATAGCTGTAAAAACCTCCTTCTTTATTAGCTGAATTCCTCTATTTATTTTTCTAGACCAAGGTTTAGAATCCATCACAACCAACTGAAAGTGAATTAACTTGGGAACCTTTAACATTTACATAAGGTTTAAATTTGATACTTATTCTATTATCTTTAACCACGTAGCCCTCTATGTAACTTGATCTAGCCGAGAACTCACCTTATGATATATGCACTCAGACTCCAACTTTAACAAATTCTTCTAATATCTCCTTCTATTCTTAATCACAATATTAATTCTCATTGGACAATAGATATTCATCACAATCTTTTTTACACGTTCCTCAATGCTCCCATATCTTATTTTTAACTTGTAGACAGGATCTGTATTTAAGGGAGATGATACATTTAGTTCTGTACGTAATAAAGTGGCCACTAAGTATATGTCTTTTGCTACTGTGGCCCATCCATTTCAAGATTTGATGTGTTGTTTGTTCAGAGATGCTCTTCTGCACACCATTGCAGAAAGACACTATAATTTGTGTTACTGCTGACTTCCTGTCAATTTCTGGTCAGTGGTGGCACAGTTCACTTAGCGGCCTCTATGGGACCAGCCAAAGGAGTTATTGTCTTATTTATGATTGCAAGACCCTGCAGGACATTAAGAAATTCAAGTACTGCAGGAGTTGGACTTGATGTGGACTGTGTTGCTGTCTGCTAGAGAAAGGCTTTGGCGTTGGTGTGCAGTCTAACAGTGATTGATTGTCTTAGTTATTTATCCAGACCAGTTAAACATTGATAATGTGGAGTTCTGCAAATCCAGTTCACTGGTTTCTTGGCAGGAATGATGGCAGGGAGCTGCATGACCTCTGTCGTAGCACAGACCAGGCCTCATGCAGCAGCGTCCCCTGTTGCAGCTGCTCTGAGTGACACTGGAGGTTGTGTGTGACAGCATCCTTTCTGGTGTCGGTGCTGCTCTCCATTGTTCGCTCGCTGGATTGCATTTGATGCAGACCGCTGCAGGCTTGTTCTTGTCAATAACATTCATGGACTCAGGGACTTGGGCCATATTATACATTTTTTGTGTAACTATATATTTACTGCTATCTTTTATGTGTTATATGTGCATTGTGCTGTATATGAATTTCGTAACTGTGTTTTGCATTGACACTGTTTCATTTGGATGTATTTGTGGATATTCATGTATGGTTGAATGTCCAACTTGAAATTGATCTTGAAATTGAACCATTCTGGTCATTCTTCTCTGACCTCTCTCATCAACAAGAGATTTTCACCCACAGAACTGCTGCTCACTGGATATTTTTGTTTACTGCACCATTCTCTGTAAACTCTTGAGACTGCTGTACGTGAAAAGCCCAGGAGTTCAGCGTTTGTTGAGGTGCTCAACCCACTCCATCTTGCACCAACAATTTTTCCACAGTCAATGTCATGCAGATCAGATTTCTTCCTCGGCTTGTTCTGAACAACAACTGAACCTCTTGACCAGGTCTGCATCATTTTATGCATTGAGGTCAATTAGAAATTTGGAATTAACAAGCAGGTGTATTGGTGTACCTAATAAAGTAGCCATTGAGTGTACAAGGAGTCACCGTTGTAGATGCAGAGTCATAGAATATTCAGTGTGGAAACAGACTCTTCAATTCAACCAAGACCACACAGACTATCAACCTCTCATCAACATTAATCCATTTTTTCAGTCTCCCCACATTCTCATCAACTCTCCCGAGGTTCTGCCACTCACCTACCCACTTGAGGCATTTTAACGTGACTAATTAGCCTATACACCTGTACCTCTTTGGCATTTTGGAGGTAACTAGAGCCCCTGAGTGGTGGAGGGGGAGGGAACTTACGTACTCACCAAGAGGATGTTGACAGAGCTGAGTTTATGTTGAAACCTTGGTTTCTGGCACTTTGAGGCAACAACTCTACTGGCAAACCTACCGTAGCTCAGACAGACAGAGTATGGAAATTGGCACTTTGGACGACCATACCTCCATTGAAATCATTTTCTACAAAGACACTGCAATGGAATTTCTAAATATTTCTTATATGTTGTGTAAGAGTTTTCCTTCACCACAATCAAAGGCAGCTGGTTCCATATTTCAGCCTCTTTCTTGCTGAGAAAGAATCTTTCTCTAATCCCTGCTAACCACCCTCTTCCTTGCTTTATGCCTACTCCCTTTGGTCAGAAACACCTCTGATAAGGAAAAAGTATCTATCTAACCTCTGTATATCCCTCCTGATATTAAATACCACAATCAGGTCCCTACTTGCCATTTTTTACTCCAATGAAAACAAATCTAGCCCTTTAAAAATCTCCTCAAAGCTGAAATGCCCCAGTCCTGGAACATCCTGGTGAATCCCTGGAATTCATCCAGTGCACTCACTGTCCACTGTCCCTGCAGGCTGCAAGGCAGCCACTATCAATCCAGTGCCCAAGAAAGTTATGGTAACTGGCCTAAGCAATTAGTACTCAGTGGGCACTGACTTCAACAATCACAAAGTGCTTTAAGTGGCTACTAATGGATCATATAAAATGCCATCTTCCAGCTACACTGGACCCTTTCCTATTTGCCTACCGCTCAAACCAGTGCACTGATGATGCCACAGCCTTCGCCCCCCACTTAGTCCTGACACATCTCAAAAATGAAGCCTGTTATTTCGGGATGCTGTTCCTTGACTTCAGCTTGACATTTAACATAATCATCCCTCAGAGACTGATAGATAAACTGTTCTTTTTGGGACTCAAAACTGCTCTTTGTAACTGGATCTAGGACTTCTTAACTGTAAGACCACAGTCAATACAAATTGGCAGCAACAACTGAAGCTCCATCACGCTGAGAACTGGTGTCCCCATAGGGTTGTGTGATCAGCCCACTGTTGTTCATGCTGTTGACTCACCACTACACTGCCGGATTCAGTTCAAACCGCATCATTAAGTTTGCTGATGATACAACAGTGGTTGGCCGCATCAGCAACAAAGAAGAGTTGGCATCGAAAGAGGAGGCTGAGAGGCTTGTCTAATGGTGTGAGAACAACAATCAGAGTCTTAAGGTGAACAAGACAAAAAATATGATTGTGGACTTCAGGACAGCACAGGTCAACCACTCTGCATTGCACATCGATGGCTCTCACTTGGAGAGTGAGCGAAGAGCACAAAGTTCTTTTGTGTCCACATGACAGATGATCTAACCTGTACCCACAGCACTTCCTCACTTATCAAGAAGGCACAGCAGTGTCGATATGTTCTGAGGAGACTGAGGTATACAAGGAACCTGGCTCCCATTCTAACAACTGTCTACAGGAGCACCATTAGGAATATCCTGTCTGGCTGCATCATTGTGGGTACAGAGACTGCAAGACCCTACAGAGGATAATTAAAACTGACAAGTGTCTTCCCCCCCCCCATTTGTGACATTATTGGGAGTGTTGCAGGCGAAGGGCACAAAGCATTTTGAGGATCCCCACCACCCATTCCACAATCTCTTTGACTCACTTCCAATAGAAAGGGGCTACAGAAGCATCAGAATAGGACTGGCATACTGGGTTACAGCCTCCTCCCTTTGGCTGTGAGGTGAGTGAATACCCTGCTCAGACCCGATACTAGTTCAGTGTGCTGTTTACCATATACTTTACTGTTTACCTGCTCTGCATGCAATTTGAATTATATTTTGTTAACTTATTTGTGGTAATATTTTGGTTAATGTGCTGTGTGTGTTATATGTTTCGTGGGTGCACCATGATCCGAAGAAGCGTTGTTACATTTGGTTGTATATATGTACAGTCAGGTGACAATAAAAGTAACATTGAAGTTGAATGTGACTGTGACCTTTGAACCTGTGCAACCACTACTTATACAAAATCAAAATACTGCAGGTAATGGGAATCCAGAATATGTTGAAAGTACTCAGCACCTCAGGCAACATTTCAAAAGAGGGATAAAGTAGACTTTTCTGCAAATGACCTTTTATCACAAACTTGAACGGTCTAACCTGAAACACTAACCCTGTTTCCCTCTTTCCATAGTTACTGTGATGCATGCTGTTTCCAACTATTTCTATTTTGTAAATGTCCCTCTTTCTGCACCATTATCAGACTTATTTCCAAGAGTGCCACTGTCTTACTCTACTTATAAAAATAAACCATCTCTCAGTCCTACACATTGAGTTGTCTAATAGTACAAATACATTCTGTAAGCATTGTAGATTTTATTGCTATCATTTTTATTCTCTTTAATTTGATGTCAATACATTTTGAAAACTGTTTTCTGATGCCTGAGTCCAATCACTTCTAAAAATTAATAATTTTGCTTTCCACTATGATCCCCAAGAAACTTATCTTACCAGATGTATCCAAGTAATTAACTATATCCTATTCTATTCTTTTCTATTATATTGCCATTCTTTGACTTGCCCTTTGTATGCTTTTTTTCTCCCAAACTTTATCAAATATCCTCCTTAGTAATATCTGTGGAAAATTTTAATGCATTAACGGCAGCCACAGTAGCAGATGTGAGGAGTCTGCAGAGAGTCAACTCTTGTAAGGCAGCTGTCCCAGACAACTTCCAAGCAAACTACTCAGGGAATATGCACACCAGCTCACTTACATCTTCATGAACATCTTCAACAACTCACTCATCCAAATTGCTCTCCCCTCATGCTTCACATGAAGAGCTCTACACCTTCAGAACTAGAACTGCCAGGTGGCACTGAAGCCAATCATCATGAAGTGCTTTGAGCAGCCGTTAATGGAACATGTCAAAAACTCTACTCCTGCCACTCTCATCAATATGCTTACCTTCAGAACGGCTCTATGACAGGTGACGTGGCACCCGGCACTAACATATCTAGAAAACAAGATGGCGGCGCGAAGCAGCTTACAGTGGCCGCTCCGGAGCTGATTATCTGTTATTTGTGAATTGGGGTGCCGTGCGCAATCATAATCAATTGAAAACAGATGTAGGAGCAGGGAGGAACATCGGGAAATCTCTAGGAAGACCTTCTTCATTGCTGCTGCTGCTGTGAGGTCCGGGACTCTGCTGGGAAAAACAGGCCCCCAGTCCTTGGGGTTGCATTGTCGATGGCCATTGGCGGGGCCGTCTTAATACGCTTGGCGGAGGATGGTGCTCGGAGAAGCTGTGCCGGAGGGGATGATCGTCGACTCGGAGGTTCGACAGACTTGGAGTCCGCCATGGTCAGATCGCTTTCATTGTGTGCTGCAACTGTGAGGCTGGTTTCGACTTAGCTTTCATCGTGTGCTGCATCTGTGAGGCTGAGTCGGGCAGTGCCATGGAAGTCCATAGTGGGGGTATTCCCTTCTGCCACCAGCGTGGGATGGCGAGTCTGTCGGGACCCTGGGGACTTGTGGAAACTGTGTGGTGATTTCTTTTGAACTTATAGTCCTTTAACATCTTTGGACTAATTTACTGTGCCCATAGTCTGTTTTTTTTATCAATTATGCTATTGTTTGCACTGTTGTAACTATATGTTGTAATTATGTGGTTTTGTGCAGGTCTTGTAGCTTTAGTTTTTGGTCTTGTTTGTCTGGTGGATTTGGAGCTCCTTTCCAGGGAACGCGCTAAGACGGTAGTGTGATATTAATACGCAGCAGCCTCTCTGGACTCTGGATTGGGGATTGCCAAACGTTATGTGGATTTTCTGGTGTAGTCTGTTTTGTCATGTGCTTTTGTGATATCATTCTGGAGGAATGTTGTATCATTTTTTAACTGCATTGCATTTGTGGTTTCGAAATGACAATAATCTGAATCTGACTTATGTCAGAATGCTGTGTCTGGATTTCAGTTCGTCATTCAATACTATTGTCCCACAGACCTTGGTGAACAAACTCCTAATCCTCAGTCTGAATAGACAGCTGCACATCTGGGTGTTGGACTTCCTAACCAACAGAATGCACAAACTCCCCCCTCCCCATCATCCTCAGTATGCGTGACCCCTTAGGCTGTCTACCGAGCCCATTACTGTACACTTTGCTCCATGTGACTGCACGGCCAAACACCAGAGCAAACACGTTGTCAGGTTTACCGATGATATGATTGCAATGGGGTTCATCACCAGCAGCAATGAGGTGGCCCGCACAGAGGAGATGCAAGAGCGCAAGGTCCGGTGCCAGGCAAATTACTTCTCCCTTAATGTCTTCAAGGCAAAGAAGATAGTTACAGACCTCAAGAGAACCTGTAACTCTCACACCACCCCCCCCCCACCTCCTTTATATCGGCGGCACATCGGTAGAAACTGCAAGCAGCTTCAGACTCCTGGGAGTGCACATCACACAACCTCTGTTGGTCCCAGAACACATCCTACGCAGTCAGGAAAGCTCACCAACACCTGTCCTTTCTGAGTATGCTGAAGAGAGCCGGGTTTTCCATGTCCATACTCACATCATGCTACACATGAGCTGTAGAGAATATCCCAACAAGCTGCATCACTACTTGGAACAAAAAGGACTCTACAACAAGCAGTCAAAATTGCCCATCACATCACCTGCCTACCTACTCTCAAGGACATATATACAGAAAGTTGCCAGAAAAGAGCCAGTAACATCATGAAGGTTCCCATGCATCCTGCTCGCAGACTGATTGTCCCACTTCTATCAGAGAAGAGGCTATGTAGCAACTACACCAGGACCACCAGACTCAAAATATTGACTTGCCCCAAGCAATAATACTGATCAATACCTCCACCCACTAACTCCACTACTACTTTATTATTTCCTGTCATCCTAGTGTCACTTTATGGACATATAATCAATGTAGGCACATAAACTATTTTATGTATTAATATATATTTATTGGGGTTTTCATTATTTTTATTTTGTTCTTTATATTTTATGTTTTTGTGGTGCAGTAGATCTGATGTACCAAATATTTTGTTCTCCTTTACACTTTTGTACAGGAAATGTAGTTAAACAATCTTAAATCTTGAATCTACAGCTTCACCTTAGAATATCCTTTGCTCTTCCTTCAAACATGTAAATAAGATTGATCAACCAAGACTTTAAATGTCAATTCCAACTTTATCTAATTATATTTTAAGATTCTGTATTTCCTTTGGTACAGCGTTCACCTTTTTCATGACTATCAATCTTCATTAGTCTGTAATTTCTGGAGTTGCTCAGTCACATCTCTTCAATATTGGATTCAGTTTGGATGGTGATCAGACTTCTGGACTTTTAATAGTATTTAATCTTCTCTGGATACACAATACCCTCCTAAATTTCATATTAAAATTTGTTGTTGACAATTTATAATTAGATCTACCTCATGAATGGCAACATCTTCCTCTGTAAAAATATTTCATGATTTTAGTTTTCTGTTTGGTTGAAGTTTTTCATGTGCTGTTTGCACTTCCACTGTTTCTACCCAACTTTTATTAACGCACTATTGATAGAGACAAATGGCTAGACAGAACCTTCAAGATAATGAAGCTCTGTAAATTTTCTCTCTCGACTTTGAGGTAATTGAGTGGAAACCCCAGGAGATCAATTGAATAGAACAATCTATATTATTCAACCTTGACAAGTTTCATTTCACAGATGTCACTCCAATGGTTCCAACAGGATTAAAATCATATCACTCCACTGAATACTTGGTTTATCTATATTTAAGCTTAATTTACTAACCTTTAGTAACATCTCCAATCAATAATTAATTCATTTTTTTCTTGGAAAGCAAAATTATTCAACATTGCAATCTTTGTGTAACCTGACATGGGAAGGCCTAGTTACTAACCCAATTAGATTAGATTACATTAGTTTAGATTAAGGTCAGAAATTCCTAAGGTCAGCTTGTTTTGGGGTCAGAGGTCCAAGGTAAGTGACCACCAGATTTGGAAGACCAAGATTGGTTGGCAGTTCTTTGAGGTTACAGGCTCGAGATTGGAAAGTCCTGGGGTTAAAACTCAGAGGCTAGCAAGTCTGGAGGTTGAAGTCAGGGCTGGCAGGTACTTAGATCGAAGGCCATAATTGACGAGTGCTAAGTTAAAACCTAGAGGTCAGTAAGGATCTCAGATTTTTTGATTGAATGGATTGAGAGAGCACTTATTCCATTGGTGACATTCAGGACCATAGTACAGGTATGAAGAAAGAGAAAAAAATGACGTGTTTTCTTTCAGGAAGCATTAGTTGAAAATGTCTGACTAGTTATTAATAAGGAAATATCTCAATATGGAATATGAGCTTTAAATTTCTTGAAAATGTTAACAAATATGCCAGTTAAGAGTGTCCTTGCCCGTGTTTGGAGACCTTGTCTTAAACAGTCACTTATCATTTGCACATTGGTTGTTTGTCCATCTGTGTACAGTTTTTCATTGATTCTATCACATTTCGTTGTATTTGCTGTGAGTCTTGCAGTCTCTGTACTAAACAATGATGCAGCCAGATAGGATACTCTTAAAGGTGCTCCTGCAGAAAGTTTCTAGAATGGGGCCCAGGAATTTTGTATGCTTCAATCTCCTGAGAACAACATCCTGGCAAATGAGGCATTGTTTTCTAGATGGGACAGGACTGAGTGGAGGGCGAAGTCTATGGCATCATCAGTGCAGTGGCTTGAGCAGTAGACAGATAGGAAAGGGTGCAGTGTAGCTGGAAGACGGCATTTTGTATGATCCATAACCAGACACTTAAAGCATTTCATGGTTGTTGAAATCAGTGCCACTAAGTGGTAATTGTTTCAGCCATTGACTATTACTCTCTTGGGCATTGGATTGATAGTGGTTGCACTGAAGCCTGCAGGGACAGTAGACAGTGAGGGCACTAGATGAGTTACAGAGGAGATTCACCAGGTTGTTCCCAGGATTGGAGCTTTGAAGAAATTTTTAAAGGGCAAAATTTCTTTTCATTGGAGCAAAGAATGGCAAGTAGGGACGTGACTGTGGTATCATGAGGAATATACTGAGGTTAGATAGAAACTTCTTCCTCATCAGAGGTGTTTCTAACCAAAGGGAGTAGGCTTAAAGTAAGGGAGAGGATATTTAGCAGAGAATGGACAATTCTTTTTCAGCTAGAAAAAAGTTGAAATATGGAACTTGTTGCCTTTGATTGTGCTGAGGGAAAATTCTTGCACACATGTAAGAAGGATTTCAAAATGCCACTGCACTGAAGACAGTGAGCTGTGTTTTTGTGGAAAATGATTTCAATGACAGCATGGTTGTCCAAACTGTGATTTCCATACTCCAACTGTCTGAGCTAGAGCAGGTTTGCCAGCAGAGTTGCTGCCTCACAGTGCCAGAAACCCAGGTTTGAACATAAAATAAGCTCTGTCAACAAGGAGTCTGCACATTCACTTGGTTCCCTCTCCCTCCCCCTCCAAAGTGCCAAAGATGTACAGGTTTATAAGCTAATTTGTCACCTTAAAATTCCTCAAGTGGGTAGGTGAGTGGCAGGATCTTATGGAGAGTTGATGAGAATGTGGGGAGACTGAAAAGCAGACTTGTGTTGATGAGAGTTTGATGGTCCGTGTGGTCTTGGTTGAATTGAAGTCTGTTTCCACACTGAATATTCTATGATTCTGCATCTAGAACTGTGGTTTTTTATACACTCAGTGGCTACTTTATTAGGTACAACAATACACCTGCTTGTTTATTCTAAATTTATAATTGGCCCCAATGCATAAAATGATGCAGACCTGGTCAAGAGGTTCAGTTGTTGTTCAGAACAAGCCGAGGAAGAAATCTGATCTGCATGACATTGACTGTGGAAAAATTGTTGGTGCAAGATGGAGTGGGTTGAGCATCTCAACAAACGCTGAACTCCTGGGCTTTTCACGTACAGCAGTCTCAAGAGTTTACAGAGAATGGTGCGGTAAACAAAAATATCCAGTGAGCAGCAGTTCTGTGGGTGAAAATCTCTTGTTGATGAGAGAGGTCAGAGGAGAATGACCAGAATGGTTTAATTTCAAGATCAATTTCAAGTTGGACATTCAACCATACATGAATATCCACAAATACATCCAAATGAAACAGTGTCAATGCAAAACACAGTTACGAAATTCATATACAGCACAATGCACATATAACACATATAAGATAGCAGTAAGTATATAGTTACACACAAAATGTATAATATGGCCCAAGTCCCTGAGTCCATGAATGTTATTGGCAAGAAAAAGCCTGCAGCGGTCTGCATCAAATGCAATCCAGCTTGTACTCCACTGAGCCAACATTGGAGAGCAGCACCGACACCAGAAAGGATGCCGTCACAATCCACCTCCAGTGTCACCTCTCAGGGCAGCTGCAACAGGGGACACTGCTGCATGAGGCCTGGTCTGAGCTATGACAGAGGCCATGCAGCTCCCTGCCATCATTCCCGCCAAGAAACCAGTGAACTGCATTTGCAGCACTCCAAATTATCAATATCTAACTGTGTCTTGCAATCACAAGAAAAACAAGTAAGGTAATCAATCACTGTTAAACTGCACACCACCTTCATGCACCAACTCCAAAGCATTTCTGTGGCAGATAGCAACACAGTCCACATCAAGTCCAGCTCCTTGGTCAATGAGCAACTCACTGATAGGGTAGACCTGCAGTACTTGAATTTCTTCATGTCCAAGAGGGTCTTGCTATTACAAAAAAGACAATAAGGTACAGAACTGAACTTAATAAAGTAGCCACTATGTATGTTCATGTTACAATTATAGTCTACAACTCAAGGAAAGTGCAAAATAGATTATGATGAATATGTACTGTCCAGGACTGAGGGTTCTTTTTGCCAGCCTCTGCTTTCTAACACAGTTGCTGACATTACCATGGATCAAAGAGATGTTTTTGTGCGTAAGTGAAACTTCCAAACAATATTCACTACTCAGCTTCTTAGAAGAGTTCAGCACAGAAACAGGCCATTCAGCCAACACTAATGTGCTAAACCAGCTAAAAAGCAAACCAGAAAACTCAAATACAAGTCCCTCCTACCTACATCATATCCACATCCCTCCATCTTCCTTACATCCATGTGCTTATCCAAATGTACCTTAAATACCTCTAATGTATTGTCCTCTACCACCATACCAGGCATTGCATTCCAGACATCCACCACTCTCTGGGATGACAAAAACTTACCCCTCACATCCCGCTTGAACCTACCCCTGCTCACCTTCAATGCATGCTCTCTGGTATTAGACGTTTCAACCCTGGGAAACAGATATTTTCTGTCCACTCTATCTTTACCTCTCATAATCTTATAAACCTCTATCATGTCTCCCCTCAGCCTCTGGCATTCCAGAGCCAACCCAAATTTATCCAGCCTCATATGACAGCACACACCTTGTAAACCAGGCAGCAACCTGGTAAACCTCCTCTGCACTCTCCAAATCCCCCAAATCCTTCCTATAGTGGGGCAACCAGAATTGTATGCAATACTCCAGATGTGGCCTAACTAGACTTTTATAAAGTTGCAAGATAGCCTCTTGACTTTGAAATTGACTAATAAAGTCAAGCATTCTGTAAGCCTTCTTAACCACCTTATCGAACTGTGCAGCCACTTTTGAGGAGCTATGAACTTGGATCGCAAGATCTATCTGCTCAGCAACACTTTTGAGATCTTGCCCTTAACAATGCACTGTCTCCTTGTATTTGCCCTATGCAACACCTCACATTTACCCTGGTTAAACTCCATCTGCCATTTCTCTGTCCATATCTGCAACTGATCAATATTGTGTTGTATTCTTTACCAGTCTTCTACACTATGCACAGCTCCACCAATCTTGAGATCATCCACAAACTTACTAACTCACCCATCAACATTTTCATCCGGGTCATTTATATACATCACAAACAGCAGAGGTCCCATCCCAGATCCCTGCAGAACTCCAGCTCATAAAAGATCCTTCAACCATTGCTAATTACAGACCATTAGCTTGAATAAAATCCGTTAACCACTACCTTCTGTCTTTTATGCACAATCCAATTTTAAATCCAAACTGCCAATTCGTCATGGACCCCATGCATCTTAATCTTCTGGATTAGTCTCCTTTGAGGGATTTTGTCTAACGCCTTGCAAAAATTCATGTAGACAACATCTGCTGCCCTGCTACCCAAATTAGTAAAGCACAACCTACCAGACACAAAGCCATGCTGGCTCTCCTTAATTAGGCCATGGGTTTTCCAAGTGCTCATATATCATATTCCTAAGAATATTCTCCAGCAATTTCCCTACAATAGAAGTGAGACTCAAAAGTCTGTAGTTCCCAGGATTTTCCCTTGTTTCCTTCTTAAATAGTGGTACAACATTGGGCGCTCACCAGAACTCTGGGACCTCGCCTGTGGCTGGAGAGGTCTCAAAGATACTGGTCAAGGGCCCAGCAATCGCATCTCTTGCCTCCTTCAATAACCTGCGATAAATCCCATTAGGCCCTGGGGACTTATGCACTTTAATGCACATTAGGATGATAGCACTTTCTTCTCCATTACCCCTAAATTACCTAACCTATTTATACAATCAGCACTGAGCTCCCTGTCCTCCATATCCATTTTCTCAGAAAATAAAGCAACATATTCAGTAACTGCCTCACTCATATTCTCTGCATCCAAGCAAATATTCCCCCATTTATTCTTGAGTGGTCCCACACTCCCCCTAGTTATCCTTTTGCTCTTGATATATATATATATATATATATATATAGAATGCTTTAGGATTAACCATAACTTTACTTGCCAAGGACATCTCATGATCCCTTCTGTCTTTCCCAAATTCTTTCTTTATATCTTTCCTGGTTTCTTTATACTCCTCGTGTGCTTCATTTGATCCTAACTTCCAAAGCTTTACATGCTTTTTCTTTTTCTTCTTGACTTCACCTCTCTGGATATCCAAGGTTCTCTTATCTTTCCATCCCCCTCCTTTTTAACAGCAATGGGCCTTTCTTGTTCCCTGTGCAAGTGATTTAACATAACAAATCATCACTGGTGCAGCCAATTGGTTTTAGAAGTCACATAATTAGTTAAATGGAGATCTGCTTTTGGAGTCTTGTATGCGGTCAAAGTGTTTCAATTGGTTGCATTAAAAATACATCTGTGTCTGGAAGGTCCAACTGCTGCTGAGTTGGTATACTAGCATGAAGACAAAAGAACACTGCAAGCAACTCCTCAAAAAGGTTACTGAAAAGCACAAGCCAGGAGATGAATGCAAGAAAATTTCCAAGTCACTGAAAATCTCTTGGAGTTCAGTTAAGTTAATCATCAAGAAATGGAAAGAATATGGCACAGCTGTAAGTCTGCCTAGAGCAGGCTGTCCTCAAAAACTGAGTGACCGTGCAAGAAGTGGACTAGAGAGTGGGACCACCAAGAGACCTATGACAACTCTGGTGGAGTGACAAGCTTCAGTGGCTGAGCTGGTTGAGATGACATATACAATAACTGTTTCCTGGGTGCTTCACTAGTCACAGCTCTATGGGAGTGTGGCAAAGAGAAAACTACTGTTGAAAAAAACGAACATGAAATCTCAGCCAGAGTTTGCCAGATGGCATGTGGGAGACTCCAAAGTCAGCTGGAAGAAGGTTCTATGATCTGATAAAATCAAAATTGAGCTTTTTGGCCATCAGACTAAATAATATGTTTGGCATCAGCCATCATCAAAACACACCATTCCTACCATGAAATATGGTGGTGGCTACATCAAGCTTTGGGAATACTTCACTGCAGCATACCCTGGAAGGCTTGTGAAGGTAGAAGGTCAAGTAAATGCAGCAAAATACAGGAAAATCCTGGAGGAAAACTTAATGCAATATGCAAGACAACTGCGACTTTGGAGAAGATATGTTTTCCAGCAAGACAATGACCCCAAGCATAAAGCCAAAGCTACACAGGAATGTCTTCAAAACATCAATGTTAATGTCCTGGAGTGGCCAAGTCAGAGTCCAGCCCTCAATCCAATTGAGAA
Source organism: Hypanus sabinus (assembly GCF_030144855.1). Taxonomy (NCBI): domain Eukaryota; kingdom Metazoa; phylum Chordata; class Chondrichthyes; order Myliobatiformes; family Dasyatidae; genus Hypanus; species Hypanus sabinus. The sequence goes on along the minus strand of NC_082707.1, from coordinate 81,469,902 downwards.
TTTGTGGCTGGACTTGAAATTTCTGTTCATTGACAATCTCTTTGCAATCTGACAAGCTTGAGCCGTTTGTAAAGAAAAATGGGGAGAAACTGCTGTCTCTGTGTAAAGCTGATAGAAACCTATCCACACAGACACAAGGCTGGAATTGTTGACAAGGGTGCATCTACTGAAGGGGGTGAACACTTAAGCAATGTTATTTTATGTTTTATATATTTGTAATTAGCATGGATCACTTTGTAGAGATCTACTTTTACTTTGACAAGGAAGAGTCTTTTTCTGTTGATCAGTATCAAAAAATCCAAATTAACTTAATTGTGATTCAATGTTGTAAAATCATAAAACGTGAACACTTCCAAGGGGTGGTGAATACTTTACAAATGCGCTGTAATTACAAATATATGGGCTGAATTAAGTGGGGTTAATAGAGTTATCTGGCATCTGCCTCTGTGCACTGAATAATTGTCAGTGAGAAAACCCTCCTATTTCTAAATTGATGCTAATGACTAGACTTCTGAAAAGTGTTTTCTCCTCCAGTTTTAATATAACTGTAGTTGATAAAAGAATATGGTATGGGATTTTTGTTTTGAAAAAGTCAGTTGTTCCCATCTGCAGATTCAATATAATAATGTTCAAAATGGAATTGAATAAATACTTGAAAGAGAAAATAAATTAGTTGGTTTGGGACTAACTTGGATAGTCACCTATGAGCCTAATTTTCCTCCATTTTGCTTCATACTTCATTCTATGAATGTCAGTTCATTATTATCCTGCCTTCTATAAGGTAACTTTGCTATTACATTTGAAATATCTTGCAAATATATATAATATGCTTATTTCTTGTATATTTTACACATCATAATAAATTCTGAAACAAAATGGCTGCAGGGAGAGTTGCTTCAGGAAACATCATCCAAAATTCATAAACTCCAATTTTCAATTAAGTGAATCTATGAGATGACTCTTTTCCCAGTACAACATTTCATCTTGCCATGCACTCTGAGCTACGTTGATTTACACCTACCAGCTCATCTGAGAAAAGACCAGTTACTTGTTGAGTGTCACTTTGAAAAATACAGTAAGAATATATGTTCTAAATTGGCAGTCCATCTTGCTCTTGCACAAACATCAGAGGTGTTATGGAGAGCTTTCCTCTTGTCTGATGGAATTCAATTCCAAAAGCACTCAAAAAATTTAACACAGCACAAGATAATTGGCACTAATCCTTCATCATGAAGATGGATATTCTCTACTATAATTGTATCATAGCTGCAATGTGATTCACTTAATATCTAAGACTTCTTTGACAGAATTTGCTAAAGCATGTGATCTCTACCACCCAGGGCTGCAGTTCCTGAGAGTGCTGCCACCTTCAAGTTTCCTTCCAAGATAAGCACTCTTCTAATTTGGAAACATAACATCTCGCTTTAGCTAGCTTCATAGTGTTCAGCCCTTAGCTGCATTGTAGACGTACCTTCGCTAAAAAGACGTGCAGCATAGTAGTTCAAGAAAGCATCTCATCACCTCCTCCTCAAGAGCAACAAAGGAAGGATTGCTCTGTCAGCTATTCACCAAAAAATTAACTTAAAATAAAATCGGGCACAGAGAATTCATTTAGTTGTCATGATGGTAGAACATTTTCACATATTTGGAAACCTTGAGGGGACACATAATTTGCAGAAAATGAATGAAACAGGTGCAAGATTCATTCTTTAATCACAGATCTTTCAAGATAAGTGCAAATTTAGCCTTTCCTTTGTCTGCAGTTCAGCTTTTAACACAAATTTATGGAGCTAAACTCAGTTTATGCTTGGAATGTATGTTGATGTGAGCAAAAGCAATTATTTTAAGGAGTCATTTTTCTGAAAAGCATAAATGGTATTAGCTTGAACATTAAAAGTAACTTGACATTAGCACTTGGATTGTTCTTGTGGGAACTAATGCAATGACTAATCTCCATTTTGTGCAGTGGAAGCCAGGCATAATGACAGTTCAATTCTTTATTGTTAGTTTCTAATCCTGGAAACTTAAATTTTGGGAAATCTATTTTAGAATAAGCAGCTTATTTGACAAACATATACATACATTTAATGGAAATCAATAATTGGCTCAGAATTAGCAAAATACATGTCATTTATTTTACTTTCTACCACATGCTTCGAACTTCCTCCCATTAACTTTTCTAAAATAAATGACACAAGCTAAAATTTGATAGGCATAATTCATCATTATAAAAATGCAAGATCTATTAGATATGATCAAATTAGTGGGGGTAGGGAAGTAATCTTTGTTGCCCCAGGCTTGTTTGCCCAATTTGAAACCCACTGAGTGGCGAACTAACAACACAAACAGGCTAGCCATACATTATCAGGCATGAGTGGATAGTTGGCTATTATCCAAGGATTCAGTGGGGTTACATGGGAAGCATTGTTTCACGCATATAAAAATAGTAGGGATGAATGTTCCATTAGTGTACGGATTCCTTTGACTAATGCAAGATGTTCAGAGACAAATGGGCCACAGAGATACGCTTGAAAGCAATTCCAAGGAGCTACAGTAAAAATACCGCAGTACCTTTGCCAATAGCTACTGTCAGTTTCAACCTCTTCTCTTCCCTTTACTGTTTTAAGTGATATAGGAGGTCTAAATTTACAGTCACGATTTAAAGACGCTTCTACGGAGGCAGCAGCAAGATAAATCGTACTCCTCTGTGGAGATGGTGTGAATCCTCAAAGAATACAGGCAAATGCTCCCTGACAGGCTCCTTGTTTCTGCAGAAATAGCAGTGAGATTTTGTCTGCCTTCAGTTCATCAATTGTCTCCCATGAGGCACCACAAGGAGCAGAGGTGGTGGCAGGTTGCTGTTTGACATTATTTTAATTGCATTCATTATTTCTGCTGCACCTATAAGCAGATTATGTGGTGAATCCTTTGTTCTGGATACCTAGCAGCATAGGAGCAATTCATCTTTAACAAGCAGGCTGGTACAGCAGAATGACACAATTGAAAGTGAGTATTTGTGACCATTTTCGGGGTTTGCAATAACATGCCTGTCTTTAACAGTTAATTTAAAGTGTGGATAATAACATTCATTTCTATATTCATGAGCAGTACTTAAGAGGTTTTCCTCATTGTTAAACATTATAAATTGTGGTCATGGAGTTTAAAAAGAAACTGGTGGAATATGCAAATGAAGACACCGTAGTCTAGAGAACCAAAACTCTCCTCAACACAAAGAGACTGCGAAGAAGCTGAAAATCCAGAGTGATGCATACAAAATACAGGAGGAATTTAATAGATCAGGCAGCATACATTGAAAGATCTCTTCTCCTCACCTGTCTATCACCAACCTCAGGTGCCCCTTCACCTTCCCTTTCTCCCACAGTCCAACTCCTCTCCTATCTGATTCCTTCTTCTTCAGCCTTTTACCTTTTCCACCTATCACCTCCCAGCTTTTCACTTCATCCTCATTCCTCCTGACCTCACATCACTTATCACCTTCTCGCTTGTACTCCTTCTCCTCCTCCCACCTCCTCAATCTGAATGCTTCCTCTGCCCTTTCCAGTCCTGAAGAAAGGTCTCAGCCTGAAATGTCAACTATTTATTCCTTTCCTCAGATGCTGCGTGACCCACTGAGTTCCTCCAGCAGTCTTGTATGCAAAACTCTCCTTGTGGTGTTGCTAAGTCATTCTGATGAATATTCAATGATATAACCAGGAAGGAAGATGAGGTCCTGTAAAGTGATTTTAGGGAGTGTGATAGTAAATCAGAAAGAGGATTTCCAGTGTTGTATTCTCGGGATTACTACCCACGCCACATACTACCATGACGAGAAAGTAGGAAGATGGAGGTGTTCAATAGATGACTAAGGAGCTGGTGCAGGATGAGGGGCTTTTGGAATATGGATATTTGGCTCTCTTTCAGAGCACTGTGACCTGGACAAGAAGAGAACTAAAATCCTCACAAGTAGTTCTCTTGTGCTACTTGTGGACGTTTAAACTGGAATGGCAGGAGAAGGAAACAAAATAGCAGGTCAAGAAATGGAATGATTGAGGAGAAGGTCAATGTTATTGCTTGTAAGCCTGAGAGGAAGTACAAGCTGGGACAAGTCAAATGGAGATAGTGACAATATTTAGCTGAAGTGTTTATTTCAATGAAAGGAATATTATCAGTAAAGCAGATTAACGGAATATGGATCAGTACATGGAACTATAGTGTTGCAGCCATCACAGAAATTTAGAATTAGAATCAGGTTAAGTATCACCTGCCTATGTTCTGAAATTTGTTGTTTTCATGGCAGTAGTGCATTGCGAGATATAATACTGAAAACTGAATTACTGTATATATTTTTTTTGAGGCATTACTCCTTATAGATATCTTGGATACTATGGAGGCCTTTTCCCATGATGGACTGAGTTCACAACTTTCTGCAGCTTATTTCAATCCTGTGCAGTAACACCACCCCTCCCCTGCCCCCAATATCAGACCATGATGCAGCCAGTTAAACTGCTTTCAATGGTACATCTGCTGAAATTTTCAAGTGTCTTCAATGACATACTAATTGTCTTAAAACTGCTGTTGAAACATACCCACTGTCATGCCTTCCTTGTATCTGTAACAATATGTTGGGCCCAGGGTAGATCCTCAGAGATATTGACACCCAGAAATTTGAAATTGCTCATTCTTTCCATTTATGATCCCTCTATGAGCACTGATGTGTGTTCCCTCATCTTACCCCTTCTGAAGTCCACAATCTCTTTTGCTTACAACAGTTGTGCCATCAGTAAATTTATAGATGTTGTTACAGGCCCACAGTTTGACCCTGGGACAGTGGGATGATGTAATGGTCTCGTGAGTGGGATGATGTAATTGTCTTATGGTTGTGGGGTGATGTTATGTCATGTAATGGCATGTTCCAAGCGGTATAAAAAAACTACAAAGCCCGCCATGATGTGGGGCAGTTATATTTTTATTCCGCGGCGTAGAGTTTGCTGCCAGGTGGTTAGAGAGTTGCCACTGGTTTTTGATTATGTAGTTTTACTGTCGAGAGAGAGGGGGAGTGAAAACATCAACAGCATTACAGAAACCAAAGGATTTGGGCAAAATCAACGACGTATGGTTCATCTTCACAATAGCTGATATGTTGGATTCGTTTCTTAAACAGTGGCACACATGTTTGAATTAACCCATGAAAGGTTGGGAGGTTTGTGCGATGATCACTCCATTGAAAGGTCAGTTATTTTAAGAATCTTTATTTCTTCTTAATAGCCTCAGAGAAGGTATTTCTTGGCTGTGCTCTGCATTGACAGATATGTTATTTCTTCAAAGAAATCGCTTAAACGGTTGCTTCAGGAAGTCTTCTTCTTTTCTTGCTTACATTGTAATTCACTTGGACTTTCAAATTGACCATTTTAAGACCGTTCAAATTTACCACTTTAAGGACTGTTCCTAATTTCAGTGGTTTGTTAAATTGCCACATAGCAGTTAACTTCCGGTTAAGTTATTTATTTGTTTACTTTTCTAAGTTTTGAGTAGAGGTTACTAAATATCATTGTTTGTTTATAAACCCTGACTCATTTAATATTCATTGTTGCTGCATTTGTAACAATGACATTTGAGCTATGCCTAGCCACACAGTCATTGGTGCAGAGAGAGTAGAGCAGGGTAGAGTAGAGTAGTGTAGAGAGTAGAGGAGGTGCGGTCTCACCAAGGCCTTGTACAACTGCAGTAGAACCTCCCTGCTCCTGTACTCAAATCCTTTTGCTATGAATGCCAACATACTGTGGTGAACTACATATACCTGTATGGACATGCCCCCTGTTGACTGCTCCTGTGGCTCCTCCCGCAGACCCCTGTATAAAGGCGATTGAGGCCTGAGCCCGGCCTCTCAGTCTCCAGGATGCAGTATGGTGGTCAACCACAGCTTGTTCCTTCTTCCAGTCAATAAAAGCCAATATCTCGCCTTTACGTCTCAGAGAGAGTTATTGATGGTGCATCACATACCATTTTCCTTTTTCACCGCCTGCTGTACCTGAATGCCCACCTTCAATGACTGGTGTACAATGACACTCAGGTCTGGTTGCATCTCCCCTTTTCCTAATCGGCCACCATTCAGATAATAATCTGTTTTCCTTTTCTTGCAACCAAAGTGGATAATCTCACATTTATCCACATTAAATTGCATCTGCTATGAATTTGCCCACTCACCTAACCTATCCAAGTCACCCTGCATCCTCTTAGCATCCTCCTCACAGCTAACACTGCTGCCCAGCTTCGTGTCATCCGCAAACTTGGAGATGCTACATTTAATTCCCTTGTCTAAATCATTAATATATATTGTAAACAACTAGGGTCCCAGCACTGAGCCTTGCGGTACCCCACTAGTCACTGCCTGCCATTCTGAAAAGGTCCCGTTTACTCCCACTCTTTCCTTCCTGTCTGCCAACCAATTCTCTATCCACATCAATACCATACCCCCAATACCATGTGCTTTAAGCTTGCACACTAATCTCCTGTGTGGGACCGTGTCAAAAGCCTTTTGAAAATCTAAATATACCACATCCACTGGCTCTCCCCTATCCACTCTACTAGTTACATCTTCAAAAAATTCTATGAGATTGATCAGACATGATTTTCCTTTCACAAATCCATGCTGACTTTGTCCGATTATTTCACCTCTTTCCAAACGTGCTGTTATCACATCTTTGATAACCAACTCTAGCAGTTTCCCCACCACCGATGTCAGACTAACTGGTCTATAATTACCCGGTTTCTCTCTCCCTCCTTTTTTAAAAAGTGGGGTTATAATAGCCACCCTCCAATCCTCAGGAACTAATCCAGAATCTAAGGAGTTTTGAAAAATTATCACTAATGCATCCACTATTTCTTGGGCTACTTCCTTAAGCACTCTGGGATGCAGACCATCTGGCCCTGGGGATTTATCTGCCTTTAATCCCTTCAATTTACCTAACACCACTTCCCTACTAACATGTATTTCCCTCAGTTCCTCCATCTCACTAGACCCTCAGCCCCTTACTATTTCCGGAAGATTATTTATGTCCTCCTTAGTGAAGACAGAACCAAAGTAGTTATTCAATTGGTCTGCCATGTCTTTGTTCCCTATGATCAATTCACCTGTTTCTGGCTGTAAAGAACCTAGAAGATAGAAGAGATTTAGTTTACTTTGGCATAGTTTCCAACATTGTCATAATGGATCAAAACACCTTTTCCTGGACTGTACTGTTCTGTTCTAAATGTATACATCATGTTTCCAGGATTAACTTTGGTTGCACGTGGAGATCAAAATTAGGTCCACAGTCTTTTCAGCAGCCAACTTTACCTGAAGTCTAGATGAATCAGAATAAATCAGAATTGAAAGCAATCAACAGCAATGGAAGCAGAGGAGTTTTTTTTTTAAATATTCCACTATTATCTATGCAGCAGATTCTAGCTGTTCTTCTAAGATGCACTACCTGAAATACTGTATCAAAGAATGAACCAGCTGAAGCTAGCAAAGTGAAGGTCTTCTCTCACAAATTTTCAGAAATCCTGAAATAGGGATAGCATGAAATTATTTGCACATAATAGGACATCAAGAATAGTGGGACCAAAGCCACCATGAATTATGAACAATCTAAATATTGGTTTTAGTCCCATTTTATCCCAGAATTTGAAAACTGTACTCAGAAATATGGAAAAATAGGAATGGGGAAAAGTTCCTTCAATCTTGCCTTCCATCTCAATACCACATTCTTGCCCAATACCATACACTTTGATTCCTTTTGTGTCTGAAGTTTGACCTATCCCCTTAAATATATTGAGCAATTTGATCTTCACCGCCTCTGGGAAAGAGAATTTTTAAGGTTCACCACCGTCAGATTGACGATATTTTTCTTTTCAATCCTGAGTGCCTTAACCTTTATCCACAGACTGATTCTGGCTTGATACCACAGGAATCGAGTTTGAAATAATTAAATTGTCTGATTTAAACTTCTTTATCTGGATTTATCCAAATGAAGTGGTTGAAATTTCCTTCTTGTAGCAACAGAAAATTACAGCCAGTAGAGTTAAGTTAATTTAGCTGAAGATATGGGGATTTATGATCATGATCAGAATATATTGAGAAACTGAGCAGGAGAAGAAAATTACACTGATGGGCAAAGTCAAACTGCAAAATAAATGAAGTATTTTATTGGTTGGTTTGTAGTTGATCTTCCCATTAAATTATTGGAGATCTGAGGAGAGAAAGCACGTTCATGCAAACACTTGCTTCGTAATTAAAAGTATGGTGATATTACTTGAATCAGTCTGTAATGCTTTACAGTTCCACAGTATGATTAAAGAGATTTAGAGCTTTTAGATAACAGAATAATAATTGCAAAATAAACATCGGCTTCTCAGGTAGCTCTATCAAGTCTCATGGTAGGTGGCTCTGAGATAGGATGGTTTCCATTTATATGGAAATGCATTATTCTGATTCTCTACTATTCAAATAAGTATGTTCATCATGCAGTTTTGCACTGTTGAATAAACTTGCTCAATTCCATGTAGGACTTCACTTTTCCCTCGTATGACTGCAAATGTTTACATACTGTTACATGAGTTATTGCAAACATAATTTCTTCTGAAGAATTATTCCAGTCATGCATTGTACACCTAATCCCACCAACGTGACTCCTGAGCTGGAAAAATTCTAAGAAATATAATATTTTTTGAATGAGGAAACATATCTCCTTGTTGCCTCTTCCCCTGACTGCCCATGGCCCATGGATTTAAAAATTCCTTTGCAATTAACAGAAAAAAAAACATTTCTGCTCAGTATGTAGCAGTTCAACTATCTGAAAGGGCACTAATCCAAGGTGATTAAAAATAAAAAGCATACATGCCCATGGGGTGAATCACTGGAATGGTCTTGAACTGCAGGTGATGTAAGTAACTAATTTAAAGATTAGCGTATTAAAGAAGTTTATGTTAATCCCTCAAGAATAATCCCATAGAAAATAGAAATAGCCTACCATCTCATTTCAGTTAAATAAAAAGAATCCAAAGATATCAAAAGGTTCCGTTACTGAGGATCTGTCCCCAAAAGAGTGTGCATGGATTAAAACATTAAAGCAGTGAAACAGGAACAGGCCCTTCATCCCATTAGGTCCATGCTGACCAATCATGCTAAATAGAACATACTTTTTTCCCTCTTATGTATGAGCCACACCTCTCTATTTTCTGCCTTCCTAAAAGCCTCTGAAATAACATTATTGTATCTGCTTCCACTGGCACCCATGGCAGCCTGTTCCAGCCATAGACCACACTGCTAAAACCAAATCCTGATCTGTACATCTCTTATAAATTTCCTTCCTCATTTTAAATGTGTATGCTATTGTATTTGAGATTTCTACCCTTGGGGATAAAAATATTCTGTTGGTCTACCTGTCTATGGCTCTCATACTCTTTTAAACTTATTTCATGTCTCCCCTCAGCTTCTGATCCTCCAGAGAAAGTAGCCCATGTTTGAGCAGCTTATACCCTCTAAACCTGGCAGCACTCTGATACACATCTTTTGCACCCTCTACAAAGCCTCCACATTCTTCCCATAATGTGACACACAGGGATGATTATGATGAATGATTAACCCTTGCCTATTGAAACAGATACAGACCATAATGCCACTTTTGTGCTGATTGGTAAATGATATGCACTTCCAATGGCAAACACTGAATTGAGTAACTACATCCCTTGGCAAGGAGACAACATCCTGAGAGATTGACATTAGTTATAGCTAGCTCACAGCAACTGAACATTCCTGCATTTTGCAAGGGATTTTTTTTTCTGAGCTGGCAGACCCTAGAGAATGGAAAAGTGGGAAGAGACAGGAAAATGAATCTCATGGTTGCATATGGGCACACACTGTATATACATACTTAGATAATAAAATTTACTTTGACTTTGACCTTGTTTTCCACCAACTACACTTCCAGCCCAGGTGCTGATCTGGGCACCACCACATGGTTCAGAAACTGCTCTGAGCACCATCGGTTCATTTTAGACCGTCCCTCAAGAGTGAGGATGACTTACTTCTGTTCCAGAGTTTGCAGATAAGCAGAGTCCAAGACTCTGCCATGAGTGGAGCTGCATAGTGGGAAGGGGGATAGATAAGTAGCTGGTAATTTATTTGTTATTGGCACATGTACCGAGATACTGTGAACAACTTGTCTGTATGACATCTAGACAGATTGTTCCATACAAAAGTACATCAAGATAGTACAAATGAAGAACTTCAAAATAATGCAGAATATAACACTACGGTTTCAAACTGCAGTGCAGGGAGACAAATAAAGTGCAAGGTTCATGATGAGGTATACTGAGAGACCAAGAGTTTACTCTATAATAAGTTCATTCAAAAATCTTTTAACAGCAGAATAGACTCTGTACTTGAGCCTGGTGACACTTCCTCTCAAGTTTTTGTATCTTTTACCTAATGGTAGGGTGGGGTGGGGTGGCTGTTGTAGGAGAGAGAATGATAAGAATGATGAGGGCCAGAGTGATTTTTGACTTTGTTGATGTTTTTCCGAGGCAGTGAGAAGTCTAGACAGAGTTAATGGAGGAGAAACTGGGATTTGTGATCAACTTTGCTGTGTTCACAATGCTCTGCAATTTCTTGAAGTCTTTGGTAGTGCGGTTGCTATAACAAGCTGTGATGCATCTGGACAGAATCTATGATGCAGCTGTAAAGATTAATGAAGGTTATAGAGGAAATGCCAAATTTGCACAGCATCCTCATCAGAGAGCCTCCATGCCTTTCTAACTCTTTCTCTGATGGCTTAAACAGACTTGAATCAATGATTATTTTCTTTAAAGAATACTTTCTGAATGCTCTTGAAGCATTTTCTCTGACCTCCTTGGAGCTGTGAATAAAGCACTTATTTTCAGAATCTGACAACAGGCAGACAGATAATGTGGCCCGGTGATCCGAAATGGTTGTGCGGTCTGAGGCCTGATGTTAGGGATGCCCATTACTCAGCTATCAAAGTCTATAAATCAGCAATCAAATGCAACCTTCAGCTTAACCTTACATAGATCTCACACTCATTTCTCAAAACTTGAACCTACTGCTGGGTATTTAACCTTGGCTGTTATACCACACAAATGTATTGCGCGGTGCCACTGGTATATCCCTTTCCTTCAGTATAGAGTAGACACAGTGGCAATAGTAGCTAACCTTTAGTGGGTCAACCTTGGAGTTTGGTTACTTAGACCACAATTCAATCACATTTCAGAATTAGAACATAAAAAAGCTATTACGGATGAAGTTTTTCTATTCTAATATCAACATCTTCTACATCAGATATAGACAATGGACAATAGGTGCAGGAGTAGGCCATTTGGCCCTTCGAGCCAGCACCACCTTTCAATGTGATCATGGCTGATCATCCACAATCAGTACCCCGTTCCTGCCTTCTCCCCATATCCCTTGACTCCGCTATCTTTAAGAGCTCTAAATCTTTTACCTCCATTCCTAATGGCAATATCTCCTCTTAATTCTTAATGATAAGTAAGCTTACAAAATACTCACTATTTTGAGTAGGTTTATCTACAGGTACTGCTTATATACATTGATCTTTCTCTTCTTCATTGTACTCTATACTCTTCATTTTTTTCCAGCAGTTATAGCTGTAGTTTTACTCCTGTTGTTTATCTAGTCATTGAACCATGGAGCTTAATGTATTTTTACTTCTCCTATACTACACCTGTATGTTGGTCATCTTTCTACTTTGCCTCTGTGACCATTGAAATTTATCCACATCTATAGCACAAGACACAAGATCAAATCCCCAAACTACCTTCCTGATTCCTCTCCATGCAAGTTGTAATTCATTTTGTTATTATGCACCATGAGGTCATATGCTGACATCACAATTTCAACCAGATCATGCTCAACCCTCTCCTATAATTTAAACTCATTATGGCCCCTGCTTTTATATTCTTCACCCTCACCTGTTTCAAGCTTTGACTTTCATATATTCCAATATCCTTGACAGTGCTAGTGCATCTCACATTTTGTGTTCTACCAATGGTAAATCCTTTGTGTTTCGGACCTTCGTCTAATTATAGTGTCACTGTATGACTTCCAATACATTCTGTAAACTTAACTTTTTCAGTTTTACAAATGGTCTTGGGTCTGAAACATTAACTGTTTCTCCTTCTTCAGATCCAGCCTAATGTGCTGAGAGTTTTCAGTAGTTTTTGTTTTCCTTTCAGCAGAATTTTCCTCAAGTTTGTTATTTTTTACCATTCTGACACTACTCTTATCATTTAATCTTTCATGCTCTGAAAAGACAAGAATCATGTTTCAATCACAAACAAGAGAAAATCTGCAGATGCTGGAAATCTGAGTAACACACACAAAATGCTGGAGGAACTCAGCAGTCCAGGGAACATCTAGGAAAAGAGCACAGTTGACATTTCAGACTGAAATTCTTTGGCAGGAGAATAATTGCTGTCTTATATGACATGAAATTTGTTGTTTTGTAGCAGCAGTACAGTGCAAAGGCATAAAATTATTGTAAATTACCAAATAAGTAATTATGCTAAAAGGGATCAATAAGGTAGTATGCATGGGCCATTCAGAAATCTGATGAGAGAGGACTGAACATGGTTTTTCAGGCTTCTTTGCACTTTTTCCTGATGGTAGTAGTGAGAAGATGGTATGTCCCAGATGATGAAAATCACTTGTGTTAGAGAGATAGAGCTGGAGCTGAAAGACTTATGGACCATTCAAGAAACAGAGGGTTTGATTGACAGGAATTATAGGGAGACAGTTTCTCCTAAGTTGCAGGCTCCAGGTAAACAGGTGACTATCAAGAGAGGGAAAGGGAATAGGCAGTCAGCAGAGCTGCGTACCCCTGTGGCATTTCCCTCAATAACAAGTGTAAGATTTTGGATACTGTTGTTGGTAGCCGGGGGTGGGGGGGGGGGGAATATTCCAGCAGTGGAAAACCACAGCATTCATGTCTCTGGCACTGAGTTGCTTACATTTCAATGCAAGGAGTATGTAGGTAAGGCCGATGAACTTATAGCATGGAGAGACACAATATTGTAGTCATTGGTGAGACTTAGTTGTGGGAGGAGCAGGACTGGCAGCTCATTATCCTGGGGTTTTGCTGTTTGAGACATGATAGAAGGAGGGAAGATATTAAAGTGTGAGGGTTGACGTTATTAGTTAGGGAAAATGTCACAGTCATGCTCAGTGAGAACATATTGGAGAGCTCATCTACTGAGGCATATGGAATAAGAAAGGGAGGCCTACATTATGGGGTTTATATTATGGATGTCCTAAAAGTTAGTAGGACTTAAAAGTAAAAATTTGTACAGAGATAGCAGACAGTAAAGTAAGGTTGTGATGGGTGAATTTAAGTTTCCGCATATTGACTGGGAATCCCATACTATAAAAGGATTTAATGGTATAGAGTTTGTCAAATAAAGTCTGTTCAAGAAAGTTTCCTTAATCGATGTGTAGAGTTTGCAGTTAGAGGGTGTGCAATACTGGACCTGTTTTAGGAAAGGAGACAAGACAGATGACAGAAATGTGTATAAGGGAACACTTTGGATCTTGTGATCATAAATTCAGTAATTTAAAGATAATTAGGGAAAAGGATAGGAATGGTCCTCAGGTTGAGGCAAGTTGTTTTCCAACAAAGGGATGATTGGTAAGTGGGAGGCTTTCAAAAGTGAAATATTGAGGATACAGAATTTATATGATCTTGTTAGAATAAAAGACAAGGCTAACAGGTTTATGGAACCTTGGTTTACAAGGAGGGACATTGAGGCCCTAGTTAAGAGGGAGGAGGCTTACTGTATATCAGATATAAGCAGTTAGACACTTGACTATAAGGAATATTATGATAGATCCATTATTATAGATAGGACAATCCATAATAATCAGCCAAGAAGGGAAGCTGGCAAGATAATAGATTCAAGCTTCAGGGAGGTAGTCTCTCCTAAGTTGCAGGAGACAGGTGAATAGGTGTCTGTCAAAAATAGGAAGGGAAATAGGCATTGGTACAGAGCAACCCTGTGATTGCTCCTCTCAATAACATGTATACCGGTATGGATACTGCTGGGGGGACCGAACTACCGGGGGGGGGGGGCGAGGAGAGCCTCAGTAACTGTGTTTCTGGCACTGTGGCTCAGAAGGAAATTGGGCAGAGGAGGAATGCAATACTGATAGGAGTTTCGATAGATAGGAGGGCCTGTGAATGTGATAGAGAGACCTAGATGGTATGTTGCCTCCCAGGTGCCAGCATCAGATTGTGTCCACGACATTCTACAGACAGAGGTTGAGCAATCACACATCATCGTACATATTGGAATAAATGGCATAGAAAAGAAAAGAGAGGAGGTCTTAAAGAGAGAATTTAGATAGCTAGATAGAAATCTAAAATGCAGCACATTCAGGGTAACAATCTCTGGATTACTGCTACAAAGCAGCAAAAGCAAGAATAGGATGACTTGGCAGATGAATTAATGGCAGAGGAACTGGTGCTGCAGGCAGAATTTCAGATGCCTGGATCATTGGGATGTCTTCTAAGGAAGATATGATTTGTACAAAAGGGATGGGCTACACCTGGACACAAGGGGGCCCAATATTCTTGCAGGGTTTAAACTAATTTGACAGGGGGATGGCAACCAAAATGATAGAGCTGAGGACAGGGATGTTGGTTTACAAGCAAGAGGTAGTGTTTAGTGAGATTATCAAGAAGAACAGGCAGATGATAGGGCAAAATTGCAGCCAAAGGCATAGGTTGCCGTATAAAAGGGGGACAAAATTGAAAAGGCTGACAAATACAAGACTCAAGGGTGTTATATTTGCAAACACACACACACTATACAAAATAAGTTAGACAATCTTGTAGTGCAGTTAGATATTGGTAAGTATGACACTGTGGGTAAAAAGATGATTGTAGTTGGAAGATTAATAGAAGAGAATACACAATCTATCGTAAGGACAGGCAGATACAAAAAGGAGGAGGAGTGGCTTTGCTGGTAAAAAA
The DNA here is from genome assembly GCF_030144855.1 of Hypanus sabinus. Classification (NCBI taxonomy): domain Eukaryota; kingdom Metazoa; phylum Chordata; class Chondrichthyes; order Myliobatiformes; family Dasyatidae; genus Hypanus; species Hypanus sabinus. The sequence continues at coordinate 81,454,858 of NC_082707.1, read as the reverse complement.
AAATTAAATCAAACCTTTAGAAAGAGGTAACATGCTGTGATATAAAGAGTCAGAATGCTCTCCACTGTACATCTCTAGAAATTTGCAGAAGACTTTGGTGACAGACCAAATCTCTTCAAACTCCTAATGAAGTAGAGCCGTTGGTGTTCCTTCTTCGCGATTGCAATGCGTTTGGCCCAATACAGACCTACAGAGTTGTGGACACCAGGAACTTAAAGCTTCTCACCCTTTCCACCACTAAAATTTCAATGAGGACGAGTGGACATTCTCTCAACTTCCTTTTCCTAAAATCCAGAATCAATTCCTTGGTCTTGCTTAGCTTTTCTAGGGCTAATAAGACTTACTTTATGTGAAAAGCATGACAGAAGTGCAAACATTTGAATTATAAATATCTGAAATTAATTTGTTCATTTTAATGTACAATTAAACTATTTAATTGACTGCACAAAGAAGTTTCTGATTTGCAGTAATATTCCTGATTATGTACATTTCAACAAATTTAATTAGCGTACATTTCAAACAAAATTGCTTACAATATCATTTGACACTATTGGCTTGAATTCTCATTTAATTTACCCTTTTAAATAATTGTCTAGAATGGATTGGCTTCTGTTTCGAGGTAAACAGCTGCATCCATCTTGTAAGAAAGGGAAAGTTCAGGGGAATGTCAGATGTAGCATTTTTTAAACACAGAGTGTATATGGAATAGGTTGCCCGGGCTGGGGGTGTTGGTGGCAAAGGTAGATATATCAGAGTTGTTTAACAGACACTCAGAAAAGCATGTGCATGATAGAAGAATGGAGGGCTATCAGAGAGTGAAGTGTTAGATTGTTCTTAAGAGTAGGTTAAAAGGCTGCACAACATCAAAAGCTGAAGGGCCTATAATGTGCCTTAAATCTCTAAGTTTGATGTTCTCTTAAGCAAAATTGATCTGATGTTCCTAAAAATAAAACTGGCCTTTTTGTTTCTCCCTCTGGCATTTACACAAGCTTGACCATATGTCATACCTAATAAAAGACCCAGAGAACATGCTGAATTGGCTGAAGTTTTAAGATACACAATGCATTCTTCAATTGTAAAGTCAATTGACCCACAAATTTAAGGAGGGTTGTCCAAGAAAATTCATGTCACAACTATTGTTATGACTCTCTATTGCCAAACTTCAGTTTTTACCTGTTATTGATTCCAGATTCTTTGCAAGGACTTTCATTTATCTGTTAACCAACAGAAACAGGTTTAAGAAACTGTTTAAGTCCTGCATAACCCAATGGGAGCTGACAGCGTGTAAAGGGAGGGGTGAGAAGATCAACCAAAAATTGTATTACAGATAAGTTGGCATTTGAAGGCTGCAAAACATCTACTTTATACAAAAATAGTCAGATGAGGAACATACAATTACCAATGTACTATGTATTCTATATTTTTTTTTGAACATACTGAAAAGTCTTTCAAAGGGAGCATTAGCATTAAGAATGAAACAGTGAGGTCTGCACAGCATTCCTGGACAAACCTTTATCTTCATCCTACATGCCCAATGCAAGAAAATCCATTTCCAATTTTGCTCTGTGCAACAAATCAAATAATTACAAGGAGGTATGGCCTTAGGACCTAGCTCATTGCAGTTGCAAGATTAACAATAGGAAGTGGCTTGTTCAATCAAACTATAATTTGGAAAAACATTCAAGCACTGTAAAATGGAGTTCATTTCTACTCCACTCGGGGATTTCTTCTGAATAATTAATTAGATGTGAATTTGGATTTAAATGCAACAACCAGTGGCAGATTTTATATGTATCAAGTCAAGTCAAGTCAAGTCAACTTTTATTGTCATTTTGACCATAACTGCTGGTACAGTGCATAGTAAAAATGAAACAATGTTTTTCAGGACCATGGTGTTACATGACACAGTACAAAAACTAGACTGAACTACATAATAAAAGAAAACATAGAGAAAGCTACACTAGACTACAGACCTACACTGGACTGCATAAAGTGCTCAAAAACAGTGCAGCCATTACAATAAATAATAGTCAGGACAGTAGGGCAAGGTGTCAGTCCAGGCTTCAGGTATTGAGGAGTCTGATGGCTTGAGAGAAGAAACTGTTCCATAGTCTGGTCGTGAGAGTCCAAATGCTTCGGAGCCTTTTCCCAGACGGCAGGAGGGAGAAGAGATTGTATGAGGGGTGCATGGGATCCTTCATAATGCTGTTTCCTTTGAGGATGCAGTGTGTAGTGTAAATGTCCGTGATGGCAGGAAGAGAGACCCTGATGATCGTTCTCAGCTGCCGTCACTATCTGCTGCAGGGTCTTGTGATCCGAGATGGTGCAATTTCCAAACCAGGCAGTGATGCAGCTGCTCAGGATGCTCTCAATACAACCTCTGTAGAATGTGATGAGGATGGGGGGTGGGAGATGGACTTTCCTCAGCCTTCGCAAAAAAAAGAGACGCTGCTGGGCTTTCTTTGCTATGGAGCTGGTGTTGAGGGACCAGGTGAGATTCTTCATCAAGAAATTTGGTGCTGTTTGCGATCCCTACCGAGGAGCCGTTGATGTTCAGCGGGGAGTGGTCGCTCCGTGCCCTCCCGAAGTCAACAACCATCTCTTTTGTTTTGGTCACATTAAGAGACAGGTTGTTGGCTCTGCACCAGTCCGTTAGCTGCTACACCTCCTCTCTGTAAGCTGACTCATCGTTCTTGCTGATGAGACCCACCACGGTCGTGTCATCGGTGAACTTGATGATATGGTTTGAGCTGTGTGTTGCAGCACAGTCATGGGTCAGCTGAGTGAACAGCAGTGGACTGAGCACGCAGCCCTGGGGAGCCCCCCTGCTCGGTGTGATGGTGTTGGAAATGCTGCTCCCGATCTGGACTGACTGAGATCTCCCAGTCAGGAAGTCTAGGATCCAGTTGCAGAGGGAGGTGTTCAGGCCCAGTAAGCTCAGCTTTCCAATCAATTTCATATCAGAAATTTCATTGTTATATCTGCTACCAAACCAAGAGGCAATCCTTTGAAGTGGCTGCTCCTGGACATTCTGAGCATCACCAGCCTAATGGTTTTCAGTCTTCTGACAGTATTTCAGTAGTTAGACCATAGGACCATAAGACATAGTAGAATTAGACCATTCAGCCCATTGAGTCTGCACCACCATTCCATCATGGCTGTTCCCAGATCCCAGTCAACCCTATACACCTGTCTTCTCACCAAATCCTTTGATGCCGATTGATCAAGAACCTATCATCTTCCATTTTAAGTATAACCATGGACTCAACCTCCAACACAGTGTGTGGCAGAGCATTCCACAGATTCACTACACTCTGGCAAAAAGCAATCCTCCTTACTTCTGTTTTAAAAGGTCACCCAACAATTTTGAGGCTGTGCCCTCTAATTCTGGATACCCCCACCATAGGAAACATCCTCTCCACATCCACCTCATCTAGGTCTTTTAACATCTGGTGGTTTCAATTAGATCCCCAGATTCTTCCAAATTCCAGTAAGTACAGGCCCAAAGCTGCCAAGTGTTCCTTATATGTTACCCTCTTCATTCCCGGAATCATCATTGGGAACCCCATCTGGAATCTCTCCAATGGCAATGCACCTTTTCTTAGATATGGAGCCCAAACCTGTTGATAATACTCCAAGTGCGGGCTGACTAGTGTCTTATAACGTGTTATATACCCCATGGGTATCTTGTAACTGTCTTATGACCATGATGTAAGTGAGTATCTGGTGAGCATGATGTAATGGTCTTGTGATGGTGGGGTGATGTAATTTCCCGCCAGCGTGAGGTCACATGATGTAAATTTCCCACCAGTGAGAGATCATGTGATGGCCTGTTTCAACAGGTATGAAACAGGAAAGCCTTGCTGTGACGTGGGTTGGTTTGTGGTTTAAATTGTTATGCTATGTATTCGTCCATGACACAGTTTTGTTTTAAAGTGGAGTGTAAATTTTTATCTTAAGTCTCAAAGGTTATTGCCGGCAGTTTCGCCACAACACTGCCAATTTTAGTCCAGTCGGAGAGTGAAGAATTTACCGAAGTACCGAAGACCTGGAGGATCGAGTAAAGTTGGTGTCATCAGCAGTTTACTACAGGATTGAGCTTGGTGAATTCTCATTCAAGAGGTAGTGAGCTGCATCTGAGATAACTCCTGCCTCTAAGAGCAGAAATGGTTTGCAGTGTTTATTTGCCAAGAAAAAGGTCAGTACCTTTAAATGCTGGTGGAATGCAGCAGGCCAGGCAGCATCTATAGGGAGATGCACTGTTGACGTCTCGGCCAAAAACGTCGACAGTGCTTCTCCCTATAGATGCTGCCTGGCCTGCTGTGTTCCACCAGCATTTTGTGTGTGTTGTTTGAATTTCCAGTATCTGCAGATTTCCTTGTGTTTGTCAGTTCCTTTAAGCCGTTTTTATTTCCTTCATCATAAATCCTTTGGGCAAGGCATATTTTGGCTGGGATCAGCAGTAACGTCACGTTGTCAAGGAATTTGTTACTTCAGGAAAGTCTTCCTAATTGACTGTGTAAATCACATTTACCACTTTTAAGAACTGTGTTCACATTTATCTCTTTAAGAACTGTTCAAGTTGCCGTATAGCAGTTAACTTCCAGTTAAGTTAGTCATTTATTTACCTTTCATTTGTTGTTGAACTGAGTTTAAATAAATGTTTCTTTGCTTATAAAAACTTGTCTCGATTCTATATTTATTGTTGCCATACTATAACAAAAGCCTCAGCATTATCTTTGTGCATTTGCCTTCTTTACCAGAGATTCAACCTGTAAATTAACCTTCTGGGAGTCTTGCACAAGGACTCCTAGGTCCCTTTGCACCTCCAATATTTGAATTTTCTCCCCATTTAGATAATACTCCGTACTATTGTTCCTTTTACCAAATTGCATTATCATACATTTTCCAACTCTGTATTCCACCTGCAACATTTTTGCCCATTCTTCCAATTTGTCTGAGTTCTGTTGCAATCATGTTGTCTTGCACAAGTTGAGGTCCTATAGAGTGAATATGTAGAGTTAGGAAAGAGGCTGAAGAGAAAAACCTCCAAGGTAGTAATTTTTGGATTTCTCAAAATGCCATGGCTAATGCAGGCAGGAATGGGGTGATAGCACAGATGAATGGCTGAGGAGATTGTGCCAGGGTCAGGATTGCAAGCTTTTGGATCACTGGAATCTTTTCTGGGGAAGAGGGGACCTGTAGAAGTTGTACCTGAAGTGGAGGAGAGCTAATATCCTGACCAGATTTGTAAAAGTTACTCCGGAGAGTTTAAAACAGTTCTGCAGGGGGCTGGGAACCGGAGCACCAGGTCATTAAGAGAAGGATTGGACCGTAAAATATTGAAAACTAAAATCATACTAATTGGTATGATGGGTTGGATAGTTTGAAGTGTATATATTTTAATGAGAGGAATATAATGAGCAAAGATGATGAACTTTAGCATGGATCAGTACATGGAACTACGATGTTGTAGCCATTACTGAAACTTGATTGAGAGAGGGACAGGAATGGGTGATTAATGTACCAGGTTTTTGAAGTTTTAGTAAAGATAGAGGAGGAGGTAAACGGGAAGGAGTGGAGTTGCACTACTAATCAGAAACTATAGTACAGCTGTACTCAGAGGAGACAAAATGGAGGGGTCAGACATTGAGTCCATTTGGGTAGAACTCAGGAATAGGAAATGTACAATCACACAGATGGGATTATCCTACAGATCCCCTAATAGTCACCAGGATACTGAGAAACAGATATATAAATCAGATGGAGGAATTGTGTAAAAATAATAGGCTTATTGTCATGGGCTATTTCAAATTCTCTATTACAAACTGGGACCACCATCTTAGTGCAAAGGTGTTTAGATGGGGAAGAATTTGTTAAGTGTATCCAGGAAAGTTTCTTAAATCAATATGTGAACAGCTCAACAAGAGGAGGGGCTACACTGGACCTGGTGTTGGGTAATGACCCTGGCTTTGGTGACAGACATTCCTGTGGGTAAGCAATTAGGAAGCAGGGACCTCATCTCCTTAACTGTCAGGATAGGGTAGGTATGGTCTTTGTGGAAGAGTTTTAAATTGGAATAGAGCAAATTATGAGGGCATTAGGCAGCAACTGAGTAAGTTTAATCAGGGGAACACCTTTTTTCTGTAAGACCACATCAGACATATAGAGGGTGCTTAAGGATCAACTGCACAGAGTACAGGAATGGTATGTTCCTGTTAGAAGCAAGGATGGGGGATGAAAATATAAGAGAACTTAGAGATGATGAATTTAATCAAGAAGGAAAAGAAGTATATAAAGCTTTGAAAGTTGGTATGAAATGAAGCACATGAGGAGTATAAAGAAGCCAGAAGGAAATTAGGAAAGTCAGGAGGGGCCATGAAAAGACCATGACAAGTAGGATTAAGATGAATCTCAAGGCATTCTATACAAAAATCAAGAGCAAGAGGATAACTAGGGAGAGAGTGGGACCACTCAAGGAGAAAGGAGGAATATTAGCTTGGATGCAAAGAATGTGAGTGAGGTACTTAACGAGCACTTTGCTTCAATATTTATCCAGGATATGGAGGACAAGGAGATCGATGCTGTGTATAAATATGTTAGGGTGTTTAGAGGTCAAAGAGGACCTTCTCATGAGTATTCAGGTGGATAAGTCCCTAGGGCCTGTTAGGATTTAACCAGGTTATTGAAGGACGCAGGATACGAGATTGCTGAGTCATTGGCCAGTATCTTAGTGCCCTCTTTAGTCACAGGCGAGGTACTGGGGGACTGGCGAGTGGCTAATGTTGCATCTCTATTTAAGAGGGGATCACAGGAAACTCCTGGGAAGTATAAACCATGAGTGTTATATCAGTTTTAGGGAAATTGGACAGGGTATACAGTATGAGCATTTGGAAAACCATGGCCTAATTAGGGAGGGCCAGCATGGCTTTGTGCCTACCAATTTGATTGCATTTTTTGACATAGTGTCGAGAGAGATTGATGAGAGTTGGGAGGTGGCGTGTACACATGGATTTTAGTAATACAGATTGGATTCAGAACTGGTTTGCACGTAAAATACAGTGGGTAGTGGTTGAAGGGATTTATTCAAGCTGGAGCTCTGTAGCTAGTGGTGTTCTGCAGGGAACTCTGCTGTTTGTGATCTATATAAATGACCAGTGTGAAAATGCAGATGGATGGGTTAGTAAGTTTGCAAATGATACCAAGATTGATGGAGATGTGAATGATGTAGAAGACTGACAAAGAATACAACCTGATATAGATCAGTGCAGATAATGGCAGAGAAATACCAGATACGGCTTAACCCTGATAAATATGAGGTGTTGCACCTTGGTAGAGAAAATGCAAGGAGAGAGGACACTGTTGAGGGCAAGATCCTTAACAGTGTTGCTGAGCAGAGCGATCTTAGGATCCAATTCCATAGCTCATTGAAAGTGGCTACGCAGGTCGATAAGGTGGTTAAAAAAGCTCACGGAATGCTTGCTTTTATTTGTCAGGGCACTGAATTCAAAACTCAAGAGGTTATGTTGAAAATTTATAAAAGTCTAGTTAGGCCACATCTGGAGAATTGCATACAGTTTTGGTCACCCCCCTATAGGAAGGATGTTGATGCTTTGGAAAGGGTGCAGAAGAGATTTTCCAGGATGCTGCTTGCTTTGGAGGTCACGTGCTATCAGGAAAGGTTGGACAAACTTGGGTTATTTTTTCTGGAGCAGGAAAGGCTGAGGGGAAATCTGATAGAGGTTTACACGGTTATGAGAGGCATAGACAGAGTAAACAGTGAGTGTCTGTTTCCCAGGGTTGAAGTATCTAATACCAGGTGTGCATTGACGGTAGGGTGGGTCTGGTAGGTTCAAGGGGGATGTAAGAGGTATGGTTTTTATTCATAGTGTTGTGCATGCCTGGAATGCACTGCCTGATGTGGTGGTAGAGGCGTTTAAGATATGTTTGGATAGGCACATGGGGGTAAGGAATATGGAGGGGTATGGACATCATGTAGGTTGTAAGGATTAGTGTTTGAATGTTTGCAATTTGCTTTTTAGCTAGTTCGGTACAACATTGTAGGTCAAATGGCCTGTTCTTGTGCTGTACTGCTCTATGTTCTATGAAACATAAATTAATATGAAATATTAACTCTTTCTTTTTAGAGACTTTACCTGACCTGCTGAGTGTTTCTAGCAACTTCTGTGTTCATTTCAGATTTCCAGTGACTGCAGTTTTTTATTAAATTTTCCTCCATTTGTATCCCTTTGTAGAGTCAAATGATAACAATAAAAACAGAAAACAGTGGAAGTCAGGTAGCATATACATATCAGAGAGAAACAGTGTTAATATTTCCGTTTGCTGTCTTTTTACCAGAACTGGAAATGTGATAAAACGAGCAGATTTTATGTTACATCGAGGAAGAGGGCGAAAGGAACAAAAGGAACATGTAAGACAGGGAAGGAACTAAGCTTATTCAGGTACATCAATACCATCTACAAGGGAGTGAAGAATGCCTGGATGGAGGAGTATAAATATCAGGAGATGAATGGAACTATTGCAGGGGGGAAAAAAAAACTTACTGACACAGTACAAATCGGAACACACCAGCTGAAACACTAAAGAATACAGGAGATAGATCAGAACCGGCCAGACCTAACACAAACAAGGAAGACCAGTTAAATGAAATTTTTGATGCTTCATTCACCAGAAAAATTGGGCGCTCCCAGCGGCCATGTATTTTAATTCGTCTTCCCATTCCCAATGCATTAGGTCTATCCATGGCCTTCTCCACTGCTGTAATGAGGCCACACTTAGGTTAGAGGAACAGCACCGTATATTCCATCTGGGTAGCCTCCAACATGATGGCATGAACATCAAAATCATGAATTTCTGGTAATGCCTATACCCCCACCAACCATTCCTTGTCCCCTTTTCCCTGTCTCGATTTATCTTCTTGCCTGCCCATCACCTCCCTCTGGGCTCCTCCTCCATGGACTTTTGCCCTCTTCTATCAGACTCCCCTTTCTCCAGTCCTGTATCTCTTTCACCAAAAAACTTCCCGGCTCTTGACTTCATCCCTCCCCCTTCAGGTTTCACCTGTCACCTAGTGTTTCTCTCTCCCCTCCCCCCACCTTTTAAATCGACCCTTCAGATTTTTTTCTCCAGTCCTGCCGAAGGGTCTCTGCCTGAAAAGTCGACTGTACTCTTTTCTATAGATGCTGCCTGGTCCTCCAGCATTTTGTGCGTGCTTCTTATCATCCAGGCCATGCTCTCTTTTCAATACTACCATCTGGCAGGTGGTACTGAAGCCTAAAGTTTCACAGCACTGGGTACAGGAATACTTATTCTCCTACAATGATCCTGGACTAGAATGGATACCTTCAATCACCAATACCTTAAAAAGATTTTACAACCTATAGATTCACTTTCAAAGACCCTTTACAACTTTTGTTCTTGGTATTATTTTTGCACAGTTTGACTTCTTCTGCACACTGACAGTCTCTGTTCACGAACAGTTTTACAAAAATTCTATTGTATTTCTTTATCATTTCCTGACTGATTGTAGTCTTCAGGAGAGGGAAATCAGAGATCCCTGAGCCAATCCTCATCGGAGGATCAGCAACTTTAAATTACTAATTATCACTATCTCAGAAAAACTGTTCTGGACCCATCAAAGAAATATAATTGTGAAGAAGGCACAAAGTAAAGTGCCTTTACTTCCTCCGGAGCCCGCAGAGATTCAACATGTCAACAAGAACCTTGGCAAACTTCTATACGTGTGTGGTGGAAAGTGTACTGATTGCCTGCATAATGGCCAGGTATGGGATCATCAATGCCTTTGACTGTCAAATCCTTCAAAAGGTAGTGGATTTGGCTCCGTCCATCACAGGTAAAATCATCCCAACCATTGAGCACATCTACATGATATATTGACATAGGAAAGCAGCACACATTATCAAAGATGCTCACCACCCAGGCCATGCTCTTTTCTAGCTGCTGCCATCAGGTAGTAGGTACAAATGCCTCAGGATTTTCACCACCAAGTTCAAAAACAGTTACTACTCCTCAAAGGTTGATCTCTTGAACAAAAAGGGGTAACTACACTCATTTAAGAACTCTTTTATCTTGTTATTTCATGCTCGTTATTTATTGCTATTTATTTATTTGCACAGTTTATTGTCCATTGTTCCTGTTTAGATGCGGTTTTATAGTTTTGCTAAATATGCCCACAGTAAAAGAATCTCAGGGCTGTATGTGGTGACATGCATGTACTCAGGTAATAAATTTTACTTTAACTTTGACAAATGCTTGCAAGAAAATGCATCTCAAGGTTGCATATGGTAACATATATGCACTTTGATAATAGGTTTACATTGAACTTTGAAAAAGGTGCATCTGATTTTGCAATACTATATTTAATGTAGCAATAAACATGATGAGATATAAAAATCAGTCTGTTATTTTTAGAGGACACTACCTGTTTTCTTCATATATATTAACAATTTTTAAAGGTGTGAAGTTCCTTAGGTCTGTTTTTTTCATAGGTTCAAATCCAATTTAATGTCAACTCTTAGGCTGAGCGCTTGGCATGCTGAATAACAACAGCTGTTTATGAAACCCCGAGAGCAGATCTCCTTCGCACAAAGAACCATAGTCAGCATGTAACTCCAGGTCGGGGTCTTCCAAAGAACCTTGAAAGGGAAAAATAAAGATATTAAAGATGGAATTGGAGCTGTTTTTAAGCATTAATTGGAAATGGGTTAGTTTTGTAATATTAAATAATATGGGAAAAAACATATTAGGGAAAGTGTGGGAAAGAAGTGGGAAGTTGTTGGCAGAATCTGCCTGTAGGCATATTTTAGCCTAAAGCACTAATGAAAAGCGAAGTGAAAAACCTAGGTATTATTAGGAATTCTTATTCATTCATTGTTCCTTAACCGTACACACTCTCTAGGCATTCATTTTATATGGACAGATAACTAATGAACTGTGAACATGTACTAGTTTTCATCCAACACTTTCATTCAAAAATCGACCCATATTAGCCAACAAATTTTACGGAAGATTGTGCCAAGAGTCAATAGCCTGAGTATTGCTGCAAACAAATAGCACAAGTCATTAATTATACTTACGCTTGCCCTTATGGGCTGGAAATTACAGTGATTAGAAATGTAAAAGAGTGCCCTCCACAGGGGAATAGGAAATTGAAGGCAGTCATAATCACGAAGAAGTCTGCAGATGCTGGAAATCCAAAGCAGTACACACAATAAGCTGGAGGAACTCAGCAGGTCAGGCAGCATCTATGGAGACTAATAAGAGATGTTTCAGGCTGAGAGCCTTCTTCAGGACTGGCAAATAAGGGGGGAGATCCCAGAATAACTAGTCGGGGGAGGGGGGGAAGGAGGATAGCTAAAAGTTGAAGCCAAGTGGGTGAGAAAGCTAAAGGGCAGGAGAAGAAAGAAAAGAGGTTTGAAGAAAGGGAAGGAGGAGGGGCACTGAGGGAGCTGATGGACAGGTGAGAAGACGTAAGAGGACATAGTCGGGAATAGAAGAAAAGGGGAAGGAGAAGGAAACTTTTTTTGAACCAGAAGGAGAAATCAATATTCATGCCATCAGGTTGGAAGCCAGTCAGACAGAATATAAATTGTTGCTCCTCCACTCTGACAGTGGCCTCATTGTGACACAAGAGGAGCCCATGGACTGACATGTCGGAAAGGGAATGGGAATAGGAATTAAAATGTTGGGCCACTGGGAAATTTTGCTTTTTACAGATGGATCAGAGGAATGCGATAAAATAGGAAGTGGCTGAGTAATTCTGAGTCCTTTTAAGTAGACAGAAGAATTTTAAACATACTGGAGTCAACCAGGAGGTGTTAGTTTCCAGGATGCCTGCCACCCTGGCCTTTTCCCTTCCTCTCTTCTACTTTCTGGGAGAAGATACAGGAGCTTGAAAGCCCAGACATCTACACATTAAAAATAACCCCCTCCCAGTGAAGCTGCCACATTCTCAGACTCTTAAAGCACCTTTTGGTCAGTCTGTTATTGTCAATTTAATCTTCGTTTCCATTATGTCAGATTGCAGTAAACAGTCCACTGTTGTTTTGCTTTTAGATCTGTTACATTTATCGTTGTATTTATTGTTTTCTCTGCAAGCTTTATGTGAACAAGGCATTTCATTGCACCTTGGTGAGCATGGCAATAAACAAATCTAATCTAATTAAATGCCAAAAGTGAAACGGAGAAGGGAAGTGATGGATGTAATAGAGAGATAAAGAAAGAAAAAAATGAGGGATCAGTCACAAAATAACAGTTAGACCATACAGGATAAAGATGAAGATGAAGAGAAGGTACAAAGTGCGCAGTAAATTTATTATCAAAGTCATTACATGTCACCATACACTGGCCCAAGATTAATTTTCTTGTAGGCATTCACAGTTGAAGAAATAAAACGGAAACAATAAAAAAACCTACATACAAAGATAGCAGACAACTAATGTGCAAAAGAAGACATACTGTGCAAATACAAAATAAGCAAATAAATAAATAGTAAATAAATAATACTTAGAACATGAGCTGTAGAGTCCTTGAAATTGAATCCATGGGTTACGGAATCAGGTCGGCTTTGAAGTGAGTGACATTATTCACGCTGGTTCAGGAGCCTGATAACTGAAGAGTAAAGAACTTCTTGAAGCTGTTGGTGTTGGACCCAAGCCACCTGAACCTTCTTGGCAATGGCAGCAGTGAGAAGAGAACATGGCCTGGGCCTTAATGATGGATGCTCCTTCCTTGAGGCAGTGCTCCTTGTGGATGTGTTCAATAATGGGGAGAGCTTTTCTGTGACAGACTGGGCTGCATTCAGTTTTCTGTAGGCTTTTCCATTCTTATGCATTAGTGTTCCTATACCAGACTGTGAGGCAACCAGTCAGGATACTCTGCACTGTGCATTTATAGAAGTTTGTCAAAGTCTTAGGTGACATGCCAATCTGCACAAACATATAAGACAATACAAGCATTGCCATGCCTCCTTTGTAATAGTACTTACATGCTGGCTCCAAGTCAGATTCTCTGAAATGATATCACCAAGGAATCTGAAGACACAGATCCTCTTCACCTCCAATCCTCTAATGAGGACTGGCTCATGGACCTCTAGTTTCCTTCTCCTGGAGTCAATAATCATCTCTTTAGTTTTGCTGATGTTGAGTGGGATGCTGTTGGTGTAGCATCATTCAACCAGATTTTCAGTCTCCCTCCTACATACCGATTTGTCACCACCTTTGATTCAGCCAATTACAGCAGTCCCATCAGCAAACTTAGTATGCCATTGGAGCTGTACTTAACCTCACAATTATAAGTATAAAATGTCTTGCGGTGCACCTATGCTGATGGTGAATGTGAAGGAGATTTTGCCAATCCAAACTGACTGGGGTCTGTGAATGAGGAAAACATCAATTCAATTTCCCAAGGAGCCATCAAGGCTTAGGAGGAAGTTAATCAATAAATTTTTATCTCATGTAGGGCATGGTGAAAGTTTGAAATTCTCTAACCCAGAAAATTGTGCAGGCTCAGTCACAAGGTTTAATCAAAACAGATAAATGACCTGAAAATAGATCTCTGCATGTTAAAGGAATTGGGGGATATGGGGAAAGCCCAGCTCCATTACACAGCAAGGAGTGCTGCTGCCTCACATCTCCTGTATCTCAGGTGGAATTCTATCCTCAGCTGCAGTCTGTGTGGGGTCTGCACATTCTCCCTCTGACCACCTTAATTAGCCCTGGATTCTCCTGTTTCACCCCATTTCTCAATGACATGCAGTTTATTAGGAGAATTGGCCACAGCTGAATAGTAGAAAAACTGGGGAGCAGAAACTAGTGCATGAGAGGTCATGGGTTACAGGGAAATTACCAAGAGAAAGAGATCAATGTATTGCTCCAGGAACCAACATAGGTTCAACCTGCCAAATGTGCAGGGAAATGGAGTAGAGATAAAAGATCAATCATAGTTTTGATGATTAACAAAGATATTCCACGTTGCCTGTTTTTTATGTACTTTATGTAAAGAAATTCTTTTTTTTAATCCCCAGTAGTTTAAGTCTGAAGAAATGAGACCAAGTGTGCCAAGAGAGAGAGGGCTTTTATCAGTAACCAACATTACACCCAGTTGATGGACGTACTGCAACTATCAAGCTCTGTCCTTTTCTGAGGAGTTTATTTTCTAGTTCATTGTCAAATACAGGTACTGTCAGACTTTTTCATGGATTTCTATTGATGTTTGTGGCTTACATAACAGGAAAGCTTGTGCATATACTTAAGTATTTAACATTTACTGCTTTTATTTCAGATTTTAAGCTTCCACCGTGATTTTGTTTTTGTTTAATTCATTGTCTCTTCTGTTCCCTCTTTTCCTTTACCTTTCAACAATATTTCATTCATCTTGTTCATTTTCACTGTTTTCTGCTTTCCTTCTTGTATTTGACCTGATTACAGGCAAACTTCCTTTTCAGAAGAAAAGGCCTCTTTCCCTCAGTGACTGAATCTGGACTGTTAAACTCCATTCTCCAGAAGCAGGAGGGCAAGAGATCCATACAACAAACCATGGCTTACTGGAAATGTATTCTTTAGCTACAAAAGACTCCAATAGAAATAATGCTCTCATGTTTTGAACCCATTGGTCGTTACAGTTATTTCAGTGTGTGCCTGCTCTGGGTCTTAGCATCACATTTGTACTCACTACCCTGGGCAGAATTTCATCCTGTGCTTCTTCAAGAAAATTTTACTCTTCCTTTCAGGGATGAAGAATTGAAAACCCCAACAACTCATATATACAATGATGTCTTGGGTTTTTTTCTTAACTTTTCTGTCTTCATTTCTGACTCTCCAAACTAGCTTTGATGTATATGCACTATGTTCTTCACATTTTTCAATTCCTCAGCAGAATCAGAATCAGGTTTGTTATCACCAGCATGTGACATGAAATTGTTAACTTAGCAACAGCAGTTCAACGCAATGCATAATCTAGCAGAGAAAAAAATAATAATAAAAAATAAATCAAAATAATAGTAATAATATACAAGTAAATCAATTATGTATATTGAATAGATTTTTTAAAACATGCAAAAACTGAAATATTGTATATTAAAAAAAGTGAAGTAGTGTCCCAAGATTCAATGTCCATTTAGGAATTGGATGGCAGAGGGGAAGAAGCTGTTCCTGAATCGCTGAGTGTGTGCCTTCAGGCTTCCGTACCTCCTACCTGATGGTAACAGTGAGAAAAGTGCATGTCCTGGGTGCTGGAAGTCCTTAATAAACGACACTGCCTTTCTGAGACACCACTCCCTGAAGACTTCCTGGGTACTTCATAGGCTAGTGCCCAAGATGGAGCTGACTAGATTTACAAACTTCTGCAGCTTCTTTTGGTCTTGTACAGTAGCCCCTCCATACCAGACAGTGATGCAGCCTGTCTGAAAGCTCTCCACAATACAACTATATACGGTTTTGAGTGTATTTGTTGACATACCAAATCTCTTCAAACTCCTACTAAAGTATAACTGCTGTCTTGCCTTCGTTATAACTACATCGATATGTTGGGACCAGGTTAGACCTCAAAGATCTTGACACCCAGGAACTTGAAGCTGCTCGCTCCCTCCACTTCTGATCCCTCTATGAGGATTGGTATGTGCTCCTTCATCTTAACCTTCCTGAAGTCCACAATCAGCTCTTTTGTCTTACTGAATGCCAGGTTGTTGCTTCAGCACCACTCCACTAGTTGGCATATCTCACTCCTGTACGTCCTCTCATCACTACCTGAGATTCTACCAACAACGGTTGTATCATCAGCAAATTTATAGATGGTATTTGAGCTACGCCGAGCCACACAGGCATGTGTATTGAGAGAGTAGAGCATTGAGCTAAGCATACACCCCTGAAATGCGCCAGTGTTAATCATCAGTGAGGAGGATATGTTATCACCAATCCACACAGATTGTGGTCTTCTGGTTAAGAAGCTGAGGATCCAATTGCAGAGGGAGGCACAGAGGCCTAGGTTCTGCACCTTCTCAATCAGGATTGTGGGAATGATGTTATTGAATGCTGAGCTAACTTCTTAACTCTTGATGCTACCCTTCCCACTGATGTTGATCTAAACATTACATCAAGCTCTTCTTCCTAGACCTTGATTTTTGGTCAGGATACTTCTCACAATGGAGCAGAATTCTTTATCACATGGACTCCTTTGTCTGACTTCTTACTTCTCCTCATCTTTTCATTGTGAACTGCTGACACATCACTGACTATTTCAGTGTGCATGCTGCACTTACTTACTTCAAGCTACAATTCATAGAACTAGCAGAACTCATTTCTCTAAATTTAAAACTTGCCTAATCAGGAGGGCCAGAAGTGCATGCCAAAAAGGCAAATTTAAAATAGTCATGTGGGACTTTAATAGGCAATTTGATTGGAAAAATGAGGATGGTGCTGGATCACAGCAGGGGGAATTTCTAGAGTGTCTATGAGATGGCTTTTTAGAGCAGCTCATGGTTGAGCCCACTAGGGGATCATTTATTCTGGATTAGGTGTTGTGCAATGAACCAGAATTGGTTAGAGAGCTTCAGGTAAAAGAACCCTTCAGAGCAAGTGATCATAATATGATCAAATTCACCCTGAAATTTGAGAAGAAGAAGCTAGTCATATGTATCAGTATTATAGTGGAGTAAAGGGGATTACAGAGGTATGAGAGAAGAGTTGGCCAGAATTGATTGGAAAAGAACCCTGGCAGGGATGATGGCAGAGCAGCAATAGCTGGAATTTCTGGAAGTAAGTCCAGAAGGCACAGGATATGTACATCCCAAAGAGGAAGACGTATTCTAAAGGTAAGGTGACACAGCCATGGCTGGCAAGAGAACCCAAAGCCACCATGCTTTTTAGGGCATGTAATAGAGCAAAAATTAATGGGGAGTTATAAGATTAGGTAGTTCTTGAAAAACAACAAGGCAACTAAGAAATTCATTAAGAAGGTAAAGATGGAATATGAAAGTGAGCTAGCCAATAATATTAAAAAAGATACAAGAAGTTTCTTCATACACATAAAGTGTAAAAGAGAGGTGAGAGTGGGTATCAGAACACTGAAAAATGATGCTGGAGAGGTAGTACTGGAAGCTAGGAAATGGTAGATGAACTGAATAAGTATTCTGCATTAGTCTTCACTATGGAAGACATTACCAGTATGGCAGAAATTCCTGGAGTCAGGGGTCATGAAGTATGTGGAGTTATGATTACTAGGGAGAAGCTTCTTGGGAAACTGGAAGGTCTGAGTGTAGATAAGTCATCTAGACCAGATAGAGTACATCCCAAGGTTTTGAAAGGGGTGACTGAAGAGATTGTATAGGCATTAGTAATGATCTTTCTGGAATCACCAGATTCTGGAATGGTTCCGAAAGACTGTAAAATTGCAAGTGTCATGCCACTCTTCAAAAAGAGAAAGAGACACAGAAAGGAAACTATAGGCCAGTTAGAATGACCTCAGTAGTTGGAAAGATGTTAGAGTTGATTATCAACGATGAGGTCTCAGGGTACTTGGAGGCACTTGATCAAATGGGCTGTAGTCGGCATAGTTTCCTCAAGTGAAATCTTGCCTGAACAATCTGTTGGAATTACTTGAAGAAATAATAAGCAGGATAGACAAAGGAGAATTGGTTGATTTGTGTACTTGGATTTTAATAAGGTCTTTGACAAAGTGCCACACATTAGGCTTCTTAACAAGTTATGATTACAGGAAAGATTCTCACATGGATGAATCAGTGGTTGATTGGCAGGAGGCAAAGAGTGGGAATAAAGGTAGCCTTTCTTATGTTGGTTGCCAGTAACTAGTGTTGTTCCACAGGGGTCTGTGTTGGAACCGATTCCTTTTACATTATAAGTCAATGGTTAGGATGATGGAATTGATGGCTTTGTTGCAAAGAATGCAAATGACATGAAGATAGTTGCAGGGGCAGGTAGTTTTGAGGAAGTAAAGAGGCTAAGGAAGGACTTAGATTATGAGAATTGGCAAAAAAGTGGCAGATGGAATATAGTGTCAGGAGGTGTATGGTCATGCACTTTGGGAGAAGAAATGTAAAGGTGGACTATTTTCTAAATAAAGACGAAATACAAAAAAGAAACTGAGGTGCAAAGGGACTTGGGAGGTCCCTGTGCAAGATTCCTTAAAGGTTAATTTCTAGGCTGGGTCTGTGGTAAGGATGCCAATACAATGTTAGCAATCTTTTCATGAAGACTAGAATATAAAAGCAAGGATGTAATGTTAAGAATTTATAAAACACTGGCAAGGCTTCACTTGGAGTGTTGTGAGCAATTTTGGGCCCTTTATCTCAGAAAGGATGTGCTGAACCTGGAGAGGGTTCATATCTCTCATTTAACCATATCACTGAGCACCAAATTGACACTTCTCAGATAGTCATTGACTTTATCTCTGCTCAAGTTCTTTCCTTATAGCTTCTAATCTGTCCCAGTCATGCACATCTCCCAACATCCACAAAGGTACTAATAGTTAGAATATTTTTTTAAGCTTATTTTTGTCTTTAAAATTACTTGTTCTGTCACAATCCTATTTACCTTCACTGCTTCACTGCTTCAGTCTTCACTATTGTAATCAAAAGTTTTTCAATGCAGTCCAGTATGCTACAAGCAAAAATGCTCTCCAATCCCTCCAGTTCCTCAACAGCCTAAAGAAAATTGTCAGGTCCCTGTCGAACCTTAACAATTTTTATTGATGCACCACAGAAAAGATCATATCTGGATGCATAATGACTTGATATGGCATATGTTCTGCATGTGATCACAAGAATCTGCAGAGAGTTGTGGACACAGCTCAACACAAAACTGAAACTAGCCTCCTCTCTGTGAATTCTATCTACACTACTCTCTACCTCTGTAAAGCAGCCAGCAAAATCAAAGGCCCTATCCACCCTGCATATTCTCTCTTATCCTCACCTCCCATCAGACAGAAGACACAAAAGTCTGAAAGCACATACCACGAGGCTTTAGGTTCCATCCTGCCATTATAAGACTATTGTATCATTCACTAATATGTTAAGATGGACTCTTGGCATCACATCCTATCTTAATTTCACAATTATCTACTTCTCCTTCAACTCCAACTTAATTTCTCTAAACCATCTTGCAATTGGAGCCTTTATGAAGCCCAGTTGAGTATGTCTCTGAAGAAAAGCCAAAATGTTCTTTATTCTGGTCCCCACCAGATCATTTCATTTCTGGTTACAGAAGCAACATGAATATGGGTGCTTCAATATGCAATATATCCTTGAGAAGATGCCATTTTGAATGTCAGCAGCTTTCATAGTAAAAATACTCCTGTAGTAATGGGACTGTCACCCCACTAAAAGTGAAGGACGGGCAATAGATATCGAAGTCAAGTTGTTTTCATATGCTCAAGTGCAAAGAAACAACATCACAGGCTCATGGTATCATGTAAGAACAATTGACAGGAATGTAACAAATTAGGCATAAACCAAACAATTTTTACAAGAAAGACCATGATTAGAACAAAAAGGGAGTCCATTGTAGCGCACTGTGATCATTGTGATTGATTGTGTTGCTAGATTCAGTGAATAAGGGCAAAGAAACAAAAGGTGAACTGAAGGAGCCGTTCTTGAATTTGGTTGTGTGAGGCCTTAGGCTTCTGCAGCTTTTACCAAATGGTAGCCGCAAGTGGGTGAGATGGTCTGGAGATCAGGGATCTTTGATGACCATGTGCCTCCTGCTGCTCAAGTCAGTATGGTGAGCAGAGCTGCTCTTAACAAAGATCTCTAAGGCAAACATTTGCCAGTGTTACTTGTGAGGAGTCCATAAAGTTTCATGTGGCCCTTTCAACAGAGCACATCCTTTCTGAAGGCTATATGGACCTTCAGCTGCTTCAAGTCTCTCTGAATTCAACAGAATTATTTTCTCTTACTTTAAGGCAGTGGGGATACTAGGTTCAGAAGGTGTTGCCAAAGATACCGTATTGTTCAGCTGTGCTCTGTGTGAATGGTGAGTGCTGAAGCCATGTTGTGGGCAGAGGAACAAATTTTACAGTAGAAGATTGGTTGCTGATCAAATGGTAGGTTTTTTTAAATTTAGGATGAGCTTCCTGAGTGCCATTTAAGTCCCACTCATATGGACCAATGGATTTCTGTTTTGTAGGTGGTGAAATGGATTTGGGGAGTGAAAAAAATAGTTACTCACTACAGAGTACCCAGAATCTGATGTCTTGCTGCCATTTTTTGTTTGTGGCTGAGAACAACTAGGTCAGGCTGAAAGATGTAGTTCCAGCATCTAGCGGTTTTTTTAAACAAAAAAAGATAATGCAAAGAAGATGCTGTGCAAGGATAGCCCCCCATATCCGCGCTTAAATGGAACAGGATGAGCTGGTGATGTGGCGAGTCTTCCTTCGTAATCGTTTTTCTGTTATGTGGTGACAACAAGTTATGCTGTAAGCAATTCCGATAATGACTGGGGCAGTCTCTGTTCATTTGTTGTGGAAAAAAGCAAGTCTGTTGTCATCAAGAGGCTGAAGTTAGACCTATCCTTCTACTATGAGATGGGTTTGTGGGCAGTTAAAATAAACAAAATGCTTTGTCACTCAATGTTTGATCATTTGCACAATTTTTCATAGCAGGCTACAGGGCTCCCCTGATGAATGAGATGCCTGCCTGAAGCATTTGTACACATTGTGTTTCTATAAGCTCAAAGACAAGGAGATGTGTCCATTCTTCACTGACATCTGGAGGTTGGTGAAGGTGCACTGTGTCCAGTGAAGAGCATTCCCATTTGGCATCAACAGATAAGAAGATTCCTCAGAGGAAAGTCATGTCTTCCTTTGCCCAGGAGCTTCTCATTTGGCTCTGCGTGAACTTCTGCAGATTATCTCCTCAGGACTTGTGGAGTAGGGGTGGCAAGTTCACCACATCTGAACATGTTGCCATCCTCATCCATTTTTTTTTTATGCATGATCGTTCTCATGCAGGAATTGTGAATGGGAACATGAGTAACTTACTGCTCATTCACAGTACCTGTAGGGTGATATCAAGTGATGGGTTGATCAGTCCTCATAACTTCTGCCAGCAGATCGTTTATTTCAAGTTCGGCAGTCTCTTGTACATTCTCCATTAAACACAGACCTGGCAGTAATGGGAATCATAACTGCATGGTGTATATGGCAGCAGACTCCAAAGAAAGCAGTCAAGTGCAGAAGATGTATTTCCTTTAATGAAAGAATATTATCTTCAATATCATTGAATAAAAACATATTCGTGAATCTGCTGTAATATCAGGTGACTTTTACACCTCATTCATTCAGCGCCATTGATGAGACTATTGGTAATATCATAATACTATGAAAAAGTTTAGCTAATAGCTTTCTATGATCATTGGACAAGTGGCTACTATGACAAAGGAAGGTTTTTGAAATGATTGCTGGCCTGGGATGAGTTTGTTGAGCTAAACTGCTGCAGCCAGCGGTTCTGCAGAGTTGGCCAAAATTTCCCTCTTAGTGTCCAATTATGCCAGCTTGAGTTGTGAAAAATATGCAGCCCCAATGGTCAGTTGTAATATTCAATATTTTTAAGCATCTCACTGGTGCCCCATATTAATAATTATGTATTAATTGTGTCACGTTGAATGGGAACTATTCCAATGATTTCCAACAGTGAATGAGCATCTTCAGAGGAGCAGAGAACTGACACAGTAAGTTTTATAACGAAAAAAAAACAGCAGTGAGAAAGTGGTGAAGGTTTATAAATAAAACCTCAATAGATTGCAAAAGAGCTTTATTTTCCATGATCCACTCTTATTTGCCAGTACTATATTTCACTGTTAGGCAGCTGACTGAATTGCAAATGAAGCAAGGGAGTAAATTAAAATAGAAGCTGAAGGAACTGCCTGCTCGGCATCAACATTTACAAAGAAAGCACTACCTGTAACGTGAGACAGCTGAAGACTTGGCAACAATTATATGTTACAGGAAGTTCACTGAGTCAAATGAATGAGCTGCATTCTAAATCTGAACCACCAATTTCTTTCAGCTTTCTTAAAATAGTTTTCTGGTTGTTGAATGATGATACCTGCTTAATGTGCAATTTTTTTTGTCTTTTTTAAACATTTTTTGCAATCGCAAGTCTATGCTGACCATTAAAAACTTAATGTGCTGCAGGTCGACCCTATTAGCAAGTTGCTGGTTGGCCGAGGAAATGGCCTGCTACAGAAAAGTATCGGTGCAGGAAGACAGTGTGCAGTCGAAAAGCAAGTGAGTGTTTTGGACATTTTCCTTGCAATTCAAGAGCCCAATGTACATCAGTATGTAAAATACTGCTAACCTGATTCACTGGCTTATTGGCAAGACAGAAAGTGGGACAGCTGCTTGCCCTCGGTTGTAGTGAGGGTTAGGCCTCAGGCTGTGGGCCTGCCTGTTGCAGCAGTCCAGGAGGGGAGTCGCCATAGCAGTGTGGCAGATCTTCCATTCCAGATTGGGAGCCAGCTCCATATATCAGTGCTGCCCTCCAGTGTTCACACAGTGGAAAACACGCTGTATTGTGTGCATGTGTGCGTGCATTCATCTGTGGACTGCTGTCAGTTGCTTGTTCTTGCCAACAGCACGCACACACCATCAGTTTACAGGACATGTCACTCAGCGACTTGTGTACATATAGTTTTTTTGTTTGACTGTACATTTATTGCTACCTTGTATGAGCTTTATATGCATTGTAGTGTGTATGATTTTTGACACTGTTTTGCACCTTGGCCCTAGAGGAACACTTTTGTTTGGCTGTATTCACGGGTAATCTTGTATGATTGAATGGTAATTGAACTTGAACTTGATCTAACTACTTTTGGGGCAAATGTTTTTTTTCTGATTACTGTAAATAAGATACCAAAGCAGAGTTACTTGAGACTATTATCTTCATCAGCTGAAGTGGAGCAGCAAGTGCAGGGGTCCCATGAATGGGCCTGCAGAACAACAGTTAATCAGTGGCATTATTTCACTTCGAACATGGCAAGCTGCACTATTGGAGGACCTATTTGTTATTTTGCAAAATATCTAGTTGTATTTTCTGCAGAACACAATATTCCCAGCCTCTTCAATCATACCAGCACTTATTGTAATTTTCATTACAATACTAGTAATTAACAGTTTTGATGACAGCATAATCAAACTCCTATTTAAATGAAGATTTTCATTGGGCACCTTTTTTCTTCTGAATTGTCTCCTGTTGTACTTCAGTGCTGTTGTCTGTATTATAAAACTTAGGTGAAAATTGAGTGGATTTGCCCAATATCTGTGGTCATGGGCACACATCATGATACATATTACATCATGATATGTTGATGACAAGAGAATGCCCATATCTCATTGGGGACTTGCAGCCCAAATCCTGGCACTGGAGGTTGGTTGTTGTCAATTAGCATTTGATCCCTTGATGTGCAAGAATAAAACACACCATTCAATTAACCTTTGATCCATGACCCCCTGAATGAAATGATTTCAAATTCTTGTGTTAGTCGGTTTGATAATATGGTTGTTTCCTTAATACAAAAGTAATCAAGCATGGTAAGGGAAACATACACCTTCTCCCAGTGGTCAAGATCTAAAGGTTGAACGGACTACCATTTGTAGAGCTTATTTTGAAGTTGGTGATTACAGCTGAGCTGTCCTCCTTTCTCAAGACTGGATTCACAATAGCTGAGTAAAAATAGTTCATTTTCCTTTACTGCTCTCCTGTGTTGTATATGTAGGGAATCTATCTTTCCCCAACTTTAAATTTTAGCAGTTTTGTGTAACTTAATGTAAAAGAATAAAAAATGACTTGGGCATTGGTTGCTGGGAGATTTTGGTCCCTTTAAAATGTTTTCCAGACAGTAGGAGGAATTAGCAAGTTGATATTTTTACCACAAGTTCTACAGCACTGTGTAGGCAGAGATTTAGCTAAAGTTGAGGGCAATTCTCACTCAATTGAATGGCAAGCATAGTAATCTAAATAGCTAAATGGAATGAAGTTAGGAATCTCACTGTGTTATGAGTCGAGGTGAAGTGTTATGTAGGAGCCATATATCTGATTTCTATCTGCTTTGTATTCTGTGCTGCAGGGTTATGGTAACTGTTGATGAGTGGGGGCAAGGTAAAACCAAAGTGGGTAAGTTATGTATTCTTGCTTATTTCGTGGTAGCTTCTGGCTTGGAACCGGCGGAGGTCATATCTTCACTGACCACTTAATATCAGTTCACGATTGTATCTTTGCTAATAAAAGTTTCGACTCTTTGGAACAATTATTTCATTGAAGGTGAGGGTGTATTATGCAACTGAAGCAACCCCCTGGCAGTTACAGGCTAGTGGAAATGAGTTTGTTTTATTTTGGTTTTGGATTAGTTTTGCCGCTACAAGTTACCTTACAACTTTAAGTTAATGTAAATGTTTAGTTCTGGAAGTAAACAGAATGATCCACAGTCAGTCATGAGCTGTTATTATTTTTGACCTTAGAGGAACCAGACATAATTGCTCTTGAAATAATATTTAGTTCATCCATGGAACTGGTTTTGTTGGTGAATTAAGTTCAGAGTAAGTTGAAAGAAGCAAGAGTAGCCATAGGTATGGAGACAATACAAGGAGAGGGTAAAATAAAGGATCGATGAATGAAATGAATAACTTGCCAACCTTTATTTTTAGGAATAAAGTAGAAACTCTGCAACGAGTTCTAATTTTCAGCTATGGAATCATTCTATTGCCTAGTGAATGCATTTCATATAAAACAAGGAGTCTAGAAATGACACTCACTGTCAAGTATGTGAACTTCGCAATGAAAATCCAATTTCCAATAACCCAAGCTCCACACTCAATCAGCAATGCATAACCAAGCTGGTCTCTGTCAATATCAAATGTGCTGCAAAATCACAATAAAAATCACAATAGATGCATTTAACAAAGAAACCAACAAACAGATCTGCAATTCAGCATGATAATGTGTAAAAGCATCCAGAAACAATAGAACGCCAATGAAAATGTAAATCATCTTGTCTGGAAAATAGGGAAGTTGAATTGAAATATCATTCTATCTGAATGCAGAACATTCACACAAATTCCTGAATGAGCTGAATTTAAAGTTACCTGTGGCTATTATTTTTTCTGGAGAATTATTTATTTCAAATGATGCTTGTTCTGTTTTAAATCTTGATAAGAATTCCAGGTTAAAGATGCTCTTATTGGTATTTGAACAGATTGGTTTCCTTTTTTGGGACTTGCTTTGAAGGGAGTGAGGTAATTATCACTTATTTTGTGGTACTGATGTAAAAAAATAAAAATGTGCATATGAAGCCTGTCCAGATGCTCCTGTCTCGTACAAAATGGATGAGGTTAACTAAATATCAAAGTGCAATGTGCAATGTTTTCATTGACGTTCGATATTATAATTGACCTTTGTGGGTGGGCTCAATGTTCAACATAGAGGGTAATCATAGACACAATGGCTGTAGGTGACTAATACTCTATACCTATCACTGGTGCCCTTATTAACCAAGCTGAACAAAGGCAGTAATCCAATTAATATTGAAAGTTTATGTTTAGAATTAGTATGAAAAGTTCATTTTGAAATAAAATTATGGGAATTCTCAGTAATTCATGCAAAGTCTTGAAAGAGAGAAATATTATTAACATTTCAGGTAAGTGAAGGTTCATTACTACTGGCAAAGTTTTTAAAGGTGAAACAGATTTTAAGATGCAGAACAAGATGGAGGAGGTGGGAGAGAAGAATCAAAGATCTGTAAAGGCAGAATTAGATAAAATGACTGAAGAGGTGGTGGTGCAAGCTGAAAGCACAATGACTAAAGGAAAATATGTAAAGAAATGTCCTGCCAAAGGGTTTCAGCCCAAAATATCGACTGTACTTTTTTCCATAGATGCTGCCTGGCCTACCGGATTCCTCCAGCATTTTGTGTGTGTTGCTCAGATATCCAGCATCTGCAGATTTCCTCTTGTCTATGTAAGGAGATAATAGATTTAGTTTGTTATAATTGGGGTAATAATGGAATCATTAAGGCAGTATTGGGATTATTGTTTGTATGAGCCTGAACCATCTTGTTATTCTCAGTATAGTTCCAGGTTCAGCCCACAACCTTAAATGGTTGCCAACATTCATGGGGCGACTTTCAGAGATGGTGAGACTTACTCCCATGAGTGACCTGCAAGAGCTCTCAGTTATTGAATGTCAATTCCATTGATGTCATTCGGAACTTGGTTAAGAAATAATTCAGAACTTTTAAAATGCTTAAAATTATTAGAGAAAAAAATAAATGACTAAAATGGTACACATATTAAAATGGATTTAATTAAATCAAATTTGAAATGCTAACAACCTTCCCTCAACTGCTAATTTCTCCTGCCTCTACCTTGGGGCAAATGTCTCAAGCCTGAGAAGCAAGAAGTTGGTGTTGTTGTAATCTGGAGGCTCAGCACAGATGCCCTGAAGTCGGCACTCTGCTGAGTGGGAGATAGACTTCCAACACAATCTTATGCTGCTCAAAAGTAACCCAGTTATAGTGGGCAATCTGACCCAGTCCCCAAAATTGTTGAGCTCAATGTGTCAAAGGTTTAACTATTGCAACTCAAACTTCTGTGAGTTATTAACAGATTTTGAGAGCAATGACAGAGTAGTAAATTAAAATGCCTGTTTACGTGTGAATGGAACAAAGAGAATTATCCTGTTTCTGTCTGGAACTAAACATTCACATCAACTTGATGTTATAAGGTAACTCTTCTGCTGTACTGATAATACAAGAAGAGATTCCTTGTGACCGGGAGAGACTGAAGAAGTTGGCATTATTTGAATGATGATGGTAAAGGTTGGTGAATAAGAAATGGTATGTCAGGAAAAGATAGGAGGAGAAGACAGAAACTTAATGTAGCGGATTTTCTCCTCTTCTGGTAATTTCAGATTTATTTAATTTCACTCCTAAATATTTTTGTTGCTCTTTGCCCTTTTGCTAGATATTCTCATCGCCATGCTATTAGTCAAGTCACTTTTATTGTCATTTCTACCATAACTGCTGGTACAGTACACAGTAAAAATGAGACAACATTTTTCAGGACCATGGTGTTACATGACACAGTACAAAAACTAGACTGAACTATGTAAAAAACAACACAGAGAGAAAAAAACAACTACACTAGACTACAGACCTACCCAGGACTGCATAAAGTGCACAAAACAGTGCAGGCATTACAATTAATTATAAACAGGACAATAGGGCAGCAAGGTGTCAGCCCAGGCACTGGGTATTGAGGAGTCTCATAGCATGGGGGAAGAAACTGTTACATAATCTGGTCATGACAGCCCAAATGCTTTGGTGCCTTTTTCCAGACGGCAGGAGGGAGAAGAATTTGTATGAGGAGTGCGTGGCGTCCTTCATAATGCTGTTTGCTTTGCGGATGCAGTGTGTAGTGTAAGTGTCCGTGATGGCAGGAAGAGAGAACCCGATGATCTTCTCAGCTGACCTCACTATCCGCTGCAGGGTCTTGTGATCCGAGATGGTGCAATTTCCGAACCAGGCGGTGATGCAGCTGCTCAGGATGCTCTCACTACTATCCCTGTAGAATGTGATGAGGATGGGTGGGTGAGAGATAGACTTTCCTCAGCCTTCGCAGAAAGTTGAGTCGCTGCTGGGCTTTCTTTGCTATGGAGCTGGTGTTGAGGGACCAAGTGAGATTCTCTGGCAGGTGAACACCAAGAAATTTGGTGCTGTTAACGATCTCTACCAAGGAGCCGTCGATGTTCAGTGGGGAGTGGTCGCTCCATGCTCAAGTCAACAACCATCTCTTTTTCTTTGTTCACATTCAGAGCCAGGTTGTTGGCTCTGCACCAGTCCATTAGTTGCTGCACCTCCTCTCTGTAAGCTGACTCGTCGTTCCTGCTGATGAGACCCACCACGGTCGTGTCATCGGTGAACTTGATGATGTGGTTCGAGCTGTGTGTTGCAGCACAGTCGTGGGTCAGCAGAGTGAACAGCAGTGGACTGAGCACGCAGCCCTGGGGAGCCCCTGTGCTCAGTGTGATGATGTTGGAGATGCTGCTCCCGATCCAGACTGACTGAGGTCTCCCAGTCAGGAAGTCTAGGATCCAGTTGCAGAGGGAGGTGTTCAAGCCCAGTAGGCTCAGCTTTCCAGTCAGTTTCTGATGAATGCTTGTGTTGAATGCTGAAACAGCATTCGAACGTATGTGTCTTTTTTGTCCAAGTGGGTTAGGACCAGGTGGAGGGTGGTGGCAATGGCGTCGTCTGTTGAGCGTTTGGGACGGTACGCAAACTGCAGGGGGTCCAGTGAGGGGGGCAGCAGGGTCTTGATATGCCTCATGACGAGCCTCTTGAAACACTTCATGATGATGGATGTAATTGCAACGGGATGGTAGTCATTTAGGCAGAACACTGAAGACTTCTTCAACATGGGGACGATGGTGGTGGCCTTGAAGCACGTTGGAATGGTGGCGCTGCTCAGGGAGATGTTGAAGATGTCATTGAGAACATCTGCTAGTTGGTCTGCACATCCTCTGAGCACTCTACCAGGAATGTTGTCTGGTCCAGCAGCCTTCTGTGGGTTGACCCTGCACAGGGTTCTTCTCACATTGGCCACGGTGAGACACAGCACCTGGTCATTTGTAGGACGGGTGGACTTCCTCACCGCCACGTCATTTTCCATCTCAAAACGAGCGTAAAAGTTATTCAGCGCATCTGGGAGGGAGGCATTACCTGCACAGTCAGGTGATGTTGTCCCATAATTAGTGGTGTCCTGGATGCCCTTCCACATGCTCCTCCTCATTAGTTCTCTGTGCCTTCCCATCTTTCTCTGTATCTTAAAGCATTTCCTTCTTCTGTTGCAAGGCCCATCCTGTAGTCAACGGAGAATCACTAGCTGAGTATTCTCTGCCTTGCCTGATTACCTCATGAGTCTACCAAGCTGACATAAGTACAAATTAATCAATGTTTGACTTATTGTGGTCTGCTTAGAACAAAGTTAAGGGGCAGATAGACATCATAGCAATTTGGGGAGTAATCATTTGTGACTGAGCATAAACCAAGGTTTTTTTCAAAGGAATAATACATTTGGAATGTTGAAAAGAGAGTGGAGGTGTGTACATGTGTATGCATTTGATCAGAGTTGGGCTCTCAGAAAAGGCAGAGAATCCTCTATTGAATATGGAACTGGACAGGCTGAAGGACAGGCAAAAGGAGCTCACTTATGGTACTGGGTGGAGCTTATGAGAAATGCGACATGCACAACTTGGAGTGAAATACTTGAATGAGAAACGTGGTGATTGAAGCATTGGTATGGAAGGTGGCAACATCAGTACTGTTGGGTCAAAGATAGAGGAATCAGAAGATTGAATCGTGCTTGTCACTGGAATTGCAATGGTTTGTAGAAGATGTTGGTCCATAAAATACCTCCAATGATGGAAAGAAGATTCAGCAAAGTTACAGTCATACACCATGGACCATATCCCTCTAAGTCTTTCCTATCTACGTCTCTGTCCAAATGTGTTTTCAATATTGTAATTTATCACTTCCCCTGATAGACTGTCCCATGCACTGTGCCACCTTCTGCATGGAAAGGTTGTCCCTTGTATCCCATTTAAATCTTTCCTGTTTCAATTTAAACCTAGGCCTTCTCATTTTGAATTCCCCCATCCAGGGGAAAAGTCTGTGTCCATTCTCCTTATCTAGGCTCCTCATGATTTTATATAGCATTATGTAGTCACCCCTCAGGCTCTGTTGCTTTAGGGGAAAAATAGTCTGATACAGCCTCTCCTGATAACTTATTACCTCTAGTTCAGGTAGCACACTTAAATATCTTTTGCACTTTTTCCAGCTTAAAGACATACTTCCTATACCAGGGCAAATAGATCAAGGACATGCAATAAAATCTGGCTTTGCCAGCAGCACTTGCACCAACAATATTAATGCTCTTTAAAAAATGTAACAAATGCTGTATCTCAGTCGTCTAAAATTAACACTAGCAAATCATTTTTGCTAACGATTTCTTTAACAATCCCCATAGAGATGAGCTTCATCTTCTGCCTGCATCTCAAAGACAAACCAACTTGGACACAGAATCTCACTGCGAATAGTAAGCAGGTGGCACCGTTTGTTTTCCATTGACTTAGGTTTCAGACAAAAATCATGCAAAATGAATTCAAATTCAAATAACATTTTGAGCAAGAACTGCACCAAGAGTATGCTATTTCATTGGATATGCTACCCTTTGAGTGATTCATTACCCTGAAGCCCTACTTGTCCACCAAGACAGCTGCAGAATATTCTAATTTCAAACAAGAGCAGAGAAGGACACCTTGCCCAATATCTAATCTCAGCTAATATTGTTAACACAAATGATCAGGTCGTTATTGCATTGCTATCTGAAAATGTTCACCGTTCAGAAACCAGTTTCTCCCCCCATTTCCTGAAAGCACTTCTAGAATATTAAAAAGAGCACCAGATATGTGTAAATAACTTCCTCTTTTTTTGGATCTATATGTCACCTGAGAAAATACACACTCAGGACAACGCATACTATTTTGGGTCTTTAACTTCTTTATCTGTTTTAGATGCTTTAATGCAGAAAGTGGATATCAAAATAAAAACAACAAATTGAATTTAAAAAATAAACGGTCTCTGCTGTTACAATCTCAGTTTAATTTCCGCCCACACCCTTGTTACGTATGTAGTATGAAATTAAATGAAACAAAATATACGAAACCAATATGGTAGTGGCAATTTTTGGCACACACATGACTAACTTCCAAGCACATATAGGAGAGACCCTGAAATGAGTTCCCTTCGATCAAGCTACAAGGCCGATAAGGAATTTAGCACAACCACGTTACCCAGCACTGATACCTTACACGTGAAAATCTTTCCTCACCATATGACTAGTACACGTCATTCTAGAACATTGTAACACATGCACACATACTCCACACATGCACAATGACATCATTGTTTTCTTTTAAAGACACAGGCCGCTGTTTTAGCATTATGAGGGTGAATACACAAATGCACTTTAACACTAAAAAAATTATATTCAACAGTCACCTGGTTACATACATTGAGAAACTGCACAAGGTTACAAGGCTTTTTTTACATTTGCAGGTTGAACAGGGATATTGGGAAAGATCACTTGAAACACTTACACAAGAAAGTGCAATCTATCAGTGCTTTTTTTAACGAAATGTCTTTTGGACAGGGGCAGAGGTATTTATCTTTGCTTTCTATAAACTCCCATGCCTGGCCCCTATACCTGGGCTCTGCTTCTTCCTACAGAATCTCGATCAGAGATATTAACATGCCTTAAGTGTGGATGGTTGAAGATTCACTTCAACCTTGGATTTTTCCCTTTGATTTCATTATGTTTAATGACCTTTATTACATTTATATTTTAGCCTCATTGTCTGTGGACTTTACTTCCACTTACTGATAGAATTCCAATGAAAAACAAACTGCTTGAAATATAACACAGATGCAAGTTACTGGCAGTCATCATGATTCAAAGCAGTTCTTCAAAGTTTGAGAATTCCTTGGGCTATAGGGAGGCTTCTGCCTTCGAGGAATGACACTGCTAACTAACTAGGAATTGTGTAATCAAAATTCAGCAGGAGTTGCAGATCACTACGTGATCTGTCTTTGTTCTGCTGTAAAGTCTTCAAAAGCAAGTTTTCAATATTCTGCAGCTGGGGTTGGAAGGAATGGTTGTAAACTTCTTGCAGTCGTTACTGAACAAGTGGGAATTTTACAGTCATCCTATATCCAATAGTAACATATTAGAAAAATCTCCCACAATGCAACACCCCTTTCTTGTGGTCTTGTCTGAAGGAAAACAAGCAGTTAAAAATGAGGAAGGGATTTATCCACTGCTCCCCATGATGACTGGATTACTGGTAATTTATCATTTTAGGAAATAAATACAATCACAGAAAGTGGATGGGGTGACCTTTACATTTGCAGATGCTTAAAGACAGGTTAAAGTTCACTCACCGTCTATTTTATGGCTTTAAGACTGTCTTACGTCCCGCCCTTGTGGTGTTTTGAATTGTTCTTTAAAGGTGACAGTGGCTTACTGTATGATTTTAAATCCTCCTTCTCCAGTCGCCTGTGCAACCTCCAGGCTGATTTAAAAGCAACTGAAGTTACTGTGAAGCTCTTTTCAGATTACTGCAGTTAGTGACACTTAGCAATGCAGCTGTGACCTCCTCAACCCATCAGTAAAGGCATTAATATACCACACCCACAACCCTCTTTCAGTTGCTGGGGAGATTTGGCTATTTGCAGGTGGCAATACCACTATTGCAGAGGCCAGGGGGGGGATGCTCCTGATTTAGTGGGGGGGGGGGGAAATGCTGTGAGACTGGTGGGTCACGTTGCCTGCAAGAGGACGTGCTTTGTTTAAAGGACCCATGTAATCACTTGGAGCTATCCATCTTCAGGTAACACCAGCAAATGCCATGGGCTCAGTGCCTACCAGTGTCCCAAAACAAACAATTATTTCAGAGGACTGATTTTAAGACATTTTATAGTTCAGTCCACTGCTGAATTTGCTTTAGATTTCTTGAAATCTCCCTTGCCCCCTCACTGTCCTGACAGATTTACATATGCCTCATGCTCTACAAGTATTCACATGCTTCTTTCTGTTCCCATTGTCCTGTCTGTTCTGCATGTCTTTATCGCTCTGTTCCTAACCCCTGCTGCTCTTCCAAGTGTCTGCCTTCTCCCCCTTTTACTGTTATTCTTATCTCTCTCTCTTTCTCCCCCAGCCAAATGTACCTATCCTTTCCTCTTTCTTTGTGCATCAAGTTTTACAAGTTTCCTGGATGTTGTTGTACTCAGACTTGGCAGAATTAGCAACAGAACATCTTTACTGAAAACAGCCAGACCACACTCAGCAGGAGTGTCGAGAACAGAAAGCTCTGTTATAATTACTTAATACATGTTATAACATGATAGAGATGAGGGAATACTATTTGTATTATGCAGGATTCATTGGTAAGAGCTCAATCACGACTGGGGAAACTTATTTAAAACTGTTCTTTAAAGGCAGATACAGACTATTCTGCTAATGCCATGACTTCCTAGCAAGTAAGAATTCTTAAGAATTTAAATATCATCTTAGAGCAAAATTCCTGATATATTAGGGGCATATTATGTATTACAGAGCTTTTAATGTTATACTCACACTTACGTAGATCACATGGCTTCCCAGTTTAAAAAAAAACTAAAGAAGACCCACACAAACATTGATTATATTACAGCTCCCCCCTTCCCACAGCCTCTGGGACAACAAGGAACAGATATTCAGGCAGATTAGAGAAAAGTGTGAAAACAGCAGGCTCTCAAAGTGTGACTTTAACTCCCCTAATATAGACTGAGAACTCCTTAATGCAAAAGGCTTACCATAAGAGGAATGCCTGCCAGCTCTTGGGCTGTATTCCCTGGAGTTTAGGAGAATGAGAGGGGATCTCTTGGAAACATTCTGAATGTTAAGTGCCTGAACAGATTAGATATGGCAAAGTTATTTCCCATGGTAGGGGAGTCTAGGACAAGAGGGCAAGACTTCAGGATTGAAGGACATTTATTTAGAACAGAGATGCGTAGAAATCACTTTAGTCAGAGGGTGGTAAATCTGTGGAATTTGTTGCCACAAACAGCTGTGGAGGCCATGTCATTGGCTGTATTTAAGGCAAAGATAGACAGGTTCTTGATTAGCCAGGGCATCAAAAAGTATGGGGAGAAGGCAGGAGAGTGGGGATGACTGGAAGAATTGGATCACCCCATGATTGAATGGTGGAGCAGACTCGATGGGCCAAATGGCCTTCTTCTGCTTCTATATCTTATGATCTTATGGTCTTTTAGATGGGGCAGAATTTATTAGGGCATCCGGGAAGGTTTCTTAAATCAATATGTAGATAGTGCAACAAGAGCAGGATATGTACTTGACCTGCTTTTGGGTAATAAGCCTGCTCAGGTGACTGACCTTCCAGCAGGAGGGCAGTAGGGAATACTGACCACAACTTCTTATGTTTTAATTTAGCTTTAGATAAGGTTAAGTGCAGATCTTGTATGAGGGTTTTTAATTGAGCAGGGCAAAAGATTAGATTATTAGGCAGTAACTAGGGAAGGATAATTGGAAACTGCTGCTATGGGGCATCTGACATGTGCAAGGTGTTTAAAGACCAGCTGCACAAAGTTCAGGACAAGGATGGCAAGATAAGGGAACCTTGGATAATGAGAGAGGTAAGTCAAAGAGAAAAAGGAATTATTTGTAAGGTTTAGGAAGCTAAAATTAAGCAGAGACCTTGAGGATTATAAAGAAGCTAGAAAAAAAAAATCACAAGAAGGTGAATTAGGGCAACCAGGTGGGGATCATGAAAAATTCTTGGCAAGTGGGATTGAAGAGAATCCCAAAGCATTCTACACATACAGAGTGAGAGGATAACTAGGGATCAGGTGGGGCCAATCAAGGATAGAACATGCAGAAAATGCCCTAAATGAGTACTTCCATTAGTATTGACCAAGGAGAATGGCTTAGAGGATGAAAAGACCAGTGTATAGCATTAAAACATGCTAGGGTAGTTGGAGATAAAGGAGAATTTGGATAACACTGGATCTTTTAAAGAATATTAAGATGGATAGTCTCCTAGGCCAAATAGGATGAACCCCAGGCTATAGAGAAAGGCAACAAATGAGATTTCTGGGGCCTTGACCAACATTGTTGTATCTTCTATAACTGCAGGTGAGATCCTGTAGGTCTGGGGAGTACCTAATGTTGTAAAAGAACAGTAAAAAATAAGGAAAATAGAGATAGACCAGTACGTCTCATGCCACTGGTACAGAAGTTACAGGAGAGGATTCAAAGGGATATAATTTCTGAGCATTTGGAAAATCATGGTCTAATCAGCAACTGTCAGCATGGCTTTTTGCGGGGCAAGACTTGTTTTACTAGTTTGAGTTTTGAGAAGGTGATGAAGGTGATTGGTGAAGGTAGAGCTGTGGATATTGTTTACATAAGGAGTTGGTGACTCATGGGAGGCTCATCCAGAAAATAAAGATGCCTGGGATCCACAGTGAATTGGCCATGAAGATTCAGATTTAGCTTGCCCATAGAAAGTGGACAATAACATTCAATGTGACTTTTTCTGGCTGGGGTTCTGTGCCTAGTGGTGTTTTGCAGGGACCTCTGCTGTTTAGTATTGAACTGGATGAAAATGTAGATAGGTAGGTTAGTAAGTCTGCAGATGATGCAAAGATTGGATGTTCCATGGATTGTGTAGAAGACTTTCAAAGGTTACTGCAGAGTCTAGATCAGTAGGGCTTTCCAAGTCCATCTCTCCCATGACATTTAATACCTACCCTCCTGCCTTATCCACCTACACAGCATGTAGTCTTTCCACCTTCAGCACCCATGGGACTAGGTTTCCTGCAAATTCCACTCATTGATGTATGTGCCTTCAGTAGATGGGAGTGCACCCATGACTAACCCTTACATTACTGTCTGGGTGAAATTTGACCTGTTTTGACATTTGACAGGAGTAAAAACACCCTAAATGCCATTTTTTGCTGAAATTGGTGACTTTT
Organism: Hypanus sabinus; assembly: GCF_030144855.1. Classification (NCBI taxonomy): domain Eukaryota; kingdom Metazoa; phylum Chordata; class Chondrichthyes; order Myliobatiformes; family Dasyatidae; genus Hypanus; species Hypanus sabinus. The sequence goes on along the minus strand of NC_082707.1, from coordinate 81,419,225 downwards.
CATAAAGTGACCCAAAATGTGCAAAAATGAAAATATTTAAAATTTTTATACTTTTGTATACAGGTGCTACAATTTTTTGTACATTGAGGCTGTTCCGGGTCCAATTTAACCCATATCTATTGAAATGGGTTTTAGATCTCTGAAACATTAATTAAGGATTAATCACCCATTTATTAATGTCAGATTGGCTGTTTATACATTCTAAATAGATCTGTCGTTCAAAATTTGGTATAGACACTTGTTATGAGGGGATTCTTGGGCCGGGTCACAATTGACCTGGACCATACTGTGAAGATATAGAATATGAACAGTGTGTATGGGCTAAGCTAGTTCAATTTCAAGGAAGAAAAGAGATTCAAGATGTTAGAATCTGGAACAAATAAAATTAAAATTGCTGGAGGAATTCAGCAGGTTGAGCAGCATTTGTGGAAACAGAGGGATGGTCGATATTTCAAGTTGTGATTCTGTATCAGAATCGGGATTACCCAAGTAGTGTCAGTGTGTACAAGGGGTGATTGATATGCTCGTGGCCTAAGGTAGAAGGAGTCAATTTTAGAAAACCTAGCACATTTATTTTTCAACATAGTCCCCTCCTACATTTACACATTTAGTCTAGCGGTTGTGGAGCATATGGATCTTGGACCTCCAGAAAGTGTCTGCAGAAGAGTGATTGATAAGTTTGTGGCCTAAGTTAGACAGAGATGAGTTATACAGCTCTCGTTACGTGCACATGCTGATCAACTCTTTGAGTGATCATCTCCTACTCATCTCCTACCTTAGGCCACAAACTTATCAATCACCCCTGCTGTGGACACTTCCTGGAAGTCGAAGATCCATATGATCCAGGACCACTGGACTAGGTGTGTAAATGTAGGAGGGGACTATGTTGAAAAATAAATGAGTTAGATTTTCTAAAATTGACTCCTTCTACCTTAGGTCACAAACTTATCAATCACCCCTCATAGAGCTTTGACTTCAGTAGTACAGTAAATCAGTATATTTAACATGATCAAACAATGTATGTTCTATAATCCATCACTGAGATGTACTTGACCAACTATAACCCTTTAAAAGCAAAGACACATTGCTGCAAATCCACTTCTTTCACAATCCCACACATAAAGGGGACAATGTCTTTGTAGTGGGTCTTATATGCATACATTCCAACATAAAGTCATAGTGTTGTACAGCAGAGCCCACCAAATGTATTTTCCTGCTTTAGGTCTCCATTCTTTCACACATTGCATATTTAAGTGCCCGTCTAAATGCCTCAAACCTGGTTACTGTGCATAACAGCAAATTCTAAATAACAACAAATCTATGTAAAATACTTTTCTCTCAAACACCCTTCTGAATTTCTTCCTCTCACATCAAACACTTTTGTTTTTGATGCCCTTGCCAAAAGCAAAATGAGATTCTGACTGACTATCTTAAGTAACAGACACAAAATGCCGGAGGAACTCAGCAAATCAGGCAACAGCTATGGAGAGAATCTCTTGTGTTTTTGAATACCTAGCCTAATTGTGCCTTTTTAAAATTTTGCTTAGGTTTATTGGACTACCCCCAGCCTCCTTAACTCCAGAAAAATAATCCACATGACTCTAATCTCTCCCCATAACTAACAATCTCCACTCTATATATTCTCCCATATGGCTTGCCATCTAGGAGATCACCAGACTAAGTGATAGGATCGTTCCCACTAGCTGCATTGTAAATGTGGCCAGAACTTGTAATCAGACACTCTTAATCTTGAAGAGTCATAAGTGATTTTAGCCTTTATTGAAAAATCTTTGTTCCTGCAAACATGTCGAATTGTAGCAGCCGATGCTGGGTCATTAACTTTAGCATAGGCTCATTTCCCTGACACAAATAATAAATGTTCGCTTTAAACAAATGCAAAAATCAATACTTGAGGAAGGCTACAAATCATACAAAACTATCTATGCACACAGTCATGAAGTATCTCTGACCCAGTTAAACAACAGTAAGATAATATCCTGAAATAAGATCTGGCCAGACATTCCTCTTGATCATGAGGCAATTCCCATGTTTCCACATCCTTTAGCAATTATTGGTCTCCAGAGATTTCATTGATTCATAACCTGGCACCCTCCATTCTTATCTTCTTTCTCATTGGATCAAACTGTTGTGCTTTAATTTTGTTGGCTCTGGCTTATCTGGCTGGCCTGTGTCAGCTTCTCATTGGACCTGATCCAAGCCTGCAAACAATATTACTTGATTGCTCTTCCAAACAGCCTTGTCCCCCCCCCCCAACCCCACCCACCAAGACAGACCTGTTCAAGCCAGTTTAGCTAGGCCAGACGAACACTGGGCTCGGGTTACCTCAGGTCACAGGCTGTACTTTCCATAAGTCTCGATTCAAGATTGCGGAAAATCTTGGGTCAAGTTGAATGTATCTCATCTTCCAGGAATCTTATTCTAGAAATGAGATTGCGTGGTGCCAAGGAGAAGATTCATTGCTACAAGATTCATTTTGAATTTTGCCAGAGAAAGTAAAATTCACATAAGCATCATTTCCAGGTGAAATCACACAAAATGGATTGGATTTTAATTGTAATTCTGTCATGTGATATCAAGTCAAATTTAGTGTAATGTGCACGAGGTGAAGTACAATGAGAAATTCCCTTGCATCAGCATCACGGGTATGTAGGTGGAGACAATTATAGAAATTATCTAAGACTGTGAAGGGAGCAATCTGTTTTCACTGTAAATCCTTTATTAAAACTGTGTCTACACTACGTCTACTGTGTCTTTTGATTTGAGGAACAGTTTCATTCAAGCGGAGAACACACTTTACAGCCTTTTTCCATTTTCAAGAGGAATAGTGTCCTGACCCTAAGGGATTTAACCAGGCAATTTCAGAAGTACAGACTACACAAGCACCTTTTACAATATTAGTTCTTTCTGCACAATGAAATAGCTGGGATACTTATCCAATTAATGCTTCAATTGTGACAGCGTTGCAACACTGTGTTACCAATGCCTGCCCCTCCCCCATTTAGGGTATTTTTTTCAGGACATAAGCATCACTAGTAAAGTCAGCATTTATTGCCCAATCGCAGTTTCTGAAGGGATTAATCTCCTGCCTTAATTGTAATGAAGATCAACCTGACAATGAGATGACAAATCATGGCAAACATTTCAATCGCTGCTAATAGACCATTGCACTTCATGGTTGCTATTTCTATTCTGTTGGACCTGTTCTGTGTCCATCCCATTATCCCATGGAGTGTGATCGAATACAAGAGCATGTCCCAGAGCAAAGGGATTTGACCTCAGGGGTGGAGCAGAATTGTGCAAGTGTGGACTCAGTGCATCAGTGTCACATCTAGATCCACGGGAGACATCTTCTGCCAGGGACCTCCAATGACAACTCTGTCTGGTCTCCTGTCCTCCTTGGTTTATTGACTTTCCCCTTGTTCTTTTCATTTCCTATCTGGAAGACTCCGTTCATGCAGCTACTTTCTACTCCACGTTGTATGTGATACTGCTTCAACAGGTCAATCTGCATTGAACCTAACACAGTAATAAACAATTCCCATCAGTGCCAGAATGGTTCATTACAATGTCCTGGCATAACGCTTGAAGAACACTGCTCAATCTCCTGTTTTGATTAGCTTTCTTTCCCTCCTATCTCGGCATTCTAGATCAGATCTCAACATGGAGATCTCGAACCCTAATAAAGAATTAATTCTCTGCTGCAAGTTTCATGCCAATAGTCCAGTGTTCAATTCGCAGTTGAGAAATGGGAACACCAAGAGCTATTAGTAAATTGTGGAATAAGGGAGGACATTTATAGCAACTGTGGGAAACTAAGGCATGTGACAAACTGAAATGATCTAATACACTTTCTTTTAAAAGGATATTTTTCAAAAAAATATTTTAAGAGAAGAAAAAAATATGGGGCATCGTGGTAGCTAGCAGTATTACAGCACAGTGATCCGGGTACAATTCCTGTCACTGTATGTAAGGAGGTTGTACATTTTCTATGTGACCATGTGGGTTTTCTCCGGTGCTCCTGTTTCCTCCCACTTTCCAAAGATGTGCAGGTTTGTAGGTTAATTGGTCACATGGGTGGCACAGGATCATGGGCCAAAAGGGTCTGTTACTCTGCTCCCTGTCTAAAGCTGAAGCCAACAATTTAGAATTGGCAAGCATTGGCTGATGCATTTAAGCAGCTTTCTACAGTCAATTCAGTAGCAAAAAACAGTGTCCAAGCAGTGCCCATCACAGTTGTGGTTCACTATATGCATTGATAGTCAAAAAATGTGGTCAGAATTCATCACCATGAACAGTAAATATACTTTGTCTGCTTTAACAAAATACCAAGAAGCCACTTCAGCAAAACTGGAAATCTGATCTCAGATAAAGTTAAAATAGTTCAACTAAATGGAATTGGAATGGAGGGTTATGGGCTGAGTGCAGGTCAGTGGGACTAGGTGAGAGTAAGCGTTCAGCATGGACTAGAAGGGCCGAGTTGGCCTGTTTCCGTGCTGTAATTGTTATATGGTTAAAGTTAATTTATAAATCAAAGTTGTTACTTGCTTTGACCAGGCCCAAATTAGATTCAAAGCAGCAGTATTAGTTACTTTGAAAGCCATTTATAAGCTTAATATAAAGCAAATTAACTATCACCAGGCTTTGGGGATGGGGGTTGGGGGGAGAGGTGTGATGGCATTAGGTTTGCAGTCCATGAAGTTCTGAACTCAGACGATGATCTTAAGCCCGACCTGATTTAGATAGCTTTGGGTACCCACACTAGAGTGATGTTATACTGTAGCCACCCAATCTTCAAAAGTCTGATCACTTCCTCGTTTAACTTCCTCGGTGAGCTTAACTGCCAATACCCACTATTTGAGTTGTAGGTCTCCCTCCCTACCAAGGAAGAGATACTTCCAACTAGTGAAGTAGTTTAAACACAGTTAATTCATTTTTAGTTAATGATACACATTCAAACTTAGTTAAAATTCTTGAAGTCCATTTAAAGCTCAGAAGATTTCTATCTTACAAAAGCTTTTCAAATTACAAATGATTTCTTAAAGGACTTCCAAACCACAGGAAGCTAAAAAGACATACCAAGATGTAAACAAATGAGTCGTCTGTCTCCAAAATCAAAGGCAGAGGAATGAATTCTAGTCACCCCATCTTTTTGTTATTCTTCTTGTCTTTCCTTGACTATTCCTAACAAGCCTGACAACCCTCTAACATATATACTGTTTTTTGCTATTTTGTGACTTCACATGGATGTGATGTTTTTTAATTACATTTATCAGGCCAGGTGACTGCATTGTTTATTTAAGCTGAAGCAGACCACATTGTTTTTTCTTGATTAAGTAATGAGCCAACAAAGATCCTATTGTTCACTTGTTTATGACAAAAGAGTAAGCAACGGATATTGCTTGAAAGCTTGGAAGTAATTCGATATGGCAGAACCAAGGTGATCAGAAGCAAGGCAATCAATGAAGAGCCTGGGTCTAAGAGTAAAGAAAGACCCAAGTTTTGATTGATTTAAACATTGGACCAGATTGGAAAGGTCTGGCACAGGCTGAATTGAGGATGCAGGGCCCAGGCCCAAGGGCAAGGAACGGCCTGAGGTTTTGGTGATTTAAGTGCTGGGTTAGATTGAAAAGGTCAGGGTGTCAGGGCTGGAGGCAAGGGACAAGCTGGTTCAGCTCACAGTTCCACAAACTTTACTCAGCTCTGCACAGAACTGAGGCTGTGGTCTATAATTAACAGGCCTTTTTAAAAATTAGTTCTATTGGGTTTGTTTTTTGGCTGTATGTAAGGAGACAAATTTCAAGATTGCATATAGTATAAATACTATGAAAATCAATGTACTTTGAAATAACTCAAAGACAATTGCTTGACCCCTGGATGAATCAGTTACTGCGTTAGGAAGCTTCAGCTTGGCAACAAAGGCCTGCTGAGCCCTGGACAGTGAATATCCATCACAGAGGGAGTAGAGAGAAAGGGAATGTCAGTTCAATAAACGGATGAGATTATTTTTCTAAGATCTCCCAGAATGTGAGTATTGACAGCAAGACTCTACTTAATAACCACCTTTTGTGGGGTTGACTAACTTTATAGATACTAATATGTTGGTTATCTTCAGCCATTTTAAGAATCACTCATGCCAAAGAGACCAGTCACAGCAGTGAGTTGAGGATTGGATGGGGTGGAGCTCTATCTTGAAGAAAATGATACAGTTATCATCAAATGATGAACTGCAAACCTGCCACTGTACTTTACAAACCAGCACTTCTTGCACTCACCCCCACCCCTGCCACTTTGTGACATTATTTAAAATTGGCTTTTACCCAAATTTCTCATCCTTTGGACCTGCATGTGAGCTACTAAGTTTCTGCAATAGGGCTACAGTTTGTTGACTGAGAAATATCAAATATATGAAAGGTGTCCTAAATGCACATTAATTCCCATTACCATCACTGTAGGCTTTTATACGGCAATGTTCTTGCAGCAGATTTCAAAACTGCATTCTACAGGCTAAATATCTTATATGATGATAATATTGAGCAGCTCATACCAAACATTCTAGAGCTGAAGTACAAGTAAAAGTAGATGGAAAACACTTGACAGCCAACTCTCATTGTTGTGTCATAAAAGAAGCTACTCTTCTTCATAGATGCTGCCTGGCTTGCAGAGTTCCTCCAGCATTTTGTGTGTGTTGTTTGGATTTCCAGCATTTGCAGATTTTTTTCTTGTTTGTCACCTATTGTCCTTCTAGTGACAGAGGAATTAGGTTTGGACAACAGAAACAATATGCTGAAAGTACATCCAATTTGGATCAATGTTACTTGCCTCTTATTTCCAGACACAGTGTCAAAGTGTAATTTGTTTACAACAGTACTTCATATTTCTCTACTTGGACTGCCTTTTGGTATGGGTTGCAGTGAATTTTCCAGAATAGTTCCTACCATTGGGATCAGAATCCAAAGCTGCACTAGACTGAAAAAAAAATATATCGCCTCACAATGCAAAAGATAGAAGTTTGGCTGCAAAGTTGTCCCAAGTGATCAGACCAACCTATCAGTGGAAATCAGCTTAACGGAAAATAAAGAGCTATTGATATCATTCACCTACTTCCCACTGAGATTGAGGGAAAATATCAGGGCTAGTTAAAATGAAATGTTGGGCATGACCACTAATTTCAAGTGTTAATGTCATTAAATTTATTTACATTCCAGCATTCATAGTGTCATAGAGCACTACAGAACAAAAACAGGCCAGTGAGCCCATCTGGTCTGTGCTGAACAATAATTCTGCCTATGTCTCATCAACCATCTCCTGGGCCATAGCCCTCATTTCCCTCCCATCTATCTACCTGCCCAACATTCTCTTAAGCATTGAAATCAAATCCACATCCACCACTTCTGCTGGCAGCTCATTCAACACTTGCACTGTTGTCTGAGAGAGAAAGTCCCCCCCCCCATGTTCCCCTTAAACATTTAACCTTTCACCCTTTCAACCTGTTTGTATTTACCCCATCTTTAATCTTCATAATTTAATACATGTCTATCAAATTTTCCATCACTCCTATGCTTCAGGGAATCAAATCTTAATTGATTCAACCTTTCATGTAGTTCAGGTTCTCAAGTCCAGGCAAAATCCTTCAATGTTTTCTCTGCACTCTTTCAGTCTTATATCTTTCCTGTAGGTAGATCATCAGAATTGCACATAATATACCAGAACGGCATATAAAACTCCAAATTGGGAATTATACATCACCAAAGTCTTGTAGAACTTCAATGTAACATCCTAACTCCTGCACTCAGTACTTTGATTTATGAAGTCCAATAAAGCTAAAGCTCTCTTTACGACACCTCTATAATCTGTAAGTGATCCATGACCTCACTTCTATAGACTATGTATCTGTCTCCTGAGAAAGTACAAATGCAAAATACCGATTTAAGATCTACCCCATTTCTTTTGGCTCCATACATAGATGACCACTCACACTCAGCGCATTCAACTTCCCAGACTTACTCCAGACAGCAGCAATTACCTTGTCAAATCTCCCAGCATGTCCACAGTCACCAACCTCCCAGGCCAAGAAAAAAATCTTTATTGTTTTGTTTCATCACATGAAAAAGCATGCCTGAGGATTAGTTAACAGTATCCACTTTTTCTATATTCTAGCCATGACTGATTGCATTCATTGAACTGAACAGGGAATTTCCAACTTGTAGAATTTCAATTTCACTGGTTCAGAGCTACTTTCAGAATAAGCAAAAAGTTCCTCCAATCTTTTTAGAATCTGGAGCTCCTCAAGAATCTCATGCTCTTCTACATTCCAGGTCTTCTAAGTTTTTGCCATACTTACCTAAAGGAAACTCTTCAAGATCAGTGTCATCTCCAATGATGATGTCATTTCAGGTTGTACCTCTTAATTTTGAATCAGATTCACAGGTCTGACAGGTGATATAGAAAACACTGGTTGTGAATAAGTATTTTAATCATAAATTCAACCAAATATTCATGTTCCCCAAGTTACAGAAGCTACAAAGCTGAATATTCAACAGATTTCTATTCAGCAAACACACTTGACAAAAACCATGTGCTGAGCATACTTTCCCTCTGGTTATGCACACCACTTGCCTTAAACAAAAGAAGAGAAAGTACGACTCTTCCACACACTATTTCAGACTCGGGATATTTGAAAGTGGACACCAGTTGGGTAACCAATGGGAAAAGCAGCTGCAGTTTCTAAACCAACGAATCACAATATAGTGACTTTCAACAGGCATAATAAGCCACTCCTCTCCCACAGTACACCCCGAACCTTGAAAGTTGCAAACATGATGATCCAACCCTCAGACTAGTACAACTCCTATGAACTACTTAAGTTACATATAAACAGAAGAGTTACAATACCCAATACTGTAAACCCAACGGTCACCTCCCAGTATATTACAGTAGTCCACCAGCCTCCCTGTGCCTCAAAAGGCCACTAACCTACTCTGGAATTTAATAGCTAATGAGCTGGTCCTCTACATGATCTTGTACTCTGACTCTCAGATGTGATCAACACCATGTGACCCATCAGGGATGTAGGTGCAGCATTCCTTACCAATATCCGTACAAATTACCTTCCTATGTAAGTAGGTAATCTAAGGTCATCAAAATCAGTTCCTGAGAAAGTCTGGATGTATCATACTGAGAGAGATACATGGATATACAGATGGGGTACTTCATTGATCCTAAAGGAAATTACAGTATCATAGTAGCATTACAATTCACAGATATACAAATATTAAAAGAGAAGTAAGAAAGAATACAAAAAGTTACCTTAAAATGAAACAGAGCTAAGCAGAGCTTAAACAGAGGTTACTAACTGACTAACAGGAGGGGTGAGCACTTCCCCGACTATGGGTTGACTCCTTATAGAGCCTAATGGCTGATAGTAAGAATGACCTTGTATAGAGCTCTTTGGAGCAGCAGATTTTGGTCTTTCACTGTTCAGCTAAGGTTGCAAGCAGAAAGTAAGAAACATTATCCAGAATTATGAGGATTTTCTGGAGGATCCTTTGTTCTATCACAGCTTCCAGTATGTCCATTTTGACTCTTAGAACAGAGCCAGCCTTTCTAATCATTCTATTGAGCCTGTTGTCATCACTCGTGATGATGTCATTGCCCCAGCACACCACCACATAGAAGACTGTACTGGTGACAACAGATTGGTAAAACATGTAACAATTCCTTCCCCCAAGCTAGCAGACTCCTCAATACCCGAAGCCTGGACTGACACCTTGCTCTACTGTCCTGTTTATTATTTATTGTGCATTTTTGTGCATTTTATGCAGTCCTGTGTAGGTCTGTAGTCTAGTGAAGCTTTCTCTGTGTTTTTTTTTATTACATAGTTCAGTCTAGTTTTTTGTACTGTGTCATGTAACACCATGGTCCTGAAAAATGTCTCATTTTTACTATGCACTGTACCAGCAGTTATGGTCGAAATGACAATAAAAGTGACTTGACTTGAACATGTGAAGGAGAACCCTGCATATCCAAAGGACCTCAGCTCATTCAGGAAGTAGAGGCAACTCTGGCCCTTCTTGTACACAGCCTCTGTGTTGATGCTCCACTCAAGTCTGTCATTCAGGTGCACCTCCGGTACTTGTAGGTCTTCACCACAACCATCTTCTTACCATCAATAGTAACAGGGAATAATGCAGGCTTGGTCTTCCTAAAGTCCATCACCTTCTCCTTTGTCTTACTGATGTTGAGCTGCAGATGATTCAGCTTGAGCCATTCAACAAAGTTCTCCACCAGGGCCCTGCATTCTTCCTCCTGTCCTTACGTTATACACCCAACTTTTACTGAGTCATCAGAGAATTTCTGCAGAAGACATGGCTGTGTTATATCTAAAGTCCAAGATACACAGGGGAAACAGAAAGTGAGCTGATACAATCCGCCGTGGGGCCTCCCGTGATGCTCTTGGCCATGTCTGACACACAGCTCTGAAGCTGTACAAACTGTGGTCTGCCGGTCGAGTAGTCCATTATCCTGGATACAATGGAAGTGCCAACCTGCATTGAATGAAGCTTCTCCCCCAGCAATGAGGGCTTTATGGTATTGAAGGCACTTGAGAAATCAAAAAACATGGTCTTCACATTGCTGTCCTGTTTATCCAAATGTGAGTAAGCCCTGTTCAACAAGTAGATGACAGCATCGTCAACTCCGATGTGCTTCTGGTAGGCAAACTGCAGGGGTTTGAGGACTGACCTGACGAGGATCAAAGGTGAGCCAGGACTTGCCTCTTGAGGGTTTTCATGATGCGCAAGGTCACTGACCTTGGGGTTCACACCATCTGGTTCAAATGCTTTGCCGTTTCTGAGCTTCCCCAGATCTCTTCTCGCCTGCTCAGTAGTGAAGGTGAGTCCATGATGACTTGGGAGTAGGAAGATGGGGGCTGGGGGAGGTGAAGATTGGGATGATAGCAGTTGGTTTGTGAAGGTGTGGATGGTAGGTGCAGGGAATAGAGGGGATGTAGACAGTAGTAGCCTTGTGTTGTTCATCCACGTGTTGAACTGGAGGAGGGAGGAGGGGAGGCATTGGTGCTGAGGGAGCATTGGATGCCTCAACACCTCTGCTGGTGTGCTGAGAGGCATGTGAACAGCAGGGCAATTGTCAAACCTATTGAAGAATTGGTTTATCAATTAAGCCCATTTATGGCTGCACTCCGAGGCTCTACAGCTAGGGTGATTAAAGCCAGTGCTGTTCTTTATTCCTGTCCACACCTCCCATGTGCTACTCTGCCCGAGCTTGTTCTCTAGCTCTATCCTGTACTCCTCTTTATCTTCTCCTTTAGATCTCTCTACATATGTTTCAATTCCTCCCTGTCTCCTGATCTAATCTCTCTATTTTTGTAGCCTTTAGATCATTGGTGACCCATGCTTTGTTGTTAGGAAAGCAGTGAACAGTCCTTGATGATATTATAGTGACCACACAGAAGCTGACGTAGCCAGTGCTGCAATCAGTATTGTAAGTCCATTAATGTCCACCCAATATGGTTCACAAAGCACATTTCGATCAGTAACCTCAATGCAGCCCTTCAAGGCCTCGATGGTCTCTGGAGACCGCTTCTTCACTATCTTAGTGGTAGCTAGCTGATGCTGTACTTTGGGTTTAAAGAAGGGCATGAGGTGAACCAGGTTGTGATCTGATCTTCCAAGTGGGGGTGGAGGTACATGCATCTTTAATGTTTGCCTACAAGGGGTCATGCATTTTATTTTCTCTTGTATGACACTCGACAAACCGATGGAAGGTGAGTAGGGTTGTCGCGAGAGAAACATGGTTGAAGTCTCCCGATACTGCAGTGAATGCATTGGAGTGTTGAGTGTGGAGTCGCTCAATGGTAGTGTGTACGATGTCACACTCAGCATTGGGACTGCATCAGGAAGGCAGAATGTAGACAATGACGTGGCTGAATGAGGCAGATAATATGGACATAAATTCACAGCAAGCAGTTCCATGTCTGGACTGCAGATTCGTTCTTTCACAGAAATGTGACTGGGACTACACCATCTATTGTTCACAGACACAGCAAGCCCACTGCCCTTCCTCTTACCGCACTGCAGATTAACTGTCTGCTCATACCATTGAAATCCCATTCACAGTAGCTTTGGAATCCAAGGTTTGCTCTTGTAGCCATGTCTCGGTGAAACACCGTTTTCAGTACTTGTTCTGTGTCTTTGTGAGTATTGGTAATTCCTCCAATTTCATTGCCAGCGACCTTACATTCCCCATAATGCCAAATGGAAGATATGGTTTATATCTCCAACTCTTGTTGCACTGCTCTTTACCCCATCTGCAGACTCGGTATCTCCAGCTCAGCTTGTCTGCAATATCAAGCTTCTGCTGTGCAAGCAAAGGCTGCTCCTGGCTGCTCCCATGCTGCATACAAGCTGCTCCCTTGTATACATAATATTGCCTCTGGTACTGTAGTCGCAACATGCAATGGAATAGAGTACCCTGGGAGCCAGAAGGATGATGAAAGTATCCTTAAACAGACTAATGTCCATTGTTATTGCAGTCTGTTGATATCCAGTACTAAAACAGTGAAAGAAAGATGCTAAATAACATTAAGACAAACAAACACATGAAGCTACTGTAATGCACTGTCACCTTGAATGGCGCACACATGATAATCATTCAAAACTTCCCTTCCTTTGTATTAGCCCTCTTACCAATCAGCATGAGCAAATTGCTCATCGAGGGCACTGGGGTGGAATATGTACAGCACAACATAATAAACCACAACACCCTGTGGGAACCACAGGTAGGCCTAGGAACTGCATATCTAATAAGTGCCATTGATCACCCAATTGTCCAGCTTCTCAGCACCATCTGGCTTAGACACAACCATCCCAGGACACTGTTCCTGCTCACACTTGCCATCCTCTTTGCACCTTGTACCTGTACTCAACATACCACCTATGCCAACACTATCAGGTGGAGAATTCACTTTAACCCAGGCTACCTGTTCATATTCTATACCTTTACAGTATGGTCCAGGTCAATTTTGACCCAGCCCAAGAATCCCCTCATAACAAGTGTCTATACCAAATTTTGAATGACAGATCTATTTAGAATGTATAAATAGCCAATCTGACAGTAACAAATGGGTGATTAATCCTTAATTAATGCTTCAGAGATCTAAAATCCATTTCAATAGATACGGGTCAAATTTGACCCGAAACATTCTCAATGTACAAAAATTTGTAGCACCTATACAAAAGTATAACATTTTAAAATATTTTGATTTGTTGTGCACTTTGGGATACTTTAGGAAAAGTCGGCTTTTCGGCTAAAAAATTTCGGCAAAAAAAAATGGGATTTAGGGTGTTTTTACTGCTGTCAAATTGGGTCAAATTTGACCTGAACAGTATGTAAGGGTTAAGAGAGAGGACCTGCCAATTAAACAAATGGTACATAAGGAAATACCAGCTCTTAAAGTACGTACTCCACCAGTGCTACTAAGGTTCATTTCCCCAAGGCCATTACCATTCTCTGGGTTGGCTGAAATAGACTAACCCCTCCCAGCTTCTCCAAACCAGAATGTCAGAACCCCAGCAGCCAGATCATTTTCCCCAGTAGTCTTTGCTTTGCTAAAGGGATTGATATTAGTGGTGTCCCTTCCACAATGTAGTACCAAGTCCTCATACAAATGCTGTAATCTGACCCATTGGTCCAGTGTGAAAATGCAAACACCATCCTCAGGATTGTAATACAGGATCTCCCACTATAAATTAGCACCCATCACTTTGACATCTCTAATGCAGGGAGATACAAGTTCACTCACTCCTGATTAGCCACTGGATATTTAGAAAACACAGTAACAACAGAACTACCAGAATTGCTCCTCAAATGGTTATCTCTGTCTGAAATATGGGCATCTCATATCTGAAATAGTTACCCAATTTCTGCAGCATCTGCTCAAATTTCATATGGCCAGTACAAAATGTGAGTCATCCCTAAAACCAACTGCATGGGAAAATAAAGTAACAAAGCATAACATAACAAATTAAGACAAAATAAACACACAACATATTTAATAAAACAAGAAGCATAGTAACTGACTAAACATTCACAAGAAACAAATTAACAGATTAGATTAGAACACAAAACACAAAGTTTAGGCTGTGCGTTGTATGGAACTGCAAAAATTAAAAGCAGACAGTTCATTACTCATAGAGAAATAGTACACTTATCAGAGAACAACTGTGAAGGAAAAAGAAACTGGATGGGGCCCAACACATTCACAGTCTCTTAAAGGCAAAGTCCTTACATACAACACAAAAACAAACTGATGCATGTGGCTACACCTCACATTTCTCTGCATGCAAATCATTCACACTCTATTTACAGGGAAGAGGGATGCAGGTCGAATGACCCACTCCATATGCTAGCCATCCCCTGATTCCCACTGCTGCCGAACGTTGGCCAATATCCTTTGCAAGGAATCCTGAATTGAATGTGAGCAATCTGGTAGAGGACAAAAGGAACCCTCAATTTCAGAGGTTTTGAAAAATGACGCTTCTCCTTACCAGCCTCCCTTTCTTGCTTCCTAGGACAGTACTTCCTCCACATTGCATAACAGGAGTGAGTGGGAACTCCATTTACCTGCACTTCCGGGATCCCAGATTTGAGCAACACTAAAACATTTCTTTACAGAATATCAGGGAACACCCCCGCCCATTCCCCGTCTGCTTATCCAACTTCCATACCTGAGTACACACACTCTCTGCTACATACTCTAAACCTTGTAATAATTAAATCACTGTACTTACAGGATAACTAACAGCTGGTGCTGTTAAAGAAAGCTCTACCCCTTTTACTTGGGAAGCTGCCACTGTAACCAGATATCTTATCATTCCAGATGTTAATTTGATATTCTCTAGAAGGATACCTCTATCTTGGTATAATTCTGTGATAAGTACCCACTGGTGTAAGAATCTAGTATCCTTCTCTACTGTGCTCAATTCCAGGTGGGGGTTTTAATTCTATTCACTAAGAGAATAATACTTAAGTTTAACTGCTGCCATTATCCAATCCCATAGTGATGCATTATGCACAGGGCAAGCAAGCAGCATCCTCAGGGCATTATTGATCGTGTGTTGGAATAATAGGCTCCCTGCAACACCTACCTCTCTGTTAGATAGGCTCACTCCAGTACTTGCCTCATCTCATATCCTCAATAACCATGTGACCAAAGACTTCCCAGACTTTTGTCTGGACCTATCCCCTACACTCACTAATTCCTTAGTGGAGAATTATTTGACCTCAGCTGTCTCAAAGGTTTTCATTAATCCATCTTCCACACATTCCCAATCCTCCTCCTGAGAGGAAGAATCCATGGACTGATGTGGTGGGTGTGGGAATGCGCGATCTCTGGCCTCACCTGTACTATTTCAAACACATGTAGGCGAGGGTGATCACTTTGAGGATTAAACCGAGGAGGCTATGCTAACCTCCCTCCCTCATTTTCATCGTAACTCATCTGAGCCTTCTACAACGATTCTCTCAGAATAATACATTCTTAGGAGATGCTATCATTTTATACTGATGCCTTACAATTGCCGCAAACAGCCAGAAAGCATCCAGCCCGTTATCCTTTCTCCTGTGAAAACCCAGTGATTTAAGTATAGAAGCAAATTGGTGTCCCATTTCAACCCCAGTGAAATCTAACTGGTCTGACCAATCTCCTGGCATTCCATAACCCATCAGCAGGTTAGCGCGACTTGTAATGGCTGTGCTGTAATCTGTCCACCCTGGAACTCTGGATCTCTCATTCGGGGGAGGGATGTCCTCGCTTTCAAACAACCTTTTAAAGAAATGCATTTCTCTCAGAAAGCCAGACCCAGCTCGCTTGCAGTGCCAAAATGTAATGTTGAATCAGAGCTGAGGGTCTGCCAAAAGAGGCAGAAAACACTGACTCCAAATAAGTATATTAATCATTTATTCACCAACAGTAAAAAATTCAACCAATCATTCATGTTTCCCAAGCTATAGAAACTACAAAGCTAAATATTCAACAGATATATATTGGATGAACACACTTTGCTAAATGCATGTTCAGGGCATACCGTCCCAATGGTTATGCACACTGCTTGCCTTAAACAAATGAAGAGAAAGCAGGACTCTTCCATGTGGTATTTTATATCTGGGATATTTGTAACTGGACTCCAGTTGGCTAACCAATGGGAAAAGCAGCAACAGTTTCTCAACTAACCAATCATGATTAAGTGACTTCCAATAGGCAGAATAAACCATGGCCTCACAAGACACAACCCTTATCCAAAATGGTTGGGGCCAGAAGTCTCATATTTTTTTGAATTTTAGAATATATAATGAAATAATTTGGGATTGGCATCATTTCTGATTCTGAATTTATGTACCAGCAATATGCAGACTTTGTCTTACACTTGTTCATCACACATATATACTTAACAATAAATATTGTTAAATACCATTAGTATAATGAAAATATAATGTGTGCAGGGTAACAAAAGCAGCACAGCAGATCCAGGAGAATACCTGAATCATTTCTTGAACAGCAACAAACAACGGCAGGCTTTCAGTTGGCACCTATGATGTTGTGTTTTGATTAAACGGTTACAATTCACTGTGTTTTACTTTTTGTTAGGTTTTACGTAAGGTATAAAAACAACCAGCATTGTAGACTTGCTCTGGTGTAAGACTTACATAAGCGATGATCTTGGCAAATTCATTAAAGAATTTGTTTGCTGCTTCATGATCAGCAGTTGCTTTAAAAATATGATGTTGTGCCTTTTCTTAGATTTCTGCAACCAGTTTGCTGAATATTCACTAGTACCTTTAATTTTCAGTTTGTCATGATAGGTCTTTGCTTGTTTCGTGATCAGCATACCATTAAGTGGCATATGTCCACTCTGACACTGGTGAATCCACTCTTTTAATACACAATCCAGATCTCATTTTTTGCTTTATGGATATTAAATATTTTTTTCATTAACTTCTGTTCATTACATGTGTGAGGTCTGGGGTGTGCAGGGACCTGCAATCACCTGGGAGCCTTCCCAGTGGCTTGTGGAGTCTCCTATTTGCGGTATCACATCAGCATTCAAAAAAATCTGATTTTGGAGTTCTTTGGATTTTTGATTTTCGTATAAGGAGTACTCAACCTGTACTAATAGTTGCCCAACATCTTTCATATCCCAATTATTAGATCCTGAGGGAAAGGTATCATCCCCTTAATATATGATTGCTAATTACTGTGCAAAATGCAGGGCATTTTCAATTGTTGATCTGATGGAATCTTCCATGCCATCATATGTGCATACAGTATTTTTTCAGTAAAAAGCTCAAGCACAATCTCTACAACTCACTCAAGAAGAGAATTCTAAAGTTTCACATCTCCAAACTCTCCTCCATTGCAAATGAACAACCTCCTTTTCTGAAATAATCTCTCCTCCTTTTAGATTTCCCCATGAGGAGGAAACATTCTCTTAGCTTTTATTCTGCTGCTCCCTCAGATTCTATGTTTCTGAAAAATGTCATCTTATTTTTCTAAACGCCACGAAAGTTTGGCAATCATCTCTCTTAATCTTAAAATCTTAGTTCCTGAAATTAACCTACTAAACCTTCTATGAACTGCCTCCAATGCAAGTATTGCAGAGAAAATTTTACAAAGCACTCCAGAAGTTGCCTTATTTTAATCCTGCTATGAAAGTATATTTTTGTATTTCATCCCATATCTGCATCTTAACCCATTTCTTTTCATATCTGAAAACAAATTATTGTGTCTGGCATTTTGTAGCCTCTTCATTAAAACCAAAATCTGCTTTTCTACTCATCTGATAAAAAAGAGAAACTTATATTTCCTTTATCTGCCCAACTTGTTTCATTTACTCAAGTAATCCAGAATTTTTTGAAAACTTATTTACTCAGGAATTTTATTTTATCTATTTTTGATTAATGTTTTGGGAGCTGAATTTAGTACAAATTAAAGAATAAGCAAAATCAAAATTCTAGTAAGCTAAATTTATCTTGAAGTCATTTGGATGATGTAAATCCTTTCCCTCATTAAAACCTTGGCTGTGTGAATTCCTGCTGTTTTCAGCTGCCTCTTTTTTAAGAATGTTAAGAACTGCGAAGAATGTTTGTGCTTTAAAATAATCACTCCGCGGTAACCACAATGCAGTAGCATGTGGTCAGCATTGTGCTGACAGCAACCTTGACAGGAGGGGGTGGGGAATTGTCCAGAGTGGAAAAGAGAAGTCCTATGTGTCTGTAGCCACCTCATCCTTTCCTGTCACTAAGTCCCCGCATATGAATACCCATGCAAAAATGTTGTTCCACATCACGAAGCATGAAGTCATAATTCAGATTGACATCACAACATTAAGCTCTGCAGTGAGCAGCTCCTGTAAGTACACACACAGTAATAAGAGCTCTCCAAATAAGAAGTGCACTGTACAATCAGGTAGTTAAAATCAAAAGCAAAAAACAATCTCCTGTGCCAGCAGGGGCGTTCTAAGTCATGCATAAATTTCAACAATGTAAATTGTAGCCATAGAGTTGTGAACTACCCTTGCTCTCAATTTTCTGTTAGGATAAGTAACATGCTGGAAAATAATAAGCATGGGGTGATGTTGTTTATACTACTGATATTGCACTGTGGCACAAGAAATTGCAGAGGGTTGTGGGCACACTCACCATATCATGAAAATCAGTCTCCACTCTATGGTCTCTGAATACACTTTCTGCTGAATCCAATAAAAGAGCCCTGCTATTCTGAACATTCTCTCTTCTCCCCTTTCCATTGGACAGAAGAACTGAGGGTGTGGATTGCCTGTAGGAGTTGGGATAGCATGACCATTACAGAGACTTAGCTAAGAGAAAGACAGGATTGGCAGATCAAAGTTCTGGAAAATTGATACTTTAAGCATGACAGGGGAACAAATAGGAGTGGAGGGGGTTTTACCGTTTTGATAAGGGAGGACATGAAATGCTTAGAGGATATTCTGGATGGTTCATTTAACAAGGCCGTTTAAGAGGAGCTTAGAAATAAGAAAGGGAGAGTCACCTTGGTAGGGCTATATTATTGACCCCTCTATAGTCAGTGGGAACTTGAGGAGTAAGTGTGTCAAGAAATTGCATATTTGTGAAATCAGAAATGCTAATGGAAGATTTCAATTTTCCTAGTATCAAATGTGCCAGAGTACAAAGGGCCTGGATAGGGCAAAGTTTTTGCAGTATTCCAATTTCTAATCTACAGTTGGCTCATGGTAAACAGATCTCCGATTCTTAAAGGTGATGAGAACTCTTTAAAAGGCCAGAGCAAAAGTTTGCTGCATCCGATTGTTCTGTTGACAGTGGAAGAGAATTGATGTTCTAGCTTCATAATCAACTTGTGAATTCACAATATTATTGACCAAATGCCATCTTAATCAGTGTGAACCAGTTGGGCTGAATAACCTGTCTATATTTTATAAAACTCTATGAATTCTTTTTCCTTATCTTTTCTCCAGACTGCATAAACCTGTAGCAGTGGACACCTTTCATGCAGTGCTCCCTTTGGCCAATGACCTGTTCTTATCAGAGGCAGTGCCTGATTTGGGAATTTATGGATATAGTAGATATGATAATGCAGGGTTTGCTTATCATTTTAGTTTCTGGCTCATTGTCAGAGGGAGCGCCAAAAAATATTTTTTGGCACCCCGTTGCCTTGGGGAAGAGGTTAATGAAGAATCCCCTCCCACCACAGTCCTTTACTCTTCTCCACTTTTCCAATGGGCAGAAAGCACAAATACTTAAAAGCACAAACCACCAGGCTGAAGACAGCTTCTATCCCACTGCTATTGCACTCTTGAATTGGCCTGTTATATGTTAGAGATAAGCTCTTGAACTCTTAAATTTCTCAAAGTCACTTTTGTGGCCTTTGCACTTTGTCTACAAGCATGGCATGCTCTCTGTAACTGCAACAATGTATTCTGCATTTTGTTTTCTTCTTACTACCTTGATATATGGAATGATCTGTCTGGATGGCACATGAAACAAAAGTATTTTATTGTATCTTGGTACATCTTATAATCATAGTTCAATACTAATCAATAATATTCTCCCTTCCCTTTTGCCTCTGTACAAACTTCTTGTCATTGGGTCAGACCTGTAAAAATATTCCAGCACTGCTGCAGGCAAAATCCCGAGTGGGCAGTGTATGTGTATTCTTTTACTGTATACTGAAAGGCCATTGCAATAGTGATGCTTAAGGAGAAATGATGTTTCAATTCCGCTGACAGTTGCTGCTTCTTTTCACACCTGACTGCAAGGGAGCTGGCTGTTGTTGTGTCAGGACACTGGAGCAGGAATCCAATTGAGGATCTAGCACCATGCACACTGTGATATTAATTGAGTAACAAATTCTGAGGTGCAAACAAAGTTGGAGTCAAAGTTCAGACAGAGATCAAAACATCCAAAGAAATCCAAAAACCAGAATCAAGAAACAGGCAGAGTTGATATTCAGATGAACAGTGTACAGATATGATTGCTAGAAAGGCTCAGGAAAATTCACACAATCTGGCAACAAACAGATGAAAACACGGGACTAAAATACACTGAGCAATAAACAGAAAGGCAGATGATAGGTGGAGCTCAATGAGACAGAAATGGCAGCAAAACAGATAATAATGTGAAACAGGTGAGAGGCAGAGTACTCCGTAATACGGGGGCCGGAGTAGAGCAGGAGCGGGGACTGGAGCACATGGGGCATAAAAACAAACAAGAACTCACAGCAATACAAAACCACAGACTGACGGCTAGGGGGAAAATGCACAAAAAGACAAAATTTAACTGGAGGTACTAACACTGTGTCCATCAAGAAGGAAGGCTCCTTCTTATTGACCTTGCAATTACTGAGCACACAAGTATCTTCTTCCTCTTTGGAATGATGACCACCGTTCATCTTGAACTTCAAGACAAAGAGGCTAGTTAATGAATTACATTGACCTCTTTTCACTGTAAGTGAGATGGTGCCATGACTAGCTGGCAGCACACATGGGGGCCAGGAGAACAATTGTCTATAGAGTTGAATCTAACAGTAGTACCTCTCGGTAGGAATTGTAAACTTTGAACAACTCACCTTCATCCGCCTTGAAAGCACATGACATTTATTCCTATATTACACCATGTGTGAAATGTTTCATTGTTATTGTTCATTTCTGCCACTGGTGTGCCACACTTTGCTACTGACCACCTCCTGCTCTTTGGTACTAAGCGTCTCTCTACAACCATGGACTTTCTCCACCAGAATGCTAAGATGTTTGTCCATGAAGTGAAAATCTCACTCCCCTCAATCTTCTTTCTCTCTCTTTTTCCTCTCTCTCTCTCTCTCTCTCCCTTTCTCACTCCCACTCCCTCTCCATTTCCCTGTTCTCCTCCATTCCTCTCTCTCTCTGCCATGCCACAACCTTTGGCCAACCTTTGCATGTCGTGTGCACCCCTTTAAGGCCCAAGTCCAAAACTTCCAATTTTGTGGTTAATTTCCAGCAATGACAAGAAATCCAAACAGATCTTCGATTAGCTAGCCTACTTGCCAATATAGCTACTTCTTCAAAACTGCTCAAGGGCAATACTGAACATGTTTAAATGTCCCATTTGGGAGGAAAATATTTTCTAGGTCAGCCTGATAGGTTTATAATATTATGAGAGACATAGTTAGGGTAGACAGTGATAATCTTTCTCCCAGAGTTGAAATGTCAAATATTAGAAAACATGTATTAAAGATGAGAGCAGAAGACTTAGATGTGCAAGGCAATTTTTTTTTTTTTTTTTTTACAGAGAGTGTGATAGATGCCTGGAACTGGCTGCAGGACTAGCAGTGAAAGCAGATATCATAGTATCATTTAAGAGTCAGTTGGATAGACACATAACTATGTGGGAATGGAGAGATATAGATCATATACAGGCACAAGAGATGAATTTTAATTCCACATTTTCAGTGCAGGCATTGTTGGCAAATGGTACTGCTCTTGTGCTGAACTGTTCTCTGTTCTTTGATCTCTTCAAGCCTCCTTGTTTTTCACCGGATTTGTTGCCTGTTGAAAAAGTACAGACCAGTTTGCTGATTTTTTTTTCAACAAGCATTATACTTATCTATTTAAGAGCCTTGTTTAGAGTGTTTCAATTTATTTTACAGTGCTTCAGAACAATTTATTGTACTACCCTGAGGTAATAAGATACAATTATGAAATTCAGAGTACTCATTTAAAACCTGAAATAAAATATTAGATCTCAGAAAATAATGATATTTCAGTGACTTGGGGACATGCTGGTGAAATTTAAATGTGCTGGATGAGAAGAACGGTGGTATACACATCTATCCTTTCTTGTATCATGTCCCTTCCAGCTGAGTATAATAACGGATAGCAACGTTTACTCCTCACCAGTAACTGGGCACATCACTGGCACTGGACAGGAATACATGATGTAGTGTGGGAGTAAAATCTAATACATCAATCACACCAAATTGTTTTTCTGCTCTTTTACTTTCATTCCTGTCTTTACCCCGGGGTAAATCCGACACACATTCACAGGATCTTCCTCCATTGGTGGAGTGAAGTATCAAGCTTCTCTTCAAACATTATTCTTGTGCTTCCAAACAGCAATATCTTTATTTTACAGATTACATTCATGTCTTCAAATCTCTCCATGGCCTGTCCCTCATGAGCCCTGCAACCTCCTTCATCTCTGAAATCCATCCACAGATGTGTTCTCCAAGATGAAGCATTTAGCCATTAGCCATTTTCCTTTCTCTGCTTCTTTGGTGCGGAGAATGATGAGGCAATTGCTAATTCACCAGATAGGTATTTCTGAGGTTTTCACTTGTTCAGGTCCCTCCATAGGAGCTGTGGAATGTAAATTCACTTCATCTGCAGTCTTGAAAAATATGAGTAATTATGGCTAGTGATGAGGGGGAGGGGGAGGAGGAAAGAGAGAACAAGGGAGAGAGACTCCACTGGTCATGTACAGACATGGGCAGTTTTGATCTTGTTTCATTGAGCTATAGATTCTAGTTATACAACATAGAAACAAAGCTGACCAAAGTGCCTACCTGAGCAAGTCGCATTTACCTCTCCAGTCCAATGAACCGATCCAAACATCCATTAAGCAATGTAATTGCACCTGCCTCTGCCAATTCCACTGGCAGCTTATTTCGTGTGGTACACAGCAGATTTCTAGAATTTTTTAGAGTTCTTTTTACCTAAAATGTAAATTCTGTTTCTCATTCTTAATCACCCTTAAGCATGTAGTGATGAGCCATAATCAACTGAGAGAATGCCTTTCAAAGTCCACATGAAATGGGCCCAGTAACATAGGCAGATTTCTTCCCATTGCATTGATCAATTAGACTTTAATTTATACCAACTTAAGGTGATTGTTACTATGAATCATTAACATTCCTTCTTATCAACTGTTTTGATTTGAACTCCGGTCCCTGGACTAGTAATCTCATATTTTAACCTCTACACCACAACCGTATTCTAAGTGGAGCTAGAATTTTCGGTTTGCATTTCTTGTCTCTGGGCCTTAAAATCGCCTCAAAATTCTTTACCACTAGTCCTTGCCCTCCACCTTTAAAATATCTTTGTCCCTTGTTTGTGCTTATGTGGCTTCATCAATATTTTATTGAGGGTGCTCCTAAGGATTACCAAAAGGTTTAACCAATTAGAATTCAAGATAAGTGGAAGCTTTCATTGCTCATGGTCCTCCCTGTTGAGTTATGCTGGGTACAAACACACATTTGGTCATATCTCCCTGGGGTTAAAATAGAAAATAAAGGAAACACCGTTACTGACTATTTTAAAAATTTAATGTCAGAGCTGTTGCAGCCTCAGCCTTGCAGTTCAAAATCAGAATAATCACTACAAACTCAAATGTTCTGATGGTAAATGGACCAAGGTGATAGCAATTCAAGAGAAGCAACTTGTTAATGCCTAACTCACTCCAATTACAATACGGTCATTGCTAAAACCCTTGTCTCATAAGAAATTGTTACTTGTAGTATTAAGGCTAGTTGGCAAATGAACAAATTGTTGACATTTCATTTTTTAATCAGTTAGCCCTCAATGTCCATTATTTTGTCTTTTTAATTTCAAATCTGTTGCATCCTTTGGATTATCACATTTTTCATTTAAATTAAAGTAGCTCAAGAGTAGATTTCATTAGTAATGCTCTTGATTACATTATTTTGATAGCTTTCCTTCATTTTAATCCAGAGACAATTCAAATATCCTCATTATTGTGGTTGAGAGAATAATAGCAGTTCCTGTTTTATCCTTACCATTTATTCCAGTTGCAAATATCATCCTTCTGTTTAGAATTTTATCATATTTGATTGACTCACCCTCACTTCAGAGAAGGATGTATTAGAAAGGTTTTTTGTTCCTCTCCTAATGGAGTAAAATAAAAGCATGTCTTTATTTATGCACTTAGTACAGATCATCCGTGTCAACAATCAAATTGGGTCATATTCTATCATTCTGAGGCTGCTTTCATGTGTAGAGTTTGGCCCATCTTCTTGCCATCTCACTTTGGAAATCTCATAACATTTCATTAGTTTGAAGGCAGTCTTCAGAACTACCATCTGATAAACCTATTCTGGGTGCAGAGCAGTGTATATATAGGTCATCAAGCAGCTGCTTAGCATTTAAATGTACTCACACATTTACAAAATTTTTACTGCTTAATAATGGGGAAAGCAGATCAGGAGCAGCCAAATGTAAAAATATATCTGAAGGTATTCTGTTCATTGACAGTATGAATCAATGCTGCTATCATTAGAGAAGTACAGGTGGAGCAGCACAATTAATAGCATGAAAGTTAGTAATATTTTTTGAAATGAAAAAACAAATGATGTTGTCAAAATTAGATAGCATTTAACAAAATAGTTAGGAATAGAAATATGTGATAATGCTTAAGAAGCCCCCCCTTTCTTAGCATATTCAGCCCTATTTATTAGCTTCTATACCTCCAATCTATGATCTTGCCAATAATACATCCAAATGATTCTAATGTTCACTTAATTTGCATGCCTCAAAGCCATCATGATAAATTATTTCATAACTCTGTTATATTTTCACAAATAGCTATGCTAAAATGTCAAATGGTTCGAAAGGTTCAAGTTAGTATCAGAGAATATATAGTATACAACCTGCAATTCTTACTCTTCATAAGGACATCCACAAGACAAGAAACCCCAAAGAATAAATGATAGCGTTAGAACACCGAGTCCTCCCTTACCTCTTCCATGTACAAGCACCAGCAGATGTATTGACCCTCCCCCTCCTCCTTTCCCACTTGCACCAGCAGAAGCACTGATTTCCTCCCCACCCTACCCACACCAGGCAAGCAATACCAAAAGCATCCCAAAGAGACCTTGATCTAGAGTCCATCAAAAACTACAGTCCATAACACAATACTTCACTATCGTAGACAGGCTCTCTCTTGCCAACAATGTAGTGAGAGAACACTTTTGCAAAAACGAGATTGGGTGACTAGCAGCTTGCTGTTCCAATGCAACTATGTAGACATAACGTAGGCATAGAAACTACAGCACAGCACAGACCCTTCGGCCCACAAAATTGTGCCAAACATGTCCCTACCTTAGAAATTACAAGGCTTACCCATAGCCGTCTATTTTTGTAAGCTCCATTATTGATCCAAAAGTCTCTTAAAAGACCCTATCATATCCACCTCCATCACCATTGCCAGCAGCCCATTCCACACACTCACAACTCTCTGCATAAAAACATACCCCTGACATCTCCTCCCCAGCACCTTAAACCTGTGTCCTCTTATAGCAACCACTTCAGCCCTTGAAAAAAGCCTCTGACTATCCACATGATCAATTCCTCTCATCATCTTATATACTTCTATCAGGTCACCTCTCATCCTCTATCACTCCAAGGAGAAAAGGCGGTGTTCACGCAACCTGTTTTCATAAGGCATGCTCCCCAATGAAGGCAACATCCTTGTAGATCTCCTCTGCACCCTTTCTATGGCTTCCACATCCTATCTGTAGTGAGGCGACTAGAACTGAGCACAGTACTCCATGTGGGGTCTGACCAGGGTCCTACATAGCTGCAACATTACCTCTCGGCACCTAAATTCAATTCTATGATTAATGAAGGCCAATACACCGTAAGCCTTCTTAACCACAAAGTCAATCTGCGCAGCTGCTTCGAGCATCCTATTGACTCGGACCCCAAGATCCCTCTGATCCTCCACACTGCCAAGAGTCTTACCATTAATACTATATTCTGCCATCATATTTGACCTATCAAAATGAACCACTTCCCACTTAACTGTGTTGAACCCTATCTGCCACTTCTCAGCCCAGTTTTGCAACCTGTGACAGCCCTCCACGCTGTCCACAACACCTCCAACGTTTGTGTCATCAGCAAATTTACTAACCCATCCCTCCACTTCCTCATCCAGATCATTTATAAAAATCATGAAGAGTAAGGTTCCCTGAGCAAACCCTTGAGGTACACTAGTGGTCTCCAACCGACATACAGAATATGACCCGTCTACACTCACACTTTGCCTTCTGTGGGCAAGCCAGTTCTGGATCCACAAAGCAATGTCCCCTTGGATCCCATGCCTCCTTACTTTCTCAATAAGCCTTGCATTTTCAGTCCACTGCAAGTCAGCACTACAATCACCAAGGTCCTTTTCCGTAGTGAATACTGAAGTAAAGTATTCATTAAGTACCTCTGCTATTTCCTTCGGTTCCTTACACACTTTCCCACTGTCTCACTTTATAGGTCCTATTCTTTCACGTCTTATCCTCTTGCTCTTCACATACTTGTAGAATGCCTTGGGGTTTTCCTTAATCCTGCCTGCCGAAGCCTTCTCATGGCCCCTTCTGGCTCCCCTAATTTCCTTTTTAAACTCCTTCCTGTTAGCCTTATAATCTTCTAGATCTCTAACATTACCTGGATCTCAAAACCTTTTGTAAGCTTTTCTTTTCTTCTTGACTAGATTTATTACAGCCTTTGTACATCGCGGTTCCTGTACTTCACCATAACTTCCCTGTCTCATTGGAATGTACCTATGCAGAATTCCACACAAATATCCCCTGAACATTTGCTACATTTCTTCTGTACTTTTCTCTGAGAACATCTGTTCCCAACTTAAGTTTCCAATTTCCTGCCTGATAGCCTCATAATTCCCTTTACTCCAATTAAACACTTTTCTAACTTGTCTGTTCCTATCTCTCTCCCATGCTATTGTAAAGGAGATTCAATTATGATCAATATCTCCAAAATGCTCTCCCATTGAGAGTTCATTTCCCAATACCAAATCAAGTGCAGTCTCTCCTCTTGTAGCTTATCTACATACTGTGTCAAGAAACCTTCCTGAACACACCTAACAAACTCCACCCCATCTAAATCCCTTGCTCTAGGGAGATGCCAATCGATACTTGGGAAATTAAAATCTCCTATCACAATAACTCTGTTATTATTACACCCTTCCAGAATCTGTTACCTTGTCTGCTCTTTGATGTCCCTGTTATTATTGGGTGGCCTATAAAAAACACCCAGTAGAGTTATTGACCTCTTCCTGTTCCTAACCTCCACCCACAGAAACTCCGTAGACAATCCCTCCATAACGTTCACCTTATCTTCTACGTTGCTTCACCGAGACCCCCACCTCCACTGCTGTCTTTAAATGTGTAATATATATTTAATATGTACTGCAAGTTATTCAATATCTTAAACTTTTCCCATTATAAATACTCAGATGAATCACACTTGGCAGTTTTGAAAACTTCAGGTCTCTTCTCCAAAGTAATAAAGTCAGTGCGTACAGCTTTTTCCTATAATTCCCAAATGTCGCAGTAATCTTCCTGATTCACCTCGGTTCTCTCTCAATGACAACAAAATATTTTCAATGGTAATGTAACAAAACTAAGTACAGTTCCCCACACAAGGTACAAGAGAAAAAGAACGTAACTTACATTAGTACAGCACTCACTGCTCCTAAAGGAAAATAAAGAGAAGACTTCTTGAAATACTGCCACATATAATATGATAAAATGTGGCAAACAAATTTAACTCAGATGATTTTCACAAATAGCAGAAGGACAAATGCATCTCTATCTTATTTTAACATGTTGATCATGAATGAATGTTGAGCAAGATACCTGAAACAGAACCTAACTTTATTATTTGTATGAAGCAGCCATATGGATGTTTCAGCAACACAATCAACTGGCCTGCTTTTGTGGAATTTTATAAATGGACATAGTTAACGTCCCCCTTCATCATTTTTGTCGTCGGATGCTGAAATAACTCATTTCTGCAGTCATGGCATTTCTTTTGTGTGTAGCTGGCACTGTTTCTTTGAAGCCACTGTGCTGGCCCCTTGGAGTATGTCAATAATTGCAGGCCAGGGGGTGTGGAAGGGGATGAGTCCCAGCAGTATGATGATATCTGTAGGAAGTTGCCCATACAGCAACAATTGTAAAACATTGCTTTAGATAAACGAGGGCTTGCTTCAGTGGAATGTTTGTTCAGAGAGACCTTTTCAAACCCCTCATATATAAAAATGATAAATGGAAGAAACAACTTGCTTCAACGGACATTTAAACTACACTTCCATCTTCTTGCTGGACTATTTCCATTGGAGACCCTCTCTGCTCACTATAATCACATTCTTCCTTCCTTTAACTTAGCAATTGGAACAGTATGAACTACAAATTCCCCAGATTTAGCATTAATCCCATCCTGAAGGCTTTTAGACTGATTCTGCTTAGAGCATGTGTGGATTTCAAGGGGTCAGAGAGAATTCATACTCCTTGCCTGAGACACATTCTTCTTCTGTCAGTCAGTTCAAATTGCCTGAGCTGAAACATACACCTACTAACAAGTTGAATTTGTAGCATTCCCTAGTTCCCCACCCTTACTATATCAGTTCTATTTACCATAGCCAAATGAATCAGGTCAGGATAAAGGTTTGACAACTGACTTGGAAATTTCCAAGTATTATTGTGGAGAAATGATGTGATTTACAATATCTCTTTTTATTACCATAAACTAAATGAAAGCTGCAGACTCTCAGTATGATAATAAATCAAGATATGTATGACAAGTAGAGGAGTGAGAACGGCAGTAAAGGAACACTAGAATTTGAAAATGGTGATTCAAAAATATTATCTTAGCAAAATATTAGCAATTATGCTGAATCTGATGGAGGCTATCACTCAGTCTGTCTTAACTCTGCGCTTTCAATGAAGAAAAGTAGGAAAATTAAGAAATTTGAGAAGGAAGCCAGGTGGCCGCTTACAATTCTGATTTACGGAGTCATGAAGAAGGGTCTCAGCCCAAAATGTCAACTGTTTATTCATTTCCATAGATGCAGTCTGACCTGCTGAGTTCCTCCAGCATTTTGTGTGCATTCTTTCAGATTTCCAGCATCTGCAGACTTTCTCATGTTTATGATTTATTCTTTGCCCAGTCCACATTCCTGGATGGTTGCTATATGCCTTGGTTCACCTAGCAACCAAAAAGTTGGGAACAATCCATGTGCAGATAAACAAACTCCCTGGAGAAGTGAATTCCCAAAACCGGATGGAATGTCTCAGAGAAAAATTAAATCACTGATATGCCAGAGGAATAGAGCAGGGGGCAATGACCAACCTTATGTTTTAGGAAAGCTTACAAGGAAGAACAAAAGCCATGGAGGATGAGGAGCACCTCAGTAGAGTTCCGGAGCACATAGCTGAGGTAGATGAAGCTATCAAGTGAATCTAAAGACATTGAGATAAAAGATCAGACATGATCTTTCTGGACAGAGGAGGAGATACTAGATGGTGTCTGTGGTAACTTCTACTTTACAAAAAGACCACTTGATAACTTGATGCCCAAAAGATCATCTTTATCTGGGACGGTAAATGATATTCACAATACGGAGGCTTCCAGGTACCTCATGCAGCATGGGTGGAGGAACTATATACAATGCATACTGGGAGTAAAAAGAGCGGAAGTAAAGACCCCGCCAACCCCGGATCCCGCCTCTTGCTACCAATAGCTTCCTGATTAGTTTTAACTTACTTTTAATAATACTCACATTACAATTCTTCTTCCCCTTTAAAATCCAACATTCCCCAAATATAGAAGAACTAGGAAATAAAAACAGTGGTATCATTAGCAACAGGTTACCAATACAAAAGCACCTAAAAAACATGGCAAATTCAACATTCAATCTAACAACAGAGGAAACTATCCAATCAAAGATTCAGTCTGTCAGGAGGTTTGCGAGGGTGCTGCGATCTACGCACTACTCCCGGTGACCCAGCATGCACTGCTGGTGAGGATGCTTTGGGTGGATCTAGTGTTGGGGGCACGAGAGGGGACTGTGTATCTGCGTGAGAATGTCCATCCTCTTCAGGGGACTCTGCCCCCTCTGCCAGTGTCTCTCCCTCTGGCAAAGTCACTGGTGGACATGCTTCCCCAATAGTCTGTTTCACCATTGGAAATTCCATGGAACTGTCTACCTCTGAGGCGGAATCATGATGCAGGTGCACATGGTCCTGATGTCTGCGGAAAACACGCCCATCAGTCAGCTTAACAACATAGGAGACTGGACCACTCTGCTTAAGAATAACACCAGGTAGCCATTGCTGATTGTTTTTCATATAGACGTTGTCATCCGGTTCTAACTGTCTGTCTCGCACATGTTGATCATGTCGCTCCTTCTGCTTTACCTGCTTTCTCTCCACTTTTGCCTTCATGTCCGGGAGCAGCAGGTCCAAACTTGACTTAGGCCTATGCCCCATCAGCATCTCTGCTGGAGTGTGTGCAGTTGTAGTCTGTGGAGTGAGGCGGTATTTAAACAGGAAACATGAAAACCGGGTACTAAGAAAGTCCCCTGTCATCCGCTTCAGGCCTTGCTTCACTTCTGAACAGCCGACTCAACCAAACCATTTGAAGCTGGGTGGAAAGGGGCCGTCCAAATGTGACGAATGCCATTCTGCCGCATGGACTTACCGAACGGTCACTGGTGAATTATCATTCACTGGTCATTATCAGCGACCAGAGTATCAGGCAACCCATGGACTGCAAACACTTGCCTGAGTTTGTCTGTGGTTGAGGGGGCTGTGATGTTGCTCATGATGTGAGCTTCAATCCATTTGGAATGCGCATCTACCATTACAAGAAACATCTGTCCCATAAAGGGGCCAGCAAAGTCCAAATGTAGCCTAGACCAGGGGTAGACTAGCTACTCCCATGGGTGCAAAGGAGCTGGTGGTGCCATGTTCTGATTGATCTGACACTGCGTGCATGATTTTACCTTGTTCTCCAGATCCTGATCCATTCTTGGCCACCAGATGAAGGATCTTGCAAGGCTTTTCATTCGAGACACGCCTTGTTGAGTCTCATGAATTTCCTTCACAATCTGTGAATGGCCAGGCAGAGGCATGCTGACCCTTGCCCCCCAGAAAATGCAACCATCCTGCAGACTCAGTTCCCTCTTGTGTTTGGCATAAGGTCTCAGTTCCTCTCCTTCCTCAACTCTGGGCCAAACTTGTCAAAGAAAAATCTTGACTTCAGACAGGACTGGGTCCCTCTCTGTCCATTGCTTGATCTGGGTTGCCTTTACGGGTGTCGCGGACAGCCTCTCCGATGAAAACAGTCTCTGGAGGCACATACGTAGTAACAGGTGTCTCAGGTAAAGGGAGTCGACTCAGCGCATTTGCGTTTGCATTATCCCCACCCGCTCTGTACACAATAGTATACTGTTAGGCTGACAATGTGAGAGCCCAACGCTGTATCCTGGCTGAGGCTAGCGGTGGGATGCATCTGGTCTCCCTAAAAAGGCTCATCAGTGGTTTATGGTCCGTATAAATTGTGAATGCACGTTCATAGAGGCACTGATGAAAGCATTTGACCACAAAAACAATGGCCAGACCTTCTTTGTCTAGCTGTGAATATCCCTCCTCAGCAGCTGTCAGGGTACATGAAGCAAAACCAATAGGCTTCTCTGAACGGTCCTCCATTACGTGTGAGAGAACTGCCCCGCCTCCATTGGACAAAGCGTCACAAGAAAGGGTGATCTCCTTGTCTGGGTCATAGTGAACGAGCAGCTTCACTGAGTGCAGGAGTTCTTTCACTTCCTTGAAAGCTTCCTCCTGCTCTTCACCCCACTGCCACTCAGTGTTATTGTGAAGCAACTTATACAGTGGGGCCAAAACCTTTGAGAGGTCCTGAAGAAACTTGCCAATAATTCACCATGCCCCAAAACGATCTGAGTTCAGTGATGCTCCTGGGGCTTGGGGCCTCCTTAATACCTCTCACTTTGTCCTCCACTGGGCAAAGCCCCTCAGCTGTAATCTTGTGTCCCAGGTAGGTCACATTCGGAGCCAGGAAGACACATTTTCTGCATTTCAACCACAGCCCTGCGTCTGAGAGCCTCTTCAGCACCTGTTCTAAGTTAGCCAGATGCTCCCCCTCCGTGGCTCCCGTGATCAAAATATCATCAAGATACACTGCTACATGCGGAATCCCCTGCAGCAAAGCGTCCATTGTCCTTTGGAAAATGGTGGGGCTAGACGCCACTCCAAACACCAGGCGATTGTATTTGAATAATCCCTTGTGCGTATTGATGGTGACACATTCTTTTAAATCCTCGTCGAGCAGCAGCCGTTGGTAGGTGTGGCTCATATCCAGCTTTGTGAACAGCTTACCCCCCGACAGGGTCGCAAACAGGTCAGCCACCCATGGCAATGGGTATTCCTCCAGCTTAGAGACCCGATTCACTGTAAGCTTGTAGTCCCCACATATCCTCACCGTTTTATCCACTTTCAAAACTGGAACAATGGGAGCCGCCCACCTTGAAAACTGGAGCGGCTCAGTGATGCCCAGCCCCTGTAAACGTACCAGCTCCACCTCGACTTTGCCTTTCATGGCATAGAGCACTGACCTGGGCTTAAAAAAATGTGGTGTGGCCTTAGGGTCAACATGGAGTTTCACAGTCACGCCCTTCAGTGTGCACAGCTCATTCCTGAAAACGTCACTGTACCACTGCAGAATATTCCTCTGTCATGTGTGCATACTTAATTTCATGCCAGTTGAGCCAGATTTTGCAAAGCCAATCGCAGCCCAAAAAACTGGGCCCACTGCCCTTAGCTATCACCAGCCTGGCTTCAGCTTTCTGACCCCCGGCTGAAATATTCACATATAACACCCCTAAATGAGGTATGGGCTGCCCTGTGTAGGTCCAGAGTTAGAGCTTAGATGGTCTGATGGGAGACAGGTTGGACCCCCATGTCCTCCTGTAGGTCTCTTCACTAATGACCGATGCAGTAGCCCCTGAATCAATCCTGAACTTAATGTCCTTTCCCTTGACAGTGACTGTGGCATAATATAGTTCAGGTGGTCCCTCGTCTGTTTCCACCCCAAACATATTGTAGACACACGCTGCCTCCTCGTCTGCTTCTCCTAGGTGGTGTGTGGCTGCCCGCATCTGTTGAGCTTTCCCTGCCCAGGCTTAACCTTACACTTTATGCTCCTGCACTTTTTAACTAAATGTCCCTTCTTGCTACAAGCATGAGAGACAGTATCTTTGAATTTACAAACATTTGCATAGTGCGTTCCTCCACACCGAAAACATTCCACCCGCTTTGCCTGTTTACCGGTCTCCCTTCTGACTTGGAGCACTGCCGTCCACTACGACCCCCCCACCCCATATCCTTTCTGTATATCCTTGGCATTATTAACAGCCAACACCATGCCTTGAGCAATTTCTAGGGCTGTCTTGATAATCAACCGTGGGGTTTCCCCAAACAAGTGGCATTGTACGGCATCATTATTATTGCTGCATACTAATCTATCACGGAGCATGTAATCTGACACGGCTCTGAAATCGCAATGCTCTGACAGCTGCCGAAGCTTGGCCGCAGACTGACCTGGCTTCCTGACATGGCTGTGAAACTTGAACCATTGAACTATCACCAAAGGCTTCGGATTGTGGTGGTTCCCCACGAGCTTGACCAGTTTGTCTTATGGAATTTCTCCCGGTTTCTGCGGTGTAGCTAAGTTCTGTATCAGCTTGTATATCTTTGCCCCACACACACTCAGGAGAATAGAGCGCTTCTTAACCTCCTCAGTGATTCCATTAGCACAGAAAAAGTGGCCCAACCTTTCCTCATACTCCGGCCACTCCTCGACTTGCTCGTGGAACACACAGACCGTTCCGAACGTAGCCATCCGAACACGAGGCTTCACGCCCGCTCACAGCTCCTGATCGAAAACTGGGCCGACCCGTCCACAAAACCAGTTTACCTCGTCGCCAAAAATATGTGGTAACTTCTGCTTTACAAAAAGACCACTCGACAACTTGATGGCCAACAGAGCATCTTTATCTGGGACGGTAAATGGTATTTACAATACAGAGGCTTCCAGGTACCTCGTGCGGCATGGGTGGAGGAAATATATACAATGCATACTGGGAGTTGTTACGCTTGTGCCCACCTCCTTTTTGAGAATCGCAAGATCGCTATTAAATCAGGTCAGGAGACTCAGGAAATGAGAGAGAGACGTTTGGAATGTCCTGGCCCTCAGCGATACAAAGCCACGGAACAGGTCATTGTCTCCTGGAGACGGAATTGTGTATTGAATACTGTGCTTCATGGAAGCCCTCAGGCAACGTGGGCTGGTATCATTCCACCCTGATTGACATTTGAGACCCCGTGAGTGGGGATAAAAGAGGGTCTGGGGAACGTCCCCTTGACACACACCAGGAGAAATGCTAGAAGTCCCGTGACAGCGTTTAATAGCGACAGCCGGTGGAGGGCCCACGTGAGTCCTTTCCCGTTGCCCGGGATTGAGGCCCTACCACGGAAGGCGGCTTAGAAAAGGAAGAGATCACCACCGATGCCATTTCAAAAGATCGACATCATAAAACGGAAACCGGGCAAGTTCTAAACCTCCGTCTCTCCCTCCAACCAAAAGCTGCAGCTTGAATGAACTAAAGTGACTTTTATATTTCCATCGGACAATACATTATCCCCCTAGACAATGATAGAGCTATTTCTTATTGATTATTATTATACCCGCGCTTTTAGATTTAGTATTGGCGACGTATATTATCTGTATGTTTGCATTGATATTATTTTTGTGTATTTTTATCAATAAATACTTTTAAAAATAGTACCATCAGACTTCAGCGGACCTCTCTATCTTTGCTGGTAAGTGACCCAGTTAAGGGGTACGTAACAGAGTAAAAAGAGCGGAAGTAAAAACCCCACCAACCCCGGATCCGTCTCTTGCTACCAACAGCTTCCCGATTAGTATTAACTTACTTTTAATAATACACATATTACAACAGTGTCCTCTAAGAACAAAGAATATAATGCAGTTAAACCCTGTGGAGAGTGCAGAAAGTTAAGTCACTGTGGTCACCAAGAACATCATTTCTGACTTTGGCTGTGGCAGGTTTTTGCTTAGGGGTGGTAGGGCGTGTTAGAAACCACACTGCATGGTTTCAAACAGGAATAAAAGGAGTCCAAATAAGTGAAGGTAACATTTCAAGTAATAAGGGATAGTACTATGGTCACAGATCATACAGTTTCTGGTACTGTATTTTAAATAGCTGAAAAATCATGTTAATAGTCATGGATGAGGAGGGAGGTATTTATTTATTGAGATACATCATGGAGAAGGCCCTTCTGGCCCTTCGAGCCATGCCACCCTGCAATTCCCCAGTTTAAACCTTGCCTAATCACGGGACAATTTACATTGACTGATTGACCTACCAACCAGTATGTGCAAGGAATCTAGAGCACCCAGAGGAAACCCACGTGGGGAGAATGTACAAACTCCTTACAGGCAGCAGCGGGAAATGATTCCAGGTCACCTGCACTGTAGAGCGTAGTGGTTAGCACTTCGCTACTGTGCCCCAACTAACAAGAGAATGGGAAAGTCAAGTGATATCCTGCTGGAACAATTACATTAATACATAATTTGTTCTCGCTGGAGCAGAGGAGGCTGAGGGGTGACCCTAATGATGGTAAAGAAGATTATGAAGGGGATGGATAATCTGAATTATTTCTTTCCCTTAGTAGAGGCATCTAAAACAGAGGGCATAAGGTGAAAGGTAAGGGGTTTTGTGGGGATCTGAGTGGGAATATCTTTTTATTCACCAAGCAGGTTGTTGGAGTCAAGAGGTAACTGCCGAATGAGGTGGTGGGGTCGGATCACTAATGGCATTTAAGAAGTGTCTAAAACAGGTGCTTGAATTGCCAAGGTATAAAGGCTTCATGCTCAGAGCAGGAAAATAGGACTAGAATGGATAGGTTAAACAGGAGGCAGTATCGCTGTGGGCCAAAGAGCCCTATTTCTGTCTTGTACAACTCTATGACTATGAAGTTACAGATGGACAGTGAATGCTGACGTCAACAGGAGCATACGGGTACTAAAAAATAAATATAATAAAAAGCCTCTTTCAGGAGTTTACATCATCCTTACTATTATGGTGTTCTTTGATAATGCAAATCCATTCTTGATCGTAAAACAGTCAGAAAAAACTATGATTGTGGACTGGTTCAGCCCAGTGGGAATTAGTAGAACAGAATTACAAATAAATCAGCAGATAGTACAATCTCTGTCCAATCTTTATTCAATTCTTAGATACTTCTGGGAGCTCAGGTGACTAACAAGGCCGATATGGGAACTGCAGATGATTCGCAAATAGACAATAGGGTCAAATCTCTGACCATCCAGTGATGGAAGAAAAAAAACTACACAAAGCCTAAGGGAATGAAATAAATATTCTTGAAATTCTTTGACATTGACTTCTTTTGAAGAGATTTTGTTTTGGAGAGAATGTACAGTATATTGAAGAGAATAGGCACAACAAACAGCATTCATGGGTACTGTATAAGAAGCAAGAACAGATTTAAGTGTTTTTGGCAGACAATGGCTTTTGTGAAGGAAAATTGATTTGATGGATTCCTTGCCAAGTCAGTGATGAATTGTATGATGGCCCCAAAATAGACAACAAAGAAATTAAAGTTAAACTTTACTCTGATTGGTCAGAATGTACAAATCCCCTTTCATATCTGTGGGTGATTTATAGAGAGAATGAGATGGCAGGAAAAGCTAATTCATTTGGAAAACTTGAGAGTTTTTGCTTTGAATATTTTGTGGCATTGGCTTGACTCACAGTTTCGGAGAATCAGACGGTTGTCATTCATGCAATATTGATGGATAGAGTGCATAATCTAGACTGATGCTTCAGTGCAGTATGGAGAGGTATTGCATTCTCAGAGGTGCTGCCTTACATATGAAAATTTAATATATGACCCTATCTGCTTTAACTACTAAACTGAGATAAAGAGAAGCATTAAAAATTCCCCAGAAAGCCTTGTTAAGCAGCACATTACCCCATTTAAGAGAATCAAAGAGATCTGAAAACACAGATACATAAATCAAACTGATGTGATCATAAAGTATGTAAATACTGTTGTTCATTTATAGAGAAAATAGAAGAAAAAGCAATAGAATTAGCTGGAATTTTGACCAGATTTTTTCTTCGAAAGCTATAAATCAAATACATATTACAACACTAATATAAAATGGATAAAATACTATTATGTTACAAAGCTTTATAGCATGTGGTTATCAGGAAATACTTGTATGTTTGAGTTATTTCTTAACAGGAGATCAAATAGTGGTCTATAAAATTAAGAACTGATTAATAAGGAAGGTGTGGAGAAAAAGATTTCCATTTGATTATAAGTCTATAATAAAAGAGTGTAAATGTAGTATAGCATTTAATGGATCAAATGAAGAATTCGGGAGCAAATAAAAGAGGTATGAATTATTTTTATTAATATGAAGGAAGGTAGACTAACTTCAGCAGAGGAATGGCTGCAGTAAGGAGAAACTGCATGCCGACCTGAGCAAGCAGGGAATAAAAATACTGAGTTACGGCTTTAAATGGTAATGGGTTGGGGAGGTGGTAGACATGCAGAGTATAAACACTAATGTAGACCATTAGGGCAGAATAGCCTGCTTCAATTCAATAATTTCTGCACACATGCATACTATTAAAAAATAAGAATTGTTCTACTTGCAAAGGCACTGCATCATGTTTCTGTGGCATATAATGCCTTAGCTGGTGAAGTAGCCTGTATGGTCGGCCAATCTGCTGTTGAGTTCCTGCAGGATTACAATGCCGGAGAAATTAACTAAACATATTTGCATGCCAAATATCATGCACCACCTTCCGAAAGAAATTGACTCATTGTTTGTTGCTTCACTCCCCAGTTTTCCAGAAGAGAAACAGGACTGGAACTATTTTTATTCTTTTCCAATGCTCCTACATATTCCTCAGTTATTCTTCCCACTGAATTCAATAGAAGACAGGGAGAGTTAGATAATTGGTGCTTTACACCACTCACCAATAGTTAGAATTAATCTGATTAATTATAAAATGCAATTTTCGTTGACTGTAATCTGCAAAATTCAATTGCTACCAATAAGCAAAATAGTTGAATGTTCATCAAGCCTTATTAATTGTTGTTAATTCCAATATGAGAGTGTTAGAGGCTATGTATGTGCAGGCAGTATCATATGTTAATTTTAAGGATTAGCATGACAAATAATGCAGAAATTGGGCACTGTAATCATACTTATAGACATAAGATGCACAAATTCACCTTGCTGCACCCTGTAGTCAATCCAGTCCGGATTCAAAGATGGAAGAAAATGGAGAATTTCTGTTTTAGAACAAAAGAATCTAAGATTAATTTCTCAACTATTCTTTTCCTGCGATGACATCAGCCATAGCAGGAGTTAAAATTTTAATATTAAGACAAAACTTTCTATGTAAATATTCAGAGGTGTCATAGAGAGATAGAGTACAAAAACGGGCTATTTGGCCTGTTTCCATGCTAACCACCAGCCACATAGAAACATAGAAAATAGGTGCAGGAGTAGGCCATTCAGCCCTTCGAGCCTGCACCGCCATTCAGTATGATCATGGCTGATCATCCAACTCAGAACCCTGTACCTACTTTCTCTCCATACCCCATGATCCCTTTAGCCATAAGGGCCATATTTAACTTCCTCTTAAATATAGCCAATGAACTGGTTTCAACCGTTTCCTTTGGCAGAGAATTCCACAGATTCACCACTCTCTGTGTGAAGAAGTTTTTCCGCATCTCGGTCCTAAAAGGCTTCCCCTTTATCCTTAAACTGTGACCCCTCATTCTGGACTTCCCCAACATCGGGAACAATCTTCCTGCATCTAGCCTGTCCAATCCCTTTAGAACTTTATACATTTCAATAAGATTCCCCCTCAGTCTTCTAAATTCCAGCAAGTATAAGCCTAGTTGATCCAGTCTTTCTTCACATGAAAGTCCTGCCATCCCAGGATTCAATCTGTTGAACCTTCTTTGTACTCCCTCTAAGGCAAGAATGTCTTTCCTCAGATTAGGGGACCAAAACTGCACACAATATTCTAGGTGCAGTCTCACCAAAGTCTTGTACAACTGCAGTAGAACCTCCCTGCTCCTGTACTCAAATCCTTTTGCTATGAATGCCAACATACCATTCGCCTTTTTCACCACTTGCTGTACCTGCATGCCCACTTTCAATGACTGGTGTATAATGGCACTCAGGTCTCGTTGCATCTCCCCTTTTCCTAATCGGCCACCATTCAGATAATAATCTGTTTTCCTGTTCTTGCAACCAAAGTGGATAACCTCACATTTATCCACATTAAATTGCAACTGCCATGAATTTGCCCACTCACCTAACCTATCCAAGTCACCCTGCATCCTCTTAGCATCCTCCT
This sequence comes from Hypanus sabinus, assembly GCF_030144855.1. Taxonomy (NCBI): domain Eukaryota; kingdom Metazoa; phylum Chordata; class Chondrichthyes; order Myliobatiformes; family Dasyatidae; genus Hypanus; species Hypanus sabinus. The sequence continues at coordinate 81,379,340 of NC_082707.1, read as the reverse complement.
CACAGCTAACACCGCCGCCCAGCTTCGTGTCATCCGCAAACTTGGAGATGTTGCATTTATTCCCTCGTCTAAATCATTAATAGTTATTGTGAACAACTGGGGACCCAGCACTGAGCCTTGTGGTACCCCACTAGTCACTGCCTGCCATTCTGAGAAGGTCCTGTTTATTCCCACTCTTTGCTTCCTGTCTGCCAACCAATTCTCTATCCACATCAATACCATACCCCCAATACCATGTGCTTTAAGTTTGCACACTAATCTCCTGTGTGGGACCTTGTCAAAAGCCTTTTGAAAATCCAAATATACCACATCCACTGGTTTTCCCCGACTACTCTATTAGTTATATCCTCAAAAAATTCTATAAGATTCGTCAGACATGATTTTCCTTTCACAAATCCATGCTGACTTTGTCCGATGATCTCACCTCTTTCCAAATGTGCTGTTATCACATCTTTGATAACTGACTCTAGTATTTTCCCCACCACCGATGCCACAGATTTACACCAATCATATATTAATCCTATTCTTTATTCTCCTAATATTCCCATCTACTCCTTCAAGATTCTGCCATTCAATCATCACCTAAACGTACATAAGATTGTGACAAATCAGCATATAGAAGGGATCTTGAAAATTTAGCTGAATGGTGCCACAATAACAACCACACACTCAATGTCAGCAAAACCAAACAGCTGACTATTGACTACTATCCTCCCCACCATCGACACGTCCACAAAGATCACCGTCACTGGAAAGTATCATCCATCGTCAAAGTCTCCCTCAAACTAGGCCATGCTCTCTTCTCACTGCTACCATCTGGAAAGTGGCACAGGAGCCTTAGGTCCCATACCACTATGTTCAGAAACAGTTATTAGCCTTTGTCTATCAGGCTCCTGAACCCACAGATAATTTCACTTGCAACAACATTGAACTGTTTCCATAACCTATGAACTCACTTTCAAGAACTCTACAACTCATGTTCTCAATACTTAATATTTTATTTTTGGACAATTTATTGTCTTTTGCACATTGTTTGTCTGACTTTGCTGCATGCAGTTTTTCATTGATTCTATTGTCAAATGAATCTCAGGCTAGTATATGGTGACATATATGTAATTTGATTTTAAAAAATTGCTTTGAACAGATCAAGGGGCAATTTACAGAGGCCAATTAAACCTTTGCAATGTGGGAGGAAATTGGAGCATCAGGAAGAATCCCATATTTTCAAGGGGGAGAACACACATCGAAACAGCAAAGGGTCATAATTGAAATCTCATTTCTGGCATTGTTCAGCAGTTGTTGAACTAGATGTATCACCAGATGACCCATCAGGACTCCCCACTCCTGATCATAATCTGAAGATTTCTGCTGAAGCCTGTAAGTAGAGGAAATACTTAGATTGCTATTTTCTGGAGTCCTTCCACAATTATTTTCTAAGCAGTTAACTGGATAATTAACATTTAGTTGAGATGTTGGGGTCCAAAATTATCCATTGTATAGAATGGGAATGAAAAAGATTACATGTCTCTGTACAATAGATTTATTATAACACACAAAAAGTAAACACACAAAAAGTAGATGATCTCATCTACTGCCACAAAGTCTCTACTCAGTTGGTACTTACTATAGGTACTTACTCAATTCCATTCAGAAATTCCAGCCATTGACTTCTTCTTCAATTGTTACAAGAATTTCAATTTGAAGAGACTAGAGGAGAGGAGGTTAGTTCACAAATAGAGAAAGCTGGTAGACAGTGTGTGAGGGAGGATAGGCAGGTGATAGAGAAGGGGAGCGCTCAGACTGAAGATGTAGGGGAGAAGGAAGAAAAAGATAATAAAGTTGATCGCATCTTTAGGGATAAACAGAGAGGAAGAGATGGGGGGTTTCTTAAATGCATCTATTTTAATGCTAGGAGCATTGTAAAAAAGGTGGATGAGTTTAAAGCATTGATTGATATCTGGAGATATGATGTTGTAGCTATTAGTGAAACATGGTTGCACTATGTGTGATTGGCAACTAAATATTCCTGGATTTTGTTGCTTCAGGTGTGTTAGAATTGGAGGGACAAGAGGAGGAGGTGTTGCATTGCTTGTCAGAGAAAATATTACAGCGATGCTTTGGCAGGATAGATTAGAGGGCTCATCTAGGGAGGCTATTTGGTTGGAATTGAGGAATGGGAAAGGTGTAGTAACACTTATAGGGGTGTATTATAGATCACCTAATGGGGACTGAGAATTGGAGGAGCAGATTTGTAAGGAGATAGCAGATATTTGTAGTAAACACAAGGTTGTGATTGTGGGAGATTTTAATTTTCCACACATAGACTGGGAAGCCCATTCTGTAAAAGGGCTGGATGGTTTGTAGTCTGTAAAATGGGTGCAGGATAGTTTTTTGCAGCAATACATAGAGGTACTGACTAGAGAAGGGGCAGTGTTGGATCTCCTGCTAGGGAATGAGATAGGTCAGGTGGCGGAGGTATGTGTTGGGGAGCACTTCGGGTCCAGTGATCACAATGCCATTAGTTTCAATATAAATATGGAGAAGGATAGGTTTGGACCCAGGGTTTTTTTTTGATTTGATTGGAGAAAGGCTAACTTTGAGGAGATGAAAAAGGGCTTAGAAGGAGTAAATTGGGACAACTTGTTTTATGGGAAAGATGTAATAGAGAAATGGAGGTCATTTAAAGGTGAAATTTTGAGGGTACAGAATCTTTATGTTCCTGTTAGTTTGAAAGGAAAGGTTAAAAGTTTGAGAGAGCCATGGTTTTCAAGGGATATTGGAAACTTGATTCGGGGAAAAGAAGGAGATCTACAATAAATATATAGTCAGCATGGAGTAAATGAGGTTCTCGAAGAATATAAAGAATGCAAAAAGAATCTTAAGAAAGAAATTAGAAAAGCTAAAAGTAGATACGAGGTTGCTTTGGCAAGTAAGGTGAAAATGAATCCACAGGGTTTCTACAGTTATATTAATAGCAAAAGGATAGTGAGGGAGAAAATTGGTCCCTTAGAAAATCAGAGTGGACAGCTATGTGTGCAGCTGAAAGAGATGGGGGAGATTTTGAACAATTTCTTTTTTTCGGTATTCACTAAGGAGAAGGATGTTGAATTGTGTAAGGTAAGGGAAACAAGTAGAGAAGTTATGGAAACTATGACAATTAAAGAGGAGGAAGTACTGGCACTTTTAAGGAATATAAAAGTGGATAAATCTCCAGATCCTGACAGGATATTCCCTAGGACCTTGAGGGAAATTAGTGTATAAATAGCAGTGTCTCTAACAGAAATATTTCAAATGTCATTAGAAACGGGGATGGTGCTGGAGGACTGGTCTTTTGCTCATGTGGTTCCATTATTTAAAAATGGTTCTAAGAGTAAACCTAGCAAATATAGGTCTGTCAGTTTGACTTCAGTGGTGGGTAAATTAATGGAAAGTATTCTTAGAGATGGTATATATGATTATCTGGATAGACAGGGTCTGATTAGGAATAGTCAGCATGGATTTGTACGTGGAAGGTCATGTTTGACAAATCTTATTGAATTTTCTGAAGAGTTTACGAGCAAAGTTGATGAGGGTAAAGCGGTGGATGTAGTCTATATGGACTTCAGTAAGGCCTTTGACAAGGTTCCGCACCACGGAAGATTAGTTAGGAAGGTTCAATTGTTAGGTCTTAATATTGAAGTAGTAAAATGGATTCAAAAGTGGCTAGATGGGAGATGCCAGAGAGTAGGGGTGGATAACTCTTTGTCAGGTTGGAGGCCAGTGACTAGTGGTGTGCCTCAGGGATCTGTACTGGGACCAATGTTGTTTGTCATATACCTTAATAATCTGGATGATGGGGTGGTAAATTGGATTAGTAAGTATGCAGATGATACTAAGGTAGGTGGCATTGTGGGTAATGAAGTAGGTTTTCAAAGCTTGCAGAAAGATTTAGGCCAGTTAGCAGAGTGTGCTGAAGGATGGCAGATGGAGTTTAATGCTGATAAGTGTGAGGTGTTACATTTTGGTAGGAATAATCCAAATAGGACATACATGGTAAATGGTAGGGCATTGAGGAATGCAGTAGAACAGAGTGATCTAGGAATAATGGTGTATAGTTCCCTGAAGGTGGAATCTCATGTGGATAGGTTGTTGAAGAAAGCTGTTGGTATGCTAGCCTTTATAAATCAGAGCATTGAGTATAGGAGTTGGGATGTAATGTTCAAATTGTACAAGGCATTGGTAAGGCCGAATTTGGAGTATTGTGTACAGTTCTGGTCACCGAATTATAGGAAAGATATTAACAAAATGGAGAGAGTACAGAGGAGATTTACCAGAATGTTACCTGGGTTTCAGCACCTAAGTTATAGGGGAAGGCTGAACAGGTTAGGTCTTTATTCTTTGGAGCGTAGAAGGTTGAGGGGGAACTATTTAGAGGTATTTAAAATAATGAGGGGGATAGATTGAGTTGACGTGGATAGGCTTTTTCCATTGAGAGTAGGGGAGATTCAAACAAGAGGACATGAGTTGAGAGGTAGGGGGCAAAAGTTTAAGGGTAACACTAAGGGGAATTTCTTTACTCAGAGAGTGGTAGCTGTGTGGAATGAGCTTCCAGTAGAAGTGGTAGAGGCAGGTTCAGTATTGTCATTTAAAGTAAAATTGGATAGGTATATGGACAGGAAAGGAATGGAGGGTTATGGTCTGAGTGCGGGTCAGTGGGACTATGTGAGAATAAGCGTCAGCATGGACTAGAAGGGCCGAGATGGCCTGTTTATTACATTATAACATATGTAATTGTTATATGGTTATATCGTTATAAGAACTCTTGTCAGATAAGTATATTTTTCAAACCCTAGACAAATACATTTGTGCCACTTTTCTGATGCCATTTCCAACACAAGATAGTTAGATTTTCAATGAAATTTACCTTCTTGTGATTTGCTCATCATTCCACCATATCTCTCCTTTCACCTCTTACCACCTGAAAGTCAACATCCGTTGTTCACAGGCAGAAGCTAACCTTCAAATACACATCATATACTGCATGAGAATATCATCATAAGTTATCTAAAATCTTCACATTTTTGTTCAGTGCTAAAATAAAGCAAAGTGTAAGTACACAAGGATAGCAAAGAAACATTTATTATCCTTAACAAATTAAAATGAAAATCATTGATAGAAAATAATATTTATTGCTTGCGTTCTACATACATATTTATAGGTTTAACGAATCAGCATTCCTGGCACAAAGCTTTATGCAATACGTTGAATTTGATCTTTGAGAATGGCATTCTACTCAGAAATTTCAATCCTCTTACATGATGCAAGACTAAACTGAGAAGCAGATACTTTGCTGGGACTGTATTATTTTATTTTTTAGTCAAATATTAGAGTTCTATTTTGAATAACTACCTTGTACGCTTATGTTTATCTGCACGAGATAGTCAATAAAATAAAATCTCAACTATAAATTTACCAAGATAAAAAGGCTTGTTGTGCAATAAATCTATTCTGAAATTTACACTGCGATACAGCTTAAACACAGATCAAACTTCATAATTACGAAAACTTGATAATTAGGCAATGTGTTAAGCAAAGCAGGCAATTTTATGAGTGAATCAACAACCTTGCACTAAAATCTCTGGAGTGCAGGAGTACTGCAATGCAAACAATACCAAGAAAGGTATAATTCCCTCAACCACATCCAGTGAGACAGGAATAGATCTAAAGATTTTAATATTTACAAGATCATTAAATCAGCAGAACACTAACTAGAAAAACATTGCAAAGGAATATTAATGCTTAATAATACAAGCTACATCTACTTCCATTAATTTGCCTCATAAGTGAAAAGGAGGGAGAATCATAACAGTTTGCAAGCAGCCTATGCATTTTATCAGCAATATTGCATCTCATCATGTTGATTACTAACCTTTGGATATGATGCCGTTCTGAAATTTTCATGAAGCAAGCTAATACTCTGTTGAGATGTAATTAGAAGATAGAGATATAGCTCCTTTGAAAAACGGCTTCCAGATCTCCCAACACCCATAAGTTGTTTCAGCAGAAGATTTCACCTAAACCAGATACTGATCAAACAGTGAAGGTCCACTGTTTTAGAACAGCTTTAATTTCTCTGCCTCCAAAGATTTAGATCAATCGGTCATTCATCTTGCATCCTACTTGTGGAATCTGCCTTTGTGTGAAGTTGCCTACACAAGTGATAATGGTGGATGCAAATCAAGAGTCAATTGATTGGATGTTGAATTCTCAATTCTTTGATCAATCCAACAATTGACAAATTGACTAAATTTATTCCAGGGATAGGAAGGTTGTCCTTTGCAGAAAGATTATGCAAAAATCTCTGAAGTCAACAGAGGTCTCCTCATTGAGGTTTGTCACGATAGGATACACACCAGTATGCACCAGCTTCCAGGGTTTAGATGCTCTGATTCTCCAGAGTATGGATAGCTGGTAAGGCCCCTTAAGTATTCAAGCCCACTCAGCTAATTGACGGTCATGTTTTGGTGCCAGGATTTTCATATTTAAAGAGCACCTGTACTCAGGTTCAACATTCAGACATCAGATCAACATTTGTTCAATCTGTGATTGTATTTTTGGATCTCTATCTCAATCGGATTCTCGTCTGGCATTCAGTCAAGTACCCCATTCTCACCTCAATCTGAAAATCATGTCTAGTCTCAGATACTTGGCTCCTTACCATTGTCTCCAAGGCCTCTCATCACGTGTCAAGGTTGATATGTCCCTGTAGTTGGTGAGTTTGGAACTGTAACATAGTCATAGAAAGAGGAGAAGCTACTTTTTCAAGACAACAATGATTTTTTTTTTGGAATTCTCTATTCCAGGCAGTGGTGGAGACCGAACCCTTAAATACTAAGGGTTCGTATGAAGGTTACAGGGAAATTTGTGGCAAAAAGGAACTAAGACCAAACATCAGACTATTTAATAATATTATTGAATACAGAGCATGGTTAGATGTCTCATGGTCTGCTCCGGTGCGTATTTCCATTGTTGTATTCATTATTTGTACTTTTCTTCTTTCCTTCCATTCAATTTCTCTATTAAAGACTTATTAGTTGAAAAAGTAATTTCTTAATGCAGGTAGAATCAGTAATCGACTTTATTCAGACAAAGCTGTTGTAAAATAACACACCCACTGGTAAGTCCCAATTAATAGAAAATTAATTGATAATTAGAGTTGGAACTCAGTGTGCTGCACTGTGACTACGTTTCTCAGGAATTCTTTGGGGAAGAAGTGGATTTGTCCGTGTTTACCAATATGCAGTTTTTGATCTGTCAGTATTTATCCATAAAGAGGTTCGGGTAAATTGCTTAACTTCGTAACTTGACTTTCAAGAAAGTATTCTGGCTGATCGTTGTGTTATGTTTACTATACCCTTGACATTAATTATTTTCCTCACATTCTTTTCAAAAGCACCAATTCAATACTTACCATGAATAGTTTATTGATGAAAATAGAGTTGTTGGAAAGCATGGCATATCAAAGGTTTGAAAAGGTGATTACTAACCTGTTGGTAAAGGTTATTGTTATAAGTTTGCTCTCAAAGATATATTTAGTGTTTTGTTAAACTGGCTATTAAATGTTTCAGGTTAAAATTATGATTGTATTGAAGAGGCAATGTTAATCAGTATTTCCTTCAATCTATTGAAGTCATTGAAACAAATCAACTGCCCAAGGCGTGTAACAATTTTCCTAGCTCCTTGCACTCTGCTCCTTCTGTTAATGAAAGGAAACGCAGACAAGTGCTTGGAAGTTATCTGCTTTAAAACCCAAATGTTAAAAATTCAATTTTGTTTTGATTACTTTTTTGCAAAACAAGTAAGAAAAGAGCTTTTAATTATTTCTTATGGTATGATCTAAAGGTTTCAATGAAGGAAACATTGAGAAGAAAAGGAGGTGGGATATGAGAAATCTGAAATAGAAACAGAAGATGCTGGAAGTAAACAGTAAGTCTGTCAGCATCTGTCAGCTTTGCACCCAAAATGCTAACCTGTTATTTTCTCTTGTCAGATGGCGACAGGGCTTCCGCCTTATATCTCAGCTTTTTTCTATTCTTATTTCATTAAATTAGGCTGAAGAAGAAAAAAAAATTGAAGGACCTTTTTGAAAATAATAATGAAAGGCTCTTGCATAAATAATTAGATAATAGGAGAAATATCACAATTAAAATGGCACAAAATGTTCAATCATCCACGTGTGAACTTATTCCAGCAATGTTAACTCTTACCTGCTTAAAGGTACTAATTGTTTACTGAGATCACATTGGCATTGGTTCGTTAGTTACACATGAACTTGGACATTGATCATCTGGTGGTTTATCTTACACTTGGAGCACTAAAGTAGATTGTCAGTCCTGCCATCAACCAACTGCTATTCCAGTAATAGTCAAATCAAATTCAAGTTTAATTATCATTCAACAATACATGAATACAGGCAAACAAAGCAGTGTTTCTCTGGGGTCAAGGAGCAAAGCATACACAGTACAAGGCATGCAACACATTCAAGATAGTGAACACACATCCGGTCATGCAAAAAAAAAGTAGGTTGGCCCAACTCTGTGAGTGACATATCCTACAAATTGATGGAGCAGCTCCCGGTAGTCCTCAGCCAAACACATGCACACAATCCAGCCTGCCTTTCCACCGACCAAACACTGACAGGAAGGCCACACCTCAGCTGGACAGGACATGCTACACTGCCTCCAGTGTCTTCCCTCCTGGACTGCAGCAGCAGCAAAGCCCGCAGCTTGAGGCCTAGTCCTTGCTACGACCAAGCCCACGCAGCTTCCCTGCCATCTGTCACGTCACCAGACAAGGGAACAGGAATAATACCATCTATTCCTTTCACCCATTATCACTCACACACTCTTCATCTCCTTCCACCCCTTGCCACCAGGGTTATCTTAGTTAACACATAACATTACCTTACGAAAGATCATATTTTTTTGGGAAGTGTAAGGACACCAAAGCACCCAGGGGTATCTATGAGGTTAAAGGGAGAATATGTTAACTCCACATAGACTGCACCATAATAATATGAATCATACCTGGTTTGCTGGAGCTATGAGCCACCAGATCTACCTGCTGCACTATGATGCCATCCCAATGACTACTTTATAAACTGCTGCAGTTTCACTTTCAAAGTATATTCACCAACATGGTATTTATGTTTCTTATTTCAAGGAGCAAGCCAGGTTACTACTGAGCACATAAAATGAAATATTTCCTTAGTCTAAATTGAAATATCTGGACTCAACTGAACATCACTCCACTCCCTTTGCAATTTTTGCTCATTTCTTTCTCAATTCCTGCTAAAACATTGTTTACATTTATATTTATATTTATATTACATTTACATCATTTATTATTATATTGTAATTTGTCCTTTACTGTGCCTGTTGTCATCTTTATTAATTACTGTACTGTCTTGCACTGTTTTGTGCACTTTATGTAGTCCATTGTAGGTCTGAAGTCTAATGTAGTTTTGTGTTGTTTCACGTGCCTCCTCTTATTTACCCCTTGATCATGACCCCACTAAGTAGCACCAGGCCACTGTCTCCTATACCATCACCAACCTTATCAGCTCTGGGGATTTCCCATCCACTGCCACCAACCTCATAGTTCCCACACCCCGCACTTCCCCTTTCTACCTCCTACCCAAGATCCAAAAACCTGCCTCTCCAGGTAGACCTATTGTCTCAGCTTGCTCCTGCCCCACCGAACTCATTTCTGCATACCTTGACACTGTCTTATCCCCCTTGTTCAATCTCTTCCCACCTACGTTCGTGACACTTCTCACGCTTTGAATTTTTTCAATGATTTTAAGTTTCCTGGTCCCCACCGCCTTATTTTCACCATGGAGGTCCAGCCCTATATACCTCCATCACCCACCCGGACGGTCTCAAAGCTCTTCGAATCTTTTTGGATTCCAGACCTAACCAATTCCCCTCTACCACCACTCTCCTCCGTCTAGCGATATTAGTTCTTACTCTCAATAATTTCTCCTTTGGCTCCTCCTACTTCCTCCAAACCAAGGGTGTAGCCATGGGCACTCGTATAGGTTCCAGTTATGCCTGCCTTTTTGTTGGCTTTGTGGAACAGTCCATGTTCCAAGTCTATACTGGTATCTGTCCCCCTCTTTTCCTTTGCTACATTGACGACTGCATTGGCGCTGCCTCCTGCACGCATGCTGAGCTCGTTGACTTCATTAACTTTGCCTCCAACTTTCACCCTGCCCTCAAATTTACCTGGTCCATTTCCGACACCTCCCTCCCCTTTCTTGATCTTTCTGTCTCCATCTCCGGAGACAGCTTATCTACTGATTTCTACTGTAAGCCTACAGACTCTCACAGCTACCTGGACTATTCCTCTTCCCACCCTCTCTTGCAAAAATGCTATCCCCTTCTCACAATTCCCCCGTCTCCGCTGCATCTGCTCTCAAGATGAGGCTTTTCATTCCAGGATGAAGGAGATGTCTTCCTTTTTTAAACAAAGGGGCTTCCCTTCTTCCACCATCAACTCTGCTCTCAAACACATCTCTCCCATTTCCCGCACATCTGCCCTCACCCCATCTGCCCGCCACCCCACTCGGGGTAGGGTTCTCCTTGTCCTCACCTACCACCCCCCAGCCTCCAGGTCCAATGTATAATTCTCTGTAACTTCCGCCACCTCCAACAGGAACCCACTACCAAGCACATCATTCCCTCCCCCCCTTTCTGCTTTCCACAGGGATCACTCCCCACGCGACTCCCTTGTCCACTTGTCCCCTCCCATCCCTTCCCACCATTCTCCCTCCTGGCACTTATCCTTGTAAGCGGAACAAGTGCTACACCTGCCTTTACACTTCCTCCCTCACCACCATTCAGGGCCCCAGACAGTCCTTCCAGGTGAGGCGACACTTCACCTGTGAGTCGGCTGGTGTGGTATACTGCGTCCGGTGCTCCCGGTGTGGCCTTTTATATATTGGTGAGACCCGACGCAGACTGGGAGACCGTTTCACTGAACACCTACACTCGGTCCGCCAGAGAAAGCAGGATCTCCCAGTGGCCACACATTTTAATTTTATGTCACATTCCCATTCTGATATGTCTATCCATGGCCTCCTCTACTGTCAAAATGAATCCAAACTCAGGTTGGAGGAACAATGTCTTATATACCGGCTGGCTAGCCTCCAACCTGATGGCATGAACATTGATTTCTCTAACTTCCGTTAATGTCCCTCCTCCCCTTCTTACCCCATCCCTGACATATTTAGTTGTTTGTTTTTTTTCTCTCTCTCTGCCCATCACTGCCTGTTCTCCATCTCCCTCTGGTGCTTACCCCCCCCCCCCTTCTTTCTCCTGAGGCCTCCCGTCCCATGATCCTTTCCCTTCTCCAGCTCTGTATCACTTTCGCCAATCACCTTTCCAGCTCTTAGCTTCAACCCACCCCCTCCAGTCTTCTCCTATCATTTTGCATTTCCCCCTCTCCCCACTACTTTCAAATCTCTTACTATCTTTCCTTTCAGTTAGTCCTGACGAAGGGTCTCGGCCCGAAACATCGACAGTGCTTCTCTTTATGGATGCTGCTTGGCCTGATGTGTTCCACCAGCATTTTGTGTGTGTTGTTTGAATTTCCAGCATCTGCAGATTTCCTCCTGTTTGCTCACATAGTCTAGTGTAGTTTTGTGTTGTTTCAGGCAGCACCATGGTCCTGGAGGAACGTTGTTTCATTTTTACTGTGTACTGTATCAGCAGTTATGGTTGAAATGACAATAAAAGTGACTTGACTTGACTTCTGCATGAATTCTGTTTAATCTTCATTTCTGTTTATTTACTTATCTTGAGACTTACTGTCCTAACATGTTAGGTTAAAAGGTCAGCACTAGGTTGTGGGCCAAAGGGCCTGCACTGTGCTTTACTGTTCTATGTTCTTCTATGTTCTATGTATTTATATTATCTTAGTTCTAAGATTACAACATGATATATTTGGAAGGGCACAGAGAGGTAAATATTATATGCCCCTATCCCCAATGGAGAGGTGTTGACAGAATTAAGCTAGTACCATAACTAGGTGAATCTTTACTTATATTACTAAGAATCAGATGCCATACAGCTGCTTTAATTAAAATACTAATCATAGTTCTTTCAATTGCAGATATTTCAATAACTTCCTTTAATTCAGCAAAGGATTTTGGAAAAGCTAGAAAAATTATGTAAATGAAATTTATTTCTTTAGGTTGTACATTGACCTTACACGTCAGATCAGGTTAAACTCAACAAAAGTTCAACTGCCAGATACATTTCCTTTAAAAAAAATCTTATTTAGAAGTCGCCTAACCTGTATGTTCTAGCTCCAGGCAGAATCCTGGTCAGACCTTCTATCAATCCTAATGATTAATAACAGTTCAGACTATGAACATACATAAAGGAGATTTTGTTTTTCTGGAAATACCTGAAATTTCTTTGAATAGGGTCATTTGAATCAAAGTGGGCTTTGATAGGCCAATTCCAAGAGAAATAAATGGGCTTGTAATGACCAAATTCATCCTGCATCAACCCTAACATTCACTCTCACTGCTACCATGTACAATATTTCTGTAAAATAAATTATCAATGCAGTGAGCAGTCAAACAAAAATTAAATGTTGTCATTTCCATTTCCCATTTTATTACAACATAGAAGAAGGATATTCAGCCATTCATGATCATGCCAGCTCACAGATCATCCCATCTGAACCAATTACCTTATTTATGGCCACTTATACACTCTCTCAGGGGGTATCAAGCCCAGGACGTGCAGCACAGTGATAAATTTCAAGGAGATGATAGTGTTGAATGCTGAGCTGTAGTCAATAAAGAGAATCTTGGCATATGCATCTTTATTTTCCATGCGTTTTAGAGCTGAGTGAAGAACCAATGAAATGGCATCTTAGCAAAATGCTAGGTATATTGACCTGTTGACCTGTTATGGTGGTAGCAAAGTTGGTGCAGATCCAGATCACTCCTCATAGAGGAGATGGTATATTCCATGTCCAATTACTCAAAAGACTTCATCACAGTGGATGTAAGTGCTACTGGATGACAGTCATTGAGGCAGCTTATCACGTTCTTTTTGGGTACCAGTAGGATTGAGGCCTGTTTGAAACAGGTGAGTACTTATTGAAGCAAGAGTTTGAAGATGACTGTAAACACTCCAGCCAGTTGATGGATAATGAACATGACATTATCAAACACAGAGAACATTGAAAAGTTGTTGTGTGAGAGCAAGGAGATCTGCAATTAGGTTGGACCGGAGTATGCAAATCCATACAGCATGATTTCCATTGATAGGTGGAAATCTGAGTCCTGGAGCTTTGTAGTCAGAGATATTTCCTCTCTCATTTGCTTGCTGCATTGATCCCCATGTTTTGCTAAAAAGACATGTTCAATTGCCATTAGAGTGTGTGTGTGTTAGTTATTGGGCACCAAAGGAACTCTGTTTATTGTCACTATTCTTGGACCATTTATTGCTCTGGCCAGCAGCTGGTCTGACCACAGATTCATGGCATTTGTAACTGATTCAAAGTGGCTTCAGCAACCTCGGTGAATAGGAGAGAGCGTTTTTCTAAGATAATTGGGTTTTCTAAGGTAACCTGGTCCTTATATTATTTCACTCCATTCTCTTCAATTCTTCTATCCCCATCATATTTGCTCCAGTGATGAAACTTTCTACATAGATACCTCTGAGATGTCTTCCTTCTTCCTGAACTTCAGAGCTCTCTCTACATAGTTGACAGTCATTTAACCTTATCTATTTCCCCTATTTCTGCTCTCGCCCCACTCCACCTGGATAGAGCAAGATTAGAATTCCCCTTGTCCTCTCCCTCTACCTCTCCAGTGTCTATATTTAATGGATCATTTTTCATTACTTCCAACAACTTTAATAGTTGCACCACCAGAAGCATATGGCCTCTCCCTTCCCTTTCAGGGCAGCAAGGAGGTCATTTCCTTTCTGCTCTTCAATCATGTTCAAACACTACCCTCCCTACAGGGCTTTCACATTCAATTGCAGTAGGTGCAGTACTGTCCTTTCACACCGTCCTCTTCCACTGCAGTCCTCCCATTCCAGGTGAAGCTATGATTCTCTAGCATGGTTTCCAGTCTAGTGTCCAGCATTCTGTATTCCAAACGTGATCTCCTCTGCAATGGACAAGCTAAACGCAGACCAGGAGGGCACTTTATGGAACACCTGTGTTTAGTCCTCAGTGCTGATCCTGAGCTTCATTGTCGCCTGACATTTTAATTCTGCTCCCACTTTCACTCCAGCCTGTGGCCTTCTGCACTGTAATAATAAGCAGTGTGCAGCCTGTGCATTCATTTACACTTCATCATCTGTGTTACTGATCTCACAACCAGCAGCAGCCTATCAACCTAATATTTATGCTCATGACAATCCTGACCAATCTTGGTCTCTCACTATCAGAGATATTCCTTTTGTACTAATCATTCCCCACCCACTTCTTTCACTCATTTCTCATGAAAGGCCTTTAGCCTTAATGTAAACTTTCATTTCACTCTCCATTTTCCTAACAATAACCTTATTCCCTGCACTTTCTATTCTGACTCTTAAATGTGCTCAAGGGGGCCCAAACCTCAGAGCTGAGCCAAAGCCAGTCAGAAAATCCAAGTCAGAAAACAAGTCAGAAAATCCAGACAGAGGCTAATTATGTTATTCCCTTAACATAACTGGCAAAAATTTAGTAATGAGAGGCAATGTGGCTCCATCAAGCTCCTTGTGCTGTGCTCTATAATAATCACACAAGCTCTCATTCGCTTTGACAGGAGGTCCACATAAAGAGACAGAGAACATCCCAATTGCAAAGGTTTCAGGTTATTACGTGCTGGGAGTCCAGTCACCAAGACACCCTTTCTGCCCCAAGGCTCTAAAGAGACTGAGTCTGACTACACAGACAAGATGTCAAGGTTCCTTGGGTGAAACCCTTGTGACCACAGTGTTGCTGGGAACTGTTAGCCCAGAATGTGCAGAACAGAGCTGAGAAGACAGGAGCTGAGATTATGTCACAACCATGTGCCCATGTTTAAGGGCTATGTCTTTACTGACACTTACTCTTTTGATGGTCTCTTTAGTGTAAATAAAGAGGAGAAATTAAAAAGCAAACTTAATGCAACATTAAATCTTCCTCCATATCCTACTTTAGCAGATAGTTTGATGCCTGTGATTCCAGCATCTGCAGTCCCTTGTGACTCCTTCTTGAAAAGCAAACCTGTTGTATAGTCAGGATTAATATTTAGTCAATTATCAATGAGACTGTAACCTGAATGAAAAGTATGTAAATATATATATATATTTTATTTCCCCTAACATCAAAGTTAAAAGCTGAGTGACATGGATTTTCCTGGAAATGTGCCAGCACAGAAGTACAGCCCATCCTATAATCATACTTACCTGAGCTGGATGTGATGGGCACTTTGTCTGGAGCCTCCTGACCTGGGGTTTTGGCAGTAAGATTTTAATGGCAGCTTGGCCTTGGCAGCACAGATGTCCTGCTCCCTTAATACTTGTTGAAAGCTTCAACAAAAAGAAACATCTCCTCCCCAGTCTCCATCAGCACGAGTGTCCCTTGAGGCTGTGAGCTTAGCCACTGCTTTACTCGCTTTACACTGATGACTGCAAGATGAAGCACAGGTGCAATGCCATATTTAAGTTAGCTGACAACGTCGTTGTTGTTGGCTGGATCAAAGGAGGTGATGAATCAGCATATAGGAGGGGGATTGAAAATTTGCCTGAGTGCTGCCAGAACAACAAACACTCACACAATGTCAGCAAGACGACAGAGATGATTATTGACTTCAGGAGGAGGAAAGCAGAGGTCCATGAGTCAGTCCTCATTGAGAGATCAGAGTTTGAGAAGGTAAGCAAATTTAAATTCCTCAGTGTTATCATATAACCATATAACAATTACAGCATGGAAACAGGCCATCTTGGCCCTTCTAGTCTGTACCGAACACTTACTCTCACCTTGACCTACCTACCTGCACTCAGCCCATAACCCTCCATTCCTTTTGTCCATATACCTACCCAATTTTTTAAAAATCAGAATCAAATCAAACCTGCGCTTTCCTTCACACTTCCCGTACTGTCTTGTCACCCATTTCAGTGAATCTGTCATGGGTCCAGCACATAAGTGCCATTATAAAGAAAGCACAGCAGTGTTTCTACTTTCTTAGAAGTTTGCAAAGATTCAACATAAAACTTTGACAAACTTCTATAGATGTCTGGTGGAGAGTATATTGACTGGCTGCATCACAGCCTGGTATGGAAATACCAATGCCTTTGAATGAAAAATCCTCCAAAAAGTAATGGATATGGCACATTTCATCATGGGTAAAGCCCTCCCTAGCACTGAGCACATCTACGTGGAGCGCTATCAGAGGAGAGCAGCATGCATCATCAAGGACCCACGCTGCCCAGGACTTGATCTTTTCTCACTATTGCCATCAAGGGTAGGGATGCAGGAGCCTCAGGACCTACACCATCACATTCAGGAACAGTTGTTGACTATCAGCCATCAGGCTCTTGAGTCACAGGGGACAACTTCATTCAACTTTGCTCACCCCCTCACTAAACTCTTCCCAAAGAGTATGGATTCACTTTCGGGGACTCATCATCTCATGTTCTTAATGCTTGTTGCTTATTTATTTAGTAATATTATTTTTATTTTCTTTTCCACATCGGTCATTTGCCCATCCTGTTGGATGCTTATCTTTCATTGATTCTTTTGTGTTTCTTAAATTTATTGTGTAAGCCTGCAAGAAAACAAATTTCAGGATTCTATATGGTGACTTATAAGTACTTTGATATTAAATTTACTTTGAACTTTAGGGCTGAAGGGTTGCTTTGAGTGTTCTATGCATTCAATAGTTTTAATCGTATTTGTTTGTCAGAGACAGTCAAACAGTATTAAAATAGATGAGTACTATTCAAAATTTTAAAATAATTCAAAGCAATTTACAACAAAAAGTAGTAATTAAAAGTGTTGAGCTGTAAAAAAGAATTGCTTACTTATTTTTGCATTCAATCCACAGACCAAGAATCCTAATTCAAGTCAGGTTTGACTGCCATGGGTTCATGATTGCAGATTCAACAGCGTAAAACAAGAATTAACTCAACAACAAGACAAAGAGAATCTCATTTTTTTTACACTCAGTAGGTTCTGACCCATAAGAAGTCAAGGAGAGACCAGGACTTCTATTGGATTTGCATGCTGCTTTTGAAATACTATTTGACTCGATAGGTGCTGTTTAGGGCTGGTGACCTAGGGTTATACACAAGCTCCAGGTATGTGCTCTGGCATGCAATGTGAGTCCACAGAGGCAATTTCAGACTTAACTGGAATCACAGATGCATGTTTGACAGCTGTAGCAAGGCTTGTAAAGTGTTCAGTGCCTTGTAAATGTAATCAGCCTCCACCCCTTTGTTCACATAAATGAGTATTACAACCAGGGATTTTGTTCAATCTAACTGAAAATTTTTATTTTAAAATCACATGCTTTTTTCACAGTAGAACCCAAGAAAAAGAGAAAATTGTAAAGCATTAAAAACTCAAAAAATTCTAACAGTGAAATGTCAGCAGTTCAAAAGTATTAATTCCCCCCTTTGCTCAATACTTATTTGAAGCACCTCACACAGATATTACAGCCAGTACTGTTTTTGGATGAGTCTCTATTAGCTTTGCACAATGGAGCAAGATTTGCCATTCCTCCTTACAAAGTTGCTCAAGCTGTGCCAGGTTAGTTGGGGAACAATCTTGAGGTCTTGCCAGAGATGTTCAGTTGGGTTAAGGTCAGGACACTGACTGGGCTACTCAAGGACATTAATTTGCTTCACTTGAAGCCATGCCATTGTTGCTCTGGTAGTGTGCTTTTGGTCATTATCTTGCCAAAAGATGAACTATCTCCCCAGTTTAAGTTTTCTGGCAGCGGCAAGCAGGTTTTTATCCAGGATCTCTCTACATTTAGCAGCAATCATTTTCCCATCATTCCTGAACAGATTCATAGTCCTTGCTGCTGAAAAGCGTCCCCATAGCATAATGCTACCACTCCCATACTTTACAGTGGAGATGGTGTTACCTGGCTGATGCGGAGTGTTAGATTTATGCCAAAGTAAAACTTAGTGTTGAGGCCAAATCACTCCACCTTAGTCTGATCTGACAACAAGACCATCTTCCACATCTTTACAGTAATTTCTAAGTGAAGCTTTGCAAAGTCTTCATGGGCAAGGATGTGCTTTTTTTTTTAGTCAGGGCATGCTCCTTGCCCCTCTTTAATATATGCCCTTAATGCAAGACCTTAGATTGTGGAGCCATGAACTTTATCTCCAGTTGTAGCCATTGGCTTCTGCAGCTCACTCGGTGACCTTTGGTGGCATAGTAGCCTCTCTTGCAAATGCTGTCCTTCTCCGGCAATTAAATTTAGGGGAGCAGCCTGACCTTGGCTTCATATTTTTTCTAACTTGCCCATGATAAACTGCTCTAGCTCTGAGGTAATTTCAGTACCTTTGAGGTGGGTGGTCTTGTCCCCTTACCCAAATTTGACTTTTTCATTCCTTTCCAGGCATTATGACGCATCAGGTGGCAACTTTGCCGTTCCTTTAGCATTTTTGATTTTTTTTTATGAAACTAAGTTGATAGCTCAATGCTCTACCAAACACAGATGGAAAGCTTGCAAGGACCCGGCTGGATTCGAATCCAGGACCATTCACCTCAGTCCAGTACAGATGCCACTACGCTACTAGCCAGCAATCCAGATTTGTGCTTCTCTATTATCATCAAATGCTCTTTTGTCTTCATTTTGGTTTGGTCTGTTGAAATCTACCATACTGTTGGACCTTATAGAGAGATGAGGTATTTATTAAGGTGATCCTCCAATTTTCTACCTAACAAATTGCGTGAGTTCATAAGATAAAAATAAAACAGTATTGTACCTGAGGAAAGTTAACATTGTAATTACAGAGGAGTTAAATACATCTTCAGCCTCACAATTTTTATTTTTAATTTTTAGTAAATTGTTGACAGGTTCTGGAATTTCCCTTTTGATTGATGTGATGCCCAATGTTTTGTAGATTAGCTTAAAAATCCTACTTCACAACATGTTTTAAATTTAGAGAATAAGACAATAAAATGTGAAAAATAGTTGAGGGGACTGAATACTTATTCAAGGCACTGTATCTTCATACAAGAGGAGATCAGGCAGCGTAAGTGACAATAGCCCCACTCCCAGATGAATTCAATGCCTTTTATGCATGCTTTGATAGAACAATGACCCAAGCTCACAAATCCTGCATTTCAGTCTCTGAGACCGACATCCAAGCATCCTTCAAGAGGATGAAGCGACAGAAGACTTCTGGTCCAGATGGTGTACCTGGCTGAGAACTATAGATATGTGTAGACCAACTGGCTGATGTGCTTACTGACACATTCAACCTCTTACTTCTGTTGTCTGAGATTCCCACCTGCTTTTAAAAAGCATGTATTGTACTAGTGTCCAAGACGAGAATGATGACCTGCCTCAATTATAACTGTCACCGTTCTTTCAACAGGGTGTAATAAAATTATCTCATTAATTTTTCTTAATCCTAAATTGTCTTTGTCCCTTTTGTGTTATGATTGGCCCCATTGTACTTCTTTTATTGCCTTCAGAAGGGCATAAATAAGATCAAACTATGTTGTACACGAAGCATGCTTCAGCATTTGCTTCAAAGCGCACAGAGACACAAGACTAAAAGCAGTCTCTGATTAAATGGTTTAATTAATGGTAATTAGAAAACATTCAATGAAATATCAGGGGCATTCATTCTTAGGTACCGGTCCTAGCCTTGACAAAGGTTAAAATAAAACAATGTTAACAGAATGGAAGGAGTGGATCAGAAATGGATTGTTTTCCGATATACAAGCTACACCCTGATTCCACAGAATGCACTTTCTGTCCTTAATGCTTTTGAGATTACTTGTGGCAGAACCCCAAGAGGGAAATTATGGAATGTCACTCTGTATTTTCTTTGATTTCATATAGCTTGCAATTATATGGCATGGGATTCTTTTTTAAGAACATAGAACATGGGACAGAACAGCACAGGAACAGGCTCTTTGGCCCATTATGCCTGTCTAAAAATTTATACTGAATTAAACTAAGTCTCTTCTGCCACTATTCCCTGCATATTCATGCGTCTCCCTAAATGCCTCTTAAATAGCACTATACATTTGCTTCCACTACCATCCCTGGTAGTCTGCTCCAGGCACCTCTCACTCTGTGTAAAAAAAACTTGCACCTCACACGTCCTTTAAATATAAACACAAGAAATTCTGCATATGCTGGAAATCCAAAGCAACACATACAAATTGCTGGAGGAACTCAGGTCAGGGAGCTTCCATGGAAATGAATAAACAGCAGCCATTTTGGGTCAAGGCCCTTCTTCAGGATTCATTCCTTTAAACATTCCTCCTCTCACCTTACATGCATGTTTGGCAAATGGATTCTGACTATCTATGCCTCTCATACTTATATCAGTTTTGATCAGGTCACATCTTAGCTGCAGACGCTCAAGTGAAATCTATCGAAGTGTAATGAACTGCTTCTCATAGCTTGTATCCCCTGATCCAGACAGTAGCATGGTAACCTGTTCTGTATCTTTTCCAAAGCCTTCACATTCTACCTTTAAAATTTTAGAAAGAGACACAGCAGAGTGCAGATGCTGAGATCTGGAGGAACAATCTGTTAGAAGAATTCAGTGGGGGAGTAGTATCTGTAGGAGGGTGCTTTTTCAAACATTGTTCAATTGTAAATTCAGAGAAAAATCACAAAATCTGTTATTCTCCAGTCAGACTCAATAGGCAGTTTGACTGGGTTCCCTGTGAGAAGAACGTAAGGGGCTAATGTCAGGTTTTTAATCAGAGGGTACCACAGGAAATTAAGTCATATTTATTTTTACTGGCCAATTCAATGGCCACTTATGGAGAAATGTGTTTCCTTTCCCTCAGCTGTGGCGAGCAAACTCAAGGCCTGTGCACGCAACTGGTGTTCATTGATGTGGTCTGTAACAAAACAGTCTGGCAGTTGCTTGGTGAAGTCCCTGCAAATTACAATAGTGTCCATGACCATAAGACATAGGAGCAGAATTAGGCCTTTTTTGGTAAATCAATTGAGCTATGCCATCCTGTCACGTGTGCTTTTATTTCAACCCTATTCCCTTGCCTGCTCCCTATTGGAAGTGTTGCCAAACTGATTGATACTGCCCAAACACACTCCATGTTTTATGAGCAAACTCAATGGAAGTGGAATTTGGTTGATGATGCCTATGATCATGTTTGATGTGCTAGGTTCAAACTAAGCCTGGTTTGGAACCTTCCCTGATCTGTATCACAATAATGCTTAATAACTTAGCTGCACTCGTCTGGTTTAATGCAGACCAATTAACATAACCTCATTGTCCTATATTTAGATAATGCAGACAAAAGGTCTCATAGGCACTTCACATTGCAAACCACATCTCTTAGCAGCCAGCCCCCTTAGTAGCTCAGCAGCCTGTGCTCTGTAAACAATGTTTGAAGCTATACTTTTAACTTCAAACTGAATACTGCTTGCAATTAACATAAAAAAACTGAAGACTAGTTCTTGATTACAACAAAAAGCTGAGCAAAGAGTATTTCTTAGAAATTTAACTTTTTCACAAACAACTCTGACCATCTGGAAAAGTCATACTATACCTTCATATAGTCGCTGTACTAGAAAGCTGAGGTTGGGCCTTGAAAAGTGAATATCCATTGCAGAATATAGCAAATTAGGCAGCATGTATGGAGAGGAGTAAACAGTTAATGTTTTGGGCCAAGAATCTTCAATCAGGTGTGTTACTCCAGATTTCCAGCATTTGCAGAATCACTTGTGTTTATGAATGGAGACTAAATTTCCCAGGCTTATTATATTAGATTTTTTAACTCCTTTCAAACTGATTAATCTGAACTATTGCTTAAATGGTCCCAGGAAGCGTGGGGCGAGTTTCCTAGGTTCGCATTTGAGCCGGGTGTCCTTGGCGGAAAGCCACACCATCTGCCCCGGTTGGTACTCTGGTGCTGGAGTCCTGTGTCGGCTGGCCATTTTCTTATTTTGTTTTGTCGATCTGAGTAGGGCCATGCAAGTCTCCTCCCAGACCTTCCGGCACCGATCAATGTGGTCCTGAACGGATGGTACCGCAATCTCTTCTTCCTGAGCGGGGAACAGCAGGGGTTGGTACCCAAGGGAGCACTCGAACGGGAACCTCCCAATGGCAGAGCTCACCAGGGAGTTGTGGAAGTACACAATCCACGGGAGATGGTCGCTCCAGGTTGACGGGTGGTTTGCCGTTACGTAGTTTCTGATCCGGACCAGAACGTTGGGACAGTACCGCTCCCACCCAGGAGTCAGAGGCGTCAACCTCCACAATGAACTGACAGGAGGGGTCCATTTGAATCAGAATGGGGGCAGACGTGAAATGCCTCTTCAGTTCGGCGAATGCTGAGTCCGCCTCGGAGTTCCAAAGGAAAGGAGAGGCAGGTGAGGAAAGTCGGGTAAGGGGAGCCACCACCTGACTGTAGTTTCTGATGAACTGGCGATAGAAGTTCGCAAACCCCAATAACTGTTGGAGTTGTTTGCGGTCTGTGGGTTTGGGCCACTCCGCCACTGCCCGGATCTTCTTAGGATCAGCTCTCACCTGTCCCCTCTCGATGATATAACCTAGGAAGCTGACTATGGGGACGTGGAATTTGCATTTCTCCGCCTTTATGAATAATTTATTCTCCCCCAGCCTCTGCAGGACTTGATGGATATGGTGCACGTGTTGCTGGGGACTGTTGGAAAAGATCAGGATGTTATCCAGGTAGACAAACACAAAGCAGTTAATGAAGTCTCTTAGTACATCGTTAATCAAGGCTTGAAAAACTGCGGGGGCATTGGTGAGGCCAAAAGGCATGACTAAGTACTCGAAGTGGCCTAACGGAGTATTGAAAGCCGTCTTCCACTCATTCCCTTCCTTTATCCGGACCAAATTGTAGGCGTTTCGGAGGTCCAACTTCGAGAAGATGGTGGCTTCATGAAGTGGTTCAAACGCAGAACTTATAAGAGGCAGTGGGTACTTGTTCTTAATGGTGAGATGGTTTAAGCCTCGGTAATCGATGCAGGGATGGAGAGAGCCATCTTTCTTTCCCACAATGAAGAATCCAGCGCCCACCGGGGAGGATGAGAGTCGAATAATGCCCGCCACGAAAGACTCACTAATATATTTCTCCATGGCTTCTTTCTCAGGCCGGGACAAGTTATACAGGCAACTGGTAGGTAACGAGGCCCCAGGGAGAAGGTCGATAGCGCAGTCATACGGGCGGTGTGGAGGCAGGGAAAGTTGGTTGCTGAATACCTGTCCCAGGTCGTGGTATTCTCTGGGAACTCTGGACAAGTCGAGGGTTTCAAAGACGGGTGAGGTCATTGTATCCTCCCAAGGGGATAGGGCCGACTGCAGACAGGTGGCGTGGCAAAACGGGCTCCAGCTGGCTATCCTCCCGGTAGACCAATCAGTACAAGGATTATGGTGGCATCACCAGGGGTATCCAAGTACTATAGGGGCTTGAGAAGAGGAGATTAGTTTAAATTGTACCTGCTCCCGATGATTCCCAGAGAGGATCAAAGACAGTGGTGGAGTACGGTGAGTGACTCGAGCCAGAAGTCTTCTGTCCAGTGCTCGGGCTTCCTGAGGGATAGACAACGGCTCCCGAGGAATTCCGGCCTGGGCAGCTATGTCTTCATCCAACAGATTCCCCTCAGCACCGGAGTCTATCAAGGTAGACAAGGACAGGGACTGTTGGCTGTAGCTTACAGTAGCTTGGATCTGCATCCGGGTTTGGGGAACTGAAGGGAGTGCCGTCTGATTCACCAGAACATTTGGAGTGAGGGCAACACTAGGAGCAGACGGGGAAGAGAGGCTGGCCGAAGATGGTAAGGTGGGCTGTAGGATGACCCGAGGTGCGGGGTGACCGGTCTTTTCTCTCAGACGTTCTTGAAGTCGATTATCTAACCTGGTGGCTAGAGAGACCATAAAGTCCAGGCTGTTCGCGTCATCCCTGGCCGCTAATTCATCTTTTATCTTGTCAGAGAGACCCTGTCGAAACACTTCCTGTAGTGCTTCGTCATTCCACCCAGAGTCAGCCGCTAATGTTCGGAACTCTACGGAGTATTTCGCTGCACTTCGCGAGCCCTGACAGAGAGTCAGAAGGCGCCTAGCAGCGTCCTTCCCGCGAATGGGCTGTTCAAAAGCTTTCCTCATTTCAGAGACGTAGGTGGAAAAGGAGGAACAGATCTCTGGCCGGCTGTCCCAGATCGCGGTGGCCCATGATAAGGCATCACCTCTAAACAGCCCCATGGTGTATGCAATTTTTGATCTGTCCGAGCTGTATGTACGTGGCTGTTGCTCAAAAACCAGACGGCACGGCAATTAGAAAGCCCGGCACTTCCCTAGGTCCCCAGCGTAGGGTTCTGGTTCGAGTACGTAAGGCTCTTGAGGTGATTGTGTTGCCGAGCCAAGGGGTGTACCCACCCCAGGCTGTGCGGTTTAGTCAGACTGGATTCTTGGAAGGAACGGAGTAAGGGGAGTGGATACCTGGTCAACCTGCTCACTGACCTTCTTTACATGCTCGGGTAGGGCACGAAGATCTTTCATGACTTCTCTGAGTAGTTGCTCATGTATGCCCACTAGGGAGCCCTGGCTAACGAGGGCCTGCTGCACCGGGTCCTTGTCCGCTGGGTTCATTCTGTCCAGTTCGTTCTGTAAAACAGGGGCGACGGAGGAGAACCCAAGTGCAGGACACTGGCACATCGACTCAGCTAGGGAGGCTGGTGTAGACCTGAACTTAGAGCAGGAAACCAGAGGGATCTTGACAAGGAGACAGGATTCACAGGGGTTGCAGGATTATTACAGTTCCTGCTGTGGCTCCATTTATCAGTGTGAAAAAAAAAACTTTTAAATAGTCACGATGCATATCTTTCATAAGCCATCGAGCTTTTTAAAGGGAGCGTCTAATGTATCCCAGCAGCCATCAGTTCAGTAAGCAGCTGATTGTGAGAACATGTACACATTGTCTCCCCACCACCTCGACCACTGCCTTCAACCCTCCTCTCTCCTTTCTACTTCTCCCACATTCTGAGCTATGTCAAAATAAAGCATGATACAATCCATGAATGTTTTCTGCCAGAAAATACTGAGAGAGTTGACACAATGCAGGAGTCATTAACATTTTGCAGCAAGCGTACATTTTTATCTATTAAAGCGTGACCTGATAATGTGCTCTGCCACATTCTCAAACTTGGCTTCCAGAGCCAAAAAAAAAGCCCTGAGATGTATGGATATATTTTGAAATCTATGTGCAGTCATATAGTTAGAACTGTTGCTCAGTGTGAAGATGGATGGGACCTTTGATCATAGATTGTCAAAGAATCCATTACGAATGGATTATATTCCTCAATTGTCTTTTGCAAAGTTCATCACCCAGGTTACGACCAACAGGGACCAATCAATTTCAATACAAAGAAAGCAACCTGGAGTTTTCTACTTTTTTTTTGTTTTGATTAACAGCACTCAATATGAATCAAACCGTCTGAAAGACTTCCTTACTTGCTCGATTACGATTTTTAATTTTTTTTTAATACAGCTTGGCCCTTGCAGAAAATCCCAACATTTCTGCAGTGTACAGTGGGGATTTGTGATTGACTAGGAAAGCTATAACTGGGATTTTAAACCGACAATTAGTTTGCATAAATTTTCTGAACATTTACATTTATCTCAAACACTTAATATATGCTAGCCAATATTTAGTATAAATTAAAGACAAACATTAATTGGCATAAATAGTCAAAGCCTAGATAGTGTAAACTCAGTGACTCAACTGATTAGGGAAGTTAAATCCCCCTGATAGAACATCTCAGCAATGTAAAATAAACACAGAATCAAAAATTGTTAATGATTTTATGTAATAAACTCTCTGTTGCTGAGAGGATGAATGGAAAATGTCCAAATAGTATGGATGAGGTTATTCAGATAATATTTGTATTGGTAATGTTTTTGCCATACAGTTGGCATCACAGGAACAAAATATATTCCTGAATGTATCCATTGAGATGATTCATTGCTCTAATCTCTGTGTTTCTTTGTCCAATTGTGCTGATTAGCAAGGCCAAGTTATGCTGTGTGTTCAGAAAGGGAGGTGGTAAAGCTATTGCTGGAGTATGCTGACCCCATTCTCACTACACCATCTAGTGACTAGTTCAACAGCTGCAAATCCTAAAGCTTCTCAATGTATCATCCATCCAATGATTGATAATGCTCAAAGCAAAGAGAACCCAAGTGGAAAACAGAATTTAGTTTGATAAAAAAACCACAAAATAAATAGTCTCCAGTGTAAAAAAAATCGGATGACAAAGCAATTAATATCCCCGAGAATGCAAAACAAAATTTCAATAAATCCTGCCAAGTTAAATGCCACAGAAATCAAAAAAATATACAGATTATATAAATCAGCAGATGTGTTTGTTTCGTTTTGATTTTTTACTCCTCCTTATACCCAATTATAAGCAACTAGCATACAAATGTATCACTCATACAGAAATCAGGGTGAAACATATCCAAATGTTGTTTTGTTAACAGACTGTCAAATTAATTGTATTTTTCTGGAGCAATCAAAGAACTACACTTATCTTGACTGTCTGGATTTTAAACTAGTTGCATTGGATACTCTCCTTGGAGTCAAACAAATATTTCTCTAGAAAGTAAATAACAGGAAACTATTATCTATTTTGGCTGGATAGATGTTGGAGCAGATATACCATTCATCATTTCTCATACTGAATTCTGCATTTGAATTTTCTCAGTTCCCTAAAAAACAATTATGGAATTTCTCCATCGGTTTTGACTGATGCGCAAAACTACAGCTTTAGAAAGCATTGCATTTTTTTAACCTAATAGAATTTTATGACCACTTTGCCACTAGCCATCACGGTTTCAAGCAGGGATTGAATTTCAGCAAAGCAAATTGAGTGGTTGCTCTGTTAAATATCTGCATTCAGTCTGCAAGATCTACTAGGCTTTTCCTACAGCTCTTATCTGCATTTCACAGTTTCTCTATGTTACTTTGCATATGCTTCTTAACTTCCTTCATTAACCTATTAACCAGATGGTTTCATCAACAGTTTATCACCCGGTAAACATGACCTCACCCTTTTAGAGATATTCCTTATGTCTTATTTATCTCTCTCCCACCTCCAACCAATTTAAACCTAATTTGTTTAACTTTATTTTCCTGTACTGGTGAAGGATCTGCAGCCTGAATTATTGACTTTGCTTTTCTTCCCACAAATGCTCCCTGACTTTCTGAATATTTCTAACATTCTCACTGGCATTGCTATTTTTATTAAAGGAACTTCAATCTTATTTGTGTGGTAGAAGGACCAAAAGTCAATTGGTAGGAGACCAGATAAAGGCCTTTGCCTCCTTAATGATAGTGTGGTGGTCACTCCAACTAATGCTATTGTGGGTAGGTACAGTACATCTGCCAGGTTTAGAACATTAAGAATGATGCTAAGTTATTTTATCCATCATATTGAACCATTTACTATCTGCCACAGACCCAGTCCAGAAGCCAGGTCCCTGAACAGCCATCCAATTTCATCTGTGGCAGAGCTACAAATTCCCATTTTGTAGTCAACCTCTAATTCTCCCAGGCAGAATCTTTCTGTGACTTTTCTTCTTTCATTGCAAGCAGTACCTATGAAAAGTTAATTGACCAAAGAGAAATTTCAGCTGTTCTCTTTCCAGAGCTACTGCTTGGCTTGTTAAATGTTCCCAGCAATTTTTTTATTGATTGAAACTAAGTTGTACCCTGCTTATGTAAAATTCAAATTTGGGGATGATTACCATTTTCATTACAAATAAATGAGGTTGAAAATCCATTCAGCAGCTTGGGAATGGTACTTTTCACTACACTTTGAAGAAGCGATCTGCTCTCAGATTGTGGAATGCTCTCCTCTTTTCTGGCAAGTTAGGCCCTCCAGTAAGGTATCCATAGCATCCAGTAACAATGATATCATGAAGGTGATGAAGTTGGAGCAATCAATGTTCATGCCATCAGGTTGGAGGCTACCTAGATGGAATATGAGGTGTGTTCCTCCTACTTGAGAGTGTCCTCATCATGACAGAAGATGAAGCCATGGACTGACACGTCAGAATGGAAAAGGGGATAGGTATTCAAAGTATGTATAAAGTATACAACCTTGGGATTTGTCTTCCTGCATTTAAAGAAAAACTCCACACAATAAAGACCATCAAACACCCAACACATGAAAAAAAACAAGTCACTCAAGAACAAAATGCAAGCAAATAACACACCAAACATTAAACATCAAACTGCAGAGTGTCCGAAAGGGTCTGCAATCACGAGCCGCTGAGGCAAGTGAAGCCAGTCCAGAAGCCACTAGCCACAGGCCACAACCATCAAGTTATTCAGTTCAGCACAGTGTCAATATCTGCAGGCCACAGCCACAGAGCCAGTTCCATGCTGAAGCACTTCAATCAAATCATACAAACAGTAAAATAGAGAAAACAAAAACACATGAAACATGAACTGCAAAGACCCTGAAGTGAGCCACAGCTATGGAGCGTGTTCAGTGCTGACAAATTAAACACCAAACCACACAGTCCCCCAAAAATGAGTCTACAGACACGCCACAAGTCACCAAGGTGACCAAACTTTGCAACGATCATGCCAATGTGTTGAACACCTGTTCGTTTTCCGCACTCGTCCTCATCGATTTTAATCTTACTTGCGCTTTAACCAGCGTGGAGTAATGGAGCCCACCAAGTGTTTGCATTCTGCCCTTAGGAGTCAATAAACACTTCTCTCATCCTCACCAGATCCCCCATGAGATGGCAAAAGTGCCAGATTACTTTGTCAGCTCAATAATATGTTCTGAAAATAGAAATTATTGCCTTCAATCGAACGTAGTTCAGGAGAAGTATATTTAGAAGAAAAAGTGTATCTCAGTTTCATGAACTGTTTACAGGATGTCACCATTGGTCGCTGGCGCCATCTTGCCAGATTCAATCTTCATAATCATAATAAGACGATGGAAGTGTGTGTATTTGTAATCTTCTGGCAAACATCATTTAGAAGAAAGAGATCATACTTGGTTAAAATCCTACATCAAGCCTGAGAGAGATGTGATTAAGTCTGAAACTTGAATAATGAATTTAAACAGCTAATTACAGGGCACAAGTTTCCAAACAAAGCAATTGACAGCCATGCTTTCGTCTTTGCCATCTGTCAAAGCTGTCAAGTATTTTCAATACTCCGGAACGAAAAGTGACGGAAACAATTAAAGAAGTTTAAAATTTAATAAACTGGGACACTCTCAGAGGAGCTCAAAAACTCAGAGCATTGAAGCAAACATGTATAATTTTAAGTACAGTAATGTAAAATCATATGCACCTTTCATTTAAGCAACAAATTATCTTGCAAATGGATGACCTTGCAGACCCAACATCAAATCAAACCTCGCACAGTCCAAGAGAAGCACTGTTAATATATGTGGTGGCAACTCCACAAAGCTGTCGCTGCAGTGTTGCATTCGGTGTGCTCTCTAACAATGGAAAGAGACCAATCAGTGGTTCTGGGTTCCTGTATTTGCAGGGGAATCACTAAATGCAGGGAGATGGCTGACCAAAAGCCGGTGTTCCGTATGGAACTATAGGACATGCTCAGCAAACTCTAGGCCTGTTTTTTCCACCACTTAATCTGTGTACGTTGTTTGCAGGAAGGATATGAGGTAAGAAACTAAAAGGGATTGGTTTAATTACAAACGAGAGAAAATCTGTAGATGCTGGAAATCCAAGGAATGCAACCTAAATGCTGGTGGAACTTAACCTGGCCTGCTGAGTTCCCCCAGCATTTTTATTGTGTTGCTTGGATTAATTACAGCTTTCTTTAACAATTTTACAGGAACATGGTTTAAGTATCTAATTTTTTGACTCACTGGCATCTGATGTAATGTAAGAGTTTAAATATAACTATTTTTTGCAGTGCCAAAATGAAACCATACTATTAAGCACCTATTACAGGTCACATTGTCAGTTCCTTTTCCCATCTGCGTGCTTTGAAAGATATGAAATTCTTTCTGAAGCTGTTATTCAATGAGTCATACAACTGGAAATTTAAATCATCTCTATGACTAACTGTTAAAATATTCACTCCAAAAGAAAAGGTTTTATTTAAAAATTAAGTCAGACATGTGAAAGAATGTGATGAATACACAGAGATCAAAAGCAAGCAAGATTGGGGCTTATTATTGCTTGCCTTCTTGGGCTGCTTTTTGGGTGCAGAGTTTTGCTGACATAATTTTAAGGGTTTTGTCTATTGTGTAAGCACTTGGATTGCAAGTGGAGTGGTCTCCTTTGGGGAAAGGAAATGGCAATTTGGAATTTACTTACTTTGCTTGGTTACAGGGGGCACAAAATCAAAGACTCAAGAGACTGCAGATGCTGGGAGCTAGAGCAGAAATCTGGGGGAAATCTGAAGGATAGGCAGCATCTGTGGAGGCAAAGATATAATGACATTTCTGATACAGGGTTCGATCCAAAACATCTATAATCCCTTTGCTACCATAAAGACTGCCTGAGTGGCAGAATTTCTCAGATGCTTGTGTTTTTGGTTACAAAATCAGAGTGTATGCATTGGTAGGAAATAAGAGAAAAGGCCCTGAATTCATTTTCTGATATCTTCAAAAGGTACAGAACATACCTCAGTAACTTAGAATAAATAAGAGTGAAGACCCTGGAATCTGGAGAAACGTACAAAGAACTCAGCAGGTCGAACAGCGGCTGTGGAAGGAAGGATTTTTTAAATATCAGAATTAACTTTATTCATAATAAGTTATATATTTACATGAATATCTATGCAATCCCATTCAATTTTACATTCATTGCCAATGCCTTCAGCATTGTTCTATTGTGAGAGGGACAGCCTGTGGTATGTTGAACTGTGTGTGGTTGTGGTCTTCTGCAGCTGTATTCCATCAAGGTTCGATGTGTTGTGTGTTCAGAGATGCTCTTCCATTCAGCTCTGTTGTCAGGTGTGGTTACTTGAGTCACTGTTGTCCTCCTGTCAGGTTACATGAATCTGGCCATTCTCCACTGACCCTTTTCATTAACAACATGTTTCCACCCACAGAACTGTTGCTCATGGGATGTTAATGCTTTTTGCATATTCTCTATAAACTCTACTGACTTGTATATGAAAATTCTAGAAGATCAGGAGTTTCTGAAATACCCAAACCACCCAGGCACCAACAATAATTCCATAAGACAAGATACAGGAGTGGAATTAGGCCATTTGGCCATTGAGTCTGCTCCACTATTTCATCATTATTGATTCAATTTTCCTCTCAGCCGCCAATCTCCCGCCTTCTCCCTGTATCCCTTCATGCCCTGACCAGTCTATCAACCTCTGCCTTAAATATACATACAGACTTGGCCTCCATAGCTGCCTGTGGCAAAGAATTCCAGAGTCACCACTCACTGGTTAAAGAAATTCCTTCTCATCTCTGTTCTAAATAGATGGCCCTCTATTCTGAGGCTCTGACATCTGCTCTTAGACTCTCCCACCATAGAAAAAATGCCCTCCACTTCCACTCTATCAAGGCCTTTCACCATTCACTAAGTTTCAATGAGGCCACCCCTCTTTCTTCTGAATTCTAGTGAATACAAGCCCAGAGCCATCAAACACTCTTCATATGACAAGTCGTTCAATCCTGGAATCATTTTCCTGAACTTCCTTTGGACCTCTCCAGTTTCAGCACATCCTTTCTAAGATAAGAGGTTCAAACCTGGCCCAAGTGAAGCCTCAGTTTTAAGCTTTATAAAGTGTCAAAATTACATCCTTGCTTTTATATTCTAATCATCTTGAAATGAATATTAACATCATATTTGCCTTCCTCACCTCAGACTTAACCTGCAAATTACCTTTTAGGGAATCCTGCACAAGGGCTCTCAAGTCTCTTCGTACCTCAATTTTCTGTATTATTTCTCCATTTTGAAAATATTCTATCCTTTCTTCTGCCAAAGTCCATGACCATACACTTCCGAACACTGTATTCCATCTGCCATTTATTTGCTCATTCTCCTAATATATCTCGACACTTCTGTATCCTCTCTACTTCCTCAAAACTACCTGCCCCTCTACCTATCCTGATATCATCTGCAAACTGTGTAACAATGCCATCAATTCCATCATCCAAATCATGGATAGATAATATAAAAAGAATCGGTCCTAACACAGACCCCTGTGGAACACCACCAGTCACTGGCAGTCAGCCAAAAGGGCTCCCTTTACTCACACTCTTTGCGTCTTGCCAATCAGTGACTACTTTATCTTTTCTGTAATGCCATGGGCTTGTAGCTTGATAAGCAGCCTCATGTGTGGCACCTTGTCAAAGGCCTTCTGAAAATACAAGTACATAATATTCACTGATTCTCCTTTGTCTATCCTGCTCATTACATCTTAAAAGAATTGCAACAGATTTGTCTGGCAAGATTTTCCTTTGAGGAAACCATGCTGACTATGGCCTATTTTATCATGTGCCTGTGCCCAGAGACCTCATTCTTAAAAAATCAATTCCAACATCTTCCCAACCACTGAGGTCGGACTAATGAGCCTATAGTTTCAAATATTCTTGAAGAGTGGAGTGACATTTGCAAATCTCTTGTCTTCTAGATCTATTCCAGAATTTAGTGATTCTTGAAATATCATTACTAATATCTCCACGATCATTTCACACACTCTTTCAGAACTGGGGTGTACACCATCTGGACCCGATGACTTATCTATCTTTACCTTCAGACCAGCCAGTTTCCCAAGAACATTCTCTCTAGTTGTAGCAACATCACATATTTCATATCTCCTGCCACCTGGAACTTCCACCATACTGCTAGTGAAGATGATGCAAAGGACTTATTCAGGTTGTTCGCCATTTCATTGTTCCCCATTACTACCTCACAAGCATCATTTTCCAGCGTTCCATTATCCACACTTGCCTTCCTTTTATACTTTATCTGAAGAAACTTCTAGTATTATTGACAAGATCACTTTTGTATTCCATCTTTAACTTCACAATGATGTTTTTATTTGCCTTCTGTTGGCTTTTTAAAGCTTCCCAGTCCTCTAACTTCCCATAATTTTTGCTCTATTATATGCCCTCTTTTTGCTTTTATGTAGGCTTTGACTTCGCTTGTTAGCCATGGTTGTCTCATCTTTCCTTTAGAATACTTCTTCTTTTTTGGGATGTACATATCCTGTACTTTCCCAATTGCTTGCAAAAATTCCAGCCATTGCTGCTCTGCCATCATCCCTGCTGGTGTTCTTTTCTTATCAATTCTGGCCAACTCCTCACTCATGCTCCTGTAATTCCCTTTACTCCACTGTAATGCTGACACATCTGACTTCAGCTTCATCTCAAATTTCAGGATGAATTTGACCATATTATGATCACTTTTCTCTAAGGGCCCTTTAACCTTAAGCTCTAATCAATTCTGGTTCATTGCAGAACACCAATCCAGAATAGCTGATCCTCTGGTGGGCTCAGTCACAAGCTGTTCTAAAAAAAACCGTCTCATAGGCACTCTAGAAGTTCTGCCTCCTAGCTGTAATCCTACTTGCATATTGAAGTCCCCCATGACTAATGTAATGCTCCCCTTTTGGCATGCATTTTCTACATCCCATTGTAATTTGTAGCCCACATCCTTCCTACTGTTTAGGGGTCTATATACAACTCCCATCAGGGTCTTTTTACCCTTGCAGTTCCTTAGCTCTATTCACCATGTTTCAACACCTTCTAGCCCTATATCCCCTCTTTCTAATGATTTGGTTTCCTTTTTTTTAATCAACAGTGAAGCACCACTTCCTCCAGCTTCCTGCTTATCTTTTTGATACTATGTGTATCCTTGTACATTAAGCTCCCAGCTACAAAAACATTCAGCCATGATTCATTGATGACTACAACATCATACCTGCCAATCTGCAACTATGCTTGCAAGTTCATCCACCTTATTCCATATACTACGCACACTCAGAGTCACAGTCAAAGTTACTTATATCACATCTCTTTTTAATTCTGATATTTGATCTGAAGAACAACTGAACCTTGTGTCCATGCCAGTATTGTTTTATGCACTGAGTTGCTGCCACAATTAACGGGCAGTTGTACAGTTGCACCTAATAAAGTGGCCCCTGATTGGATTTGACTGCTTTTTAGATAAACAAAAAGTTTCTTCCTAAATCCTCACATAATTTTGCGTTGACTCTCTCATAATGGTGGCAGCTCATTATGCCCTTTCCTACAAGTGATAACATTTGCCTGATACCACTCCACCAAAACCCTTCATCACTTTGAAGATTTATGTTAGTCATAGAGCATGAAAACAGAACTTACTTCCCATCTCATCCATGCCACCTGAGTGACTGAGCTCAGCATCTTCCATTCGCCTGTATTTGGCCCGTACCCTCTACACCTTTTCTGTCCATGTGCTTGATTAAATGACTTCTAAAGGTTGTAATTTTACCCATCTCTGCAACATTCTCTGTCAGTGTTTTCCATAAACACACAACGCTTGCTTTGGGACACGTTACCCTACCGGATCACTTTTAAATCTTTCTCTTCTCACTTTAAAACTATGCCATCTGGTTTTGAGAGCTCTGTTAAAGAAACCTCTATTAAACAACACATTAGCCTTCTTTACTCAAGAGAAAAGCAGCCCAGTCTACTCATCCTTTCCTATGTATGCATTCACATTTGTTGACAGTTTCCATTTTGGAAAATGCGTAAAGTTCCAAAAAGATGAAATTACAGTTCCTACTTGATCTTCCTCCCAGAAAGGACTTATTTTGTCTCTCAATTTCCAGCATTCATAACTGCTGACGAACCTCCCTGACTCAGAAATAAAACTATATTTATATACCTAGATAGTTTAATTCTATCTTAATAACAAAAAAACACCAGTGTGTTTAAATGAATGAAAAATAATGTTTGAACATGATCTCCCCCCCCCCCCACTTCCCTTTTCTTAATTTCTCCTCTCTGATTTTTTTATTTTTTTCTCCTCACCTGCTTATCACCACCCCCTGGTGCCCTACCTCCTTCCCCTTATCTCATGATCCACGCTCCTCTCCAATCAGATTTCTCCTTCTCTAGCCCTTTGCCTTTTCCACTTACTACCTGCCAATGTCTTACTTTCTTCCCTTCCTCCACCCATGTGGATTCACCTATCACCTTCTAGCTTGTCTTCTTCCTTTCCCCCCCACCTTCTTATTCTGGCATCTTCTCCATTCCTTTCTAGTCCTGATGAAGGGTCTCGGCCAAAATGTTAGCTGCATTGATTTAAGGTTTCAAGCTTGTAAATTACTTGCACCATTTTTTCCATCATTTCTAAGTCATGACAAGTCTCACTTATCACCTTCTAGCTTGTCCTCCTCTAGAAGACTGTACCCGGAGCAATGGATACAGCAGATGACCCTGACAGACTCACAGCTGAAGTATCACCTCACATGGACGGACTGTTTGGGGCCCTGAATAATGGCGAAGGAAGAGGTATAGGGGGCAGGTGTATCACTTGTTCTACTTGCACAGTTAAGTGCCAGGGGGTAGATCAGAGGGATGAATGGACAAAGTAGTGACATAAAGAGAGATCCTTTTGGAAAATGGAGAGTTGGAGTGTATGGGGTGGTGTAAAGATATGCTTAGTGGTAGGATCCCATTGAAGATGGCAGAAGTTTGGAAGAATGATGCACGGAATACAAAGGCTCATGGGGTGGTAGGTAAGGACAAGGGGAACTCGGCCCCTGCTATGTGAGCGGGAAGATAGGGTGAGGGCAGATGTGCAGGAAATGAAGGAAATGTGGTTG
Organism: Hypanus sabinus; assembly: GCF_030144855.1. Taxonomy (NCBI): domain Eukaryota; kingdom Metazoa; phylum Chordata; class Chondrichthyes; order Myliobatiformes; family Dasyatidae; genus Hypanus; species Hypanus sabinus. The sequence continues at coordinate 81,343,328 of NC_082707.1, read as the reverse complement.
AGGGCAGCATCGATGATAAAGGAAGCTAAACTTCCCTTCTTTGAAGAATGAGGACATCTCAAATGTTCTGTAATGTTAAGCCGCATCCTGAGAACAGATGTAGCAGAGATGGAAGAACTGAGAAAAAGGAATAGCATATTTAGAAATGACAGTATGGGAAGAGGTATAGTCAAGACAGCTGAGGTTTGTTAAAAATATCAGTCGTCAGTCTCTTTCCAGAGATGGGGATAGAGAGATCAAGAAAGGGGAAAAGGTGCCAGAGCCGGATCAATTAAATCTGAGGGCAGAGTGAAAGATGGAGGTAAGGCTGATGGATTTGGCAAGGTCAGCATGGATGCAGAAAGCAGCACCAATGCAGCCATCATTGCTGCTGGCTGACCTACTGCGATACTCAGCATGTTGAAATATTCAACTTAAACCAGAATTTGATGGTCTTATTCAATGAGTTCAGAAGATTTTGTCAGTGAGACAATTTAGTTGTCATGGCAACAGAAGGTGTGTTGATGAAGGTGGTGGGTGGAAAATAATTTGCTTAAAAGTTTAACCACCCAATCCATGGCACAGAAAGTAAGAAGGGGCTAAAGCAAAGCTATGGTATATGTATCACTTTGCAAAATGACCTATTTAAATAAAGATATTGCTTAATTTATGAAAAGGGTAAAAGGTTCTTAAGGGAAATGTCATAACTCAAAAAGGGCAAGCTCTTTGTTTTATAGAAATTTTCATACACAGTGTTCCTTGCACTGAGAGTGTTGGTGTGCTATTTATTATAGTGAAGCATGTACGTGTATACCAAGATCTCATATCCCAAACAATCAATGGTGTAATAGCAAAAAAGTCATAAACTCAATGTTCCTAAACCAAAGAGCCACTGTGTGAAACAGTGAGGCAGAGAGATTTTACTTCTTTGTAAAGGTGGCTTTGACTGATTCCAGGAATGAGTTTATGAAGTCTGCAATCTAAAGGCTAATACCAGCTACTTGCACAAATGGTTACCTACAAAATTAGTTTAACCCATTAACAGGGGTTCTTCATAATTTTATTTATCAGACGGTGATATGAAATGCTTTACATTATAGTGGAAAATTATTTTCACTCTTGTATTTCATATGAAATAAACCATTGTTGTTTTATGATTGTGCTCTGAAGGAACAGCAAAACACATCAGCTTACAGAATCCAGTTTACCATGGTCATGCTGAAGCAGGGTTTTCGATCTGATACATTGACAATTGCTCTGCATCCCCTCAGATGCAGCTCAACATACTGAGTTCCTCCAGCAGATTGTTTGGTGTTCCTGATTTCAATAATTGCTGTCCCTTGTGTCTCCACTGTCCAGTTATGGTTCTTCATTGTTGCAAGCTGAGTCACATTTTCAAATAAGAAACAATAGGCTATCAAGATCTGTGCCTCATCAAATCATTGAGAAATTAAAATTCATAAACACCAGTCACTACTATTTAATATGGGGAGTCAAAATAGGAGGCATGTATACCTTCTGAATGAAACAGAACCCGGCCAATGTGATGCTGGCTGAATCACAGACTAAATCCTTTGACTAAAACGTCTCACTGCCCCAGAAAAACAACCAACATAATCAAAGATCCATCCCAGCCCAATCATTCTCTCCTCACCACAATCCCTCCCCACCTTCCATTGTGCAAAAGACACAATAGTTTGAATGCATGCACCACCAGTTTCCAGGCCAGTATCTATCCCACTGTAATAAGGCACTTGAATTAACTTCTTGTTTGATAAAGCTGAACTCCTGACCTCTTAATCTTTCCTGCCACAGACTTTGCACCTTATTTGTCTTCCTGCAGAGTATTTTAACTCATTTAGGTGACATTAGTAAACTAATTACTTATCATCTTCAAACACTGTGAGAGGACAGTAAGGACACCAGGGACTATAGTAGGTATTCACAGCTAAATTGAGTTCAAATGTTTAGAATGTAGTCATACAATCATAGAAAACTATAGCACAGAAGCTGGTCCTTTGGTCTATCTAGTCTGTTCAAACCACTTAAACTGCCTATGTCCATCAATCTGGACCATGACAACAGCCCTCCCAATCCCTCGCTTCCACTTACCTATTCACACTTCTCAAACGTTGAAATAGAAATTGCATCCATCACTTGCAATGGAAGCTTGTTCCACACTCTCACCACTCACTGAGTGAAGATATTACCCATCATGTTTCCCTTAAACATTTCATCTTTCACCCTTAACCGATGACCTCTAGTTGCAGTCTCACCCAACCTCAGTGGAACAAGCCCACTCGAATTTTCCCTATCTATACCCTTCATAACTTTGTATACCTCTATCAAATCACCCCTCAATCTTTTACATTCTAGGAAATAAAGTTCTAACCAATTCAATCTTTCCTTATAACTCAGTCCCAGCAACATCCTAATAAATTTTCTCTGTACTCTTTCAAAGTTGTTTTCTTCTCTCCTGCAGGGAGGTGACCAAAGCTGCACTGATACTCCAAATCAGGCCTCACTAATGCCTTATACAACTGAGACATAAGGTCCCAGCTCCTGTACTCAATACCTTTCATCAATGATCAATATTTATGTTAGAACAATATAGTTTAATGTACACAAAGCAACCAGGCTCACGGTCTCCACAATCTAAATATGATTGATATATCCTAGAAACAAATCTGGAATGAATAACATTGGTGTGTTTCATATTACATAGATTTGCTTCTTAAGCTTCTGGGTTCTTCATTCATGAAGATAGGAAAGACCAGGCAGTCCTGTAGAAGATATAGTAGATATGTAAGATGGAGTTAGTAAACCTGAAGCACTCTTTTTTTTTGTTTAAGAGTATGAGACTCTGGCATCAGGATATAGACATAGAATAGTACAGCACATTACAGGCCCTTTGGCCCACAATGTTGTGCCAATCCTCAAACCCTGCCTCCCATATAACCCCCCACCTTAAATTCCTCCATATACCTGTCTAGTAGTCTCTTAAACTTCACTAATGTATCTGTCTCCACCACTGACTCAGGTAGTGCATTCCATGCACCAACCACTCTCTGAGTGAAAAACCTTCCTCCAATATCCCCCTTGAACTTCCCTCCCCTTAACTTAAAGCCATGTCCTCTTGTACTGAGCAGTGGTGCCCTGGGGAAGAGGCGCTGGCTGTCCACTCTGTCTATTCCTCTTAATATCTTGTACACCTTTATCATGTCTCCTCTCATCCCCCTTCTCTTCATAGAGTAAAGCCCTAGCTCCCTTAATTTCTGATCATAATCCATACTCTCTAAACCAGGCAGCACCCTGGTAAATCTCCTCTGTACCCTTTCCAATGCTTCCACATCTTTCCTATACTAAGGCGACCAAAACTGGACACAGTACTCCAAGTGTGGCCTAACTAGAGTTTTATAGAGCTGTGTCATTACATTGCGTCTCTTAAACTCTATCCCTTGACTTACGAAAGCTAACACCCCATAAGCTTTCTTAACTACGCTATCAACCTGTGAGACAACTTACAGGGATTTGTGGACAGATCACTCTGCTCCTCCACACTACCAAGTATCCTGCCATTTACTTTATACTCTGCCTTGGAGTTTGTCCTTCCAAAGTGTACCACCTCACACTTCTCCTGGTTGAACTCCATCTGCCACTTCTCAGCCCACTTCTGCATCCTATCAATGTATCTCTGCAATCTTTGATAGTCCTCTACACTATCTACAACACCACCAACCTTTGTGTCATCTGCAAACTTGCCAACCCACCCTTCTACCCCCACATCCAGGTCGTTAATAAAAATCACGAAAAGTAGAGGTCCCTGAACAGATCCTTGTGGGACACCACTAGTCACAACCCTCCAGTCTGAATGTACTCCATCCACCACGACCCTCTGCCTTCTGCAGGCAAGCCAATTCTGAATCCACATGGCTAAACTTCCCTGGATCCCATGCCTTCTGACTTTCTGAATAAGCCTTCTGTTTGGAACCTTGCCTTACTAAAATCCATGTAGATCACATCCACTGCACTACCCTCATCTATATGCCTGGTCACCTCCTCAAAGAACTCTATCAGGCTTGTTAGGCATGATTTGCCTTCACAAAGCGATGCTGACTGTCCCTGTTCAGACCATGATTCTCTAAATGCCTATAGATCTCTAAGAAACTTTTCCAACAGCTTTCCCACCATAGACGTAAGGCTCACTGGTCTATAATTACCCGGACTATTCCTACTACCTTTTTTGAACAAAGGGACAACATCCGCCTCCCTCCAGTCCTCCGGTACCATTTCTGTGGACAACGAGGACATAAAGATCCTAGCCAGAGGTTCAGCAATCTCTTCCCTTGCCTCGTGGAGCAGCCTGGGGAATATTCCATCAGGCCCCAGGGACTTATCCATCCTAATGTATTTTAACAACTCCAACACCTCCTCTCCCTTAATAGCAACATGCTCCAGAACATTAACATATAGAAAGATAAAGGCAGATAACAATGCCTCCTAATTAATTGGAATGAGTTAGAAAGAAAATGGCAATTTAGACAAAAAAAGATGGATGCTGATATGGGAGAATGGTGGAGTTGGTATTTAGGAAAGGCATTAATGAAAAACACTGAAGAGTGTTATTTGCCGAAATCCAATTTGAAATCTTATTAATATTCAAATTATACCATATTTTTCTCCTTCCCCCACCAACTCATGTATAAAGAGAGCAGGCTAGCCAATTATTATTCACATCTCTGACTCTAATATGTAAATCATGAACCAAAGTTGTCCCTATTGTTAAATAATTAAATCAACAGAAGCATGTATAATATTGCAAGTTTCCATTATTACAGCTGTCCATATAAATTAAGGTTGGCTTCTAAGTTAGAAAGGTCTCTATTTTTATACATATTATAATATACTCTAATTCATCAAATCAGAGATTTGAAGCCTGTTGCTATGGATACGCCGAGGAGCACTTCTGTGTTGCACATCAGTCAACTCTTGTTTTCATAGACTGATGATGTTGAAACTTCAGATACCGAACAATGAAGAAGTAATTACCATATATCTAAACTCTGTGGAATGCAGAGATTTAGACAAAAAAGGTCAATTGCCAAAGGTTACATTGAAAAAAAAATGTCCAGTGACAATTATGACACTTTTATGCTAACACTGATTGGGTATGACTGATCGGTCACAAGTAAGTGATGGTTGCCTGATATGAAAGGTTCTTCATCATGTATTCTGTCTGTGACACATACAACAAGCTTCCAATTATAAACCATCATGCAGGTGTGTGATTTAAAACTTGAATGGGCAAGTAAAAGGCTTTAGCAACATACACAAAATGCTGAAGGGACTTAGCAAATCAGACAGCATTCATAAAGGGGAATAAATAGACAGCATGAGATTAAGACCCTTCATCTGAACTGGAAAGAAAAGGGGGCAGAAACCAGAATAAGAAGATGGGGGGAGGATAAGAATTTCAAATTAATAGGCATAGGAAAGACCAGGTGAGCTGGAAGGTGGGTGGATGGGGGAGGAGCATGAAGTAAGAAGCTGGTAGGGGATGGGTAGAAGAGGTAAAGAACTGAAAAAGAAAACTAATGGGAGAGGACATGACAGAAATGGAAGGAAGAGGGAGGTGATTGGCAGGTGAGGACAAAGGGTAACAGGGTAACAGAAAAAGAGAGAGGAAGGGAAGTGTATTAAATCAAGGAAAATGCCATCAGGTTGTTGGTGACCCAGACAGAATATGAGATGCTGCTCCTCCAACCTGAGTTAAGCCTCAGTGTTGCAATAGAGGAGACCATGGACTGACATGTGGGAATGGGAATGGGAAGTTGAATTGAAATGGATTCCCATGGGAGATCCTGCCTTTTGTGGCGGACAGAGTGAAAGTGCTTGACAAAGTTTCCCCGTCTGCATCTGGTCTCACCGATGTAGGAGAGGCCGTACCAGGAGCACCAGATACAATAGATGACCCTAACAAATGCTGCCAGAGGGACTATTTTGGACCCTGAATAGTGGTGAGGGGCAAGATGTAGGGGTAAGTGTGGCATTTGTTCCACTTACTGAGACAAGTACCAGAAGTGATATCAGTGGGGAGAGATGAATGAGTAAAGGAGTCATGTAGAGGGTGATCCCTATGGAAAGCAGGGGTGGGGGGAGAGGCGGGTTGCTGGAAAAATGTGCTTAGTGGAAAGATTCCATATTGAGATGCCAGATATTTGTCGGAGTCACCTATTCTATCCAATGTTCTTGGTGTAGGCTCCTCTACATGAACATCTCTAACTTCTCATCACCTGCTCGTCAGCTCCCATTGGTTCTCCTCCTTCCATTTCTTCTATGGTCTCAGTTCACTCCTTCTTCTTCGACTCTTTACCTTTTCCACCTATACTATCCCAAATTCTTACTTCATTCCCCCTCCCCCTCCCACTCACCCATCTTCTCCCTCACCTGGACTCACCTATCACCTACCAGCTTGTACTGCTCCCCCTTCTCCCGCCCCCTTATTCTGGCTTCTGCCCCTTCCAGTCCTGATGAAGGGTTTTGGTCAAAAATGTCAACAGTGTATTCCCATCTACCTCCTGATTTGTTCAGTTCTTGCAGCATTTCTGTGTGTTGCTCAAGGTTTCCAGTATCTGCACAATCCTGTGTATTTAAATAAAGGCTTTAATGTTTTGAATGGGTGCTTTTCAAACAGCTAATATATTTGTACTCTTAGCAATGACTGTATAATATATCTGATTTTCTTTCCAGTTGAAATCCATTCTCTAACCTTTTAAGGGATGGAGAATAGTTTTGTGTTGATTGCAGGTTCAAGTTTATTGTCATGGACATACATATCCACGCTATAAATGCTGTGAAAATTAGCTTTCTGCAGCAAGAGCACAGTACATTACCAAAATGACAAATATTAATGACATAAACCTAAATGAACATAAATTATGCATTCAGCGCCTAACAAAATGGTAATGCAATGACATCAATGTAAGTTGACAGAAATATAGTCTGAGGGAGAGTTTGCTTTACGGGCCAGTTCAGCACCTAATTGCAGTGGGAGAAAAGCTGTACTTGAACCTTGAGGTGTCGGTCTTCAGCTTCCTGTAGCTGCTGGGGTGAGGTCTCAGGGAGCTGCCATCCATCATAAGGGTCCTCCATGATCTGAGCCATGCCCTCTTTTTGTGCAGCTATTGGGCTGGAGGTACAGCAGCCTGAAGACCCACACCTCAAGGTTCAACAGCTGCTTCTTCCCCACTACTATCAGGCTCTTGAATTGACCTGAAAAATGTGAGCATTACCTTGGACTATATTCCTATTTCACTCTCAGTCTTGCACCAGTGTTACTATGTTTATTTCATTGCTTTTGTTCATATGCATGTTATGTTTATTTCTGTTTATTTAAGATATTAACACATTTTTCATGCTTGTAGTGAAAGTCCTGTGCAGCTACTGCAAAATGCTGATATTCATGGCAATTATACCTTGTGTATGTATGCCTATGGCAATAATAAACATGAACTTGAGCTACAACAATTTTCTGAATACCTCATTCCTGGTGAGGGTAACTTTTGTGAGTTCCTCTCAGATTCCCCAGTCCTAAGTTAGTGCTGGTTTTGGCTCTTGCCGCAAGATACAAGAGGAAGAAAGACCAAAGAGTCAGGCTCTCTTGGTCGGGTTGACAAGGGACATGGATGAACAAGGAAGGCAATTCCAGACACCAGTCTGATACACCCCTTTGACTTCATTGGATCTGAATACTGGGAGGTGTGTGCTTATTATTCGGTGCTGGCAGTCAAGGACAAACAGTGGGTTTGAAATTGGCTTCATGGAAGATGAGAAGGAGTGGTTGTAGATGATTGCCTCTCTGACTGGAGGCTTGTGATTAGTGGTAGGCCACAGGGATCTGTGCAAAGTGTGTTGCTGTTTGTCATCTATTGTCAATGATCTGGATGATAACACTGTAAACTGCATCAGCAAATTTTCAGATGACACCAAGATTGGGGTGTAGTCGAGAAAGAGGAAACTATCAATGCTTGCAGTGGGATCTGGACCAATTGGAAAAATGGCAAATGGAATTTATTGCAGGCAAGTGTGAGGTGTTGCAGTTTGGGAGGACCAGCCAGGGTTGATCTTACATGCAGAGCAGTAGGGCTCTGAGGAGTGTTGTAGAATGAGGGATCCAGGAATACAGATCCATAATACATCGAAAATATCATCACAGATAACAAGGGTAATAAAGAAATCTTTTGGCACATTAGCCTTCACAAATCAATATATTGAGTACAGGAGTTAGGGAGGAAGGCAAATGTGATGCTAGCATTCATTTCAAAAGGACTAGAATTATAATAGCAAGGATGTAATATTGAAACTTTACAAAGCACTGGTGATGCCTCACTAGGAATGCTGTGGGCTGGTTTGGGTCCTTTATCTTCGAAAGGATATGCTGAAACTGGAAAGAGTTCAAAGGAGGTTCACGAAAATGATTCCAGGATTGAATGGCTTGTCAAATGAAGAGCATTGATGGCTCAGAGCCTGCACACACTAGAATACAGAAAATTGAGGGGTGACTTCATTGAAACCGATCGAATGGTGAATGCTTGATAGAATGGATGCAGAGAGGATGTTTCCTATTGTGGGTGAGTATAAGCCTAGAGGATACAGCCTCAGAATAGACAGGCATCCTTTCAGAATGGAATTTCTTTAGCCGGAGAGTGGTGAATCTGTGAAATTCTTTGCCATGGGCAGCTGTGGTGGCCAAGTCTTTATGTATATTTAAGGTAGATGTGATAGATTCTTGATTAGGCAGGGCATGAGGGAATATGGGGAGAAGACAGGAGATTGGGGCTGAGAAGGAAATTAGAATAGCCATGATGAAACAGCAAAATAAACTCGATTGGCCAAATTGCCTAATTCTGCCACTATATCTTATAGTCTTATGGTTATGATGAAATTGTATAAGACATTGATGAGGCCTAATTTGGAGTAATGTGTCCAGTTTTGATCATCTTGCTACAGAAAAGATGTAGAAAAGATTGAAAGACTGCAGAGAAAATTTATAAGGATGTTGCTATGACTTGAGTTTTATGTTTGTTTTTTAACAAAGGCAAACTTGCATGGGTGAAAATGTGAGTAGTATTTTATTCACAGATATACAGAATTTCTTCCATCAGACCACATTTTACTCCAGACACTCCAGCCTGCCAAGAGCATTCTGTAAATCTGTAAATAAAATAGTACTAGTGTTTTTACCCATGCAAGTTTGTCTTTGTTCAAGAACAAACATAATTTTGAGGACTGATTTACAGGGAAGGGTTGAATAGATAAAAACTTTATTCCTTTGAGTGTAGAAGATTGAGGGGAAATTTGATAGAGGTGTATTAAATGTTATGAGGGGTATAGATAGAGTAAATGGAAGCAGGCTTTTTCCACTGCGGGTAGGTGAGACTTGAACTGGAGGTCATGGGTTAAGGTTGATAGGTGAAATGTTTAAAGGCAACATGAGGAAGAATTTCTTCATTCAGAGGGCAGTGTTTGCACAAGTGGTGGATGTGCGGCCGATTACAACATTTCAGAGAAATTTGCAAAATGGATGGGAGTGGTCTTGAGGGCTTGGTCCAAGTGTGGGTCAATTGGGATTAGTACAGCCATTGATGGGCCAAAGGGCCTGTTTCTGTGCAGAAGGGTTCTATGATCCTATGTATAATAAATTGTTCCTGTAAACTCTATGAATATTTGGAGAACAGTGGTCTTCAGTGCATTGTAATGGTTGATGCTCACAAACTTAATCAACAATTTAACAAACTGATTTTTTAAAATATAAGTGACAAGCAGACAATCAATCACACCACTCTGCCATTGAATGGCAATGAACTGAAGGCATAATATCCCAATTGCTCCCAGACTGCATGTGATACAATGATGCTGAGAAGTATATATCTCAGAGCTTGTTTCAGCTTACTGACTCAAGAGAAGAGCAGTGACAGATGGGATCAGTTGGGTTAGGTGTATGCCAACTCAATTATACACTCAATGCACTTCAATTATTTCTGTAATTATCAAATGAAAACTAATTAAGAAGCATGGAATGATCACTTTATTAAAGCGAGCTGAATGATTCAGTACCAATGGTGACTTGTGGTCTCTAAAGTCCCACAAAATGTAGGGCAACTGAAACATGTGATATACCAAAAAAAACATTAAACAGAAAGAGAAGAGTAAAACCATTGCATTTTTATCAAGGCATAAGGAAATAATAAATGGCAATTTTAAAAAAAGCCAACATTAACAGCACATTTGATATGAAAGCATGTCAAAGTCTGTCAAAAAAACACTGACTTCCTGCCACTTACAAATAAAAGCAGACAGATATAATATTACACTTCTATTCACATTTCAATCTGACAAATTCAACCTATAATACTTATACCAGTACATATGTGTCATTCTCTTCTCATTTTCTTTCTTAAAATATTTGTGTTAAAAGTGACAAGGGAATTGCACCAAGGCCTTAATATTTATTTTATCTGGAATATCATGTTATTTTAAAACATGTGAAAATGCAGCATGATGCTTGATTGCAAAGAGTGTACTGGTGAATTCCAATACTTGCAGCCTAAGTGAAGCTGTTATGTAAACAAATGACAAAATTATGAGTTGATTCTGGAGCCTGACTTCATAGATGGCAAAAATATTGACAAGCACCAGTAAGATTTGTGCATGCCATATTTTCTGTGTGAAGTTATTTTTTTAACTGAATGATAAAAGTAAAATGCCCTGGGATTCACAGAAGCTCTGTAGTGTTGGGAGAAGATTAGTTCCTGCTGTTTGGTATATAAATAGTATGGACTGTGAAATTGCACCAGTCGTGTGCAATGTGTTGTCGTGCTTAAAGTGGCATCTAAAACAGTACAGATGCACATTACCTTGCAACATTTTATCAAAATTTGTATTTTGCATTGCATTGACAACCTTCACTGTGCTGGAGAAGGTCAGAAGAAGCAGCCAATGATATAGAATAAGTCCAATGTTCAAAGTAAACTTATTATTGAAGTACATAAAGTCACTGATTCATTTTCTTGCAGGCATTCAGTGTAGAGCAAAGAAATACAATGGAATCAATTAAAAACTACACATAAGCAACCAGTATGCAATCAAAGACAAACTATGCAAATACTAAAAAAAAAATCTTAAATAAATAAATAATACTGAAATAGTGACTAATAATTCAAGCAGTCATTGAAGTTACAAAGAAACTGCTCAATTTGGGTTCCAACAATATCTCTTGACAAAAGAGTTTCATAGCAACTTTGGTTCAAAATGTACAAAATAACTGAAACCCAAATGCAGAAGTAACCAAGTCACTATCCTAAATGTCAAGACAACATTTGAATGAGTGTGGCACTGAGGAGCTCAATGACGGGCATGTTATCTGCTGATGTCCAAATCCTTCCAGATACATATGTATATCCTGTTTATATAATGCACAAGTTTTTGCAACACTTCTTAATTCAACAATTTAAAGCATCTAGAAGGACAAGGTTAGCAGGGACCGATAAACACTAATGCCTACAAGTTTTCCTCTAAGTCACTCACTAAGTTGTTCCAGGAGAGGTACACTTTTAATTGCATCAAATAGCATCACATGATTAATTCATTGGCTAGGAATTTATTTTGATTTACTTTGATAAAAAGAACACAGATTTCAGCTTATTTTAGCTATACAATAATGAGCTCATTTCAGTGGAATATTCAAGATATTGGGATGAAGTATGGATGCTCAAATCGAATGGACTACTGAACAGTAAGGGGAAACAAGCAAAAGAAATAGATGATAATGCATGATGCATTCAAGTTTATGATAAATAGAGTACGTAAATCTGATTACATATCGAAGAATTGTTCCTGCGAGGATAGAAATACACCATAATCCCTGTATTATTTCTGGATGCTGCAGCTCTTTATCTAACAGCATTGTTTGTGAAGAAGTTTGTAAGCTCAGCTCACTCCACCATAGGCACAAACTTCCCCACCATCAAGAACATACTCACAAGGAGATACCCCAAGAAGGTGGCATCTACCATTAAGGGCCATCACCATCAAGGACTTACTGTCTTCTCATTATTGCCATCAAGGAGAAGGTACAGGAGACTGAAGACACACATTCAACATTTTCTATCCCCTCCACTCTTAGATCTCAGAATGATCCATGAACCCATGAATACTCACTCACGATTTTGTTTTTCTTTTGACTGTTTATTTATTTTACTGTATCAGAATCAGAATCAGGTTTATTATCACCGACCTGTGCCATGAAGTTTGTTAACTTTGAGGCAGCAGTATGATGCAATACATAATAATACTGAAAGAAATAAAATAAGTAAGTAAATCAATTATAGTAAGTATATATATGCATATTAAATGGATTAAAAATAGTGCAAAAACAGAAATAATACATATTAAAAGAAAGTGAGGTAGTGTTCATGGGTTCAATGTCCATTTAGTAATTATATGGCAAAGGGAAAGAAGCTGTACCTAAATCACTGATTGTGTGCCTTCAGGCTTCTGTACCTCCTTCCTGATGGTAACAATGAGAAGAGGGTATGTTCTGGGTAATGAGGATCCTTAGTAATGGACATCACTTTTCTGAGGCATCTTGAAGATGTCTCAGGTACTTTGGAGTATTCAAGATGGAGCTAACTAATTTTACAACTTTCTGAGCTTCTTTCAGTCTTCTGGAGTAGCTCCCCTCCCCACCACCATACCACACAGTGATGCAGTCTGTCAGAATGCTCTCCGTGATACATCTGAAAAAGTTTTTGAGTGGTTTAGTTGGCAAACCAAATCTCTTCAAACTCCTAATGAAATATGGTTGCTGTCTTCCCTTCTGTACAGCTGCATTGATATGTTGGGACCAGGTTAGATCCTCAGAGATTGTGAAACCCAGAAACTTGAAATTGCTCACTCTCTCCACTTCTGATCCCTCTATGAGGACTGGTTCATGTTCCCTCATCTTACCTTTCCTGAAGTCCATCATCAGCTGTTTCATCTTACTGACATTGAGAGCAAGGTTGCAAAGTTGAATGCAATGTATTTTTATTGTCATGTATAGTAAGTTTTAAGTATCGTACTGTTCTGCTGCCAGAAAACAACACATTTTACAACATATTTAATGAGAATAAACCTGACTCTGATTCCCATTCTCAATCTGAACCCTCATTAATGACCTCTGGTTTAAGGTGATGCTATTGAATCATGTGGCGAGAAGGGAACACGTCAACATATTTTGAGTGCATACAGAGTCAATCTTCCCAGCGACATGTACACTTGGAGACATAACAATGTTCTCAAAGTTCTAACAGACGTGGTTGAGCAGAGAGTACTCCAGCACAATGAATCTCATGCCCCAAGCTGCACAGAACATCGCATATCAGTTGTGAAAGAAGGCTCCAAGTCAAGGGTGTACAGCGCAGGCCCACGATCAAGCATACTTTCTTCAGCCAATGATTGGTGTGTCAAGGCTGAACTGTCAGTTTCCCAGCGCAAATAGCTTTCACCCCATTGCGTCCAGATGTAATCTTATGGTCTGACACCAGTAGAGAAGTGGTTATTGGTGAACTCACAGTCCCCTGGGAAGACAACATTGATGAAGCCCAAGTTAACCAAGTGTGCAGAATTAAGATCAGAGTGCAGAGACCGAATGTGGAAGGTCTCATGCTATCCAGTCAAAGTAGGTTGCTGTGGCTTTATTCGTTCACTTTCCAGAAGCAGCTGCATGACCTTGGCTTCACTAGAAGAGAGATCAAGTCAACCAGCAGGGCTATAGCTGAGGCAGCAGAGACAGGATCAGCATGGGTGTGGACCAAATACATCCAGAGGGGCAGATGGTCGGACACTGTATCCATCTTTTGTAAACCCTTCAGTAGTTGCATAGACACCTGAAGAGTAGACTATCTGTTGGATGGAAGTGACCAACAACTCTGATAGATGCAGATGCCAAGTTTTTAAGCTCACCAGTGGGAGGTGGTGCTTTAGCACTGCTGGCCTACCACCTCGAGGGAGTCTTGATCATAAGCGGGCCGAAACTCCTGAAGACACGTGGCAGATCAACTGTTGATCCCACTGGTGATAGCACAAGATGGTTAATATCTTAGTCCAAGTGTATTTTCAATTCTTTAATACTGTATACATAATTTAATAATAAATGTACTTTGAACTTTGATGAGAAGAAGTGCAGCAGTCCCAGAAGGCTGCTCAGTAACAACTTCTGCAGTGCAAATGATATTGGGCAGCTGGCCTTATCAGCACAGCAAAAATTCAGTGAGAGATCACTACTATTTTCTAGATGTGCAGATACATTCTGTAGAGTCCAATTCTAATGTAAAATACTCGAAGAATCAAATGTTTTTTAGAACTTCTCAACCAGTTATTTGCCCTTAATATATTGCTAGGAATCTATTTACATGAATAGCCATCAAAAATAATCTGGACTAGCCTGCAGTCAATATTAGGAATTTCTGAAAGACTTCAGAAGCCAGTGGAATCCACCTCAGCATGACAGGTCTACTCTAGTTAATTAGTTTCCAAATGCCTGCATTAAAAGCTGAGGGAATGCTTTGACTTTCCTGCCCTGCTTCCCAAAGTAATTGGTATTTTCCATAACTGCGAAAATACATACATATAAAGCACATTTTCTTAAAAAAATGCTCCTAACCAGCTAAATTAACAGCCTTTAGAGACCTCAAGTTATTTACCCTGCACATAACCAAATCTAGATGCACTTTCCATTATAGGGCTATAATGGTTTTGTTTAGATGAAATAAGCTGACGGTTTGTATGATGAATTGTCAAAGGATAAAGATAAGTCCCTCGGCAAAACGTTCTATTTCAAAAGTTCAGTGTTGCTGAGTACACCTGAATAGAATTTTGCTTTGTGCCTAATGGAAGTTTAGTGTAACATGCATATATCTATTTTAGCAAGATACTGAATACTGATAAAGACTACTGAAAATTAACCCTTGGAGATCTATAGGTAAATATCTTGAGAAGTAGCTGAAATGACAACTACAAGACAATTTTATTGATTTAGATTTATTCCAGTTTTCATTTGGGAAAAATAACTTGTTAAAGTACAAGCATTTTTCATTGTAGTCTAACTTCAAACGTGTTCTTTTCAATGAAGGCATTAAGTTAAAATCTTCTCTGGTCCTTTTCCATCTAACTACTTTGATAAAATTACCATCGCTGGAGTGGTAGTTTTTCAGTGAACAATGAATGGAAATATAACACTGATCAGATTCTGTGAATTTTGTCAAACCCAAACTAAATTTCCAAGACACAGGAGCTTAATGACAAGTGACATTTTGACTTGAGACCCTTCACCTGAACTCAAATCAAACTTTGATTTATTTTGGGTTATGCTTGTATTGGGTTAAAAAAAAGTGCTGGTTCAGTGGATCAAAAATGGCTGATGAAAGGCAAAGAAAATGGTTTAAAGAAAGACACTGCAATATGCATTATAATGGAAAAGAGTAAACAGTCGATGTTTCAGACTGAGATCTTTCATCAGGTCTCAAGACTGTCCTAGCATGCTGAATACCTCAAGCATTTTGTGTGTCTTGGATTTCCAACATCTGCAGATTTTCTTGTGGTTGTATTATTTAATGTTGCTTTATGCAGTGGACCTATTCAGGGTCATGATAGACTGGTCAAGAGCAAAATATAGCCCTGTATTAATGAGGCCATAAGCCAGATCTCCTGTAGTCAAGTTCATGGCATTGCTTCTAATCATGCTTTATATGCTTTGACTGACTATATCCAACAACTATACAGCAAATTTTTGGTCACAATTTGTGAGGGAAAAGGTGCTTCACTATTTTTAAAAGTTTATTATTTAAAGACCGTAAGTCATAGGAGCAGAATTAGGCCATCTGGCCCATCGAGTCTGCTCCACCATTCAATCATCGCTGATCCTCTTTTTTTCACCCTCCTCAACCTCAGTTTCTGGCCTTCTCCCTGTAACCTTTGATGCCATGTCCAATCAAGAACCTATCAATCTCTGCCTTAAATACACCCAATGACCTGACCTCCACAGCTGCATGTGACAGAAAACTCCACAAGTTCACGACCATTTAGCTAAAGAAATTTCTCTCTGCATCACTGTTTTGAAAGGGCGCCCCACTATCCTGAGAGTGTACCCTCTTGTCCTAGACTCTTCCACCATGGGAAACAGCCTTTCCATATCTACACTATCTAGGCCTTTCAATATTCAAAAGGTTTCAATGAGATTCCCCCTCATCCTTCTGAATTCCAGTGAGTACAGACCCAGAGCCCTCAAACATTCCTCATATGATAAATGTCATTATTAAGTTGATCAAAAGTTTATCTGTACTTTATTAAAAATGTTATTGTTATTTTGTCAAAGGTTCAAACAAAGGAAAAGAAAAGTCAATGTGATCAAAATCAGGCCAACAGCCAGGTGACCCCTAAAGCCCATAAGACAACATATGGGAAACACACTGAGAAGATGGTACTTGGAAATCTTTGGAAACCCTTGAAAAAAACTTTGGAAACACCCTTCAACATCATATCCTAATCTGAGTGAAACCAGATAGAACGTAATCCCTTTGGACAGAGGTTGAGGAGATGACAACCACTTTTCTCACTAAACATCCAGCTTCATAGCTGCTTGCTTGCTTTGCTGGGAGTAACTGTTATGTTACGATGAAAGGTTATTGATTTGAATCTTCAGTTCTCCTTCCATTTCCACAGATGCTGCTTGACCTGCAAAGAATTACCAGAATTATGTTTTTACATTTTCTGCTTGAAATTTTGAAAGCAATTGTACCAATTTAATGAATATGATCTTTCTGAAATGATGCCAGTGATCATCAGTGACATTCTGTTATGACACACACCCAGCTGCACCAGTTTCTGGGGTTTAAACGCTCTAACTCCCTGGAGTATGGATAGTTGGCGCAGCCTCTTTAAAGATTCAGGTCCGTCCTGCTAATTGGCAAACTCGCTTTAGCACCAAGAACTGAGTATTTAAGGAACACCTGAACTGATTTCATTCAATATAATTCAATATAATGCTCAATATTAAGACTTACCCATGATTTTGTCTAGCGTTTGTCTTGTGCGCAGTTCTCAGCCCAGGTTGATACTGTATCTTGATCCCTGCTTTGGATACTCCAACATTTGGGTCCAAGCCATCCTCGTCAAAGACTCTTGTCACACATTCTGTAGGCTGCAGACAACAGTTCCAAATATTCTTTTAAATGTACCACTTCTTAATTACTCTCACTGTAGTCTACAGTATGTAACTTTCATCTAAGCAATATACTTTTAAATCAACTTAATGATCTACAGATCTCAAGAGCAACAGAGGTGCTTGGTGGACCAGACAGGTACAGAAGACAAAGGTTCATCACCACGACGGGAAGCATGGCAGGAGACCAAGCCAGGCTGAAATGCAAAGGGATGAGGCCTCCTCTGCCCAGCATCTTTTTGGCAAATGTGCAGTTACTGGAGAACAAAGCTAAGTACCTGAAGGCAAGATTGGTGTGTATTGCAGAGAAATGAGAGCCTGTTGTATTTTATGCACGCCATATACAGCGATAAGACCCGAAGGCTTCTTGATTTACAGAATGGTCCAAACTGCTGATAGGAAAAGGCAAAAGGAAGAGGTATGTGTTACATGATGAACTCTCGCTAGTCCTCGGATGTGGCAGTTTTGTCGAACTTATTTTCCCCTGGCTTGGAATACCTAATGGTCAAATGCTGTCCATTCTATTTACTTTGGGAGTTCTCATCCATAATCCTGACTGCAGCAACTGACTATAATCAAGCACTTGTGATACTGCATGATACTGTCTCCAAACAAGAAACAATCCATCCTGATGCCCTCCAACCAGGATTGTTTGAAGAAAACCAGGCCCAGTTATCAAGAGCATAAATCAACAGCAGCAGCAGAAGTCCCAGGGTATTAGACCACAGTTACACTAAGATAAGGAATGCCTACCATTCCAAGCCCAGACCGCATTTCAGGAAATCTGATCACTTTGCTGTCCTACCATCATACAAACAGAGAATAAAGGGCAAAGTTTCAGAGATTAGGATGCAGGAGGCAGAGAAGCAGCTACAGGATTTCTTCAAGTCAATAAACTGGGACTTCAAGGACTTATCTAAGGATCTGAATGAATACATCATGGTTGTAATAGGCTTTATTAAAACAACTGTAGATGAGTTTGTCTCCACAAAATCATTCAGAGTCCTCCCCAGTCAGATGCCCTGAATGAACCATGAGTTCTTTTAAGAGCCAGATCATAGATATTGCATTCTGGTGACCAAGAAAGTTACAAGAATTGAATTGACTTTATTTCTTACATCCTTTGCATACATGAGGACTAAAAGTCTTTACGTTACATCTCCGTGTAATGTGCAATCATAGTAATTTATAATAAATAGAACAGTCTATATAACATAAAAATACACTCAAATCAACATGAGTTAATCAGTGGATGGCCTAGTGGAAGGAACTGTCCCAGATCCTGTTGGTCCTGGCTTTTATGCTGCGGTACAGTTTCTTGGGTGGTAACAGCTGGAATAGATTGTGGTTGGGGTGACTCAGGATCCCAGTGATACTTTTTTCACACCTGTCTTTATAAATATCCTGAATCATGTGAAATTCACAACTACAGATGTGCTGGGCTGTCCACACCTTTCTCTGCAGAATCCTGCAATGAAGGGAGGTATAGTTCGCATGCCAGGCAGTAATTCAACCAGTCAGGGTGCTCTCAATTGTGCCCCTGTAGAAAGTTCTTAAGATTTGGGGACCTGTGCCAAACTTCCTCAACCATCTGAGGTGAAAGAGGTGCTGTTGTGCATGTACAGACCACATGACGTTCTTGGTGATGTGGATGCAAAGGAACTTAAAGCTGTTTACCCTCTCAACCCCAGCTCCATTGATGTCTATAGGGGTTAGCCTGTCTCCATTCCTCCTGTAATCCACAATCAGCTCCTTTGTTTTTGTGACATTGAGGGAGAAATTGTTTTCTTGACACCACTGTGTCAGAGAGATGATTTCTTCCCTGTAGGCCACCTCGTTATTGTTTGAGATAAGGCCAATGAATGTAGTGTAGTTGGCAATTTTAATTAGCAGATTAGAGCTGTGGGTAGCGACAGCATCATGAGTAAACAGGGTGTAAAGAGGGGACTTAGTATACAGCCCTGAGGGACTCCTGCGTTGAGGTCCTGGTATAAACTCCAGAAAACCATCTCCCCGGCAAAGTGATAATTCCGGACCAAACTTGAATCAGTGATGTTTGACAGTGCTTGAATACTATCACCTCTTAAAATGCTAAATCAAGTGACATAGGGGACAGCAGGGCTTCACTTCCAGATGAGCTTAATGCCTTCTATGCCTGTTTAGTCAGTCAAAAATGGAGGACCATCACAAAGCCTCCAAGTCCCTTGATGATCCCATGATTTCAATCTCTGAGCAGCCTGCAGAACAGTGTACTTACAAAAAGCATCTGGCCCAATACTAAAGGCCCATGCTAATCATTGGCTGGTGTGTTCACTGAGAGCTTTAACCTCTCACTTTGGCAGAATGTGGTATCCACTTGCTTCAAGCAGGTTTCAATTATACCAGTTCCCAAGAAGGTCCTGGTAACATGCCTCAATGGCCATCCCCCAGTTGCCCTTACATCCACAGTGGTTAAAGTGTCTTAAGAGACTGGTGATGAAGCATACCAACAGAGCAGATGCCATCTCATTGGCTCTTCACTCAACACTGGAACATCTGGACAGCAAAGGTACATAGATCAGAATGGTCTTTATCAACTACAGCTCAGCATTCAATATCATCATCCTTTCAATAATCTTCAAGACATTGGCCTCAATCCATTCTTGTGCAATTGGACCCTTGATTTCCTCACTTGCAGACCTCAGTCAGTTTGAATTGGCAACAACATCTCCTTCACAATCTCCATCAACACAAGTGCATCTCAAGGTTGTATGCTTAGTCCCCTGCTCTACTCACTCAACACTTATGACTGTATGGTTAAGCATAGTTCCAATGTCATATTCAAGTTTTCTATTGAAAAAACTGTCATAAGCCAAATCAAAGGTGGTGACAAATCAGCATATAGGAGGGAAATTGAAAATTTGACCGAGTGGTGTCATAACCGCACGTCGTACTCAAAGTCAACAAGATCAAGGTGCTGATTATAGACTTCAGGAGAAGGAAACCAGAGGTTCATGAGCATGTGCTCATGGGAGGATCTAGGTTTTATTATTTCGAAGGGCATGTGTTGGACCCAGCACTTAAGTGCAATTACAAAGAGAGCACAACAGCACTTCAGCTTCCTTGGGAGCTTGCGGAGATTCGGCATGACATCTAAAACTTTGATGGACTTCTGTGGACATGTGGTGGAGTGTGTATTGACTGGCTCTCTCACAGCCTGGTATGGAGACACTAGTGCCCTTGGATGGAGGATCCTGCAAAAAGTAGTGTGTATGGCACAGTTCATCATTGGTAAAACTTCTCAACCATTGAGAACATCTGCATGAAACACTGTTACAAGAAAGCAGCATTATCATCCGGGGACCCCACCACACAGGACATCCTCTCCTCTCACTGCTGCCATCAGGAAGAAGGTACAAGAGCCTTAGAACTCACATCACCAGGTTCAAGAACAGTTTCTACCCCTTAACCATCAGGCTCTAGAAACAAAAGGAATAACTTCACTTGTGCCATCATTGATATGCTCCCACATCCAATGGAATAATCTTCAAGCACTCTTCATGTTCTTGATATTTATTGCTGATTTATATATTGTCATTATTATTTCTTCTTTTCGTATTTACATGGTTTGTTATTTTATGCACTCTGGCTGAACACCCTAGTTGAGCGGTCTTTCACTGATTTTGTTATGGTTATTATTCTATAAATTTATTGAGTATGCCCACAACAAAAAGGAATCTCAGGGTTGTATATAGTGACATATATGTACTTGGATAATAATATTTATTTAAAACTTTACATTATTTAGAGTGGCATTTAAATATAGAACCCGTAGGATATCCACACTGACTAACAGTTATACCTGCAGCAGAAAGAGATATTTTACTCACTGGATCCTATTCCTACTTCAAAGAACAGAGGACAAATTTTCTCAGGATGTCTCAACCTCAGAGGATGAGACAGTTTGGGCTAATAGGCAAATGGTGCAGACATTTAAGAACAAACAGCCATTTTCTAGCTCTGTAGACACACTTTGCAAATCCATTACTTCTCTCCCTCAGATCCTTCCAGGGATCTTTTGGAGCTGTTTGCACTCTCACAACTGTACACAGATCTCTGAAGAAGATAAGCTAATGCCTTGGATGGCCAAAATTATCAACCTTGCTCATTGCAAGGATAATCACAATGCTTCAGGATGTGACTTTGTTTGGATTGCTGGAAGTGTCGGATATCCTCAGTTGCACAAGTATGACTATTACGTGACAATTTATTCTGCATTCTGTTTTTGTTTTCCCTTGTACAACCTCAATATATTTTTGTATTGGAATGATCTGCATGATGGCATGCAGGATAATATTGTCATCTGTACCTTGGTGTACATGACGATAATAAGCCAAGTTATTCTATATCATACAGGATAAGCCATTAAGCACCAATTCCTGTAGCAGAGCATTACACTCATCCTAGACAGGCACAAGAAACTAGAACAAAAAGAAAAAAAACAATCTGCTGAAGGATCTCAGAGGAGCGAGCAGCAGTTGTGGGAGGGAAGGCATTGTCAGTGTTTCAAGTCCTGATGCAGAATTTTAATCTAAAATGGTGACATTTCCTTTCCTCCTGCAGGTGCTGCTCAACCAACTGAGTTCTGCTAGCAGAATGTTCACTGCGTCATCCTGCTCACTTTAGGCTGCCTCCAGGTACAACTTCAAGGTGTCAACAAGAAGCTTCCCTTATCCACTAGTAAGAAGCACAATATCCATGAAGGCTTTTACTTAAAGCAAATGATCCCGCTAGAAACCAATGACTTATGGAAAACCTTTTTATGTTAATTCTCCATATTCTGTCTTCTTCTTGTTGTGTATTTAACTCTTCAATTATGCTTTTCAGTACTGGAGATAAAATCATAATGAGCACCTCCCCAAATTCCTAACTGACCTACAGGAAATCCATTGGCAATATTTTCATGTGATATAAGCTGACAAATATACTGTAAACATTTTGTGTCACACTGGAACTCCAGACCTACCTCATTTGCAAAGCAGGCTAAAATTAGAATCTGCTTCCCCTTTTATTGGGGCTGTCCAATCATTAAGCGTGGACAGCAAACTAACTAAGCTCCTCATTACAGGTACCATACAATGCTGGTGATGATATTGTCTGTCCAGAGGGTTTTTAGGATGTCAAGGGTAAGGGTCAAATCTTATGGTTACAGCCATTTTATGAGATGTTCACCATAGAAAAGAAAGCATCTATATAATCAATAGAGGCAAAGAGAAAAGACAAAAAGTAACAATGGACAGGAGACCTTGAGATCCCTCTTTATACTGCAAACTAGATGTAGATGATTAGATCAGGAGCTATTAACCCCGTATTCAGCCTTCAAATTCAACCTTCCAAAATGAATCACTTCATATTTATCTGAGTTGAATTCCATCATATGCAAGCTTACAAACCCACTCTTCTACTTCCTCATCCAAGTCATTTATAAAAATTACAAAGAGTGGAGGTCCCAGAATAGATCCCTGCAGATCAGCACTGGTCACTGACCACCAGGCAGAACACATTTCATTTACTACCAACTATAGGCAAACCAATTCTGTATCCAAACGGCCAAGTTTCCCTAGATCTCATGCCTCCTGACTCTGAATGAGACTACCATTGGGAACCTTATCAAATGCCTTACTAAAATACATATACACCACATCCACTGCTCTTCCTGCATCAATGTGCTATGTGACATATTGAAAGAATTCAATCAGGCTCATGAGGCATAATCTGCTAAAAACATGCTAAATACTTGTAAATCCTATGGTTAAAAATTAATAATTTGCCTGCCACTGAAGTAAGACCCGCAGGTTAATAATTCACAGGGTTATCCCTACTTTTTTTGAACAAAGGAATTACATTATGCCCCCTCCAGTCATCTAGTACTACTCCTGTGGCCAGTGATGACACAAAGATCATGCCAAAGGCACAGCAATCTCTTCCCCTGCTTCCCATAGTAACCGAGAATATATTCCATCAGGCCCCAGGGATTTATTTGTACTAATATTTTTCAGAAGTTCCAGCACATCCTCTTTCCTAGCATTAACGTGTTCAAGAATATAAATCGGTTTTAAGCTGTCCTCACAAATGTCATGTTCCCTCTCACTGGTGAATAATGAAGCAAAGTAAACATTTATGACCTCACCTAACCACCTCCTACTGTTTCCAGTCTGTGAAACAAGTACAGGATTGATTTACACTGTCCTGACGTCTTAGGCATATGAACAACGAAACCTCAGGAGTACAGAACCAACTATACTACAAATGACTGAAAGCATACAAGCAGCTGATTATGCATACATATGCAAACATTAAAAAAAAGTCAATCTACCTAATCCAATGCAATCCAAGGCAATCCTTGATCAGGTGTTGAAAACTTAGGAAGCCTCCCAGTGCTGATGATGCATTTTGCTTCTTTTCCCTGCACCCTGCTGTATATGAGAAATTGATCTACTACAAGTGGCTGGAATTGCTTTTGAATTACTTTGAAGTGGAGCTGCTTATATGTAATCTTTCTGAGCCACTGAGTAACCCTTCAAAGAGATATAGGTCAAGGATTTCTTTGAGGACCATAATGTTCAATATAACATGGACAATTGCTGAATGTACTATCTTGATACTTTGGTCATGCATGATGCCATACACTGATGGGTGGCATAACTCTTCAAAGAGTTTTTCTCTAATTTTAGGTGATGGTGTGGCGACCCACTTCCTGCGCAGGCGAACCGGCTCACAAATAGCCAGCGCTTGGGGGGAGACTTTGGTAATGCACCTCTGATGTCACTTCTGCCCAGAGAGGGCGGGCGCTAGGGATTAAATGCCAGCGCCACAAAGTTTGAATAAACTAGTCTCGAAACGACTTACCAACTGTGTGTCATTATTTCAGCGCTGTGTGTAGCACATCACTACATTGGTGACCACAACGGTCCAAATGGGATTTGGACCAAAGATGACCGACTCTTCATCTGTTCACACAGTTTCGCTAAAACTGCCGACTTTCTGGACGCTGCGACCACGCGTGTGATTTAGCCAAGCAGAAGCCCAGTTCCAGATTTGGCAGATATCCTCTGATTCCACGCTTTACTACCACGTGGTGAGCACCCATGACCAGGAGGCAGCCGCCCAGGTTGCGGATTTCATACAGTCACTCCTGGAAGAAGGCAAATATGAAGCATTCAAAGCGCTGCTCATTGGGACCTTTGGCCTCTGGCAGCGTGAGCGAGGTGCCCGCTTGCTTCACCTGGACGGTTTGGGAAACTGACTGCTGTCAGCATTGATGAACGTGATGCTGGCCCTGGCTGACGGACACAAGCCCTGCCTCGTGTTCGAGCAAGCATTCCTAGAGCAACTGCCCGAGGACATACATCTGCTGCTGGCCGACGCAGATTTCAGCGACCCCCGGAAGGTGGCGGCCCGGGCAGATGTGCTGTGGAAAGCCAAGAGGGAGAGCGTGGTGTCCGTCGGTCAGATTACCAGGCCACATGCCCAACAGCAGACCAGACCAGGCCCGGCAGTGGGATGCACACAACACAGAGGCAGGAGTGAGGAGGCCAGTGAACAGTGGTGTTTCTACCACCAACGGTGGGGCGCAAAAGCCCGCCGTTGTTGCCCGCTCTGCAAGGGCCAGGGCCAGGGCCAGCTGCCGCTAATGACTATGGCGGCTGGCCACCAGGGCAGCCTCTTGTACGTCTGGGACAAACAGTCGGGACGCCGCTTCTTGGTCAACACCGGAGCGGAAATCAGCATCTTGCCGAGTTGGTGTACCGCGCGCCCCTGGCCGTCCCGGGAGAGTTCATATCAGCCCCAAGGGGGCAAGAGGAAGAACCCGCAGCAGTCCTGGACAAGCTACATGAAAGGCTCGGCAACCTGGCCCCCGTACTGACTTCACAGCACAGACGGACCCCGACCCATGTACCCAAAGACCTGCAGAACTGTAAGTTTGTGTTTGTACGAAGGGGCGGACACCAGCACCGCTACAGTGGCCGTTCAAAGTGATCAACAACAATGGGTCCATGTATGTTCTGGACATTGGCAGGGAGAGTGGAGGTTTTCACAGTGGACTGACTCAAACCAGCCCATGTGGACTTGGCGTAGCCGGTCGAGGTTCAGGCACTGCAGTACAGAGGCAGACCTCCCAAACAGAGGCTGATCCAGACTGTGGACATTGGGGGGGGGTGTATCGCCGGTTCTTTGGGGAGGGGTTATGTGGCGACCCACTTTCTGCGCAGGCGAACCGGCTCACAAATAGCCAGCGCGTGGGGGGAGACTTTCGTAATGCACCCTTGACGTCATTTCCGCCCTGAGAGGGCCGGCGTTAGGGATTAAATGCCAAAGCTGCGAAGTTTGAATAAACTAGTCTCGAAACAACTTCCCGACTGCGTGTCGTTATTTCAACACTGTGTGTAGTACATCGCTACAATGTAGTATTGAATCATCATTACAATACAAATAAATACTCCATTCTGCATCCTGAAATTTACAATTTCAAAAATATATCAGCATCAGAATCAAATTTATTTTCACTGACATTGTGAAATGTGTTCTCCAAATGCAATGCAATGCTAGAATAAAAATTTCTAAAGGTTACAAAATAAGTACATAGTGCAAAAGAAGAGTAACAAGATAGGATTCATGGGTTCACGGATCATTCAAAGATATGATTGCAGAAGAGTAAAAGCTATACTTAAAACATTGGATGTGAGTCTTGTAGTCACGAGAAGTCCCAGGTGAACCTGAAACAGAATTGTAATCAGGTTTACTATCACCAGCATATATTATGAAATTTGTTAACTTTGCAGCAGCGGTACAATGCAATCATGATAAACATAGAAAAAGTCCTGAATTACAGTAAGCAAAAGTGGAAATACAAAAAAGTAGCGAGGTAGTGTTCATGGGTTTAATGTCCATTTAGTAATCGGATGGTAGAGGAGAAGAAGCCAAGTGTGTGCCTCTAGGCTTCTGTACCTCCTTGTTGATGGTGACAATGGAAAGAGATGTGAGGGTCTTAAAATGATGGTTACTGCCTTCTTGAAACATTGCCTCTTAAAAATGTCCTTGATGACAGGGAGGGTTAAGCCCAAGATAGAATAGGCTGTGTCTGCAACCCATTGTAGCCTCCTGTGTTACTATGCATTTGGAGGCTCCGTACCAAACGGTGGTGCAGCCAGTCAGATTGATCACCACTATACATCTACAGAATATTGCTGGAGCCTTTAGTGACACATGGTGATAAGCTAAAGGACAGGACCTCCAGGATAGTAATCTCAGGATTGCTACCAGTGCCACGTGCAGGCGGGTTTAGAAATAGTAAGATAGCGCAAATCAACACATGGCTGAAGACATGGTGCAGGAGGGAGGGCTTCAGTTTTATAGATAATTAGGCAGTTTCCCAAGGAAGGTAGGACTTGTTCCGGCAGGACGGTTTACATCTGAACTGGAGGGGGACAAATATTCTTGCAGGTAGGTTTGCTAGAGAGTCTCCAGTGGATTTAAACTAGATACAAAGGGGGATGGGAACCAGAGTGTAGGAACATATGTATGGGAGAAGGAAGGAAAAGAAGATAGTAGAGTTGTTAGTGATAAACAGAGAGTAAGAGGTGGAGAATTTCTTAAATGTATTAATTTAGCATTGTAAGAAAGGTGGATGAGCTTATGGCATGGATTGATACCTGGAAATATGATGTTGTACCTATTAGTGAAACATGGTTGCAGGAGGAGTGTGATTAGCAACTAAATATTCCTGGATTTTGTTGCTTCAGGTGTGATAGAATTGGAGGGATAAGAGAGGGAGGTGTTGCATTGCTTGTCAGAGAAAATATTACAGTGAAGCTCTGGCAGGATATATTAGAGGGCTCGACTAGGGAGACTATTTGGGTGGAATTGAGGAATGGGAAAGGTGTAGTAATACTTACAGGGGTGTATTATAGACCACCTAATTGGGAGCGAGAATTGGAGGAGCAAATTTGTAAGGAGATAGCAGATATTTGTAGTAAGCACAGTGTTGTGATTGTGGGAGATTTTAATTTTCCACACATAGAATGGGAAGCCCATACTCTAAAAAGGCTGGATGGTTTGGAGTTTGTAAAACAGACAGACATACTTTATTGATCCTGAGGGAAATTGGGTTTCATTACAGTCGCACCAACCAAGAATAATGTAGAAATATAGCAATATAAAACCATAAATAATTAAATAATAACAAATTATTATTAAAAATAAAATGGGTGCAGGATAGTTTTTTGCAGCAATATGTAGAGGTACCAGCTACAGAAGGGTCAGTGTTGGATCTCCTGTTAGGGAATGAGATAGGTCAGGAGACGGAGGTATATGTTGGGGACCACTTCGGGTCCAGTGATAGCAATGCCATTAGTTTCAATATAAATATGGCGAAGGATAGGACTGGACTGGTTGAGATTTTTGATTGGAGAAAGGCTAACTTTGAGGAGTTAGAAGGAGTGGATCAGGACAATTTGTTTTATGGGAAGGATGTAATAGAGAAATGGAGGTTATTTAAAAGTGAAATTTTGAGGGTACAGAATCTTTATGTTCCTGTTAGGTTGAAAGGAAAGGTTAAAAGTTTGAGAGAGCCATGGTTTTCAAGAGATTTTGGAAACTTGGTTCGGAAAAAGAGAGAGATCTACAATAAATATAAGCATCATGGAGTAAATGAGGTGCTCGAGGAATATAAAGAATGTAAAAAGAATTTTAAGAACAAAATTAGAAAAACTGAAAGAAGATATGAGGTTGCTTTGGCAAGTAAGGTGAAAATACATCCAAAGGGTTTCTACAGTTATATTAATAGCAAAAGGATAGTGAGCGATAAAATTGGTCCCTTAGAGAATCAGAGTGGACAGCTATGTGTGCATCTGAAAGAGATGGGGGAGATTTTGAACAATTTCTTTTCTTCGGTATTCACTAAGAAGAAGGATATTGAATTGTGTAAGGTAAGGGAAACAAGTAAGGAAGTAATGGAAACTATGATGATTAAAGAAGAGGAAGTACTGGCGCTTTTAAAGAATATAAAAATGGATAAGTCTCCAGATCCTGACAGGATATTCCCTAGGACCTTGAGGGAGGTTTGTGTAGAAATAGCAGGGGCTCTGACAGAAATATTTCAAATGTCATTAGTAACGGGGATTGTGCCAGAGGATTGGCGTATTGCTCATGTGGTTTCATTGTTTAAAAAGGGTTCTAAGATTAAACCTAGCAATTATAGGCCCGTACGTTTGATGTCAGTGGTGGGTAAATTAATGTAAAGTATTCTTAAGATAGTATATATAATTATCTGGATAGACAGGGTCTGATTAGGAGCAGTCAATATGGATTTGTGCTTGAAAGGTCATGTTTGACAAATCTTATTGAATTTTTTGAATAGGTCACTAGGAAAGTTGACATGGGTAAAGCATTGGATGTTGTCTATATGGACTTCAGTAAGGCCTTTGACAAGGTTCCACATGGAAGATTAGTTAGGAAGGTTCAATTGTTAGGTATTAATATTGAAGTAGTAAAATGGATTCAACAGTGGCTGGATGGGAGATGTCAGAGAGTAGTGGTGGATAACTGTTTGTCAGGTTGGAGGCCAGAGACTAGTGGTGTGCCTCAGGGATCTGTACTGGGTCCAATGTTGTTTGTCATATTCATTAATGATCTGGATGATGGGGTGGTAAATTGGATTAGTAAGTTGGCAGATGATACTAAGGTAGGTGGCATTGTGGATAATGAAGTAAGGTTTCAAAGCTTGCAGAGAGATTTAGGCCAGTTAGAAGAGTGGGGTGAAAGACGGCATATGGAGTTTAATACTGATAAGTGTGAGATGCTACATTTTGGTAGGAATAATCCAAATAGGACATACACGGTAAATGGTAGGGACTTGAAGAATGCAGTAGAACAGATTGATCTAGGAATAATGATTCATAGTTCCCTGAAGGTGGAATCTCATGTGGGTAGGGTGGTGAAGAAAGTTTTTGGTATGCTGGTCTTTATAAATCAGAGCATTGAGTATAGGAGTTGAGATGTAATGTTAAATTTGTACAAGGCATTGGTAAGGCCAAAAGTGGAGTATTGTGTTCAGTTCTGGTCACTGAATTATAGGAAAGATATCAACAATATAGAGAGAGTACAGAGAAGATTTACTAGAATATTACCTGGGTTTCAGCACCTAAGTTACAGAGAAAGGTTGAACAAGTTAGGTCTTTTTTTTTTGGAGCATAGAAGGTTGAGGGGGGACTTGATAGAGGTATTTAAAATTATGAGGAGGACAAAAAAAATTAATGTGGATAGGCTTTTTCCATTGAGAGTGGGGGAAATTCAAACAAGAGGACATGAGTTGAGAGTTAGTGGGCAAAAGTTTAGCAGTAACATGAGGGGGAACTTCTTTACTCAAAGATTGGTAGCTGTGTGGAACGAGCTTCCAGTAGAAGTGGTAGAGGCAGGCTCGATATTGTCACTTAAAATAAAATTGGATAGGTATATGGACAGGAAAGGAATGGGGGGTTATGGGCTGAGTGCAGGTCGGTGGGACTTGGTGAGAGTAAGCGTTTGGCATGGACTAAAAGCGCTGAGATGGCCTGTTTCCATGCTGTACTTGTTACATGGTTATGTTCAATCTCCTCTAACTCCTAATGAAGTAGAGATGTCAATGTGTGTCTTTGTGATAGCATCAATGTGATAAGTGCTCTGAAATGCTGATGACCAGCAACTTAAAGCTGCTCACTGTTGCCACCAGTGAACCCTTAAATAGCATTGGTATGTTTTCTCTCAACTTTCCCTTCCTGGATTCCATTTCCTTGCATTTTCTGACGCTGAGTGTGAGGTTGTGGTTGTGATACCACGTAACCAGACAGTCAGTCTCACTCTTCTACACCTCCTTTTCATCATTTTTATTCTGCCAGCAACAGTGGTATCATAAGCAAATGTATTTTGGACTACAGAGAAATTCAAGTAGATCAAAAATTCAGGCAAAAAAGCATGGTTATGATGCATATTATGTATTAAATTTAGCATGCAAAAGCTAACAAACCACTTTCATGTCACACAATGAGAAAATCATTGATCAGACTGCTCAGGATATGTTGCATCATTCCACTTGAATGATGATGCAGTTAATTATATCACAGCTATCCATTTAAATCATTTTATTTCAGCACCATCGGCAATGTATAAGGGCAGTCAAGTCCCTGTCAAGGCAAACAGAAGAGAAGTCACATGTGATGTTGCACAGCATTGGGAATTTATCCCTTTAATTCAAGGTTTGCATAGGTAAGAATTGCGACTCGTTTCCAGCTTCCCAATAATTCCAAGATCTCGTGTGAAGTTTGGGTTATCTAAATCTGAAGAGAACATATGGAACAGAAAAGTCATTACGGTTGGTTTACTTACAGTGATGCAGACTTCAGCTCATTTTGCAGCTGTGCATATGAGCCTGTAGCAATAAGCAGACCTAGTCAGCATGCTTGAGAGGCAAAGGTCTCACATTAATCCAAATTCCATTTGAGTGCAGTCACAAGTATCCAGGTTCGGAACTTTAAAAGTCAAACCTTTGTACCATTCAAATCTGAGCACATTTTTCAGAGCTGTATTTGTGTTTCGTGAAAGAATGTCAAGTCAGGATAAATAAACATCATCAGTTAGCTGACTGTTGTGAGATTGTGAAAATAGTGAAATAAGTAATCCTCAAAATCATCACCAGTGCCTCCAACTCCTCAGGATGCTAAAGAAAATTTGGCATGTCTCCTGTGATACTCACCATATTTTTTATGGAGGCATCACAGAACTCGTGTGATCCAGATGTTTCACTGAGTGGTATGGTAAGCACTCTGCCTAAGGTGGCGCCAAACTGCAGTAAGTTGTGGACGCAACTCAGAACATCACAAAAACCAGACGCCCTTCCATGCACTCTGTCTATACTTCTTGCCGCCTCAGTGAAGCAGACAACATAGTCAAGTACCCACCCCCCCCCTTATCTTTCTTCTGCCCCTCCCATCGAGCAGAAGGCACAAAGGCCTCATGGACAGCTTCTACCCGACTTAAGACTATTAAGTGGTTCCTTAGTACAATAAGGTGGGTTCTTGACGTCACTATCTACTTCATTGGTGTCTTCCACCTTATTGCCTGCTTGTACTGCACTCTTTCAGTAACTGTAACATTTAATTCTGCTTGGTGTTACTGTTTTACCTTGTACTACCTCAATGCACTGCTGTGATAAAATTACCTATATGGACGGCATGTAGAACAAGGGTTTCACTGTATGTTGGCACATTCTGTATTACAATAGTAAAGTAATTTACCAATGCACTAATTTAATTACTTTGTTGCACAATGCAATAGAAAGCCCAATCGCCAGATGTGCATGTTAGACCTAATCCATATGAGACTGTGGAACTCTGGAATACAAAATCAAAGCAAGATACATTTTCTCCAAATGAAGAAATATTCATCAAATTTTCACCATAACAATTAAAAATAATAATTGTTTCTTTACGTTGCCTAATTTAACTACAATTGTTATAACTTAAAGTAAGATCTATCAAAGAGTTAGCAGGCAAGGAAGCAATGTTTGTTCATGTACTGGGAGTCATACTTGTTTAACATAACTAGATATGTTATGTTTCACTAGAATTTGCATTTCTTTGATCTCCTGAGCAAGACAAATGACAGGAACAGTGGACGCAATGACAGTAAATTCTCATGGCTCATACTGTTGAATTTACTTAGAATTTTACCATTTCTGAATCTGAATTATACCATACATTGCATTGAAATTGTTTTTGTCTAAAGCAGAGCTGCTGATACTGCATGTACAAATAAAGATAAACACTGCATTCATGTATCTTGTTATTTCTATACAATTTCCTATTTAACTATAAGTTGGAAAAAAAACACTTTGGAAAAGTTATTTATTCACTTCAAAGTTTCTCCCTTTTTGGTACAGGATACATAGAAACATAGAAAACCTGCGGTGCAATACAGGCCCTTCGGCCCACAAAGCTGTGCCGAACATGCCCTTACCTGAAAACTACCCAGGCTTACCCATAGCCCTCTATTTTTCTAAGCACCATGTATTCATCCAGGAGTCTCTTAAACAACACTATCATTTCCGCCTCCATCACCACCGCCAGCAGCCCATTCCACACACTCACCACACTCTGAGTAAAAACTTACCCATGACATCTTCCCTGTACCTACTTCCAAGGACTTTAAAACTATGCCCTCTCGTGCTAGCCATTTCATCCCTGGGAAAAAAAGCCTCTGACTAACTAGACAAACAATGCCACTCATTATCTTATATACTTCTATCAGGTTACCTCTCATCGTCCGTCGCTCCAAGGAGAAAAGGTCAAATTCACTCAACCTATTCCCATAAGGCATGCTCCCCAATCCATGCAACAATTATCAGAAGAAAACAGTTTTTTTTTTCCTGAGGCCCTGATTATAGTTTCATTGAAAAATGAGCAGGCAGGATAGTATGAGGGTAAAGGATGCCAATATGATTAAAAACTAGAATTCAATGAAATACAAACATTCAAATATCCAAAGTATGTATGCTGTATACAACCCTGAGATTTGCCTTCCCCAGAAAGCCACAAAACAAAGAAACACCATGCAATCCATTCAAATAAAAACATCGAGCAAAGAACAAATTTGTTCTTTCCTCCAACGAGCAAAGAACAAATCACACAAATGGCAGAATAAAACAAGTGAAAAACACAGAATATAAAACACCAACCCACAAAGAGTCCTGGCATATCCAGCTAGGCTCAGTTCAGTTCAATCTATTGCAGGTCATTTGTTATCTGCCGTCTGCCCTGATCAAAACCAGATAAAATAGAAACAAATAAGGAGAAATCAGAAACAAGAAGCATATCACAATGTGAATCACAGAATCCAATCCACAAACCGCATTGATTAAATCTTGCCCAAGATCTAAGACTCCAGCATCATCCTAGAGCAAAATCAAATGAGAGACCAATTGAAATCAGACATCTTGCTCTGGAAGCAATGATCGAGAGCGAGGGAGAGACCAGTTACCCACGGGCAGGTAGTGCTGAACATTACTCACCTTCTGCTCGCATCCTCATTGATTTCAATCTTCGTTGATGTCATCTTCTTCAGAGATAAGAGGAAGAAGAAATAGTTTGTTTATATCAACATTTAAAATTCTGCAATTTGCTAGAAGAAAGATGAACCACATAATTCTGTATGGCCTTTACAGGAATCAAGATTTTGATTCTCCCAAGTAGCCAAGCCACAATTATAAATGCTTAAGGATTGCCCAATATTCAGACCCAACTGTGGTCAGTCCAAACATAGGTCATTATTATTTCAATGCTCAATAAAGCAATCAGCATTTGATTGCTTATAGCATTGATAGCAGCTTTTTCCACAAGAAAACATATTAACCTTTGAATGATGTAGAATTTTTGCTGCAAAAATGCTCAATTCTTGCTCTGTAATAAACATACATATTATTCCTTATCTCTAAAATTGCAAGATCACATCAAGAAAGAAAGAGACAACTCTTGTTGCAATCTACGTCTATTGCAAATGCATGGTGGAATTGTATGATTTTATTCAGACCCATTATTATTGATAATAAACTTCAAATCTGATCACTAAGTAAGTGCTTCATACAGTCATAAATATGCTAAAAAGGTTTAAGTAAAATAATGCAGTTTTAAATATGCACGTGTCCACACATACACACACACACTTCTTTCACTGAGTTCCTTCAGCAGATCTTTACAATAATCATTGTCTTTGAAAGTTTATAAAACAACAAAGAGATGGAGACTTGCTGGCCAGAATGATGGTAAGTTGTTAAAGTCGTATTGGAATCATCAAACATCTGAACATAAAGGTCCTTCAGCTGCGTCATTCTTGTTTGGATCAGCTGATTCAAAAGCAAGCATCCTCTCACCACAACAAAGGTGGTGCACAATGTGATGACAGTAATGCATTTACAAACCTTTTAACATGTTCAAAAAGAATTTTTCAGTTATAAAAAACAGTACAAAACCAGAAAACATTGGAAATACTCAGCATGTCAGTAAGGCTCTGTGGAAAGGGAAACAGAGCTAATGTTTCGAATCAAACTCTCAAAGTCAGAACTGGGAAAGACCAAACACAAGTTCATTTTAAGCTGCAAAGAGGATATAGGAGGGGGAAAAAACAAAGGGAACATCTAAAGGGATAACTTGCAAATAAAATTGACTGAGTTTTCTGTTGCCTGTTACTTTTATTCTCCATCATGTATCTAGGTAATTTATCTACCTGTAGCTTCCAACACTATTGTAGCAAGGTGTGACAAAAACTTGAAGAACAATACCATTCTTTTTTCATTTGGGTGCACTACAGTCTTCCAGTCTCAAAATCAAATCCTACAACTTGGTTTCTGTGTTGGTATCAGACTTGGTAAGCCACCTATCTGTGATATGGTTTCAGTTTTTTCTCTCCCCATTAAAACGGCCTGGTCAGCTAGGTATGCTTTACAGTTTGACATTTCACACTAACTTCGTTTCTTTGAGTTCTCATTCTTTGTCTAACTTAATTTCATAGCTTTTGCTCCTTTTCTCTCTCTAAAACATGGACTGGGTGACCTCAATTGCAACCTATCTCCACCACAGCTGAAGCCTCAATCTATCAGAGATAAGATTTGTCCTCTTCATCTTTCCCCCTCTATCCCTGCAACTTAGAAATACCTTGTTTACTATTCCTCCCAGTTTTGACAAAAAGCTATTGCCGAAAACATTGACTAAGTTTCTCTTTCCACTGATGTTGTATGACCAGTTGAGTGTTTCCAGTTTTTTTCTGCTTTCCAGCATCGTTTTTCAATTTGAAAAACCAAACCAGCTTATTATTCAGTCTCACTTAAATAAAACAAAATATTCTTGAAGAGATCAGGTAGTACCAGTAGAGTAAAGTACAGGAGAGATACAGCAATAGAAGGTGCTTTACTATCTATTTTCAGGTTGGTGACTTTTAGTTAGATTTTCTCACCAAAAATACCCCTTGACAATTGTTCAAGGTAAACTTTATTATCAAAATGTATATATGGCATCACATACAACCCTGAGATTCATTTTTCTGCAGGCATACTCAGCAAATCTATAGAATGAAAGATCAATCAGAGAGCAGTAGGCAACAAACTGTGCAAATGCTAATTTAAATAAATAGCAATAAATAATGAGATCATGAGGTAACACGATAGAGTCCTTAAAGTGAGATTATTGGTTGTGCCAGCATCTCAATGGATGGTGCAGTTATCTCCTTTTGTTCAAGAGCCTGATGGCTGCGGGGTAGTAGTTATTGAAACTGTCGGTGTGAGTTCTGAGGCATTTGTACCTTCTACGTGATGGCAGCAGCAAGAAAAGAGCATGGTCTGGGTGGTGGGGGTCTCTGGTGATGGATGCTGCTTTCACACAATAACGATCCATGCAGATCTGCTTAATAGTTTGGAGGACCTGTGATGTACTGGGCTAAATCCATTACTTCTTGTAGGATATTCCATCAATGGCATTGGTGATTACTTACTAGAATGTGATGCAACCAGTCAATACACTCTCCACCACACATCTAGAGAAGTTTGTCAAAGTTTTAGATGTTATGCCAAATCTCCACGGATTCCTAAGGAATTAGAGACACTACAATGTTTTCTTTGCAATTGCACTTACATGCTGGGTTCAGGATTGTTCCTCTGATATAGTAACCCTTAAGAATTTAAAATTGCTAACCCTCTCCACCTCTGATCCTCCGATGAGGATCATGGATCACTGGTTTCCCTCTCCTGAAGTTTACCATCAATTCCTTGGTCTTGCTAGCATTGAGTAAGAGGCCGTTGCTCTGGCACCATTCATTCAAGTATTCAGTCTCCCTCATTTATGCTGATGCGTCACCATCTTTGATTCAGACCACAACAGCGCTGTCATCAGCAAATTTGAAAATGGTATTGGAGCTGTGCTTAGCCATACAGGCAAAGGCGTAAAGCGAGTAGAGCAGAGGACTAAGCACGCAGCCCTTTGGTGCACCTGTGCCGATGGAGATCATGGAGGAGATATTGTTGCCATTCTGAACTCACTAGGATCTACAAGTGAGGAAATCCAGAATTCAATTGCACAAGGAGGTATTGAGGCTAAGGACTTGGAGCTCATTGATGAGTTTTGAGTGGATGATTGTATTGAATGCTGAGCTGTAGTTGATAAAGACTATTTTGTTGCAGTCATCTTTGCTGTCCAGATGTTTCAGGATTGACTGAAGATCCAATGAGATGGCAATTTCTGTGGGCACTGTTGCTCCAGTAGGCTAAGAAATTTCAGCAATTTCTGAAAGTTCAAGCACCAGTTTTCTTTTGGGTTACTCAAACTTGATGTTTATCACTTTTTCTATTATCATAACAAACAACATGTTGCCTTCATGGAGCTTCCACTTCCAATGCATCAGCTAAGTTCAGGTAATACGAACTCTGCCTCCTAACATGGGTGTTCATGCTACATCAAACAATTCAGGAGTAAACAAATCTGCCTGATACCCTTCCTGAATGGAAATTTCAAGCCTATTTAAGAAATTATCCTTCAATTCTCTGACCACATTCAATTCAAATTTTACCTTTGCCTTCTGATGGCTTTTCAGTAATGGTTGCTTGGCAACCTCATTTTGTCTGATGAGAATGATTTTCAGATTAGTATAATTATTTTACATATTGCCCTATTGAATTCAGAAATCCTTTCCAAGATATTTCTAGCTTTTCCATTCCCCAGGCCATATTCAACTGTTTTACTCCACAATGGACTAAATTTCCCAGCACCAATTGATGGTTATTTCAAAGCTTTCCAATTTTTTGTGGTATTTTTATAATTTCTTCAATTAATATGTGCATTACAGAATGGATTTACTGATAGGTCTAGAGATGGCTTAAAATAGATAAGTGCAAGAAAAAAACCTACTTGCATTTGTGCTCACTTCTTCCTTTTATTGAAAGGATATTTCATGTTCTGAAACATTTGAAATCTCAGTATAAACTGCATTTCCGATGCTTTACATTAAAAAATAACATCCTGTGACTGGAATAACTGATTTAAAAGAAGTTGCTTTATTGTCAATAGAAACTGAAGTAAATTCTGCAAATATAATTGTAATCTACAACTATTGGGTGAACAATAATCCTGATACTCTGTTGGTTTATGTTATGTCCAACACAGAGAAGTAATTCCCCTCAGTATTCCAGCAAAATATTGGAACACTAAAGAACTTAAAATTACTTCTAATCTGAGCTAATCCTTTTCCAAAAATAGTAACAGTTCATGTTATTACACCATTCCATTACTATTACAATATGTATTTTTATTTATATTGTGCTACCCTAACCAAGGAAATTCTAGCTAAAGAAGGAACTCAAATGAGCACAACAGCTAATTCAGAATCAGAATCATGTTTATTATCACTGATGTGCGGCGTAAAATTTGTTAATTTAGCAGCAGCAGTTCAATGCAATACATAATCTAACAAAGAAACAAATATTAATAATAATAAAAAGTAAATCAATTGTGGTATACGTATATTGAATAGATTAAAAGAAACATGCAAAAACAGAAACATTTTATATAAGAGAAAGTGAGGTAGTGTAAAGAGATTCAACGTCCATTTAGGAATTTGTTGACAAAAGGGAAGAAGCTGTTCCTGAGACACTGAGTGTGTGCCTTTAGGCTTCTGTACCTCCTACCTGATGGTAACAGTGAGGAAAGGGCATGCCCTGGGTGGTGGAGGACCTTAATAATGGAAGTTGCTCTTCTGAGACACTGAAGATATCCTGGGTACTTTGTAGGCTGGTACCCAAAATGGAGCTGACCAGATATATAACCTTCTGCTGCTTCTTTTGGTCCTGTGCAGTAGCACTCCCCACCCACACACCAGACAGTGATGCACCCTGTCAGAATGCTCTCCATGGTACAACTATAGAAGTTTTTGTGTGTATTTGTTGACATGCCAAATCTCTTCAAGCTCCTAATAATGTATAGCCGCTAACTTGCCTTCTTTATAACTACATTGATATGTTGGGAACAGGTTAGATCCTCAGAGATCTTGACACCGAGGAACTTGCTGCTGCTCACTCTCTCCACCTCTGATCCCTCTATGCAGTTTGGTATGTATTCCTTTGTCTCACCCTTCCTGAAGTCCACAATCAGCTCTTTCGTCTTACTGATGTTGAGTACCAGGTTGTTGCTGTGGCACCACTCCACTAGTTGGCATATCTCACTGCTGTATGCCCTCTCATCATCACCTGAGATTCTACCAACAATGGTTGTATCATCAGCAAATTTACAGATGGTATTTAATCTATGCCTAGCCACATGGTCATGTGTATATAGAGAATAGAACAGTGGGCTAAGCACACACCCCTGTATTTAAAAAGAACTAGAGGGTTTGAATTATTTCAAAATGTCAGTGCTGAAAATGTTTACAAACTGGCCAAATGAAAGCATGAGGAAATAATATCATAGTTATGAAAAATATATTTAGATAGTGAGTGTTAATTTAAGCACCGGATGGGTGAAATGGGAGTAAAATTATTATTCTTTTTGAACAAAATTCTGATTAATATAGCTTGTTATTTTGTCATTTTGTAATGGAATCTCTGCAGTTCCAGGTTTTCAGAAATTTTAATCTATAAGTCATTTCACTAATAGACACATTCTATGCAGAAGTTATTTCTTCAAGGATGGAAGAGAAATTTCTGAGCTGCAGTGGTGACTGAGTAAATTCTAGGTAAGTGCGTTGAGAGCAAGGAACACCGCTTCTGATGACCTTCAGAATCCAAATCATGCGTATTATCTGTGACTCAGGTAATGTGAAATTAGTTGTTTTGCAGCAGCTGTGCAGTTCAACAACTTAAAATAATTATGGATGAATAAATAAATAAATAGTGCAAAAGTAAAGAATTGCAAGGTAAAGTTCATGGGTTCATGGACCGTACAGAAATCTGATGTCAATGGAGAAGAAGCTATTTTTGAATCATTGAATATGGGTCTTTAGATTCCTGTACCTGTCTCCTAAATTCTCTTCTGAATTAATGAGTCAAGGAATGGTGCACTTCAATCATGTGTCAACACAGCACCAACGCTAGACTGTATTGCAAAGTCTCTATACTTTATTTCCAATAATGCCAAACTCTTTTTGTCATTATCATAACAATTTCTTTCTCTTCTTCCTTCTGGCAAAGAATTCTAGATGATTACACCTCACAGTGTGAATTGTTTTCAGGAGGATCATATGAGCCACAAGAGACTGCAGATGCAGGAATCTGGAGCAATGCTCAATCGACTGGAAGATCTCAGCAGACCTAGCAGCATTGGTGGGAGGATGGAAGTTGTCAACAGTTCAGTCCAAAACCTGCCTCAGGACTGTGAGTGGAGAAGTGAGATGGCCAGCACAAAGAGGAGAAGGGGATTGGAAAGAAAGAACTCCAAGGTAATTAGTGGACTGGAAGAAGAATGAGGTGATAGACAGGATGTGTCAGGTACAAAATGTGGGCTGGGGGTGGAGTTGGAAGACTGTGGCAGTGGTTAATTCACTGATTATATTTTCAAATTAATACATTCTCATTAATTAATACAATTTATGATCTCCCAAAGAACTCAAATTTGACTCCCACACTTGAATAATGCAGGAACGGCACTTTGAAGTGGATGATGGCCGGCCATCAATCAAAAGAGAGGACACTGGAGCAGACTTCAAGACAGATTAAAGCTTTGGGGTATGAAACTACCTCTCCTTAGGTTTTTGTTATGCTGTTATGTACCCCTAGGGTTCATTTTTTCTGTGGACTGTCACTTAAAACAGGAGAATGAGACAGATTTTAGACACTGTTTGAGCTGCTTCAGAGAGAGAGAGAGAGAGAGAGAGAGGTGGAGTTATTTGATGGACAATCAATGTTATGGTTTCTTGCGGCTTGTTTTGAATATACAAGGATGCACAGACACACACAGCTCAGAGTCAAGATAGATTCAGTCAATGGAAGACACCAGTGAGTCGGTCACTGGTTTAAACTTTCAGTAGCTCAAAAGGGGTGAGTTAAGATTGATCCTGTGTATTAATAAATGACTCTCTCTAAGTAGCCCATGAGGATAAGTTTGTTTCCATTCAAATGCGAAAGTGTGATTGTCACTTAGTTAATCCACGGGAGAAGGTTCTCTGGTGAGGGGAAAACCTTTGTGAATACCATGTGTGTGTTTACCCTTTGTTGGGGTGTGGTAGCTCACTGAAGAAAGGCAACCCTGTGCCAAATCACTGTTGGAGTTATTTTGTATGTTGTGGAACTGGATAAATGGTTATTGCATTGTGTGTTATTGGGGTAACCTTGTAGAATCTACCAGTGTGTCAACCCTTGCCTGGGTGGTGATTCCCTTGAAGATGGTCCCCTTTGTGATAAGCCACTATTGGTGATAATCCATACATGGATTCTGTCTGAGTATTTTGTGACCACCACTTTGGGATGACCCGTAGCTGAGTTCGGGTGTGGTACCACTTGTGTTGAAAGGAGATTCCTTGAAGATCACCATCGGTGATACTTTGTGTGTGGAGTGGAACAAGTTCGGAGATAAAACCTACTGCTATTGTTATTTTATATTGTTGTTGTGGAATCTGTGGAATATCGACATAATTGCTTTCTCACAACATTCGCCTTTGGATTACATACATCTTGCATTAATTAACCTGTGCATTTGAACTGAATTTTCTTACATACCATTGTAAGACTATAACATTTCCCACCTAATCTTGAAGAGGTATATATATTTACACCTATATATGCATAACACTGCTAACCCTTGGATTATCTGGTTTTAAGTTTAGTATTAATAATAGTTACTAATAAAATAGTGTTTTATTAACAGCGAAACCAGATTCCAGGTGTGTCTTATTGTTGCTGATACTTTTGTGCGTATGTGACAATGTACATTCACTGGAGAGCAAGATAGAGGACCAAAGGACAAGGTTGCTGTATCGAAGAGAAATGATTGATTGCTGTGTTCTCTATTTCACTGAAACATAACTCACTCCCATCTCACCAGAAATAGCACTGTGATCCTTGGGGTTCTTGACACAGTGGATGCACTGAACAGCCAATTCAAAGAAGGCAAGGAGTGGTAGATTCTGTTTCATGATAAACTCTCCCTGGTGCTTGGACGTATCGGCCTTGTTGCACTCTTGTTCTCCTGGCCTGGAACATCTAATGATTAATTTCCCATTGCAATCCTGATCGCAGTTTACATACAGCCAAATGCAGATGCTAAGCAAACACTTGGTATATTGAGTGCTGCGATCATTAAACAAGAAACAACCTTCCCTGATGCCATTGCTGGTGACTATAATCAGGCTATCTTGAAGAAACCTATGCCCAATTTCTATCAGCATATCACCTGCAGCACCAGAAGTCCCAACACACTCAACCACCGCTACACTACCATCCATTCCTATACCACCTTCAGGAAAATCTGATCAATGGATGTCCTCCTCCTACTTGCATACAGAAAGAGGCTAAAGAGCAAGAGGTAAGGACAACAAAGTGTGCTCGTGGGGAGCAAAGGAGAGGCTAAGTGGTTGCTTCTGGACAGTGGACAAGGCTGTATTCAAGCACTCCGAGGAACTGAATGAATACACTATGGTTGTCACAGACCTATATAAAGTCACTTGTGGATGAGTGTGCCCTCACAAAATCATTCATTCTTCCTCAACCAGAAACCCTCGATGAGCCAAGAGATTCGCAATCTGCTGAGGGCAGATTAGTGGCATTCGGGTCGGGCAACCAAGTACAAGAGATCCAGCTGTGATCTCTGGAAAGCTACTGCATGTGAGAAGAGGCAATTCTGGACCAAACCAGAATCTCAGAAGGATGTTCCAAAGCTGTGACAGAGCTTGGATATTATCACCTCCTCATAAGTGACAACAGATTTTCACTACCAGATGAGCTCAATGCCTTTTACGTTTGTTTTCACTGACAGAGCAAAGAGACTGATGAACTTCCTCAGCCCCCAGAAACCTTTTTATTTCAGTTTCTAAGGCCAACATGAGAGCATCCTTCAGGAGCATGAATATACTGAAAACATTTGGACCAGAGCATGTATCTGGTTGAGTACTGAAGACCAATGCTAATCAACTGGTTGCAGTGTATACTGACATCCTTAACCTCTTGCTTTGGCAAGAGTCTAAAGTGCCACCTGTTTCAAGCAGACTTCAATCACGTTGGTGCTTCAATGACTATCATCCCGTTTCACTTATATCTACTGGGATGCAGTGCTTTGAGAGATTCATCATAAAATATATTAAATTCTGAGTGAGGAATGAATTGGATCCACTCCAATTTGCCTACCATTTCAACAAGTCAACAGTAGATGCAATTTCATTGGCTCTTCATCCAGCCCTGGAACAAATGGGCAGTGAAGATGCATACATCAGGATGCTTTTCATCGAATACACTTTGCACTTAATACTATCATCTCCTCAAAATGAATCAATAAGCTCTAAGCCCTGGCCCTCAATACCACCTTGTCTAATTGGATCCTCAATTTCCTCACTTGCAGGCCACAGTCTCGTCGGCATTACACCACAGATTTGGCAGCACAGTAGATACGGCAATTGCGCTTTTGAACATGCACATGTCAGCTATTTATTATCTCATTGGGATAATATTTAACTCCATTCATTTTGTCGTAATATTTGTCGAGACTTGGTCAGAGCACAGCAATGCTTCCCTGCCTATTTGCATTCGACCTTGACTGAGAAATTGGACTGTCGATACAACTCTTCGCAGCAAGAAGACAGCGAGTGAACAGCTGATTTCAGGAGTGAAGGCAGTTATTACTACATGGGGTAAAAGAGAGGCAAGACTGCGCAGGCACACGACATCAGCCAGTAGAGTGTGAAAGGTTTAAAAAGAAGACCGCCCTTTCCAAGGGCCAGAGTTCGGAGCGGGCAGCA
This sequence comes from Hypanus sabinus, assembly GCF_030144855.1. Lineage (NCBI taxonomy): Eukaryota > Metazoa > Chordata > Chondrichthyes > Myliobatiformes > Dasyatidae > Hypanus > Hypanus sabinus. Next base: position 81,300,100 of record NC_082707.1, on the reverse strand, counting down.
GAGTGATAGGCCTTCGGTTCAATGGGTTTAGGTGGTAATGGGACGAGGTGCGGTAGATATGTGTGTGAGGCCTGTGCTCAGTGTCAGATGTGGGAGGTCCTGGAGTCTCCCAGCCTCACGGACAGCCATATCTGCAACCAGTGTGTCGAGCTGCAGCTCCTAAGGGACAAAGTTAGAGAACTGGAGATGCAGCTTGATGACCTTCACCTGGTCAGGGAGAGCGAAGAGGTTATAGAAAGGAGTCATAGGCAGGTGGTCACACCAGGGCCACGGGAGACAGACAAGTGGGTCAAGATCAGGAGGGGGAAGGAGTATAGTCAGGTACTAGAGAGAACCCTGTACTGTTGGGGGAGACAGCCTACCTGGGGGAAGCGGCAGTGGCCGTGCCTCTGGCACAGAGTCTGGCCCTGTGGCTCAGAAGGGTAGGGAAGGGAAGAGGAAGGCAGTAGTGATCGGGGACTCTATAGTTAGGGGGTCAGACAGGTGATTCTGTGGATGCAGGGAAGAAACTTGGATGGTAGTTGCCTCCCAGATGCCAGAATCTGGGATGTTTCAGATTGCGTCCAAGATATCCTGCAGTGGGAGGGAGAACAGCCAGAGGTTGTGATACATATTGGTACCAATGACATTGGTGGGAAAAGGGAACAGGTCCTGAAAAAAGACTACAGGGAGTTAGGAAGGAAGTTGAGAAGCAGGACCGCAAAGGTAGTAATCTCGGGATTACTGCCTGTGCCACGCGACAGTGAGACTAGGAATAGAATGAGGTGGAGCTTAAATGCTTGGCTGAGGGATTGGGGCAGGGGGCAGGGATTCAGATTTCTGGATCATTGGGACTTCTTTTGGTGCTGGTGTGACCTAAACAAAAAGGACGGGTTGCTGGGACCAATATCCTGGCGGGGAGGTTTGTTAAGGCTACTGAGGAGAGTTTAAATTAGAATTGTTGGTGGTGAGAACTAAACTGAAGAGACTGGTGAAGAGGCGGCTGGCTCACAAATAGAGAAAGCTTAGAGACAGTGTGTGAGGGAGGATAGGCAGGTTATAGAGAAGGGACGTGCTCAGACTGAAGGTTTGAGATGTGTCTATTTTAATGCAAGAAGTGTTGTGAACAAAGTGGATGAGCTTAGAGCGTGGATCAGTACTTGGAGATAAGATTTGGTGGCCATTACAGAGACTTGAATGGCTCAGGGACGGGAATGGTTACTTCAAGTGCCGGGTTTTAGATGTTTCAGAAAGGATAGGGAGGGAGGCAAAAGATGTGGGGGGCGTGGCACTGTTGATCAGAGATAGTGTCACGGCTGCAGAAAAGGTGGACAACGTGGCGGCATTGTCTACAGAGTCTCTGTGGGTAAAGTTGAGGCATAGGAAGGGGTCAATAACTTTATTGGATGTTCTTTATGGGCTGCCCAGTAGTAACAGGGATATAGAGGAGCAGATAGAGAAACAGATCCTGGAAAAGTGTAATAATAAAAGACTTGTCATGATAGGAGATTTTAATTTCCTGAATATTGATTGGCATTTACCTAGATCAAGGGGTTTAGATGTGGTGGAGTTCGCTAGGTGTGTCTAGGAAAGTTTCTTGACACAGTATGTAGTTAAGCCTACAAGAGGAGAGGCCATTTGGTATTGGGAAGTGAACCTGGTCAGGTGTCAGGTCTCTCAGTAGGAGAGCATTTCAGAGATAGTGATCACAATTCTATCTCCTTTACAATAGCATTGGAGAAAGATAGGAACAGACAAGTTAGTAAAGCATTTATTGGATTAAGGGGAATTATGAGGCTATCAGGCAGGAAATTGGAAGCTTAAATTGGAAACAGATGTTCTCAAGGAAAAGAACGGAAGAAATGTGGAAAATGTTCAGGGAATATTTGTGTGGAGTTCTGCGTAGGTAAGTTCCAATGAGACAGGGAAGTTATGGTAGGGTACAGGAACTGTGGTGTATAAAGGCTGTAATAAATCTAGTCAAGAAGTAAAGAAAAGCTTACAAAAGGTTCAGCGAGCTAGCTAATGTTAGAGATCTAGGAGGTTATAAGGCTAACAGGAAGGAGCTTAAGAAGGAAATTAGGAGAGCCGGAAGGGGCCATGAGAAGGCCTTGGTGGGCAGGATTAGGGAAAACCCCAAGGCATTCTACAAGTGCATAAAAAGCAAGAGGATAAGACATGAAAGAATAGGACCTATCAAGTGTGACAGCAGGAAAGTGTGTACAGAACTGGAGGAAATAGCAGAGGTACTTAATGAATACTTTGCTTCAGTATTCACCATGGAAAAGGATCTTGGTGATTAGTGGTGATAACATGCAGCAGACTGAAAAGCTCACGTAGATATTCAGAAAGAGGATGTGCTGGAGTTTTTGGAAAGCATCAAGTTGGATAAGTCGCCAGGACCTGATAAGAAGCACCTCAGGATACTGTGGGAGGCGAGCTGAGCCTCCGGCGATGATCTTTGCATCATCAATGGGGATGGGAGAGGTTCTGGAGGATTGGAAGGTTGTAAATGTTGTCCTTTATTCAAGAAAGGGAGTAGAGATAGCCCAGGAAATTATAGACCAGTGAGTCTTACCTCAGTGGTTGGTAAGTTGATGGAAAAGATCCTGAGAAGCGGGATTTATGAACATTTGGAGAGGCATAATATGATTAGGAATAGTCAGCATGGCTTTGTCAAGGGCAGGTCATGCCTTACGAGCCTGATCGAATTTTTTGAAAATGTGACTAAAACCTATTGATGAAGGAAGAGTAGTAGATGTAGTGTATATGGATTTCAGCAAGGTATTTGATAAGGTACTTCATGCAAGACTTACTGAGAAAGTAAGGAGACATGGAATCCAAGGGGACATTGTTTTTGTGGATCCAGAACTGGCTTGCCAATAGAAGGGAAAGAGTGGTTGCAGATGGGTCATATTCTGCATGGAGGTTGCTCACCAGTGGAGTGCCTCAGGGACCTGTTCTGGGACCCTTACTCTTCGTGATTTTTATAAATGACCTGGATAAGGAAGTGGAGGGATGGGTTTGTAGATTTGCTGATGACACAAAGGTTGGGTGTGTTGTGGATAGTGTGAACGGCTGTCAGAGGTTACAGTGGGACCTCTGTTTCGATAGGATGCAAAACTGGGCTGAGAAGTGGCAGATGGATTTCAACCCAGATAAGTTTCAGGTGATATATTTTGGTAGGTCAAATATGATGGCAGAATATAGTATTAATGATAAGACTCTTGGCTGTGTGGAGGATCGGAGGGATCTTGGCATCTGAGTCCATAGGATACTCAAAGCAGCTGCGTAGGTTGACTCACTCTGTGGTATGGTGTATTGGCCTTCATCAATCGGGGAATTGAGTTTAAGAGCTGAGAGGTAATGTTGCAGCTATATAGGACCCTGGTCAGACCCCACATGGAGTACTGTGCTCAGTTCTGGTCGCCTCACTACAGGAAGGATGTGGAAGCCATAGAAACAGTGCAGAGGAGATTTACAAGGATGTTGCCTGGATTGGGGATCATGCCATTTGAATACAGGTTGAGTGAACTTCGCCTTTTCTCCTTGGAGTGACGGAGGATGAGAGGTGACCTGATAGAGGTATATAAGATGATGAGAGGCATTGATCATGTGGATAGTCAGCTTTTTCCCCAGGGCTGAAATGGTTGCCACAAGAGTTCACAGTTTTAAAGTGCTGGGGAGTAGGTACAGAGGAGATGTCAGGGGTAAGTTTTTTACTCAGAGAGTGGTGAGTGGGTGGAATGGGCAGCCAGCAACGGTGGTGGAGGTGGAAATGATAGGGTCTTTAAAGAGGCTTTTGGATAGGTACATGGAGCTTAGAAAAATGGAAAGCTATGGGTACGCCTAGTAATTTCCAAGGTAGGGACATGTTTGGCACAACTTTGTGTGTTGAAGGGCCTGTATTGTGCTGTAGGTTTTCTATGTTATTTGTTTTAGTTGTTCTTTTCAGCCGCAGTGTAGGCTTCATTTACCATTTGAGAGTTTTAGTTAATAGTCCTGTTTTGGCCTAGTGTTTATTGTTTTTTTTTCCCTTTTAACACTGTTTTCATTAAAGTCTATGAAAATATTGACCAACTTCAGTGCCTCTCACTTCACACTTGGGCTATATCCGACCCCTGGAGACATTCAGATAGGCTATAGAATTTACTCCACAATCTCCATCAGCTCTGGTGCAACACAAGGCTGTGTGTTTGGTCCACTGCTCTACTTACTTTATACCTATGACTGCTAGGCGAAGAACAGCTCCAATGCTATATTTAAGTTTGCTGATGACACCACTGTGGTTGGCTGAATTAAAGGTGGTGATGAATCAGCATATAGAAGAGACTGAAGATCTGGCTGAATGGTGCCACAACAGCCTCTCACTCAACATCAGAAAAGCTAAAGAGCTGATTATTGACTACATGAGCAGTAACTTTCAAGGACTCTTCAACTCATGTTCTCAATATTACTTCATTATTCACGATTACTATTACTTGCTTTTTGTATTTAAAGTCTGGCTTTGTTTGCAAATTAGTTGCTTACCCATCTTCATTTGTATATAGTTTTTCATTGTGTTTTTTTACCTCCTTCAAGAAAATAAATCTTAGAGTAATATATGGTGACATGTCGGTACGTTGATAACAAATCTACTTTGAACTTTGATCACTCCAATTCTTCTCAATTCACACTATTTACATTTTCAAATAAGGGCACACATAGACATGCGACAAGAATGGTAATTGAGTATTTGAAAACAGTTTTTATTTCAGTTGCAATTGAGGGAGGACTAACAAAGGGGAAGATATCACAGCACTGGTTAAGAAAAGAATCACAGGTGTGAAAAAGAATGGCATATGGGAAATTCAATCCTCCTCATACCTGTGATTGTTTCCAGCTGGTTAAGGAAACAATTACATGTGTGATATGTAAGGAACAAAAAGTGACAATCAGACTGAGTTGTGCAGCAGGCCTCCTAACAATCAAGGGGACCCAGAAGAGCAAATACATTAACAAGTTTCTGAGAACTACACAAATAACAAACCAGTGATAGTGGGAAGATTCAGCATTATTTGGGTCTGTGCCAGAGAAAAAGCTAAAGAGTGAATATAACTCTTCAAATTCATCTGAGAGGACTATTTTAATTGTTATGTTGCAACCTTACCATTGGCAGTGAGAGACAGTTTCAGGAAATAAACCCAGCAGAGATAATGGTTACCTTATTATTAATGTGTTAAGAATTAATCTGTTAACTAATGAGAGAATTATAATCAAAAACGTTATCTTACTCAATCCACAAACATAAAAATACTTGTTAAATTGTTGGTTTTATTAACGTGATCCATTTTGCTTGGCAGGATGTGCAAGTGCCTCTTCATTTCAAAGGTTTCAAAGGTGTGTTTAATGTCAGAGGAATGTATACAACTGGTATTGGTGCTTTTTCTTTACAAACATCCTCGAAAACAAAGAATTCCCCACTAAAGAATGAATAACAGTTAAATGTTAGAACCCCAAAGCCCCTCCCAGCTCCCCCTCCCACTTGTAAGCAGCAGCAAAGCACCGATCCCCCTCCCCGACCAGGAAAAAAAGCATCGGTAACACTAACGAGCACTCAAAGCATCAGTAAAGACACAGAATTGCAGTACCCCAAAAACTACTCAATCACCTGGTAATTCAACATACTACAAGTTCTCTCTCTCCCTAATAAGGGAAAAAGAGGTGTCTCCATTTCACAATTTCACAGCAAGAGGGAAGACATAACAAACAACTCGGTGGTTTATGATGTTAAAAGTCCGTTGTGTTGCTGTTGCCGAGCTCTGTGCCCAAACAACTCAGGTTGCTGGGCACACAGCCAGCAACCAGCTTGCTGCTTTCAATCTTCCATCTTCCAGGACACACAGATTCCCTGCAGAGGCCCCGACCTCGGGTTTGCCTGCCTCCAGAGCCACGAAATCCATGAACTCCGAAGGCGAGCTAATCTTCTAGATCGCATCCTTGTTAACTCGAATAATGCCAGTCGTGAGACCCCGAGTACAAGTTCCATTCCCACGAAGTACCAAAGTCAGCGTGTAACTCCAGGTCAGGGTCTTCAAAAAAATCCTGAAAGGGAAAAATCGAGATATTAAAGATAGAAATAGAGCTGTTTCTGAAGATGCCACCAAATAGTAGAAGAGGAACATAAGTGTAAGGATGCAAACAAAAAAAATTGAACAAAAATATTGTTTCAATATTAAAAGAGGCTTCATTTCAAGAGATTATTGAAGTGATTTAAAATGTGGTTTCCAGTGGAAGATCACAAAAATCAGTATAAGGTGACTAGATTCCTCTGTAAAGATAACAGTGTGAATAAAACAAGTCAAAACAAGTCATGTTTATTATTAGTTAACTCTATATATGTATACCACCAAAAGAGATAACATTTCCCTGGACCAGGAGGTAAAGCACAATGATTAACATACAATAACTTTAGGAAAGTAAGAATTAAATCTACAAATTATTTATGCATAGCTAACCAAAATAAAGTGCAGCCATTAAATATTGTAGGGTAGGGTACAAATTATCCAGTGACACTTCAAACGTGACCATAAGACCATAAGATATGGGAGCAGAATTAGGCCACTTGGCCCATCAAGTCTGCTTCACCATTTCACCATGGCTGATCCAACATTCCTCTCAGCCTCAATCTCCTGTCCTTCTCCCCATATCCCTTCATGCCCTGATCAATCAAGAACCTATCAAGTTCTGCCTTAAACACACATAAATATTTGGCCTCCACAGCAGCCTGAGTCAAATATTCCACATATTCACTACACTCTGGATGAAGAAATTGCTCCTCATCTCCATTCTGAAAGGATGCCCTTTTATTCTGAGGCTGCATCCTAGACTCCTCAAACATAGACAACATCCTGTCCACATCCACTATTTCAATGCCTTTCACCGTTCAATTGATCTCAGTGAGGTCAGCCCTTATTCTTCGGAACTCCAGTGAATGCAGGACTAGAGCCATCACATGACAAGCCATTCAATCCTGGAATCATTTTCATGAACCTTCTTTGAACCCTCTCCAGTTTCAGCACATCCTTTCTCAGATAAGGGGCCCAAAAATGCTCATCAGTGCTCCAAGTGGGCCTCACAAGTACTCTATAAAGTCTCTATGTTACATACTTGATTTTATATTCTAGTCCTCTTGAAATGAATGCTAACATTGCATTCACCACAGACTTAACCTGCAAAGTCCTGCACAAGGACTCCCAAGTCTCTTTGCATCTCAGTTTTTTTGGTATTTTTCTCCATTTGGAAAACAGTCTACCCTTTCATTGCTTCCTCCGAAGTGCATGACTATACATTTCTGAACATTGTATTGAATCTGCAACTTTTTTGCCCATACTCCTAATCTGTCTAAATTCTTTGAGGCCTCTCTACTCCCTCAAAACCATCTGTCTCTCCACCTATCTTCTTATCATCTACAACTTTGCAACAAAACCATCAATTCCATCATCCAAATAATTGATACAAATTGTAAAAACAGTCTATCCCATAAAAGCCCCTGTGGAACACCACTATTCTCCAGCAGCCAACCAGAAAAGATTTCCTTTATTCCCACTCTTTGCCTCCTGCCATTCAGCCACTGATCTACCCATGCTAGAATCTTTTCTGTAATGCCACAGGCTCATAACTTGTTAAGCAGCCTCATGAGTGGCATCTTGGGAAAGGTCTTCTGAAAATCCAAATACACAACATTAACAAACTCTTCTTCTTTGTCTATCCTGCTTCATATTTCTTAAAGTATTCCAACAGATACATCAGACCAGATCTTCCCCTGAAGAAACCATGCTGACTATGACCTATTTTATCATGTGTTTCCAAGTACCCTGAGAGCTCATCCTTAATAATTAACTCCAACATCTTCCCAACCACGAAGGTCAGTCTAACTGGCCCAGAGTTTCCTTTCTTCGGCCTCCTTCCCTTCTTGAAAAGTAGAATGCTATTTGAAATCTTCCAGTCTTCCAGAACTATATCAGAATCTAATGATTCTTAAAAGATTGTTATTAATGCCTCTACAATCTCCTCAGCCACCTCTTTCAGAATCCTGGTATGTACACCATATGATCCAGGTGATTTATCTACCATCAGACCAAACTTGTTTCCCAAGAACCTGCTCTCTAGTCATGGTAAGTTACACACTTCATGACCCCTGACACCTGGAACTTCCACCATGCTGCTACTGTCTTCTGCAGTGAAGACTGACTCAAAATGCTTATTCAGTTCGACTGCCATTTCATTGTCCCACATTGCTACCTCTCCAGCATTGTTGCCTAGTGGTCCGATATCCACTCTCGCCCCTCTTTTACACTTTATATATTTGAAGAAACTTTCAGTATCCTCTTTAATATTATTGGATAACTTACTTTTATTTTCCAGCTTTACCTTCTTAATGATTTTTTAGTTGCTGTCTGTTGGTTTTTAAAAGCTAATATCCCTCTAATTTTTGCTCTATTCTATGCTCTCTCTTTGGCTTTGACTTTCTTGTTAGGCATGGTTATGTCATCTTTTAGAATAGTATCCTTTAGAATACTTCTTCCTCTTTGGGATGTATATATTCTGTGCCTTCTAAAACTGCTTCCAGAAATTCCAGCCATTGCTGCTGTGTTGCCACACCTGCCAGTGTTCTTTTCCAATTAAATCTCTCCAACTCCTCCCTTATGCCTCTGTAGTTCCCTTTACTCCACTGTAATACTGATGCATCAGACTTTAGCTTCTGTTTCTCAAATTTCAAAGTGATTTGATCACATTATGATCACTTTTCCTTGAGGGTTCTTTTACCTTAAATTCTCTTACCAATTCTGATTCATCGCACAACACCCAATTCAGAATAGCTGATCCCCTTGTGGGCTTAACCACAAACTGCTCTAAAAAGGCATTTTGTAGGCACTTTAACAATTCCTTCTCCTGGAACCTAGCACCAATCTGATATTCCCAACCTACCTGCATATATGACTATTGTAACATTGCTCTTTTAGCATGCATTTTCTTTCTTTCCTTGTAATTTGCAGGCCATATCTTTACTATTAAAGAACTGTATGCAACTCCCATCAGGGTCATTTTACTTTTGTAGTTCCAAAGCTCTATCCACAATGATTCAACACTTTCCAACCCTATGTCTTCTCTTTCTCATAATTTGATTTCATTTTTACCAACAGAGCAATGTTGCCTTCCTGCCTGTCCTATAGAAAACGTACAACACAATACAAGCCCTCCTGCCCATGCTGAACATGTTCTTACCTGAGAAATTATTTAGGGTTACCCATAGCCCTCTATTTTTCTGAGCACCATATACTTGTCCAGGAGTCTCTTAAAAGACCCTATCGTATCCGCCTCCACCACCATCGCTGGTAGCCCATTCCATGCATTCACCACTCTCTGCATAAAAAACTCATCTCTGATATCTCCTCTGTACATACTTCCATGCTCCTTAAAACTGTGCCCTCTTGTGCTAGCCATTTCAGCCCTGGAAAAAAGCCTTTGTCTATTGTCATGATCAATGTGTCTCATCATCTTATACAGCTCCATCAGGCCACCACTCATCCCACGTCGCTCCAAGGAGAAAAGGCTGAGTTCACTCAACCCATTCTGAAAAGGCATGCTCCCCAAACCAGGCAACATCATTGTCAATCTCCTCTGCACCCTTTCTATAGTTTCTACATCCTTAACCCATCCCTCCACTTCTTCGTCCAGGTCATTTATAAAAATCACAAAGAGTAGGGTCCCAGAACAGATCCATCTACAACCACTCTTTGCCTTCTGTGGGCAAGCCTATTCTGGATCAATTAAGCTCCCAGCTATAATCTTCTTTCAGCCTTGATTCAGTAATGCCTATAACACCATACCTGCCAATCTGCAAATTCATCTACCTTATTCCGTATACTGTGTGCATTTAAATATACTGTATTTACTATATTGTATTCACCCTTTTTGATTTTGTCCAGCTTTTACGTTGTAAGTCATTCTGTTGACTGCAATTTTGCACTATTAACAGCCTTTCCTCATCACACATTCCCTCTGTTTGTAAAACATGACCTCATCTTCAGCACTGTCATCTGCCTTTCCTACAATTCTTCTAGCAGCTCAGGATACTAGTGCACTATGGTCAACTTTTTGATTCCTAACTTTGCCAAAGCTCTTACCAACATCAGCCTCCACAATCTCGCCACTAACTGTTCTGATACACTGGTTCCCATCCCCCTCAACTCTAGTTTAAACCCCGCCATGCAGCATTAACAAACCTTCCTACTAGGATATTAGTCCCCCTCCAGTTCAGATGCAAACCATCCCTTGCGCACAGGTCCCACCTTCCCTGGAACATTCCCAACGATCCAAAAATCTTATGCGCTCTCTCCTGCTCCTAGCCACATATTAAACACTTTATTCTTCCTAGTTCTGGCCTCACTAGCACGTGGCTCAAGTGGCAATCCTGCGATCACAACCCTCGAGGTCCTGCCCTTTAACTTAGCACCTAACTCCTTGAACTCCCTATGCAGAACCTTGTCACTCATCCTACCCATGTTATTGGTACCTATAAGGACCACGACTTCTGTCTTAAAATAATGAGGTCTCAAGATGTCCCTGACTCTGGCACCCAGGAGGCAACATACCATCCATGAATCTCATTCTCAGCCACCGAACCTCCTGCTCATTCCCATAACTGACAAATCCCCTAGCACCACAGCATGTCTCTTTTCTCCTTTTTCCTCAGAGTCACAAAGGCAAACTCAATGGCAGAGACTTGACCACTTTCTTCTGTTAGGTCATCTGCCCCGGTGGTATCCAAAGTGATATACCTGTTGTTGAGGGGGATGGCCGCAGAGGTACTCTGCACTGGCTCATTAACCCCTTTCCCCTTCCTAATGGTCATTCATTTTCCTGTGCCCTGCACCTTGGCTGTAACTACCTTCCTATATTTAATATCGATCACCCTCCCCCAGCCTCCTGAATGATCTGGAGTTCATCCAGTTCCATTTCCAACTCTTTAATGCAGTTTGTTAGAAGCTCACATCTCACAGTTGCAGTGGTCAGGGACACCAGAGGTCACCCTGCATTCCCACAGACTGAGAGAGGAGAAGTCAGCCATCCCACCTGTCATCTCTGCTGTCCTAACAGAGCGGATATTAACAAGGTAAGTGTAAAAGCTTAACCTTGAATAATGTGGCACGGAGTTCAGAAGCCTAACTGCCTGGGAGGAGAAGCTGCTTCCCATCCTGAACGTTCTGACCTTTATGCATCGGAGTCTCCTGCCTGATGGTAGAATGTCATAGAGGATGCTGGATGGGTGGGTGGGATCCTTGATAATGGTAAGGGCCCTCTGTACACAGTGCTCCCATTACATGTCCCCGATGGATGGTAGGGAGACACCTATGATCCTGTCAGTCATTTATAGTCCTTTGAAGGGACTTCTGGTCTGAGGCTCGGCTGCTCCCATAACAGATGGAGATGCAACTTGTCAGGAAGTTCTCAATGGTGCTCCTGTAAAATGCATTTAAGATGGTGTGTGTGTGTGGGTGAGGGGAGAGTCTCACTTGCCTCAATCCCCTCAGGAAGTGGAGGTACTGCTGTACCTTGTTATTCAGGGGGGCGATATTGAGGGACCAGGTGAGGTTGACCATGATTTCAATACCCAGGAAATTAGTGCACTTAACTGTTTTCTATGGAGGAACCATGTATACTCAGAGGGGGATGGTTCATGTGCATATTCATAAAGTCCATAATTCTGTCCTTGGTCCTTCTGACATTCAGACAGGCGATGACTGTACGTTCACACTGGTAAGAGTAATCAATTTAATAATACAGTTGCATTGACAAAACATAATAAAGGAAAGAAGAATTTGTGACTATAGTTTCATCAAGAAGAAATACACTAGAACAGACAGGAGATTCTGTGGATCTGAATGGGACACTTGGATGGTATGTTGCCTCCCAGGTGTCATGGTCAGGGATGTCTCAGATCATGTTCACAACATTGTGGAGAGGGAGGGAGAGCAGCCAGATGTCTTGGTACATATTGGTACAAATGATTTAGGAAGGAAAAGCAAAGAGGTCCTGCAAAGAGAATTTAGAGAGCTAGGTAGGAAGCTGAGAAGCAGGACCTCCCGGGTGATAATTTCTGGATTGCTGCCTGTGCCACTTGCCAATGAAACAGGATGACTTGTCCGAGGGGCACCAATATTCTCATGGGCAGGTTTGTTAGAGCTTTTGGGGAGGGTTTAAACTAATTTGGCAGAGGGGTGGAAACTGGAGTGAAGGGACTCAGGATAGGTGTGTGATAGGTGTGGTCGACCATGCGTTCTGCGCCTCTGGTAGTCACTGGCTTGTCGAGGAGTGTCGACTGTGGCCATTGAGGCCAATCCTGGAATGGTAGGCTCTGCCACAGTTGCTGCATGTGTAGGGCATCGTGGAATTGTTGTCGGCTGTCTGCTGTGCTCTCTGTTTAGCTGTCCGCTCCTCAAACTGGCTCAAGATCACTCTTTTGCCTTGCTCTAGGTGTTGCTGAAGAGTAACTCGCCATTTGTTGTTGTCATCTGCTGTATCCTCCCAGCACTCTGTGTTGATCTTTAGGGTTTTCATGTTGTGCTTGCAGAAGCCCTTGAAACAAAACTGGAGTCTACCAACGTTCCTCTTGCCTGTTGCTAGTTCTCTATAGAGGATGTCCTTTGGCAGTCTACCATCTTTATTATGATGGACGTGGCCCAGCCAACACAGTCTACATTGTCTTAAAAGCGTGAAAATTGTGGGAAGTCCAGAGCGGAGAGGACATCAGAGTTTGGGACTTTGTCTCTCTAGGTGATGTCGAGGATGTGGCGAAGGCTGCACAGATGAAAGCTATTGAGTATACTCTCCTATTTGGAGTAGATGGTTCAAGTCTCACTACCATACAGGATGGTGCTGATAACGCATGCATTGTACAAGGCGGTTTTAGTCTCTGTAGTGACTTTCAGATTCTCCCAGACCTATGAGGAGAGTCAAGCAAGGATTGATGTTGCTTTGACAATACACCTATTGATTTCAGCATCGAGGGAGAGAGTGTCGCTAATGGTCGACCCCAAGTACGTGAACTCGTGGACCACTTCCAGATCGTAATTTTCAATAGTAATGACTGGTGTCTCCATTACGTTCTGGGCAAGGACATTTGTTTTCTTTAATGTGATGGTAAGCCCAAAGTCCTTGCATGCCTTAGTGAAGCATTCCATGAGAGTTTGTAGTTGCTGTTTGGTGTACGAGGTTATAGCAGCATCACTGGCAAAGAGCATGTCACATATTAAGATCTCTCACACCTATGTTCTTGTTCTCAGGCGCGCAGGGTTGAACAGCGGCCCATCAGAGCTGGTGTGCATGTGGATGCCTTCTGTCGATGTCCCAAATGTGTGCTTCAATAGCAGAGAGAAGAATATGTCGAATAATGTTGGGGCCAACATGCATCCTTGTTTGACTCCACTACGAATAGCGAAGGATTCTGATGAGCTGCCATCAAACTGAACAGTAGCCCTCATGTTGTCATAGAATGACTTGATGATACTTTGGAGTTTTGGGGGACAGCTGAGTTTGAGGAGAATCTGAAAGAGCCCATCCCTGCTGACAAGGTCGATTGCCTTGGTCAAGTCGAAAGCATCATAGAGGGGTTTCTGTTGTTCCCTGCACTTCTCCTGAAGTTGACGGAGTGAGAAAATCATGTCGACAGTTGACCTCCTTGTGCAAAAACTACATTGGGACTCAGGGTAGATTCAATCTGCCAGAGTTTGTAGATGTGCCAGAGTTATGTGAGCAAAGACTTTGCTGACAATACTCAGGTGGGAGATACCCCTGTAGTTGTTGCAGTCACTCCTATCACCCTTATTCTTGTAGAAAGTGATGATTTTGGAGTCGCGCGTATCCTGTGGTACGGCTCCTTCCTTGCAGCACTGACAGAAGACCTTGTGTAAAGGTTGGAGGAGTGAGCTCTTGCAGTGTTTTATCAAGTCTGGAGGAATCCCATCATTGTCAGGATAGGACGAATGGTAAAAAAGTAAAGATAGTGTGCAGTCAGACTGTCAAGAAAGACAAGCAGGTGATGGGACTTAGTTTGAGCCCACAGCTCAGTATCAAAACATTGTGGATGCAGAATCAGAAAGCATAGCAAATCAGGTACACAAAATGTTGCATCTAAATGCGCATAGTATAAGAAATAAGGCGGATGATACTGTTGCACTATTACAGATTGCCGGGTATAATGTTGTGGCCATCACTGAATTGTGGCTGAAGGGTGGTTGCAGTTGGGAGCTGAATGTCCAAGATTACATTTTTAATCAGTGATAGGAAGGTAGGCAGACGGGATGGTGTGGCTCTACTGGTAAAGAATGGCATCAAATCAGTACAAAGTTGTGACATAGGATTGGAAGAAATTGAATCCTTGTGGGTTGAGTTAAAAAACTGCAAGTGTAAAAGGACTTTGATGGCAGTATATACTGGCCTCTCAACAGTGGACCACAGATTACAACAGGAAATAGAAAAGGTGTGCCAAAAGGGCAATGTCATGGGAGATTTTAACTTGCAGATCAATTGGGAAATTCTGGATGCTAATGGATCTCAAGAGAGTGAGTTTGTTGAATGCCTAAGAGATGGATTTTTAGAGCAGATTGTAGCTGAGTCTACTAGAAGAGCAGCTATAGTGGATTGGGTGTTTTGTAAAGAACTGGAGGTGATTAGGGAGCTGAAGGTAAAAGAACCCTTAGGAGCCAGTGATCACAATATGATTGAGTCCAACTTGAAATTTGATGGGGAGAAAGTAAAGTCTGATGTAGCAGTATTTCAGTGGAGTAAGGGAAATTACAGTGGTATGAGAGAGGAGTTGGCCAAAGTAAATTGAAGGGAGCTGCTGGCAGGGATGTCAGCAGAGCAGCAATGGTGTGCGTTTCTGGAAAAAACGAGGAAAGTGTCGGGCATATGTCATCCAAAAATGAAGAAGTACTCAAATGGTAAAATAGTACAACCATGGCTGACAGGGGGAGTCCTAACTATTGTAAAAGCAAAATAAAAGGCATACAACAAAGGAAAAATTAGGGGAAGATAGAGGATTGGAAAGTTTTTAAAAACCTACAGAGAACAACTAAAAATCTTCAGAAGGGGAAAGATGAAATATGAATGCAAGCTAGCAAATAATATCAAAGAGGATAGTAAAAACTTTTTCAAATATGTTAAAAATAAAACAGAAATGAGAGTGGATATAGGACTGCTAGAAAATGATGCAGGAGAAATAATAACAGGGGATAAGGAGATGGCTGATGAACTAAATGAGTATCTTGCATTAATCTTCACAGTGGAAGACACTAGCAGTACGCCTGATGTTGTAGAGTGTGAAGGAAGAGAAGTGGGTGCAGTTACTGTTACAAGAGAGAAGGTGCTCAAAAAGCTGAAAGACCTAAAGGTACATAAGTCACCCAGACCAGATGAACTGCACCATAGAGTTCTGAAAGAGGTAGCGTTAGAGACTTTGATGGTGTTAGAAATGATCTTTCAAAGGTTATTGGACTCTGGCTTGGTGCCAGAGGATTGGAAAATTGCAAACGTTGCTCCACTCTAAAAAAGGAGGAAGACAGCAGAAAGGAAATTATCCTGACCTCAGTGGTTGGGAAGATGTTAGAGTCAATTGCTAAGGATGAGGTGATGGAGTATTAGGTGACACAGGACAAGATAGTATAAAATCAGCACGATTTCCTTCAGGGAAAATCCTGCCTGACAAACTTGTTGGAATTCTTTAAGGAGATTACAAATAGGATAGATAAAGGGGATACAGTTGGTGTTGTATATTTGGACTTTCAGAAGGCTTTTGACAAGGTGCCACATATGAGGCTGCTTACCAAGTTAAGAGCTCATGGTATTAGGAGAAAGTTACTAATATGGCTAGAGCTTTGGCTGATCAGCAGGAGGCAGCAAATGGGAATAAAAGGATCATTTTCTGGTTGGCTGTCAGTGACTAGTGGTGTTCCACAAGGGATGGTGTTGGGACCACTTCTTTTTATGCTGTATATAAATGATTGAGATGATGGAATAGACGGCTTTGTTGTGAAGTTTGCAGACGATACAAAGATTGGTCAAGGGGCAGGTAGTGTTGAGGAAACAGGCAAGATGCAGAAGGGTGAACACAGATGAGGAGAAAGGGCAAGAAAGTGGCAAATGAAATACACTGTTGGAAAATGCATTGCCATGCACTTTAGTAGTAGAAATAAATGTATGGACTATTTTATAAATGGGGAGAAAATCTGAGATGCAAAGGGACTTGGGAGTCCTTGTGTGGAACACCCTAAAGATGAACTTGCAGGTTGAGTCGGTGGTGATGGAGGCAAATGCCATGTTAGTATTTATTTCAAGAGGTCTAGAATACAAGAGCAACGGTGTGATACTGAGGGTTTATAAGGCACTGGTGAGGCCTCACCTTGAGTATTGTGAACAGTTTTGGGCCCCTCATCTTAGAAAAGATGTGCCGGCATTGGAGAGGGTCCAGAGGAGATTCACAAGGATAATTCCAGGAATGAAAGGGTTAACACATGAGGAACTTTTGAGGGCCCTGGGTCTGCACTCGCTGGAATTCAGAAGGATGAGGGGGGATCTCATTGAAACCTTTCGAATGTTGAAAGGTTGAGACAGAGTAGATGTGGAAAGGATGTTTCCCATGGTGGCAGAGTCTAGGACAAGAGGGCATATCCTCAGCATAGAGGGGAACCCTTTCAAAACAGAAATGCAGAGAAATTTCTTTAGATAAAAGGTGATGAATTTGTGGAATTTGTTGCCACATGCAGCTGTGGAGGCCAAGTCATTTGGTGTATTTAAGGCAGAGATTGATAGGTACTTGATTGGACATGGCATCAAAGGTTACAGCGAGAAGACTGGGAACTGGGGTTGAAGAGGAGAAATAGAAAAAAAGATCACCCATGATTGAATGGCAGAACAGACTCAATAGGCCAGATGGCCTAAATCTGCTCCTATGTCTTATAGTCTTATCTGTTTGAGATTGGTTTACTAATGGTATGAGTCGTGAGAATAATGAATGATGTTCACAAACCACACAAACTACAGTAATTACGCCATTGTGCCAAGAAGAAGCTGGGAGAGCTATGGACCTCCTTATTCCAGCCTTGGTCTGCCTTGATCAGTTCAAGAAGACTACAGTGAAGAAGATCTGTCGCTGTTGTCTGTCCTGCTACCATGAATAAGCCACAATACCATGTTTTAGCTTGCCTGATCAACATTAATTATGGGTCATATGCTCATTTGTAAATTTTACAAGATTATGGATGGAAGTAATTGAAGTAAATTGTTTCTTCACTAATCAATCATTTAAGCAGTTGGGAATTTGAGATCTTTAGACCAGATTAGAATCTTGTGAGCCTGTGGGACTGCATGCTGCAAGCATTGGTCATAATTTAGCTACATTTAGCCTGGTTATGTAAAAGGACAAATAAATATTTTTTTTAACTTGTGGAAAGGCTGATTTTATTAGACTGCAAAACTATTTAATACAAGAGAATTGGAAGCAGCTGCTTGAAGAAAATCAGTGTCAAAGGAAAAGAAGGTATTCAAGGACCAGGAAGTGAGGGGTTGAAACAAATACAATATATATCCAATGAAAGAAAGTGGGGAGCTCTCAGTCCCAGACCTCAATACAAGCTTTATGATTTATCTAAGAACAAATATTATTAATCTTACCAGGATCTTGGAAACTCAGGATACAGTAAATGTCATTGCAAAAGGGCAACATGGTAGTGTAGTGGTTAGCGCAAAGCCTTAATATGCCCCATGTAAGATCAGGGTTCATTTGCCACAGCGGTTTGAAAGGGGTTGTATATTCTCCCTGTGACCAAGCAGGTTTCCTCTGAGCACTCCTGCTTTCTCCATTAGTCCAGAAGAGCACAATTAGTTTTAGTGAGTAGCGGCATGTTAGGTTGTTGGCAACAGAGGCGTGGTGACACACATGGGCTGCCCAGCATGATCCTGACTGATATCATCTGACATGAATATACTTTTCACTGTATGTTTCAATCTACATGTGACAAATAAACCTAATGTTTAACCTTCAACCTTTTAAAAAGAAATGAGACAATACTTATGCAAGGTTTTTCTCTGCTAATCAATGTTTTTGGTTGTTGATACTAGGGGGTTGTAGACAGCCATTGATTACTTTAGAGCTGGGAATTTACCAGTTCATGGTGTGACGTCTAGGGAGGAAAACCTTGTTGGGTATTACGAATAGAGAGAAGTAATTGTGAGAACGAAGTGCTGTAGGGGAAGCTTTTGATATCAAGACCATTGAAAGCAACAGTAAGAATTAATATATTTTCCATTTAACTTTGGTTCTTTAGTGAAATGAGCAATAGCAATGAAATGCAAGATCTAGGGACCCAAGTAGAGTAACCCTAAAACTTATAATTTAGGGCTTATTTGAAGATTGAACATTTTAAATTTACAATCATTAAATAGTTGATTGCTTTGGACTGTTACAATTGATTGCAATGGCTTGAACTAGTCACTTGCACTGAATTTGCCGTATATTATTAGAATTTATCTTCATTTTCAGAAGTTCCACTTGCTCAAAAATATAGGAGAGGGGTAGATGTTCTGTGGGGGCGTGGCTTACATGCTGCATGCCAAAAGCATTGTCAGCCCAACGCGGTTAAGGTTGGAGCAATGATGAAGTGGTGCAATGACTCTACTGTGGTATGCGGATGTCGGATAGATAATGAAAGTGAGGGAGAGAGGGTAGCATGGACCCCTCAGATTAATCCTCAAAATGACTGCTCTCTTCAGTGAATGGCTGAAACAATACAGGCCAAGGCAAGGATGATGTGTTCCCACACCCGCCAAGGGGGGCATTAGTCCACTGCTTCTTCCTTTCAGGAGGGGGAGAGGGAAGAGGATCAGGAAATTGTGGGGGATGATACAATTGGCACTTTGGTTACAACAAAGCTCAGAAAATTATCCACCAAGGAATTGGCAAGTTTAGAAACATAGAACATAGTAACATAGAATACCTACAGCACAATACACAAAGCTGTGCCAAACATGTCCTTACCTTAGAAATTACCTATGGTTACCCATAGCCCTCTATTTTCCTAAGCTCCATGTACCTGTCCAGGCGTCTCTTAAAAGACCCTATTGTTTCTGCCTCCACCACCATCGCCGGCACTCACGCAATCACTACACTCTGCGTAAAAAAACTTACCCCTGACATCTCTGTACCTACTTCCAAGCACCATAAAACTGTGCCCTTTCATGCTAGCCATTTCAGCCCTGTGCAAAAGCCTCTGAATATCCACATGAACAATGCCTCTCATCATCTTATAGAAATCTTTAAGATCACCTCTCATCCCCTGTCACTCTAAGGAAAAAAAGGACGAGTTCACGCAACCTATTCTCATAAGGCATGCTCCCCAAACCAGGCAACATCCTTGTAAATCTCCTCTGCACCCTTTCTATGGTTTCCACATTCTTCTTGTAGTGAGGTGACCTAAACTGAGCAGAGTACTCCAAGTGGTGTCTGACCAGGGTCCTATATAGCTTTGACATTACCTCTCGGCTCTTAAACTCAATCCCACGATTGATGAAGGCCTTCTTAACCACAGAGCCAACCTGCACAGCAACTTTGAGTGTCCTATGGACTCAGACCCCAAGATCCTTCTGATCCTTAACACTGCCAAGAGTCTTACCATTAATTCTATATTCTTCCATCATATTTGACCTACCAAAATGAACCATCTCACACTTATCTGCCACTTCTTAGCACAGTTTTTCACACTATCAATGTCTTACTGTAACCTCTGACAGCCCTTTACACTACCAATAACACACCCAACCTTTGTGTCATCAGTAAATTTACAAACCCATCACTCCACTTCCTCATCCAGGTCATTTATAAAAATCACAAAGAGGTCCCAGAACAGATCCCTGAGGCACACCACTGGTCACCGACCTCCATGCAGAATATGACCACTCTTTGCCTTCTGTGCATAAGCCAGTTCTGGATCCACAAAGCAATATCCCCTTAGATTCCATGCCTCCATACTTTCTCAATAAGCCTTGCATGGGGTACCTTATCAAATGCCTTGCTGAAATCTATATACACTACATCTACTACTCTACCTTCATCAATGTGTTTAGTCACATCCTCAAAAAATTCAGTCAGGCTCATAAGGCACGGCCTGGCTTTGACAAATTCATACTGACTATTCCTAATCACATTATGCCTCTCCAAATGTTCATAAATCCTGCCTCTCAGGATCTTCTCCATCAACTTACCAACATCTGTAGTAAGACTTACTGGTTTATAATTTCCTGGGCTATCTCTACTCCCTTTCTTGAATAAGGAAACAACATCTGCAACCCTCCAATCCTCCTGACCCTTTCCCATCCCCATTGATAATGCAAGGATCACCACCAGAGGCTCAGCAATATCCTCCCTCACCTCCCACAGTAGCTTGGGGTACATCTCGTCTGGTCCTAGTGATTTATCCAACTTGATGCTTTCCAAAAGCTCCAGCACATCCTCTTCTTTAATACATACATGCTCAAGCTTTTCAGTCCACTGTAATTCATACCTACAATCACCAAGATCCTTTTCCGTAGTGAATACTGAAGCAAAGTATTCATTAAGGACTTCCGCTATCTTCTGCACACTTTTCTACTGCCACCTTTGATTGGTCCTATTCTCTTATCCTCTTGCTCTTCACATACTTGTAGAATGACTTGGAGGTTTCCTCAATCCTGTCCACAAAGGCCTTCTCATGGCCCCTTCTGGGTCTCCTAATTTCATTCTTAAGCTCACTCCTGCTAGCCTTATAATCTTATAGATATCTACTTAGTTTTTTGAACTTTTCATAAGCTTTTCTTTTCTTCTTGACTAGTTTTACAACAGCCTTTGTACACTGTACCTGGTTCCTGTACCCAACCATCCTTTCCATGTCTCATTGGAATGTACCTATGCAGGACCCCATGCAAATATCCCCTAATCATTTGCCACAATTCTTTCTTATGTTTCCCTGAGAACATCTGTTTCCAATTTATGCTCCTGGCTGATAGCCTTATGTTTCCCTTACTCCAATTAAACGCTTTCTAACTTGTCTGTTCCTATCCCTCTCTAATGCTATGGTAAAGAAGATAGAATTGTGATCACTTTCTCCAAAATGCTCTCCCATTGAGAGATCTGACACCTGACCAGATTCATGATCAAGTACAACTTCCCCTAGGCTTATCTATATATTGTGTCAAGAAACCTTCCTGAACACACCTAACAAACTCCAACCCATCTAAACCCCTTGCTCTAGGGAGATGCCAATCGATATTTGGGAAATTAAAATCTCCCACCACAACAACCCTGTTATTGTTACACCTTTCCAAAATTTGTCTCCGTATCTGCTCCTCGATATCCCTGTTACTATTGGGTGGTCTGTAAAAAACACCCAGTAGAGTTATTGACCCCTTTCTGTTCCTGACTTCCACGCACAGAGACTCTGTAGACAATCCCTCCATAACTTTCTCCTTTTCTGTAGCCATGACACTATCTCTGATCAACAGTGCCATGCCCCCACCTCTTTTGCCTCACTCCCTGTCCTTTCTGAAATATCTACAGCCTGGCATTCGAAGTAAACATTCCTGCCCCTGAGCCATCCAAGTCTCTGTAATGGCCACAACATCATAGCTCCAAGCATTGATACACATTCTAAGCTCATCCACTTCGTTCATAATACTCTGCATTAAAATAGACACATCTCAAACCATCAGTCTGAGCACATCCCTTCTCTATCACCTGCCTTTCCTCCCTCTCGCACTGCCTCCAAGCCTTCTCTATTTATGAGCCAACCACCTCTTCCTTCGTCACTTCAGTTCAATTCCCACCCCCCACACCCACCAGCAGTTCTAGTTTAAACTCTCCACAATAGACAAAGCAAACCTCCCCGACTGGATATTGGTCCCCCTGGGATTCAGGTGCAACCCATCCTTTTTGTACAGGTTGTACCTGCCCCAAAAGGGGTCCCAATGATCCAGAAATCTGAATCCTTGCCCACTGTTCCAATCCCTCAGTTATGCATTTATCCTCCACCTCATTCTATTCCTATACTGATTGTCACGTGGCACAGGCAGTAATCCCAAGATTACTACCTTTCTGGTCCTGTTTCTCAACTTGCTTCCTAACTCCCTGTAGTCTGTTTTCAGGACCTCCTCCCTTTTCCTATCTATGTCGTTGGTACCAATAAGTACCACAACCTCTGGCTGTTCTCCTTTCCACTTCAGGATATCGTGGACATGATCAGAAACATCCCGGACCCTGGAACCTGGGAGGCAAACTGCCATCCAAGTTTCTTTCCTGCGTCCACAGAATCGCCTGTCTGACCGCCTAACTATAGAGTCCTCTATCACTACTGCCTTCCTCTTCCTTTCCCTACCCTTCTGAGCCATAAGGTCAGATTCTGCGCCAGAGGCATGGCCACTGTTGCTTCCCCCATGTAGGCCATCTCCCCCAACAGTACTCAAACAGGAGTACTTATTATCAAGGGGTATAGCCACTGGATATTCTCTAGTATCTGCCTCTTGCCCTTCCCTCTCCTGACCGTCACCCACTTATCTGTCTCCCGAGGCCCCGGTGTGACTACCTGCAAAAGGCTGGTGGGGGAGGGGTGTCTTTGACTGTATGGTTATTAATTTACGAGATGAGGGAGGCACCGGAGTGGTCCTATCTAACAGAGAGATAGGTGCTTTAGGGAGTCTATTGTCTGAACACGTGTTCAGTAGCGCTTTGAGAACACTGCTTGCTTCCCCTGAGTATAACGAATCACTGTGGATTTGAATAATGGCTGAAGTGAAACGGGTATCCCACTCTTACTGAACAGAATTTAAAACCCCAAATGGAATAGAGCAGAGTAGAGGAGGGTACTAAGGTTCTCTGCCAGTGGGCTTTTATCTCAGAATTATACTGAGACAGTGGTAGCCAGGAAGAAGGTATTGAAATAACTTCTGGAATGGTAGAACACATGGCTGTGGTGGTGGTTGTCCCATTAAAAGGGGAAGGTCTGCCTTTAACAGCACCAGCTGTTGATCATCCTGTAAGTACAGTGAGTGGCTATTGGGTTTACAGTACTGGGTATTGTACTTCTGTGTTTTATATGTAGCCTAATTGGGATTTCATGAGAGTCATACTAGTCTGAAGTTTGGATCAGCACATTCACAATTTTTGAGAGTTGGAATGTCCTGTGGCAGGGCATAGCGTATTCTGATTGTCGAAAGTCACTTCCATCGAGATTGGTTCATTTAGAAAATGCAGCTGCTTTTCCCATTGGTTCGCTGTCTGGTGTCCAGTTTCAAATATCTTGGGTATATAGACAGCACATGTGGGAGGTTCGTTCTCTCTCTTCCCTTGTTCAATGCAAGCCATAAACATGATCATTGGGAAGATATGCTCTGCATGCACTTTAACCTAAGTATGTTTTTGTCAAATGTATGTTTGTTAAATATTCAGCTTTGTAGTTTCTGTAACTTGGGGAAACTGTATGTCTGGTTGAATTTTTACAGTTAGTAAATAAATAATGAATACACTTATTCCGTCAATTTTTTTCTATCTTACTCGCCAGACCTGCAAATCTGATTCAACATTACAGTAATTAACATTGGACATTTTACTCAATAAAACAAAACTGCTGGAGGAACTCAGTGCCAGTCAGTCAGCATCTGTGGAGGGAAATAAACTGTCAACATTTTGGCTCAACATCCTCCATCAGACCTACCCAGATAAAGTCCAGATTAAGGGTCTCAGCCCAAAACAGCATGTTCAATATTTGCTGATGACACTAAACTGAGTGGAAAAGCAAATTGTACAGAGTATGTGGAGAGTCTGCAGATAGATAGAGATAGGTTAAGTGAGTGGGCCGAGATCTGGCAGATGGAACACAACGCTGGTAAATGCGAGATCATCCACTTTGGAAGGAATAATAGAAGAGCAGATTATTATTTAAATGGTGAAAGATTGCAGCATGCCATTGTGCAGAGGGAGTTGGGAGTATTTATTCATGAATCACAAAAAGTTAGCTTGCAGGTACAACAGGTTATTAAGAAGGCAAACGGAATGATGGCCTTCATTGCTAGAGGGATTGAATTCAAGAGCAGGGAGGTCATGCTGCAACTATACAGGGTAATAATGAAATCGCACCTGGAGTACTGTGTGCAGTTCTGGTCTCCATACTTGAGGAAGGATATACTGGCTTTGGAAGCAGTGCAGAGGAGGGTCACCAGGATGATTCTGGAGATGAAGGGATGTGGAGAGATTTGAGTTGCCTGGGACTATAGTCTCTGGAGTTCAGAAGAATGAGAGGGGATCTTATAGAAACCTAGAAAAATTTGAAAGGGATAGATAAGATAGAAGTTGAAAAGGGTTATTTCAGGGTTATGGGGGAAAGGAGGTAGATGGAGCTGACCTTATGGACAGATCAGCTGTGATCTTATTGAATGGTGGGGCAGGCTTGATGGGCCGAATGGTCTACTCCTGCTCCTAATTCTTGTTCTTACGTTCTTTTCCCTCAACCCATGCCACTGACCCATTAAGTTCATCCAACTGTTGGCTTGTTGATCCATATTCCAGCATCTGAAGACTCTTGTGTCCCTGTTAGTCAGACCAAAAGGGGCCTGCTTGTATTTGCAGGAAATTTACACAACAACTAAGAATTTGAAACAAGAGTCCAGGCCAAGATGTCCAGTTACAAAATTCCTTTTTAAATGATAGATGAATATTTTACTTACACTAAATTCACACCTGTTTAAAAAAATCCATTCTAAACAAGGAGAATTGAAGGAGATTGCTTATCAGGTCCTGAATGAGATTAATAATTTGGCACCTCTTCTTTATACAGACAACAGGCAATAAAGTAAACATTATTTTTTAAAATTTTCTCCTGGTTTTGATTCAAGTTGCAATAAAGATGATTATTGATTGATTGTGTATTGTCTGTCATGGATGATATAGTTTCAGTCTGTACCTGTTAAATGAATGAAGAATTGTTCAGTCAGGGTCACATCAGTGTCTCTAAGTACTGGAGAGGTAATACCTAACAGGATAAAATTTCAAACTTCAAAGTAAATTTTACTAACAAAGTACATATATGTCACCATATATAATACTGAGATTCATTTTCTTGAGGGCATACTCAATAAATCTATAGACTAACAATCATAACAAAATCAATTAAGTGCTGAAGACAACAAACTGTGCAATTGCAAAAAGAAGAAACAATGATAATATATAAGCAACAAATATCGACCACTTGAGATGAAGAATCCTAGAATCCTTGAAGTGCATAAGCTGTTGGAACACTTCAATGATGGGGCAAGTGAAGTGGAGTGAAGCATTTGATAAGGTACCCCATGCAAGACTCATCGAGAAACTAAGGAAGCATGTGATCCAAGGGGACATTGCTTTGTGGATCCAGAATTGGCTTGCCCATGGAAGGCAAAGACTGCCTGTAGGTTTTCTATGTTTCTATGTAGTTATCCCTTTGGGTTGAGGGTTATTAACTGTTTCTGAACCTGATAGTTTTGCAATGAACAAGGTGAACCTAAATGCACAGAGATTGAGTTAGGATGCAGACGTGGGCGTGAGCGTTGAACAGCAAACAGGAGGGAGTGCAGGAAAGCAGGAGACAGGCAGAACTTATCTTGACACAGAGTGTTGAAAGGGAAGCGGCAGACAAATCTTTTCTTTGCAGGGAGGGACGGAGATGCACAGGTAAACCTCGGTACTGGAGTAAACTTGGAATCCTTATCTTGATACGAAGAGACAGAGTTTCACAGGTAAACCTCAGAACTGGAGTTGAACTTAGAAAACTTATCTTGACTCGGAGAGATGGAGTTACACAGGTAAATCTCAGTACCAAAGCAAAACTTAGGACACACAATCCTAAATGGCCGGGAAACATTAATTACCACACTGGCAAAACCAATGATCTGGCAACTAGTGGGTGCAAAGCCAGAGTGCTTATACTGCAGGTCCTGATGAAAACTAGGTGTGTTGCCATCAAAAGAAATTAGGAGAAAATAGGGAATTAACATTTGGGACCGTGACAGATAGTGTGAGCCCTAAGGCTCCTGCACCTTCTTCCTGATGGCAGTGGTGAGAAAAGAGCATGTCTTGAGTGGTGAGGTTCCCTGATGATGGATGCTGCCTTACTGTGACAGTGTTTAATGTAGATATGCTCAATGTTTGGAAGAGCTTTAGCCATGGTAGTGGATATCCCACTACTTTTTGTTGGATTTTCCATTCAAGAGCAATGGTGCTTCATTACCAGACTGTAATGCAGCCTCAACCATGGACTGTACGCTTACAACTCTCATGCCTTGCTATGATATAAATCAGGTTCCATTGAGAAACAAGAGTGTAACATAAGTGTAGTGTATGACTAATATTCCACTGCTTTCTCTCTACATATATGGTGCTGGAAGGTGGGAAGTTTATGGATCTTGGTATATTTGACAGTTTGGGTAATTCATTAATCAACATAGTCTAGACAAATCATTAACTAACTCTGTCCAGGTAACTTATGCACTAAGTACCCTCGGATGGTCTGAGACTTGTTGTGAGCAAACTGTTGGAGAAAGTTCTGATGGATCGCATAAATGCTATTAGGTATACTCTGCTTAATTAAATACAGTCAGTGTGGATTTGCTGAGGGAAGATAATGTCTCACTAATTTAATTGAATTTTGTGAGGAGATAATAAGTAGTTCAGATGAGATTGGAGCATCTTATGTGGGTTTTGACAAGATCTCATATGACAGATTAATCAAAAAATTAAAAATCTGTGGAGTTCAAGGGAAAATGACAATATTCGGGTAAAATTTGTCTCAGTAAATGAGGTGGTAGCCAATAGGATTTTATTCATTATTGGGGAACTTTATACAATGAAGTCCTGAAAGTTCATTGTTTATTGTGGGTTATATAAATGATTTGGATTGGTGAAAGAAAAAAAGGCTGGAGAAGGGGGAATCTGATAGGAGAGGAGAGAAGACTATGGAAGAATGGAAATATTGAGGCACACCAGAGGGAGGTGATGGACAGGTAAAGAGATAAAATGAGGGAGGGAAACAATAATGGGGAATGATGTAGAGGGACAATTACCAGAAGATTGAGAAATTGATGTTCATGCCATCAGGTTCAAGAAAATGGGAATGGAAAGTAGAATTGAAATGGGTGGCCACCAGGATATGCCACTTTTTTGTCCACAGTAAGGGCTTCACCTTACTGAGGGCAAAAGAGCCATGACCAGCAATCAATCTGGACATTGGGAGTTTGAGAGGAGCGGATATCACTCAGGTTCACTGCCCAAGTAGAAAAGGGAGCAGAAGGTCACAGCAGCATATTAGAATCTTGACCAGTGACCAACCTACATTTGATTATCTAGAGCAAATTAAAGGGAGGAAAGGGCAAACACAATGGCCACCATCGCAGCAGCTGTCATTTGAGAGGACAGAGTCAGAGTGGTGATCTTGAGGCTTTAGCTCTTCAAGGCTAAAGTGAAGAGAAGCTTCTGTCACAGAAGGCCAAGAAGAGAAAAACTCCAGATTAAGTTTTTTTTTCCTTCCCTTCATTATATCTGCATAGTTAGGACATTAGGAATGGAATGCCAGGCAGGAGTATGGAGTGCTCCTTTTGTGGGATGTGGAAAGACAGGGAGATCTTCAGTGCCCCTGATGACTACAACTGCAAGAAGAGCATCTAGCTGCAGCTTCTAACAGTCCGTTAAGAAGCTGGAGCTGGATGAACTCCAGATCATTCAGGAGGCTGAGAGTGTGGTAGATAGATCATATAGAGAGGTGGTTACACCCAAGGTGCAGGATACAGGAAACTGGTGATAGTCAGGAAGGGGAAAGAGGGTAAGGAGCCAGTGCAGTGTACCCTTGTGGCCATCCCCCTCAACAACAGGTTCATCACTTTGAATACTATGGGGGTGGGGTTACAGTGGAAAGTTACAGTGGTTGAATCTCCAGCATTGAGTCTGCCTCTGTCACTCAGAAGTGAAGGTGCGGAGAAGAGGCATGCTGTGTTGATAGGGGATTTGTCAGTTAGGGTAATGGTCAGGAGGTTCTGTGGTGAGAACAAGATTCCCTGTTGGTATGTTGCCTCCCAGGTGGGAGGGTCCAGGACATCTTAGATCAAATCCTCAGCATTCATAAAGGGGAGGGCAAACAGCTGAAGTCATGGTCCATGTAGGTGCCAATGACATGGCTGCGACAAGTGAAGAGGTTCAGGGAGTTAGGTGCTAAGTCAAAGGGCAGGACCTCCAGGGCTGTGTTCTCAGAATTACTACCCATGCCACATGCTAGTGAGGCCAGAACTAAGAAGATTATATAGTTTAATATATGGCTAAGGATTTGGTGTAGGAGGAAGGGCATCAGATTTTTGGATCATTGGGCTGTCTTCCAGGGAAGGTAAGAGCTGTATAGAAGAGAAAGTTTGCACCTGAACTGCAGGGGGACTAATATCCTAGCAGGAAGGTTTGTTAACGCTGGATGGCAGGGTTTAAGTGAGAGTGGGAGGGAGATGGGAACCAAAGTGCCGGAACAGTTAGTGGAGAGGTTGTGGAGCCAAATGCCGGTAAGTGCTCAGATAAAGTCAGGAAGCAAAAGATTGATCGTGGTGTGACTAGTGTCCTGAGCTGTGTATTGTAGGAGAGGCGGATGAGCTCAGGGCATGGACCAACACCTGGAGGAATGATGTTATAACCATTAATTAGACTTGGTTGCAGGAGCCGCAGGACTGGCAGCTCAATATTTTGGGGTTCCATTGTTTAGGCATGACAGAGCAGGAGAGATTAAAGGAGGAGGGGTGTGTTACTAGTCAGGGAAGTGTCATCGCAGTGCTCTGTCCAGACAGACTGGAGAACATGACTAGTGAGACATTATGGATGGAACTGAGAAATAAGAAAGATAGGGTGACATTGCAGACCAACCAACAGTCCATGGGATTTAGAGGAACAAATTTCTCTAAATTTTTTCTCTAAATTAATGTTTCAGGTTGTTATTGTTGGTGATTTTAACTTGCCACATATTGACTGGGAATCCCACTCTGTAAAAGGTCCATATAGGTTAGAGTTTGTCAGATATATTCAGAAGGTTTCCTTGATTAGTATGTGAAGTCCCAATGATGGAGCTTGCCATATTGGATCTGCTCTTAAGAAATGAGACAGAGCAGGTGACAGAAGTTTGTGTAGTGGAATATTTTGCATCCAATGACCACAATGCCATTAGCTTCACAATAAATATGCAAAGAGATAAGTCTTGTCCATGGGCTGAGATTCTAAACTGGAGAAAGGGCAGTTTTGCTACACTGTGGAAGCACCTTCATTCAAAAGTAAACAAAAGTTCAAAAATCTGTTCACCACCAACTTCTCAAGAGCAATTAGTGACAGCAATAAATACAGATCTTGCTAGTAAAGTCCACATCCCAAAACATCAGTTGTATGAAATAATATATTAACTTTGCCATAAAAAATTCCCTCTATGGTTTTCTGTTATTTGCATTTTACAGGAGCCCCAAAATCTTCAATTAGCTATGCAGCCTTTTCCCTCCATAAACATTGACTAAACAGAAGTGGATCCATGTCTTTACCTTGAAGTTACATTGTGCAATATAGTAATTTGAAAGTTTCTTTCCCTGCTATTTTAACAAATAAGACTGCATTTGAAATAAATCTGCTGTCATGGCTAAAACTGGCATACAATGTTAACACCATTTCTGTGGTAGTATCGTAAAACGTAACTTTAAGGCTCTTTTTCGAATAATGCTCATTATCAGAGCATTCTCAGGACAGTATATCACAATGGTGTTACTGAAACCATTGTTATTAGCTGTAACCTTTTTAAGTTTGAGAGCACTGCCCAATTTTGAAGAATATAATTGCTTGCCAAATTTTGGTGAAACAGAGGATTAAAAATGTAGTACTCTTCCACAGAATTCAACATAATAAATCAGTATTCACCAGCACACTGATATACAGGTACACAACAGTGATCTATTTACAGAAACAGGCAGCTGCTAACATCCAATCATAATGTAATTATTTAATAATTATGAAACCATATCTGGATCTTGACAATTGTGGAGACAGCTAGGATATTCACCCACGCTTGGTGCTGTTTCAAATTCCATTGAAGATTTTACATAGCATTGTCTTACAACTAACTATATAGCATTGGCTGCACGTTGAGCTTTAAGAGGTTGATTCTATTTAAATATGCGAAAGAACTCTGCCTTAACTCACTAGTTTTATATAACTTCTGAAGAGAAGGCAGCGAAAGTACTCCTCTTTCTACTTTCATACCAAAGTACAACATACTCAGACATAGATTTATAAAGCATGGAAACAAGGCTTTTTGCACAAATTGCCATGCCTACCAATTTGCCTCCTGGGCGAGTCACATTTGCCTGCATTTATCCCATATCCAACTAAACTGTGATTAAAACAAACAGCTAAAATAGAACTTCAGTTCTCATAGAACGGTGCAGTACTGGACTGGCCATTTTACCCATGATGTGCCAATCGTGATCCCAATTTATATAAGTTGTCCTTCTCCTGTGTATCATCCACATCCCTTCCTATCCATCTGCCTATCTAAAAGCCTCTTAAATTCTGACAAACTAACTGATTCCACTACAGCTGGTAACCTATTCAAACCTCCTACCACTGTTAAAATATGTCTGTCTCATCACATTTAAAACTTCCCTACTCAGACCTTAAATTCATGTCCTCTGGTGGTTGACACCTCTACCCTAAATAAAAGATTCCAACTGTCTACTCTATCTATGCCTCTCATGGTTTTAGAAAAATCTATGAAGTCTGCCCTCTTCCTGTGATGCTCTTATAGGATAATGTGGAAACATAAGTATAATTCACAACCACCAACATTGAGTTGAAGATCTCTTTAAGAAGCTGGTCTTATGTGATGACGTAATGATATAAAGTTTTTTTACCGCACTTTGTGTTTGATGTTTGATTGACATTAAAGGAGTCATTACAGTTTCCCTTAAACTTAAAATGCTATTGCGGTTTTATTTACAAAAACCTACATTGGTGACTAAATAGTCTGGAACGGTTCCAAAGTTATTCAACCTGTTGGCCAATGCGATTGCTTTGAAACTGCCAGAGTTTTGGCAGCAAAATGCTGTCATTTGGTTTGTACAAGCCAAGACCCAATTCACACTGTGAGAAATCTCCGCAGGTGACACTGAATATTATGACAGAGTGGGGTCACTCAATAGTGCCACAGAGTGAGAGTGGTGACCTTGCTTGAACACCCTCCTGAAATGCATCCTTGTTAATGCAAACATGAATAACTATAGGGAGCTTGCTAAAATGGCTGATAGTCTACACTTCACCAGGCAGAGGTGCAGAATTCCTCCTCCTCCTTTCCCTGCCTCAATAAGCCCAGTCAGCAGAGCTTCCAACACACGCACTCACTTGGCTGCAAACTGCACAGCTCCAGGTCTGTGCTTTTGCCACCCTCGTTTTGTTATGAACACGAGGAAGTGCCGACCAGCTAGTTGGCTTCTCAGCAGCATTCCACCCTCTTCAGCACCTATTCCTACCTCATTATGGTACCCTGTTGACCAACATTCTGCCTTGCTTGTTTATGTCCACCATGATGCACACCAACATCTCCTTTAGCCCCCTTGCGATGGCTCGTTCCACGTTTTGGAATGGAGAGGAATAACTTTTATCATAGATATGAGGGCTAAACCTGAATGCAGATATTCCACCTCTCCCGGAAGTTCCGAGAGTGTCCCGCAAATTGATAGAAGCTCCCTGACACCTGCAAATTATATACAATATCGCGGAAATCAAATTTTTTGAGAGCGAGCAAGTGAGAGAGAGAGAGAGAGAGAGAGAGAGAGAGAGAGAGAGTGAGCAAGAGAGAGAGGGCGCAACATGGCATAGTGTTCCAAAAAAAGAAAATATAAACCGTTCTTCACCCCGGACTAAACCAAAGTGTACCCCTGCCTAATAGGGGTCAAAAATAATGACAGTGTTGCTTGCTGCACTGTTTGCAACAGTGACTTTTCTATTGCCCACGGTGGGTTAAAATGTAAAATACATGTTGAGGTGAGTTTAACAGGTGTCATTCGTTCATTACCATAGCTAATGTTATTTAAACTAGCTGGCTAGCTGCTAAGGAGCTACTCTACTGCAGACATCCCACCTCTCCCGGGAGTCTCCCGCAAATTGATGGTGCTACCTCCCTGAAATGAGTTTTTGCAGGGTGGGATGTCTGTGAATGTGTTTTGGTAAATCGCCTTATACCAGACCTTCAAGATTTAAAGGATTCCCCAACCATGTCCCTGTCAGCAAGTCAACCCACTTCTGGATGAGCCTGAGGCACCTGCTGTGATTCCTTTCATGGAACATTGGACCCGAGCCAGATGTTTCATCTGAGCTCTAGACAGGTTCGCAATGCTAATTTTGATGAATTCTGGGGGTGGGGGGGGGGTGTGCAGGCAGACCTCTGTAGGGTAATGTAATGGGTGGAAACATATGTATAATTCACAATCACTTTCAGTGAGTTGGGGTTCACTTTAAGAAGTTGGTCTGATGTGATGACATAACATTTTTTTTTAACCACACTTTATGTTTGGCATTTGGTTGAAAATAAAGGAGTTGTTCCAGTTTCCTTTAAACTTAAAACACGTTTGCTGTTTTATTTATGAAAACCTACATTCTAGCCTAGAGAGAACAACCTAAGTTTGTCTAAACTTTCCTTATAACTCAAACCCTCTAAACCAGGCAGCACCCTGGTAAATCTCTTCTGCAGTCTCTCCACAATCCCCATATCCTTACTATAACCTTTAGTTCTAGTCTCACAGAACCTCAGTAGAAAAAGCCTGCTTACATTTGCCCTATCTATGCCCTCATAATTCTGTATATCACTATCATTCTATTATGCTCTAAGGGAAAAAATAAAGGCTTAACCTATTCAACCTTTCCCTCTAACTCATATTCTCAGGTCCTGGCAACATCCTTGTAAAAGTTCTCTGTACTCTTCTAATCTTAACATCATTCCTGTAGTTAAGTGACAGTGCTCCAAATTTGACCTCACCAATGTCTTATACAACTCAGTACTCTTATTTATGAAGGCCAGTGTGCCAAAAATTCACTTTATGACTCTATCTACTGTGATACCACTTCCAAGGAATTTTTGTTTTGTATTCACAGATCCATGGTTTACTGCACTCCTCAGTGCCCTACATTCACTGTATAATACCTATCCTAATTTGTCCTCCCAAAGTATGACATTTCATATTTCAGATTCAGATTCAGTTTATTGTCATTTAGAAACCACAAATGCAATGCAGTTAAAAAATGTGACAACGTTCCCCCAGAATTATATCACAAAAGCACATGACAAAACAGACTACACCAGAAAATCCACAGAACGTTTGTAATCCCCAATCCAGAGTCCGGAGAGGATGCTGGATTAATAAAGCGCTACCGTCTTAGTGCTCCAAGTCCACCAGACAAAACAAAGATCAAAAACTAAAGCTGTAAGACCTGCACAAAACCACATAGTTACAACAGTGCAAACAATAGCATAATTGATTAAAAAAAAACAGACCATGGGCACAGTAAAAATAGTCCAAAGATGTTAAAGGATTATAAGTTCAAAATAAATCACCACACAGTTTCCACAAGTCCCCAGGGTCCCGACAGACTCGCCATCCCATGCCGGCAGCAGAAGGGAATACCCTCGCTATGGACTTCCACGGCGCCGCCCGACTCAGCTTCACAGACTCAGCACACTGAAAGCAACCTGACCGCAGTGGACTCTGAGTCCGTCAAACTGACGACCATCCCCTCCAGCACAGCTTCTCTGAGCACCATCCTCTGCCGAGCATATTAAGACGGCCCTGCCAACGGCCATCGGCAACGCGACCCCGAGATCTGGGGGCCTGTTCCTCCCAGCAGAGTCCCGGACCTCACAGCAGCAGCAACAACGAAGAAGGTCTTCCTGGAGATTTCCCAATGTTCCTCTGTTCTCCCATGTCCATTTTTTAATTGTTTATGATTGCACATGGCACCCCACTTCACAAATAACAGATAATCAGCTCCGGAGTGGCCGCTGCACGCTGCGTTGCACCACCATCTTGGAAACCCAAGATATTTGTGCATTAATGTCCATATTTGCCATTTTTTATCCCATTTGTGTAGCTGGCTCAGAATCTGCTGCAAGCTTTGATGCTCTTCCTCACTACACCAACAACCTCATAGAAAATGCAGAAAAGGTTTGACTCAAAAGCAGAGCAGCAGAATTGATATGGCAGTAAATGATATTTTCCTAATAAACTGCAAAATAACAAGCCACAAAACAAGAAAGAACAGAAACTTAACACAAGAAAGTAACTGAAGTCCAGGAGCAATTGGTTGAGGTTGGCTGGTTCATTTTAATAAACAAGGATTGCTGATGAGAGATGGGTTTAAATGGGCTGCAAGTGATGACTTGGAAACAAGGAGCAGTTAACTACTGCTAGCTGGGTGGAAACTCAGGGTGCCTGCCTTTGCAGGCCTGACAGGGGACACCTTTTGTATGGCTGGCACCTAATGGCCCAGGGCGATCTGATTGGGTCCAGTGGAACTTGTTGATGAGCAATGGATCCAAGGTGAAACTAGGTGGATGCTTCCCAGTTGACCAGGTACTGCATACCACATCCACAACAACATGAATCCATCAACCAGCAAACTGTATACACTACACCACCTTCCATCATCCTTGGTTCTGGAGGAGCAGGCTCAGGTGGGTTGAGAGGTCCATGACAACTAGCTTAAGGCAGGACATGTGGGAAATTGGTGTGATTGTGAAGGACAGTAGCAGCTGGAGGTGTTAAGTGACAGGGTTGATGCGATAGGTAATCTTAAAGGGACCAGTGAACTGTGGAGAGAGTTTATGGAAGCTGATGCGAAGGGGCAGACCTTAGGTGGATCGCCGACATGGTTCTCAGTCTGGAGTAGTCTGGCTGGGCACCAACAACGGTTAGTCTGGATGTAGTAGATGTGGTTGGCAGCAAGGATGGCCCTCCATGCACTCTTCCGAGCATTCCAGCATTGAAGCACTTCTAAGGGTGACATTCCTGTGCAGAGGAGGTGTGCAGATTGTGGGACAATTTGGCCCAGAGCAGATACTTCTTCCATGTGGAAGGGTTAGAGGTAGCAAAGCATCACAGAAACTTCTCCACTTGCTGACTGGATCTCTCTGATATCCATTGGTCTGCAGGTGATAGCCAGAGGACAAACTCCCTGAGGTGCAGAGAACGGAGCAGAAGACCCACCAGAAACTGGAAACAACTTGTGGGCCCTTGCCCAACATAATGTCCTGGGGGAAGCGATGGAAGCAAATTACTTGTTGGAGAAACAGGACTGCCATTTCAACAGCTGATGGAAGTTTGGGGAAATCAATGAATTGGACTGCCTTGCAGAACCAATCCACCAATGATCACCATGGCCCCAATGTTTTTCCCGTCATCTGCCTGTCCTTCTTCACAGTTTCACTACACACTGCATCTACTTGTATACCAATTGCCCCATCTTCAGTCCGGTCACTCCGGTTCCCATCCCCCAGCCAAATTAGTTAAACTCTCCCCAACAGCTCTAGCAAACCTGCTTACAAGGATATTATGCCTGTTTTGAATTATTTAAGAAATAATACATTCAATTAAGCTAACTATTCATTATTCCCTCAGTTGCCTTTAATTTTTTTCAGTGCTCATGGTCCTTATCCAAGTTTTCTGCATAAAATCGGAATTTGTATGGTAAAAAAAGAGTTTGACTGAAACAACGCTGAAAATCCGAAATAATAGAAAAAATACTGGAACTATCCAGCAAATCATGTGGTTTAAGTGGAGCAATCTCCTTTCTCTCCTGACAGATGCTGTCAGATATGCTAAGTATTTCCAACTGATTCAGTTACCTGGTACTAAGCAAAGCAGTCTAATTTGAAACATTATGTACCACTAGCATAGATATTCTGGATTGGTATTGGATTAAAAAGGCATTTAAATGCCAATGAAGCAACTAATTGTACTGCGGTAAATACAGCAGTAGAGCTAATTAATTCCTGAATTAGTTAATGCTAAAATAGAGAGTTATAGGTTAACCTTTTGCTCTAAATATCTTTCAGATCATTGGGAAGATAGTTCAGCAGCAACCATTTGGTTTGCTTTGGGGCAGGGGTCACCAACCTTTTTTGCACCGCAGACTGGTTTAATATCGACAATATTCTTGCAGACTGGCCGACGGGATGGGGGTGGTGTTAATCATGCCCGCAATATAGGTAATAAGTCAATTATGAGTCACTTATAAGTGGCTAATACATTCAATTTTGTTTCTAAAAGGGGTTATCTAATGAATTTAATATTAAACACACAGCTCATATTTTCCTTGCATGAATATAGTGATAAGTCAATTATAAGTCACTTATAAGTCAATAGCATCATACGTTTTGAGTAGCGTTTGGATATTAAACACACAGTGCATATTTTCCTCATATCGACATATAAAATCATTGCAACGCACCAATATTGCTGAATCAGAGGGAGCCCTGGGCTTGTTTCCCTGCAACAAGATAGTCCCATCGAGGGTTGATGGGAGACAGCGATACTCGAAGGGGGTATCTTATGTCCAGTCTATTCCACAATTTAATTTTCGTGGCTGTCAGCACTTGCTTCTGTCCCGCTTGCTCATGTTTTTTCTGCTGAAAAAATTCAATGGGTTTGTCTTTAAGTGCAGGGTGCTTGGACTCAAGGTGCCGAAGCAGTTTTGAATGCTTTATTGCCTCATTAGACAGCCTCCAGGCCCGAACTCCAGCCTCCCGCCCACCCGCTGCCAGACACCTTGGCCAGGTGTGGGTGGTCGTGGGTGGGGTCAGAGGACAAGGCAAGGGCTGGAGGTCCCCGTACCAGGGCTGCTGTGGTCGCAGTCCAGAGAGAGTGACCGACCGAGCGAGCAGTGTGACAGGGCACATGCCCACCCTCCTTGTAGGTAGGTAGGATGTATCAGTCAACTAAAGTTTGGCTCGAGGGATGACTTTTAGTAGATTGCAGTGAGGTAGCTGCTCTGCTACTTATGAAACCCTGAGCCCGAATTAGGTCATCTACGAATATTGTAGCACTGGATTCCCCATGAACATTTGATGTGCTAAACAGGTTTAGAGGCGGCACCCATCTGCTTGTGCTCCAGGCCAGTAGCAATGGCACTTCTCACCGGCCGCGTGAGGCAGCCGGTTACCTGAGGCCAACCAGTGATCCCTGGCACTAGGTTATAACTGCATTTAGGCAGCTGATGACCTTGCATGTGGTTCAAGTTCAACAGTGGACGTGACAGGGAATGAGGAAAGTTGCAGCTGACTTATATCGTTTCATATCGCCAAATCATTTTGTTTCCTTGTGGCCCGGTAGCACATGCTTTGTGACCCGATGGTTGGGGACCACTGATTTGAGGTAGATGCAAGTAGATGCAAGAACAGTGCACACTTTTAAATTTAGATTTATTCTCATGGTTGAATTCATAGTTTTAAAAGCAGAAGTACAGTAAGTTACTTGGCTTCTCAAACCTTCTCCAATCTTTAATAACATAATGTATGAATCAGACTCTAACCTCAACTCCACTCTCCACTCCAGTGACATTTCACTCCCTTGTTAATCAAAAATATGCCTTTAAAAATATCATCTACTCTGCTTCCAATGTCATTTGATGAAGAGTGCTCCAAAAATGCATGGTCCTTTATTAGCAAATATTTTTGCTTCACTTCAATTTGAAGCAGACAAACCCTTTTATTTAAACAGGTTTATCCATTTATGTACTGTATCCCCACAAGTGTAACCATGCTCTCCCACTTTATCAAGATTCCAGAGACCTTATGTACTTCAATCATCAAATCTCATTCTTCCAAATTTTGGCGGATATAAGATTAGTCACTCCAACCATTTCTCATTGGGTATCCACCCATTCCAAAGCAGAGGTTTGAGTTCCAACTATTTCAACTACAGGAGGTCCTCAGGTTGGAGTTCTGGGCCTCATCATCTTCAGTTGCTTCATGAAAGACCTACTACACACCACAAAAATGAAAGTGATATGCTTTGTGATCAATGTGAAAAGTTCAGAGGAAATGGTAATTTTGAAATTAAAATAACCTCCCATGATGCAAGTAGCAAGTCCTGAACCGTAGCCAAGTCTAAGCAGATAAATGGAACATAACAATCACACTGAAGAAGAACTAGACAAGGAGCGCCTACAGAAGAATAGCAATCATGCTTGGCATTCAATGGTTCAAAATTCATCCTTGAGTGGTGTAGAGTTTACCTTTATCATGACTTATCAAATGTATATTTTATTCATATACTTGGAGATACAGCACTGTAACAGGCCTTTCTGACTCCTTATCCAGTAACACCCATGTGACCAATTAACCTACTAACCCATAATTCGTTGGACTATAGAAGGAAACCGGAGCACCTAGAGGAAACCTACATGGCCACAATGAGAACTACAAACCCTTTACAGTTAGTGGTTGCTGGTACTCCAAGAACATTAGGCTAACTGCAACACTACCATGTAGGACAATTGGACTTCTGTTCCTAGCCCAGGACCATATCACTGTATTTAAACTATCAAGCTCCATAAGAACATTATATGTTTCAGTTGATTGGTGAAAGAGATACAGGGCTGGAGAAGGGGTATTCTAATAGGAGAGGACAGAAGACCATAGAAGAAAGAAAAAAGGGAAGGAGCACCAGAGGAAGGTGATGGGCAGGCAAGTAGATAAGGTGAGAGAGGGAAAAGGGGATGGGGAACAGTGAAGAAGAGGGTGGGGGCAGTACCGGAAGTTTGAGAAATCAATGTTCATTGATCAGGTTGAAGACCACCCAGACAGAATATAAGGTGTTGTTCCTCCAACCTGAGTGTGACCTCATCATGACAATAGAGGAAGTCTTGGATGGAATTGTCAAAATGGGAATGGATCTCGTTGATATACAAGAGGTCATACCGGGAGCACCAGATACAATAGTTAACCCGAAAATACTCACAAGTGTAGTGTCGCCTCACCTGGAAGGATTATTTGGAGCCCTGAATGGTAGTGAGGGAGGAGGTGTAGGGGCAGGTGCTGCACTTGTTCTGCTTGCAAGGATAAGTGCCAGGAGGGACATCAGTCAGGAGGAATGACTGGATAAAGCAGTCATGGAAGGAGCAGTTTCTGCGGAAAGCTGCAAGTGGGAGGAAGGAAAAGATGCACTTGGAGGTGGAATCCTGCTGGAGGTGGTGGAAGTTACAGAGAATTATGTTCTGGACACAGAGGCTGGTGGGGTGGTAGGTGAGGACAAGAGTAACCCTATCCCTGCTAGAGTGGCGGGAGGATGGGGTAAGAGCAGATGCGTTCAAAATGGAAGAGATGCGGTTGAGGGTAGCATTGGTGGCTGAGGAAGGGAAGCTGGTTTCTTTGAGGGAGGAGAACATCTCCTTCATTCTGGAATGAAAAGCCTCATCCTGAGAGCAGATGCAGCACAGATGGAGGAATTGAAAGGAGGAGATGGTGTGACATCTTTACAAGCAGCAGGGTGAGAAGAAGTACTGCAACCAAACTTATAGTTCCTTCACTCCGCATCTAAAATTTCTACTTCCTACCTAAGATCCACAAACATGTCTGTCCAGGTTTCAGTTCGTTTCAGATTGTTCTTGCCCCATTGAACTCATATCTGCATTCTTTGACTCAATTTTAACACCACACCTCCCCAACCCGGTTCAGTCCCTTCCTATCTACATGCATGAAACTTCATACAGTCTTGATCTTTTCCATGATTTCAGGTTCCCTGGCCCCCATCATCTTATTCTCCCCATGGATGTCCAGTCCTTATACACCTCCATACCCCAGCAGGAAGGCCTTAAGCTCTCCATTTCTTTCTGGACACCAGACACAAACAGTTCCGTCCACTACCACTCTCCTTCGTCAAGTGGAACTAGTGCTCAGTCTCCATGATTTCTCCCTAGGCTCCTCCAACTTCCTCCAAACAAAACATGGGCACTTGCATGGGTCCCAGCTATGCCTGCCTGTTTGTTGGCTATGTGGAATGGTCTACGTTCCAAACCTACATGTGTCACTCCCCCACTTTTTCTACACTACATTGACAAATGCATTGATGCTTCTTCCTGGTCCCATGCTGAGCACGTCATCAACTTTGCCTCCAGCTTCCACCCTGCCCACAAATTTACCTATTTCTGATGCCTTCCTCCTCTTTCTCTATCAGTAATGCCCCCCTTCTCTACACTCCATCCCCTTTTCCCTCTCTCACCATATCTCCTTGCCTTCCCATTGCCTCCATCTGGTGCTCCTCTCATCTTTTCTTTCTTCCATGGCCTTCAGTCCTCTCCTATTAGATTCCCCCTTCTCTAGCCCTGTACCTCTTGCATCAATCATCTTCCCAGCTCTTTACTTCACCCCTCAACCCCAAGTTTCACCTAATACCCTGTGTCTCTTCCTCCTCGACCTTCTAACTCTGACTCCTCACTTTTTTCTTCAAGCCCTGCAGAAGAGTCTCAGCCTGAAACGTCAACTGTAGTCTTTTCCATAGCTGCTACCTGGCCTGCTGAATTCCTCCAGCTTTTTGTGTTGTGTTGCTTGGATTTCTAACACTGTAGATTTTCTCTTGTTTGTGAGAGTATAGATCAAGTCCGTTTACTCCTACTCTGGGTAACAGTCCTCTGGACTGCAACAATGTTGACAGAAAGCTTCAGAGACTCTGTCTGTGAGAAATCCTTGAACAAGCTGGTCATACCCTGTTCTTCGGACTTTGCCTCCCCCTGAATCCTCTGTAAAAGGCATTTGTTAGATGTTAATAAAGTACAAAATTCATTCACTCACTGCTGACATGAAACAAATATCATAAACATTTGCTTTACCTAAGGAAACATTGATACATCATTGGGCATTACCACCAACTTCAATAATTACAATTTATGACACCATGACATTTTGGCAGCAGGATCATTATTTCTCCTGAAGGGTTTATTACTGCCCTATCAACACTCCCGTTGATCAAAATTATTGTTTTGCTATAATATGTAAAATAGTGACATAAATAATTCATAAATTCTGCAAACTGCATTTTTATTTTGAGTGCAGGAACCTACAGAATTTTAAAAATTGGCAGCAGTGATTGCAGTCATCACGATGCACGCATACTTACTGCAGTTCTCTTGTTTCCTCTCACTGAATCTTGACTATGTGTAGATGTAGAAATGTTTCCTCATTAAAGTTGGCACTGTGTCAACTTTACTATGGATAATAGATGACTTGCTTCTCTATACCTATCTTTAACTTTCCTTCTATTCTCCGATGACAGAAAGCAAAAGAAAACATTAGCAGTTTCTACAGCTGTCAAACTGTAAAGAAATACAAAAGAAAAAGTGCCTAAGAGGAGAAGGAAAAAAGAAAATGAAAAAGCAATAAATAATGCACATGCCAATGCCAGCTGATGATTCCTTGAAGGCAAATGATCGAGGTTCCAAATGTATGTTAATAACAACAGCTTTACATCTTGATCACTCTCTCAACACATCCACACACCAGGTGTGTTGGTCTAACATCTATCCCTGCACGATTCCCAATTTCCTTCAGCTAACTATTGAGATTGAAGCGATTGTCTTCAATTCTCATCAGTAATTGCACACCTTTGCACCATTTCCAGCCCCATTCCTTTGTTGAATTGCACTGTTTCCAAATGGAGCATCTCACCTCAAGCACAATGCGTTTCTGTACTTTATCCCGATCCCACAAGTGTATAGTGCCACTCTCATGGGTTATGGAGGAGTGCGGAAACAAAATAATTAGCTGCTTCATTTAAACTGTTCCTTCAACAATCCAGTGAATATTTACTATCAGTATTATACAGTTATATAAGAAGTGTCTGGATAGTCTCAGATAGAAAGATGTTACAAACATTTATTTGTGCAGCATAAATAGCCTAGAAAGTACTCCAACCAAAAATAACGTCTACATAAGTCAATTGAAATTCCTACAACATAATTAGGCTTTGTGAACTCTAAAGAAAAGCAAAATTGGCATATTACCAGGAAATACAATAGTATGTCTCTTGGATTTCTTGTTTTCTAAGTCTGCCTTTGAATATACAAGAGTGGAATATAAAATCATAGATAACCAATGTGGCAAATGATCAAATACTGATTTGAGATATTGTCATTGCTGTTAGCATAGAACAAGAAGGGGTTTTCAACTGCTTGACACCTCTTAAAACTGTAAGCCAGAAATATACATTACATTTCCACAAATGTTGGACACCTGTGGGTCTCAAATCTTTGAAGGAGTATTGTAAATGATGGAAGTTGCCAAGCGCAATTTCTCCTTGTGTTAATGATTGACGTATCACTTGAAATGCTCTTAAACTACATATACCCTAGTCTAGCTATGTCTCTACTAGATAATGAACCCCACTCTTAGCAATGAATTTTGCTTTTATAAATCTGAATTTTCTAAATCTGTCTTTCTATGTTATGTCAAGAATAAATGGAGCTGAAATCCCATTTACAAATGACTTAAGAAAGAATAGATTTAGGGTTGGTAAATCAGTTTCATCGGGTTATAATCCTCAGCAGGTTATAATTTTAAAAAATCTGATTAACTCTTCCTTTTCTTCATTGTTTCTTACAATAACTGATTGAATTGTGATTTAAAAAATGTATATATATATGATCCTGTTCCCCAAAGCAAGAGACATAAAGAAAAACCAAAGATACAATGTAGTGATGTAGAACCCTAGTCTTAACTTCTACAGTATAAACTCATGAGTTGAGTGGACTATGGTAAAACAAACAATACCAGTGCCTCACAGTGTAATTTGATTATGGCCTGTGGTGCTGTCTGTGTAGAGTTTGCATACTGTCCCTGTGGCTCCATGTGCTTCAGCTGAATGCTTCAATCTCCTCTTACAAACACTTGGAAATAGAGTATAGCACTGGACAGAGTCAACATGAATTGATAAAAAGGATGTTACGTTTAACAAATTTGTTTAAGGTTTTGAGATTATACTTTGCAGGACATGTATCACATATAAGCAGTTGGACCTTGTTGAATATGATCTCTCTTCTCCCCTGCCCCCATGGGGACCAATGGTATTATATGCATGACCCCACTCTCAGTATATCCTAGACCAAGCTGTCTCTGTTGCAACTGTAAAACTAATCCATCTATTTCTGATTCTAGGAGTTGTTCCTTGGAACTCCTAGAATTCATTGCCACAGATGGCTGCAGAGGCCAAATCACCAGCTATATATAAAGCGGAAGCTGCTAGGTTCTTGATTAGTGAGGGAGTCAAGGTTACATGGAGGAGGCAGAAGAACGGGGTTGAGAGGGATAATAAATCAGCCCTGATGGAATAAGCAGAGCAGACTCAATGGGCTGAATGTCTTAAGTCTGCTTCCAAGTCTCATGGTCATCTCTCAGAAAAGATTCTATTGCCACATCTTGTACTGGAAACTACTCCCACACATGATACAGGAGCAAGGTTTCAGATCTCTGGATCACTGGGACCTCTTCTGGGGGGGGGGGGGGGGAGGGAGTGGAAGTATGACCTATACAAGAAGGATGGGTTTCACCTGAACTCAAGGGGGACCAATATCCTTACAGGCAGGTTTGATAGAGCTGTTGGAGAGAACTCAAACTAATTTGGCAGGTGTTGGTAACTAGAGTGATAGGGCTGAGGGTGGGGCAGTTGATACACAAGTAGATGCAGTGCATAGTGAGACTGTGAGAAAGAACAGACAGAGGATAGGGAAAAATAGCACTCAGTGGGGTGAGAAAAGTGTAAAAATAGGTGCAAATCGAAAAGGGTGATGAATACAAAACTGAAGTTGTTGTATTTAAATGTACGCAGTCTACCAAATATAGCAAATGATCTTATAGTGCAGTTAGAATTTGCCAGGTATGACATTATGGGCAACACTAAGTCATGGCTGAAAGAAGATCATAGTTGAGAGCTTAAAAGGATGTAAAACAGGCAAAGTTCAGAT
This sequence comes from Hypanus sabinus, assembly GCF_030144855.1. Lineage (NCBI taxonomy): Eukaryota > Metazoa > Chordata > Chondrichthyes > Myliobatiformes > Dasyatidae > Hypanus > Hypanus sabinus. The sequence continues at coordinate 81,256,020 of NC_082707.1, read as the reverse complement.
AGTCATGGGGGATTTCAATAGGTAGGTAGATTGGGAAATCAGCTTGATGCTGGATCCCAAGGGAGCAAATTTGTAGGATGCATATGAGATGGCTTTTTAGAGTAGCTTTTGGTTGAGACCACTAGGGAGAAGGCAATTCTGGATTGGGTTTTGAGTAATGAACCAGTTTTGATTAGGGAACATATGTGGAATGTAAAAATGAGGTGAGAGTGGATATTAGGCTGCTGAAAAATGACACTGGAGAGGTAGTAATGAAAGAATATGTGCATGAACATAACAATTATTTTGCATCAGTATTCACTGTGGAAGACACCAGAGGTATTTCAGAAATTCAAGAGTATAAGTGTAATTGCTGTTACTAAGCAGAAGGTATTTGGGAAGCTGAAAGTAGATGTCACCTGAACTAAATGGACTGCACCCCAACATTCTGAAAAAGTAGGTGAAGAGATTGCAGAGGCATTATTAATGACCTTTCAAGAATCAATAAATTCTGAAATGGCTCCAGAGGACAGGAAAATTGCAGATGTCACTCTATTCTTCAGGAAGGAAGGGAGGCAAATGGAACAGTTAGACTGATTTCAAAAGTTGGGAAAATGTTGGAATCCATTATTAAAGATGATGTTTTAAGGTACTTGTAGACACATGACAAAATAGCCAATGTCAGCATGGTTTCTTTAACAGGAAATCTTGCCTGACCAAATCTGTTGGAATTCATTAAGAAAATAACAGACAGGATAGACAGTGAATGTTGTTTACTTGGATTTTTAGAAACCCTTTGACAAGGTTCTGCACATACGGCTGCTTAACAAGATAACGACCCATGGCATTACAGGGAGGATTGTCTGACTGGCAAGAAGCAAAGATTAGGAATAAAAGTGGTCTTTTCTGGTTGGCTGCTGATGACTAGTTGTGTTCCACAGGGCTCAATATTAAGTCAGCTTCTTTTCACATTGTACGTCAATGCCTCTACTTCCTTTGGGGTTTGTGAAGATATGGCAAGACACCTAAACTTTGTGAAACCTCTATAGTCGTGTGCTGGAGAGTATATTGATTGACTGCTTCACAGCCTGGTATGGAAATTTCAATGCTCTTGAACGAAAAATCCAACAAAAAGTTATCGATACTGTTATGTTGTGTAACTCCAAAATGAATTAATAGGGAAACAAGGGAGCTGAGAATGCAAGACTAACTTTGTTTTTAATTTAAGTGAGGCAAACACTTATGACTTGGGGTGTGATGACATATGCCATGGATATTCTTTTACATATAACCCAGACTGAACTATTTAAACAAACAAGAATGCTTAATCATACAATGTATTCACAATATTACTGAAATAGTAAATACACAACACTCCTCCCTACTTTTCTATGTACCTCACCCCAATACAGAAAGCAACAACTCAAATGCTGTTTAGTTTTGTATGTAGAAATATACACATCCCCTGAATAGTAAATTTTAATTTGTTCCATTCAGGCCTAAAGTTATAATCACTGTGGAGGATTCCTTACTCTTGATTCTGGGGCTTCCTCTTAGTTGGCTGTATAAGTTGATTCTGGGACTGCAGGAAGTTCTTCTGACAGCTCGGGACACCATGCTTCTGGTCTTGTCATCCTGAACAGTGTATGGCAAGGTTCACTGGATGATGTGGATAATAATATCAGACACTTTACCATTTGGAAAGCCACCTCATATTGCTTTGTCCATTGCCATTTCTTCCTAATCTGTAGTAATGAGTTCAAAGGGGAGAGCACAGTATCCAGATTTGACAAAAACCTATTATAGTAAATGACAAACATTAAGAATGAACACAACTGTGACACATCCTTTGGCCTTGAGTCATCCACCACTGGTTATATTTTCTCAGTGCTTTTGTACAATCCTTGTACATCAATAGTGAGACCATAGTAGATGATGCTTGATCTAAAGAAACCATACTTGTTGCATTATGTTCCAATCGCATAATCTTCTAATCTTTTAACACTGTTGATATTTTGAAGATGTTCCTTTTCATCCTTATTGGTAACAATGATGTCATCCCGGTATCACTGAGTGCCTGCACACCCCTGCAGCACCTGGTCCATAGCTTTCTGTCAGAGTGCAGGTGTGGATGCTACTCCAACAATAGCCTATTAGAGGATAAAGTATAGAGCGTTTCTGGTGAGAAGCACCTTGGGCTCTTCTTCCATCTCCATCTGCAGGGGGGTTTCCTTCCAAAAAAGTTTGCAAAGCTATTCTAGATTCTCAGAACACAGTATTGATCTACTTTCAGTACTGGGTTGATGGTGACCTTAAAATCACCCCAGATTCTGATAGGCCCATTTTTCTTGCCTACTGACACCACTAGCATAGCCCTTGGGCTCCACTCAACCTTGGAAAGTATTTCTTCAGCCTCCATACGATCTAGCTTACTGGCAAAGTTATCAAGGATGGTATAAGGAACCAGACAGGCTCTGCAAAACTTAGCTGTAGCGCTTTCATTGAACACTATTTTATCCTTGATGGGTTTGAGTTTTCCAATGCCATCCTTATACACTGCTGTGCCATCATCCAGCACCTTTATTGATTTGCTTTCAGTTGACTCTACTGCAGAGCATGTGGCATGCAAACTGCAGATGGATCTCCAATGAAGTTGAAGTTGTCTTGACCACTCACATCCCCAAAATGCTGGCACTCCTGTTTTTACTACAAGCAAGCCCAATGTTTCTTGTTGGTTGTTGTATTTCACTGTTACAAATGTCATTCCCACATATTGGATGAAATAGTGTTGCCTCCATGAAAAGTCAATTCACAATACTTCCACAAAAAAAGCTAGCCTGTATACAACAGGATTACAATCTGTAAGCTCTTATACACATTCTATATCTATTTCAAAATAAATCAGTATCATATTGTCATTTCCAAGCATTTCTCAGTTACAACACTACTGAGCATGTTTCATACACAATTTATACACTTGGAACAGTAAAGGTGTTTTAACTCACCATATCCCTTGGCATAATTAAACAGAACTAATTCCTGGTTACACAGTACAGATCTTAGACACTATTCTTTGTCAATGTTGTCTCGTTATAGCCGTAGCCTCTCCTCCAGGAATTTCACCCCGAGAGTTTCCAGTGAGTAGGGTAGAGATAGTAACCTCTAATTACAGCCCTGTGGCTCATCTATCTTAATTTTTGCAAGATCTCCAGCACATTCACTTTCTTCATGTCAACAGGTTACAGCATATCAGCCTGTTCCACATTTTATCAAGGTCACTCTCACTGGTGAACATTGAAGTAAAGTGTTCATTAAGGACCTCTCCTACTTCCTCCAACTCCAAGTATATGTTTCTTCTACTATCCCTGGTTAGACCTACCCTCACTCTATTCACCCTCCTGTTCTTCCCGTACTTGTAGAATGCCTTGTGGTTTTCCTTAATACTATTCACAAGGCCTTCTCATGCCCCCTTCCAGCTCTTCCAAGTCCATTCTTAAGCTCTTTCCTTGCTACCTTCCTTCTGTCAAGAGCCCTGTCTGATTCTTGTTTTCTAAACCTTAACTAAACTTCTTCCTTCCTCTTGAATAGATGTTTCATACCTCTTGTTAACCATAGTTTCTCTAGGTTACCATCCTTTTCCTGCCTGAATGGGACAAACCTATCAAGAACCCCATGCAAGAGTTCCCTAAACAATTTCACATTTCTGTTCTGCATTTCCCTGAATATGTTTGTTGCAAAATTACACTGCCAAGGTTCTGCTAAAAGCATCATAATTTACACTTTCCTAATTAAATATTTTCCCATACTATCTGCTCCTATTTCTGCCCAAGTCTATGGTAAAGGTCATGTTGTTGAGATCACTGTCTCTGAAATACTCAGCCTCCAAGAGATCTTTCATCTTACCAGGTGCATTGCCAAGTACTTGATCCAGTGTGGCCTCTCCTCTGCTTGGCCGGTCTACATTTTGTGTCAGGAATCTGACCTACCAAATGTTACTTGGTCTAATTTAATACCTTTTTCCTAAAGTACTCAAATACAATCAAATGAAACTGCTTATCTGAGACAAACTTTTTTGATCAGCCATACCATGAGCAGATGGATCTCAACAGAATATTCTGTTGTGCTGCAAAAGCCTGGATATTTCATTGTTTCAATTACTTTTGAAGAGTATAAAGAGTCACCAATCCCTTTCAGACACTTATCAATGGAAAAGCCTTGTTTATTTTATCTATCCTACTCTGGTGGCTTGATACTGTACCCTTGCCAAAGGCTACACTATCTGCTAAACTCTTCAAAGTTTTTAATCCTAAACCAATAAACAAATCCTCCGGCTATTGTCTTTCTGTTCACATGACTAGGTTCTTTGAAAGTTGCCTTCTCAACATATTCCCCGTGACAACTCTCTATTCCCCTTTAATACAATCTGCCTACATTATGCCTACTATCAGTTATGTTATTGTCTTCATTTGGACATTCTCTGATTCAATTCATCCTTAAAAATATTCTCATATGGTTATAATGTGATGATGCTTTTTGTCGTCTTCAGTATCTCCATTGTTATAACTAGAAAGTAATTCCTTCCATACACTTTCCAACATTAAGATTATTTTCTTGCATGCTTTCTCAAGGTTATTAGAAGAGAATTCACTCAAGCCACAACAAATGTATTTCCTTCTACTGCTAATTATGTAATTATGTCGTGTCACAAAGCTGACCACTGCTGCATTCTTAGTACTGATATTGTGGGATTTGATAACGTAGTACAACCACCAATTGCTAACATGAGGCTAACCACCAATTGCTAACATGCGTGAAGTGTCAAACATCACCAGACTAAATACATAAATGTACGTGGTAGATCTGATCTGCTGAAATCTTTACATCCTGTTCATTTTCCCTATATCTTGTAAAGTAAGAAATAATTATTTCTACTGTCATCAACCACATCCTATTGTAAACCATATTTTAATATTTGTACCTAGCATTAGTCAATATCCCCAGCATGCCTCAATGTCAGCTCCATTGATGTTATCGTTTTGCAGGCAAGATCAAGCATTGGATTCCATTACTTTAATCAGATTTGCTTGTTTCTTAAACAGCAAAGTAACAACACAAAATATACAATCTAAAAATGTGTCAAGATGTTCCAAGACTAAGGTAAATCCTTTTTGGAAGCAATATACTCACTGGCAGTCAGATTCTGACTTCTGATTCCTAGTTCTAAATTTTGTGCCTCGTTTTAATTTTTAGAGGTTGCAGACTTCCTTAAATCAAAATTCTTTGCTCTCCATTATATTAGAAGACCTGATAACATACTGTGTAGCTGTGAACCTTTTTTAGTCAACAGAACAGTTATCATGTTCTTGTGAAGTATTGTTTTGTACAGATGCATTTTCATCATTACCAGATTCATTTACTTAGTGACATATTTCATGTGTCATATAAGCCAAGTTTCAAGTCGACGCAGCCATTTTCTCCTTTTCTTTCTCACCAAGTCTAATAACATCACACCAGATTATGCCTGACGTGTTGAGGCATCCTCAGTAAAATTAACTACAATTGTTTTCTCTGGAGGAACTATTGGCAGGAAATGAGAGAAGAGCTTGGAAAACAATGGAGCAAATGTTCTAGTATGCTATGTGATTTGATTGTTATTCTAACCATTCTAACTGTCGTGGATACTGTTATGTTTTGTAACTTCAAAACATTAAACTAATTCAATGGAAGATGCAGATGTCAAGGAATGCAGATCTAACTTCAGGTTTACTTAAAGTGAGCATGTGTAACACGTGGCAGCATGATGTATGCAATTAACATATTTATAAATATATCCCGTTGTGAATTATTTAAACAAACAAGAATGTTTAATCAACCAATATATATATACAGGATTATTCAAATATCGTTGAAATATTAAATATATGCTGAGGTATAACCTCCAAGTCAATAGAGAATGTACCTCAGCTATATACACATAATACAACTTCTTTCTAATGACATCCATAGCATGGTAAATTTAAAATTGTTCCTTTTCAACCCTGAAGATTTAATCACCATGGAGACTTTCTGACTTTGGTAGGATAACAGCTTTTCTTGATGGGTGAGATTTGTGGCTGTGAAACAATCTCAGCTTTTGGGGCCTCCTCTGTGGTGGTTGTAGGAGCTGACTCTGAGACCGCAGGAAGTGGATCTGACAGCAGTAGCCACTTTTCTTCTTCTTCTACCTTTTCCTTCTTCTAGTTTCTGCACCTTGATCTTGAGATGGTCAGCTAGTTCTCTAGAGTATTCTCTTATTAATCCCTCCATTGCTCCCTTTATGATCTGATCTCTCTTCTTGGTTTCCTCATCCACAACATCAAGCGCCAGATCCTCTGCTTTTGTATCTCCATTGTCTCCCACTTGAAGTTAATAAATAACCTCCTGCACACAGAGTAGATTTTGCTTCATTATACTAACAAAAACTAACTGTTTGGAACTTTCCTGAAGCTCCTTGAACTCTCTTCCAGCTTAAACCAAGCCACATTTTGCACGTAACTGCCTGATTAACATATCAGAATCTTTCTCAGATATGTTGCCTATGAAGTTCCTTTTTACCAGGCATCTCTAGAGATGTGACTCATTAGCCCCCTCATTAATTGCCACTGGACTCAGCGGTGAGAAAACCACCTTTCTCACACTCCATTTGTCTAGAGTTGGTATGACTTGAGGGGAAATTTGGATGTCTTGATGACCCGAACTCCAATCTGTACAAATTCTGTGTAAATACTGCCCCTATGCAGTTAGCCATTGGCAAGGAATAACAGATCTTACACTACATACAATTATAAAGAAAGCATATTTACAAATTTCAGCATTATCGGACAGTTAGTAGGGACAAGAAAAGGAAAAAGAATTAAAAAGAGCCCATTAGAACTAACCCAGTCCAAATGTGCACAAAAGTTGGAGCTCATCTTGCAGTTGTCTTCAACTCACTGTGTAAAAGCACACACCACCTTCTGAACACTGCTGGAAATTCGTTATGAGCAAATGGACTCCCTCACAGGAGTATTGGTCCTTCCTCCTTAAGCCATTCATCTGCACCAAGCACCTTATGCAACAGGGACGGCATCCTCAGCTGTCTTCTCCCAGCTCCCGCCAATAAGAACTTGACCCACATCAGTATCTATCACAAAGCCTCTCTGCTCAGCACTCTCCCAATTCCACCATCCTGACTGGCTGACACAATGTTGCTAAGTGGAACAACATAGACCCTAATCTTTAGCACAAACCCAAACAGGCTAAAAGCAGAACAGATTGTTCTTGTAGAACCACTAAAATGAAATACCTATGGTATATCAGTAAAAATCTTAACCAGGGCGTTGAAGTCAGACTATTGATCTCATCACTTTCATAGTTCCTCTGAGCAGCATAATCCTTCCTTGGTCCAATATGTTTTCCAACCAGAGGCACAGAGTTTGGCACCAACACCTGCTTGTCCTCTGTTGGGCAAAGCTTCATGGTGTATGGCATGAAGACGATTATGGCATCTTCTGGTAACTTTCTTAATTCATTTTTAATTGAGTTCTTTGCAGGAAATTTGGCATGCAAATGATGGATGAATCTCCAACCAAATTGTAGTTGTCTCACCCAATCACATCCCCATAATGCTAAAGTTGTATGAAAGCTGGTCTGCCTGTTTTTACAACATACAAGCTCAATGTGGCTTGATAGTTGTTGTATTTCACTGTGAGTCATTCCCACAGGAGTTATCTTTTCTCCAGAACGAGCTCTTAGTAGGATACCTGTAGTATCTTTGAAATGACATTCATATTAATTTTGTAGAATGATGAAGCATCTACACTAGTGTCTAATGACAGTTTAATAAATTTGCCATTGGCTTTTGGCATAAGCCATATTGATTGCATATCATATTGATGTTAATTTACTAGTGTTAATTATATTGTTAATTTTCATACAGTAAATCTTAAGGCTGCACTGTCCTGTGTCATTCTTATCATCATCAGATTTTTCATCAACAGCATGCAGAATAGTGCTCTTTTGAAAACTGTAATTTGAAATTTTATCTTTTTCTCATCTCTGTGTAGTCCACAGATTTTTGTCTGTCTGACATGCTGTTTGCGTTTTCTACAACTTTTGCCTTTAAACCTGCATTGGTCTGATGCATATGAGCCCCTGCCACAATGGTAACGTAATTTGTTCAGCCAGGTGGTTTTGATTTAGGTGCTGCAATTTTATTTACGCTATATTTCATTGATGACTGCAACCAAGTTGCGTCTCTCGTTTTGCTTCGAACAATAGCATTGGATCTGAATGTTTCTGCATTATTTTGAAAATATCAGCAAACCTTATTTCTGCTAGTTTGGTTGGAGCAGTTAAACTTCAAAGCTAATTGTATTCCTTTAAGCCCAATGCACTCAGTAAGATTAATATTTGTTTCTCATTGGCTATTTCATTTGCTTCAAAATACTGTTGAATTTGCTCAGTATATAATAAAGTTTATGGTCTATTCCTGTTGGTACATTCTTTAAGCAAAATTGGTTTCTTATTTCCACTTAGCATCATTGGGTGTCTGCGTGTACTTATAGCAAAGTACATATATCCTTATTAGTGGAGCAAAGGGCCTCACACCTGAAAAGTTAACTACTTGGCATTCCACAGAGTTGAACTCATTCCCTGTTGGAGTTGAGCTTTTGAACTGCCTGTACAAATTGGCATTTCTGCAGTGGGAATAGTTGCGGTGTGCTGTGTGTGGGATGAATCAAGGTGGCAGAGTCCAGAGAAAAGGGAATGACGGGTGTGAACTTGGAGGCAATTCGATACGGCAGAAGGTGGTGGGGCCCGGGCCCGGACATGGGCTGGAGAGTGAGGAAAGGCTCAAGGTCTGATCGATTTAAGTGCTGAGCCATATTATGAAATTTTGCTATGGGCCAAATTGAGGTGGCAGAGCACTGGCGCAAGAGCATATTGAAGCAGCAGGTGCTGGGACCGAGGGCAAGGAATGACTTGAGGTTTGAACGATTGAAAAAGTCAGGGTGTCTAGGCCAGAGGTGAGGGATGGAATGGTCCAATTGCTGCTCTGCAAGTTTTACTGAAATCTGCACTGAACTTCAGCTCATTGCTCTGTGAGGTTCACTGTTCTCTGGACCAAAATGTGGTTGTGGCTTGCAACTATCAAGACTCAATGTCTGTAAACTTCAGTTCTAAATGATACTTGCTTAATTTTATTGTTTGCACATTTATTTCCTGCACATTGGGTGTTTGATGGTCTTTGTTTTATTAAACAGGTTCTACTGCGTTTCTTTGTTCTGTAGTTCCCTGTAAGAAAATGAATTTCAAGTTTGTATAAACACTTTGATAATAAATGTACTTTGAACTTTAAACTTTGAACAGATGCTACATCACCTGCTGAGTGTTTCCAAACTTTCTATTTTTATTTCAGATTTCCAGTGTCCACAATTTTCTATTTTTCTTTAACACCATTGCACAATTGTCCACTTTCCTCTTTGCCTTTTCTGAACCCATTGCGTGACATTAATTAATCACTTCACAGATACTGGTGGCAGTCCAGCATATTTCCCCAAGGGAATTTCTTCAGCTGTAATCTCGTAATCAGTCATGGCATGCAAGTCACCACAGGACATCACAGACACACAAATGCACACTCAGTCTCAGCAGGAGTTCCTGGGCAGTATGCATAACTAGAAAATACTGTTTATCAAGCCTTTAACCTCTTTATCCCTCGGAGCTACCATGTACACAATTCAGTTGCAAATGACATAACTATGTTTTTACCAAGCTGTTACCAAGCCTGCATCTTTAGGTTCTCTCCCTCTCTTGTTCTGTGCTTACATGCACTAAATTGATGGGAATACCATAGGACCATAAGATAGACAAGAAGAATTAAGCCTGTTGGCCCATCAAGTCTGCTCCACCATTCAATCATGGCTTTCATCTTCAACCCCTTTTGCTCATAACCCTAAACACCCCCACCAATAATGAACTCATCACCCCCATTCTCCTGCCTTTTCCCTATAACCTTAAACAATCATACAACTTTAGCCCACAGAGTCTGTGCTGACCACCAGTCATCCAATTAAACCAATCCTAATTTATTTTCCCCATATTCTCATCAATTCTACCCAAAATCTACCATCCATCTACACACTAGGGGCAATTTACAGTGGCCAATTGATAAGTGATTCAAATGTCCTTGGGCAGCAACTAGAACAACTGGGAGAAACCCTCTGATACAGGGAGAGTATGCAAACTCCACATAGACAGCATTTAAGGTCAAGATTGAACCCGGCTCTCTGACACTGCGAAGCAGTAAATCTACCAGCTATGCCACTGAGCTACCTACAAATGAAAACATCTTCTCCATGTCCACTCTATCCAGACCACTTGGTATCCAGTAGGTTTCAATAATATCTCCTCTCATCTTTCTGAGCTCCTTTGTGTACAGGCCAAAAACATCAAACAGCTATCATACATAAAGCCCCTTTCTCCCAAGATCATTATTTTGAAGCACATCTAGACCATCTCAGTACATCATTACATAGTTGCTACAGACGGCTGTGGAGGCCAAGTCTTTGGGTGTATTTAAAGTGGTGGTTGATAGATATATTGCTAAAATTGCTAATTAAGCTGGTGTTCTGCATTTTTTTTTTCATAAGTGTCTCTTTGGTCCTTGGGCACGCATGCTGTGTTTGATAGACATCATTTTTGCCAGTGAGATGTTTACTGATAAATTCATAGCAATTATCACCAATGCAAATGCACCTCAAGAAAGCAAAGGTAATCAAAGATAATCACCTGCAACATGCAAATCTACCTTTGCACAGTGATACAGGGATGTAAGCAATTTTACTATGTGAAGTTAAGGAGACTTTTTCTTTTAGCTTTATTTCTACAACTGTGTAATGTCTGTGGTGCACTGTCACACAGGAGTTGGGTCAATATTAATGTGACACTGCCAAGATAATAAATTGAGGGTGGACCACAGACCTCAAACACTAATGGATCACTGATTTCTGTAATGGCCTTAGAGTCACATTCTGCTGTTTTGTGGGAGTGGTGTATCTCTTAGCAGTGGCACAGCAAATGGGCTTGTTAATCTTCTGAAACAGAATGACACCATGACTTCTTCCGCTCCAGTTAGATAATCTTGATGTATCAATGGAAAAGAACTTAAACCTGGCACTGATAATTAGGCAAAATAACACTGCACTGCTGAATAGAATCAAGATTTTCAGGCAGAGTGGAATACAGAATTTCAAGCTGCATTAGCAATGACAGACATTCGGGAAAAAAGGAAGAAATTTCAGCCCTGTCTCTTCACTGTGATTTTGTGTGATGCAGATCAAAGTATATTTTTATCAGCATTAAATCCACCACTGTCTCAGCCTGGAAAAGGACTTGTTTGATTGTTTTCTTCTGAATGCAAGCCATTAAATTATACCTGGACCTAGTTAAGTTTATGCTGATATATACACCAGTGAGGAATTGCTTCAAAAATAATAGATAATATGAAGAATCAGACATGTCGATTTTGCTTTTATATTGTAATCTTTTGGTCATTAATGAATGACACATCTCCCTCAAAGAAGGGAAATTATTTCTTTTAATTATCTTCTGGGAGGGAAATATAATTGAAATCCTTTCTGGTGGGCCTAGTTAACAAGCACTGGATTTTCTCAAAGTCAATGAAAAATAGAAGTGAATGAAAAATATTAAATACCACTTGTAATACACTTAACTTTCATAAGAAACCTCAGCAGAATCACTGATCAAGATGATTGTGCCAACTCAAATCACTGATACATTTTATCACTAGTGCTGTGTATTTTATATAAACATTATCCCTGTTATCATAATGATGAGAATGTTTGCCTGAACCTGTACACCATTTTTAATGTTCTTAATTGCACTAAAATGGTTGCTACATATTTCTAGATCCTATAAATGTATTCCTAGCCCAACAGAATACCTATCAATGATGGATAATTTATCAAAGTAACTAGTTGATAGATTGAATTTCTAACCAAACTGGCATTTCAAGATTAAGGTTATTCTTTGTACAATAAACCAATAATCCCTTTCCCTAACTACATTTTTATACATATTCTGTGTGTATCAAATGGATAATTTCCCATTCTTTCCACACAAGGTCATGATTTCTCTAGAACAACAAGTATCCTTGCATGTGCAATGGTAAAGAGGCAGTGTTTTCTGTACAAAAGGGGAAGACATTAATTTCAAGAATTGCTCTGTTTTGGAATAGATTAATATTACAACTAAAACCATGACTTGAAAGATTAGGTTACTGTAGTAAAGTAGACAAGGCACTGCTTCAGCAAAATCTATTCTATTCCTAATCATATTCAGTTGTAGAGCAAACATTTTGTCATTCATGAGGAACGAAGGTCTCCATTTATCCTGTCAGAGACAAATGGTGTTTACCCAGGGCCAAAATGTTGTTTATGCCTGAGGCTGGCAGAGTTAGGGCTTGGTGATGACTTCCACACGAGTGATCCATGGCTTGCCCCTGCACTCATGCCAAGGAAATTCTTGTCAATTTTAAGGCAACTAATTTGTGTCAGGATGGGGAGAGGGGGCTTATTGAGGGGAGTTCTGGGGATTGGTTGTAGCACTGGAGAGGATGGATTCCTGGCAGAACTGCTAAAACTGAAATAATATTCTTCTTAACATTTTCTGGTCCTTTCAGTTCTTGAAAACCTAACTGCTGTAATAAAATAGGTCTAGAAAATGGATCAGTCTCCATGTAACATTGAACAATGTGCAATGATGTCAGATTCCTTGTCCATTCCATTAGGGCATGAAAGGTGCCAGGAGGTTGTTTCTGCCATTACCACTGATGGTGCTCACGCTTAAGATAGAAGTGAGAACAGAAGGAAGAGTGACTCACAAGTCCATTGATACCAAGATACTGAGGTCAATGTGTGACCATTGATCATTGAGATGTCTATCCCCAGTTCAAATCACATGCTATGTTATAGAACCATAAAACTATACTGCTTGGAAACACGTCCCTTGCTCCAACTGGCTCATTCCAACCAAGTTGCAACTTCCAGGATTGTCCCATTTGCTAACATTTGGGCTGTAATCTTCCAAATCCTCCAGCTTCGACTGCATTCCAGAACTCTTGTCTCCAGACGCACAAATGACCCATGTTCCAAATTCTCCCAATCCACATTTCTGACCACTGGCTCTAGCTGTGCACCTGACTCACATTCCTGACCGCACACCTCTCCCTCAATTCTATCATCCCCCCGATAATATCCTCCTACCATTATCTGTTAGCAGTTTAATTGCTGACCACATTTACAAATGGATATAAAAAAAAAACAGAATTCTGCTTGGTGTAATTGTCGTGGTTCGCGTACTGCCTTGTCCAGCACTGACAACACTGCCTCAAGGTAATGGCATGTATCATCAGTGATCCCACCATCCGAGCCAGGCCCCCTTCTGGCTACAATCAGACAAAAAGTACAGAAGCCTAAAGTCATGCATCAGCAGGTTCAAGGACAATTACTTTCCTGCAGCCATCGGGTTCTAGAGCTGGCCTGCACAATCCTAATCCTTCCTCAGAAATGGCATATTATAGACCACCTCCTGCACTACCATGAACTTGGCACTGATTGTTTTTAATTGCACCACATTTTTCTTCACTGTCTTGTATGAATGGGGCAGATGGGATTACTCTCCCATGGTCTGGCATGGACACAGTGGGCTGAATATCCCTCTACATCTTTAGGGTGCCGTGGTAGGCTGGCAGTTAGGGCCACACTTTTACAGTTTGGGACGTACAAGAGTTTGGAGTTCAATTCCAGCGCCGTTCTGATAGGAGACTGTATGTCTTCCCTCTGAAATGCATGGGTTTTCCCTGCATGATCCGATTTCCTCCCACAGCTCAAAGACGTACTGCTTAGATCAAAAGATCATTGTAAACTGTCCCCGATTAGGTTAGTGTTAATCGAGTTTGTCAGGGTTTGCTGTTGTGGCATGGTTTGAAGGGCTGCAAGGCCTACTCTGCACTGTATTGGTAAATAATAATATATGTATAATTTAAGTTCTGTGTGTTGTCTGAATCTCCACAGCCTGCTCCAGCACTCCAGCATTTCCAATGACCTGCGCTATTCGTTGTTTTTTTAAAAACGTGTTCCTGTGATTTTGGTGGGATATTCAAAATCAATTTTTGTTACCTTTTAGTACAGGTTATACAGGTGTTCACTTGTGTGTCTGTGAGTCACCCTGACTGTAACCAGGGTGTGTAATAATCACCTCCCTTGTATGTATGTGACTGAGTGGGTTCTCTACAAGGGTCATAGTGCCTGGTCTGTTCTTGTGTGTGTCACAAAATGGATGTTAGTTGAGATAAATGAGCATTTCTTGTCTGTCATCATACTCTGAATATTCGCAACGCTGGTGTCAGGAGTGGAATTAGAAAAGACAATGAGATTGAAGAGCTACAATGTCTGATGGAACGTCTAAAGACCCTGGGGAATAAGTCAAGGGACTGAGCAGTTTGACTCTCCCCACACATGGGCTGGGCTCCTGAAGATGGAACCCGAAGGGAGGACCTAGGAACCAAGCATCGTACCTTCCCCAGGGAGCCCTGACAGAGCGAGTCTACCCAGGCTCTCCAACCCGGGGGAACTGGTGGAGTGCATCACCCTCCTCCCTCATGGCCCACACTGAGGAACCCAAAGCCCTGCAGCCATGGGAGGACAGGCATCATGGCGGGCACCACCGATGGCGCTAGAGTAAGAGCAGGACCAACGGGCCTCAGCAATTAACAACACAAGGTCCACTCTGGAGCTCCCCAAATACAATGGTACCAGCTGCCTGGAGCCCGACCTGGTGCAAGTCAAACGTGCCACAAGGCACAATGGGTGGAGCCCCACCAAGATAGTGGTACACCTTGCCGTGGTGCTGGAGGAGGATTCCTCCAGGCCCTCCTCACCCTAATGCCCACTGAGCAGCATGGCTACAGGGCCCTTGTACTGCACTGGAGCAGCATTTTGAACAGAGGCCTTTGGAGGAAGCTATGAGGGAAGAACTGTGCAGCAGACAGTACCATGTAGGAGAAAGCTTGGGAATGCTTGCAGCAGATCTCCACCACTGTGCTTGGTGTGGTTACCCCCAGTTCCCTCCCACGGCCCAGGAAGAGCTTGCCCTCCACACCTTTGTAAAGGCGCTGACGCCGGAGCAGCTTCTGTAGCTTGTTCGCCTGATTTCACCATCATTGATGGACGAGGCGGAGAAGGCAGAAGCAATTTCAGCCCCCCAAGGTGTTCCTGCACCCACTCCCTGCAGGCCACGAGCCCGGGCTTGTGTTACCGAGGTGAAGGAGGGAACTGACAAGGGGCAGCCAGTGAAACAAGTCCAATCAGCACCACGCCAGCCCCATTTTGTGCCACAGAGTAATCTCTGCTACCGGTGTGACGAGGCAGGCCATGTTACCCATAACTGCCTCTCACTAGTGCCAGGGCACAGCCCAGCACAGCCATCAAGAAATGGCAAGCAGGCGGCACTGCCCCAGAACTCCAGCAGTATCCCTCCATTGTTGCCCTTTTGGGTGGGCAGTTTGAGTGAAGAGCCAGGCTTACACTTTGTGTTGCCCTTAAGGCATTTGTTTAGCTTTATTACATTTTCGCTTTAGTAATTTGTTTGTAATTATTTTCTAGTTAAAGTTAAGGTTGTTGAAAGTAAATTCATTGTCTGTGATGTATCGCGGCATGCGATGATGTCACACCCGATTTCGCCGCGTCTTGTGGGAAAATACCGGCTTGGAGAAATGGGAAGAAGGGGGCTTGTGTGTGCAGGATCAGCGCAAGAAAAGTTTTCATTCTACACATTAAGAAACATCATAGGAGCAACGCTGTCAGTTCATAAGACAATCACTATGTTGGAGTAAAAATGTTAACGCTGATTCTGTTAAAAGTAATGACAGTTGATAAAGTTTATTTTCTTGTGCCATTGAAAGCATTGCTGGACAGCTTGTGTTGAAGTGTATTTAAAGCTGTTGATGGCTTAGGTAGATCCTGACTGTATGTTGTACTTTAATGAGACTTTAATGTAATATAGTTTGTAGTAGTTTTACGTTTACAAGTATGTATGATGTAAATGTGATGCCAAGAAGGAAACAAATACTGGATATGTTTTGTATTGTTTTATCAACAGTTTTCACCATACGTTAATGTGGAAGAATGAACAGTAAAAGGTTAATTTTACTGCGATCGTGCCTTCATTGACTACGGTTATCTCGGTGTTTAGTTCAGAGTTCCTACACCTGTACGAGAACACTACTGTGAAAAGGCGGGATTACCAGGTGTTTCTACAAATGGTATGATGGCCACGCGATCAAGCGTCAAGTCGTTGCCATCCAGCGCCAGGAGAAGTAGGGCATTAGCAAATAAGGCTGCCCTCGCAAGAGCTAAAGCAGAAACTGCCAAGGTGCGAGTGTCATACGTCGAACAGGAAGCAAAATTGAAAATGGAAGAGGCTGCCAAAGAAGCCAAAAAACTAAAGGGAAAAGGCTGCCAGAGAAGCCGAAAACCAAAAGGAAGCGGCTGCCAGAGAAGCCGAAAACCATTTGGCAAAGGTAAGGATAGAAACAGAGTTAGAAGTGAGGGCACTATGCCGAGAAGCCAATACTGCCAGGGTGGAAGCAGAAATATTAGAAAGCACTGAAGAAATGCACGTTATAGATGAGGTAAAATTTACTTCAGAAAGGACCAGATTGGAACGTACTAGTGAATACGTCCGATCTCAGATGGACCTGAAGATTCTTTCTTCCTCTCCATACTTATTTGCTAAGGTCGCACTTCATGAGGAGACAAAGGGAAGCCCAATTGCATCGCATCCATCTGAGGAAGACAATTTACCCTTGCAAATTTATGATGAACTCAAGAATGAAAGGGCTGACGACAAATACTTCTCAACACCAAACTTACTAGATTTGGCGAGAGAAGAGGCAAAGGCTGAATTCAGAACAGCAAATCCCATAACGAATGTACACCCTCAGTCATATGCCGGCTGATATATTCCCCCAGCCAGGGTGCCACTTGCAGCTGAACTCATGGCCCAGTATTTAGCACGATGAGATCTTGTCACTTCAGGACTATACCAGTTCGATGATACGCCTGAAAATTACCGTGCATGGTACTCCTCATTCGCCAATGCAACCAGCAGAGTCCAGCTCACAGCAAGCCAAGAGTTGAATCTTATGACAAAATGGCTGGGAAAAGAATCATGTGATCAGGTGAGATGCATATGTTCAGTGTACATCAACAACCCTGAGCTAGCCTTACGCAAAGCATGAGAGAGACTTTGTGAGTGCTATGCGGCCCCTGAAGTTATTGAAATGACACTATTTCGATGGCTGGAAAATTTTCCTAGGGTATCAGCCAAGGACCACACTAAGCTAAGAGAATTCGGAGATTTACTCATGGAGATTGAAAGCGCTAAAAAAGATGGGTATTTAACTGGCCTGTCATATCTGGATACTTCATACGGAATTAGACCAATTGTGGACGAACTTCCATTTGGGCTGTGGGAAAGGTGGGTGTCTGTTGGCTCAGAGTACAAGGAAGAGAGCAGTGGTCGATTTCCTCCCTTTAAGTATCTCACTAGGTTTGTGTGCAAGGAGGCGAAGAAGCGAAACGGCCCTAGCTTCATGAGTCAAGGTAGCAATACAATTCACACCAAGCCAACCAAATCCACTTCGAATAATTTTAACATCAATAAACCTGTCTCGGTGCATAAAACTGAAGTCTTTACAACTAACAATGACCCTAGCAAGAATTGTCCATTGCACAACAAACCCCACCCCCTCAAAAAATGCAGAACGTTTAGAAAAAAACCCTTTGATGAGAGAATGGCCCTTCTCAAGGAGAAAAAAAATGTTTTAGATGCTGTTCCTCTACCTCTCACCTCGCTAGAGAGTGTACATTCTCCATGAAGTGCTCGGAATGCAACAGCACTAATCACGAAGGGGCCGTGCATCCCGGCCCGTTACCACAAACTGACAAAGCTCCTTCACCCTCATAAGAGGACAGCAGGGAGGGAGAGGATCACTCCAAGACAACTGTTGTTAGCACGAGCTGTACAGAAGTTTGAGGTCAAGGTCAGTCAAGCCGTTCTTTCTCAAAGATCTGCCTCACTAAGATGTACCCTAAGGGAGCCAAAGACAAGGTCATCAAAGCCTATGTAATTCTGGATGACCAGAGCAACCGCTCACTAGTCAGACCAGCATTCTTTGACTTGTTCAACATAGAGAGTATTCAGTTCCCATACTACTTTGGAACTTGCTCAAGCAGCATAGAAGCATATGGCAGGAAGGCAGAAGGCTTCCAGCTCGAATCGCTAGAAGGTAAAGTTGTCATCTGTCTCCCTCCGCTCTTAGAGTGCAATGAAATTTTGAATAACTGCACCGAGATTCCAAAGCCAAGCACAGTACTACACCAGCTGCATCTACACCACATTGCCAAGCACATCCCAGAACTGGATCCAAAAGCAGAAATACTCCTGGTACTTGGAAGAGATGTTCTCCAGGTGCACAAGGTCAGGCAGCAGGTCAATGGACCACACGATGCCCCCTTTGCCCAATGCCTGGATCTGGGCTGGGTGGTGATAGGAGAGGTGTGCCTTGGCAATGTACACAAACCGACAGTTAATACTCTCAAGACCAATGTGCTAGAGAGTGGCTGCCTTTCAATTTCTCAACCCTGCACAAGCTTTATGTGTATCAAGAAAGCACAACAAAGTTTTAACAAATGTAGTAAAGTAACTGAGAAGACACTGGGACAGTCAGTCTTCACTCAAACTGAGCATGATAATAAACCTGCTCTACCAGCAGAAAAAACTCAAATGAGTGAGACATTTGAGCTGATCAAACCTGAAAGTGACTCGGAAATTCAGCCACAAATACAAACCGGTTTCACCTACCTGGAAGAAGCAATAAGTACCACTGAATGCTTTCAGCGGTTCTCCACTTTGAAATCTTTAGTGAGAGGACTTGTGTTCCTCACTCACATGGCCAGATCCCACAAACACTCATCGCAAAATAGAAAATGCAAGGGATGGCACAAACGTAACTTACCTCGCACTGCGGACGAATTGACCCAGGCAAAGGACGTCATCCTTAAAGCAACTCGAAGAGCAGCCTTTGCAAGGGAGTTTTCTGCCCTCCAAGCTAATAAACCAATACCAATGGACAGCCCTTTGAGGAAACTCAACCCGATCCTGAAGAACGATCTCATTTGCATTGGAGGCCAGTTAATACACTTTCACCTTTCAGCTGCAGAAAAGAGCCCAGTAATCCTGCCCAAAGACAGCCACATGTCCTTACTGCTCACACGCCACCACCACAAACAGGTAAGGCATCAGGGCCGTCACCTGACAGAGGGAGCAGTCAGGGAAGCAGGACTGTGGATCTTGGGAGGCAAAACACTGATCATTTCAGTACTCCACAGATGTGTAACCTGCCGGAAACTGCGAGGGAAACTGAAAGTTCAACATATGGCAGAGCTCCCACTGGAACGCCTCAATGCCTGCCCTCACAGCCAATGTATCGTGGCATGCAATGACGTCACACCCGGTTCCGCCGCGTCTTGTGGAAAAATACCGATTTGGAGAAACAGGAAGGAGGGGGCTTTTGTGTGCAGGATCAGCATGCAAAAAGTTTTCATTCTACGCACTAAGAAACATCATAGGAGCAACGCCATAAGCTCATAAGACAATCAATATGTTGGAGTAAAAATGTTAACGCTGATTCTGTTAAAAGTAATGACGGTTGATAAAGTTTATTTTCTTGTGCTATTGAAAGCGTTGCTGGACAGTTTGTGTTGAAGTATATTTAAAGCTGTTGATGGCTTAGGTAGATCCTGACTGTATGTTGTACTTTAATGAGACTTTAACTTAATATAGTTTGTTGTAGTTTTACTTTTACAAGTATTTATGATGTAAATGTGATGCCAAGAAGGAAACAAATACTGTATATATTTTGTATTGTGTTATCAACAGTTTTCACCATACGTTAATGTGGAAGAGTGAACAGTAAACCGTTAATCTTACTGTGATCATGCCTTCATTGACTACGGTTTACCTTGGTGTTTAGTTCACCTGTACGAGAACACTAAACACGTTGTCTGTATGGTGGAGAGCACTGATGGACACAACTATCACCATCATCCTCCGAGTGTCCTGTCCAACACGGACCAGCCATCCCCGCCTGGGTGGACAACGACTGCAGTCCAGCTGTGGATGGCGACTGGCGACTGTGCAGCGATGAGAGAGAAGAGGTGCACAGGGAGAAGTGGTTTGGGGCATGAGGTGTGGCTAGCTGACTTCTTGGAGTCCTACATCATTGGCTGGACCTGCTATCCCGGAGGGCCCATGTGGATGTGCCAGGGGCAACACGCTACCTCGGCGCTGAAGCTGCGGCTCTCCAGCAGGGCAGCTCCAGGTAGAGGACCGGCCGGATGCAGCAATAACCACCACCAGTCTCACAGTACAGCACACCACACCGCGGCCCAACGCAACACAATGGAACCAGGGGCAAGCAGTAGTGGTGGCACATCAGGCCCAGCTGTCAGTGGGGTAGACCTTCCCACCATTGACCAGGAGTGACGCAGTGAGCAGGTGAGCAGTTCCGTGTTGGCCCAGGTGAGGGGATGGCCGATCATGGGATGGTGGCCAGAGCAGGAAGAGGTCATCATGCTGGATCCAGAAACCAAGGCCCTATACTCACAGTGGGGCACGCCGGAGGTGCGCGATGGGTTGCTGTTCCAATGGTGAGAGACATCTCCTACAGCTGGTGATCCCCCAGGGGCTCCGCACCACGTTGCTGCGGTTGGTGCGCGGGCTGGTGAGGATTGCCCATTTCAGAGTGCAAAGACTCTGGGCAAGTTGTGTGAGTGTGTGAGTAAAGGCAGGCCATGAGCTGTTCATGCACTGGTGCAACACTTGTGTGTCCCAGAAGGGGCCGAACCGCCA
This sequence comes from Hypanus sabinus, assembly GCF_030144855.1. Classification (NCBI taxonomy): domain Eukaryota; kingdom Metazoa; phylum Chordata; class Chondrichthyes; order Myliobatiformes; family Dasyatidae; genus Hypanus; species Hypanus sabinus. The sequence goes on along the minus strand of NC_082707.1, from coordinate 81,235,023 downwards.
GTCTAGAGTGCCAGTGCTGCAGTACATGGTAGTGGCGTCAGTATGGGTTTACTGTCCCATCCAGAAGAAGGGTCTATCCCCCCAAGCTTGGAAGCCACTAGAAGGAGTCGGGAGATGTGCTCGACTGCGTCTCTAATATCGCTTACTGGGTGAGGTTGCCTGAGCAGTGGAGGGCAGCCATGTTGCATTGAGACCAGCTGGCAACATATCAGCCCTCAGCCACCACCAACCCAGCAATACCGAAGGAAGAAAACAACACTTCAGTTGCCATGCCTCTTACCTCACTAAACAATGCCTTCCATGGGGGGTGGGGCCACAGACATCTCCCAGTGCCCCACGTGGCAGTGTCAGGACTCTTGACCCCGTTCCAGTATTCCTAATTGCCAGTGCTATTCATTGTTTATGTTTTAAAATGCGTTTGTGGGATTATGGTGGGATGTTCACGTTAATTTATTGTTATATAATGCAATCTATTGGGTTATACAGTTATTGGCTTGTGTGTTTGTGGGTCACCCTGACTATAACCAGGGTATGTAATTATCATGTCCTGCCCCCCCCACTCCCCATGTGTATGAGACTGAGTGGGTTCTCTCCCTGGGTCATGGTTTTGTGTTTGTCGTACTAAAAATAGCTGTTTAGTTAACAGAGCTTGCCTCATCTGCAATCATAGACTGAATGCTCACCACTGTATACAGCTGCATGCAATAATAACCCAACTGCTTAATAGTTGCTGTGGGTATGTTTGTATACTGAAGACAATATAAATATAACACAATTTCCAGTTCTTAACCTTTTAAACAAAAAAAAATCAAACGGCTTTTAATGTTCTGCGACAATGTGATGTATTGGTGAAAATTTATGGAATCCAAATTCTGTTTTTTTTTCTTAATCTATACAATTCCCTACTGCCTGTGAACAAGAAAAAAATATTTATTTTGCTTTATTGGACATGCGATCTAAGACACATATATGTGAGCTCTCAAAAATTCCTGCATGTCCAAAAGATACGGAGTAAGATCTTGTTTGCAAGGCAAAAACTGACAACTCACTTGACATCTTAAAGTGTCACTGAGCTACGAGTGGCAAGTAAAACTGCATTGTGTTGGTTATTGTGGGAGATCTGCTGAATACAAAAAAAGCCATCAATAGAAACATGTGAAATTCTAAAATAAGACTTCACCAACTTTGAATTCCAAGCGCAAGAAGTAAATTATATGAATATTTAAATATATTACCAAACAAATTCCTGTAATGATATAATTAAGTCACAATATCACTACATCCTGTTGAAAAACATTGCCAGAGAAATATTGTCAACAAGCTTAATATTTTCTCAAAATTAATTAATTCCATTAACTTCTGACTATAACCCCATGAATCTGTCCAACATTTGATTTCTTTTTATAGACAAGGAACAAATGGTTGAAGCTATTTGGAATTAAAAATAATTTGTTTTTGTTTGCAAAGATTATAAACTTACACCCCTAAAATATATTAAAGTTTAGAAATAATTGTAAGACACATTCAAGGAGTAAAATATATCATATTTTATTTTATTTTGACTGTTAAGTGTGTAGAAATTGATTTTACCTTGAGTAGGATTGATTCTGTGTGAAAGCATGATTACGTAATTGAGCAATACAAAAAAACTGCTGCAGGAGTTTAACAGGTCAAGCAGCATCTATGGAGGAAATAAACAAGTCAATGTTTCAGACCCAGACCCTTTATCAGGGTTATGAAGGGGGGGGGGAGAAGCTGGAATAAGAATGTGAATGGAGTAGAAAGTTTAAGGATTGTTGTCTATGTGACAACTCATCCCTCCCCACACATCTCCCACATGACTCCTATGTGACAAGTGTGACAAATGTTGTAACTGTCCCGACTCTTCCTCTCTAGGAGAGGCAGTGCTTCCCTGTGAGTCTGTCAGGGTCATCTATTGTATCTAATATTCACAATGCAGCCTCCTCTGCATCGGTGAGACCCAAAGCAGATTGTGGGATTGCTTGGTTGACCACCATCATTCTGTACATTGCAACAGATAGGACCTCCCAGCGGACATCCATTGCAGTCTGACTTCCCTTTCACACATCGCCATATATGCCCATCACCTCCTCTATTACCACAGTGAGGGAAAGCTTCGGTTGATAGAGCAACATCTCTTATTCCATTTGGGTAGCCTGCAGTGCGGTGGTATGAATGTCAGCATCTCTAACTTCTGGCAACCACTTCTCTCCACTTCCCCCGTGCCCAGCTTCTTTTTTATTTTTCTGCATCTGTAGGCCTCTCATCACTTCTCTTCTCCTCCCCCATTCTCATGATCTGCCCATCAGCTCCATCTGTTCCCCACCTCCTTCCTTTTCAATCATGGCCCACTGTACTCTCATATTAGATTCCTTTTTGTTAAGCCCTTTGCCTTTACCACCTATCACCTCCCAGCTTCTCACATCATTCTTCCTCCCCCATCTACCACCCTTCTGCTTCACCTCATCTCACCTATCTCCTGCCAGTTTATATTCCTTCCCCTCCCCCCACCCTCTTATTTTGGATTCTGCCCTAGACTTTCCAGCCCAGAATGTCAACTATGTATTTCCCTCCAGTGACGCTGCCTGATCTGCCAAGTTCCTGCAGCATTTTGCATGTGTTCAAGGTTCCCAATACCTGCAGAACCTCTTTTGTCTCAAATTACATTAAAACTGATTATGATCCATTCTAATGCTCCTGACCTTTCCCAACCAACTGATGGTGTCATTGTTAAGAAATACCCAAATCTCATAGAAGTGACATGAATTGGATTTCAAACCTCCACTCTATAAACATCATGGAGCAGTTTTATTTGGTCTAGAAGCACTTTGCATTTGTTCTTGCGTGACTTGCAATTTAAAGGGACAGTTTTGTAACTTCAGAAGGCCTAACTGGTCAGTTGATCAAACACCTCACCAATAATGCACTTAAAATAAGAGTGATTGTGCATTCTTAGCTGTTAAGATACCTAGTTGATTCAGGCCAAAGTGATGACACTGATTACTGGAGACAAAATGTTGTCTGTGACTCAACAGTCAAGGTGATCCATGAACTTGGAAGTCATCTATGAGGATATTATTTCCAATAAGTCTTCAGGGAAGCATCTCCCTCCTGGACTTCTCTTGTGAAGAATATATTTCCAGCTTTACGTTCTTCTGTTTTGACTTATCAAATCTATCTCTGAGAAGGCCATCTCATAACTTTGTAGCAGATCTATGTTCTTGGTGAAGGTCATGGATTCATAGAGCAATTCAGCTTGGATACAAGCCCTTCAGCCTAATTACTCCACACCAACGATGGTACCAACCCAGCTAGTCCCAATTTCTTGTCCTTTCCCCATATTCTTCTAAACACTGCCCCACCACATATCTAAGTGTTTCTTAAATGACATTATTGTACCTGCCCCAACCAGTTCCTCTGGCAACTTATTCCATATACTCACAACCCCTGTGACACACCACTAGTCACTGGGCTCCATTCCATAAAATGAAGGTAAATGTGATTCCGATCTGGCCTACCACAGGATCATTCCAGGTGATTACAGCAAATCTTCCAATCTACTTTTCACTGCTGCATCACAGTGAACAGGTAGTGTTCTGGTAGAAAGTTAGTTTCATCTTCTTTGATTAGATTGAGGAGAAGGCGATACCTTGGATGATGGCAGTTGCCAGCATTGCATGCTGACCACAACAGCAGAGAGTTATACACATAAGAGCATATTTATTAGACTGACATTCAATGTGAAAATACACTAAGGGGCTAAAATTGCAAGCCAATTAAGTCCATAATCATTTAGTAGTGGGAAATCCATCATGAAACTCCAGTTACTTGTCATTTATGCCATTAAATCAATTAATCCTTTAAAGTACATAATGTAGATTAATTGATGACCACTCAAACTGGATCGGATCACTCCTTCCTGCAGAACGAATCATTTTTCATTGGCAGCCTGCACCAATACATGCAGGAAGTGTGTCTAACTACACCTGCACTAGTAGGGCCAGGTAACAATATGGACAGGTGTACAGAAGAAAGGCACTTCGTGATACATAAGTCCAAAGGTCAAGCACAAGTTTAATTTCCTAACATGCTGTGAAAGAACATAAGCCTCTATTTGTGTACAAAGTAAAGTAACAGGGAAACAGGGAGCCAAGATGAGAGAGCAATGGAAGGATATATGTGTCCGACCTCATACAGAATGAATCCACAAGAATATAACATTAATAAACCAATCTTACAATAGACCCTAAATAATTCAAACTGGTCGCATTTAGAATATTGTGAGCATATCTGGAATTTCTATCTGAGAAAGTATGTGTCGACCCTAGAAAAAGACCAGAGAATGTTCACAAGAACAACCCGAAAAATGAAAAGTTTAACATACAAGGGGCATGTGATATCTCCGGCCAGTACTCAGTGGAATGTTCAGAAGAAGGCTCTGCAGATGAGAAAGAGAATCCCGGATGGTACGTCGCCTCCAGGGTGCCAGACTCTAGCATATCTTGGGTCAAATCATCAGCATTTTTAAGTGGGAGTGTGTACCAATAACATAGATAGGAAGTGTGATAAGGTTCTGCAAAGTGAGTTTGTGACATTAGGAGCCAAGTTAAAGGGCAGGACCGCCACAGTTACGATCCCAGGATTGCTAGCATGTGCCACAGGCTAGTAAAGAAAGAAATAGGAAGATTATACAGTTTAACGTGTGGCTAAGGAGTAAGTGTAGAAGGGAGGGCATAAGCATTTTGCATCATTCGGCTCTTCCAGGGAAGGTGGGACCTGTACAGAAGAGATGGTTTGCACCTGAACTGGAAGGGGACTAATATCCTAGTGGGAGGGTATACTAGTGCTTCATGGGGGAGTTTAAACTAGAGTAGCAGGGGAAGAGGACCCACAGTGCTAGACCAGATAGTGGAGTGGTTGTAGAGGCAAATGTTTCAAATGTAGAGACAAAAGGACCTCAGACAAAGTCAGGAATCAAAAGGTTGAGTATGGTGTGATGAATGTCTGAGCTGCATATACTTCAATGCAGTAAGCATCGTAGGAAAGGAAGATGATCTCAGGGCATGGATAAACACCTGGAATTATGTCTTCACAATCTCTTCAGCCACCACTTTCAGAACACTGAGCCATATTCTATGTGGTCCAGGTAACTTATCTGCTTTCAGACATTTCAGATTTCCTAAGGAACTTTTCCCTAGTAATGGCAACTACACACACTTCTGTTGAGACAGAGCCTGGAGATATACAACCTCCAGGTCACCGCAGGGAGAGGGCCAAAGTCGCTCAAGTGAGGCTGTCAGTTGCTCTGTGGAGCCAGTCCATCTTCCGATCTTGGAGAGATTTCATCGTCACCCGAGTTCATGCCATGGCTTTCTCATCCAGTGCTCATTAATGTTTGAACTCCAGCCATCCGGGTTTCCATTCAGACAGCAGAAGGATGGGGCCTTCATTACCTCTATTCTGACTGAAAGAAGCCCTGGCCTGGGCCACCACACATTGGGAACATTGTTAGAGATTTTGGAGGAAATCATGGCAGTCATGAAGATGGTGTTCCATCATTCCACCAGAGCCAGCCAAGTTTCAGACTGCCTGATGAAGATTCGACAGGGTGGAATGTCAGCAGCTGACTATGTGATCAAATTTTGGACACTGGCACAAGAGAGTGGTTGGAACAGGGTTGCCTTGGCCACCCTATACTGCCGTCGGCTCCGAGATGAACTGGCCTCACCTTGGGAGAGACAGCCGAGGAGTGAGAGGTTCTGATCGACCAATCCATACATCTTGATGATCATCTGGCAGACCGTAAATGGGACTACATCAAGATGTCGAAGAGGGCTAGCCTGAACCTGGCCTCAACCCATCTTAGTTCCACATGTCCCAACCCCATCTCAACCCATGACCAACTTACCTCCTAATCAGATGTCAATCGCATGCAAATTGGCTGCATAAGTATCTCTACCGATGAGAGGTTCCAGCATCGGAGTTGAGGTTGCTGCCATTACTGCGGGGAAGAAGGTCATCTGCGGGCTGAATGTCCAAACTTGCAGCTGTCAGGAGAACAGTTCAGACAATTTGGTGCCGGGAGGGCTGTTATAGTAGCAGCCACTTCCCTCTGTTACGTACTCGTGACATGACAGTGGTACCCTTGTCACGTGACTGGCATTGAAGCTATACTGGACTTCAGGTAATGGTCTTGTGATGGTGGAGTGACGTCATTTTCCCGCCAGTAGAGATCATGCGACAGGTTTTTTTTTACAGGTTATAAAAGGAAAACCTCACCCTGTGAGGGGGGCAGTTTGTGGCTGGTTTTGCCAAGTTGACTTCATGCCACTGCGTGATTTAATGTGATGACACAGTTTAGTTGAAGGATGAAGTTTTTATCTAATGCCTAAAGTTTAAAAGGTCATTGCCAGCAGTTTCTTTACAATACTGCTAGTTGAGAAATCAGGGGAGAGTGAAGGTTGGAGTTCGGGAGTTAAAGGTCGAGAAGAATCTATTTTGATGGTGAAACGGGTTTCGACCTTATTTAATCCTTATTTGGAAGAAATTCATTGACTGTTCTCATATTAATCTCTGCAGGATAGCAGAAGATTGAGGACAGTGTGATAAAGGAAAGGTCAGTGCCTTTAAGCCGTTACGTTTTGTAAATTCTTCATGGGAAGAGTTCGACGTCGGGGATCGAAGCAAAATGACGTGTAAGAAAATTTAAATCGTCTTATAAAGTCTCTCCTTTTGAAATGGACTGTGAGCATTTTTGAACTTTTGGCAATACTGCTTTAAAGAACTGTTTGAGCTGCATCGCCTTAAGAACTGTTTAAGCTGCTGCACAGCAGCTGTTTCCGGTTACGTTAGTGTTTGTTTACTTTTGGGGGGTTTGTTTTCAGTGTTTAATAAATGTGTTGTTTGTTATATAAACCCTTGCCGAATTCATATATTTATTGTTGCCTGAATATGTAACTCCTCAACCTCACAAATTTTGGTGTCGTGCAGGGCTATGAACTGATGAGAGGTGAATTCTTGTTGGATTCTGGAGCAGCGGGAAATTATCTGCACTTGGGAACCACCCATTGGATCATCATACCGCTGCAGCTGTTGAGTCAGTCCATGCCTCCAGCTGTCTCGGACTGCCATCCACTTGGTTCTGGGCAGATTTAGTTGCAAACATTGGTCTTGTGGTTGAAGATAGAGGACCATGCAAAGGAAACACGAGGAAATATGCAGATGCTGGAAATTCAAGCAACATGCACAAAACGCTGGTGGAACACAGCAGGTCAGGCAGCATCTATAAGGAGAAGCACTGTCGACATTTTGGGCTGAGACCCTTCGTCAGGACTGAGCAAGGGGAGATTCCTTAGTATGGTCCTCGGGATTGGCTGTTTATCCCAAGTTCTGTCCGGTCCCATATACTCCAATGGTGGCATTTATTGAGAATTACTACTCACTCAGGGATTGTCAGGACCCTTGAGTTTATCAAGAGGTGGTATTGGTGGCTCGGAATGCTGAAGGAGGTTTGGCAGTATGTGCAGGCATGCAAGGAGTGTGCCCGGAACAGGGAGTCCCATTCCTGACATCAAGGCCTTCTCCACCCTCTTCCTGTCCTGGACAGACCATGGACACACATCTGCATGGATTTTGTTATGGGTCTTCCTCCTTGCAAGGGGAGGACCATTATCACGGTAATTATGGATTGTTTCTCGGAAGCCTGCAAACTTATTGCCTTGGATGGACTATCATCAGTGGTGGAGATAGTCAAAATTGGCTTGCACCAGGTCTTCAGGATTTACAGCTTTCTGGTAGATATTGTGTCAGATCGTAGTCCACAATTCATATCACATTTCTGGAGGGAGTTTTGCAAAATGATTGGGGCAACAGCGAGTCATTTCTCTGGGTTTCATCCGCAGTCTACTGGCCAGAATAAGCGGGTGAACCAAAATATGGAACACACCCTAAGACGCCTGGCCTCTGAAAGACACAACCAGTTGATGTGGGCGGAGGTTGCCCACAGCACTTAATGGCATTCAGCACATGGAATGTCCCCTTTTGAATGCCAGTTTGGGTATTCTCCACCACTCTTCTCTGAGCAGGAGGCTGAGGTTTGAGTTTGTGCAACCGAAGACCTCATCTGATGCTACAAGGAGAGATGGACTAGGGCAAGGGAGATCTGTTAGCTCCTACCCTGAAGACTGAAATAATGACTACCCACAAGAGAAGACAGGGACCAGGTTTGCCGCCTGGGATATAGGTCTGACTGTTGACTCAGGATTTGTCTCTTCAAGTAGAGTCCAGGAAATTGGCACCCAATTTCTTGGACCTTTCAAGATTCTCAGGAAAGTAAACCCCGCGGTCTGCACCTTGGAGCTCTGCAAGATCCTTAAGATCAATCCCACATTCCACACTTCCAAAGTAAAAGCTATCTGCACCAACCCTTAGCCCCACCATCATCAGCCCGGCCACCACCAGGGTTTATCAATGGGGAACAGGTCTTCACAGTGGGAAGACTTTTAGATTCAAATACCACTCAAGGGATTTGGCATTACCTCATATACTGGGAAGAATTCAGACCCGAGGAGATATGCTAGGTGCCTGAAATTGACATCTTAGTTCCAGCTATCATCCACAACTACCGTCGCTGCCTCTCCAAACGGACACGACCATCAGGATTGATCATAGGAGATGGGTTCCTGTTATGAGACACTGCTAAACATGCTAGCTTTCAGGATTTAGATCCTCTAGAGAATGGTTAGCTGGCACAGCCCTTTTAAGGGTTCAGGATGGTCCTGCTAATTGACAATCAAGTTTTGGGCACTAAATATTGAGTATTTAAGGAGCACATGAACTGAGGTTCAGCACTTCATGGTAAGCCCTACCAGTGATTTTTCTAGCATTTGTTTTGTGTTCTGTTCTCGATCCAGTTTGATACGGTGCCTTGATCCCTGCTTCAGATACTTCAGCATTTGGGTGGGTCATCCTTGTCAAGGACTTGTCACAATAATCAATTCTGGTTCATTGCACAACACCCAATCCAGAATAGCTGATCTGCTAGTGGGCTTGAACATGGTCTACTCTAAAAAGCCATCTTGTATGTATTTTAGAAACTCCCCCTTCAGTTTTACCAATCTACTTGCATATTGAAATTCCCCATGACTATTATAACATTGCCCTTTTAGCATTCATTTTCTATCTCCAGTGTTTTGTAGACCACATCTTTACTACTGTTAAGTGGTCTATATAACTGGGCGTTTTTAATCATTGCAGTTCCTTAGCTGTATCCATAATGATTCAACACCTTCCAACCCTATGTCACCTCTTTCTAATGATTTAGTTTCATTTTTTTACCAACAGAGCCATACCCATCCTGTTGGGTTCATTATTTAATTGATTCTACTGAGTTTCTTTTGTGTTTCTTTTATTTGCTGTGATTGCCCACAAAAAAACTGAGTTTCAGGATGTATATGTACTTTGATAATAAATGTACTTTGAACTTTGATCTTTGACATAGAGGCACTACAGTGCTGCCTTTGTAATGGCACTTACATCAGGGTCCAGGACAGATCCTCTGAATTGATAATGCCAAGGAACTTAATGCTGTTGAACCTCTTATGATGCCCTGAGGAGGACTGATAAGGCCATAAGACCATAAGATATATGAGCAAAATTAGACCATTTGGCCCATTGAGTCTGCTCCATTATTTCTACTTTTCCTGTCAGCCCCAATCTCCTGCCTTCTCTCCGTATCCCTTCATGCCAGTCAAGAATCTATCAACCTCTACCTTAAGTATATTTAAAGACTTTGGCCTCCACTGCTGCTCTCTGGCAAAATAAATTCCTCCACATCTCTGTTCTAAAAGGACACCCCTCTATTATTAGACACTACCACCACAGGAAACATCTTTCCACATCCAACCTATCAAGGCCTTCTACCCCTCACTCTTCTGAATTCTAGTGAATACATGCCCAGAGCTTTCAAACACTCTTCACATGATAAGCCATTCAATCCTGGAATCATTTTCATGAACCTTCTTTGAACTCTCTCCAGTTTTCAGCACGTCTTTTCTAAGATAAGGGGCTCAAAACTACTCACAATACTCTAAGTGAGGCCTCACAAATGTTTTATCAACATTACATCCTTGCTTTTATATTCTAGTCCTCTTGAAATAAGGGCTAACAATGCATTTGCCTTCCTCACCAGAGACTCAACCGGATGATGGACCTTTGGGTCCTTCCTCCTGTGCTCGCTAATCGGCCCTTTGGTTTTGCTGCGTTGAGTGAGAGGTTATTGTTGTGGCACCATTCAGCCAGATTTTCACTCTCTATTGGCACTGAGACTACTCCAGTGTCACCTCAGTCTCCAGACCCAGAGCTGATCCTGCTAGCAGACTCTGGTTGAATGATGAGACATCCCTGATTCTATTCTCATTCTATTGGAATCAGGTTTCTGCATAATCTGATATGATTGTGCCCATGTAGAAGAAGTGTGTAAGTGGAGGAGGAGTTTGTGTATGGTAACGAACAATGCTTTATTTAGGGGATGCAAGCGCAGTCGGAGAACAAAATTTGAAGTACCAGCAATTTCTGGGAATATAAAATGCTAAGTGCAAGCAATTCACACAAAGGCTGATGGAGCATTCATTGATATCATATTTCAAAGCTGACTGGGGAGTAGTCTGTTCATTGTCCAGTAATGAATTATCAAAGTACAGTAGTGTAGACCGTAGAGTTGCACTTAGGAAACATACTGTTTCTGAGGAAGTTTTAAATAAAGACTGGAAAATCACATTCAAGGCCATTAAGTTGACTTTTTGTAATTCACTTTCCAGCTTTCCAGACATGGACATTGGCCAAATCTATCTGCAAGAAGTTGGTAGTAGGTTACCTTCTTAAACTGGTAAAGTGTTTCTTCTAAATGTATTCCCACAGTGCTTTTGGATCAGGTATTCTTGAATTAAAAGACAGCAGTATATTTTAATGCTGCTCTCACCCTCATTTGCTCATTTCCTGCACATCTGCCTTCACCCCATCTTCCAGCTATCATAGCGGGAATGGAGTGTCTCTTTGCTTTACCTACCATTCTGCCTCAGTGCTCCACATCCAGCACATTATTCTCTGCAACATCTGCCATTGCCAATGGCATCATTCCACTAAATATAGCATCCTCTTGCCCGCTGTCTACATTATGCAGGGGTCGCTTTCTGCATGACTCCCTTGTCCACTCATCTGTTCCCACTGATCTCTTTCCTCTTCTACATCAGCGAGACCCAACACAGATTGGGAGGCTGATTTTTGAGCTGTTTGCCACAAAAGGAAGGAACTCCCAGTGGCTGCCCACTTCAACTCAATTTCCCATTACTATTCTGTCATGTCTGTCAGTGGCTTCTTTGCTGCCATGATGATGCCAAACTTGGGTTGGAGAAGCAACACTTCTTAGTCCATTAGGTAAACTTCCAACCTGACAGCATAAATGTCAATTTCTCCAACTACCAGCAATTTTCCCCCTCCCTCCTCCTCTCTTTTTTCTATTCCTCATTCTTTCTATTTCCCCCTTTCCTTCTCCTCACCTGCCCAACAGCTCACTCTGGTTCCCCTCCTCTTTCCCTGACTTCCATGGTCCACTGTCCTCCCCTATTAGATTCCTTCTTCTTTAGCTCTTTACTTCTTCAGCTTACGTCTTCATCTCCTCTCTTCCACCCACCCAATTTCCCCCTCTCCTGGTCTCACCTCTCACCTACCAGCTTGTTCTCCTTTCCCTCGCCCACCATCTTATTCCAGCTTCCTTTCCAGTCTTGGCCCAAAAGATCGACTGTTTACTCCCTTTTATAAAGGCTGTTTGACTTGCTGATGTACAATGTACTGTGTATGTTAATCAAAATGACTTCTTTGGTTTGCTAGAGTAGGAATGCTTTTATGTTTAATAAGTGTTTTCTCTCGCAGTTGTTTAGCTTTGGACTTGCTGATATCGGGATTGTATTCATTTTTTAACCAATGGGGAATGTTATTTTGTCTTGTGAGGCTGGGAGCTTGGGGGTTTCGTGGTCATTTCAGGGGAGGCAGGAAGGAGACGCCAAGGAAGGTGGACGTGCGCTGCACTGCTCGGTTGACCACCGGAGGTGGTCCCAGGTGCGAGGATGTGGAGGTCGGAGGAAAGTGACGAGGGGTCAAATGGTTCGATGGTTGAGCTCCAACGATGTGCACTAAACTGACTGAACTTTGGTAAGTTGGCGCCTTTTACTTTATGGTCTTTTCCTTCATATATACTGTATTGCATAGTACTCTTTTAGTTTTAGTAAAATCTTTAAAGTGTATTCCATAACGGTATCTGTTGTGAGTTTGATATGGTGCGTGTGTGCGTGCGCGGCATAAACTTGATTCTCACAGCACCTGCGTGTACGGGAGGTGGGTTGGTGAGTGGCTGGATCTCCTTTTCCCCTAGACATATACCAGCCTGTTGGGTAAGTGTTACACTGATTTCCTCCAACATTTTGTGTGTGTTGCTCTGGATTTCCACCATCTGCAGAATCTCTTGTGTTTTTGAATATATTTCTAAATCAGGATTACATCTGAATTCCAATGGAATCTGCTTGTGATGTGTTTGCTAGGTACCTGCTATTCTTGTTCTTGGTGGAAGAGGCTGCAGGTTGGGAAGGTACAGCTGATGCAGCTTCAGTATACCCTGAGCAAATAACTCCATGATTATTGTGTAGATGCCATACACAGCACCATCTGTGTGCTGGTACTGGGGTGAATAAATATTTGCGGTAATTGATGTTGTGCTATCAGACAGGCTGCATTGATGTAGGTACAACTAGCTTTTTGAGAGTTCTATCCTCCACAATAATCAGACATGTAGAGTGTATTCTATCACACTCTTCATTTGGCTTGTCAGTGGTGGAAAGGGTTTGGGCTGTCAGAATGTGAACCATCACCACAGGATATCTAACTCTGACTATCTCTTGTCGTCACAGAATTTATTTGGTTTATTGGAAAATGAGTGGGTGCACAAAGAAATTTTTTTTGAACAACAACGGATATATGTATTTTAGAACAACTCAGAACAATGATTGAGACTTAGTGAGGATACACCTGCTCCTTGCAAATATTCTATTTATAGGGATACTTATTTTTAAACAAACTGAATTCAAAGACCAGTCCATACCTGAAACATTAGGACCAAGGAAACAAGGAAAGAGACTTCTTCAGTCTTCTGATTTTTAATTAAGATAACTTTGAAACTGTAAGACAGCTTGAGTCAGATGACATAAGTGTCCCGAGACTTGCAGAGTTGGTCCCATGCAAATACTTTTGGTTACATTGCAACAATATAAATCAGAAGTTACAATTCCAAAAGGGCTACTTGAATAGAGATATCAAACAATTGAAAGTGCCAAAGCATGCTGAGATAGTAATTAAAGTATGTGAGATTTTGAGCAATAGTCGTAAAGGCAGAGATTACAAAAGCCAGTAAGTTATAATGAATTTTTATAGAACACTGGTTCGACCATCTGAAGTATTGTGTCCAGTTCTAGGTATTACACCCTGGGAAGATCTAAAGTCTTGAGAGAAAGTGAAGAAGACATTTAATAAAAGGATTCTAAAAATGAAGAAATTCATGCTGAGAATAGATTGGAATGGTGATGTTGTTCTGTTTGGAACACAAAAGGTTGCAAGGGAATTCAGTATACTTTCAAAGATTAATAGTCAAAGGGGAGCCCCAACAGGTATGCAAGCCTTGTACCTTGTCTTGCTGTCCTCCAAGATTAAATTCCAAGGCAAACGCTGATTGGTAGAGCAGTTGTATTGTGCTTGTTCCTTTGTCCATAGGAGAATTTTGTGATCAGCAGCCTTCAAGGCGAGGTTGGATCAGTAGTGTACTAGCATTCTGACAGACTGATCTATAAATCAATCTCTGTCAGACTATGTACAAGCTAAAGGCTGCCAGAACTTCTTGCTTTCTATGAAGTTATGGATGAAAGCAACTGGAAGAGTCTAGGTGAGCTAACAATTTTTGATCACTATTCAACTTGGCATGAATTTGCATGAAAACTCATCATAGCCCTGCAGGAAAAGGAGCAGGTGGATATGGCAGCTGGAGCAGCAACCAATCTGCTGCAGGAACTTAGGGAACTGGGCAACATCTGTGGGAGGAAAAGAATTATTGACATTTCAGGTCAGAATCTCACATCAGGACCTGTCACCTGGCTCTCTATTCAGAGTGTTAGAGCCTTCTCTTCAAACAAACATCAAATTCTGCTTGGCTGGTGGTGCGAAGAATCTTGTCCATCAAAACCTTTAAGTAAAGTGTGGACCTCACCACGCTCTCACCTCATAACTGCTGTATTTGAAGTGAAACCAACATCTCTCTTCTGCCAGAATGTTCCTTTGTCAGGAAAATCTGGAGAGAGGTGCTGTAATATTTGTTGAGGTTCTTCCTGAGCAGCTCCGTAATGTAAGGCTTGGTGCTGTAGGGAAATCTGCCCACTGAGAAAAATGTTAGCCATGTTGAAGGATTATTAACTCAAAGATCTCCTCTGGTGTGCCTGGGGCTCACAAGGCTTATAGTGCTCAATGCTGCCCAGATGCTGGCATGATTTTAGATCCAAGGCAATTTGCTACTGCTGTTAAGGCCCAGTGGGGAAAGGCTTTGGATTAAGATTCCCCCTCCCCCACATACTGAATAGCTGGAATCTGTGTCAAAATATATGCGCTATTTTCTGAAGGTTGTATGTAAATGATAAATGATGTCTTTTTAACATTAAGTGGCTGCAAGAAAGATAACTTTTAATGCATACGTTAATTATTTTCAGAATGAAATGAGAATAACAGATCGGATGCAGGGAGAGAATAATAACAAAAAAAGGAAGGCAATACTCAAATGTATCACAGAATACCCATTGGAACTGGTCAGATTATGTTCTCTCGTGCTTCTTGTCACACATACAGAAAAGCCCAAGCGAAGGTCAGAATGATGTGATCTGACCTCAGAACTCACACTGAGAACTAATCAATCAAGTTACTCAAAAGCAGGTGAACCATATGACAAGTGAACCCTTTAAGTTTCAGCCAAGATGACCCAGCCCTCAGAGCTGACTCATGAACAAAGACTGCTTAAAGAAACAACAACTTTTCCTAGAGTTATGGTCTATGAGCTTGGAGAAAATTGATGACTTCTACATGTCTACAAGATTTCAAGACCTTATGCCATTCCAAAAATTTAAAATTAAGTTTATAGAAAATTCAAGGATTAAATTATGGGGACTATTTTCATGAACAAAGTATAAGATTTTCTAACACCTTTGATATTTTAATTGTTAATGGAAAAATTTGTTGTAATACTATTTTGTTCTTCTGATCAACTGCAATTAAAGACCATATCTGAAGCCTACATTTTGCCTCATATGTAAGTATGTTTTGTATGCATACAGTACATTTATTGAATGTGCCGTACTTCCTTTGCAAATTGATAAACGTTAAATTTTCCCACCACAATGTAATTTTCTTTATATTTTGAATAAGACAATAGGAGTACTATTTCCACATAGCTGATGCCATTGAACACATTAATTTGCACTCCTGATTGTAATTCACTGATGAAGGATGTGCAGGTCCCAGTTGTTTTGCTCCTTGCCTACTCAAAGCTGTCATTTGAGCATCAATACAAAATTATTAAAAAAAGCCAGCCTGTAGCTACAAATTAATCCCTATTATGAAAAAATGAATTGTTATTAACAATCATTATTTTACCTTAGACAACTAAGCAGTGCCTACTTTGAAAATTATGCACTTAAACCTCCTGCTGTTAACAATTTTAAGAATGCTGGAGACTCAGCAAGTTGCCTGTATGTGTTCTAATGAATCAAGGATAATTTATGAGAACAGGCAGTTAATTCCAACAAAAGGACTGGATTTTCAACAATGAAACATAAACTTGGCAGGAACACCAGTGAGACAGTTCTTGATTTCATGGAATAAGCTCCTATGGAAGAAAATGGGAGACTAATTTTAATCATGGGACCCTTTGGACATTCTATCTGACATGGCTCTGCTGTGATTCCCAGTACTAACAACTTTGCCTTTGTGTCAATGTTTTCAAATCTCACTATACCTTAAAACCAGTGCAGTTCTGTTGGAGTCCCTTACTAATGGAAATGCCATCTTTTGGATGAGGTGTTGTGGTAACTTGCTGTGTTGAAATTAGCTGCAGAGGATCCAAAAATAAAATTATAACATCACCTTAAAGACACCTCACTGGCTATAAACTTCTTTGAGATGTAAGGAGTTCACAAGACACAGAGTATAAAGTCATCCACATGGGGCAAATCTTGATCTTGATCCTCATGTCCAAATATCACCCTAATCACTGTTTTCAACAATTTAATTGAATGAGGTGACTGTTCTGAAGCACCTGTCCTGTCATAGTTTTCAATGACAATGTCCTATTTTAAGCTTAAGTCAATTGACAATATTTTCTTATAAGGGTAAATACTAGGATAACAGGTATAGAGAACCTTAGATTTTGAGGGACTTCTAAAGTTTGGTAAGGAGATGAAAATAAATATATGACATGTTTATGGAACTAATGATGGGGTGGTCTACCAGGAGTATAGAAAGTGTAGGGAAGCATTTGAAGAAAATTAAGAAGTCTAAGAGGGATAAGGGAAGATCACTGGCAGCCAGGATTAACGCAAATTGTAAGATGTTTCTTCAACTACATTGAGGTCAAAAGGATAACAAGGGAAAAATAAGTCTTACCCCAACAGCAATATATCATCTATAACCTTTTGCTGTTTCTTCTTTGACTGCTTCCCACTGTGCAGATGCTGACTAACCACAATTAAATGTTTTCAATCTAATTTTGCTGGGTCCTCTTTTAATAAATTATATTGTTATTTCAGTGTGAAACTTGGACATGAGGACTAAGATTAAAATCTGCCTCATTTGGAGGACTTTAACTTATACACTGCTGGTTACAATCTCATTGCATATACCAAAGAAACTTACAGCCAGTGAAATGTCTTTAATGTGAAGTTATCATTTTATGGTACGGTACTCTGCAGCCAGTTCAACCACAGGGAGCTCTCATTAACGCCACATCGAACAGGTGGAACTTCACTCAGTGTAGAAGTCTCACAACATATCATTGGACCAAGGCTACACTGAGGTCTGGAACCAAGTGGTCCAGACCAAACACAAGTTATGACCTTCTGCCCTCCTCGTCACACCAAGATTGATTCCAGAGCTCAATGCTAGTGATATGGAGAAGGCTATGT
This sequence comes from Hypanus sabinus, assembly GCF_030144855.1. Taxonomy (NCBI): domain Eukaryota; kingdom Metazoa; phylum Chordata; class Chondrichthyes; order Myliobatiformes; family Dasyatidae; genus Hypanus; species Hypanus sabinus. Next base: position 81,217,741 of record NC_082707.1, on the reverse strand, counting down.
TCAACTCTGAGGTTACAGATACGTAATTGTGGGGTAGAGGTGAAAATATATTTACCAAGCATATATTTGCCTCCTTACACCTCAACTTATTGCAGGGATCGTTTCCTCCGTGATTCCCTTTTCTATTTGTCCCTCGTTACTAATCTATCTCTTGGCACTCATTCCTGCAAGCAGCCAAAGTGCTACAGCTACCCATTCACCTCCTCCTTCACCTCCATTCAGGGCCCCAAACAGTCCTTTCAGGTGATGCAGCACTTCACCTGTGAATCTGCTGGGGTCGACTTCTGTGTCCAGTTCTCCCAAAGTAGCCTCCTCTATATTGGTGATACCCAATGAAAACTGAAGGACCACTTCGTTGAGCACCTCTGCTCCATCTGGCAAATGCAAAACTTCCCAGTGACCAAACATTTTAATTTAGATTTCCATTCCCATTCTAACATGTCGGTTCATGGCCTCTTCTTGTTCCAAGATGACACAAACATCAATTTTTCCTCCCCTCTTCTTCTGTTCCCCACTCAGGCCTCTTACCTCTTCTCACCTGCCTATAACCTCCCTCCTGGATCCCCACCTCCTTCCCTTTCTCATATAGTCCACTCTTCTTTCTTATCAAAGATTCCTTCTTCTCCAGCCGTTTACCATTCCTACCCACCTGGTTTCACCTATTACCTTCTGGCTCTCATCCTTCCCCTCTCCCTACCGTTTTATTTTAATGTCTTTCCCCTTCTTTTTTAGTCCTTAGGAAAAGTCTCGACCTGAAATATCAACTATATATAAAATTCCATAGATGCTACCTGACCTGCTGAGTTCCTTCAGCATTTTGTGTATGTTGCTTTGAATTTTCAGCATCTATAGAATTTCTCATGTTTATAATTGTGGTGAATAATGCTGGTGTTGGATTAGATAGTATAATTGTTACTTGCATTGCTGTTTAACAATTTATGCCTGTTTGTATTTAACATAACTATCTTTATACACGTATCTGTTCAGTATATTTTCTAATGGTCACAGTATTTATATGCAATTGTTCAGTGTGCCCCCTTGTGGTTACAATTCTTTCTCATTCTGGAAGTTTCTTTGGTGTCACATTACTTGAATAGGGGCTTTTTGTTCAGTTAACTCTTATTTACAAATGTGAATTGAATGTCTCTTATCTATGGTAAAAGTTGGGCTGAACACACTGGCCCACCATCTCTCTCTTTTTCTTTTCTTTGCTCTTAGCTACTTCTTCTTCTTCTTCTTGCACACTTAACTCCTGGTGGAGTCGTCGGGGCACCATCATGACAAGCTTTGCACCAGTCTGTTCCAACTGTCATGGTTGTGTGCCAGAGCTTGGGTCACTGCAAATGCTTTCCCTGTCCATTCTTTAATGTTGTCCATCCATCTTTTCCTCCTTCTTTTCTCCTCCACAGTTCCTTGTAGAGCGGTCTTTGGAAGGCCATTGGATCTTGTTACGTGGCTGTAACATCTCAGCTTTCTTTTCTTCACCCTTGTGAGAAGGTCTTCATGGGGGCCAATGTGGTGCTGGATGGTCTTGTGGACCTGCTCGTTTGTGATGTGGTCCAAGTATGAGATGCCCAAGATGTTACAATAGCATCTCATTTCCAATGCCTGTATCTTCCTCTGTAGCTCTGCTGTGAGGGTCCATGTCTCTCACGCATACAGGAAGATGGAGAATACCAATGCACGCAGTAGTCTGATCTTGTACTTCATGGTGATGTTGCTGTCCCTCCATATTGTCTTGAGTTGGGATAGTGCAGTCATCGTCTGTGCGGTTCTTGCCAGGACTTCTGGTCTTGATCCTTTATCACTGATGATTGCCCCCAGGTATTTGAACTGCTGCACTGTCTCAACTTTCTGACCATGCACTGAGATGTCTGTTGTGATGGCACCATTGGCATTTGCCATGAGTTTGGTTTTTTCGGCACTTATTTCCATTCCAAACTGTGTGGAGGCTCTGTCAAGATGGCTGACCAAGTTGGCCAGTTCGTTCTCTTTTCCTGCAAGTCCATCAATGTCGTCGGCAAATCTTAGGTTTGTGATGTTCGCCCTCCGATGCTGACTGTGCCCACATGATCTTCAAGGGCAACTCCCATGATCCGTTCCAGGAAGACGTTGAAGAGAGTGGGGGAGAAGAGGCAGCCCTGATGGACTCCTAAAGAGGTATGGAACCACACTCCGATGGTGCCCTGAGTGAGTACTGCGCTGTTTGTCGTGGCGTAAAGCTGATGGATTGTATGAATCAGCTTCTGCCCCATGTTGAATTTCTTCATGGTGGCCCACAAGGCATCATGCCAGACTCTCAAGCGCCTTCTTGAAGTCTATGAAGATATGGTAGTACTCTCTCTGGTGCTGAAGGTGTTTCTCACAGAGGGTGCGGAGGTTGAAAATCTGCTCAGTGGTGCTTCTGCCCTTACGGAAGCCAGCTTGTTCCTCGGCAATGATGTCTTCTGCCTGAAGTCTCAGTCACTTCAAGATGATTCTGAGCATTACCTTGCTCTTAGCTACTAGATTCTTGCTATTCCCTATTTCCAATTCTCTTTGTTTTATTAGTGCTTAACAAAATTATTGTAAAACAAGAATTTTAATGCCTCTTTCTTGACTTCCAAAAGAACCTTGGATTAAAAACATCAGAATCCAACAATGGATGTAGCACATAATAACTCTCAAATGCCTAGGTTTGAGTAGCTGCACCTTGCACCTGTATAGGTCTGTACAGCTACCACTGGGGTCTTGTGTTATCACTGGGACGGGACAGCTCTAGGGATTGTAATGGAGGACTTCTGTATGCTGTCTGTGGAGTATGAACGGTTACATTTATGTCTACCCCTGCCAACATGTTGAATAAGAAGAATAGTTTTGGTTCAGTGTTAAGTTTATGACAGGAAAGATGTGAGTGGAGAGATAAAATAAGCAATTAAAATATAAGACATCAGAAGATTTATCTAAATCTTCTCCTTGTGTACAAATAGCAAAGGGCACATGAAATGATTTAGCCAAGTATTACCTACACACATTATCTCATAATGTCATAAATCTGTCAGTGGCAAACTCAAATATACAAGTCATCTTCAAAATTAGTTCATTCTTTTGCTCAGATATTAATAACTTCAACATGCCTTGGGAGACATCTGCAGTCACTGGATTCATCAGTCTTTCCCTGTAAATCAGTGGAGCCACTTGAGTGCGCTCAGTAAAATCCATGATTAACTGCAAACAGTGACAGAATTGGGAAAGTCATCCCCCTAAGCTATTCATATCAGAGGTGCTCACACTATCTGTAGAAATTCCATTAATTCTGATCTGAGATCAGCTGGGGTACCTACTCACTCACAGCATTAATCCCCTTTCCAATAGGATGATCTTTTACAGGACATTGCATTGCAGATAGAATTAATCCGTTCTGACAGAAGCTAATTACAAAAGAAAATCTTGAGTGGACGCCTTACAGCTATAATTTTTTTAAGTACCTTCAAGAACCAATATCACATTGCTGGGGAATAGAACTTTCCTACTTTAAAGAGTTCCAAATTTAACATTGCACATAATAGATGAATGAGTAGCAAATTATGGGGGTGGGAGATTATCCTTGGTGCCTGGCCAATAATTACCTTCAGCTAATGTCACTAAAACAGATTATCCGCCAGAATCACATTGTGGTTTGTGCGACAGTTTGCACAAATTGGCTGCTGTGTTTCCTACATTAGACAGAGTCTACACTTCATACGTGCTTCATTGACTGCCAAGAATTAGAATGCCCCCAGGTCATGAACAATGTTCTATAACTGCAAGTGATTTCCTTCCCAGGTGTAATTACATTTCTGTTTATTCCTGAGCTATTGGCAGCAGTGACTACGACATTATTTATTCTCCATCTCCAGTTGTTCTTAATAAGGTAATGGTGAAGTGTCTAATTGGATGACTAACACTTAACACCACCGATATTTCCGGTGTGCCAATAGGCAGCTAGCTCACAATGTTTTTCACTCAGCAGTGATGGAGGAACTGCAATACATTTTTTCAATGTCAAGATGGTGGCTTCAAAGGCTAACGTGAAGATGATAGTGTGTGTGGAGGACAAGGCATCAAGGGAGATGTGCAAACAGACTAGATTGGAAATGCTTCTTTTAAAACATAACTGGCTATTTTTTTTCTTTAATTTCTGTGAGAGATTGGGAGCTGCACTTTAATATTTTCATCTCCAACAGACAAAATATTGCACAATTGGAAATGTGATAGTGTGGTATGTTATTATCCTTCAATTAGAGAAAAATATTCATGGAACTTAAATGAAATACTTGATCATAATTAATTAAAATATACTTTCATGAAGTTCTTTGATTAATATTATACAGGTTGAATTTCACTTGGAAGTTCGTTTAGAAGTATTGAACGGTTGGCAGTCAGGCAAATGGTTGGGTAGTCAGACAGATAAAATGAACTAGACAGTTAGGATTAGAGTACATCTAATTTACATAAATTCAGAAGATAAAACAAATGACATATTAGAGTTATAGAGTCATAGAATCATACAGTAGAGAAATAGGCCATTTAGTCATTCACATCAATACCAACCATTTTGCTCATCTACATTAATCCCTCATGTTCCATTAGGTTCCTATTATTTCTGTCGTCCCTATTTAAGTTACTGCCTGTTATACGGATGACCTTTAGGGCAGCAATGAAGGTCATCCATCCCTGTCTTTCTTGGCCATATATCCTTGCACACAGATATAGAAGGATTCTTCATTGCTGCTTCCTTAGCAGTTCTTGTTTGACAGTCAGGGATGTTAGCCCTAAGCTGAACCCCTGAACCTAGAAGATTGCTGGACCATTCTTAATATGGCCTCTACCCTTTAACTTGCTTGGCATGGGTGACCATACTAAGAGCCAAAGCATAAAGCCCTGACTCCAGCCTACGTAGTTCTCTGGGTCATTGAAACACACAAGCCTCCAAACCTTACGACAAGGTTGTGGTCCTCTTGGAGGTACCCTATTTAAGTTTATGTCTAGATTACTTTTGAACATAGTGAATATGACCATAAAACATAAGAGCAGAATTAGGCGATTCTGTCCATCAAGTCACCAGTATTTCATCATGGCTGATCCTGGATCCCACTCAACTCCGTGCATCTCAGTTTTCACAATATCCATTGATGCCCTGATCAATCAGGAAATGATCAACTTCCACCATAAATATATTCACAGACTTGGCCTTCACTACAGTCTGTGGCAGAGCATTCCACGTATTTAATACTCCCTTACTAAAAAAATTCCTCTTTACTTCTGTTCTAAAGGATCAACCCTCAATTTTGAGGTTATGCCTTCTGGTTCTGAATACCCCTATCATAAGAAACATGCTCTCCACATCCACCCTATCTAGTCCTTTCAACATTGCACTACATTCTTTGAAATTCCTGTGAGTATGGGTCCAAAGCTGCCAAAAACTCCTGATATGTTAACCCCTTCTTTTGCAGAATCATCTTCATGAACCTCCTTTGTACTCTTTCCAATGACAACAGAAGCTTTCTGAGATATGGAGCCCAAAACTGTTGACAAAACTCCAAGTGCAGCCTGACCAGTATCTTATAAAAGTGCAGTATTATCTCCTTGCTTTTATATTCTATTGCCCTTGAAATAAATGCCACCATTGCATTTGCCTTCTTTCTCAGACTCAACCTGTAAATTAACCTTCTGGGAGTCTCTTTGCACCTCTGATATTTGAACTTTCTCCCCATTTATATAATAATCCACACAATTTTTCCTTTTACCAAAATGCATGATCATGCATTTCCCAACATTGTATTCCATCTGCCTCTTTTTTGCCCATTCTTCCAATTTGTCTAAATTCTGCTACAATTGCATTGCTTCCTCAGCACTACCTACTTTACGTCATCCACAAATTTTGCCTCAAAGCCATTATCTAAATCATTGACAAATGATGTGAAAAACACTGGTCCCAACAATGACTCCTGAGAAACAACACTAGTCACCAGCAACTAAACAGAAAAGGCTCCTTTATTCCCACTCACTGCCTCCTGCCCATCAGCCATTCCACTATCCATGCCAGTATCTTTCCTGTAACACCATGAGATTTTATCTTGTTAAGCAGTCGCATTTGTGGCAACTTATCAAATCCCTTCTGAAAAATCCAATCGTAACGCCCTGGTAAAGGTTTCACTGCCAACGTAATGGTCTTTCTGTAGAAGCAGTGCCTGGGCTGTCATTAGAAACAACAGGTGCTTTGGAATGTGAGCCATCCAATCAGGGGAGTGGTGTTTTTTTGTGTGTCTGACATGAGTGTGAACTGGGGTCTTGGAGATGAAGAGAGAAGATGCTTTAGAGAATTGGTCATAGGATTCAACAAGGCTGGGGACCATGATTCAATGGAGCAAGGTGTAGAGGTCTACTGACGATCAGTGAATATGACTTTTGGAAGTATTGTGTCCCAGCCTGTGCACATTTGAATGTTTAATTATAATGGGCCCTTTTTGTTTTTTTTTAATTTCTTTACTAACCCACTAGTTAAGTTAGCATTCATAAATATGATTTATTTAATTGTATGCAGTGTGCTATTTGTTATTTCTTGACACTGAGTTTTAACAGGATATCAAATTACACAGTATTCACACAAACCAGCATTTGGGTGGGACAGCCATCTGAATCTTACGAATTTGTTGGGACTAGAGTGTGTATTCCCTAGACTTACACAGCCCTAGGCAACCGGGGTTTCACAAGTAAATGATATCTGCAGCCTCCCCTTTGGCCACCCTGCTTGATACTTCCTCGAAGAACTAACATATTTGTCAGGCATGATTTCCCTTTACAGAAACTATACTGACTTTGACTTATTTTATCATTATTCTCCAAGTACCTCGAAATCTCATTCTTAATAATAGACTCCAACACTTTCCCAACCACTGAGGATAGGGTAACTGGCCTATAATTTCCTTTCTTATGCCTTCCTCCCTTCTTAAAGAGTGAAGTAACATTTACAAACTTCCAGTATTCCGGGACGTTGCCAGTATCAAGTGATTCTTGAAAGATCATGACCATCCATTATCCCTTCAGCAACATCTCTCAGGACTCTGGGATGTAGTCCATCTGATCCAGGTGACTTATCCACCTTAAAACCTTTGAGTTTGCCTAGCACTTTTTCATTTGTAATAGCAATGGAACTCAGTCCTGCGCCCTAACACTTACAGACCTCTGGCACACTGTCAGCGTCTTCCACAGTGAAGACAGATGCAAAGTGCCCATTAAGTTCATCTGCTATGTCTTTGTCCCCCATTACTAACTCACCAGAATCATTTTCCAGTGGTCCAATATCAACTCTTGCCTTCCTTTTACTCTTTATATAACTGAAAAAACTTTTGGTATGCTGCCTAATATTATTGGCTAGTCTGCCCTCATATTTCATCTTTTCCTTTTTTATGGCTTTTTTTAGTTGCCTTTTGTTGGAATTTAAAAGCTTTCCAATCATCCAACTTCCCACTCACTTTTGCTACATTATATGCCCTTTCCTTAGCTTTTATGCAGTCCTTAACTTCCTGTTATGAGTGATGAATAGACCTGATGGGCAATGGGGTACAGAGTTCACCATTCCCCTCCTGAGAAACACAAACGTTTACTGTTGCTATGCTGACCATGAGAAAGAGAGATGGAAAGACAAGTAAGAACATCGGCGATAGATAAGAGAGAGGGGGAAATTGCTGATTAACCGTATTGTGACTCCTTTTTGAATTATTTACTGTTTCGCTGCAAGGACAATAGTTTGCTCATAAACATTCCTCAGTGGACTGAAGGTGTGGCCTTATTTGATGGACACAGTCATTCAGGAGTGATGGATAACTGAGTCCCCGTGAGTAGGGATAAAAGACAGGTCTGGAGAGACACCCTCCAGACATGCCAATGGACACTGATTGAGTGCTGGAACCCACAAGAAAGGTGGGGGCTTTGAAGACCGAACCGGGAGGTCGGTCATTAAGGCAATCAGTGTTAACACAGGGCTGGTGGGGACTTGTGTATGTGTCCACTCATGCCAGAGTGACGAGTCCACCACAGAAGAATGGTCTAGCAGAAGGACGGAGAGGTCATAACTGAATGACCACACCGATACAACAGATTAAGAAACAAAAGGAAGGACTGACTGTAGCTGTTACATCTTGCTCGCTCTCTCTCTCTCTCTCTCTCCAACAATTACAATACAACAACTATAACTACATCAGCACTCATGAACTGAACTGAACTTTATACGTTTCTATGACAATTTATTTACCCTTAGACATTATTGATTATTATTATCCCTACACTTTTAGGTTTATTACTGCTAACTGGTTTTATATGTATATTTGCATTATTGATATGGTTTTGCTTATTTTTATTAATAAACACTTTTAGTATAGTACCACCAGTCACCAACAAATTCTTCTTTCTCTGCTGGTTAGATACCCAGTTACGGGGTACGTAACATTCCTTTGTCTGCAACTGTTGCCTACTCCTGTCATTTGAGAACTTGTTCTTCTACAGGACGTATCTATCCTGCACCTTGTGAACTATTCACAGAAACTTCAGCCATTTCCATTCTACCGTCACCCCCGCCAGCATCCTCCACCAATCCACCTGGGCGAGCTTCCCTCTCATGCCTTTGCAATACTGATACATGTGACTTATCCTTCTCTCTCTCAAATTTAGTATGAATTCAATCATATTATGATCACTGCCACACAAGGGTTCCTTTATGTTATGCTCCCTAAAAAAATCTAGTGCATGGAATGGGCTGCCAGCAACAGTGGTGGAGGTGGATATGATAGGGTCTTTTAAGAGATTTTTGGATAGGTACATGGAGCTTAGTAAAATACAGGGCTAAAGGTAAACCAAGTAACTTCTAAGTTAGGGACATGTTCGGCACAGCTTTGTGGACTGAAGGGCCTGTATTGTGCTGTAGGTTTCTATGTTTCTATTACACAATGCCCAGTCTAGGATAACCTTTCCCCAAATAGGCTCAAGCACAAGCTGCTCTAAAAATCCATCTCATAGGCATTCAAGAAATCTCTCTCTTATGATCTGACATCAACCTAATTTTCCCAATGACCCTGCATATTGAATTCCCTCAGTATAAAATTGTGTCATTACCCTTATTACATGCCTTTCCCAGCTCTCTTTGCAATCTTAACCCCACATGATTCCCATAATGTTTTTTTTCCACTCTTGCAATTTCTTAATTTACCTACAAAGATTCAAAATTCTCCGATCTTATGTCACTTCTTTCTAAAGATGTAATTCCATCTCTTACCAGTGGAGCCACACCACTGCCTATGCCTTTCTGCTTGTCCTTTCAATACAAAGTATGCCCTTTGATGTTAAGCACCCAACTATGGCCTTCTTTCAGCTACAACTCAGTGATGCCCACAATGTCATAATGACAAGTGTTTAATTGTTTCATGAGTTTGTCCACCTTAAACCAAATGCTACATGAAGTTAAATACAGCACCTTCAGTCCTGCATTCTTCACCCTTTTGAATTTTGCCTCTGTGGTACAATTCAACTCTGCTCTGTCTGTGTTCCATTCCCTTGTTCTTGTAGCACATTCCACGTATCAACAACTCTTTGTAAAAATCTTCTCCTGTAAATCCCCTTTTAACCTCCATCCTCTCAAATTAAAACTATGCATTCTTCCATGACCATGAGTGATAAAAATATGACTATTTACCTTAGCAATGGCCCTTATAGACTGATATACTATAGATCTATCAGGTCACCTATCTGCCCTCTTTATTCCAGGAATACAAACTTAGCCTATCCAATCTCTTCCCATATCTTCTGCAATCCAGATAACTTCCTCTATATTCTCTCCAACTCAATCACATCCTTCCTATAATATGCTGACCAGAACTACACACCATCTTTGCACGGTTGTGTAGTAGTTAACACCATGCTTTACAGTATAGGCAATCTGGGTTCAATTCCTGATGCTATCTGTGACCGCATAGGTTTACTCCGGATGCTCTGGCTTCCTCCCACAGTCCAAAAGTTGCACCAGTTGGTAGGTTAATTGTTCATTGTAAATTGTCCCATGATCAGGGGTTTCTTGGCTGAAAGAGCCAGAAGGGCCTGTTTTGCATTGTATCTCAATAAATAAAAAAAAGTTCTCTTTTTAATTTTATAGAGTATCAACATAATGCCCCAACTCATACTTTATATGCTTGATCTAGCAATTCAGATATGCCTTCCGCCTTCTTCTTAACACTTCTGCCATCTATCTTAACACTTTCAGGGAGCTAACAGATTTGAATCCCCAACATCACTAGAGCACCAGTATATGCAATATATGTTGTACCTCTACTTGACTTCCCAAAAATGCATCATTTTTATTGGGATTAAATTCCACCTGCCTGCTATGGCCAAATTTCCATCTGATCCATGTCTTTAGCCAATGTTCCTCACTCTCCATACACACTTAACTTGTGTGTCATCCGTTAACTTTCTTACCATACCTCCTGCAATCACATCCAAGTCTCACAAACAATGAGGACCCCTCCACATATATCTGCAGTGCACCACTTCCAATCCGAAAACTTCCCTCTGCCACTGCTACCTAAAACATTTCAAGTTCAAGTTTAATTGCTATTCAACAATACACATGAATACAACTACCTGAAACAGCAGCCCTCTGGAGTGAAGGTGCAAAATGCAGTGCCAACTATCACACACAGTACACGGCACAATAGCAGAAAAACATATAGTCACCCAAAAGATATAGGCAGATCCTTGAGAGTCATGACTGGTAGTTAATGGTGCATGGAATGTTGTTCTAGAGCCATATTTCTGCAAGAACAAGCATGCCACCATCTTCTGCTTCCTGTCACCAAGCAAATTTTGGAACCAATTAGCTATCTCACCTTGGATTCCCTTTGCTTTCACCTTCTGGACCAGTCAATCTTGAGAGACCTTTTTAACTGCCTTACTTACTGCCATACTTTCATTAGTTTTCTTAGTTAATCTTAATTTTCTCCATTTTAATTGTTCATTATTAAGTAATATCTATTATTTTTGAGTATTTTAATACAGCACCAGAACTACTTCATGGACTGAAGCATTTCCTTTAGTCCATGGTAGAATATATAATTATATTTCATCTTGCAAGTTTTAAGGTACCAGAATAGAGTGAAATTTCAGAAAACCCCAAATGAATTCAACATAACTTTACATCCCAATCTACTGCACTCAGTTTCAGGTGTGCCATTTAAAATCTGGTTTGCACATGGGTTTCAAATGAAATTAAATGAAGTACAAATAAAAAGTTAAATTTGCTTTTTGAAGCAAAGCAGTTGGATCATTGTCTGAGCAAATGTGACAGCGATGAAGTGTTTGCTGATCAATATAACAAAGGAGAAATTGGAAAAGATGAGATAGCATTTAGTCTTCAGCAGAAAGTATGACCCTACATAAATAAAGTATCACAAACAAGAGAAAATCTGCAGATGCTGGAAATTCAAGCAACACCCACAGAATACTGGAGGAATTCAGCAGGTTAGGCAGCATCTATGGAAAGGAGTAAGCAGTTAATGTTTGGGGCCAGCTTCATCACAACTAGAAGTCAAAGCAAGAAGGTGGGAGAAGGACTGGAAAAAGTGCAAGTAGGTAGGTGACTGGTGTCTTTGTCCCCCCTTCACCATATGCCATTCCTGTTCCCCTCTCTCACTTTATCTCCTTACCTACCCATCACCTCCTTCCAGTGCTCCTCCCCTTCCCATTCTTCCACAGCTTCCTATTCTCTCCTATCCAATTCCATCTTCTCCAGCCCTTTACCTCTTTCACTGATCAACTTCCCAGCTCTTTACGTCACCTCTCCTCCTCTCCCAGTTTCACCTATCACCATCCACCTTGTACTTCTTCCTCCCTTCCTCCCATTTTCTTGCTCTGACTTCTCATCTTTTTTTCCAGTCCTGATGAAGGGTTGACTGTTCACTCTTTTCCATAGATGCTGCCTGGTCTGCTGAGTTCCTCCAGCATTTTGTGTGTGTTGCATGAATAAAATATGTTTTTTTTTCTCCCAAAGGAAGCAAGACTAAATGTCATCTCCATAAAAACTGCTTCCCGCTGCTGTAACAATAAATGAAGTCACACAGCTGCTTGTCTATTACTTTTCCAATTGCAAATGATGATTTACAATAGGTAGGCTTAAGAATGTCTTCGGTAATAGATGCTTGTGTATCGGTCTTGACTAGCAAGACTTATAGTCCCAAGTAGATTTTTCGATATTGCAGAAGGCATTGAATCCTGGTTGACCGGCAGAGTGAAAACACCAGGCTGCTTCACAGTACAGTTACATGAGTTGACTAATATTAGTGATTCTTATTGTTCATATGTCCTGTAGTTATGAAGGAGCTTTCATGAAAATTTACTTTGCTGTGAGGAAATGCCACGAAGTGTAACTGCCATTGACGTTTTAGTTTCTGCAGGACTCCAGCCAAATTGTTGCATTGGTATTGCTCTAGTTTGAATGACCGCCATGACTAACAGGCATTCAGCTACAGTGTGACTAAAGCTGCATCAGGTACACAAATAACTCACTGCTTCGTTCATAAAGAGGTGTTGGCAGCTAAGATTAATCCAGAGATAACCCTCTCCAGGGCTTAATGAAGCTAACTATCAAACAAGTATTTAAAAAAAAAGTGCTCCAACACTGGTAGTCTAACATTCATCCCTGAATCTTAAAGCATGTGTTGATATGGCTGTGACAAAATCTCATTGGCATATAGTGGCAATGTACTAAAATGTACCTAATGCACAAATATGGTATAATAGTGGGAGAGACCTAAGAGACTGCAGGCACTGGAACTCAGCAACATTCATAGGAGAGGAAGAATTGCCAACGTTTCAGGTTGAAGCCTAGCATCATGACTGAGTGGAGAGGCAAGATGGCCAGATTAACATGGAGAGAGGGATGTGTGAAACAGGAGTCCAAGGTGACTGGTGGACTCCCCCCTCCTCAGCCTGGGGGAGGGGTGATTAAGAAGTTAGTTTGTGATAGGAGGTACCAGGTAAGATGGGAAGTTCATGGGTTTATGGAGTCATTTATGTGACAGGGAGTGGACATTTAAAGACAGAGGATGGTAGGTGTTGTGTGGAAACAGAAAGAAAGAAAATAATTATGCCAATATATGCAGGTGGACAAGGGAAAGGGAAGGTACCGAGAGGCATGAAAATTAACTTTTCATCTATCATCTGGGCACACTGTAGCATTCAGTGCTCAAAATCAAATTCAACAATTTCAGATGACTTTTTTTTCTTTTTACATTAGAAATAATCAGTTCGGCAACAAAATTATCCATCTGCCATGTTAATTCAATTTTTCTCTCTCCTCTGATTTTCTGGCCACACTCAACATTTGCCCTCTGGTTTCTAAGTGCTTTCACTGATATATTAACCAGATGGTTCCATAAACATTGAGAAAACCTGAGCAACCATGGTCTCATTCTACCATCCCTCACCAACCCAACGTTAAACTACCTGGTTTTCTGTTTTTCCCAGTTTTGATAAAGAGGCTTTGATCTGAAACATTAATATCATTTCTATTTCTACAGACTCTGCCTCAGCGAGTGAATGCTCCCAATGTTACTTTTTGTTACTTAACTAGAAAAGTATTGCTCTTAGTCTTGTTAACACAGAGCTCACAGCTCTCTAGGGAAGGGACAATTCACAACCCTCTCAGAGATACACTCCCTCATCAAAGTTTCAAATGAATGATCCCTTATCCTGAATTAATGCACCCTGCTTTCCCAGATCAGAAGAATCACTCTCTCAGTACGCATTTTGTTAAACTTGCTCAGAATTTTATAAAATCTCTTGTTACCCATCTAACTGCAGCAAACCATATTCCCTTACAACCTAATCTATTCTCATATCTCAAACTCATTACTCCAGATGCCAGAAGAGCATTTCAGGTTCATCCAATGAAAAAGTTAAAACACTTTACTGATTAATTTTAATGAAAACTGGTTGCTATAGTAATGTAGTGGCTGGCACAACTCTTTTACAGCTTGGGGCATTGGAGTTCAGAGTTCAATTCAAGTGTCATTTGTAAGGAGTCTGTATGTCCTCCCTGTGGAATGCCATGTGTTTTTCCTGCATACTCCGGTTTTCTCCCACAGTCCGAAGATGTACCAGGTAGGTTAAACGAACCTTGTAAATTGTCCTATGATTATGTTGAGATTAAATCAGGATTGTCGGGAGTTGCCGCGGCATCATGGCTCAAAGTGCCAGAAAGACCTACTCTGTGCCTTATCATTAAAAAAATCGAATGCGTTCTTCACACATTTCAACCAGTTTCTGCCCATCTAAAATACATTTATGGTCAACTATGATTTTCCATATAAAATAATCCCATGTTAAATTATTCTGATTTAAGCTTTGATATGATTCGTGATACAGGTTCAGCATCCCTTATTGGAAATGCTTGGGGTCAGAAGTATTTTGGGTTTCGGATTTTTTTCAGATCTTGGAATATTTGTATATATTTAATGAGATACCTTGGGGATGGGACCCAAATGTAAACACAAAATCCATCCATCCATTACCCTGCAGAAACTCCTGGCAATTCTGTACAAAGTTTCTCATCCTCTGCAAGTCACCTTGGCTGAAGAGAGGAGTACTTTCAGTCATAGACTAAGAAAATTGCGCTGGCTGTAAAGAGTGTTATATGAGGTCATTGTTACCCTTGGCCATTAGGCTCTATAATGAGTCAACCTATAGCTGGGGAGTGATGACCCCCTCCTGTTAGACTGTTTCTGTTAACTTATTTTTTATTCTTCCTACTTCTCTCCTAATATTTATATCTGTGTACTTGTAATGCTACTATGACACTGTAATTTCCTTTGGGATCAATATAGTATCAATCTATCTATCTATATCACAGCTTATGTATAGTTAGTGTGATGCTCTCAGAGTTGGACATGATGGAGCTGGGTCCTTCACAGACGGCCAGAGTTGAATACTGGGTTCCAGTGCTGCAATTGGATTCATATCCGCCATTGATTTCACAAACAGCTGCTCGTTCCACAGCAACTATGATCGGGTGGCTAGTTTTATATGATATTTTAATGTTAGTGTATAAAATAATTACCTTATTTTCAGTTCAATATAATAGATCTTTGTTTGATTCATGATCAGCATACTACGTAAGCGGCTTATGTTTACCCCGATGCTGATGAACCTCAATACACGATTGAGATCTTCATTTTTCATTTATGCAGTTTTTTTTTCTATTCTTCCTTATTTCTATTCAATATGTATGTGAGGTCCCTTCTCAGAACTGACTGTTATGTGCAGAGACCTGTGGATCACCTGGGAACCTTCCCCACATCACATAGAATTTTCCATTTGTGATATCATGTCAGCGGTCAAAATTTCAGATAATGGAGGTGTACTCAGCCTGTATCAGCAAAGATTTGATTTTGAAATTTAAGATGAGAGGAATTGTGTAAGCTTTCTATGCAGGAGTACAACAGGTTGGCAATTCTAGCCAAGTATATTTTGGCTACTGAAAGCAATCATTTTGATCAGGTGGAGCCTTCAATGAACAAAGGGTTAAAAATAAGCTTTGGTAAGGAAACAAGCAGAGGAAAACTCTCTGTATGGCAATTCCCAAAAGCCAGATAAAAAAATGGACTTGATTTGCAGGAACTTCAACAGTGGGAAACATGTCAGTCACTGACAATTGCCCTATTTCATCTCGTCAACAACAATCAATTACAACCCACTCTAGGTCCAGTGGGAGAAGCACCTGTCAGTCTATATTATGACAAAACAACAAAAAAAAAATTGCTGCCACTGGTGCCTTCAGCAGGAAAAGTGTTGCATCATCTTCCATTTTACATAAGGACACGGAGCAGATTTTAGGACTTTCTTTTAAAAACTAAGATAATCAGGCGAAGAATAAAACTGCTCTCATCATCTCCTTCATCTCATTATCTCCTTCATAGGGAGCCACAATCAACCAGCACAGAAGTTCACAAGCAAAAGCAGTGATTTATGGAAAGCTATTATTTTATCCATGGAAGCTGTTCAAACTCCTTTGTCTGGTTGGCCACCATACCAGGGATACATAAAGCCTTCGCCAACAGTGTAATTATGAATCTCTCTCTTTTGATGCAAGCCATAGATGTATTAAATATACTTTCAGATAGAGTTGTGGAGTTTGCACATTTTCCATTTGATCTTGTGGCTCTTGCCTAGAAGTTCCAGTTCCCTTCCAAACCTTAAAGACATGCAGTTTGGTAGATTAACTGCCTGCTGTAAATTGCGAGTAACATAGGTGAGTGGTAGGATCAAGCGAAGAGGAAGGGGGATGACAGAAATATTGGGAGAATAGGTCATGGCAAGAGCAGTAGGGGAATGGGGTGCTCTATGAGTTGGAATGAACTTAGGCTGAATGGCAATCTTCTATGTCATTAAAGAATGTAAAAATAATGACCTTATCAAGATTTAAATTGTAGATAAAGCCATGGATGTTATTTGTTAGAGCCTTTACTCGGACAAAGACTTTCAAAAGACTTAATTTATATTTAAACACTAAAATTGTCCATGCATATTAATGATCTCATGTATTACATTACATTTCCTCACATAAACGTCTTTGCCCCTTCCTTAAGTACAGAGATACATTGTATCTCTCAGAGTTCAAGGCTGAATTGTCCTACGTACTGAGCTTAACAGGAAAAAAGGCCACCACTCTGTGTAAGGCATTCACTGAAAAGATAATCAAGAATGGCATCTACAAGATCCTGCTGTCTCACTTTGTTTCTTGAAAGAGTGGACAGAAAATTGTCTTAAAAATCCTAAAGAACTGTCCTCGCAAGTGCAGTGTATTAACAAGTAAAGTTAGCAATAGTCAACTAATAACTTGCAGCTAACTTGAAGGGCCCCAAAAGAAACAAATAGCTTTGAGGACATTTTTATTTTCTGAATGATTATCATTCATTCTGTACTAAGTGTATGAAATTCAAATATATTGTTTAGGACATAATATTCGTAGAATTGATGCAATATGCACCTTTCAAGTTAACTGCTAGTGTAATCCTTATCTGTACCTTTATAATAGCAAAGCTTAACCATTACAATGCACATGGTCACAATCTCCGAGGATCCCAATCTCTGAAAATCTGATGTGGTCCGGTCTCTGCTGTCCTTACCTTTAAATTTCATTTACGCATTACCCCTGGACTTCCTTACCACATTATCTACATTGTTTGTGCAAACAGTTTCTCAGCTTTAACATTATTCATCTTCTTTATCAAGTCCTTCTTGAATCTCACCCTTTCCTATTTCTGTATATTTCAATATATATCACCTTCCAAGATATCACCAATTTTTACCCCTTGAGTATCTCCAGCCCATGCACTATCAATGGATGTGATGTTACAGAATCACAGTCATAGAAAAGTACAACATGGAAACAGGCCTTTCAGCCCATCTAATCTATGACAAATCATTTTAACCACCAATGCCAAACAACCTGCACGAGGCCTATAGACCCTGATAAGCCTACCAGCCATGTACCTATCCAAAGTTCTCTTAAACAGTGAAATTGAGCTTGCATGCACCACTTGTATTGGCAGCTCTTTTCACACTCTCACAATCCTCTGAGTGAAGAAGTTTCCCCTCATGTTCCCTTTAAACGTTTCACCCTTCAAACTTAACCCATGACCTCCAGTTGTATCCCCTCTCAACCTCAGTGGAAAAAGCTTGGAAGAAGGAATTTTCCCTATGTTCTTATATTCATAGATAAATCTTTTATTTATATTCCCTGCAATCTCCTTTTATTGTCTGATGTCAATTGTTCTTTAGCACCCCTTGGAGTGTGAATAATGCAGATAGAACACTTAAACAGTAAACTATACAAACAAAATAGTGAACAAAATATTATCCATAACACAAAGCCATTCTAGTTTATCCTTGCTTGACCACCTGGAATTGGTGGAGAAATTATTCAATTGGGACCTTCAGGGCTTCTATTGGCTTCTCTCGTTA
The DNA here is from genome assembly GCF_030144855.1 of Hypanus sabinus. NCBI lineage: Eukaryota > Metazoa > Chordata > Chondrichthyes > Myliobatiformes > Dasyatidae > Hypanus > Hypanus sabinus. The sequence goes on along the minus strand of NC_082707.1, from coordinate 81,199,711 downwards.
TAATTGAAGGTCTGACCAGAGCTGGAGGAGTAACATTTCAAGGTCTGCAAATGCAACAGAAGTTGGAAATGCAGTAAATAATGAGGATGAGATGGGCAAATTTTAAAAGGACTTAATGGTGACACAGTGCAGATTGACACCCATGAACTGTAAGTAAGTCATTTTATTTGGAGGACAATAACAATATGGAGATCGGACCATAAATTGATCTATAGTGAGGCAGACATGGAAGTAAAGTAGGGACATTAGACTGCGCACTCACAAAGTTTTGAACCTGGAAGAGAAATGGATTACAAGTGGAGAAGATTGTTCGCCTTTTGTTTTAAGATATGGAAAGCCGGGAAAAGTCCATGCTGAATGTTTGCACAACACTGATGACTCACATTTTTGGACATCATGTTTTACAAACATTGTCATGACTTTTGTAAAGGTACTGAATATACTTTCTCAAATAAATTCAAACTTAATAAAGAACTGGTGAATCAGGGACAAATCTGCTCTCTGATTAGAAGAGACCTTACGTTCATGATTAAGCGGAATTTGATGATAGTGAGAAGTTGTTTCGTCCAAAATAAATTTTGCTGAGAGAAACAAACAGCAATGAAAGTGGAAAACTAACCCTCACCTTATAACTAATCAGAGAATTATGATTTGAATTTTATTAAGGGATGTGATATGGATAAAGATTGTTTAAAACTGAACACTTTAGGGATTATACGGGATAGCAAATTATTGTTGCACTAAGTTTAGAGTGGAAAGTGCAGAATTTGTCTATTTAATAAGTAATACTATCCTGAGACATCAAGTTTTCCACTTGTTAAATAAAACATCCTTTCAGAATCAGAATCAGGTTTAATATCACTGGCATGTGTCGTGAAATTTGTTAACTTAGAGGCAGCAATTCAATTATCAGTTTCTACTTTTAGTACCTTAAGACTGTACAATCAGATCCACAGACAGAGTCTGAGGGAAACATTAAGATACACATCTGAAGACAGGGGCTGATAGAAAAGAAGAACCTGTAGCGGTGTGCTACAAACAGCGCTAAAATTACGACACGGAGTCGGTAACTGCAGTCGAAGGAAAAACTTTATTCGAAAACTTCAGCCTCACTTTTAAGCCTCTGTCAACCGGCCCCCCATGGCGAAGAGGCTCCAAAGCTCTGTGCTCGCAAACCCCCGTAGGCTATCTAATTGTGAGTCGGTTCGCATACGCTAGGAAATGAGCCGCCACATAACCCCCCCCCAGAACCGGCGATACACCCCCCAATGTCCACAGCCTGGGCCAGAACCTGCTTGGGAGGTCGGCCTCTGCGCCGAGGCGCCGGAAACTCGGCCGGTTGCGCCAGGTCCACATGGGCCGGCTTGAGGCGGTCCACCGTGAAAACCTCCTCCTTCCCCCCAACGTCCAGCACGAACGTGGACCCGTTGTTCCGGAGCACCGTAAACGGCCCCTCGTATGGCCGCTGCAGCGGTGGCCGATGCCCGCCCCTTCGTACAAACACAAACTTACAGTTCCGTAGGTCTTTGGGTACGCAGGTCGGGTGCCGCCCATGCTGTGAAGTGGGTATGGGGGCCAGGTTACCGAGCTTCTCGCGAAGTCTGCCCAGGACTGCAGCGGGTTCTTCCTCTTGCCCCCTCGGGGCTGGTAGGAACTCCCCGGGGACGGCCAGGGGCGCGCCGTATACCAACTCGGCCGACGAGGCGTGCAGGTCGTCCTTGGGCGCTGTGCGGATGCCGAGAAGGACCCAGGGAAGCTCGTCCGCCCAGTTGGCTCCTCGCAGGCGGGCCATGAGGGCCGACTTCAGGTGACGGTGGAAACGCTCCACTAGCCCGTTCGACTGTGGGTGGTAGGCAGTGGTGTGGTGCAGCTGAGTCCCCAAAAGGCTGGCCATAGCTGACCACAGGCTGGAGGTGAACTGGGCGCCTCTGTCGGAGGTAATGTGGGCTGGTACACCAAAGCGGGATATCCAGGTGGCGATCAGGGCTCGGGCGCAAGATTCGGAGGTGGTGTCAGTGAGCGGGACCGCCTCTGGCCATCTTGTGAACCGGTCCACGATAGTCAGGAGGTAACGCGCTCCGCGCGACACTGGCAGGGGGCCCACGATATCCACATGAATGTGGTCAAAACGCCGGTGGGTGGGATGGAACTGCTGCGGTGGGGCTTTGGTGTGCCGCTGAACCTTGGCCGTCTGGCAGTGCATGCACGTCCTGGCCCATTCACTGACCTGTTTGCGGAGTCCGTGCCAAACGAACCTGCTGGAAACCATCCGGACAGTTGTCCGGATGGAGGGATGCGCCAAGTTATGAATGGAGTCGAAAACACGTCGCCGCCAGGCTGCGGGGACGACCGGACGGGGCTGGTTGGTGGCGACGTCACAGAGTAGGGTCCTCTCACCTGGGCCCACGGGGAGGTCCTGGAGCTGCAAACCAGAGACTGCAGTCCTGTAACTCGGAATCTCCTCATCTACCTGCTGTGCCTCTGCCAGTGCCTCAAAGTCTACCCCTTGGGAAAGGGCATGAACGGTAGGGCGAGAGAGCGCATCCGCCACGACATTGTCCTTACCCGAGACGTGCCGGACATCCGTTGTGTATTCAGAGATGTAGGACAGGTGGCGTTGCTGGCGGGATGACCAGGGGTCGGATGCTTTCGTAAACGCAAAGGTAAGCGGTTTGTGGTCCGTGAACGCGGTGAAGGGCCGACCTTCTAGGAAGTACCTGAAATGCCGGATTGCCAGGTAGAGCGCCAACAGTTCCCGGTCAAAAGCACTGTACTTGAGCTCGGGTGGCCGCAGGTGTTTGCTGAAAAACGCCAGGGGTTGCCAGCGACCTGCGATGAGCTGCTCCAGCACCCCACCGACTGCCGTGTTTGATGCGTCCACTGTGAGGGCGGTAGGGGTGTCCATTCTGGGATGTACTAGCATTGCGGCGTCAGCCAAAGCTTCCTTCGTTTGAACGAAAGCGGCGGCGGACTCCTCGTCCCAGGTAATGTCCTTGCTCGGACCCGACATCAGGGCGAACAGGGGGCGCATGATCCGGGCAGCTGAAGGGAGGAAGCGGCGGTAGAAATTGACCATACCTACGAATTCCTGAAGGCCTTTGACCGTGGTGGGTCGGGGGAAGTGGCGGACCGCATCTACCTTAGCGGGCAGAGGGGTTGCCCCGTCTTTAGTAATCCTGTGGCCCAGGAAGTCAATGGTATCAAGTCCGAACTGGCATTTGGCAGGGTTGATTGTAAGACCGTACTCACTCAGTCGGGCGCAGAGTTGACGGAGGTGGGACAGATGCTCCTGACGACTGCCGCTGGCTATGAGGATGTCATCCAAATAGATGAACGCGAAGTCCAGGTCCCGTCCCACCACGTCCATTAACCGCTGGAACGTCTGTGCGGCATTCTTCAGGCCGAACGGCATGCGGAGGAACTCGAAGAGGCCAAACGGGGTGATGAGAGCCGTCTTGGGGACGTCGTCAGGATGCATCGGGATTTGATGGTACCCTCGGACAAGGTCGACCTTGGAGAAGATCCGGGCGCCGTGCAGGTTTGCCGCAAAGTCCTGAATGTGCGGCACAGGGTAGCGGTCCGGTGTGGTAGCCTCGTTCAGCCTGCGGTAGTCGCCGCACGGTCTCCAGCCCCCCGTCGCTTTGGGCACCATGTGCAGGGGGGAAGCCCAGGGGCTGTCGGACCGCCGGATGATCCCCAATTCCTCCATTCTCTGGAACTCCTCCTTCGCCAGTCGGAGCTTGTCCGGGGGAAGCCGCCGAGCAAGGGCATGGAGGGGTGGTCCCTGTGTCGGGATGTGGTGCTGTACGCCGTGCCTGGGCATGGCTGCTGTGAACTGCGGTGCCAGAACCGATGGGAACTCCGCCAGGACCCTGGTGAAGTCGTTGTCGGACAGCGTGATGGAGCCGAGGTGAGGGGCTGGCAACTGGGCCGCGCCCAGGGAGAACGTCTGAAAGGTCTCGGCGTGTACCAGTCTCTTCCTGGGCAGGTCAACCAGCAGGCTGTGAGCTCGCAAAAAATCCGCACCCAGAAGCGGTTGGGCTACGGCGGCCAGTGTGAAGTCCCACGTGAACTGGCTGGGGCCGAACTGTAGCTGCACCTGACGGGTGCCATAGGTCCTTACTGTGCTGCCATTCACGGCCCTCAGGGGGGGACCCGGTGCCCTGCTGCGAGTGTCGTAACTTGTCGGAGGTAAAACGCTGACCTCAGCCCCAGTATCGACCAAAAAGCGGCGTCCCGACCTGCTATCCCACACATACAGGAGGCTATCCCGATGGCCAGCCGCCGTAGCCATCAGCGGCGGCTGGCCCTGGCGTTTCCCGGGAACTTGCAGGGCGGGCGGCAACGGCGGGCTTCTGCGCCCCACCGCTGGTGGTAGAAGCACCAGTGGTCATTGGGCCGGGGGTTAGTGGGCTCTGCGGCCGGGCCTGGACTGGTTTGCTGCCGGGAGCGTGGCTGGGTGATCTGTGCGATGGACGCCCCGCTCACCTTTTTGGCGTTCCACAGCAAGTCCGCCCGGGCTGCCACCTTCCGGGGGTCACTGAAATCCGCGTCGGACAGCAGCAGGCGTATGTCCTCGGGCAGCTGCTCCAGGAATGCCTGCTCAAACATGAGGCCTGTGTGTCCCTCGGCCAGAGACAACATCTCATTCATTAAAGCCGATGGAGGTCTGTCGCCCAAGCCATCCAGGTGCAGTAAACGGGCAGCCCGCTCGCGCCGTGAGAGTCCGAAAATCCTGAGGAGCAGGGCTTTGAATTCCGTGTACTTGCCGTCTGCCGGGGGCGACTGTACGAACTCCGCGACCTGGGCAGCTGTGTCCTGGTCGAGGGAGCCCACCACGTAGTAGTAGCGGGTGTCTTCTGAGGTGATCCGGCGAACGTGGAATTGGGCTTCGGCTTGCTGGAACCATAGGTCCGGGCGCTGTGTCCAGAAACCCGGCAGTTTCAACGAAACCGCATGAACAGAGGCGGCGTCGGTCATTTCTGGTCCAAAAATCGTTTGGACCGTCGGGGTCACCAATTGTAGCGGTGTGCTACAAACAGCGCTAAAATTACGACACGGAGTCGGTAACTGCAGTCGAAGGAAAAACTTTATTCGAAAACTTCAGCCTCACTTTTAAGCCTCTGTCAACCGGCCCCCCATGGCGAAGAGGCTCCAAAGCTCTGTGCTCGCAAACCCCCGTAGGCTATCTAATTGTGAGTCGGTTCGCATACGCTAGGAAATGAGCCGCCACAAACCCTCCAATAAAATGTGTGAATGATTTTAAGTATATTTTTGTCAGGCAAAGGATAAAAAAATCAAAACAGCTGAACAGCGTTGGAGTAAAAGCCAGTCACAATCTCACCTCTTGTCCTACCTGCATACAAGCAGAGGCTAAAGAGCAAGAATCCAGAGATAAGGTGGTCGAAGGAGGCAGAAGAGCGGCTACAGGATTACTTCAGTCAGTGGACCGGGCTGTGCTCAAGGACTCAGAGGATTTGAGTTTGGCTTGGACTTTATAAAACGAGTTGTAGGTGAGAGTTTCCCCTCAAAATCATTCAGTCTTCCCCAAATAGAAGTCTTGGATGAACCATAAGATCCTCAGTCTGCTGAGGGCCGAAAAAGAGGTATTCAGGTCTAGCAAACAAGTGAACTGCAAGAGGTCCGGGTACAGTCTCCAGAAAGGTATCTCATGGGAAAGGTAGCAAGTCCAGACCAAACTTGAATCACTGAAAGATGCTTAACAGCTGTGGCAGGACTTGAATGCTATCACCTCCAAAAAGTGAAACCAGGCAACATAGGTGACAACCAAGATTTCGCTCCCAGATGAGCTCAATGGCTTTTATGCTTGCTTTGACCATCAAAACCTGAAGACACCTTCAGAAACTCCCACAGCGCACAATGACACCGTAACTTCGGTCTCTGAGACCAATGTGAGAGCATCCTTCTGGAGGGTGAACCCATTGAAAGTGGCCCAGATGAGATTACCTGGATGAGTAGAGAAGACCTCTGCTAATCAAATGATTTTTTTCAACCTCTTTCTCTTTAGCAATCTGAGGTACCTACCTACGTCAATTATAATGGTGCCTAAGAAGAATGTGGCAACCTGCCTCAAAGGCTATCATCCAGTAGCATATACATCCACAGTGATGAAGTGCTTAGGGAGGCTGGTGATCAAATGTATCAGCTCCTGCCTGAGAAGTGACTTGGAGCCATTCCAATTTGCTGACCGTCAGAGCAGATCAACAGCAGATGTTATTTCATTGGCTCTTCACTCAATCCTGGAACATCTGGACAGTACAGATGCATACACCAGAATCCTCTTCATTGACTATAACTTGGCACTCAATACTATCATCCCCACAAAAGAAAACAATAAGCTCTGTTAGGGTATATTCCAGGGATATGCGATATACCAAATATCAATTTCAATAGCACCCACACTTGAGACCTGAACATGGATCATTAATTGTATTTAAAATGCAGCTCGGAACAGTGTTCTTCCTAGAACCACTTTTTGGAGTCAGCTGCAGACCAGGTAACATCCAATTGATCTGAGATGTCTGCATATTCATGAATGCAATTAATACCCCTTTATATGAATATGACTCAGATACCTTAGTTACTAATAGCCACTTTTGGTGTGTTAGTGGGAAGTTCCAGGTATTTGAAAAATTATGTGTAACTCAAAAGAAGCATTATGAGGCATTGTAACTATAAAAATTGTCCAATACCTTTGTTCATTAACATATAAAAATTTGCTGTAATATTGGGTTGGGGAGCATCTCTCTTGCTCTCTCTCTCTCTCTCTCTCTCTCTCTCTCTCTCTCTCTCTCCCCCCCCCCCCGCCACTCCCTCTCCTACTCTCTCTTGCTCCCTCCCTCTCCCTCTCCTCCAAAGGTGGTCAGCTTGTGTGTGTTCCATATAAAGACTTTTAGTTCTACCAGGTGCATCTCTCCTGTGGATTCATTCACAGTCACAATATTTGGGGGCTCATCTGAGATACATTTATATCCCATCATGTGGCCAGTGATCTCAGGAGTCTAAGTGGGTGAGTATGTTTTTAAGATTGATACTCATATTTAGATCTGTTCTTGTCAATGACCACAGAATCACAAAGTATCATGAACATGGTGGAGAACTGACTGCTAAATAGAAAAGTAATGTGATGTGTGTGCATACACATGTGCTTATGTAGGAAAGTAGACATTTTGTGTAATTTGGTGAGACAGAGCCACTAGTTGTGAAGGGTGTTTACTGACCGTTTGGATGCCAGTGAGGTGCATGAATACCCGTTTGTGGAACTGTATAGTAGGAGTCTCATTATCAAGTGTGTTGATGTGTTTTAAAAATAAGTGTGTAGCCTTGGTGTAACAGTTTTGAATGAAAAGGAATGCAACATGCATTATGAGTTCAGATGCACATGTGACAGATTATAGATTCTGTGAATTTAAGTGTGTACTGTTTAATTTTTATCCATCATTTATGTTTTGTGTAGCGTGGGAATTAGTGTGGAGAGAAGGTTGTTATAGCTGGGGGTTGTTATTAAATGCCCCCAATGGCATACACCTCAAATAACCTCAGACAACCAAGTCCGGCTCCTGGCCTTCACCTGTGGCTTAGATGCTAAATCCAGCAGAACCATTTCTACTGGCAGGAGAACAGGTAAAGATGGGTTACTGGCGCCTTAAAACCAGTCGCTTCAGGCAAATGCAGCTTGTCAGCCGTGGTTGGCAGCTCACCTAGGAGAATGAAATCTCTGATCTCAAACCTCCATTACCTTGGAGCTATACCCACTCATGAGGAAGGCTTTGGGAGTAAACTCCAAGGGAAAACTCCAGAGCTGGAGTCCTTAAGGCAGTCCTACATTGAGTTCAAAGCTGACTGGCAACTCCTGCGGTGCTGCTAGAGCCAAACTGCATCAGTCTCTGCCATTTCTTTGGGTTCATTAGTTGTGTGGAGCGGGGCATCTTGCTGCATGGACAGCAGCTTGCTCTCCATATTGTACTGCCCCGGCTTTTGTATCTAGACAACTAGGACGTAATATCCATGGTCAGCTCTGACTGATGGAGACCTGGGAGTTTTGAGGAGGAGGGTATAACCAGATATATCCATCAGCATGGTTCCTATTAAGGTCAGTCAACATTAGGTCAAAAACCCTGATGAGCCACACCAGCCTTTGACCTTAATTGCAGCCATCCATAAGCCCTTCACTCCTGGAGAGAAGCAAAGTTTTTGTGTCAGACCTGCCCTTACTTAGTCATCTGTGGCAATGCAGAATTTTGGCACAAACTCGAGGAAATGTTTTAAGTTCGCCAGATGCACCTCAAAGATATACTCATGTCAGTAAAAGCAAAGTGCATGAAGGATGGTACATAAGCAACTACCGGAAACACCAGCAATGAAGAGAGAAATTGCTTCTTTAAGAAGATGTAAGACAGTGACTGGCGGAGGTGAGCATAACTGGGGAAAAATAACATTATTGGTTCACAGAGGTGATGAGCCAGACAGAATGTAAATATCGAATGTATGAGGAGTATTCATGGTTGGATAATCCAGGGCCGTATAACCCGTTTTCCTGAAAATGCTGAAGGCAGGCATGAGCTCAGATCAGCAGCAAATTTTAGGCTTGGTGATAGCGGCAGGATTGACCTACCTGTGATCGTATCTTGGGCCGGTAAGATAGACCAGAAGAGGGGGAAGAGAAGTGGTAACGCAGCTGCAGTGGATGTAGCTGCTGTGATGTCACAGAAGATTTGCTTTGTGTGTCAGCAACCGGGGCAGCTAGCAAGGAATGCTGGAATACAATAGACGTGGAAGGGTAAAGGAGACGACTTGTTACAGCTATGGCTTCTCATGCCATGGCTGGAGGCAGCATCCTGAAAAGAGAGGAACTTATGTGAGTCACTCACCAAAGCAGGCAGAATCCACAACAGCACCCTTTCTTTCTGATGTGACTGCTGACCAGTTGGTGAGGTCAGACAAGTGACCAATGGCAGCCTCTATTGTCAGTAGTGGTCATCCAGAATGTACACAATAGGTTTATTAGGGGGCCAGCTATGCAAAATGTTAATGAACATGGGATTGTCAGTATTGATATCAGATTTACCCTTGCCCACGAACAGAGAGGCAATTTACATTACCTGTGCAGGAGGTGAAACAATGAGGGTGGAGAGAAATCAGGCTCAGTACTTGAGATCGAGGGAGTGCAGCTTCCTGTAGATTTCTGTGTGCGTTCAAACAATGAATGGACGATGCTGGGGATAGACACACTGAATAAGGCATCGTCTGAGGAAAAGGATAAATAACATGGACAAGACAGGAACAGCATACACGTGTGATCCACAAAGCAGCTAGCATGGCCAACACAGAGACAGAAGCTCCAAGCAGGGAGGAGAGACGGCAAAATGTGGCAATCATGTCAGAAGGTTTCAATGGTAGGAGCCAAGCACATTCAGAAGCCGTTAGAAGTGATGCAGCTACCCGAGGAGGTAGCAGTGATTAAAGTAAGGGTTCATCAGAAAGAGGATAGTTAAGAGCAGAAAAGGAACAAGAGGGAAGACATCAGTGCCAGGGGGGCAGTGGAAGAACAAAAAACAACAGAAATTACAAGTGTACAGGAAGAAACTACAAATGCCATGTTAGCAAGATTACATGGAGATGTAAAGAACCACTGTAACCAGGGTAACACATTGAGGGATCAAACAAAACAGTAGCAGCATAATGGTGATCAGAGAGAGCTGGGGGTGAGAAGATATTCCTCCCACAGAGAGATGATCAAGTCATGGTAAGGGAGCTGGCTGAGAAGACAGGTGAATAGAACCGCGGGTGGTGCTCCGGATGAATGATGCCTGTGTTGGTGTACAGTCCTGGTGAGGCCATCAGTGGAAACACTGGACTCAGGTTCAACCGTACAACTCACCTTCTTGTTGCCCCACAGACAGAGCGAGAGATCAAATGCACCCAGTAACAGAGTCATTACAGACAGCCCAAGTGATGAACCTCAGCCGGCTGCATCAGATTTCACCACGACTGATGGAAGCAGACCCACACAAACACAACAGCAGAAGCCACCAAGAGAGCATGACATTAAGCTATAAACAGCATGTTAAAGAATAATGGTAACTGGCTGGTTACTGAAGGTAGATGATTAGTTGCTTTGCTCAGAATAGAAAATACTGGGTAAAGTAAATGGGGAGGGATCGGAGTTACAGCAGAGACATCAGGTTCCACAACTCCGATGGTGTGGCAGACTAAGGAAGAGAAAGAACTACACGCAGTATCTGAAGGCAGTCACACCGGTCGGAATAGGGAGTGAACACGAGGAAATCTGCAGATGCTGGAAATTCCAACAACACACACAAAATGTTGGTGGAACACAGCAGGCCAGGCAGCATCTATAGGGAGAAGCGCTGTCGACATTTCGGGCCGAGACCCTTCGTCCTGAGTTCCACCAGCATTTTGTGTGTGTTGTTGGAATAGGGAGTGAATGGGTTGAGATGGTGCCACTGGAGTGAGGTCCTTGCGGTCATTTAAATAGAGACCACCCCAGTCCCTCCTCTACATCAATAACGGGGACTGAAAGACTGGTCACCAAGATTCTGACAACCCTTTGTCATGGCATGGAGTGTGAACTGTTACCTGTGAACCTGATACATTTACCCTGCTGGTGCCCCTGATCAGGGAGCAACAACCAATAGCCACTGTTGAGTTTTAGCTATCAGAGAAAGGAGGGATGAAGTTAAGGACATGATTACACTGCTTTTGGCCAGCAGGGAAGGAGGCAGCAGGCATACAGATGCTAAAGCTGATGTTAAAAGACTTATAGTCTTTTAACGTCTTCGGACTATTTTTACTGTGCCCATAGTCCATCTTTTTTTATCAATTATGGTATTGTTTGCACTGTTGTAACTATATGGTTTTGTGCAGGTCTTGTAGATTTAGTTTTTGGTCTTGTTTTGTCTGGTGGATGTGGAGCTCCTTTCTGCGCTAAGATGGTAGCGTGATATTAATACGCAGCAGACACTCCAGACTCTGGATTGGGGATTGCCAAACGTTATGTGGATTTTCTGGTGTAGTGTGTTTTGTCATATGCTTTTGTGATATCATTCTAGAGGAATGTTGTCTCATTTTTTATCTGCATTGCATTTGTGGTTTCTAAATGACAATAGACTGAATCTGAATCTGAATTTTAAAGACAGTTGGTTAAATTTCAGGAACAATCCCTGTTTAGAGCCTTGTGGGTAGTAATTAGGTGATAGTAGTGTAGATGTTGATACATATAGGGATATGATAGGTAATTGGGGAAGATGGTCTAAAATAGAACATAGAACATAGAATAGTACAGCACAGTACAGATACTTCAGCCCACAATGTTGTGCCCTGCCTCCCATATATTCCCCCACCTTAAATTCCTCCATGTACCTGTCTAGTAGTCTCTTAAATTTCACTAGTGTATCTGCCTCCACCACAGACTCAGGCAGTGCATTCCACAAACCGATGACTCTCTGAGTAAAAAACCTTCCTCTAATATCCCCCTTGAACTTCCCACCCCTTACCTTAAAACCATGTCCTCCTGTGTTGAGCAGTGGTGCCCTGGGTAAGAGGCACTGGCTGTCCACTCTACCTATTCCTCTTAATATCTTGTACACCTCTATCATGTCTCCTCTCTCCTCCTTCTCTCCAAAGAGTAAAGCTCTAGCTCCCTTAATCTCTGATCATAATGCATACTCTCTAAACCAGGCAGCATCCTGGTAAATCTTTTCTTTACTTTACTTTACTTTTATTGTCACCAAACAATTGATACTAGAGCATACAATCATCACAGCGATAGTTGATTCTGTGTTTCACGCTCCCTGAAGTTCTTCTGTACCCTTTCCAATGCTTCCACATCCTTCCTATAGTAAGGTGATCAAAACTGGACACAGTACTCCTAGTGTGGCCTAACCAGAGTTTAACAGAGCTGCATCATTATCTCACGACTCTTAAACTCTATCCCTCGACTTATGAAAGCTAACACCCCATAAGCTTTCTTAACTACCCTATCTACCTGTGAGGCAACTTTCAGGGATCTGTGGACATGTACCGCCAGATCCTTCTGCTCCTCCACACTCCCAAGTATCCTGCCATTTACTTTGTACTCTGCCTTGGAGTTTGTCATTCCAAAATGTACCACCTCACAGTTCTCCAGGTTGAACTCCATCTGCCACTTCTCAGCCCACTTCTACATCCTGTCAATGTCTTTCTGCAATCTTCGACAATCCTCTATACTATCCACAACACTATCAACTTTTGTGTCGTCTGCAAACTTGCCAACCCACCCTTCTACCCCCACATCCAGGTCGTTAATAAAAATCATGAATAGTAGGAGCCCCAGAACCAATCCTTGTGGGACACCACTAGTCACAACCCTCCAATCCGAATATACTCCCTCCACCATGACCCTCTGCTTTCTGCAGGCAAGCCAATTCTGAATCCACCTGGCCAAACTTCCCTGGATCCCATGTCTTCTGACTTTCTGAATAAGCCTACCATGTGGAACCTTATCAATATCCATTTAGCTTTACTAAAATCCATGTAGGTCACATCCACTGCGCCACCCTCATCTATATGCCTGGTCACCTCCTCAAAGAACTCTATCAGGCTTGTTAGACACGATCTGCCTTTTACAAAGCCATACTGACTGTCCCTGATCAGACCATGATTCTCTAAATGCCCATAGATCCTATCTCTAAGAATCTTTTCCAACAGCTTTCCCACCACAGATGTAAGGCTCACTGGTCTATGATTACCCAAACTACCCCTACTACCTTTTTTGAACAAGGGGACAACATTCTCCTCCCTCCAATCCTCCCGTACCATTCCCATGGATAATGAGGACATAAAGGTCCTAGCCAGAGGCTCAGCAATCTCTTCCCTCACCTCGTGGAGCAGCCTGAGGAATATTCCATCAGGACCCGGGGACTTATCTGCCCTAATGTATTTTAACAACTCCAAAACCTCCTCTCCCTTAATATCAACATGCTCCAGAAGTTCAACCTCACTCATATTGTCCTCACCATAATCAAGTTCCCTCTCATTGGTGAATACCGAACAAGTATTCCTTGAGGACCTTGCTCACTTCCACAGCCTCCAGGCACATCTTTCCACCTTTATCTCTAATCAGTCCTACCTTCACCCCGTCATCCTTTTGTTCTTCACATAATTCTTCACATAACTCCAAGAATGCCTTGGAGTTTTCCTTTACCCTACTCGCCAAGGCCTTCTCATGCCCCCTTCTTGCTCTCCTCAGCCCCTTCTTAAGCTCCTTTCTTGCTACCCTATATTCCTCAATTGACCCATCTGATCCTTGCTTCCATAACCTCACATATGCTGCCTTCTTCCACCTGACTGGATTCTCCACCTCACTTGTCACCCATGGTTTCTTCACCCTACCATTCTTTATCTTCCTCACCGGGACAAATTTATCCCTAACATCCTGCAAGAGATCCCTAAATATTGACCACTTGTCCATAGTACATTTCCCTGCAAAAACATCATCCCAATTCACGCCCCCAAGTTCTAGTCTTATAGCCTCATAATTTGCCCTTCCCCAATTAAAAATGTTCCTATCCTCTCTGATTCTATCCTTTCCATGATAATGCTAAAGGCCAGGGAGCGGTGATCACTGTCCCCCCGATGCTCACCCACTGAGAGATCTGTGACCTGAGCCAGTTTATTACCTGATAGTAGATCTAGTATGGCATTCTCCCTAGTTGACCTGTCAATATACTGTGACAGGAATCTGTCCTGGACACACTTAACAAATTCTGCCCCATCTAAGCCATTGGAACTAATCAGGTGCCAATCAATATTAGGGAAGTTAAAGTCACCCATGATTACAACCCTGTTATTTTTGCACCCTTCCAAAATCTGCCTCCCAATCTGCTCCTCAGTATCTCTGCTGCTACCAGGGGGCCTACAGAATACTCCCAATAGAGTAACTGCTCCTTTCCTGTTCCTGACTTCCATCCATACTGACTCAAAAGAATACTGCTACATTATCCACCCTTTCTGTAGCTGTAATAGTATCCCTGACCAGTGATGCCACCCCTCCTCCCCTCCCCCCCCCCATCCCTTTTAAAACACTGAAATTCAAGTATATTGAGAATTTATTCCTGCCCTGGTGCCAGCCAAGTCTCTGTAATGGCCACAACATCATAATTCCGTGTATGTATCCAAGCTCTCAGTTCATCACCTTTGTTCCTGATGCTTTTTGCATTGAAGTACACACACTTTAGCCCTTCTACCTTACTACCTTTAGACCCTTTATTCTGCTTCTCTTTCCTCAAAACATCTTTATATGTTGGATCTGGCTTTACTCCATGCACTATATTTGCAGTTCTCGCATGACCTTTACCTTCCTCCACCTCATTGTCTGCTCTAACACTCTTGTTCCCCTCCCCTGCAAATCTAGTTTAAACCACCCCCCTTGGAGCAGCACTAGCTAACCTTCCTGCATGGATGTTAGTTCCTCTCCAGTCCAGGTGCAACCCGTCCTGTTGGAACAGGTCCCACCTTCCTTGGAACAAAGCCCAATTATCCAGAAACGCAAAGCCCTCCCTCCTGCACCAACTCCTTAGCCACATATTTAGCTGCATTATCTTCCTATTTCTAGCCTCACTAGCACGTGACATGGGGAGTAATCCTAAGATTGCAACCCTGGAGGTCCTGTCCTTCAACTTTGCACCTAACTCCCTAAACTGTCTTTGCAGGACCTCCTCCTTCTTCCTATCCACATCATTGGTCCCTACATGGACCAGGACACCTGGCTGCACACCCTCCCTCTTGAGAATATGGAGAACTTGATCCAAGATATCACGGACCCTGGAACCAGGGAGGCAACAGACCATCCAGGATTCTTGATCTCTCCCAGGGATATAGGGCATTTTTCTGTCCTATTTAATTAGACCCTCCTTTGAGTTTAGCTTTTCTTGGAACCAATTTATTTATGTACAAGAGTGCCAAGAGGAGGGTCTGTTAGGGTATATTCTGGAGATATGAAATACAGCAAATATTAATTTCAACAGCAACTAATATTCAGATCTTAATATGGATTATAGATTGAATTTAAAATGCACCTCAGAACAGTGGTCTTCCTGCAGCTGCATTTTAGAGTGAATTGAAGACCAGGAAAAATCCAATTAATCTGTGATGTCTGCATATGCATGAATGCAATTAACACCCCATTGCATGAATATGGCTCAGAGACCTCTGTAATTAACACTCATTTTTAGTGTGTTGGTGAGAAAATCCCGGTACTTGAAAAATTACATGTAACTCAAAAGAAACATTATAAGGGGATTGTAACTATAAAAATGATCCCATAACCTTTGTTCTTTAACATTTAAAATGTCCTGTAATGTTGGGTTAGGGAGCCTCTCTCTCTTTCTCTCTCTGTCACTCGAGTGTCTCAAAAGCTATCAGCTTGTGTGTGTCCTGAATAAAGACTTTTATATATACCAGCTGCATCTCTCTGTTAGCTCTGTTCACAGTCATGACAAGCTCCAAGATCTAGGCCTAAATTCCTCCTTGTCCAAGTGGATCCTCAGTTTCCTCCTTGCAGACCCTAGTCAATTTGGATTATCAACTACAACTCCACCACAGTCATCATCAGGATGCACCACAAGGCTGAGTGCTTAGCCCCTTGCTCTCCTAATTTTATTTTTATGACTGGGAGTCTAAGCACAACTCCAGTGCTATATTTAAGTTTGCTGACGACATCACTGTCATTGGCTGAATCAAAGGTTATGATGAATCAGAATATAGGAGGGAGACAGATAATCTGGCTGAGTGGTACCCACAGCAACAACCTCTCAACAAGACCAAGGAGATGATTATTAACTACAGGTGGAGGGAATTGGAGGTCCATGAGCTAGTCCTCATCGGGGGCTGATCAACACCTCCACTCTCTACAGAAGTACGGCATCATCTCTACTTTCTAAGAAATTTGCATAGATTTGGCATGTCATCGAAAAGTTTGACAAGCTTCTATGGATGTGTGGTGGAGAGTATATTGATTGGTTTTATCATGGCCTATTTTAGAAACACCAATGGCCTTGGATAAAGTAGCCTACAAAACATAAGTGACTTGGACTGGTCCATCTCAGGTAAAGCTCTCCCCATCACTGAACACATCTACGTGGAGTACTGTTGCAACAAATCAGCATCCACCATCAAGGACCCCCACCATCCAGGCCATGCTCTCTTTTCACTGCTGCCACAAGGAAGGATGCACTGGTCCCTCAAGTCGCATATCACCAGGTTCAGTAAGAGTTATTACCCCTCAACCATTAGGCTCTTGAATCAGAGGGAATAACTCAACTTCAATCACCCCAGCAATGATCTGAACATAATCTTTGAACTCGCTTTCATGTTCTCGAAATTTATTGTTTATTTATTTATTATTGTTATGTTGTTGATTTTTCTATTTGCATAGTCTTTCGCATATTATTTGTTTGTCCATTTTGTTGTGTGCTGTCATTCATTAATTCTAGTCTATCTCTTTGTATTTACTGTGAATGCTCACAACAAAATGAATCTCAGAGTTGTATACAGGCAATTTACATTGAGCTTTGAAATGAATAGTGCAACGTACTCAGAAGTTGGAATAACCTACGTTCTTTGGCCTATTCCCACTTTCATGAGACCATTCAAAGTATGCTGATATGATCAGAGCAGATCTGAATGAGGTTAAAATGACATAAAATTTGTCCGATCTATCACATAATCAAACACTTAATTCTACCTCTTCTGTCTTGGTCACTTCAATATTTTTGCACTTGAATACTTTGTACCATCCTATTGTTTTGTGCCTGCCACTTTACTTATTCTTGCATTTATTATTGTCATATATACTGTTACCCTGTAAGCTTCACTGGAGCAAGAAAACTTTTGCACCCTGGAGTATATGGCAATATGATAATTAAATCTGAAGGTGAATTAAAATAGCTTATTAAGTCAAATATCTTCTGAAGTAAAAAAACAAACTTTTGTCAATAAATCAATGAATTGTAGAGACAACGATGCTTAATTAAAAACCTAGAAAGCAAGTAATAATAATTAGTATTTTTTTCAATTGTGTTTGTAAGTAACTAAGATGTATTTTGCATTTTCTATTCATTAGTACCTCTATGTATTTAATAATTTGTATTTCACAAACGTATATTGCTAATTCATTTATTCAAAGAAAGGAACTATTAGATTTCTAATCTGGACCTTGCACCAAGGGGCAAACCTTTCCTAATCCATGCAAAGCCCTACCCTTATGTCCTAATCACAAGAGTCTTCCGCTCTCCTCAGTTTATTCAATAGATTCGGTACCATTTCACTACAGTATATTCCAAGCTGATGAAATGTTTATGAGACCCAAGTCTCAGACCATTGCATCAGATGTGAAGTACAGATAAGAACTTAAGATTCAAGATTCCAAGCTTGCTTCTATGCTTCAGCTTCTTCCTAACACAAGCAGACATTTATTCTGCTTGGTAATTCATTTATTCAGATTCTTCTCACAAAGTTAAAGCAAATAATTCATGTACGTTACAAAACAGGGACACTTGTTCAGAAACCAGGATATGTTGTACAGCCAGGCGATTACAGTTAACACTGTTTCCATGTAAGAACCACAGTGAAACCTCAATTAGCTCTGTTGCTGTTCCCTACATTCTTGCTTTTCTATGAAAATGTAGTTTTTAACCAAATCAATTTTTAAAAATGACGAACATCCAAAGCAACAAGGTTCGTTTGCTCTCTTGACAACTGATTGTCGTTCTGATTTGTGAAAAAAGTGCTGTTTGTTATCGTGAATAATTAAGGTTTAGAGAAATGTATTTTAATATAACTTTAATAAACCCATTGATGTTATTCTGTAATGCAGCCTCTATAATCCCTTTCTTTCCTTTAGGTAGTGTAATATTTGCAACCTTATGGTAAAACAGTTGAACACAGAAATATTCAACAGAATTATAAGAGATTGAAATAGATGTCATGGTAATTCTGGAAGTGTACACTCTGTGGCCACTTTATTAGCACAGAATTATATTTCTATAATTTCATGGTCTACTACTGTAGCCCATCCACTTAAAGGTTTGAAATTTTATGTTGAGAGATGCTCTTCAGCACACTATGGCCATAATGGTGACTTGACTACTCTCCCCTTCCTGTCAGCTTCCCTCTCTAATTAGCAAAGCATTTTCACCCTCAGAACTGCTACACACTGGATTTTTCTTTTGCTTTTGGCACCATTCTCTGTAAACTCCAGAGACTATTAGGTGCATGAAAATCCCAGGAGATCAGCAGTTTCTGAGGTCCTCAAACCGACCTGGCAGGTACTAACAACTATTCCACAGTCAAAGTCACTTAGATCTCACATTTCTTCCCTAGTCTGATGTTTGGTCTGAATAACAACTGAACTTTTTGACCATGCATGCCTGCATGCTTTTATGCATCGAGTTGCTCCCACATGATTGTCTGATTATATATCAGCATTAACAAACAGGTATAATGGTAATAAAGTGGCTGCTGTGTGTATTGTGATGCTATGTGGACAGCTATAGTTTCTGTGCAAGTGGAAGGGCTGAAAAATCAAAATGTTGGCAATTTTCACGCTGTACTCCATCAATTTATGTTATCTGCAGTGAAGAGTAGATTCCAAAAGCAGCTTTTCAAAATTGATTTGCTTTCTGCTGGTCAGCTCAGAACACAAATCCAAAAAGCTTAATCTATTTTACAAAATGTTATAGAAGTACTATTCAGTTTCCCAAAAATAGGCAAAAAGTTTATATATATATACCTTGTGGATAATTATTAATCACTGTAAATTAATATCATAAGGTGTATAATATCCTTCAATAGGCATCTGCTGAACTTGTGCTTGGGTACTTCTCTCAAAGCTGGTGTTTCAGTACATTACTGAAGGAAAGCTACATTGTCTGAAGTGTTACTTATACCTGTAGCTGACTTCCAAGCTTCCTTCAACCCAGTCCTCAGGTTGCTGGGATTTTTTTCAGCCCCTCAGGATGTCTGCCCTCCTTTCTCCCTCAATGGAGTCTATGTACAGTCAACATTTTCTGACAGTGGAACAGAATTGACTGAATTGGAAGGTAACAGGAGAAGCCTGATCTGATGGACAAATTCTTTCAAATGGCCACAGATGATGTAATGGCACAAATTGTAAAGCAAAGAATTCTTCCAAACTTTTGATCACTATTTATACCTTGTATGTAACACGCTGTAAGTTTTCACTGCTAATGTAATGACTTCTCTGTAATGTTCACTGCTCAGGTAATGGTTTCATTAGCAGCAATGTTTGGGTTATGACTAGAGATAAGGAGGCATGTTAACCAATGAGTGGGATGTTGCTCTGTCTTGTGTGTCTGGGAGCCAGGAATTTGTCCAAAGGTCAGCAATGATCAGAGGAGGTCAGTGGTGGATGAATGGCCTTATCAGTGAGCTCCAACTTTGCGCATTAGACTGTTTCATGAGAATGGGCCCTTTTTTTGTTTCTTTACTAGCCATGTAGTCAAATTAAGAATTATAAAGCTCAAATATTTAATTGCATATTGTGTACTGTTTGTTATTTTGTGGTACTGATTTGTAACATAGGACACATCATGCAGCATCCACCCAAATGAGATTTCTTAAGTTTGGCCAGGCCGGGAGCTATCAACCCCTATACAGCCGGCCCTCCTTATCCGCGAGGGATTGGTTCTGGGACCCCTCACGAATACCAAAATTTGCGGATGCTCAAGTCCCTTATTCAACCTGTCTCAGTGCAGTGGACATTAGGACCAGGTGGCAGAGATCTGAATCCGCAGTGTTTCTGTTCACAAAAATAATCACGATCACGATTGAAAATAAAGTGGAAATAATAAAGTGATCAGAAAGAGGTGAAAGGCCATCGGTCATTGGAAAAGTGTTAGGCTACGTCGGTCAACGATCAGAACACTTTAAAGGATGAAGTGAGAAAGACTCTGCCCGATGAAAGTGACAATTATTATTAAGCAACACAGTGGTTTAATTATTGGGTTTTGGGGTTTTGGGTTTTTGATCCTCCACATAAACCCGGCACGGTGGAGAGCGCACTAGGGAGGGATCTGTCACCAGAGTGAGCTCAGGAACTTCCATTCCCAAGCATGGTGCTGAAACATACATTCTTAAGTGTTTTATATGCATAGAAAGGTAAAATATAATCTATATACTAAGACAAACATTTGACTGACGCTAAATAATACCAGATGTACCTATTCTGACTTACTTAGTAAGAGAACTTCCGAATTTTTTTGATCCTGATCCATGATAAGCCAGGCACATCCTTCTGTATACTTTAAATCATCTCTAGACTACTTATAATAGAATGTAAATGTTTTGTAAAATAGTTGCTATACTGCATTGTTTAGGGAATAATGACAAGAAAGAGAAGTCTATACATGCTCGAACAACAAGTGCAGGAAGAGCACTTTTGGGTTTTTGCGATTCGCGGTTGGTTGAATTCGTGCATGCAGAATTCGCTGATAAGGAGGGCTGACTGTATTAAGCTGCTAGCCGAACTGAGAGTTACATGTATAAAGTTGTGATGGTATTGGGTTTCCTGCCTGCAAAGCCAAATTTCAAAAGAAGATTTTAAGTCCTCTACAATTTGGATATTTACAGATATACTCACGATAGGACCTATATATTGTATCCACCTGCTCTTTAAGGACTAACTTATTTCCCTGTCCAGTCACTACAGTGAGTTTTAGCTGCTAACAGCAGGTGCCTGATCTGTGGTCCCCCCTCCCCCATTCCACCAAGGAGAAAATACTTTCCGCTAACAAAGTAGTTTAAACACAGTTACTTTAATTCTAATGATATACATTTACATTTAGACAAACAGTACTTTACACACCTTTAACATTGACAGAAGATTTCTGATTTATGAAAGATTCTAAATTACCAAGATTTACAAACTACCAAGAATTTCCAAAGACAGGTATAATCCTAATTAACTAGGAGAACATACCAATGAGTTGCAGATGAATGAAGGTCACAGAAAATGAAGGTTGAGGAATGAATTCCAGTTCTTCTTTTTGTCATTCCATATTTCTGTCATTCTCCTTTTCATTCCTAACAATCACCAATGCTTCTGATATTTATACTGTTTTCTATTAGATGACATCATCTACATGTGATGCTTTCCAGTTATTTTTATTTTAAAGTAACTCACACAAATGTCTTAAAAGCTTCTGGAGACAGAGATCTCAAATACCCACAATCAATGCTCTGAGGGCAGATGTTCTGTGTACAAAAGTATCCGAACTTGTAACCATGTCTGATGTGCTAAGTGACATAACCCTATTGTCTTGCATTTGGCTGATGGAGACAAGTCATCTCCTGGTCATTCACTTGGCAAACCAGACGTCTTTGCAGCCAGCCACCTGCTGTTGTGAGCAACCTGTGTTCTGTAACGCGGTTGTTTGCAAAGCTGTGTCTCCAACTTCAAACTGATTGCAGCTGGTAGTTTACTGATTCTTGTTTACAACAAAATTTGAGTTTAACATTATCACCAAAAAATTCTGACCCTCTGGAAAAGTCATGTCACTCTGCTAGAAAGTTAAGGTCAGCAATAAGTCTCTCAGGCCCTGGAAAGTGAAAATCCATCAGAAAATTATTTAAATGAATACAAATGTTATACAGGTTGAAATTTTCTGTTCCAACAGCCTGTGGTTAGACAACTCCTGTATTTTGTCATGATTTGAATCTGTGCAGATTTGGACTGATTGACTAATTCTAATTAAGATCTATCTAAACCCATATTGAATAAATGGTGAGAGCAGAGAGACTGCAGATGCTGGAAATGTGGACCAACACACACAAAATAATGGAGGAACTCAGCAGGTCAAGCAGAAGCTCTCACCACAACCCCCACCATTTTTCTTTCTGTTAGGGAGTATTCTAGAGTAATGTGAATATAGCAGGTATTAATTCAAACAGGAACCAATATTCAGTTCTTATTTGAAATGTAAATAATTTCAGGAAGCTTGCAATTAGCCTTCAGAGTTTATTGTAAATTGTAAGCAGCTAATGGAAGTTGAAAGAACAGGCTGCTCCACAGACTAAGAGATTGCATATGAGTCAGCCAAACATTAAGAGAATTGGTTTGAGGTAATTGAATTGCATCAAAGCAAGCAACATGGTTAAATTGTTTACACCATTGTGACCAGTGACTTCAGCCATCTAGGTATTATATTTTTAAGAGCAGCACCCACACTTAGATCTGTTTAGGCCAATGACCAGGGTATCATGCAGTAACAAAGGACATGGTGGAGAGCTGAACTGATAGATAGAAAAGTGTGTGTGTGTGCGCGCGCGCATGCACTGGGTAAATTGTCAAGACAAGACCACCAGTTGCGAAAGGTTGACCATTCGGGACCCCAGAAGTTGCTGGTGTATTCTTCAGAGGGACAACTGATTAAGTGTAGAGTAGCTACCGAGGACACTTGAGTAGTGTGGGAAATACCATTCGGGACACCAGAGGGTGTGTCTATACTCATCCAGAAATCTCTTTTATGTGTCTGACTCTGTTTGGGAAAACCTGCGACTAAAAGTCTAAGAAGGGCAATAGTGCAGAAATATATGACAGTGAGACAATGCACCAAGTAGACCTGGACAGATTGAAGGAACAATTAGAAGACTTAAGGAGAGAGAGGTGAGGGTGAAAAACAGGCAGAACAATCAGAACAATACAATAATTAATTAGTCAGCGATTTAGGAAGACTGAGATGCTGATGAGATGAGGCCTAACAGGTGGGTACTCACTGGGCAACAGGCTGAGGAAGGTGATGAGGTAAATTGGGAAGCGTGGGATCAGGGAGATGACAAGTGGGAAAATACCCACAAACAGGAGAGATTATACCCAGTACTGCCTGTCAGAATGGCACCTTTAGAGACCAGGCAACGACAGGCTCAGAACGTCGATGATCCCAGCCAGCCACTCACACTCATTGCTAACGTCCACAAGCCCTTCAGTCCAGGAAAAAGCAGAGCATTACATATAAACTTCACTCAGTTTGTTTTGTGTGTGGCAATGCATAATATTGGCTTGAGATAAGATAAATGATCAAAATCCAAGACATACACATATTGGTTACAGCAAAATGCCCGAGATCTACGTGGGACAGTCATACCCCAGGGGAGCTGGATGGAACGTTGACAACTGGTAGGAATGCCAGCAACTAAAAAAGATATCAGAAATTTAAGGAAGAAGTGAGATAGCATCTTGGAGGAGAGAGTAACGGGGGAATAATAAAGTCAGTTGATCAGAAGGATGATGAACCCACCATGGACTAGCGCCAAAAAGCAAAAATACCAGGCTTATGAGGAATACTAAGGCCTGGGAAATCCAAGGAGTGATAATCCAGTCTTTCTGAAAATGTTCAAGAAAGGGCTGAGCCAGCCCACCAGGAGGTTTTTAAACTTGGGGATAACAGTGGGATCCACCCACTCCACAATAGTTTCATGAGCTGGGGAATTAGATGGAAAAAAATGGAAGAGGGATCACAAGGTGGCTGAAGCAGGCATAGCTGCTGAGAAGACGCAGGGTCTTGCAACAACCAAGGGCACTTGGCAAGGGTCTATCACGCCAGATATAGAAAAGCAGAGGAGATAATATGTGACAGCTGTGGTCTCCAGGGCCACAGGTGGAGACATTGTCCTAACAGGAGAAAGAGGCATGAGAATCACACCCGCCAAGACAGGTGGAGGAGAACCCAAGCCCCCAACCCTGAAAGACCCTCTCTGTCTAATCTGATTGCAGACTAGATGATAGAACTAGTAAAAGCAGGCTTAAGGTTAGACAAATAGCTGACAGCGGCCCCCATCGAGAGCATTGGTGACCCATGGACGTACACAACAGTATTGTTAGGTGGCCAGCAATGCGATTTGTTAGTGGACACAGTAGCATCGGTATCGATAACTGAACTACTCTTGCCAATGACTGGAGAGGCTATTTATATTACGGGTGTAAGGAGAAGAACAGTGAAAGCAGAAGGAAATGAGCCACAGATACCTGAAATCAGTGGAGTGCAGCTTCCAGGGTATTCCTCTGCCTATCCGAGTAATAAGGAATAGACATACTGAGGGAGGAGGGGCTGTTATATATCCCAGAAAGGGAGAAATAACGTGGACAAGTCAGGGGCAGAAAACAATAGAGTACATTACCTGGTTAGTATAGTGCAGCTATAGTCCGATCAACAGCGACTAGAGCCAGGAAGGTGTCTATGGGTTACTCTACCAGCAATTCACAGGGGTGTGGGCTAGACACAAGCAAATTTGTGGTTGGTGAGGATAAACCCAGTTAAAATAGACAGGGACCTGCATAAACCCCGTTTGCTGTATCCTA
The DNA here is from genome assembly GCF_030144855.1 of Hypanus sabinus. NCBI lineage: Eukaryota > Metazoa > Chordata > Chondrichthyes > Myliobatiformes > Dasyatidae > Hypanus > Hypanus sabinus. Next base: position 81,175,314 of record NC_082707.1, on the reverse strand, counting down.
TAAAAACAGATGTCCTACTAGTAGTCCAGAGCATAGTGAAGGAACTAACACAGCAGAGGATACTAAGAGAGACTTTGTCAACCACTAACTCACCTATATGGCCAGTATAGAAACCAGATGGATCATATTGGTTCACAATAGACTATACCACAGCCTCAATAAGACCACACTAAGATGTCATCTCCTTGTGGCCAGCCCTGCTACAATCCTGAATGTCTCCAGAACATAAATTGTTCTAAGTCCTGACATTGCTAATGGATTTTGGGGGCTCCCGTTAGCACCTGAGTCCCAAGACTGGTTTGTCTTCATCCTGGGTGAGTAGCAGTGTACATGGACCAGACATCCCCAGGGATTCCAAAATAGCCCAGCCTTTTCTCATAAGGTCATGGCACAGACTTTGGAAAAGTTCAATTTCACATCTTATTGGTTGACCATCTTACAATATGTAGATGATCTACTAATTGCCTTGAAGGACAAAGCAGGTTATGTAGAGGCAATATCCAGTGTTTTAGAAATACTGTGAGATGAGGGGTATACAAACTGTGAAGTACCTAGGATACAGAATTTCACAGGGGAGGAAGGACATGTCAGGTGTTCTGCAATCATCTCCATGTCCTGCTCAATCAACATATGGAGAGAAGGGAAGATAATAGTCTATTCAATTAATGACATAATTTCATACCAGGGTTCTCAGCACTACTGGCTCCAATACAGGTCTTAATCAAAGGAGGGCAGCCCCCTCTGAAGGAAGGAAAATAGGAGCCAGATGAGGAAAAGGGTTTTACAGATATCAAGAATGCCCTGGTCTCTGCACCTGCACTAGGATTACCCAATGTGGCTCACTCCTTTCACTGCAGCAAAACGAGAGAGAGTATTACAGTGCAGTGGGACATAGGCTCATGTGGACACAAGAAGTTTTTGTTATTCAACAAAACAGACACGTAAGCAGCACTAATCATTGCAGTGTGGGCAGTGCAAGTAAGCAAACCTGTTGTGATGATGGGACAACCCAAACGACATGCCACTGTAGAGCTGCTGAGCACAGGCAGGCTGAGAGCACTCACCGACCACAGAATGGCAGCTTGGGAGGCAGTTCTTGTTCCCAAAGAGAAGTCAGTGACAACAGTGAGGGAAACTGGAATGAACCCCATAAGCACCTTCTTAATGGGGGGGGGGGGGGTGGAGGGGGAGGGGACACATGAGAGCCAAATGGAAATAGAGCACCAAGAAGAAATCTGTGTGAAGGAGACACCTATGGAATGCAAAGTAAAGGAAATTTTTATAGATGGGTCTTGGAGGTACATAGATGGGCTGTGGTGCAGGGAACAGGTAAGGAATTAGCTGCAGGAACACTGCCAGGAGATTGCTCAGATCAGGTGATGGAACTGATGGCTTCGCGCTATAGTAGGGGCAAATAAGTAAATATATATACAGACAGCACAGGTGCTTTTGGGGTGGTGCATGATTACCTGATAGCATGGGCACTACGAGGATTTGTAACCTCAAAAGTAGCTATTTCCTCAATGTTTCTTTCGATTCTGGTCTATTACATGCTCAGAGGAAAATGATTGAAGGTGGTGGTGGGGGGTGAGGTGGGGTGCAGTCAGTGATCCATCAGCAGCCAGGGCCCAAAGATGCTGGTCTAGAGTGTTTCACCATGTCATTGCTTCAATTGTACTTTAACCAAGCCCTGAATGTACAGACTATTTGGATAGTCTAAAACAAGAGAATAAAGAAATTACTCAAGTAAATGGAAATTAGGTACAGGACTGAATGGTGGATAAGCACAAATGTGTTTAAAATCCCAGAACAACAGAAAGTGGTTTAAAAAAAAAATCAGCTTGAGCAGAGGTGCAAACCACAGGGATAATACTGTATCGAGGGAAGCGAATATATCCTAAATGGGCAGCAGGGAGTTCCAGCCTTCAAACTCTAATTTACTCTTACCTTTAATTCAGAAGGGAGGCAAGGAAAATATTTTCAAATTCAAGTTTGATTGTCATTCAACCATACATGAATACCTAAGAATACAGCTGAGGAAACAGCGTCACACTGGGACCAAGGTCCAAAACATAGTACCAACAGTCACACACTGCACAAGGCACATATAGCACATATAAGACAGCAAGCATATATGAGATATCAGTAAAATACAGCCACACAAAAACTATATGGTCCAAGACCCTGAATCCTTGAATATTACAGCAGCCTGTAATTGAACACAATAAGCTTATCTTCTACTGAGTGAACACTGGGCTATTAGGCAGCACCGACTCCGTTGCATCTCTCCTGGGTGGCTGTAAACAAGCAACACCACAGCTTGAGGCTATGTCCTCATTACGAACAAGGCCACGTTGTCCAACAATAAATCAGTGCATCAGACTTGCAGCATTTCATATTAACAATGTCCAATTGTGCCTTGTGATCAGAAGAAAAGCGATTAATATGATCACTAGCTGTTAGGCTGCACACTGCCTTCCACAACACCAACACCTTTCTGACAACAAGATCAGCACAAAGTCCAAATCCTCCCATTTCACGATCAACGAGCAATTTGTTGATGGGGTAGACCTGCAGTACTTTAAGTTCAAACATTGAGTTAACATCTGAAACATAATGCTTCAAAGGGTACTGACAGTACAGTAGCCTTTCAAAGCGGAAATTGGAGAAAAATGTGTGAGTTTCCACAGAAATGAGCACCATTGAGGAAGTGCTAGGGATGAATGTGGGAATAACGCTAGATTTTTTACAGCTATTACAGGCACAAAGGTGTCTTCTGATTCTCAAGTCCAAGAGGTATATGAAGGCACAGTAACAATCTTTAATAAAGAACTAGGTTTTCTGCTTCGACCAGATAATTAGAAATAATAAAAAAACATATTAAATAGCAGATCATTAACGGAGTTCAAATTTCTCAACTGCCATGAGAAAATTTGAACCAAGGATTTCCTAGCTAGTTAGTCTAGGCTTCTGACCTGCTAACCCAGTAACTAATTATTGCATTGTCTGTCAAGCAAATCACCTAATATGCATCCTGATAGGAGACTCAAACTCCGCTTACTCTTGAGTAAAATACTGTTATAAAATAAGACATTAAAGAGCAGCCTATAATTTATTAATTCCTTTGTTTACTTTCATTGCTTTACAGTGCTGACTAAGGTCACCTGTTTTGTTTTTAATTTTCTCTGAACAAGCTAAGGCAAGACTGAAATGATTACACATGCTGCAGTATGTGCACTTATGCATCTATCTCATCAGATTAGAACAACAGTTTTATCATTTAAAACATTCCTAGTATCTGCAAATGTTGTTATTCCTCAGTATCTGACCAAAATACACAACCATTTTCTACTTTAGGTTTAATATAGGATTATTCTAAGTGGATCGTTAAAAGCATGTTTGATGGGCCAAATAATCTGTTTCTGTGATATATCATGCTGCGACATTATGGCTCTATTTTAGGCAATTTCAAAAGAGATAAACCTGCTACAATTTGGAATGACTAATCTGAAAGAATAGCATGGTTCTATGAATGTGAGGCCAGCTATGGAAAAGGGTAGAGCAAATGTCAGGCACTTTCTGAAACACTGGATAAGCCAAGCAGAAACAGATAATGTTGGAGGTCCGAAATGAACTTGTGGTCCCCAAAGATGTCTGAAAGCTGCTTCATGAGTTGTGCCACTGTGCTCAATCAAACACTTCCTTGATATCAAAGAGAATCCATCTTACCTCATTGTTAAATTCAGCTTGTTAGTCCATGTTTGAATGGAAGGTGTAATAAGATTTGGAGGCAAGCAGTCTTAACAAAACTCAAAATGAGCTTTAGTGACCAAGCTATTGTACAGCAAGTGCTGCTTGATTACACCAATGATGACCCTTTTCACTCTGAGACTATGCATAAGTCTGACATCACTGCATGAAGTATATGAAAATTGTTATGCACATTGTTGTATACCTGACACCTAACAGAGTCTTTTTCCTCTGATTCCCACATATGGATCTGCACGTTAACACCACAAAGGATTAGCAACCTAAATAGGTATATATATATATATATATATACCTTTTTAGAATGGAGATATATATATATAGGCAATTTTCCAGCCTTTTGTGGTTCTACTTACATTTCATGGAAAATTGATCAGACAAATTTCAAGACCCTCAAGGACATAGGAGTGGTTTCCATGGAGATATTTCTGAAATGGCCCAAGAAGAGACTTCTGACCTCAGATTGGTTTCCTCATCTAAAGGAGGCTCAGGAAACAGATAATCATTTCAAAAATTGATGCTTTCTTTTTCTCCAAAAGTCAAGGGAGATTTGTTCCTGGAAATTACATCTAATAGTCAAAGCCTAAATCTTCAGTCTTATTGTTATCTGTAATTGCATTCTTCTTTACAAATAAAAAAATGATGAAAATGCTTACGTGTGTTTCCAATATTTATAGAATAATTCATCTTCATCCTGTTACTTTGGAGGATAATTACGTGAAAGTGTCAAGCTGCAATACCTCAGTAGCAGTGAATGGTGAAAAGGATTTCCACTACTGACCAAGTTTAATTATCTCTCATGGGATTCTAGAGAGAGTACAGCCACTTAGGTCGATCCTGATGGACACATGTCATTTGAACAGAAGATGATGTGTTTGTGTTTCAGCTGGCTGAGATGCTCCATAACTGACAATTTCACTTAGAGGCATTGCCTTTGATGCGCAGAAATAATTCAATTCACTGCTCAGAAATGTTATGCGTACAGTAGGAAATGACTCCTTCAATTTGTGCAACAAAGAAACCTTCTGACAAATGAAAATATTATTAAAAACCAGAAGCAATGTGGAAAGACACCCAGATTCATATCATACTCTTTAGTTATTGTTTTTTCAGTATAGACTCTGGAGAAAGTTACAGACGTTTACATTCTTATTTTGAGAAATTATTGTAAAAGAACTATTTCTCAAAACTCTTTCTTGCTAGAAACAAGAAAGTCATTATACATCACTCTTCAGTGTCTTAATGAATGTGGTCTAGAAATTTACCAGACGTGTAGGCACTCAACAAACAATAATCTCGTTAATGTGGTGCAAGGTAACTTTACACACTTTTCTGTGAAAGATAACATTACATAGTCTTTATTAATGGAGCTTTGTTTGTACTGTGATGTTATTCTCCTAAAGTTCAAGTTGTGCAAAGAGCAGTTCAGCACCTAAAATTTGTCTCCAGTGATATTTTCAGCCACACTGAGTTAAGTAATATCTGGTGCCTTTCACTTATACATTCGGCCCTTCTTATCCGTGGGGGATTGGTTCCGAGACCCCCCGCGGATACCAAAAAATGCAGATGTTCAAGTCTCTTATTTAACCAATTTCAGTGCGGTGGTCTTTACAACCCAGCGGAATCCCAGACTTTATTTAGCAAGTCTCAGTGCAATGGACATCAGGACCCAATGCAGCTCTGAATCCGCAGTGTTTCTGTTCATGAAAATAATCACGATCACGATTGAAAATAAGTTGGAAGCAATAAAGCGATCGGAAAGAGTTGAAACGCCATCGGTCATTACAAAAGCATTAGGCTGCATCAGTCAATGATCAGAACAATTTTAATGGAGCACGTGAAAGGTCCTGCCCCGATGAAAACTACAATTATTACTAAGCAACGCAGTGGTTTAATTATTGAAATATGTGTGTTTCTTAAGTGTTTTATATGCATAGAAAGGTAAAATATGTACTATATACTAAGAAAAACATTTGACTAACTGACCCTAAATAATACCAGATGTACCTGTTCCGACTTCAAATCCGACTTAAAGACGGACTCAGGAACGGAACTCGTTCATAACCCGGGGACTGCCTGTACTTTTAAATCATCTCTGGATTACTTATAATATGTAATACAATGTAAATGCTATGTAAATAATTATTATACTGTATTGTTTAGGGAATGATGACAAGAAAAAATAGTCTGTACATGCTCAAACAACGAGCGCTGGAGATAGAACCTCTGAGTTTTTCTCAGCCGCGGTTGGTTGAATCCGTGCATGCGGAATCCATAGATGAGGGCCGACTGTAATTAAGTGCTTTCACTGTTGATGGAACCTGTGAATAAATGTTAATTAAAGGCCTAACTCAACCTTCTGCATTACATTTCTCAAATCAGCTGACCCAGCAAGGGTTCTCACTACATGACCAGGTGTTTCTGCAGACTCTCCTCAAAAATTCGTGCTCCCAAAAATCCCAGAGGAAGTTATGTAAGCATTGAGGTGGTTCCACTTCATTATATGGGAAATGAATGAGATGCAGGAGAAGCACAGCTGATAAAACAGTATGCAACACCTTGTCCATTCAATCTTGTCAAGAAGCTACTTCCTGCAGGGGAATTGTTTCTGTAGACTACCATCCATAAGGTGATCATCACTCACTTGAGTGAACTCAAAAAACTCAAGAACTAGAGTCTGCACTCGTCACAAAGTCAACAACACCTCCGCTCTCAGAAACTTTGCCCAGGGTACTTTCAGGCTGCTTCTGCTGTTATAAACAGAACTTTCTGCTTGCTTCCTGTCATAGCACAGAAATTAAAAGAAATTGAACTATCATAGCTGGGAGAAATATTTGATCTTTGGTTAACGTGACTCTGTTGGCCCAGCCATCTGGTTCCAGAACTGGGTTCTTCATAGTGCAGAAAGGGCTCTTATGCTCTTACAGATGTTGCTCTGGTAACATCCTGCCAAAAGATCCCCCTGAACAGGGAAGGTGCTTCCTAAATGCATTGCTCTTCAGCAGGTTTTCAGGCTTCTCTGTTACACTTTCTGCTATTCATTGTCAGCATTTCCAACAGCTGGAAAGGTGCTATTTTATTGATATAAGACCCTTTCTGGACTGTTCTCTAAGGACATTTGTTACGAACCCCGTAACTGGGTCACTTACCAGCAAAGATAGAGAGGTCCATTGAAGTCTGATGGTACAATTTTTAACAGTATTTATTGGTAAAAATACACAAAAATATCAATGCAAACATACAGATAATATACGTCATCAATACTAAATCTAAAAGTGTGGGTATAATAATAATCAATAAGAAATAAGCTCTATTGTTGTCTAGGGGATAATGTATTGTCCGATGGAAATATAAAAGTCACTCAGTTCATTCAGGCTGCAGCCTTTGGTTTGAGTCAAGAGAGAGATTTTAGAAACTTGCCAGCTTTTCCTTTTTATGATTTCGATCTTTCAAGAGATCCATTGGTGTGGCCGGTCACTTGTGGCCTCTCCTTTAGCTAAGCCTTCTTCCATGGTGAGGCCCCAATCCCAAGCAAAGGGAAAGGACGCACACAAGTGCCCCACCGGCTGTCGCTATTAAACGCTGTCATGGGATTTCTAGCGTTTTTCCCCATTGTGTCTGAAGGGGTTGTTCCCCAGACACTCTTTTATCCTTACTCACAGGGTCTCAGATGTCAATCAGGTTGGGATGATGCAATCCCTCAACCAGACCACTCTGGTCATCTCCTGAGGGCTTCAATGAATAGTACAGTACTCAGTACACAATTCCGTCTCCAAGAGACAATAGCCGTTATCAATGGTTCCGCCTTGCTGAGGCCAGGACACATTCCAAGCCGAGTGTATTCTGGATGTCTCTCTCTCATTTCCTGGGTCCCAGACCCAAATTAATAGCTATCTTGTGATTCTCAAAAAGGAGGGGACTACATTGTACCTTTCGGCACATTCATAACACCCCCTTCTTTCAAAGCATTTTTACCATCGGTAAAAACGAAGTAATACAGAGTCTTACAGGATTTTAGAATCTAACACAATACAAAAGTTTTTTTTTCACTACAGAGTAATACAGTTATACATTCAATTCAGCATCTAAACAGTTAACGATTACATTGTCATTTCCTTTAATATCTTAACATCTTGTACCTTAATAAAGTCTTGTAGCATCAGACTCCAATTTAATAACCACTTTTTTTTTATTCCTTTTCTTCAGCAAACAAAAACTAAAGAGTTGTGATCTTAGCTTACATGTATACTACAAAAGTTCATGCAAATACTAACCTTTATGGTACTTTCAAACTTAACAGTCAATCTTCCATGGGGTTGTCTTTATTATTCACATGCTTTGTTGAAATTCCTTAAAACCGGATCCTGTTAGTTGAAATGGCATCCCATCAACCCTCGCCGCTTTTCCAGTTAACTCCCACGTGGTGAGCTTCTTTCATAGGAGTTGTTTTAACAACAATGTGTTCCAAACTTAGACCTTTTTCCAAATCTCCACACAATTCTTTAAGTTTAAGCAAGTTGCTAGTTTTCTCTTCAGGACCCTTCATGCTATTAGTTCTCAATTTAAGATCTGCAAGCGATTCCTCTTTGTTCAAACAGCATTTCAAATTCTGCTTTTTCACACCACACTCTTGAATAACAATTGTGTGTGGGGTTCCTTTACATTCCAACTCAAACTGTAATTGATTCGCAGGCAACGTGTTACCAAGCCATTGTCTCTGCAGCCTGGTTGCTGCTTCTGACATCAATCCAGACTTTAAAATTTCTTCATTCAATTTAGGAACTACACTTTTCCCTTTTCCTTCAATAATAAGATTCACATCACCACCTTTTATCTCCTCACTAACTTTTAACACACCTTCGAACACAAACAACTGGGAATTCTCATTTCCCACTATTACCAAGGCTAACCTTTTCTTCACTGAACCAAATCCATCTGACCCACAAGGACTGCATTCCTTTTCAACTGAATCAAATACCTCAGACTTTTTCTGAGCTCCATTACTAGGTTCAGTACCACGTGCATCCACATCTTGAACACACTCAAACGGGACATTTGCCTCTTCCAGGCTTTCAGTACCCATACCCTTTTCAAATTCTAAATTCCCCTGATCCTCCCAGCTACTCTCTGGGCAACTCCCTTCCAGAGTAAACTCAACCCCGCGGGCTGAATCAACCTCATCTGCCAACCCAGCAGACTTCTTCAAGGTAATGGCAACCTTTTCATCTAGGACTGCCCTCATTTCATTATCGGGAACACCTTTAGAATTTTCAACTTCTTCAAACAGTTCTGCCAAACCAGACAGATCATCCATGTCCAACTTTGGACCTTTTAACAGCCTTATCTGTTTCTCATCTTTACTTCGTGCCTCTATAAATTTCCTCCTGGCTAAGGGCAGGACTACCTCCTCTCCCTTACTCTTTTCCACTTTCCTATTCTCCGTTTTACCACCCTCTTGGTACAGGGTCGGTAAAAACGTCTCAGCCAAATCGATACTGGCCTGATTTAAACTGCTCTCATTCTCAGCTGCCTTTCTCGATATGCTGCGAGTGATTGCACATGTGGGGTAGATCATGGAATCTAGGGGCGGGACCTCAACACTTACAGGCTGGCTCGTCAGCTTCATTGCTGACCAAACCTTACCACTGGCTATATCGTTACCAAGAAGGATGTCCTCGTCAGTTCTCGGAAATTCTGATCGCACCCCTATTTCAACTGGTCCAGATACCAGCTCACAATTTATAAGGATCCTATGTAAGGGCAGCGCTTCTGCCCCTTTTCCTATTCCTCTCAAAGCTACCATTCCCGTCTTGCGACCAAAATCCAGTACCTTACTGCTAATCAATGACAGTTCAGCTCCCGTGTCTCTCCAGATCCGCACTGGAACTGGTGTGTCTCCCTCTCTCACAGACATGGTTCCTTTTGACATACATGTCTCAGACCCTTCTCGTACTCTGTCCACCTGGGGCTCTCTCATCGATTTACTGATTACCACAGCACATCCTATAGGGACTGCTGCTTTCCATTTTCCTGTCTCCTTCCTCGGAGCAAGGCACCTACATGCAATATGTTCCCCCTTTCCCCAATTAAAACAGGTCAAGCCAGGACCTCTCCTGCCGTCTTGCCCCTCTTCCTCAATCTTACCACTAGCTCCCGGCGGGACCTCTGCCTCAGCCAGTGGGCTTTCTCTACCGTTCCCACGGTCTCTCTGGTAACTTATATTCGAGGAAAACTTTGTCTTGTGGTTTAGGGCATATTCATCTGCGAACCTAGCAAATTCGGAGAAGGACTTATTCGGCTTCTCAGTCAAATACATCCGGATATCATCCGAAACACAACCTTTAAATTCCTCAATCAGAATTAACTCCCTGAGACACCAAAAATCTTCGTCCACTATTTCTGCTGCACACCAACGATCCAAGAGCACACCCTTCTCATAGGCAAACTCGGTATACGTCTGATTCCACCCTTTCTTTAAATTCCTGAACTTCTGTCTATAGGCTTCAGGTACCAATTCATATGTCCAAAGAATGGCCTCCTTTACTTTCTCATAATTCTCAGACTCTTCCTCCTCCATGGACAATGCCGCATATGCCCATTGTGCCTTCCCTTTTAACACACTTTGTAACAATGCCACCCACTGATCTCTGGGCCACTTCTGACTCACTGCCACCTTTTCAAAATGCAAGAAATAACTATCAACATCTGTTTCCTCGAACTGAGGTACTAACCTCAACTCCCGACTAACATTAAACCGCTCCTCTCAGTCTGACCCTTGAGCTCTTCACTCTTGCCTTAACTTCTCCATCTCCAAATCATGTTGCCTCTGTTTCTCTTTTTCAGCTGCTTCCTGCTGTTTTAACTGAATTTCATGCTCGCTTTGTTTCTCAGCTCTTTCCTGCTCTTTTTCCTTTCCGGCTCTTTCCTTTTCTCTCTCGGCCCTTTCTTTCTCTTTCTCGGTTCTTTCCTTTTCTTTTTCAGCTGCTTCCAGCTGCTTTAATTTAATTTCATGTTCCAACCTTAATTTCTCCAACTCTAACTGAGCCATCCCACTAACTGGTACCTTTTCAGGGATATTTTCCAATACATCAGCTTAAAACACATTCTTCACAATATAATACTGAGTTATGGCCCTCCATACCTCGTGCTTTTTCATTGACAACCTCACTTCTGTGAGGTTTAGTCCTTTCACAATATTTATCAATTCCGACTTTGTGGCCGCTAGCGCCTCCAGAGTCGGGTTTTCTATAAATTTATTCATGTCCATCTTTGCTGGTTTCCCGTCTGGCTACCCGCGCAACCAGATCCAAGTTTGGCCTTACAATCCCAATTCACTGGCCCTCCAATTTGGTATCAAATCTCGAGATGAGATCCCCAAGTTGTTACGAACCCCGTAACTGGGTCACTTACCAGCAAAGATAGAGAGGTCCGTTGAAGTCTGATGGTACAATTTTTAACAGTATTTATTAGTAAAAGTACACAAAAATAATATCAATGCAAACATACAGATAATATACGTTGTCAATACTAAATCTAAAAGTGCGGGTATAATAATAATCAATAAGAAATAAGCTCTATCGTTGTCTAGGGGATAATGTATTGTCCGATGGAAATATAAAAGTCACTCAGTTCATTCAGGCTGCAGCCTTTGGTTTGAGTCAAGAGAGAGATTTTAGAAACTTGCCAGCTTTTCCTTTTTACGATTTCGATCTTTCAAGAGTTCCATTGGTGTGGCCGGTCACTTGTGGCCTCTCCTTTAGCTAAGCCTTCTTCCATGGTGAGGCCCCAATCCCAGGCAAAGGGAAAGGACGCACACGAGCCCCCCACTGGCTGTTGCTATTAAACGCTGTCACGGGATTTGTAGCATTTCTCCTGGTGCGTCTGAAGGGGTTGTTCCCCTGACACCCTTTTATCCTTACTCACAGGGTCTCAGATGTCAATCAGGTTGTGATGATGCAATCCCTCCCTCAACCAGCTCACTCTGGTCATCCCCTGAGGGCTTCAATGAATAGTACAGTACTCAATACACAATTCCGTCTCCAAGAGACAATAGCCATTATCAATGGTTCCACCTTGCTGAGGCCAGGACACATTCCAAGCCATGTGTATTCTGGATGTCTCTCTCTCATTTCCTGGGTCCCAGACCCAAATTAATAGTGATCTTGCAATTCTCAAAAAGGAGGGGGCTACTTTGTACCCTTCGGCCCCTCAGAGTTGTGGCACATTCGTAACACACTACAGAAGTCAATCACACATTTTGAATTTAATTATTTTTAAATAGGTTTTCAAAACTGTTCTTTTTCTTTACAAATTTGTATCATTTCATTGTACAAACACAGCTCTGTGCAAAATTTATAATAAGAGAAACAAAATCATGAAATTTGTGATATTTCCAGTGCTCTCAAGCAATATAAGAAGCCAAATTACATGAAGACAAAAGAGAGAGCAGATGATGGAATCTGGAGTAACAAACCATTTACTGGAGCAACAACAGGCCAAGCAGAATTTGTTGGGTGGGAGATTATTTTAGGTCTAAACCCTATATCAGACTGAAGCAATTCTCTGGAGCATGCATCAGCTTTTTCTTGAGCTTCAATCCACCTCCATTTTACATTCTGTGGCAGTAATAGATCATAAAATCAAAAGACAGAAGCAAAATTAGCCCATTTGTCCTATCATTCAATCATTGTGGACCCTTCTCTTCCCCCTCCTCAGTCCCATTCCCTGGCCTTCTCCCCATAATCTTTGATGCCATGGCCAATCAAGAACCTATCAATCTCCACCTTAAATACACCCAACCATCTGGTCTCCACAGTTGCCTGTGATAACCAATTCACCACACTCCTGCTAAAGAAATTTCTCTGCATCTTTGTTTTAAATAGAAGCCACTCTACCCTGAGGCTGTGCCTTCTTGTCCTGTTCACCCCCACATGGGAAGCATCCTTTCCACATCTACTCTGTCTAGGCCTTACAAAATTTGAAGTGTTTCAATGAGATTCCCCCTCATCCTTCTAAATTCCAGCAAGTACAGACACAGAGCCATCAAACGTTCCTCATATGATAACCTTTTCAATCATGGAATTATATTTGTGTACCTCCTCTGAACCCTCTCCAATGCCAACACATCTTTTCTTAGATAAGGAGCCCAAATCTGTTCAGAATACTCAAGGTGAGGCCTCACAAGTGTGTTCTAAAGCTTCAGCATTACATCCCCATTCTTATATTCTAGACCTCTTGAAAAAGAGACCCACCTCCTACCAATTAGCCCATGCTCTAACCATGCCAGTAACTTTCTTGTAATACCATTTGCTCCTAACTTGGTAGGCAGTCTTATGTGTGACACTTTACAAAGGCCTTCTGAAAATCCAAATATACAACATCCACTGCATCCCCTTTATCTATCCTGTGTATAATCTCTTTAAACAATTCCAACAGTTTTGTCAGGCAAGATTTTCCTTTAAGGAAACCATGATGATTTCATCCTATCTTGTCTTGTGTCACCAAGTACTCCATAATCTCATCCTGAACAATTGACTACAAATTCTTCCCAACCACAAAGGTCAGACTAACAGGTCTATAATTACCTTTATGCCACCCCCCTCCTTTCTTAAAGAGTGGAGTGACATTGGCAATTTTCCATTCCTATAGATAGAGAGCATTCCATGATAGAGACCAATGATTCTTGAAAGATCATTACAAATGCCTCCATAATCTCTACTGCTACCTCTTTCAGAACCCCAGAGTGCAGTTCTTCTGGTCTGGGTGACTTATGAACCTTTAGGTCTTTCAGCTTTTTGAGCACTTCTCTCTTGTAATATTAATTGTACTCACTTCTCTTCCCTCACACCCTTCAACACCAGGTAGACTGCTAATGTCTTCCAAAGTGAAAGTTGATGCAAAATACTTATTTAGTTCATTTGTCATCTCCTTGACCCCCATTATTATTTGTCCAGCCTCATTTTCCAGCAGTCCTATATAGTAGAGCCAAGAGAATGCTGGATTTTGCAAGAATTTATTAAAATATATCAACAATACTAGATAGGCCTTAACATTAGTTACAATTGTTGCTGTAGTTGACACAATGTGCACTTGCAGGCCCGGACCCACATGCGAGGAATAGCAGGCACTGTGCGTCACAACAGTTGCTGGCACCCACTCAACCCAGGTACAGAGGAAGATATTCACAGGAAGCACTGGCAATGACGCAATCCCAGGAGCAGAGAAATGGCAGACTCCCCATGAAGAGATAGAAACAGGAGGTTAGACACTGTAACACCAACAGAGCCTTGGCTGAATGACTGAGTAACAAATCATTCTATTCAAAACAATGGCTATGCTAAAGCACTAAACGAGAGTCCTATTCAAATAGTCATAGGATGCCCAAAAAGCCATTCCAATCACAATTAACTTGACAATATTAAACCGGCAGCACAAGTGGTTATTGACTCTAGTTAAGATAATAATTAGTAAATATAGGTGCTTGAGAAAGCTTGGAGCAGATGACAGCAGGAGCATTGGTAATAGCCTTCTCCTTTTCTTAAACGGACTGAATTTTAACATTGATGAAGTGTTCAATGCCCTGCACTTACACTGCCAGGTAAGTACACTTACTTCTCTTTAAATAAAGTTCTGCCTCTCTAGTCTGCTGTGTATTTCTTCCACAGAGTGTCCCAAGGGTCCTATAACCAGCACATCGTCCAAATAAGCAGCAGCTCAGGGAATGCCTGCAGAAACTCTTCCATGATATTGAGAGGTGCAGGGGAAATGCTGAAGGATGGCTGATTATACATGGGCAAACCTTTCTGTATGTTCCTTGGACAAGATTAACGGTCAGTCTCTAACCTTAATATATTGTGATGGATTCTTCAGGCTTTAACATTGGCACAATGGGAGGCGTCCATTCAGAGCAGTTAATGGGTTCAATTACTTCCTGTCTAGAAAACCTGTCAATTTCTGCCTCCAGATTTACTTTCATTGCATTAGGCACTGTCCTTGGCAGAAGAATTATAGTGGAACATTAGGGACTTGCATTAATTTTGGCTTGGGCACGGTTCAAAATGCCCAGTTTATCTTTGCAGACTTTTTTTTTGTCTCTTCCTGAAATGTTCCAACCTGACACATCTTAATGTGATGAATCCAGGCGAATTTCAGCCTACTTCCTCCCAACAGATCTGGTCTGGAGCCTGCAAATATTACCATTGGTAATGTTGTAACTTGACTTTGATATTTCATTGTTAGATCAATTATTCCACCTACTTCAATGCTCTCAAAGGGTGTCAGTTTTCAGATTAAGATGTAGCTTTTCTTTTAAAGTTCAGATGTAATATCTTCTGGACTCCCAAGTGCATACTCAGTCTGCTTCATTGTAGTATCACATCCAGAGTTCAGCTCACATTTCAGGAATGTAATCAGTCACATGATGCTTAATTAATTATTAGATAACAATGTTCTTTTTTTTTAGAAAACTAGAATTCCAAGTGGCCTGAGCTTGTTTTATGAAGTTGTCTTCCCTATATTTCCACTTGCACACTCAAATGCATTTAGTTTCACATGACTGTGCTTTAGTTATTTCCCATGATTGTTATTACCATTTCAGGATAGCACACTTAGTCTTTTTTGTCCCTGCATAACATCACCTCCCTCCTTTGAAAGCCTTCATAAATAATCTCCCTCTGCTATGCCTCCAAATCAACCCAGTGAACCCCACCTCCTTTCCCTGTCACCCTCAACCTATTTCACCTCTGCTTTACACAAAGCTTACAAGGGTTTAAAATGCATAAATTGCTGACCTTCAACTGAAAATTTATGGTGCAGTATTGAGGAGTGTTGTGTAAATATAGAGTTAAATATGCAAATCTCATAAAGGCAACATTGATGAACCCCATCAAGCTCGCATGAGGTAATATCTGGGTGCTGCAATTGAATGGTTTAGATGATCAGTTCCTTTACACAGTAACGAGAAGTCAATTACCTCTGCAGATTAAAAGCACTTTACCACAAATTAATGGTTTTGCAGTAAAGTGCTTTTAATGCAAAGCAATGAACTATCATGCGGAAGTCATGTTTTATTGTTCAGGCTTTTGGAATACTGTGTGATCTCAGATTCATAAGGTATGGAAACAGGCCATTTAACTGTCTGAATTTTTGCCAACCATCAAGCACCCTTTTACACTACATTAGTCCCATTTGTTCTCCCCTCCTCCCCGTAAAAGCCCCTAGACTCTACCCACTCCACTCACAATAGGAGCAATTATGGTGGCTAAGGAACCACAGTTTTGGAATGTGGAAGATAATTACAGCACCTAAGGGACAATCCACAAGGTCACAGGCAGGATGTAGAAACTCTGCACAGATTATTCCATTGTTTGGGATCAAACCTGGTTTGCTGGAGCTGAGAGGCTGTGCTTGCGTAACTGTGGGGAACACTATGTCCTACTTATACTAATTACTATAGATCTGAATGTTCAATGGTCTGCTTAAATATGGATTATGAGATACTGAGATAAATTAACAGAAAACATCAAAACTACGCTCTTAGCTTTACATCTCTGAGCACAAAAAGTAATGAACCAATACAAGGGGAGAAAGCTGGAAAACAGATAATATACCAAGCATCATCTTTAAACAGAAAACATAGAACAAGACTTAGGCTACATCCACACTAGACCAGATAACTTTGAAAATGTTGGTTTCGCGTAAAAACGATAGGCATCCACACTATGTGTTTTTTAAAAATCTCCATCCACATTGAAACGGAGATTTCGTTGAATCTCCTCCGACAGCGCTTGCGCAGGACACCTACCGAAAACAAGCAACATGTTTGGCTCTTGCGCAAAAAGATTTAACAGTTTAAAAAAAAACAAACTCTGAAGCGTATGGAGGCAACTGACAGGGAGTTCACAGACTGTATGACCTGGCTGATGACAGACATTGAAAAACTGACTAACTCTGTTACATTAATAAAACACCTTGTTAAATGTGTAAAACATGTCTGCATCGGTATTATCTTGCATTTCCATACAATGTTACATTAGGCTGTTACATATCTATTGTCAGAGAAGTACTTGCATAAATAGGTAAACCACCTTCATATGAGCAAGGACAGGAAACAGGGCAAAGTGAGTAAAGTTATTTATTCGGTAAGTTATGGGTCAACTTATTTGGTGAGTACAGTTATAACTCTTCTGGCTTCAGTCTCGTTGTCGTCTGTTCTGAAATTTGTTAGGTTGTGTTGAAGAAAACAATGAAACGGTGCGTTGTCATCTAACAGCGTTTTCAGAAGTCTCTAGTTACCCCGTCCACACTGATCCGCCCGAGCAGTATTTTCAAAAGTACCACCCTGGAAAGCGTTTCTGAAAAGCTCTGGTACTGGGAGACGAAAATGTCGTTTTAGTGTGGATGGAGGGTAAAAATGAAGAGAGAAAGCTTTGGTTACGGGTTTATCCGGCGTAGTGTGGACGTAGCCTTAATGCTTTGGTCTGTTTCTTTATTGTGAAACATTTGCACCTACTTCATGTCTGCAGATTTCCTCTTTAACACCCTGGTGAATCTGTCAGAGAAATACATCTTCAGCTGCTGCAGAATCAGTTGTACTTATGCCCTCAGATTCATGTTATACAATGAGCAAAACTTCAAAATAACATTAAAAAGATAATTAAATAATTATACAATCATAGGTACTGTAAGGCAGCCTTAATCTAGAAATATAATGTATGTTTAATATGTTCCCAATATCCAAACCCATCCATCCAGTCTGTGGTGGCCAGTGCTATCATGTTTGCTGCTGTGTGCTGGGGCAGCAGGCTGAGGGTAGCAGACACCAACAGAATCAACAAACTCATTCGTAAGGCCAGTGATGTTGTGGGGGTGGAACTGGACTTTCTAATGGTGGTGTCTGAAAAGAGGATACTGTCCAAGTTGCATGCCATCTTGGACAATGTCTCCCATCCACTCCATAATGTACTGGTTAGGCACAGGAGTACATTCAGCCAGAGACTCATTCCACCGAGATGTAACACTGAGCATCAAAGGAAGTCATTCCTGCCTGTGGCCATCAAACTTTACAACTCCTTCCTCGGAGTGTCAGACACCCTGAGCCAATAGGCTGGTCCTGGACTTATTTCCACTTGGCATAATTTACTTATTATTATTTAATTATTTATGGTTTTATATTGCTATATTTCTACATTATTCTTGGTTGGTGCGACTGTAATGAAACCCAATTTCCCTCGGGATCAATAAAGTATGTCTGTCTGTCTGTATATACTGCAGGGTGATATCTTAGTTCCAGATCATGATTGCCTCAGATCATAGAACTGTCCATCTCAGCACAGGCCCTTTAGCCCACTATGTTATGCTGAACTTCAATCTACACCAAGATCAATCTAACACTTACCTTCCAAATAGCCCTTCATTTTCTTTCATTCATCTGTCAAGCTTACTCCGAGTCTCCACCCAGTAACAGGAGTCACCTGTCACTCGATTCCAGCTCATCATCTGCAGCCTATTTAAACCCAGCTCTCATCTGCCCATCCTCCCCTTCTTACCCCATCCCTGACATATTTAGTTGTTTGCCTGTTCTTCATCTCCCTCTGGTGCTTCCCCCCACCCACCTTTCTTTCTCCCGAGGCCTCCTGTCCCATGATCCTTTCCCTTCTTCAGCTCAGTATCACTTTCACCAATCACCTTTCCAGCTCTTAGCTTCATCCCACCCCCTTCAGTCTTCTCCTATAATTTCTCATTTCCCCCTCCCCCACCACTTTCAAATCTCTTACTATCTTTCCTTTCAGTTAGTTCTGACGAAGGGTCTCGGCCTGAAACGTCAACAGTGCTTCTCCTTATCGATGCTGCCTGACCTGCTGTGTTCCACCAGCATTTTGTGTGTGTTGTTGTTCTCATTCGCCGTCCTTGTTTGCCCGCATGAACTAGCTAGCCTCAGCTAGTTGCTCCTAGCCTTCAGTTACATTGTTGGCTTGTTACATTAAGCATCTGTTCCCTCTTGTGGTTCCAAGAGGCTTGTTATTTTGCAGTTCATTATTAAAGTGATGACTTACTGAAAATTGTCTCTGTTGCACTGCTTTTTTGTTCAATCCTCCTCTACATTTCCTGACAGGATTGATGAACCCCCAACTGACCTAGTAGAGTTTGCTCACCTGAAGGAAGTCATTAGCCATAACGAGTACACGATTCAAAAGCAGCAGAAGACCACCAACCATGAAGGTTCTCAGTCATTCAGGTCATTGTCTATCACGCAGTAATAAACCAAGGAAAATGGACAGGAATTGACAATTTGCTTATGGCTCACAACCAACACTCTGTCTTGTTACAGCAACCCCGTGGCAGTCAACCTCCTCCCTTGAAGCTCCAGATTCCAGTGCCTGTATGCTTCAATGAAACCCAAAACATGCAGAAACTTCCTGCCTTGCACTTCAAGCTGCAATCTACTCCATATTCTACAGACTGAGCCAAGATCGCCTTTGTCATCCCTCTCTCTCGACTGCATGCTCTCACCTGGACCATGGCAAACTGTGACAATAAAAACCAATAAACATGAGGAGTTCTTCGCTGAGATGTGGCGGGTTTTCAACCAGCCAGGAAGTAGCAGGGAGGCGGCAGATCAGATACTGAAGATTTATGCTCATTTCTGGAGAACACTATGGAATTCAGGACACTTGTGGCAGAGTGCAGCTGGAATGCAGAAGCACTGCTAATCTGTTACCATCACAGCCTTTCAGAGCGCTTGAAAGATGAACTGCCTACCCGGGAGATCCCCACTGATCTTGAAATCCTCATCACTCTGGCCCTCCAAATTATGGAACAACTTCCAGATCACTGGCCAGTGTTGAGTTCAGTATTGAGTAAATTTATTGAAATGAAAGAAAAATGTTTCTTTGTTGTTTAGGCATTAATAGTGGTAACAGAGAATGGTCTCCAACTGTAGGATCCTGCCAGCATTTGATGAGAGCAAGTCTTAAGAAAGGTGTAAAAATGAAATTGGAATATGGACTTTGGTTACAGAACTGGAGAAGAAGAAGCAAGCCTGGACTGTTGCTTTGTCACTTTCAGGAAGAGCAAAGAGAGATCCCGATGGGAATTCTGGTGGAAGACTTGAACAAAGATGATGGTATGAATACATTAATGTTCATTGATAAGGTTTGGATATATGAGGCATAATCAGACTTTGACAAAATTTACAGAGATAATTCTAAAAATATTTGATTTTGATCAAAAGTACAGTTGTATGCATAAATACAAAATGGAACTCCTTGATGCTGTATTAGCTTTTCAGTTGTTGAATACTGTTTGTCTAAACATAAAGGACAGACACCTAGCATTAACTGGATATACAGAACATACGTTTGCATCTATGAGATCAGCACTGAAGAGGATTTTTGGAGAAAAGGCTGCTAAGACAACAGTTTTAATTCGTTTGAGTCAGGAAACAGCATACTTCACTGAGCAGAGAAGAGTATAGCAATTGCATATCCAAGAGGGGTCAGACAAGGGTACCATTACCTGGCACAAATCCAAGAAACAAGTACGGTAGGAGATCGAGACGTGCCGTCTGTCAAACTATTTACCACTGGGCAAGAAACTGTCTGCACAGAACCGAACAAATTAAGCTAACTGAAGAAAATAAAATCCGAAGATGTAAAAGAGTGCCATATCACACTGTTTGCAAAGGAATCACTTGCTGATGCAAAGATTTTGATGATAGAATCTCTACGATCTGCTGTTATTGATACAGCATGCACACACAATGTGTTTTTTTTAAAAGGCTTGAAAGCTATGTAAGTGAACTAAACAGGAATGAAATGCAGAAACTGGTGAACACAGATACAGCTAGTAACAAAACATTCAAGTTTAGAGATGGAAAAAGATTGTACATTCCACCAAAAGAGTAAAAATTCACTCAAAAATAGGCAGAGAAAAAGTTACATTGAAACAGAAGTGGTACTAGTGGTACTTTCATCATTCTTGAGTAAAATTTCTCTTTAAATTGGAGTGAATGGGGTAGGAAACACATTTCAGCACTACGACCATCAAGGAAGATTTTCTCTGAAGCAGAGTGTTCAGAGAGAATTTGAAGAGCACTGAGTGCACAGGTACATCCTACAAATGACAAGTATGACATGGGGACAAAGTATATTACAAAAGAGCAAACCATACAGTATGGAAAGGTTTTGGAGTTGCCATTGGTCATGATGGAGTTGTGGTATGCGTGAGACATGGAGGTACAAATGTGAGAATGCGTCATTCCTAACTACATAAAACACAAAATGAAGATCATCAGAACTCTGTGGAGAATGCCACAGAAAATAAAACACATTTACCTGCCACAAGGTCACATAGCATAGACAGGGATGAGGAGAATACAGCTAAGGACTCAAAAGAGTTGTTCAACAGTGGCACAGGCAGTGTGGAGGAGAGCACAGTTAGGGACTTAATAGACTTGCCTGAACAGAAATTACCATAAGTGCAACATCAGCATGGAAGATTCAATTTTAAAACAAAACGAACTGTGACATTTGTAGACCAAGACACTGATATCTCATACAAATCTGAAATATTAGGATGAGCAGGTAAATCCACTGGAAGAAACAAGTAAGTTGGTACATCTTGAATTAACAAGAACCAGTCATTATCGCTGGCATTGCAAGGTCAATTTACATGTTATGTGTAGACAGACTTCATACTGAATCAAGTATCGATCAGGGTGGATCATCTGAGGAATGTCAAGATGGAGGTCCTAGTAACTAAAGACATGTTGTTTGAATCTGCTAAACAGGATGAAATCTGTTGGAGAAATTATGGAGTGTTTGAGGAAGCCAGAGATATTGGCCAAATGACAAAGTCTAGAAGATGGGTGTGCACCCTGAAAGAACCCAAAAGCACTGCTGGTGACTAAAGGTTTTGAGGAACTGAACAGAAAGGAACTCTGTAAAGATTCACCAAAATGTGCATCAGAATCTCTCTGATTACTTCTCTCAGTGATGTGTCAAAAGCATTGGTAACCCTATTGCATGGACGTAAAATCTGCATTCCTACAGGGAATAGAGCTGTCATGTGCCATATACATTGAACCTCCCCCCTCCACTCCCACTGCTTGAAGCCAGAAGTGAAGGAACACTGTGAAAACTCAAAGTATGTGTATGGTCTAGCAGCTGCTGCTGGTATAAAAAGGTCAAGGAAATAATGTTGAAAACAGGTGGAAAGATGACACAAGTGCATCTAGGTATTTTTCATTGGTAAGGTTCAAATATGTAATTGAAGCACTTGCCTGTCATGTAGATAACTTTATATGGGGAGGATCACAAAATTTTGCCACAACAGTCATCTTTCAGTTAGTTAACCTTTCAGGTTGGGCATGAGGAATGTGACAGATCCTGCTATGCAGAGATAGACATCCTTGCTGTTGATAGAAGAGTGCAATTGCACCAAGAAAGCAATGTCAGGAATTTTCAGACAATCCTCACGTGCCACACAACGGCATGCACCCCTCAGTGAAGCTGAAGCTGAGCAACTTGGGTCAGAGATAGGTCAGATCTATGGGTGGTAAGGCAGAGCAGACCTGATGTTATGTTTGATGCCTGCAACTTGGTATTCAGTGCAAAAAATGCCACAGTACAAACTTTACATGAGGCAAACAACATAGTGCACAGACTTTGTAGCGTTCTCGCTCGGGTGTAACTGAAACGCCGAATTAAACGCCGAGATAAACCACAGTCAATGAAACAAGGTCGCAGTAAGATTAACCATTTACTGTTCACTCTTCACATTAACATGGTGAAAACTGTTGATAAAATAATACAAGATTGATACAGTATTTGTTCCCTTCTTGATATCACATTTCCATTGTAAATACTTCTGAAAGTAACTATAACTACATTACATTAAAGTGCAGTATACAGGCAGAGTTTACCTACGGCATTGACTACTTTAAATACACTTCAATGCAAACTATCCGCAACTCTTTAACTAACGAAAACATAAACATTATCGACCGTCGTTACTTTTAACAGGATCGGCGTTAACATCTTAGTTCAACATATCGATTATCTATTAACTTACAACGTTGCTCTCACTGTGATTTCTAATGCTTGCAAAACAACTCCTGCTCGGGTCTGCCTCATGGTGAGCCCCCACCCTCGTGTCGATCTCAAACCGGTATTTTCCCACAAGACGCGGCGAAACCTGATGTGACGTCATCGCATGCCGATATATTTTACAGGCAATGAATATACTTTAAACACTTCTAATTCTAACTAGAAAATACTAACAAATGAATTACTAAGCGAAAATATTATAAACTAAATAACTGCCATAAAGGCAACACAGACTTTAATCTGAAAAGGTAGTCTTAACGTTTCAACAGCTTGATACCCCACTTGGAAATCTTCCTCGTGGTACTAAAGGGGGACATTTTATTGCACTGATGAGAGAAGAGTGAAGATTTTCACCTCACTATTGGCAATCAAAAAGAATCTGAAGAATTGTACAGAGTACACTGGCAGGAGAAACCCTTGCAAGGTTCAGATCTTCTCCCTGATCATCTGGGACCTTGAGAACAGATTCTTTTCCCCAATCATCTCCAATCTTAAGGGAACCCCTACAACATGAGCCTGCACTGACTGACACACCTAACAGTCGGATATACGTACCAGAGGCCGTGTGTTAGAGGCACTTTGATAGGTTCACTTCTCACCCCTCTTTAGCCATCCAGGCACACAATGGACTCTGGATGTACTGAACGCTGATTCTGGTGGCCCATCAAGATTGGAAACACTTATCAATTTGTCACTGCCTGCCCTCAATGTGCCCAGTCCAATTCCTTCAACTAGTAGCTCTCTGAGCTCCTGTGACCACTACGGGTCCCTCAATGCCCATGGTCACACATCACCATGGACCTCATCACAGGTTTGTCCCTTTCCAATGGGGCTACGATAAACCTGACAGTGGTGAACCGGTTCTCCAAGTGGCACACTTCATTGTCCTACCAAAACTTCCATCAGCCCCTGAGGCAGTTCATCTGGTTCTCCAACATGTAGTTTCCACAGCTTCTGTGGGGACATCGTATCAGATAGATACCCACAATTTTTTTCCAGCTTCATTCAAGGGTCTGCTCCCCCTCTGCACCTGAGTGAGTTTGTCCCTAGCTATCATTGGCAGACCAATGGTCAGTCAGAAAGAGATCATCAGCAAGGAGGGAAGTTTCTGTGATGCTTCATCTCCACATGAATGAAGTATTTGCTCTGGGCCAAACTATCCCACAATCTATACATACCTTCACTCATTGAAGTGCTTCTTGGCTACCAACCCCTGTTGTTCCCCAGAGGACCCAACAGTCGGGATTTTGTCCACCAGGGCCTTGGTTCACTGCTGCCAGAATGCTTGGAAGAGAGGGCTATCTTGTCTATCAAAAGAAAATTGATCCATTTTATAGACACTCTTAATCTTGCAAAGTTGATTTCCAGAATATTTTAGGATTGATATAAAATAGTCCAGCTGCTATGGTGAATTTCAGTTCAAGCCCTCTGGATTATTCATCCAGGCTTTTGGTTGATAAGTACACCAAATATTTAAACACCGTACTCCTATTTCTCAGAGAAAATGAACCTTAAAAATATGTTTGCAATTTCCAAAGACTCAGGATCTGGTTAAATTTGCAAAGGGAATAGCACCAAATGTTTTCTGCAGATGATGATTAAGTACAAAGCTATTTCGAGGGAAATAGGCTGTGTAGAAATACTTCAAGTGGAAGAGACAGATGCTTATACAACTGAGAAAACTCCATGACAGCCAGCCATGCTAGTTACATGTCCAACTTTAACACTCAAATGTATTATGTCCAGATACTTAACCCTGTAACTGTTTCGACTTTTATATTTATGTTGGCCGAGAAACTTGAATTTTATTCCTGCTGCTTTATTAAAAAATATCATATTGTGAAGTCTATTTGAGAAGGTCAACTCTTTTAGGAATCCACTTAATCCAATGGAGCATCCAGTAAGGCTCTGAAGACTTGTGCCGAACAACTGGCAGGTGTATTCATGAACATTTTCAAATTCTCATTCCCACGGTCAGAAGTTTCCACCTGCTTTAAGAAGGGCAACAATTATACCAGTGCCCAAGAAGAGTAGTGTGATTGCCTTAATGATACTTGTCTAGAAGCACACGCATGTATGGTGATGAAGTGCTGTGAGAGATAGGTCATTGGCTAGTATTAACTCCTGTCTCAGCAAGCTACTGCATGGACCTACTGAAATTTGCCTATCACCACAATAAGTCGACGGCATATGCAAACTTAATGGTTCTTCACACAGCCCTAGATCACCGAGGTTAACAAATTTCATGACATATGTCTGTGATATTAAACCTGATTCTGATTCTGGCAGGCTATACACTTTTAAAGTTTCACCATGTCACTCATTACAAAAAAAGAAACCTAAATGTAAAATGATAGGGGATTGCAGTAAATGATCATACAAAATATACAGCAGTGAAAGAGATCAAATTATTCATATTGGAGTGTAGGATTCATTGAAGCCTCTCCCAGTTTTCAATAGTTTCATTTAATATCAGAAATGTACACTGTATACAACCTGAAATTCCCGTTCTTCACAAAACATCCATGAAAAAAGAAGTGTGCCCCAAAAGAATGAGTGACAGTAAAAAGGTTCTCTGGTCCCGTCCTGATGAATGGTCTCTGACCGAAACGTCAACTGTTTACTCTTTTCCATAGATGCTGCCTGGTCTGCTGAATTCCTCCAGCATTTTGTGTGTGTTGCTTTAGATTTCCCGCATCTGCAGGTTTTCTCATGTTTGTGAAACTTTAAATGCTGGTGTTGCCGGAAGTGTCCATCTTACCTTAGTGTTCATCCAAAACTGTACCACGGGCTACCTCAGAATTGGCCTGTTTAAGGAGCATTTCAGGGCTTCCACTAGATACCATTTGGTGTCTGCACCAGCTGATAATAACAGCACACACAAAATGCTGGTGAAACACAGCAGGCCAGGCAGCATCTATAGGAGAAGCACAGTCGACGTTTCGGGCCGAGACTCTTCGTCAGGACTAACCGAAAGGAAAGATAGTAAGAGATTTGAAAGTAATGGGGGGGAGGGGGAAATGCAAAATGATAGGAGAAGACTGGAGGGGGTGGGATGAAGCTCAGAGCTGGAAAGGTGATTAGTGAAAGTGATACAGAGCTGGAGAAGGGAAAGGATCATGGGACGGGAGGCCTCAGGAGAAAGAAAGGGGGGTGGGGGGAAGCACCAGAGGGAGATGGAGAACAGGCAAACGACTAAATATGTCAGGGATGGGGTAAGAAGGGGAGGAGGGGCATTAACAGAAGTTAGAGAAATCAATGTTCATCCCATCAGGTTGGAGTCTACCCAGACAGTATATAAGGTGTTGTTGTTCCTCCAACCTGAGTTTGGATTCATTTTGACAATAGAGGAGGCCATGGATAGCCATATCAGAATGGTAATGGGACATGGAATTAAAATGTGTGACCACTGGGAGATCCTGCTTTCTCTGGCGGACCGAGCGTGGGTGTTCAGCGAAGCGGTCTCCCAGTCTGTGTCAGGTCTCACCAATATATAAAAGGCCACACCGGGAGCACCGGATGCAGTATACCACACCAGCCGACTCACAGGTGAAGTGTCGCCTCACCTGGAAGGATTGTCTGGGGCCCTTAATGGCGGTGAGGGAGGAAGTGTAAGGGCAGGTGTAGAACTTGTTCCGTTTACAAGGATAAGTGTCAGGAGGGAGATCGGTGGGAAGGGATGCGGGGGACGAGTGGACAAGGGAGTCGCGTAGGGAGCGATCCCTGTGAAAAGCAGAAAGATGGGGGGGGGAGGAAAAAATGTGTTTGGTAGTGGGATCCCGTTGGAGGTGGCGGAAGTTACGGAGAAGTATACGTTGGACCTGGAGGCTGGTGGGGTGGTAAGTAAGGACAGGGAGAACCCTATCCCGAGTGGGGTGGCGGGTGGATTGGGTGAGGGCAGCTGTGCAGGAAATGGGAGAGATGCATTTGAGAGCAGAGTTGATGGTGGATGAAGGGAAGCCCCTTTGTTTAAAAAAGTAAGACATCTTCTTCGTCCTGGAATGAAAAGCCTCATCCTGAGAGCAGATGTGGCGGAGACGGAGGAATTGTGAGAAGAGGATAGCCTTTTTGCAAGAGACAGGGTGGGAAGAGGAATAGTCTAGGTAGCTGTGAGAGTCTGTAGGCTTATAGTAGATATCAGTAGATAGGCCGTCATGGGGCAGATAGAGTATAAACCTAGCATACGAAAAGCACCCGTAATCTGTTTCTTTGGGGACTAGGTTGCAAATGGTGCCATGGAAACAGTGAACATGTGTTGCAGTGACAGAGAGAGACTGAATGCATACTTTAGGTAAGTATTTATAACCAGGTGTAACTTAAATGGTTTACTGAATATTTAGTGTTTGGCTTGCCCTATAAATAAATGGTTAATTTACTTATTGGCAGTGAGAATCTTATGTCCCTTCTCACCAAACCTGTGGACTTGATTTCACGTAACAGATGGAAATCTTGGATAAAAACACAAAAGGCTGGAAATACTCAGTAGGTTGACCTGATACATTAAATCTATTGCCCTTTCCAAAAATGTAGCCTAACCTTCTGAATATTTCAGTATCTTATGTTTTTCATTTTAGATTTATTACAGATTTACTGGGCGTCTCAAGATCTCCATTATCTTCCTCCCAGGCTTGTGATGATGATCAGCTTCACCCATTGTCCTTCGAGACAGATGGATGCCAACCAACTGCCATTACAAACTTAGAATTACATTGTATATTTCTATTATGCCATTCTAGAAATGAACCCCCATGTTTGACCTTTTCATCTTGCATCAGAACTTTTCTTGATTTTTGTTTGGTATTCCAATCCCTTAGCTCCACTATACCATTTAGTTTTTTTTATTTTCCAAGTAATATGTGTCATCTTTAATTTCTGTACTGAAATACAATATAATCTTATATGAGTATTGAAGTTAATTTGCCAGTCATGCAAGTCATTGAGACAAATTACAGAAATGCATTTAAGAGAGAACTGAGTGAGCACATGAATGGGAAAGAAATAGAAGGACATGAGTGAGCTTCAAGCTCACATAGAGCATTATCAGGGGTCTAGCTCAGTTAGGTTGAGTGGCCTGCTTCGGTGTTGTGTATTTACCATAATGCAACCACGTTAGTGTTAGATATTCTAGTATCCGGTAATTCATGGGTAAGTATAAACTCTGCCCGCATTGCCAAGAACACTAATCTAGAGATGATTATTAAATATACTATATTGCAGCATAAAAAACACGTTTAGCATACAGAACACCATAAAAACAAAATAAATATAAATACCCAATATTAGCTTACATACATAGAATGAGTGTATGTACGTAAAGTGATATCAGGTGCAAGATTTTATGTACATAAGATGACTGACAGAAAATGATATTGTAAGTGGTTGTGATGGGGTGGGTTAGTGGGTGGAGGTGTTTATCAGCCTGATGGCTTGGGAAAAGTAACTGTTTTAGAGACTGGTGGTCCTGGCGTGGAGGCTGCATACCCTCTTACCTGATAGGAGTGGAACAAACAGACTGTGAGCAGGGTCGGGTGGGATCCTCATGATATCACTGATCTTTTTTCTACACCTTTCTGTATATATGTTCTTGATAGCCTGTAGACAGATGCCTGTCCTCCTGTCCGCTGCAGTGCAGTTCCCAAACTATGCAGTGATGCAGCATGTTAGGATGCTTACAATTGCATATCTGTAGAAATTTGCGAGTATTGATGTACATAGTCTACCTCTCTTCAGCTTCCACAGAAAGTAGAGGATTTGCTGAGTTTGTTGACTAATAGGGGATGTGTTCTGGGACCATGAGAGTTTGTGTGAGATGGATGTGCACTCTCAGGACTTTGAAACTGCCCACTGTTTCCATGGATCACCAATCATTTTGCTCTTTACACTCTGTACTGAAGAATGATAATAAATAATCGTCAATCTTGAATAAGGTGATAGAATCAGCTGTTGAGCAAACCAAACTTAAGACAAAGGTTGAGTCTGTTTCAAAGAAACAGCAAAATAAACCTGTAGTTTTAGTAGAAATCAAAGAAGCCAAAAACATTAACAAACACAATAGAGAGCAGCTAAGATAAATCTTACTTTTTGAACTGATCAGACTTTTTAAAATGCCATTTCAATACCAAGTCTTTTGTCAAACTACGTGTAGAGATCCAGTCAGGTCACAAAGGCAAGTCTTACATGAATATTGCCTCGTCATGAGTACTGAGCAATAATAGACCTTCAATTCATGTCATTCGATTCCTCCAATTACCCTATGGGGATCTGACACTCATTATTCTGTCTTCATATTTAATTCCATCAGCCAGGGCATGGTTAGTTTGATTATTGGGTCAATTTGCTACCTATGCATTTTTATTCCTTCTTCTCTGACAGTTCTATACCCAACAGACTGCAGTCATTTCAACTACAAGCATATAAGCTGTATGGTGTCATTTGCAGGCATGTGAAATGGTTCCCGTCAGTTTGTGCTCAGAGCCCTGCTAAATATGCTCCTCTCTGACACAGCCTTTCTTGCAAGAGATTTCAACCAGGGAATTTTATCCAATTATAATGGTGCTAAAGGGTAACTGAATTGAAGGTTAAATGTCTCTGGGAAAAAAATTTCTTAAGCAATATCTTGGGTCTTGTATCACAATTGTATGCAAATATGTAAATTTATTATATGTAGGATGTGTATCTACTTGCTAGTTGTAATTAATCTTAAAGTTCAAAGTTGAAAGTAAATTTATTATCTAAGTACATAAGTGTCACTATAAACAACCCTGAGATTTGTTTTCCTGCAAGCATGCTCAGTAAGTATCAGAAGGATAGAATCAATTAAAGTCAACATCCACCAGGAATGTCAAACAGCCAGTGTGCAAAAAACACCAAACGATGCAAATACCAATGAATGAATGAATGAATGAATGAATGAATGAATGAATGAATGAATGAATGAATGAATGAATGAATGAATGAATAAATAAATAAATAAATAAATAAGCGATAAATATCAAAAACATGTGATGAAGAGTCATGGAAAATGAGTCCATAGGTTGTGGGAACACGTCAGTGATGATGTGAGTGAAGTTATCTCCTCTGGTTCAAGAGTCTGATGGTTGCAAGTTAATAATTGTTCCTGAATCTGGTGGTGTGAATCCTAAGGCTCTTGTACCTTCTTCCTGATGTCAGTAGTGAAAAGAGAGCGTGACTTCTGTCCTTGATACTGGATACTGCTTTTCTGCTCGGTGATGGGAAGGTCTTTACACATGATGAACTAATCCGTATCTACTGCTTTTTGTGGGATTTCCCATTCAAGGGTATTGGTGTTTCCATTACAGGCTGTGATACAACCAATCAATATACTCTCAACTGCATATCTATAGAAGTTTGTCAAAGTTTTAGATATCATTCTGAATCTTCGCAAACTTCTAAGGAAGTAAAGGCATTGCCATGCTTTCTTCATAATTGTACTTATGTGCTCAGACCAGCACAGCTCCTCTGAAATGATAACACTGAGAAATTTCCAAGGGGAGAAGCTGTTCCTAAAAAGTTGGGTGTGCACCCTGAAGCTCGTATGCCTCCTTCTTGATGGTACTAATAACAAAAGTGTATATCCTGGGTGGTGAGAGTCTTCAATGATGAATGTTGCCTTCTTGAGGCACTACATTTTGAAGATGTCCTCATTGGTGTAGAGCAGTGGTTCCCAACCTTTTTTTGGCCATGCCCGACCTAATCACCTCTAAAATCCTGATGCCCCCTGTGGTGATATATGATTCTTATTATTCAAAAAGTGAACTCCTATTCACCTCTAGAGGAAGCCTAAAAGACCATTAACTTGGTTTAAACAAGCTTCCAAAGAACATAGCATACATGAAAGAGAAAAATAAAAGAACCAAAGGACTGTTAAAGTTCTGAGGAAGAAATTACCAAGAAATTGTAAAAAAAAAGAACATTAAGTGATATTAAAATAATAATAATAAAAATAATAAATAAAACAATGCCGATTTGTTTCTGCAGCATACAAAGACAGATACACCATTTAAAAGAGATGACGCAATGTACACACCTTCACACCACCAAGAACCGAAAGCTACTGCAAAAAGCAGCATTGGTGCAACCTCGTAAGAGTTTCTTACGCGTTTGGACTTGTTCATTCGTTCCTTCCTACATCAGTCAATTCATTAATTTAATTATGAAAGCCATTTGATGGTTGTAATGATGGTGATACACTATATATACAGTACATACGCAATTACACATGTACATACACACAAGTATTTTTATGTATGCATACTGTATATACACATGTATTAACTCGCACACACACCCATACTCACACAGACTTACTAGAAAAAATTCACTGTTAATAACTCATTCTTGAATTGCCTCCCTTAAAAATCAAATTACCCCCCTGTGGGGCGTAAGCCCCACGTTGGGAACAACTGGTGTAGAGGCATGTATCCTAGATGGGGCTGGCAGAATTTACAACCCCTACAGCACTTTTTGATCCTGGGCATTTGAGCTTGCACACCAGATAGTGATGCTGTCGGTCTGAATGCTCTCCATGGTATATCTGTGGAAATTTGCTAGAGTCTTTGGTGACATACCAAATCTCCTCAAACTCCTAACGAAGTATAGCTACAGTCATGCCTTCTTCATGATTGCATCAATGTGTTATGCCCAGAATAGATCTTCCTGATTTGTTGACACCCAGGAACTTAAAGCTGTTCACCCTTTGCACTGCTGATCCCTCACTGAGAACTGGTGTATATTTTCCTGACTCCGGGAAAAGAATGATATTCTGATGAAACTAGTCAAGGAATCAGTTAACTATTGCTGAAAAAATGGCACTCATATAGGACCTCAGAACAATAGTTAGGGAAAAAATAACTTGGTTTTGAAACTTTTCCTTGATATATAACCAGTTGATAAGTTTATGCAGTAAGTGTGAGTGCAAAAAGACAGGCAATAGTCATTTGTAACAGGGAAGTAAGTTCTCTTAAACAGAACTAAACACACAAGTGAAATGAGCAGAGATAGAGAGACTTCCAGCATAGTCGTCTCATTCTTTGTGCAAGGTGCAGTACAAAAGGTTTGTGCAATGATATAAACTGGGCTGGTTATGTGGGTCAAAAAGATCATGTAATGCAGAATGGTTATATGATCTTGGGAACTTGGAAACTTTCCAAGCTTCCAATGATCTTGGAAACTTTCATACAAGCACTTGAATCATTATTTCCAGCTCACAATATTCTGAAGTTGAGGATCATTTTGAAAATATGCAGGCACTGAAATAAGGCTTGGCTTATGGTTAGTTGTAGATATTAGCTATAGATTTTTTCTGATTCCCATTCCGTTCTTACAAATTTGGGTCCCACAGAAAGACAAAGGTATTGCACTCAAATACGTTGTGCAGAAATTGCAATATTATTTCAACCCTTGGCTGTTCGAGATTTATACATTCAGCATGAGGAACAGAAGAGGAGAATTGGTCAGCAACAATATTATGGTATTAAAAGATTTATCAAGGTTTGTGAATTTTCGAACAACATATGGGGAGGTAGATTTCTGTACATTTTAAATGACCACAGATTCAGTCCAAATTACTTGGCATGCCTCACTTTTCTCATCAATTGTAAGGCTACTCCCTGAGGCAAGTGGCAGTGTAAGACCGCATCAGTCAGCGGACAGCAATATGAATAGTAGCTTATTGTTAGAATGCAATTGGGAAAGCTTTATGCCTGTTACAATGTCAACACTATGTGTGAGTCGTTGCTGCAAATGCAATTACTGCCACTGACCAGATACCTGTTCCTTTAATAGAGCAATGTGACCCAACAAATAGAGACTACATGCAGGGAAAGCCCAGAAGCGACACCTGAGAGAAGAAACTTATCCAATAGTATAATGTAAATGTAGTTTGCATAAAATCAATGCTTATTCTAATAGAATGGAATTAGACTTATCCACCACCCTTGATACAATTACAAATAGTTTGACACAACAAGATCATTCAACGGATGACACAGCATTAGGTTGAACTGAACATTCCTGGACCGTTTTGATGACTTTATTATTTGATGTTTTATATTCAAACATAGAACATACTATATTCAATGTTTTTAGCTCCTTCTTTACCATTTGTGCAATTTGTTCTTTTATTGTGTGCGTGTTGGGAGCTTGATGTTTTTCTTTGAACGGGTTCAATGGTTTTCTTTGTTTCTTGGCTGTCTGTATGAAGATGAATCTCAGGATTGAATACTACATGCATACTTTGAAAATGAATGTATTTTGAATCTTCAAATCCTGAATCTTTGATTTCATAAGAACCTTACAAATAAATGACTAGGTTGTAGAGATCAGCAATATCAAATGTCCTTCTGGAAATATTTGCTTCATTGTTAGCCACTGGTGAAGTTCCTGACAACTGGAAGGTGGCTAAACTTTATCCATTATTTAAGAATAGTAGCAAAGTCAAGCCAGAGAACAAAAGGCCTGTCAGCTAACAACAGTATTGGTGAAGTTAAAGGAAGGAATTCTGAGAGACAGGATTTACCAGCATTTGAAGAGACAACCTTTGATTAGGAGGAGAAATGTAGATTTGTATATAGGAAGTCATGCTTAATAAACCTTCTAGAGTTTTTTGAAGAAATAAACAAAAGGTAGATGAAGCAGAACAGTGGATAATGTTCTATTTGGAGTTTAACAAACCCTTTGACGAGGTCCCATATGGTAGACTCGTCTGGAAGGCTAGGTTCCATAGAATTCAATGAGAAATTGTTAGGTGGATTCTTTCTGCTCATAGGCAGAAAGAAGAGTGTTAAAGGCTGTTTCTCTGAATGGAGACTTGTGACTAGTGGTGTGCGAGATGGGTTTGATGTTGGGACCCTTGATATTTTTAAATTTATATAAAAGGCTTAGATATAAGTACACAAGCCTTGATCGGTAAATTTGCAAATGAGATGAAATTAGGAGAAGGTTATGAGAGATTACAGGATGATCTTGGTCATGTAGGGAGTGGGTGAAGGACTGTCAAATGGATTTCAATATATATACTGTATGTGTGAAGTGGATGCATTTTGGGATGTCAAACCAGCATCGGACATACTAACACTTGGAAAGCACCAAGGAGTGTAATAGAAACAGAAGAACTTAGAAACACATGTGAGTAGTGGAGTCACTGGAAGGCAGGGTAGTAGAAAAGGAGTTTAGCATGCTAGCCTTCATCAATCAGCGTAATGAGTAGAGGAGTTGGACATAAATTCTACAAGTTGTTGATGAGTCTGCATTTGGAATACTGTGTACAGTTTTGGTCACTCTGTTATAGGAAAGGCATGATTAAATTGGGAAGAGTGCAGAAAAGACTTACAAGAATGTTGCCAGGATTAGAGCGCTTAAGTTTCAAGAAGTCCAGCAGCCTCAGACTTACTTATTTGTAATATAGGAGAATGAAGAGTCACCTTTTGGAAGTTCTTTAAAGTAATGAGAACCACAGATAAGATGGACAATAACAGTCTCTTCCCCAGGGCAAGGGACTCTAAACCGGGGGGCATAGTTTTAGAGCAAGAGGGGAAAAGTTTCAAGACAACCTGAGGGGCAACTCTTTCTTATAGGGGTTGCTGAATATATAAAATAAGATGCAGAAGAAATCCCACTTCACTTTGAGTGGGATCTGGGATTAGCCATGATGGAATGGTGAAGCAGACTCGATGGGTTAAATGGCCTAATTTTGCTCCTAGGTCTTATGGTCTTAGTAAATATTTAAGGTAGGTACAATAGTATCATTTATGAAGCACTTCGATGGGTACATGAAGTGGTGGGACATAGAGAGATACGGGCCAAACACTGAAAATTTGAACTAGTTGGGTGGGCACCATTGTTGGCATGGACTCATTGAGTCAAAGGACTTGCATTGTTCTATGACTTTATCAATATTGTTTCCATCACAAGAAGAGATACACATGGCAAGAAATCAAGGCATCTGTCTTTGACAAAAACACAAATTGTCTCAAGAGATGCCAGTACAAACTACTGAAGATGCTAGATCAATTATAAAGCATTGCATATTACAATGGACATTGATTGGAAATGCCAATAGTTGCAGCTAGGAAACAGAGCGTGACTGAAAATGGATTGCTGAAAAACACTTAATGTCTATTGGAAAAATGTTTAGCACTGTGTACTCATGCTTGAAAAAGCTACTACATAAATTTAACAAAACCTTAAGGATACATACACTGGTTTCACTGGCTACAAGATAAACATCTCAGTGAAGCTTAATGCAAACCAACATACCTCAATCCCTGACATCTTCACTGAAAAGCCTGGTGGAAGAAGAGTTCAAAATAATTAAAGAAAAGAATCTCATGAAAACAATTCAAACTGAATGGACAATCCTTCATGAGGATACTCAACACTGATAAGACCACATGATGATGTATGGTGATTGCAAGGAGATTCTTAACCAAGTAATTGATGAGTAATAGTATTCATCACAGATATCTCAAGGCTTTTATAGAGAATTGGGGGGGGGCAGTTAATATTGACAGAGATGGAGACTAGATTCAAGGGTATGCTCAATTGGAATCAGTTGCCAATCAGTATGGCTTGGCAACATCATCTCCTCCACAGTCACAGGTACACCATATGTCTGTATGCGTAGCCCCCCGATCTTCTCAGTTTACCTATGATTGTGTGGCTAAGTACACCTCCAATGTCATATTTAATTTTGATGATGACACCAATATCATTGCCAAATCAAAAGTGGTGATGAATTGGCATATTGGAGGGAGACTGAAAATCTTGTTGAACATCAGCAATACCTAAGAGCTGATTATTGAGTACAGGAAGAAGCTGGAGGTTCAGACACAGTCCTCATTTGAGGATCAGAAGTGAATAAGTCAGTAACTTTAAATTTCTTTGTGTGACAATATCAGTGGACAGGTCCTGGGACCAGCATGAAAGAACCATCACAAAGAAAGCATGATAGTGCTTTTACTTTCTTAAAAGTTTACATAACTTAGCATGCCATCTAACACTTTAACAGACTTCTATAGATAGACAGTGAAAGGATGCTGTCTGATCGCATCATGGCCTGGTATGTAAACACCAATGCCTAGGATTGGAAAAGTCTACAAAAAATTGCGGATACAGCCCAGTCCAACACTGACAAAACCCTTCTCATCATTGAGCACATTTACAAGAAGTACTGCCTCAAGAAAGCAGCATTTATCTTCAAGGTTCCCTTCTCGCTGCTGCTATTGGACAGGAGACACAGGAGCCTTAGGTCCCATATAACCAGATTTAGTAATAGCTATTACTTTCAACTATCAGGCTCCTGAACTAGCATTGATAATTTCAGTCACCTCAAGGATAAACTAACTCCAGAAACTATAGATTCACTTTCAAGGGCCCTACAACTCAGTATTATATGTTTACTTATTTTTATTGTTTTCACAATTTGTTTTTTTCTGCATAGGTTGTTTCTCAGTCTTTATTATTGATAGTTTTTCATAAATTCTATTGTATTTCTTTTTACTTCCTGTAAATGCCTGCAAGAAGACAAATTTCAAGGTAGTATATGGTGACATATATGTATTTTAATAATAACTTTACTTACGACTTTGAAATTCCTCTCAGCATAAGTATGATATAGGTCCCATGTCATATTGATTTATTGTTGAAACTCATGTAGCATATAGAGGCAAGATGGTTCAAGCTATAGACCATCAACTGTGCAACAGTATTCGTACTTAGAAGAGATTCTCAAATGGAAACATTACTACAACGTGAAACTTAAACAAATTGTCTCTATCCAGCAAGAAGTTGTCCATCTTGAACTAAAGGTGGTACTGATAGTTCACAAGCTATCCAGTGAAGCTAAAGCCATTTTGGATATGATTCAGTATTATTCCAGGCATACATGCAGTCATCATTGAGACAATCCGTAAAGAATATCTTCTCAAAAACTGAGCCATTTCAAGAGAATATGGAATGATCTTACCAACTATTCAAGGAAGTCTTATGAAGCCAGAAAATAAGATCTTGGACGAACTGAACTCTGATTTTATAAATATGTAAGTAAGTGTCAAAAACGTTGTATGTTGGCCAGGTACTAATCTAGAAAATTTGATGCTCACGTGTGTGGTCTATGAAAGGTGTAGAACCTTATAGACGTAGATGTGGCCAACACGATATTTCCAAAGGTCCCAAATTGATGTTTGTCAGAAATGCAAGGACAATTTGTTGGTCCTTGTCAACACTCATTCCAAATGCATTGAACTTAGATGTGTGGAATTCTGTATGGCAGGACAATATATAATTGTCCTAGTTCCATAGTAGTATAGTGGTTAGCATAGTTTCCTCCGGGTAACCTGGTTTCCTTCCACAGTCCAAAGACATGCTGGTTAGTAGGTTAGTTGGTCATCGTAAATTGTCTTGTGATTAGACCAGTGTGAAATAGGTGGGTTGCTAGGAGGTGTGGTTCATTGGGATGGAAGGGCCTGTTCCACGCTGAACTTCTAAATAAAATAAATAACTGAGGAGCAGAGAATGTTTTCTTGCACTTTGTGGTATAGATCACTAATTGTCACATAATAGGACTGAAACCCTGTCATTTCTATCTGAGTATTTTACAAGATGCAATGGCCTGAGGTATTCATATGTTCCTTTATACCAGCAGCCCTCCCATGGTGCCATCACCACATCTGGAAGCACACTTTAGGAGCCCTTGAAGACACCAGTTTTTCCAACTTATTTAAGTGCAACCATAAATTCTACTTCAGCTGGTTTCTGGTTTAAGAACCAAACAATGCCATATTCTGCCACAGGATTTATCCCAGAGGAGTTGTTTTGGGTTAGAAACATTTAAAATGTTGATGTTTGCTGCAACCTTGTTGGAGGAGAGAGTGGAGGGTAGCTATTCAAACTAAAGCAACATCATAATACAAATCTAAACATAATATTAGGGAAATACAACGAAAAGCAGTTCGGAAAACATGAATAAGTCAGATTATTAAAACTAACAATAAGATTGAAACAATAAAAGTGGGTTATAACAGAGATTATGCAGTCTGCAGTACAAACCAAAATCTTGTATGAATTGTTCATGCTGACCAAATAATTGCAGTGTACATCTGCTAAAACATATTGTGGAAATATACAATGACAAGCTGGGTTCAGAAATTGATATATAACCAACCACAGAAAAGGAGATAGAAATCACAGCAAGTTGAGTCATGCTTTTACATATTAGATTAGATTCAACTTTATTATCATTTTGCCGAGTACAGATACTAAGCCAATGAAATGCAGTTAGCATCTGACCAGAAGTGCAAAGAATAGTGTTATTTACAAAATAACTGCAAATAAAAAGTAAGTGTTACAGCATACAAATATAAAAGTATTGAGACAGTACAATATGGGTGCAATACTGCTTAGCGCTGTGATGTGAGGTTCAGCAGGGTCACAGCCTCGGGGAAGAAGCTCTTCCTGTGCCTGCTGGTGCCGGAGCGGAGGCTCCTGTAGCGCCTACTGGGTGGAAGGAGAGTAAAAAGTCCATGGTTAGGGTGAGATGCATCCTTGATAATGTTTTTCACCCTGCCCAGGCAGCATTTATGGTAGATGTTCCCGATGGTGGGAAGTTGGGTGCTGGGCAGTTTTCACCACACACTGGAGTGCTTTGCAGTCCGATACAGGACAATTACCATCCCACACTGAGATGAAGCTGGTGAGTACACTCTCAATGGTACAGCGGTAAAAGTCCGTCAATATCCCGGGACAGAGGTGAGCTTTCTTGATGCTCCGCAGGAAATAAAGGCTCTGTTGCGCCTTTTCGATCAGGATGGAGGAGTTCAGATGAGATCCTCGGAAATGTGGACGCCAAGGAACTTGAAGCTTGATACATGCTCCACTACAGCTCCGTTGATGTAGATGGGGACGCGAGTGTGGCTCCTAGCATGCCTGAAGTCCACAATGATCTCCTTGGTCTTCTGGGTGTTAAGGGCCAGGTGCTGGAACTCGTCCCTGTAGGCTGTCTCGTCATCCCCTCTGATCAGGCATGTCAGGACAAATACAATAGCTAAACCAGAGACTTGACGTCTAAGTGTTTAAGAAAGGCATTTAACAAATACCATTTATAATCTCAGTCAATATGTTCAAAACATTTACTTAAGAGTGCATGTAATGTCATTTACTAGTATGTAAATATGCAAATGAGACATACCCTGATGGATGTCTTTATATGACTGAACCCATGAGGGGCAGAACAGTAGTGCAGTGGTTAGCACAAAATTTTACACAGTATGAATGACCCGGGTTCAATTCCGGACACTGCTGTATGTTCTCCTCGTGAACGTGTGGGTTTTTGTTGGGGTGTCCTAGTTCCTTCACACAGTCCAAAGATGTACAGTACCGGCTGGTAGATTAATCGGTCTTTGTAAATTGTCCTGTGATTAGGCTAGGGTTAAATCAAGGGATTGCAGGGTGGCATGGCTCAAAGTGCCAGAAGGGCCTGTTCTGTGCTTAAATAAATAAATCTTATATAAGGCACGTGTCATGCAAAATTTGCAATTAAGTGTATACTCATGTTCAGATGCTCCTGGAATGCTGCAGAGTTGTTTAAAGGTTGTATGTATTACATATTCAGGTCTGGTTGGAAAACCACCTCCAAATGCAATGCATTTCTCAGATCTGATCCTGTTAATATGCAGAAAGTACATACATACTGGCAAAGCTCAAAGTGAAATTCAGTTCTATTTACAAATGACTATTTTCCTGTTACCTTCATCCGACTGTTAGAATCCCATAGGGATCATTCATATTGCAAAAGTGATAGGGAAGATTTAATAAAGCTTTTCTAGAATTATGAGTGGTTCTGATAGAGTAAACAAAAAAATCTTTCTCCATGTAGTCAGTAACCAAAGGAGACAAGTTTAAGATGATTACATTAAAATGTGAAATAAGGGAATATTTTTCAGCGCAGCGAGTTTTACAGTTTGGAATTGATTAAAGATGGAGGAAACAGTTAAAAAGTTGCTTTGACAAGATTTTCCACCTGGAGTTAAAGAGAAAGTATTACAGAAATATGGGTCAAGAAGAAGATAATGCAACTAATTAGATAGCTTGGTCAGAAAGCCATCTTTGACATAATTAGATGATTGGCCTACTTCTGTGCTGCATTATACTGATTGGGGGACATAGGATTTCACCCATATTTCACCCACATTTCACCCTGGAGAACTTCTGCAAATGTTGTTCTCAAAATATGGTATTACTGAAAGCTGTGAGGAAGAGCTTAGGTCAATTTATTATGGTGCACAGATACATGGGAAGAAGCAAAAATAGGAATCTACTGCAGTCCACTGTGACCATGAATACAGACTCCTTCACAATGTTTGACAGGTTCACTGGAGTCAACATCTGTAAGTCATTCAATATCTGAAGCAAAACATTCTGCTTTTAGGATTTGTTCATGCAATGTGAATAGTTATTTCTTTCTTTCCTAAGAAGTGTTTCTTTGTGAAATCCAGTACACTTTGCACTGGTGAAATGCCTTATGATTCATAAATACAAGGAAGTCTGCAGATACTGGAAATCCAAAACAACACATACAAAATGCTGGAGGAACTCATCAGAAGGGTCTCGGTCCATAACATCAACAGTAGATGCTGCCTGACCTGCTGAGTTCATCCAGCATTTTGTGTGTGTAGTCTATGATTCCGATGTAAACGCCAGGTTTAAGTGGTGATGAGGAACTTTGTGAAGATACTGTATTCAATGAGAAGAGTAAACAGGATCAGTGGGCAGAGAAATTCCCAGAACTGCGAATGGAAATTCCCAAGGTTGCATCTTAACGAGCAGGAAGACATCGCCATGCAGTCTAGAGAATCCTCCAAACTGGGAAGCAACAAAGCTAACATTAAAGTCCTCTCCTAGATGAATAGCCCAGTGGTCAGATTCTAGTCATACTCAGCCAGGCAGGCCACTTCATTTGAAATCAGACTTTCAAAACAATCACTCTATTCTGAATTCATAGGAAGAGACTGCAGGCTGCCAGGGTGAAAGGTATTCAAGAATGTGCTCATCAGTTGTCTTGAAGTACAACCTTTGCACTCAGTCTTGAGATTCTCTGGCCCAAATTATTGCAGATCTCAAGGGTATGTATCAGGAAGCCTGCATAAGTGTAATAGACTGGGTTGATGAGACCAAGACCAAACAATTCAAGTGTGCAGAAGATGTGCTAATATGCATCTTAAGTATTATGCACTATGCAATACACAGTGTAATACAAAAACGTCAAAAGACAAGCCAGTTCTTATTGGATGAATGTGATATTTCACATTTCAAGATATTTATAAATGACCATGACACTTACTAAGTCCATAAATAGCAACTATTACTTTCACAGTTCTGAGGATGTATGCCATTTACAATATAAATTGATATTCCAACCTTGCTAATTCATACACGTTAGAAAACTGAAATCAAGGTTCACCATCAAGGTATAAAGTTTATTAAATGTCTAAATTATTCTCCCCCCCCCCCCATTATATTGTCTCACTTTACCAATTTCACAATAAAACTTTGCCACAGAGCTGCACTATGAGGTATAATTGACACAAGTTTGCCAGATTCGCAAGTAATTGGGAATAATTGAAAACCAGGTCATTTAAATTACCTCACTTTTTCACTATATTCATGATAACAAAATTAGCACTATTACAATGTTAAGAACTAAAGATTAAGCTTAGTATATCTGTTAATTAAAATAGCTTAAATAACCAGTGCACAATATTAATTTAAATCTATCACATTATCTCAATGCTATCTGGATCTTCTCAGCAAGTGAATGCATAGTTATATTCAAGGCACAAAATATAGGCATGGCTTTGCTTGGCTAAGTTTCCAACATATATTTGATTATGTACTTTGCAACTTTCCAGTATTCAGTTATTACTCAAGTGACTTGAATTTGCTTGAAACTTCAGAAAATAATTTTAGACTTCCCAATGTAGTTTAAGTTCAAGTGGTTTAAAATAAGCATGAGCAACAAAGAACAACTGAGTAAAATATTTGGGAATGCAAGAGCCAATGATTTAAAAGGAACTTTGTCAGTGAGAGCTAATATCACACAGCAAGACAATCTCAAGTGATATCAAAGTCAGTTGAAAAAATACTTCCTCATGGAATTACATCTCAGCCAGTTAGGTTGTTTAAATTTAACATTAAATGTCCAATTTCCTTTAGATATATCTATTATACTAAAATAATAGGTGCTGTGTAACCAGTTGCAAATTACTTTTAAATCAAACCATTTGGTAAGCTGAATAATATTACACCATAAATAATTATTTAATTTTCTCAAAATACATGTATTACTGTTTAGACCAACATTTATTCTTCACCCTTAATAGCCCTATGAACAGAGTAGTTGCAGAGTCAACTATATTGAAAGCAGATGCAGAGCAAATTATCCTGAAGGATGCTGTATAATAGAAGCAGACAGCTTTTAAAATGAAAACCTTGTTATTTCATGGTCACTGTGATTGATGTTAGCTTTAAAAAAAGACCCCTGATCATATTGATTGTTTGAATCTCTGATACTCACAAACTTCCCTGAGCCACTGAATTAACTAAAATGCCCAAATTCAATTGATTTTACACACTTATCTGTTGAATGCAATTAAATAAAAAAGGAAAAGCAGCGTATATAAATGAATTATTGTTGGATGACTACCATGAGTTCTATATTTTAAAAATGCTGGGAAACATTCTGGAGCATCAGTGCTAGAAAATGGAATCATTACTCAGAGATATTGCAGAAGATCATTTATAAATTGGAAAGGTGATAGAGAAATCAGTGTGGATTTCAAAAATGAAAATAATGCATGACCCATTCCTATTGAACCTCTGAAAGAGTAGGTATATAGACATATTTAGATATACTGTATATGTATTTGTGTTCTATGTCCTGGGCCAGAAAGTAGAAAGTGAAGAGCAAGGACCGGAATTATTGATACAGGAAAGAGACACAGGAGCCAAAGGTATTGCTCAAACATGATAAAGTGAGGTGGTGTTGGGTGAGGTTAATTATTATTTATTTAGAGATAAAACGTGGAATTGGCCTCTCTGGCTCTTTAAGTCATGCTGCTAGCAACTTCCAACTTAATCCTAGCCTGAATAAGTGAGGACTTCATCGGTCACAGTTGACCATGGATGTTGTGTCCTAGCTGTCTAGATAGGCAAGCCTGGGCAGTACGATATGGAATGCAAGCTCTTGCCCTTGTAGCAAGCACCCCCTCCTCATGCATCTGATGAACCCAAAGGAACGGTAGAGACCAATACAGTTTTCTGTATTGTACTTTCTGCTGTCAGTAGAAACCATTCCGCCAGCCTTAGTAGTCAAGCCCAACGTGAATGCCACGAGCTGGACTTCATTGTCAAAGGTTATTTTAGGCACACACCATTGGGAACACTTAACAGGTAGTGGGAGCTTGCCCCCATAACCACCTTAAGGATGCCAGCCTAATCTCAGGAGCCCTTGGACTGTGGGGGGAGAAACAAGAGGTGACGATAGATAAGGAGAAAAAGTATCAGCCTTTCTAATAAGGCTGTAATACAATTAACAAAGGTTAATCAAAAGCAATCATTTCAAGGTAAACCAATCAGAGCAATAGGAAACATTTAAATTGCAGATATTGAGGACCCAGGACAATCTATTAGATACAAAAAATGAGATGACTCCCAAGTCCAAATTATGGATTTGAGGAAATAAAGGGAATTATTTATGAGAATAGTTTTACATGGGGTTTTTGCAATGTATTTACTAAAACTCATTGAAACTACTCAATGATTTTAGAGAATTGAAGGCCATGCATTGGGATTCCCCAATAATCAGTGTGAAGGGTCCGTGATTTGTTGTGTGGTTAACAATGAGGAAGAAAATCTGGGCTGCAAGAAGGTATCTTTGAACCATTCTGATGGGCAATACATAAAGTAATAAATGGAAATTAATTTGAAGGAAGTAAATCACTTGAAAGGAGCAAACAAAATTTTCATAATGAGGAACTTGAAGGAATAGAAGGATATTGGAATGCATATTTACAGAGCTATAAAGCTCTGACTGTAGTGATGCCTGGTTCTGTGTCTGTGGTCTTGTATTGTTTATCAGCACTCTGGTGAACTGAGGCAGTGTCCTACCCTAGCTACAGTGATGCCAGGTTTCCTGTTTTTTGAAAACTTCAGTCTGAAGCTATTTTCTTACTTTTATTTTTTGCATGATTTGTTTTTTTTTCTCTCCCTGCACATTGGGTGTTTGTTGCTTTTTTTAAAGGGTACTTTTGAGGTTTCATTTTTTTGTAGTTGTCTATAAGGAGACAGATCTCAAGGTTGTATCATGTATACATACTTTGATAATAAATGTACTTTTAACTTTGAACTGAAATGAAGTTAAGAATTGTCCTCATTGCATGAAGCACAAAATATAAGAGTGCTATGCTGTATCTATCAAGATGAACCTGGACTGAACATCAGTTAATTGTTTATTAATAAACTTAATCTTACAGCAGCTCTGTCAATTATACAGTTCATTATTCATTATTGGGATCAGGGCAAGAAAAACATAATTTACTTCACTTTTTATGCACAGGACATACCGAACAACTTTCTACTTTGGTAATGGAAGTGCTAAAGTTTGAGATCCATAACTCATTCGGGAGCATAGTTGTTCTGATCTCTGGGGCGCAGTTTGTATTATATGAATATCACTTCCTGTACATGAGCTGTATTTATATAATTTCCTGTGTGTGTTAACTTGGATTCACAAGGTGGAACAACATCTATCTCGATCCTCTCATAGTAGCCCTTGAAAAAGCAATATCTGTGAGTCTTAAGCTTTGTTAGTATTGGTAAACAGTAAGTAGATATAGTTTGAAGGACATATTTGATGCACCATCAATAACTCACACTGAGACGTAGGCGAGATATCGGCTTTTATTGACTGGAAGAAGGAACCAGGAGTGAGTGTCTATCATACAAGGTCCTGGAGACTGAGGCCGATCTTCAGGCCGCAGGTCTCCTTTATACAGGGGCCTGTGGGAGGAGCCACAGGAGCAGTCAGCAGGGGCGTGTCCCGA
Organism: Hypanus sabinus; assembly: GCF_030144855.1. Lineage (NCBI taxonomy): Eukaryota > Metazoa > Chordata > Chondrichthyes > Myliobatiformes > Dasyatidae > Hypanus > Hypanus sabinus. The sequence goes on along the minus strand of NC_082707.1, from coordinate 81,130,325 downwards.
CAGGCACATAGTTCACCACAATATTGTTTATCGCTTAATCATTATGAAGACATCATTGCATCATGCATTTACTCTTGTTTACACAGCATTGTTATGGAGTGTTGCATGGGTGTATTGGTTAACACCAATTGAGAGAATAATCAACATCATTAATATATTCAGATCAATATTTATTTTACTTAACTTTCTGCAGTTTCAAAAGTAAGGTCTTATTAAAACACTGAAGAAAGCTTCCATCTCGGGTGATATTTGAGGTGTTTAACTCACCATGTAACTTTGTATATACGCACCGTGAGGGCAGTAGAGCAATGGTGCAACACTATAACTGGGATGTTGTTGAGGCTCAGAGATCTTGCTGTGCACAATGCATTCGTCTGCTTCCAAATGTCACCCACAATGACGTAAATTGATTGAAGATTGATTTTTATGATAACATGGAACTCAAGATGAGATCAAAATAGATCTTCTGACAGAATTCTGATAACAATGGGACACAGGAATCTGGGAACAATAAATAAAAGAAAGAAGTGACTATTACTCCTTCACATCTGCTCTACTTTTTAGTAAAATCCTAGTTAATATTTTACTTTGGTTCCATTTCCCACACCAATTCCACATTCTTTGATTCCCTTAATATCTATATAATAATCAATCATTGCCTTGAGTACACACTGTAAATGGAAGTCCACAAACCTTTAGGATAGAGAATTCCAATGATGCACTACTCCCCTGGTGAAGAACTCTCATACTTTCTCGATCTTGAATAACCAAGTCATATTTTGAGACAGCAGTTCCTAATTCATGTCTCATTAGCCAGGGGAAATATCCTATCCATATCTAACTTGTCTATCCATGAATCATCCAGAGTGGAAACAGGGGTTTCAGCCATCAATTCCAAACTGCCCATCAAACAGCTACTTAAACAAACCTTGTATTTTATTTTTTACAGACAGCTCTTATAACTTTGCACATTTCAATAAGGTCACTTCTCATTCTTCTAAACTCTAGAGCTTCATTCGCTAACATAAAACAATCTTCTTGTCCCAGAAATCAATTCAATGAATTTCCATTGCAATTCTGTTGTAGGTCTATCCTTTCTTTTGTTGGGAAACCAGAAATTCCAGGCACGATCATATCAGGACCCTATACAATTACATTTAAACATCTTTCCTGTTGTATCCACTTGCAATAAAGGGCAACATAACATTTGTCTTGGAGACACAAAACGACAGCAGATGCTGAAATCTGGAGCTACCAACAGTCTGCTGCAGAAATTCCACAGACCAAGAAACATCCATGGGGGTGGGGGAGAGGAATTTGGATTGGTTAACACTTCAGGGTGAAACCTTGAATTGAGGTATTGGTCTTCTTAATCACTTGCTATGTATGCATATTAACTTTCAAATAAATTAGGTCACCTTGCATTGTCCCATCATTTAAAAATACTCAAATTTTCAATTTTTTTCTACCAATGTGGATAACTTCAGATTTTTCCATTTGCCCTGCCTTCACCCATCCTCAGACACTGAGGATGATTGAATCCCATGGCACTCTCTGCATCGAATAGAAACATAGAAAACCTACAGCACAATACAGACCCTTCAGCCCACAAAGCTGTACCAAACATGTCCTTGCCTTAGAACTACTAGGATAACCCACAGCCCTCTATTTTTCTAAGCTCCATGTATCCATCCAGGAGTCTCTTAAAATACCCTATTGTTTCTGGCTCCACCATCTCCGCTGGCAGTTCATTCCACACACTCACCACTCCCTGCATAAAATACTTACCCCTGACATCTTCTCTGTACCTACTTCCAAGCACCTTAAAACTATGCATTCTCATGCTAGCCATTTCAGTCCTGGGAAAAAGTCTCTAACTATCCACATAATCAATACTTCTCATTATCTTGTATACCTCTATCAGGCCACCTCTCATCCTCCATTGCTCCACGGAGAAAAGGTCAAGTACACTCAACTTATTTTCATAAGGCATGCTTCCCAATCCAGGCAACATCCTTGCAAATCTCCTCTGCACCCTTTCTATGGTTTCCACATCCTTTTTGTACTGAGGTGACCAGAACTGAGCACAGTACTCCAAGTAGAGTCTGACCAGGGTCCTATATAGCTGCAACATTACCTCTTGGCTCTTAAAGTCAGTCCCACAATTGATGAAGGCCGATGCACCATATGCCTTCTTAACCACAGAGTCAAACTGTGTAGCAGCTTTGAGAGTCCTATGGACTCAGACCCCAAGAGCCCTCTGATCCTCCACACTGCCAAGAGTCTTGTCATTAATGCTATATTCTGCCATCATATTTTACCTACCAAAATGAACCACCTCACACTTATCTGGGTTGAACTCCATCTGCCACTTCTCAGCCCAGTTTTACATCCTTTCAATGTCCCGCTGTAACCTCTGACAGTCCTCCGCACTATCCACAACACCCCCAACCTTTGTGTCATCAGCAAATTTACTAACCCGCTCCCCAATTCCTCATCCATGTCATTTATAAAAGTCACAAAGAGTAGGGGTCCCAGAACAGATCCCTGAGGCACACAACTGATCACTGGCCTCCATGCAGAATATGACCCATCTACAACCACTCTCTGCCTTCTGTGGGCAAGCCAGTTCTGGATCCACAAAACAATGTCATCCTGGATCCCATGCCCCCTTACTTTTTCAATAAGTTTTGCATGGGGTACCTTATCAAATGCCTTGCTGAAATCCATGTACACTACATCAATGGCTCTACCTTCATCAATGTGTTTAGTCACATTCTCAAAAAATTCAGTCAGGCTCATAAGAAATGACCTGCCTTTGACAAAGCCATGCTGACTATTCCCAAACATATTATCCTCTCCACATGTTCATAAATCCTGCCTCTCAGGATCTTCTCCATCAACTTACCAACAACTGAAGTAAGAGTCACTGGTCTATAATTTCCTGTGATATCCCTATTCCCTTTCTTGAATAAGGAAACAACATCCGCAACCCTCCAATCCTCCAGAACCTCTCCCATCCACTTTGATGATGCAAAGATCATCGCCAGAGGCTCAGTAGTTTCTTCCCTTGTTTCCCACAGTAGCCTGGGGTACATCCCGTCCAGTCCCAGTGACTTATCCAACTTGATGCTTTACAAAAGCTCCGGCATGTCCTCTTCCTTAATATCTACATGCTCAAGCTTTTCAGTCACTGCAATCATCCCTACAATCGCCAAGATCTTTTTTTGTAGTGAATACTGAAACAAAGTATTCATTAATTACCTCCGCCATCTCCTCCGGTTCCATACACACATTTCCACTGTCACACTTGATTGGTCCTATTTTCTCATATCTTATTCTCTTGCTCTTCACATACTTGTAGAATGCCTCAGAGTTTTCCTTAATCCTGTCCACCAAGGCTTTCTCATGGCCCCTTCTGGCTTTCCTAATTTCATTCTTAAACTCCTTCCTGTTAGCCTTATAATCTTCTAGATCTCTATCATTACCTAGTTTTTTTGAACCTTTCATAAGCTCTTCTTTTCATCTTGACTAGATTTACAGCAGCTTTTGTACACCACCATTCCTGTACCCTACCATTCTTTCTCTGTCTCATTGGAATGTACCTACTCAGTACCCCACGCAAATATCTCCTGAACATTTTCCATATTTCTTCCATATGTTTCCCTGAGAACATCTGTTTCCAATTTATGATTCCAAGTTCCTACATGATAGCCTCATATTTACCCTTCTCTAATTAAATGTTTCCCTTACTTGTCTGTTCCTAACCCTCTCCAATGCTAGATAGAATTGCAATCACTATCTCCAAAATGCTCTCCACTTAGAGACCTGACACCTGACCAGGTTCATTTCCCAATACCAGATCAAGTATAGCCTCTCCTCTTGTAGGCTTGTCTACATATTGTGTCAAGAAACCTTCCTGAACACACTTAACAAACTCTACCCCATCTAAATCCCTCACTCTAGGGAAATGCCAATCGATATTTGGGAAATTAAAATCTCCCACCACCACAACCAAGTTATTATTACTTCTTTCCAGAATCTGTCTCCCTATCTGCTCTTCAATGTCCCTGTTACTACTGGGTGGTCTATAAAAAACACCCAGTAGAGTTATTGACCCCTTCCTATTTCTAACATCTACCCACAGAGACTCCGTAGACAACCCCTCCATGACTTCCTCCTTTTCTGCAGCCGTGACACTATCTCTGATCAACAGTGCCATGCCCTCACCTCTTTTGCCTTTGTCCCTGTCCTTTCTGAAATATCTAAATCCTGGCACTTGAAGTAGCCATTCCTGCCCCTGCACCATTCAATTCCCTGTAATGGTCACAACATCATAGCTCCAAGTGCTGATCCACGCTCTAAGCTCATCCGCTTTATTCATAATACTCCTCGCATTAAAATAGACACAAATCTCAAACAATTGGTCTGAGTGTGTTCCTTCTCTATCACCTGCCTATCCTCCCTTTTGCACTGTTGCCAAGCTTTCTCTGTTTGTGAGCCAACCTCCCTTTCCTCTGTCACTTCAGTTCTGTTCCCACCCCCCAGCAATTCCATTTTAAACTTTCCCCATTAGCCTTTGCAAACCTCCCCGTTGGGATATTGGTCCCCCTCAGATTCAAGTATAACCTGTCCTTTTTGTACAGATCGGACCTGTCCCAGAAGAGGTCCCAATGATCCAGAAATTTGAATCACTGCCCCCTGCTCCAATCCCTCAGCCACACATTTATCCTCCACCTCAATCTATTCTTATACTCACTGTCACGTGGCACAGACAATGATAACTTACAGATTTCCGGCTCTGAATCAATAGACTTACAAATATGATACTTGAATTTCTCATCCAAATAAATAGTATAGAATGCTTTCATGGTAGCTTCTAGCTATATAATTGAAATTGAGATGCTGGGATCTGTAGTAAATAAAAACAAGCAGCTGCAGGACCTCAGCAGGTCAGGCAGCATCAGCTGAGCAAAATAGACAGTCAACATCTCGGGTTGAGACTGTTCATCTGGACTGTCCATTTCTCTCCATGGGTGCAACCTGATCCCTAGAATCTTGTCAGCTCAGTTTTTGTTTCCTACTGTTAGAGTGTTTCTTAGAGTGAGTACTTAGACCAAATAACGAGCAACTGAGCTCAGACACCAGTCTTCAGGTGTAAATATGAACTGTAGATTATATCTAAAATGCAGCTCTGAACAATGGATTCCTAAGACTGTGAACCATATTTAATTGGAAGACCAGACAATGCTGATTGAAATTGTTATCTGGTTGTCATTTAGGAGTTTGTTGTGTGCCTGGGAAGAGGGAGTTGTAAAGCTGGTGTATGGTTCAAAGGAAGTATTGTAAATATGTGTTTTGATCTTTAGGCTGAATTGTTCTTTGATTTTTAGCATATAAAATATTGTGTAGTGTTGGGTTAGGCAGGCCTTTTTCCACTAATAGGGGTCTCAATATGGTGCCTTCTCTGTCTCATTTTGTCAAATAAAGAGACTGCTATATATCTACCAGCACTTCTCTCCAGTGGCATTGTTCACGATATAACATTTGGGGCTCGTTCAGGATGCCTTTGCGACCCATTGTGTGGCCAGTGATACTCAGCAGTCTAAGTAGGTGAGTATTTTTTAAATTTGCACTTACACTTGGACCTGTTAGGGGTGTTGGGAATCGGATTGTTAGGCATCATGAAAACGTTGGAGAGCTGAACTGGTAGATATTAAAAGGGTTTTTGTTTGTGTTTGTGTGTGTGTCTGTGTTTATGTAAGAAACTAAACATTGTTTGTTAACTCAGTGAGATGGGGCTACCAGTTGCTGAGGGTGGTTACTGAAGGCTTGGGACACCAGTGGTGGCATGTATAGTCATTCCAGGAATTGTATTTTAGCATACATGTTTGTGAGTGTGTGTTCACTGCCTTTGTTAACAGTGGTGGTTATCTATGGATGTACCCAAGAGGTTTTATTAGGGGGTTGGTAATGCAAAATGTTAGTGGACACGGGACTGTCAGTAATGTTAAGTGATCTACCCTTGCCCACAAATGGAGAGGCAATTTACATTACCAGAGCAGGAGGTGGAACAATGAGAGCAGAGAGAAATCAACCTCAGGTACTTGAGATTGAGGGAGTGCAGCTTCCTGTAGATTCTGGGTTTTGCCAAACAATGAAGGAACGATCCTGGGGATAGACACACTGAGTAAGGCAGGTGTGATCATAAACTCAGGAAAAGGACAGGGACAGGGACAGTGAACATGTGTGGTCTGCAAAGCAGCTAACATGGCCAACAGAGAGACAATAGCCCCAAACATGGAGGATAGTCAGGGCGATGTGTGGGAATCATGTCAGGAGGTCCAAGTGGAGGAGCAAGCACAACAACTGTCTGTTAGAGGTAGTTTAATTGCCTGAGGTAACTACAGTAAAGACTCACCAGAAAGGGGAGAGTTGGGAGCAGAAAGGGAACAAGTGGACAGACATCAGTGTGAGGAGGGCAACAGAAGAACAAGAAGCAACAAAAATTACAAGTGTACGGAAAGAAACTGCAAATGCCAAGTTAGTAAGGTCGCATGGAGATGTGAAGGAGAATTGTAACCAGGGTAAAGTGCTGAAGGACTGAGCAAAACAACAGCAGCACATTGCTGATCAGAGAGAGCGATATTCTTTCCACAGCCAGGTGACGATGTCGTGGAGAGGGTGCTGCCAAAAAGGTTTGCTCCTTGATGGATGGACCACAGATGCTACTTTTAACAAGTGACACTTCTGATTGTATGCAGACTCAGCAAAGCAGCCAGTGGAAATGCTGGACTCGGGTTTAACTGTACGACTTAGCTTCTTGCTGTCCTCACAGACAGAGTGGGGGGATCAAGTGCACTCAATAACCGTGTAATTAAGCAGAGGCTACGAGATGAACACCAGACCTGACCACAGTTGATAGAAACAGACCCACAGCAAATGCAAAGGAAAAAGCCACCAAGAGTGTGACAGAAACCTGTGAAAAGCATGCTAAAGTGTAATGGTAACTGTAATGAAGGCCAGTTGCTGAAGGTAGATGATTAGTTGGATAGCAGAGAATGAAAAAGATATTGAGGAAAATTAATGGGAAGGTATTTAAATTGCAGCAGAGACAGCAGAGTCCACAACTTTGATGGCATTGCAGACTGAGGAAGATTGCACATGGGCATCAGAAGGTGGTCACCCCCAGCCTGAATGGGAAGCGAATACAAATAATCTGGTCCCTTTCAGCAGTCAGCCCAGCAACTGGCTAGACAGTTCAGAAGGGGGTGCAGCCTGGGAGAGATCCTTGCAGTTAATCAAATAGAGAATACCCCAAACCCTTCCATACATCAATGAGAGGGCCTGTGAGCCTGATGCACTTACCTTGCTGGTGCCCCTGGAAGGAGAGTTTTAGCTATCAGAGATTAAGGGGAGAAGATAAAAAAAATGTGATCAAAACTGCAATCAGCCTGCAGGGAAGGGGGCAAAAGGCATATTAATGATGAAGCTGCATTTTTAAAGAATGTTGTTCGAATTTCTGGAACAGTCCCTCTGCTTAGTATCTTGTATGTAACCATTAGGGATCAGAGGGTAGAAGCAGATGCATTTTTTTGCTGTCCTGTTTGAGTAGATCCACCACAAGATTGGCTTTTCCTTGTATTTATTTTTCTTCAGGTGGGGCAAGAGGGGGGACTGTTAGTGTTTTTTAGGGTAGCATATGTAGCAAATAACTTCAGAAACTGACCTCAGGCACCAGTCTTCAGATGCAAATATGAACTGTGGATTAAATCTAAAATGCAGCTCTGAACAGGACTGTGAACCATAGTTCATTGGAAGACCAGACAATGCTGATTAAATTCATTATCTGGGTCTCTTCTCTCTTACTATATTCTCAGACATTTGGGTTGCTGTTCCTACCTTCTGAGCTGTTCTAGTTGACGAAAGCTGAGAACCAGAGCATCCAGTACCTCTGCAGTCTCTTTCAAAGCCTTAAGAAACAGGTCGGCTAATCCCAATAATATGTTGGTTTTCTGTCCCATCAATTTCTCCAAGATTTTTGTTTTTTCAAACGTGGTAATTGCTCCTTCTGCATTCGCTCCAGATCTGTCATACAGGACAATCTTTGATAGTTCTTCTTTTCTGTCTTCTATGGTTTATCTACCATTGCCTGTTCCAAATTGTCTTTTGTGCTCACAGGCTTGGGTCCTCCATCATTGTAAATGGGGATGCTCATGAAGTCTCCTCTTATTGTTTGTTGTTTAATTTCAGCATCATTCATAAACAGGTGCAACAGAACTACAGAACGTTAGTCTGAGCCATTGGGTATGGGATCACTTTGCTGGAGACGTTGTGTGCTGTTTCTGCAGTTCATCATGCAGCTCGTCTCTGTGTAGGCCATCTACATTGGTGACACACTGCCAGTGGTGCCTGGTTTTGCTCTGATGTGCCACTTATTGAATAAAACTTGATGGCAATGATAACTTCCTGGTTATAAGATTATGAATATAATTCTGCTACTGATGATGGTCCACAATGCATTATGGTTGCCAGCTTGAACTGACTATATCTTATTTCATTCAACAGACCGACACTAAACAACAGAAGGTTAGTGAATAGATACACACTGGTTTCCACAAGATCTATGGACCTGCTCACATGGAGAGAAGCAGATGTAACACGCTTATTTATTATGTTGTTCCACATCATTTGGGTTAGAGCCCAATTTATAATAAATTCATTCAGGATTTGACTAAGTCTGGTAGAGGTGAAACAGCTAAGTCATTCCTAGTGATGGACAATTAAATGACCCAATTCAAGGACAGTTCAGTCCACCCCCACCCCACCACCACCTGCCTACCTCTATTCTGCTCCCTGACCCTTTACATGTCCTCACCTGCCTATGACTGCCCCTTGTGTCCAATCAGACACCTTCTTTTCCAGTGCTAAACCTTTCCCACTCACCTGGCTTCACTTATCACCTTCGAGCTAGCCTCCTTCCTCTCCCACCACCTTTTTATTCTGGCATCTTCCCCCTTCCTTCTCAGTCCTGAGAAGAGTCTCAGCCCAAAATGTCAACTGTTTATTCATTTTTATAGATTCTGCCTAGCCTGCAAAGTCCCTCCAGCATTTTGTATGTGTTGATCCGGATTTCCAGCACCTTCAGACTTTTTTGTGTTTATGACTTGTTATCATTAAATATTTTGTCCAATTTGTACACCTATTTTTCAACGGAGAGAGGATCATAGGAAAATTTTCTCTTTCTCTAGTTTAACCTGTATCATTACTGTTTTGATTGGGTATATAGTTAACACGAGGACTACTGGAGCAATTCCTTCCTCACTCTTTCAACATAATTACTATGATCAGAATTAATTGTTCAAACTTGGCCCTGCTTTCTAAATATGCCTCATATACCAGATGCACATTTTAGCTTGTATGGAGCTACATGATTCCAAAACTTGTTATGTTACATTTTCTACATTAAACTTGTGAAAGTTACAAGTTGCTTCTTCCTATTTACTTCAGCTAAAACACAAAACTAGAGTATGCATTGTCCTTTTCTACATCTCAGCATAGGATTTAATAATTATATACTTTAATTAAAGCTTTTGTTATATGATTAAGAATCTTAATAATGAACAGACTATTTTTGCCTTATGCCACTGTATGCATATTGACAGGAGTACAATGTGTTTGTGCTTTTAGTTCCTCCTGGCTTTGGAGAACACAGAACTCAGAGTCCAATAAGCCCTTTGAGTAGACATTTAGTATGGCTGACATATAACTTACACCAAATCTCAACACATACTTTTTACAATAAACATTGTCTCTGTTTTTTCTCTTCACATATGCTGCCTGACCTAGTTCTTGAATTATTTGATTTGTTTCAGATTTCCAGCTTCTATAGTATTTTTGATCCTCCTCAAGAATAGAGTATCCAGTTGTTGAAATGATAGCGGTACAGAAGGGATAAAAGTAACGACATTCTTGGCAGTATTGCTATATTGACAACATTGCCGATTTCATCCAACTGCTTACAACTTTTTTATCACACTGGTTTACTTGCACCACCAGCTGTAAGACAATGAACAGTGTGGTGTATCTGACCAAGGGTTCGGTATAGTACATGGGGAAGGAATGGAGAAGATTGGTGAGGCAGGTATAAGAATAAGCAAGCCTCAGCATGTGGTTGAGCAAGTGGTTGCCAGATGTATTAATTACACTGTTCAGTGCTTAGCTAAGTTTAAATATTTGTGTCAGTAAAGCATAAATGCACTGCATTTGCAGATTGACTCACAGATGTGTCATCATCAGCAAAACTTTCAACCTGAACAGCAACAAAAGTTCCATAACTGCTCAAATGCTTAAAAAGAAAATTCTGATGTCATCCTTCTCAGAAGAGTATTAGACCCATGAAATTACTTTACCACGAATTAAAAATCCATGTAATTTTTCTTTTAAGATTCTCAAGCTTTTTGTTTGACCACTTCTGTTGGTAGAATGAAACTTAATCCAGGAGTTAACATGTATGCACAGCACTCTTGCATGCACAGAATGATTGAATTAACAATGTTGCTTATCACTAGTTACTTTTCTCTACAATGTTCCACAGACTACAATAGTGATCAGCTAATATTATATTTTGTTATATTATATTATATTATATTATATTATATTTGTTATATAGCTGAGAGCAAGAAAGCTGGTCAGAACACCAAAATAACTCTCCTGGTTCTTAATCAGTGGAAGTTATTTTTTTTTCACATCAACCTAATAAGGCAGATGCTTCTTCAGCTAAAATTACCAGACACGGATTTCCCTCCCAATACCACACTGCAGTGTCAGCCTGAACTGCATACTCAGAAGGCAGCCTTGTAGCACTCTAAGGTTGTATAACTAGTTAAGTAGCTGTCTCAGAACTAGAGACCCAGGTTCAATCATGGCATGTTTATGTAGAGTTTGTTCATTCTCCCTGTGACTCTAAATGGATTTCCTCCAGGAGCCTTGGTTTCTTCCCTCATCCCAAAGACAAGTGTATCAGTGGGTAGATTGAAAAATGTAAATTACCACAATTGTGTGGATAATTGGTAGAATTGATGGAGGGATTTAATAGATAGTTGGGGAGAATAAAAAATGTTAGGGTGGGATTGTTGTAAAGCTAGTTGATTGATGGTCAGCACAGACTCAGTGGGTCAAAGAGACCATTTGCACACTCTATAACTCTGTGTTAAAGTTCTAGACCTGGATCTCAAACCAAAGGCAGATTACTCATGAGTGGCAGTGCCAACATGGTGGAGACACAAGAGCCTGCCAATGCTGCAATCTGGATTAAATCACAAAGCTCTGCAGGAACTCAGCAAGTTAGGCAACATTTGTGGAGTTAAATGGAGAGTCAACATTTCAGGTTAAGATCCTTTATCTCGACTAGAAAGAAGAAAGAGATAGCCACTAAAGAGGTGGAGGGAAATGTAGTAGTATCATTATATTATATTACAAACACAAAGTATATCAATTATCACTTGAAATGTAACTTGGTGAGAATATAATCAATTAGATAGGATTAGAATAAAAATGGATGCATATCGTTTAAAAAGCAAACACAAGGAAATCTGCAGATGCTGGAAATTCAAGCACCACCCCCAAAATGCTGGTGGAACGTAGCAGGCCAGGCAGCATCTATAAGGAGAAGCACTGTCGACGTCTCAGCTGCCTGGCCTGCTGTGTTCCACCAGCATTTTGTGTGTGTTGCATATGGTTTAAGTTCTTGGTGAGCTAAAGGGCCTCTCCCTGGTCTGCTTCACCCTATTACCTCCGAGAATTTGTGATTTTTAGGTGTGTAATTGACACAAACATAGAGGCAACTTCTCTTTCAGGTATTGAGTGGATTGTTACAAACCTTTAACTATTCTTACTTTTACCCCAGTTAATTCTGCTTTGCTTCTCTGGGTAGTCATTTGACATTTTGTGATCTAAATAAGATGTACTGAAATGTGTTGGATTTACAAATTTAGGAAAACAAAGACCTGTGGTATTGTTAGCAAAAGAGTGAACGGGAAGACGATGGAAGAAATACAGAAGCTGGATATTGTTCAAAATGAGAAAATAAAGATGTGAGAGGGGGATTATATAAATGTTTCTAAACAAATGGTAAGTGACAGTGAGATTAACATTAAAGTTCAGTGCTATTCCAGAACTAATGTATTCACAAAGCATGACAGCCTATTCATATTTCAACTGTGTGTGAAAAGGTTGAAGACTTTATTAAATTAGTGCAGTCAAGGGAGCTTGATGTAGGCAAATCAATGATTTATCAGCACAAATATGGTCTGGAAAGAAAAGAATTAGGATGATGTTTCATGGGTCTTGTGGCAATAAGCTGGTTGTGATGAGAATTTTTCTGGTAACTGAAAGGAAATAGTATGAAGCATTTTGTTCTTTGTGCAAACTAGACACATTTGTTTTTTATATAATTTTTGTGCTTGGATGATTCGCCTGTGTTGCTTGAAACCAGAAGTTAATGGCCACATTTTTATTAGCATATAATTTGATTTTTTTTCCCAGAGGTGTGCTAAACATCTGTTAACAGTCTCAAATACTACTTTACATATGCAGATGCAGATAGTAGTCCTGTGCCAAGGAGCGTGTTCAAGCCTTGCTGAAAGAAGAATCAAATTCTTTCCTGATTCAATTATCATGTCTTTGCATTTATTACTTATTATATAGTAAGTGACATCATTATACGATGGTCATCAATTTCCTTTGAAAATCTGCAGTTATGACCGTCTGTATTCAATAATGCTAAATATATTTTGAGCTGTCATTTAGAAAGATTAGAATAACACAAAACTAACTAAAGCAACACACATACACAGTGCTGGAGGAACTCAGCAGATCAGGCAGCACCTATGGAAATGAATAGACATGTAACATTTCAGGCTGAGATCCTTCATCAGGACTGGAAAGGAAGTGGGGGGGGGGGAAGATGCCAGAATAAAAGGTGGGGGGGGGAAGCCACAGTGTGATAGGTGAAGCCAGTTGGGTGGGAAAGGTAAAGGGCTTGTGAAGATGGAGTCTGACAGGAGAGGAGAATGGACCACAGGGGAAAGAGAAGAAGGAGGAGGCTGGGAGGCAATTGAGGAGAAGAAGCACGAGGCGAGAGTGGGGATTGAAGAAGAGGGAAGGGGAGGGAAAAGGTTACCTGAAGGAAAAATTGATGTTCATGGTTTCAGCTTGGAAGCTACCTAAACAGTGTGTTCCTCCTTCAAGCTGAGAATGACGTCATTGTGGCAGAAGAGAAGGCCATGTACTGACATGTTGGAATGAGAATGGGGATAAAAACTAAATAAATAATCCTTACAGATACTAAAAATATTCGTCAGGCCAGGTGGTCTATGAGAGGACAGATTAGGATTAGTTAAGATTTCAAGTCAGTGACCTCTCATCAAAACAACATTCATAAAATATCTTCCACTGTTCAATTTTCCAGATCCACACTTTTTCTAAAAGTTTTTAATTCAGAAATATCAAAGCCTTATTTGGTGTTCTTTGGCATTAGCATCATCAGGTTCATAAAATTACTAATGACGATGTTCAAATAACTGCTGGCTACAAGTATGCTAAAGATAACATATTTGCTCAGGGATAATTAAGAATTATTCTTTTTTCAGAAAAGGGCATCTTTAATTACTTATATTAAAATTCTGACAAGAATGAAATGCTATCTTTATTTTTCCATGATATTCATTGTCTTGTAATTCTATCATTTGGAAATATCCAGAGATGTTTTAGCAGCACTGAATTCAATGTGGCTTTCTCTCCACAAAGGCTCATATTTGCATGCTTTCTTATTTTGGAATATAATTCCCCAAAAATATGTGGACTTAATGTTGGAAAGGCCTTTGTTTGCACAAAGTATTTTAGGCCATTTTATCATATAATGCTTTTGGCCTCATATACAGTTGGTGCCACTATTTAAACATCCATTGACCCTTCTCAGAGTGACAATGTATCTAGAACTTTGCAACAGACAAGGTTTATTTTCATATAAAGTAAGGGGACAACAAAATGAATTCTGTATTTGCAAAAGTAACCTGTTACTCACTTAGAGCTATTTTATCAACCCATCATACCTCACGATAATCATGATGATCTTCCCAATACATTACAGACACATCCCTCCCCACCTTCAGTATTATTGACAAGAGGCACTGCCTCAAGAAGGCAACATGCACCATCAAAGCTCTCCAGCCTTCAGGCCATGCCATCTTCTCATACCTACCATCAGGGAGGAGGTAAAGAAACCTGAAGACTCACACTGCTAGGTTTTAAAACTGCTTCTTCAAATCAACTATTTAAATCTTGAACAAAACAGCACAATCCTAACACTACAGTTTGGAAACATGAGAACTACTTTGATCATGTTTTATTAAAATGGATTATTTTGCTCTTGTTGTATTCCTTCTTGTAAAATTTGTGTGTGATTTATGTTTTTTCTGTGAATGTCATGTCTGATGCCTTGTGCTTGTGATTCTGATGCAACTTAGTTTTCTTATTCCACTTGTGCATATGTACTTTTGGATATGACAATAAACCTGATTTTGACTTTGACAACAACATACTGTATTCATAAAACTAGATCCCTCTAGAGTTAAACATTTCAGTATTTGTCAGTTGCTATAATGCAAGCCATTGTCTCCAGAACCTGTTTGAAGTATTGTATACCCTTATAAAGTAGGAACAATTATCACTAAGAAATTGATTCAACAAAAAAGAACTTCGAATTCTGGTTGCTACTTTTTCTGTTACTACTTTTGGACGATTTTTAGAATCAGAGAGGCCTGGAGTTAATGAACACTGAGTTGAACTGAAGTATGCCTTTGGTGTTGTGTTTTATTTTCTGTGTTTTTGTTTGTTTTTATTTGATGCCATTTGCATGATTCCTTTTGACGTGTGGGGGAGGAGAGGGTGTTGTAGTTTTTATTTGAATGGACTTGCTTCACGGTTCTTCATTTCATGGCGGTCTGTGGGGAAGGTGAATTTTAGGGTTGTATGCTGCACGTATACTTCGATAAATAAATGTACTTTGAACCCTGAAACTTTGAAAACTCCAAGAGGTACTTCAGCTCAGCTCAGTATTCGCCCCAAATTAGCAACAGGAAAAGGAGCAACCAGAACTCAAAGTTCTGCAATGTTGAATCAATTTCATTCTCCATATTCCCAAACAACTCAATCCCCCAAACCTCCACACCTGTCTTTCACCTTTATTTGGTCCCGCTGATCCTAGCTCTCCTATCCATTATCCTAAGTCTGTAGGCTTTTAGCTCACTGACACATAGAGATTAAATTGAATTACCAGCTAACAAGATACAAGCCAACGTATCAGTAACAATTACTAACACTATGGAAATATCCTTTGCTCTTCAGAAGGGCAGAACATAGGACATTAAAACATAAAACACACACATGAACACAGGCAGGTAATGGGTTAAGACTGTTGCCTTTGTACAGGATGACGCTTTTCCAGAAATCATTTGCCCTGATAAATCCCCCATGTTCATTAAATGATATGATTTTTAAAAACTCACATCATGTTACAAGTCCAGGCTGGCAATCTGACTTCCTCCTGGTGTAACTTAAGTTGAAGACAAGTTGACCAGCCTGGACTAGCTAACATAACAGTAAAAAATTGGAACACACAAAAATACTGGTGGAACACAGCAGGCCAGGCAGCATCAATAGGAAGAAGCACCGTTGACATTTCGGGCTGAGACCCTTCGTCAAGACTTGGCTTCGCAGTAGTGAATTTAAAAACGCAAACGTGAGGAAATCTGCAGATGCTGGAAATTCAAGCAACACACACAAAATGCTGGTGGAGTGCAGCAGGCCAGGCAGCATCTATAGGAAGAAGCACTGTCAACGTTTCAGGCCAAGACTCTTTGTCAGGACTGAAATATATCGAGTACCAGAAACATCTCATCGGGATCCCAAAAGAACTTATGCAAGCAGAAGCCATTTTTACTTCCCCACAATCAAACATCTCTACTGTTTTAAAAAAAAACTCCTCTATTTTGTGGCCCAAAATAAATAAAATCTACAATGATTTTACTGATTTAAACAAAGTTAAGTGTTTTAATTGATGACTACATAGCATTAATGTCTCATCGCTCATCGTGCACATAGAGCTCTTCTGATTGTAGTCATTTCAAAGATACCCATAATTTTGCCGGCCAGTGCTGCCACACTGCTGTTGTAAAGGTACCCGAAATCATGCAGTACAGCAGTAGGGCACAAGTGACTATGATGTCATATGTTGCTATGGTATCTCTATTCTGCCACTGAATTTAAAGTGTTAATAACTGCTACATAATTACATTATTAAGCAAAAAACATTCTGTTATGAGGTCCTGTCAAAATACATTTCAAAATCTAACAACATGCAATGTTAAAATGTTCCTTGAGTGCATCGAAGCAATATTAAAATCCAATCATGGTTTAGAAGCTTTTTAACCTTTTGAATCAGGCTGTATACAATAAAAGGCTAATGCTCAGCTGATGTAAATAACAAACTCAGAGGAAATGCAGCATTTCAGCCAAGGAAACTTACCATGTAAGGCAGATTTTTTTCTGATCTAGCCCATGGGATGCAATGAATACAAGGAATTAATTTACACACAATGCACACACACAGCAGAGCTTGCATAATCTTCCTGTATTCATCAAACGCAATACCAAGAAAATCTGTTCACTGTTTGGAAAGCAAAGTGAACCTTGTTTTTTATTCTGTGAAGACTCAAGTAAAGGATTTGGTTGAAAAAGAAATTCACCATGTTTGTGGAGGCATTTGGATTTTTGAACAACAGTACTCCATAGATTTAAAACAACAGTGTGTATGACAGTATGCATCAGAATTGTATCGAAATTCGCAAGTGGCAGAATACAATGAAACTCCAACTGATGGAATCTGTCAGCTGAACACATGCAAAATACTGAAGGAACTCAGCAGGTCAGGCAGCATCAAAGGAAGGGGATAAACAATAGACAATTCAGGCTGAGACCTTTTATCAAGATTGGGAAAGAAACAGGGAAGAAACCAGAATAAATAGCTGAAGGGAGGGGATACAGTACAAGCTGGCAGGTGATAGGTGAAACCAGGTGAGGGGGAAGGTGGGTGGGTAGTGGAGGGGAGAATGAAGTGAGATGCTGGGAGGTGATAGGTGGAAAAAGTAACGGGCTGAAGAAAAAGGTGCCATAACATACCCTGGCAATGACAGAACCAAGGTGGCTAAGGATAGATTCTGGTTGCCATCTCTACATTGTACTCTGCCTGGAGGAAAGACATGCTCTGATGTAGAGACAGTCTCCAGAGCCTCATCATAAAAACTCCAGCAGAACATCAGTGGCTCAGCCGATTGACACTGTGAGACAAAATGTTCTCAAAGCTAGGACCCCATGATTAACACTAATCAGGCATCCACTTATACAATACAAGTAAGATGAAATCCCCGAGTCTACCAAAATAAACATAAGTTTAAACAGAAAGTACCTGGAGACCGTAATATAATGAGTAAGTTGCTCAGGAAAATACACAAGGAACTCTAAATGATTAATGTCTCTCACTAACAACAATTAACCAATTCAGGTGCTGTTAAAACTTCAGAGCCCAACCCTTTCTGGTTCCCTGCACAAGACCAAAGAGCTCATTGTAGAAGGAATCTGATGAGAGAAGAGAGTGGACCATGGGAGAAAGAGAAGGAGGAGGGGCGCTAGAGTGAGATGATGGGCAGGTCAAGGGAAGAGAGGGGTAAGAGGGAAGCCAGAATGGGGAATGGAAACAGAGTGAAGGGAGAAGGGGGGGGGGGGGGTGAGAAATTACCAGAAGGTAGAGTAATCAATGTTCATGCTGGCAAGTTGGAGATTATCCAGATGGAATATGAGATGTTACTTCTCCAACCTGGGAGTGGCCTCATCATGGCAGTAGAGTCAGCCTTGGTCTGACATGAAGGAATGGGAATGGGAAGAAGAATTAAAATTGGTGGCCACTACAAAAGCCCACTGTTTGTAGTGGACAGAGCAAAGGTGCTGAACAAAGCAATCCACTTCGGGTCTCACTGATGTAGAGAAGTCTGCACCAAGAACACCAGATAATCCACTTCGGGTCTCACTGATATAGAGAAGTCTGCACCAAGAACATCAGATACAATAGATGACCCCGGCAGACCTCCAAAAGTACTGCCTCAACTGGAAGGTTTGCTTGGGGTCCTGAATGGTGGCAAGGGAGAAAGTGAAAGGGCAGGTGTTATGCTTGTGGGGTTAAGTGCCCAGAGGGAAGTTGGTGGGATAGTCACATGGGCAAGGGAGTCACTTAGAATGCAATCCCTATGAAATGCAGAGATGGGGGAGGGAAAGATGCATTTATCTGTAGGATCCTGTTGAAGGTAGCAGAAGTTATGAAGAATGATGTGCTGGATACAAAGGTTTATGGGTGGTAGATAAGGCCAAGGGGAACTCTATCCCTGTTATTGTGGCAGAAAGACGGGATGATTCCTCCTTCCTTCCTGGTCCTGATGAGGAGCTTCAGCCCAAAATGTCAACTGCTTATTCCATTCTCTATCTGCTGCCTAACCTGCAGACTTCCTCCTGAATTTTGTGTGCGTTGTTCTGGATTCCAGGACAAAGGCTGGAGTGGAGTATAGATGAAAAGGGGAGGTGGAAGGAACTTTTTTTTAAATAGAAGAAGAAATTGATGTTCATACAAGCTAGAAGGCGATAGGTGAAGCCAGAGGCTGGGGAAGGTGGGGGGTGGGGAATGAAATAAAAGCTGGGAGCTGATTGGTGGAAAAAATTAAAGGGATGGAGAGGAAGGAATCTGATAGGAGAGGAGAATTGACCATGGGAGAAAGGGAAGGAGGAAAGACACTAGGGGGAGATGATAGGCAAGTAAGGTGAAGAGGATTGGGGTGCAGAGTGGGGACTGAAGAAGAGGGAAGGGGGAGTGGGAGAATTACCAGAAATTGGAGAAATCGATGTTCATGCCATCAGGTTGAAGCTACATGGATGGAATATGAGATGTTGTTCCTTCAACCTTAGAATGTCTACATCATGGCAGAAGAAAAAGGACATGGACCAACATGTTGGAATAGGAATGGGGATTGGAATTAAAATGGTTGGCCATCAAGAAGTCCTGTGTTTTGCAAATGGAGCGAAGGTGCTCGCAAAAGCAGTCCCTCAATTTACATCCAGTCTCACCAGCACAGAGGAGGCTGCATCAGGGGCACCAGATGCAGTAGGTGATCCCAACAGATTCAC
This sequence comes from Hypanus sabinus, assembly GCF_030144855.1. Classification (NCBI taxonomy): domain Eukaryota; kingdom Metazoa; phylum Chordata; class Chondrichthyes; order Myliobatiformes; family Dasyatidae; genus Hypanus; species Hypanus sabinus. Next base: position 81,111,035 of record NC_082707.1, on the reverse strand, counting down.
AAGATTTGCCTCACCTGGAAGGATGTCTGGGGACACTAAATGGAAGTGAGGATGAAGATGAATGGCTAGTTGTAGCACGTCTACTTGCCAGGACAAGTGCAAGGAGGCAGATTAGAGGGGAGAATGAGTGGACAAGGGAATCATGGAGGAAGCGATTCCTGCAGAAAGTGGAGAGTAGGGAGGAGGTTAAGATACATTTGGTGGAAGGGTTCCTTTGAGGGTGGCAGAAGTTGTAGAGAATGTGCTGGATTTGGAATCTCATGGGCTGGTCGATGAGGACAATTGGGACTCTATCCCTGTTAAGGCAGTGAGAAGATGGGGCGAACACGGATGTTCAGGAAATGGAGGAGATGCAGATAAGGGCATCATCAATGGTGGAAGAAGGGAAACTTGCTCTTTGTAGAAGGGGATTTCTGATGCTCTGGAAAGTGAAGACTACTGGAACTGATATGGCAGAGACAAAGGAACTGAGAAAAGGGGATTCCCTTTTAGCTTGTACTCCTTTTCCTTCCCCCACCTTCTTATTCTGGCATCTTCCCCCTTCCTTTCCAGTCCTGATGAATGTTCTTGACCTGAAATGTCAACTGTTTATTCACTCCCATAGCTGTTGCCTGGCCTGCTGAGTTCCTCCAGCATTTTGTGTGTGTTGCTCTGGATTTCCAGCATCTGCAGAATCTCTTGTGCTCAGAAGCAGGCTTGTTCATACATTAAGTACATTTTGGGTTCAAAACAATAGGAAAAATGGCTTCTTATCTGTAGCTATAACCAGATTATAATGTTTATATAGTGAAGAAAATGTTCTGCATTACATATAATTTGTGCAGGAGAAATCTCTAATAAAGGGAATAATCTTCATATGTGTGCTTTTTAACAATGGTACAGTGAAGGGCTGATTTAAATCAATACCTCAGACTTGGCAGTTAAATATTGGAATGGGTGAACTTCTTGCTTCACCTCATTTCAGAGTATGCTGCATTAGCAATTTAAAAAGGTTATTTCATGAATAAACTCCGATCCTGAAATAACACTGCCAAAAATGGATGTCCCTTATCTTGTTTGTCATCTCTTTTAAACTGCCACTTTTTGGTAAAGGAAAACTGATAATGAATGATTCCTCTGTAAAACGGAAAGGATGAAGATGCATAAAAAAGAGAAATGAATGTTCGTTTTGTAGCCATGGGATGTCCCAAAGGGCTTTAGAGCCAATTAAATACTTTTCATAACTAGTTAGTGATCTGTGCAGAGAAATGTGGTGGCCAGTTTGCGCATGGCTTGTTCTCACAAACTCTATTGAGAGGAGGACCAGGTAATCTGTTTAATCAAGGGATAATAAAAGCAGATTTCCATTATTCTTCCTCAAATTGTAAGATTCTTTATACTTTCTCAAGTCACACATGGATCCCTGGTATAGTTTGTCATCCAAAAGATAGGACTCAAAATATGCCTTCAGGACTCCACTGGAGTCTTCCACCAATGTGTGCTCACATCTCTGAACGGAGGGTAGAAACTATATCTGAATTGTGAGGAAGTGGCTGTCAAGTGTATCACAACTTCAGATTCTAATTTCCCAAGATTTTATACGTGATTCAGGAATTGTTCGACACAAGCAGACACTGAGGAATGAATGGTAAGAATTATCAATGCAGAGAGCATTCCAAATAACTCAATAACTGAAAAACAGATTACAGATAACTTAAGTGTACAACTATTTCCATAACCATCTCTATTAAACAGTTAGGTTAAAGAAAACAATTTATCTGGACGACACAATAAATTGGATTATTGAGGTCACAAGTCTATGGTTAGAAAGCCAACTATCAAGTAAGTGTAGACTGATGTTACTTCTTAAAGTACCCGCATTCAGTGTGCTTTTTATTTCCGCTGTACTTCCTAAGCAAGTATGGTTTATGCTGCACATCAAACACAGTATATCTGAATACTTCCTCTGCACTCACTTTACTATTGAGTCCAAGGATCTCTGTAAGTTACTGAGCAAAAGTGCTAGATATGCTTCTTATCCTGGCCCCTTAGCTTTATGTTGGACATTGCTGCTGCTTATTAACTTGGCCCCATTCATTTAGTTTTCATTAACAACATAAATAAATGTAAATGGCTTGTTTTTTTTAATCTTATTTTAATTACTGTAATTGTTTTAATTAATTTACATCAGTTAAGTGTGTCTTTAACAAATTATATTTTAATTCTGTAGATGTATTTTGGGTATTTTTCTGTTGATCAGTTTTCTTAAAATAATTATGGAAATTCCTTTTCCAGCTTGGATATTTAAATATCCCTTCAAAATGTTCTGAATTCTAGAATGGCCTCTCCCCACCTTTTCATTCTGGCATCTTCCCCCTTTCTTCTCATCCTGAAGAAGGCTGTCAGTTGAATTGTCGACTATCAATTCATTTCCATAGATGCTGCCTAACTTGCTGAATTCCTCCAGCATTATGCATGTGTTGCTTTGGATTTCCAGCAGCTGCAGAATATCTTGTGTTTATGCTGTTCTTGTTGCCTGCCTGGTGAATTAGTGTCAAATATGAAATAGCTAACTTTAAACTTGCACAAGGATGACGAGGACTCCACCTGCTGGTTTACATCTATCAGGATTTCTTCTAGGTCATAAGTGAAGAATATGTAACAATTTTTTTTGTTCATAAGTATTCCCATTCGGGGAAAGCAAAGGTATGATCTTCGGTATTTTGAATATTGTGATTTATGGTGGTATATGCACCCTGACATTTTCTGCTGTACTCTCTGAATGTATGCCTGGCATCATATGAAGCACAGTGAGATTTGTCTTTAATATAATTGTAGGTGTTCCTCGTCAGCCAAACAAGCATCAGCTAAGCTTGGGCTCTGACACTGGAAACAAATTATGAAATCCCAACATTCAGATAGTGAATTTTGTTCACAATAGATTCTTTCCTTCATCAGTGGACTAGGGGTTCGACAAAGAATCAGCACATGAGCCAACAGAGAAGGAATATACTGGAATGTGTGTGTGTCACTGGCTCAGGATCTGTAACATTAGAGACTCAACTGAAGGTCAACTCCAAATAAGACAAGTTCTTTAATATTTGTTGCCAAATGCAAACATTAATGGTATCAGCCACTTGTGTGCCCATGTTCCTCTCACAGTAACTAATATAGCTAGGATCAGCGCTGAGCGGAGGAGTCTTACAGAACAAGCAGAGCAAAAATTGGCATCTGTGTCAAACCAAGAGCCATTAATGGCAGTTGAATAGTCTTCTATAATGATCTGTGACCATGTTATCAGCTTTGTTCCCCATTTCCCAACACTATCAATACCAACATGGCCTTGTTCAACGATTAGCAGTGTCCATTAAGTGCACACATGTTAAACATCAGAGTTAACATGCTCAGTGATTCCACAACCAACACAATCTGGACTGCTTCAACAAAGGCACATAACCAGCAATGATTTTATATATAAATTTTGTTTTAGATGTTTATTTTTGTCTTCTGCATCATTCAATGAGTAAGATTTAAAATTTTGAAACATCATTTTCAAAAAAAATTAAATGTTAATATTTTATTTAAGAAAACACCATATTAAGCAATAGACCATTTCTCAAATAGAAACTTGATTACTTTGTAGGTATACAGCCCCTTGCATGATCAAACAAAGATAACAAACAGGATGGCAATGATCAATCACATAATGAGTTGAATAAACTAGTTAACTGAAACAGGAACGGGTGTAGAAGAATCAAACTGGGCGAAGGACAACCAAACTAAAAGGTGAGGGTGTGGCAGATATGAATTTAAAAATAATCAATTCTTACACCAGGGCAAGAGTGAGCATAGCAACAAGGTACAAGTGCTACATGGATGAGTGTCTGCAGCCAACAGTGAAGCACAGCAAACATTCCCTGAAGGTTTAGGACTGCATTTCTGCAAATGGAGTTGCTGATCTTGTCAGAATTAATGGGATACTCAATGCTGAGATGTACAGACAGATTCTTATCCAAATTGCAATACCATTAGGGACTCATCTGATCGGTCCCAACTTAATTCTTCAGCAGGGCAATGACCCCAGACACATGGCTAAGGTCATGAAGAATTATCTCCCACAAAAAGATGAACAAGGAGTTCTGCAACACAAGGTATGGCCCCTGATCTCAACATCATAGAGGCTGTCTGGGATCAACTGGAGAGACAAAATGAAATGAAAATATAAAATATTACCATGTAGTACAGAATATAGTATTATAGTTACAGTTCCAGGAAAAGTACATTGCAGGTTGAAAAATAAAGTGCAACAGCCTCAAAGATATAGACTAAGAGATCAAGAATTTATCTTCATTAAGCAAGAGGTCTGTTTAAGATTATCATTAACAGTAAGGTAAAAACTGGCTTTGAGATGAAGATTTAAGTTTGTGCATCTTCTGCTTGATGGAAAGGGGGAGAAAAGAGGATACTTCAGTTGGGAGGGGTCTTTGATTATGTTGGCTACTTTCCTGAGATGACATGAAGCGTAACAAAATCCATGGATAGTCGTCAAAAACTGAGAAAAGTCAGTGTGTGTGGCACCAGATCAACTCTAGACTCAAATGTGCACAAAACATCTGAGACGAGGATGTCGGAGTATATTGACTACGTGACACAAGGCAGTATTTGACTGTATCAAATTAGTTAGGCAGAATTTCCCCAGCGAACATCATACAGACTCTTCTTAATCATTATAAAAATATATAAAAATTTGGTCTCTTACAATTTTCCCCAATAATTTTCCTACCACTGATGTGAGGCTCACTGGCTTGTAGTTATTTGTCATTTTTCTTAAATAAAGGAACAGTGTTTCATAATCTCCAATCTCCTGGTACTTCGCGTGTGGCTGATGAAGATGGAAAATCTCCAACAGGGCCCCATTAGTCTCCTCTCTTGGATCTCATAGTATTCTGGGATAGATCTCAACAACTTTGGGAATTTAGCAACCCTGATGTTTTCCAAGACATGCAGCACTTCCCCCTTCTTAACATTGACATGCTCCAGACACTCTCTCTGAACGCATTACTCTCCATATTCTTCTGCTGGATGCATCTAGAAAAGAATAACCTTACTTCGCACATTAATTATCTTGGGTGTAGGTGTCCACCAGTTGTGTTCCTCAGGAGCTTAGTCAGATCAGCTAGTTCATGCTGTCAGGAGTCTCCTGGAATTAGCTCTGCCTGCTTTCCTTCCCCTGCTCTGTGCAAATTATACCTGACCTTTTCTAATCCTGGCACTGAAGTCACCTAAGAAGATGAGTTTATTCCTCGATGGCATGCAGGTCTGGAGTTTTTCAAGGAATAAGAGACCTCCTTGACATTATAATTAATTTTTATTATTAGGTGTTTTAAGCTGATGAAATTAGCATTGTGGCTCATGTTAAAACAGGAGGCAGCTCATGTATATTCACTAATTGTTAATGTGAAGTCTAACCATGAAGTTATTGCTTCTCTTCTGGTTTAAACTTCCAGGTGTATTTGCAATCATGTTCTTTAGGTGACCATCTTCTGCCCATCATGATGCACCCAGGACAACTATGTCAAAGAGAAGGACTCCTCCATCACGACTCTTTTCTTGAATATGAGTGCTCTTTACTACTTCCACAACACACCATCGAGCCCAACTTGCCATGCCCTTAACCAGTATGATAGAAAGCCACATTGCATTAGAGAAGCCACAAAGCCTCAGGAGAAGAGGATATACCTGCTGTTCTCCTGAAGTGAGTGGAGTGGAACTACAATAACAAACAATTCATCTCCTACAACTGGGCAGACAGCAGATGGAATATTAGGTGTTCCTCCAGCCTGCGTGTGGCCCCGTGCTGCTGCTGTGGCCTCCTTTATATAAGTGAGACCCGACATACATTGAGAGACCACTTTGCTGAGCACCTACGCACTGTCAGTCAGAAAAAGTAGAATCTCCCAGTGTCCACCCATTTTAACCTCACTGGGTAACCTCCGACCTGCTGGCATGAACATCGATTTCTTGAACATCTGATAATGCTCCCTCCAACTTCTTCACCATTCCAATTCCCATTCTCATTTCTCTCTCTCACCATCTCTCCTTACCTGTCTATCACCTTCCTCTGGTGCTCCTTCCCCTTTCTTTCTTCCATCACCTTCTGTCCTTTCCTACCAGATTCCCCCTTTCACAAATCAAGTTCCCAGCTCGTTTCATCACCTCTCCCCCCTCTTGGTTTCACCTATCACCCTGTGGATCTTCCTCCCCTCCCCCACTTTCTTACTCTGACTCCTCAACTTTTTTCCAGTCCTAACGAAGGGTCTCGGCCCAAAATGCCAACTGTACTCTTTTCCAGAGATGCTGTCTGGCCTGCAGAGTTCTTGCAGCATTTTAAGACCACAAGACCATGAGACATAGGAGCGGAATTAGGCCATCTGGCCCATCGAATCTGCTCCACCATTCAATCGTGCTTGATCCTTTTTTGTCTCTCTTCCTCAACTCCAGTTCCCGGCCTTCTCCCCATAACCTATGATGCCATGTCCAACCAAGAACCTACCAAGAACCTTTTGTGAATGTTGCTTTGATTTCTAGCATCTGCAATTTTTTTTTTTTGTTTATGAATGGCACAAAGGGCATGGTTTTCATCAGATGATAATTTCAAGATCAGCATCAACCACTGCACATGGTATTTCTGACGTTACATTCCTTTTGTTCCATCATTTGAATGTGAATGTGGAGCTTTCTTCTCTGGTTTAGCTGTCTATATGTATTTGTTACTGCCTTTTTCTAGTCTCATGATGAATTGCAATCCACAATCTGCCTGTATATTGTGGACCCAAGCTCAGGACAAACTGCTGTCTAACAAAGTGGTATCACTGCTCTTCACATTTCTCAGTCTTTGTCCCTCAAAGGCTGCCACTCACCTACAAGTGTCCTGTTCTAATGGAGCTAATCTATAGGACAGATAGAAAACTTTTCAACTTATATCAGCTCCAGAAGTAGGTCATCCTAACTTCAAACATTGTAGGTACACACTCAGACACCAAATGTTGACTCTGACACACTTTCCAGAGATGCTGTCTGAAGGCTGATTTATACTTGTGTATCGCATCTAAGCCATAGATACTGCGTTGGGTGACAAGCACCTCCCCAAAATATTAACATGTGTCGCGGTGACGCAGACTGCAACAAATGTGATTGGTCCGCTTGGTAGCATCACATTTCCTCCTACACATTTCCGGTTGCTTCTTCTCCGCCATGTCTGTACACCGATGCAAAATAGATGAACCAAATCATCAAATCTACCTGCCGACATGCGAAAATGTTTGAAGAGCATTTCCTCGTCCATGTCACTCACGAAGAACCCAACACAGTGGCATTGAAACCCTATCACCAACTAGCATTTCGACACACATGGTCGCTATGGTTTACAATGACACAGACGTGAAAATCAGGGCTATGACATAGGCTGCGGCTAGCCCATACGCACAAGTATAAATCAGCCTTAAGAGTGTTTACAGTACTTTTGTTTTTAATTACCTGTAATTGTCAATTTGTTCAATGAAGCATATATGAAAAAATCTAATTGTTGGATAATCAAACTAATGGCACTGTCCTCCGCCAGGCCAAAATCTCCAGCAATTGGTTTCTACTTGGAGTTAGTCAACTCGACTGGGCAGACCAAGTCACTCTTATATCTAACATCAGACACCCAAAACACTCTAGCCAAAACGTCCTTACAGTAAGAGACTAACAGATGTGTACAACAAACAATTAAAAATACTGTCAAAGTTTCCGTGAAGAAATTTAACATCAAATGTGGGAATCCATGGTCCTTGAATACCTGTAATGGAGATAGAGTAGACAATAGACAGTAGGTGCAGGAGTAGGCCATTTGGCCCTTCTAGCCAGCACCACCATTCACTGTGATCATGGCTGATCATACACAATCAGTACCCTGTTCCTGCCCTCTCCCCATATCCCTTGACCCCGCTATCTATAAGAGTACTCAAGAAGAGTGAGAACCTCAACAACACAAAAGCCAACTCTAGTGCTGTACTTCATTATTCTCTCAACCAGCTTTTCAAAAAAAGCCCCAAGATATGACTCAAGCAAGAGTAATCTGTAGATACTGGAAATCCAAGCAACACACATAAAGTGCTGAAACAACTCAGCAGGGCAGGCAGCATCAATGGAAAAGAGTAAACAGCCAACATTTCAGGGTGCCTGAAATGTCAACTGTTTACTCGTTTCTATAGACGCTCCCTGGCCTGCTGAGTTCCTCCAGCATTTTGTGTGTGTTCCTCAGATATGGCTCCTGAGTTTATTTGCTGCTTAGAGACCTGTTTGTTTTCAACAACTCAGGAACACATTAATCATGAAGTGTGAAGAAGAGCATTATAAATTCACTTTCTTTTTTCTTTCAAGTTTAAGTAATACTGTGGGCTTTTGCCCACAATGAACTGGATTTAATATTCTCCATTTTAATTCTTGCTGCATCTCTGCAAATGAAAAGAATGTTATATCTTGAATCTTAATTTTAACCTACTTGCCTGAGTTAACCCATGGAACAACCATTTGTCTATTCTGAAGGTAATTACTTCTTCAGAAACTTCTCTTGTAAAATTAGGTATTAATTTTATTTATCATGATCAACAGAACATTATTTGTAAAGGGCAATTTTCCAGTTTATTTGCTTAGTTGAAATGTTCCCTGTGGCAATGTCTAGATCTTCAGTTTGAAGTGAGTAAACCCATCTTCTATTCTATTTGTAGGGATAGAATACGTACAGTATTTCCACAAACAAGAGAGTATCTGCAAATACTGGAGATCCAAAGCAAGCAAACAAAATGCTGCAGAAACTCAGAATGCAAGGCAGCATCTATAGAAAAGAGAAGCAGTCGATGTTTTGTGCTGAGACCCTTCTTCAAGACTGGAAAGGAAGAGAAGTCAAACTAAAGTATTTTTCTACAGTTTCTTTGACTTTTCTTTAAAGTTAAAATAATGTCAGCTGCAAGTCTGTTCAAATGCAGACTATGTTCAGAATATTATTCTGATGGATATTCATTTCAGTGGGCCTCGGTAGTAAGACTTATTTCAAAATCACGTCTTTCTTCAAAATGGGTGGACATATATGAAGTGCAGTATCATAGACAGAAACTTTAATTGAACAAGCTACAAGTCCACCAATAAGGACATGAACCAATGGGTAAGCATATATTGGAGGAAGTTAATGGATGAAATAGTTATAATAATTGCATGAAATTATGTTAAACTGAGGAACTCGTACAGTGATGTTATGCAGTATTTTTATTTATTTATTTATCTTTGCGAGTCTTGGAGTTGCTGGTGAGGCCAGCATTTATGACTCCATCCTTAATTGCCTATAAAGAGCTAGTGATTATGGTGAAACAGCTACAGTTTCTCTGGTGCAGGTACTAATAATATGCTTTTGATAGGATTTCCAGGATTTATATCTCGTGAGGATGAAAGAAAAGGCAATATATTTCTCTGTCAGAATAGTGGGAGACTTGGAGAAGAATATGAAGATGGCAATGTTCCTACGTTAGTGAAGCCCTTGTGCTTCTTGATGGTGGAGATCGTGGATCTGAAGTGTGCTGTTGAAGTAATCTGTGTGGACACCTCCAGTGTAACTGGTGTGCACTGCTTCCACCTGCTTTGGAGGAGGATTAAATGAATGTTCCCATTGATGGAACAGGCAGTAATCATGTCTGCTGTTTAGTCCTGGATGCTCTCAGATATATTGAGTGGTGTGAGAGCTGAACTTGCCTAGGTAAGTCGAAAACATTCAATTGCATTCCTAACTTGTGCAAGTAGATGGTGAGGAGTTTTGTACTCCAGACTATGTGGATATGAATATTAACAAGGTTTACAAGTTCTGGGCTACATTTTAAACTTGCAAGCACCTTTGATAAATACTTGTGTGGGGAATTTGATCTGAACCTCTTGTTCAATTGCAGTATTGAGGGCCAAGTAATTAGAAATTCTGTCGATAATCTGATTCCTGCATGCACTGAAATCTCTAAATTGATCACAGCTTTATCTTCAAAAGTAAGTACCATCTTAAATAATAATGAACTTGGAACAAAAATATTCATCAAGCCCGAAGGCCCATTGGCAATATTATTTTTGAAAAGAATATTTCTAATATAACAGTAGATAGACTGGTGAGAAATGAATAATAAAGAAGGATATAGTGATATTGTAAAACAGGTGATTCATTTGCTTTATCTTGAAATATTAGGATTTTATTTGGTACATTGAAGCAAATGTCCTAAACACTTTTTGTTTGTAACCTTGTATGTTAGACCATTGGACATTTAAGACTTAGGAACAGAATTAGGCAAATTGACCCATTGAGTCTGCTTGTCCATTTCATCATGGCTGATCCATTTCCCTCTCAAACTCATTCCCCTACCTTCTCCTTGTAAACCTTTCAGACACTCTCTTATCAATAATCTATCAAACCTTAAATGACCTGGCAATGAATTCCACAGATTCAGTACCCTCTAAAGAAATAAATTCCTCCTCATCTCCATCCTAAGTGAACGTTCCTCTATTCTGAGGTTGTGTCCTTTGATCCTCTACTCGCCCACTATAGTCTGGGCTTTTCAACATTTGATAAGTTTCAATGAGATCCCCTCATTCTTCTAAATTCCAGTAAGTACAGACCCAGAGCTATCAAACATTTCTGAGATGATATGCCTTTCACTCCTGGAATCATTTTTGTGAACCTCCTCATTTAGAAGATAGTCTATGCTTTTATTCCTTCTACCAAAGTGCATGATCACACACTTCCCAACACTTCTTTGCCCATTCTCCTAATATGCCTAATTCGTTTTGCAGACTCCCTGCTTGCTTCCGCACCACCACCTGTCCCTCCACCTATCATCATATCATCCACAAACTTGGCCACAAAGCCATCAATTCCATCATTCAAATCATTGTCATACAATTTAAAAAGAAATTGGTTCCATCCTCAGCCCTTTGGAACCACTAGTTACCAGCAGCCAATCAAAAATTACCCCCTTTATTCCCTTCAATTGCCTCCTGCTAATCAGCCAGTGCTCAAAATTCAATGATCTTATCTAGCATGTAGATATAGATGTTACAGAATCAGCTTCTGGCATCCCTAAGTCATTCTAGATTCAGACCATGAGTAAGTTAAAATCATTCTCCTGAAATGGCTACCATGAGAGGGCATAGTTTTAAGGTGCTTGGGAGTAAGTACAGAGGAGATGTCAGGGAGTGGTGAGTGCATGGAATGGGCTGCTGGCAATTGTGGTGGAGGCGGATACCATAGGGTCTTTTAAGAGATTTTTGAATAGGTACATGGAGCTTAGAAAAATAGAGGGCTATAGGTAACCCTAGTAATTTCTAAGCTAGGGACATGTTCGGCACAGCTTTGTGGGCCAAAGGATCTGTATTGTGCTGTTGATTTTCTATGTTTCTTTGTTCTATGAACCACCCTTTGATCCTCTCTCTACCCCCACACCTACAGGAGGCTCTCCGTTGTTCAAGCTTGGCCAGGGATGTTGTGTTCTAGCTGTCTACATGATTTACAAGCCAGTATGGAGAGGGCAGTCCAATATGGAGACCAAACTGTTGCCAATGCAGCAGGCTCCATATCTCCCTTAACCCGCCCTTACCAATCAAGAATCTATCAACCTTATACCCACTCTGCTGTTGGGCTAGACACTGAGAACCAGGACAAATTGATTCCTTTGAACTGATGAGCCTGCTGCACTGAGCTTTGTGTATATGACATGATCCCATTTATTTGCATGGTGTTTTTAACTTGAACTGCAAAGATATGTGTGGGAAAGTGTTTTTTAAAATTTATTTTAATCATAGAATCACAAGAATAAAATAATAGAATCCTACAGTACAGAGGAGAGTCCTGTTGACCCCCCTCACCAATGCTGACCATATGCCTACCTTTGTTATTCCCATTTGCCAACATTCGGCCTATATCCATCTATGCATTTTCTATCCAAAACATTACAATTTTATCTGCCTCTTCCACATCTTCTGTCAGCTAGTTCCAGATAACCACCAACTACGGTGCAAAAGCTTACTCCTCAGTTCATCTTTAAATTTCTCCCCTTTCACCATAAGCCTGTACCTCCAGTTACAGACCTCCCCCTCCTGGCCAAGAAGAAACCTGACTATTTATCCTATCCATGCCTCACCATTTTACAGACCATTATAATGTTAATAATTCAACCTCTTATGTTTCAATGATAATAATGTCTCACAATCCAATCTTCCTTTATAACTGTGTTCCTTCATTCCAAGCAACATCCCACTGAATCTCTTCTGCTCTCTCTCTCTCTCTCTCTCTCTCTCTGTTTGTTACCACATCCTTCCTGCACACTGCCTGTAAATCCTGTCTTCACTACCCTATCACTACTGTCATGGAGGTAAACATTAGCACACCGAGGATTCTCTCTACATTCATGTACATGTACATTCATACATCCTATGTTTTCCACCATTTACTCTGTATGTCCTACTAGAATTTGACTTCATAAAGTGCATTGCCTCAATATTAATGTTGTTCATTGATTTATATAGCTTAGATGTGTTTAATGTACATATACTTTTTAAATTTTTAAGTATTTCTGTTTAAAATTACTTACATTTCCAGTTATTTCTAAATGCCTTTCTATGTATGCTTCATTCAGCTAAATAGAATGGATTTCATTCAGACATGTGACATACAACAAACAATAGTACTAACCACTTTAGTCCTTCCCCATCACTTTCCTCTCTTGCCTAGGTAGGTAACCTTCATATTATCTGCTTTCTTTGAAAAGGCTTACACACAATATTCATTTACTACCTATTGCAGTTTCAGCTGTCATGAAGGAGATGCCTTTGAATCTTTAAATGTTTGTCTGTGCATTTTATTGCCAGGAAGTTCATTCCTAATTGGAATCACTAGATGCATTATATAATGGCATATCAGTAAGTGAACTGCCTAATAGTGGCGTTGTGTCTCATCCTGCCTTTAATATTGGATTCCATTGACCTCAATGGAAGAGAAAGATTGCATTATTATAGTCATTATTGTATAGCATGTTTACTGACTGGGATTGAATTTCTTGGTAATGCAGTTACAGAATCTTCTGAGTATTCTCCTTGATATTGTCTGCTGATCCTTTTCTCATAACTTCGCTTTGCCTCTTATATTTAATTTACTGTAGAAAGGTAGGCAAGTCCTAAACTCAATACTGAAAACATTTATTAGAATGGTCTTGGAGATAAAGAAGTTCATTTTGGTGGATGGGGAAGCTAGGGTGGGTCACAATAAAACAATGGTTATTTTAGAAAAAAGTTTAAAATCACCAAGGGTCCAAATGGAAAGAAAAAAAAGTAACAGCTACCATTTATGGAACAGTCAAGAACCAATAGCAGAAATCCTGAGTCATTGATGGAAGAACAAAGGGTAAGAATTTTGAAAGGGTATCAAGGTTTTGGGAAGGGGGTGATGGTGTTTAATTCCAAGGGGAGAATGAAAAAGCTTGGATAATTTCTTCAAACCAGAGCAGCTAATGACATTACTAAAGACATTTAAAATTAGGGAAGTTTTTGATGGAGCACCTAGAGAAAATGCATTTCCTTTGGCAAATGGATTGGCCAGTAAATTTCTTAGCTCTGGCACATGCATAACCAAACAACCAGCTTCCTTCTATATTGTACAATCTGATGAACTTTTAATTTTAAGTGCACATCTGTTAGACATGAACTGATCTCTTATTCAAACCCTTATTTTTCTCAATCAATATAAGCCATACCCCAACCCAAGATTCAAAATTCAAAATATGATTAGATTTAACTTTCTATATCGCACAATCAACAAACTAAGTCTTCCACTCCCATTTTCCTCTCACATCCAAGTCACCAGTCAAAAACATCTTAGTCCTTTGGACTAAGACTTTTTGATGCTCAAAAGTTTGGAATTAGGTTTGAATATATTTGCAGATTCTTAAAGACTTTCCTTTCTCTAGTCATGCCTGATCAGTTGGCTAAGCTTGAATAGCTACTTTTACAAGCTTATGAAGACATACAAATGATCAATAAGGCAGTAATTTATTTTCTGTTTAGAACACTCTACTACACACACTTAAGGAGTAACAAATTTGCAAATTGTTTATCTCAACAAAGCACTTCATTATTCATTAATTACCAAGTTTCATTTGTAATCCGGAACTACTCATTCCATGATCTTAAAATAAATGTACTAATTCAATCTGCAGCTCAGTTTATCGGGATGATAAAGACAGCTGCCATGTGTGCACCATAATATAATTCAAACTTCCTATTACCTAATGTTTTCTTTGTATATATCCAAGCTATTTACTTGTGGCCAGGAGTCATTGGTCAAGTCAATTGTATGTAACGTCCCCAGCCAAGGCTTTCAGGGATCACTTGCAGAAAGATCTTATTTCAAACCTATTCATTGAATAATGATATCCCCAAGCAATAGAGCATCTGATTCACAGCTCAACCACAGTGACACAGGCATACACTATGCAGTCTTTCATTCTGAATTCAAATGTGCTTGGACAGGAATAAAAGACAGCAGAAAGAAAAAAGGTATTTCTCTCTGTCAGTGAAAACTATGAAGGTTCAAATTGTTGTTAAAGTACTGGTTGGCATTTTCCTTTTCTAAGGTTTCGAAATGTTCTAATGTTACATTATTGTGTATAATTGTTGCCTCCCCCCCCACCCCAGTTTCTGGGTAGGATGTGCAATTTTGGACTTGTCACATAGAAAATGATGGAAAAATACAAGCATCAATTCCTTCATATACAGGACTATTTTGTATAAGATAAAGCTCTTAAGTACATTGTTCCTACAGGGGCATGGGCTACTGAGAGCAGCTCACTGTAGTTTTTGTCCTGGGTTAGTCCATCTTCTCCTTCCTCTTGCAGAGATGAAGTCTTTGGAGCTTCAGTTGGCATTTCTGTTGTTCTGTGGTTTTATGGGATGGGGTTGCCAGTCCTGTGTACAACCCTACTTCTTTCACAGCCGAGCTTGGGATCATCCATGGCAGAGTTTTGTATGAGATATGTGGAGTTGAATATTGGAATTATTTCAATATCTCTGTGTACTTTAACAGGTGATTAACAGAAGAACATTCAGAAAAGAAAGGGACAGGTACATGGAAGTAAAGATTAAGGAACCAGAATGATGGGAGGCTTAAATACATGGTCTTTCCAGCCAATAATGATCATAAATCCCTGAAGTAATCTTAATTGATCTTGACACGTGGACAATGTACATTGAGGTAACCTTATTCAAGAAGGTTATCAGGGATATACTGTACTAGGTAGTCATTGTCCAGTGAGACTAATGTTGAGGAGGCTAAAAATGTTATTGGAAAAATTAGGAGGATTAGTCTATTTTTGGAAGCCAGCGTTGATCAGAAATTGTCAGCATATCCTTATTGGTGGAGATGCTGTCTGACTGATTTAATTGAGCTTTTTTTAATAAGTAGCAAAATATGCTGATTGGGACAGTGTGGTTGGTATGGTGTTAATGGAGTTCAGTAAGGCCTTTGATAGATCCCATATGAAAGGTTGGTTTAAAAGATTAGTATCCATGGCTACCAAGGCAATTTGATAAATTAGGTCCAAAGTTCACTTAATAACAGCAAAGAAGCAAAGGGGGGGGGGTGATGGTAGAGGATTGCTCTGTGATAGGAAGCTTGCCACCAGGGATGTAACATGGTGATTGGTGCAGGGACCCTTGAAATATTTTTTATATACTGGAGATATGATTAGTGACTTTGCAGATGACATAAAAACTGGTTGCATTGTTGCTTATGAAGATGATAGTCTTGGGTCACAGAATGATATTAATTAGCTTAACTAATTAAGTTTAGCAAAGCAATGACAGGTGGATCTTCATCTTGATAAGAGCAAAAACACAATGAACAGTCTAATAATAGTAGGACGTTTACCATAGGTGTTAGAGCCCCAGGGAATATTGAAGACCATTGTGTACATATCCAAAGATCCATGATGGTGGTAGCACAGGACATAAATGAAGAAGTCTTCATTAGTCAGGACATAGAATACCAAAAGCCTGGATGTCACAGAAATTTACAAAGCACTTTTTGATTCCACAGCTAAATGTTATGTGCAGTTATAGTCACACATTATGAGAATAGGTTGAGTCAACTTGGCTTTTACTCCTTAGAGTGATAGAGGATGAGAGGTGACCTGATAGAGGTGCATAAGATGGTGAGAAGCATTGATCGTGTGGATAGCCAGAGGCTTTTTCCCAGGGCTGAAGTGGCTAACATGAGGGGCCATAGTTTTAAGGTTCTTGGAAGTAGGCACAAGGGGGATGTCAGGCTTAAGTTTTTCACACAGAGAGTGGTGGGTGCATGGAATGCACTGCCGGCGATGGTGGTGGAGGTGGATGCAATAGGGTCTTTTATAAGACTCTTAGACAGGTACATGGAGTTTAGAAAAACAAAAGGCTATGTGATAGGGTAACTTTAGGCAGTTTCTAGAGTAGGTTGTATGGTTGGCATAAGATTGTGGGCCAGAAGGCCTGTAATTTGCTGTAGATTTCTATGTTCTATATTCTTTTATAACAAAAAAGTGCAGAGGAGATTCACCAGGATGTTTCAATTATGAGGAGAGATTGGAAAGGCTGGGTTTGTTTTCCTTAGAACAGGGCAGGCCAAGGGGAAACTTGATAGAGGAGAGCAAAATTAAAAGGAGCATGCACATTCGGTGAATAGTAAGAAACCCTTTTCACATAATAGACATGTCTAAAGCTGTAGGGCATACTTTTAAGGTGCAGAGTGAGGAGGAGATCTGAAGAAAACTGTCTTTATCCAGAGGATAGAATATACTGTCCAAAAGGGTGGTCTCTGATATCTCTAAGGTATCTAGACGAGCACTGGAATAATTTCTGAATAATTGGAATGCAGATTATTGGTGATTTACTGCACTTGCTGGTTGCTATGGACATAGTGTTGAAGAGAGCCCGTTTCTCTACTGAGAAATGCAAATCTGTGATTCTATGCAAGGTTCCTTTTTTGAACAGGGCAGAGAAACTGGATGACATTGCCCTGAGGTCAACCATCTCTAAGCACCCCTAGAGAAACATGGTGATAATCCTCCAGTGCTGAACAGAGAGACCAGCAGGCAAGCCTCAAATTTACCCAAGTGATCACCTCCTCCCCTATATATACATATTTGCCACCAATGTTGAACAATCTATCAGCTAACCTTATTAAAAATATCCCAAATCATATCCATACCAGTCTGTACTTTCCCCCTATACTGCTGCTTCTGGGTTCATCCAATTTCCCAATTCTGATCTCTCCACATTCAACATTACTGGATACTTGTGCCCTAACACAACATTTCCAGACTTCAAGGGATCAAAGTTTCATTTATTATCAAAGTGAACTCTGAAATTTTTTGTCTCCAGCCACGAAGCCCAGGAAGAAAAGAATGGCAGCATGATCATCAGCCCCCCCACCCCCCACAAATCCCACAAAAAAATGGAACAGGCACATTGACCCCAAAGTCACCCTCCCATGCAGACAAAAGAATGATAAAGATCGGGCAAAAAAGCACAGAATATAAAAAAACTAAAAGAATGAAAAGAAGTCTCTAGTCCAAGTCCATATCCAAAACACAGAAAGCCAGGGTAACATTTTCCAAGCATAGCGGCAGCCATTCCCCTCTCTGACCCCAGCGATCTCCCCTTACTGATTGCAAAGCGATACCCCAGCAAATCCGAATACAGGTAGCTGGTGCTCACCTTCTGCATTTACTTGGATGCTTCAATCTCCCTCTTCGTTTTAATCAGCAGAAAATAGAAGCTTCAATTGGTGAAATGGAGTCGAATGTTGGCTTGCGCCCTGTCCCGCAGCCAGCTCACCTCAAGGTTCCTCCACACCACCCCTGACTCCTGGAATCCTCTCAGAGACTGCAGAGCATGGAAAGACTCAAGCCATCTCCAAACGGCAAACCACAGGCTCCAACAGTTCCAGAATCACATTCAAGATGAAAAACAAATGTAAACAACATAAAAGAAAAGAAGTATATGGTTTCATGATCTATTCAGAAGATGTCGACTGAAGGAGTGTTCTACACAGACACCATCTTGACCAAAAGGCTGATTCTTGGTGCCAGATCTCTCCAAGCTCCCTCCCAAATGTCTCCAAAGACTGCAGCCTTTCTGCCTAATTCCTGCAACCTCACTTTCTGTTTATTTTCCAACCTCACTCCTCAATGTCATCAACCTTCCTCCGGATGTATTTTGCCTATATTTATTATTACTGCAACTCTGGTTATCATGATTTCTCCCATCCCAAAATCTCTACATACTCCTTCATCTCCACCATGTTCGTGACCAGCCTCGCAAGTCGAGAAACAGAGAGACAACACTGGTTGTTACACTTTCAGGCGTGGAATGCCTCACAACATTACTGAAGCCCCAAACACAGGAGCTCACTTGTCCATTAGCAGCCTGCCTGTGCTCCCTACAGATTATACTAAAATTTCTGAACAACAGTCCATTTGAGCAGATTAGGTTCATAATCTTATATTAATTGACTTCTTCATAGCTAATTCCTTTCCATTAGATCTACACCTCAAGGTTCAACAACAGCTCCATCCCCATTGTCCTTAAGTTGTAGAATTGCCCTGAAAATCCTTAATATTACCTCAGACTATATTTCTTTTTCTTTTGTAATCTTGCACTGGCTTAGTTGTGTTTTATTTTGTTTCTTATCTTGCACATATGTAAGTCATGTATAATTCATTTTAATTTAAGTTGATATAAGCTTATCTTCATCCTTGCCTTATTATGTACTGTGCTGCTGCAAAGAAACCTAATTTTTATGATATTTATACCTGTATTTGAATGGCTGTGACAACTTTAAACATGAATTTGAACTGAAATAATGAGATTTTTATTTTATTGATATAAAGCATGGAATAGGCCCTTCCAGCCCTTTGGGCCTTGCTACCCAGCAATCCCCCAACTTAATCCTAGCCTAATCCTGGGACAATTTACAGTGACCAACGAATTTACCAACCAGTATGTCTTTGGACTATGGGAGGAGACTGGAGCACCAGGAGGAAACCTACGCAGTCACAGGAGGAACGTACAAACTCCTTAAGGGCAGCAGCGGGAATTGAACTTCAGTCACTTTTACTGTAAAGCATTATGCTAACCACTACACTACTGTGCTACCCCTTTTCCCCTTCCTGCCAATAGAAAAATTACCATTTCTATCACTTTTGAGAGTTTCCTCTAAATTAATGATCTTGGTCAAATGTATCAATATTTTTCTATCACTCCAGTCTTATATAATCATATTTTTAAAACAATTCCTCCAATATTCACTCTGTACTCCTTTCTCTAAATTGGAAGCCCTATTATGTGCATTGTGTTCTGGCAATTATTTACACTGAGCACAATTGCAAATCATCAGTTTTGGATATTAAATCTCCAGGAATCCCTTTGGATATTTGCATTCAGAAGCAATTTGCTATCTGAAACAAATTCACTTCAACAAATACAAAAAAAAACCTTTTTACGAGTGATTAATGAAAACAAAAATTGGTGATATAGAAACCAGTCTTCTTATATGAATGTTATATTTTAAAAAGTTAAACAAATCATTTCATCCCCATCTATTTGTTTCTTTTCTCCTGATGAACTAAATTTTGTTGAATTCTTTTAGCAATAATTTTCCAAAGAGGTATTTCAATGGTACATGATCAAACATTTGGAACTGAACTAATTTTCAAATTTTCAAGCTTCTGGGAATTTTCTTCTCTCTAACTACATATGAAATAAGTGTGCTGAATCTGCTTCTGTCCCACTCTCCCTTTCTTAATACTCTCCAGGAGATGAGGACATGACATTATGTCATGAAACTTTGTTCCCTTCAGTCACTCAATAAAAGTCTTCCTTGCTAATCTTTGATTTCATTTGATTGCTCCTGAGATCCTGATTATCAAGTCTAAAGTGAGGTTCCGTTCTCATTGTGAATACTTATTAGGAATAAGCTTTCAAGAACTCAGACACATCTTTTTCTACAGTTCAATGATAATAGGTAAAGCTGAAGATTTTCAACATATCCAGCCTTGTCAATGGAGAAAGAAATAGAATTAAGTTTTCAGACCAGAATACTATGATGAACCATTGACTTGTTAACAATGTTTCTATCTCCGTCGACGTTGCTGAGTAATTTTAGGACTTTCTTTTTTTGATTTCAGATTTTCATTACATGAATTCTCTTGCTTATGTAAAACTCAATATTGTGTCTTTATTTTGACAAAGCATTGTGTCCTCCAGTGCATGCTGGTCACTTGCCACTTCAGGAGGAAGCCTACGGAATTCTAATGGAAACAAGATGACGACTTTACATAATTTTCAAGGGTTGCCATGTAGGAGAACATTGTCCCATCTTTACAAATGACAGCAAGGAATCCCACAGGATTTTTTCTGCTTTCCAGGTTCCCAAGGCATCATTTCTTCTTTAATAGATATGATCTAAAACAGGCAGATTTCCATTTACCTCATTGCTATTGTGTGATGTTGTTGTACAAAATGATGATGAGATTGCTGAATAAACAAAAATAGGATTACACTTGAAAAGAGTCATCCAGGGAATGCAAGATACAATTCAATATAATCTTTTTTTTTTATCCATGCAGCAACGTACACTTGGTGGCCACTTTTTTAGGTACACTTGCTCATTAATGCAAATATCCAATCAGCCCATGACACGGCAGCAACTCAGTGCATAAAGACATGCAGATAATGTCAAGAGGTTCAGTTGTTCTTCAAACCAAACATTAGAATGGGGAAGCAATGTGATCTAAGTGACTTTGAGCATGGAATGATTGTTGGTACCAGACAGAGTGGTTGGAGTATTTCAGAAACTGCCAGTCTCCTAGGATTTTCATGCACAACAGACTATATAGTTTAAAGAGCATGATGTGAGAAAACATCCAGTGAATAGGAGTTCTGTAGCTGTAAATGCCTTGTTGTTGCGAGAGATCAGAGGAGAATGGCCAGATTGTTTCAACAGGATAGGAGGGGCTTAACAACTACACATTTCAACAGCGGTGTGCAGAACGGCACCAGTGAATGCATAACACATTGAACCTTGTGCATGGGTTATAGCAGCAGAATACCACCAATGTTCACTCAGTCACCACTTCATTAGGTATAGGATGTACCTAATAACATTGCCACCAAGTACAACTTGCACCAATATTTTTTCAGGATTTCTTTAAGGTGGTTAATATGTATGAACTAGATAGATTTGATTTGCATAAATCAAACCACAAGGAAGAGCACTCAGCTCATTCTCCAGCTGTCACATTGAAGAGTTGGACACCCATCAGTCTGGATACTCTATGGCCCTGCTGTATAACATTTTACTGTTTGTGTGGCTGCATGTGTATATTGTCATGGTAAAGAAGCAATATGGTCACAGAGAAAACTAGCTCCACATATATTTATGTATATGATGTCAGTGCCTTATAGTTTGAATTAAAACAAATTCCACTGTTCAAGAAACTGCAGATGCTAGCACAGAAATACAAATTACTGGAGGGACTCAGTAGGTCATGCAGCATCTATGAAGGGATTTCTACTGGTCTCTAGCTCTTTGACAACATGACCGAGCTCCTCATGCATTTGTTTTTGTCCCCACATTCCAGCATCTACAAGCTTGGATTTCCGTTTTATTGTTCCACTGCGGTCTCTTCAAGGTAGGCAGACTTTGAAGAAGATACCTTCTCATTGATGGGAGTTCAGCTCTCTCTATTACTCTACTCTTCAACCTCGTTCTCTCCACAGCTGCTGCTGAACCCACTGAGCTTGTTTTTCTTTTGCACCTCTGTCCAAGCTCCTGTGTTGTGCTGCTGTTGCTATAAATATAACTTAACAGTAGCCCAGCAGCATATTAGATCTTAACAAGAATATTACAAGTTTTTGAAATTATTATAGGACACTGGACATGTTCCATTTATGGATTCTTGCATTCTGATCACTCTTTGGTCAAGAACCTGTTCATTAGATTCCCAGACTTACTCTTCATTTAATTATCTACTAGTAGTCCTTCATCATTAATAAGTCTGCTTGAAAGCATTCAATTACAATTGTTACCTATACACACCTGCTGTTAAAGACACAGTTTCTCACTTCAATTATAGTTGGTAATAAAACCAGAGTAATTTACGAAGCCATGTTGGGAATGCACAATGGCTTACTTTTGCATTGCTGTTGAGGTAAAGTTAAACTAATGACGACATTCAACAGGGAACAGTTGCCAACCAACCATGACTAATTTGGGATTTTGGAAATTTAAACTTGATCAACTGAAATTTGTACAGATGGGGAAAAAGAAGAAAGTTTACAAAGGACATCACTTCCACCACCTTGTTAAAGAACCAATGACCTATAATTAAAAAGCTTAAATATCCAATAGAAATACCAATTTTTTTGTCAGAAGGCATTTTTATCAAGTTTTGAAAATGCTTTCTGCTCAGAATCCCAAAGATTTCAAATTGAAATAACAACCGTGAGCCAAAATCTCTGATTTAGATTCAGTCATAAGCTAAGGACACTGGATTGTTTCCATGACAGTTTAATGAGACTGAATTCTCCACTCAGCTTAGTGTTCAGAGACCAGGCTATTTAGTATTGCTACAACCTCTTCTGTTAGTTTTTGGTGTGCCCTCTGCATTTCAGGAAAGATAATCGAACGTGGGCTCTTTGACCCTGTATACATTCTAGAATCCACAAATAGAACAGTGATAAACTGCTTACATATCACAGGATTAGCCTTTCAGTTCCAGTTGAATACAAATTAAGTCTTGACCAGCATTTAAACTCAAAGCAAAATGGGCCATTTTTATGTCAGCCACACATTCAAAACTACCAAACTTCTTTTTTGCATGAAAATATTTTCTGATTCAAGTCATTTTTCCCACATAACCAAATGCATCATCAGGAGAATTTAAGGGTGATGACAGGCATAATTCATTTTGAGTTCCATAACAAGAAACATTAGCAAAATAAAAGTCCAAGGCAAGATGGAAAATAACTGGTGTCATCTGTTTTGGCCCCATATGTGCAAGCCTATTCGTCATTGCTACACATCGGGCCTTCCTACTGTTCAAACAGCATGTTCACTAAACTATTTCACACAGTAATAGATAGATGGAATCTCATATATCATCAAAAAGGGAATACAGTTTTGAACTGATCAAAAAAAAAATAGAATTGTAATCTATCTTGCACTTTAATTCAGAATTTCAGATCCCTTTCCAAACTCTTCCCTATAAAATCTGAATTGATCTCATGACTGCCAATTTTTGAACTTACTAAAATGTGTTGCTATAGCAACAGCCGAACCCCATTGCTGCAGAACTCACTCTCATCAGCATTCACTGATAAACAAGGTCAGATCAGGAAAATGCATCTTTCTGACATTTAACAGAGAACAAAAGTTATGGTTGTCTTCTGGAAAGCAGAGGAATTCTTCTTTTTAACATTTCAGGGATCACATGAATGGCCTTTAAAAATAAATTCGTTAAGATAAGGTTCAATGACAAGCAGATGACCTCAATGAAGGCTCTGTGAGCTGGGTGATAAGATCCACTTATGCTCCTGCTGGCTGCCACATCATTAGCTCAGAAAATTGCACTAACTGAAAATCACAACAGGAGATTAATTTCTGACCTCGATTAATGAGACAAAGGTTGCCAGCCTGAAGAAAGTTAATGCAAGTTTACTCTTCATGATTGTGGTAAGAAATGGAAACAAAGGCATCAGCAGATGTGGTTTATTTCCTGTTCTCTATATTTATTTATTATTTATAGTTCCTTAAGGTTGTTATAGCCATGGGTGGGGAGGGGATGCAGGTGTAGTGGGAATGAGTTGCCACTATCTATTAAATGCTTCAAATGGTGTGGATCTCAAGTAGCCTCTGAGAATCAAGTCCAGCTCCTACTCTTCACATGTGGCTTAGCTACTAAGCCCAGCGGAACTGTTTCTACTGAGAGGACAAGGGGCAAACCTGGGTTACTGATACTTTAAGACCAGCTGCTTCAGGCAGATGTTGCTCATCAACCGCAGTTGGCAGCTCATCTAAGAAAAGGAAAACTCTGATCTCAGACCTCCGTTGCCTTGCAACTATAGTTCCTCATGAGGAAGACCAGGAGTAAAACCTGAGGAATAATCTACAGCTGGAGTCCCTAAGCTAGTCTTACGTTGAGTTTAATGTTGACTGGCAACTCCTGTATTGCTGCTGGTGCTAAACTGTATAGGTCTCCACCGTTCCCTTGGATACATCAGCTGTGTAGAGTCGGGAGGCCTCCATATCATACTGCTCTGGCTAACAGATGTATAGACAGATAGGACACAACATCCCTGGTCAACCTTGATCAAGGAAGGGCCTCAAACTTCCCTGTCCATTATAATTCCCCTCACTTAATCCTGAAGACTCAGACTGCTTTTAAAACCCTCCCATGACGTTATTAAAATGGCGTGAAATGAGCTCCTGTATAGATCACTATCTCAATGGGTCCAATACTTTACAATGCTTAGAGTTATTGAGTGCTCTGTAGAAACCTCCTCCAGCACAGATGCACCTCAAGGCTAATGTGCTTACTCACTTTATATTTAAGATGATGAGGCTCAGCACAACTCCAATGCCATATTTAAGTTTGCTGACAACACTACTGTCATTGGTGATGACAGATCAGCATATAGGGGAGAGAGATTGAAAATCTGTCTGAGTGTTGCCAGGACAATCTCTGTCTTAATGTAAGAAAGAGCAAAGAGTTGATTATTGACCTCATGAAGAGGAGACCGGATGTCAATGAGCCAGTTGTTATTGGGGATCAGAAGTGGAGTGGGTCAGCAATTTTAAATTCCTCAGTGTAATCAGTTCAGAGGATCTGTCCTGGGCCCAGCACTTAAGTTCCATTGTGAAGAAAGCATGGCAGTACCTCTACTTTCTTAGAAGTTTGTGAAGATTCAGTATGTCATCTAAAACTTTGACAAACTTCCATCAATGAGTGGTGGAGAGTATATTGACTGGTTGCTTCATGGCCTGTATGGAAACACCAAAGCCCTTAAACGGAAAAGCCTAGTGAATGTGGCGCAGTCCATCACAGGTAAATAGCTCCCCACCATTGAACACATCAACGAGTGTTGTCGCAGGAAAGCAGCATCCATATCAAGGACCCTCACCATCCAGGTTCTTCTCACTGCTGCCATCAACAAGGAAAAGGAGCTTC
This sequence comes from Hypanus sabinus, assembly GCF_030144855.1. NCBI lineage: Eukaryota > Metazoa > Chordata > Chondrichthyes > Myliobatiformes > Dasyatidae > Hypanus > Hypanus sabinus. The sequence goes on along the minus strand of NC_082707.1, from coordinate 81,085,728 downwards.
AGGACCCACACCACCAGGTTCAGGAACAGTTATCAACCCTCAACCATCAGGCTCTTGAAGAAAAAGGGGATAATTTCACTCAACTTTACTTCACCCCACCACTGAATGGTTTACACAACATATGGACTCACTTTCAAAGACTCTTCATCTCATGTTCTCAATATTTATTGCTATGTATTTATTATTGTCATTATTTTTTTCTTTATTTTACATTTACACTGTTTGGTTTTTTTCACACATTGGTTGTTTGTCCATCCTGTTGGTTATGTTCTTTCATTGATTCTATTGTGCTTCCTGTATTTACTCTGAATGATGGCAAGAAAATGATTTCAGAGTTGTAAATAGTGACATATAGGTACTAAATTCAATGACTGACATCAAAACAAACAGAGCAACAAAACACAAAATGTTGGAGGAGTTCAGCAAGCCAGGCAGTATCTACAGAGAGAATAAAGAGTCGACATTTTGGGCTGAGACACTTCAAGTAGACATGGAAAGGAAGGGGGAAGAAGCCAGAATAAGAAGGTGGGGTTGGGGCACAGAAGGAGTATATACTGGCAAGTGATAATCGAAACCAGGTGAGGGTAGGTGGGTTGGGAATGAAACTGGGAGATGATATGTGGAAGAGTTAAGAATCTGGTAGGAGAGGAGAGTGGGAGAATGGGTAAGAGGAGAAGAGAAGAAGTAAGAAAGGAGCCAGAATAGAAAAGGACAGAAGGGGGAGTAGTGAGAAATTATCAGAAGTTGGATAAATCATTGTTCATGCCGAGAGGTTGGAGGCTATCCAGACGGAATATGAAGTGTTGCTCCTCCAACCTGAGAATGGCTTCATCAAAACAAGACTGAATGTTTCACCTCACTCACACACTTCTCTCACAGATCCACCATTTCCACCATTAATGCTACTGTTACTTGTAACCTTATGTCATTCTTGGCTCTAGAAGACATTTCAACATCTGACTAGTTGAATTCCTTTTTTTTTTAAAACCACATTTACACTGCTCATCGTTCTGCAGAGACTGAAGCCACTGACATAGCAGCTTGTGATTGCTGACACAATTGCTATATTTTCCTGCAGTTGTAGACACAGACACCATCAAGAAAGTACCAAGATACACATCTTTCCAATCTCTTCAAAGCTTAAAGTTCATAACTAGAACAAGGAATTACATGGCATGTCATAAATAATATAAGAATAGCCCCAGCATCACTGAATACAAATTACAGGATCACCATTGAATAAAATTTAATACCTAAGACAGTTTACAAGGAGCACATCAAAGATAGTGAGGAAAATGGGCTCTAGATACTTAGGATGGGAATTTACAACCTAGGACTCTGTAAAAGTGTGTTCAAAATTGGTGGAGAAATTGAAATTGGAAAGGTGTGAGAGATCAAACACCGAGGACAGAAGAACTGCAGAAGGAGGTTGGGGTGTGGTAAATTAGAATTTCAGGATAATTCAGGCTTTGGAGCTACTAGCAGTAATTAAATCAGGGTGTAGTTTAATTAGTCAATCTAATCCAGCAAGCTCAGTTGTTAATGGTTCAGTATGAATTAAGATGCAGGCAACTGAATTTTGAATGAACTAATGTTTTTGGAGGAGAAAACAAGCAAAGCCAACAGTTGGACTAATTTGTTGGATTAGTCGAGAGAAGAGAAACAATGGCTTACAATATTTTGTATGTTTTGGGCTGAAATCCTTCAGTCAGTCCTGTACTCTTTTCCTAGATGCTGCCTGGTCTGCTGAGTTCCTTCAGCATTTTGTGTCTGTTGCTCAGATTTCCAGCATCTGCAGATTTTCTTTTGTTTGGGCTTACAATCGAAGGTAGTTTGGAGGTGATGTTTAAAAATTATGAGTTCCTTGAGAGAGCTGAAGATAGGTGAAAGCTTTGGAGATGCAACCTGAGATGAAGCAAAATAAGCATACAGTAGTCCCATTTTAATCTTTCCCATGGTTTTGTACAGAGCTTGGAGCCTACACCTTCCAGTATTGGCTATTGATCAGCTCAATGGCAACACTCCTAGATCTGAAGCAAAGAAATGTCTCCCAAAGGAACAGCTCCTTATATTCTGCCTGGATAGTCTACAACCCAATAGCATGAATGTTAAATTTTCCAGTTTTAGTTAACTCTCCCCTCCATTCTGAAGGAACTCTCCCCATGCTTCCCTCTCCTCTCTCAGCTTCTGAACTTCTGCATGTCATCCCATCTTTATCCACTCTCCCCTTTCAGCTTCCCCTCCCACCACCAGTTACCCCTTTCCCCCACTGTTTCATCATGTTTCCATACACATACTACACACAAAGTTGACCTGCAGGATTCCCCAGCTGATTCTGCTTCCATCTGTCTTTTATCTTTCCCCTGATGTTCTCATTATTGGCTCCCTTATAGAGCAAATTCCAACACTGGTAGGTTCTGTACTATTTATCACTGTATCACCATCCAGCAGCAACCTTCACACATACAATTGCACCCTCCCATCTACTCATTTTATCTACATCTCATGTTTGTTCTTCTTTATAAAAGAATCATCCACTGTACCCCTCTGTCACAACCTTTCATTGTCTTTCAGTCTATCCATAACCTTAGACTCCTGTCTCATCACTCCTCAGGCTATTTCCCCTTTCCACGCTCAGTCCAGACTCAGGCTTTTGATCCGAAACATCAATATTCCTTTCCCCACACTAATGTTGCATGACCAGCTGAGTTCTTCCAGCAGTTTAACTGTGCTCCAGATTCTATCTTTTACACACTACCAGTTCTCCAAAGAAATGTCTGATGGGCAAGGAATCACTTTCCAATGTAGCAGAGACAGAAGGCACCCAGTACCTTGGATGTGCATATTATAGAGTGAATGCAGAGAATATTTGCAAGGATGTTGCCTGGATTGGAGAGCATGCCTTGTGAGCAAAATTGGTCTTTTTGCCTTTGAGCAATAAAGGATGAGAGGTGACCTGATAGAAATGTATAAGATGATGAGAGGCATTGATCATCTTGATAGTCAGAGGCCTTTCCCAGAGCTGAAATGGCTAACACAAGGAGGCATAGTTTTAAGGTGCTTGGAAGTAGGTACAAGGGGTATGTTAGGGGTTGTTTTTCACACAGAGAGTAGTGAAATACACTGCCAGTGATGATGGTGGAGGTGGATACAATAGGGTCTTTTAAGAGACTCTTAGATAGGTACATGGATCTTAGAAAAATAGAGGGCTATGTGGTAGGGAAATTCTAGGCAGTTTCTAGAGTAGGTTACGTGGTCAGTACAACACTATGGGCCAAAGGGCCTGTAACGTGCTGTAGATTTTGATGTTTCTATGTTACATTCAAGTTGCAGTGTTATCCTTCCAATCACCAAATAATTAGCAAAAAGTAAAAGAGGAAAAGCTCTGGAAATTTTACTGGATGAATTTAGACCACTCCATAACTGAGGGACAACTTATATTTTGAAAAGGAACAGCAGCTCAATGAGTCCAGTTCACAAGCCCTGTACAAGACAAACTGTTCACGAGCATCTGGCAGTCTAGGCCTCCCTGATATAACATAAATGCGGCCCAAAGCAAAGAGAGCATGCTCTGTGTGAGCAGACGGAAACTGATTGCATGCCCTACTCAAATAGGCAACAAGGATAACAGCCAGGTGGTACAAACAGTGACACTGTAATCAGAAAACATGACTCAGGCAAGCTGAGTTCAACAAGAGTTTGATTACCTGTTCCACTGGTGATTGTCTGAAATTAGCTACTTGAAACATATATCATGGGAAGTATTTGAAGAGGGAAATTTGGGAAAGTTCAGTAATGGGAAATTGACACAGTAAAGGAGCATTGGAAAGGTCATACGGAATGGTGGGTAGTTCTGATGGGTGGAATGGTGTTCTCCTGCTCCTATTCTCAATACAGGATTTCATCATACTGTGGTGATACGTCTCTTGGGGTTTACCTGCAAACAAACAAGGATTCTCAGGATCAACTGTTCTTCTGCTCCCAGATTGTGGAGTTCTCACTATTATATGGTGCTTTCAGCAGCCTTTCAGGGTCACTTTATTGGTGGTAACTGGCACCAACCACATTGTGGGACAAATGTGTAGCTTTGGGGGAAGGGGATAATTCTTTGAAATTTCTTTCCTTCATAAGCATTCAACTTTTTGAGCGTTGTTGCATCTCCATCACCCCTGCAGAATATAGAACAGGACAGAAACAGGAACAGACCCTTTGGCATGCAAAGATGTGCTGAATCAATTCCAGTGGTTTTCAAATGGCTAACTATTGGATCTCTTAAGTCTGTACAATGTCCATATCATTCAATTTTCCTCACATTCATGTGCCTATCTAAACATCACCTAAGAGTCTCTAATATTTTCGACTCTACCACCAGCCCAGGCAACAGATTCCAGGCATCCACCACTGTCTGTGTAAAAGGCTTGCCTGTCACATCTTCTTTGAAATTACCCCCCTTACTTTAAATGCATGCCCACTGGTATTAGGCATTTCAACCATTGGAAAACAGTAATGTCTGTCTTCTCTCTCTATGTCCCTCATAATCTTATAAACCTCTATCAGATCTCCCCTCAACATCTGCTACTCCAAAGAAAATAACCCATTTATCTAACCTCTTCTGAGATAGCACATGCCCTCTAATTCGGACACATTCTGGTAAACTTCTTCTGCACCCTCTCTAAAGCCTTGACATTCCATCTAGAAAGGACTGACCAGAACTGTATGCAAGTATTACAGTTCAGCATTCAACACCATAATTCCCTCCAGGCTCGACAAGAAGCTCAGAGACCTTGGCTTTCATCCTGCCTTGTGTAGCTGGATCCTGGACTTCCTGTCAGATTGCTGGTGGGTGGTAAGAGTGGGCTCCCTCACCTCTGCCCTTCTGACCCTCCACACAGGTGCCCCTCAGGGCTGTGTCCTAAGCCCACTCCTTTACTCTCTGTGACCCGTGACTGTGTCGCCACCCACAGCTCCAATCTGCTAATTAAGTTTGCTAATGACACTACACTGATCAGCCATAATCTCAAATAATAATGAAGCAGCCTACAGAGAAGAATTCATCACTCTGACACAGTGGTGTCAAGAAAACAACCTCTCCCTCAATGTCGCAAAAACAAAGGAGCTGGTTGTGGATTACAGGAAGAATGGAGACGGGCTAACCCCTGTTGACGTCAATGGATCTGGGTTTGAGAGGGTGAGCAGCTTTAAGTTCCTTGGCATACACATCACCAAGGATCTCACATGGTCTATACATATCAGCTATGTGGCGAGAAAAGCACAATAGTGTCTCTTTCACCTCAGATGTTTGAAGAAGTTTGGTATGGGCCCCCAAATCCTAAGGACTTTCTACGGTGGCACAATTGAGAGCATCTTGACTGGCTGCATCACTGCCTGGTATGGGAACTGTACCTCCCTTAATTACAGGAGAGTGGTACAGACAGCCCAGCGCATCTGTAGATATAACTTCCCACTATTCAGGACGTTTACAAAGACAGGTATGTAAAAAAGGCCTGAAGGATTATTGGGGACCCGTGTCACCCCCCAACCACAACTGTTCCAGCTGCTACCACTCGGGAAACGGTATTGCAGCATAAAAGCTAGGACCAACAGGCTCTAGGACAGCTTCTTCCACCAGGCTATTAGGATGATACAATATTATTTCTATGTTACTCTGACTGTCCTGTTGTACATACTACTATTACAATTTGCACATTAAGACAGAGATGTAATGTAATGATTTTTACTCCTCGTGTATGAAGGATATAAATAATAAACAATTGAATTCAATTCATTTGAGATGCAGCCTAATTACAGTTTCATAAAGCTGCAATATAACTTCCCAAACTAAGTTCAATGCATCGACTAATAAAAGCAAACATACCATATACCTTGCTACTGCTCTATCGGCTTGTGCAGACACTTTCAAGGAGCTATGAACTTGGACTGCAAGGCCTCCCTGGTCAACAACGCTGTTAAGAATCTTCCACTTAAGAATATACTGTCTCTTTGCATTCGAGCTACTAAGGTGCAACACTTCACATATGGCTGGGTTAAACGCCATGTGCCATTTCTCTGCTCATATCCGCAACTGATCTATATCTTATCATGCTATTTGCTAGTTATTTACACTATCCACAACACCGCGAATCTTCAGGTCATCTGCAAACTTACTAACCCACCCACCTATATTTTCATCCAGGTCATTTATATGAAAGATAAACAGCAGAGGTCCCTATACAAAGCGAAGAAAATTCTACCGGTCTCCTTACCTATTCTATGTTAATGGTGAGGATGCTTTAGGGAGACAAATGATAAGCCACTCAAATCAGTCAGCCCAGTCTCCAACTTGGTCTAGCAGCCAGATAGACTATCACCATTAAATGTTGAATGTTTTTAAGTTAGACATTTGGAACCTGTATAATAAGGTTAGTAAGAATAATAAGAATGTTGTCTGCAGAGGTAAGAACCACCAAAACTCTGGGAAGCACAAGATGAATAAATGAATATACTTTGAGCTGTGTATTAGAAGGCTGAATGTAAAAAGAGCATCATAATTTATAAAGTACAGGGGACAAAACATAAGGTAGCTTAAGTGCAACAGATGCAATTGAAATAAAACTGTGGAGTCATTAGTTATAAAGTCATTACTTCTATGAAATGAGACCTGTGGAGCAGGATGACCCAAGCAAGGGCTATTGGCTGGCTTTAAATATCAATACAATTCAATCCATTATAACAGAATGGTATTTCATGCACCTCAGAGCACTGAAAGAATATATTACAAAAGCAGGTTTCCTTTTTGCACCAATAGAGCTTAACTGAACATGATCGCCTGTCTATTCAAAAACTTGCTTTAAATAGTTAGACTACCTGGTAATGAATACACATCAAAATGAACACAATTAGCAATCTGAATATATTTGCTTCAAGAAGTAAGAAAATTGGCTCTACATTAGTTTCAAATTTTGAAAGAGTATACATCTGTTTATTATCTGTTATGTTTTTCATTTCTCTTCAACTGATATTTTATGAATAAAAATTAAGGCTGAATAAAAATAATTTTCCATCATTATTATTTGGTTTGAGCATCACCATAAGTAAAATAAGGTGCATTTGTGGAGTGCACGGATCAGCAATTTCTCCAAGCACGGTTGAAATATTACTCACCACTTAATAAGAAAACTGTTAGCAGAAACTAATAGCACAAAGTGCATGCTTCACTAATAAGTAAATATGGGTCTTCCGATCCTGTATTGTGCTGAAAATGCAACTCAGATTAAACAAAAATCTATTTGTGCATACAATAGAAATACTTATGATTCTTAATGTTTTCAAACTAGCTGGATGGTTGAATTGCAAGTCAAAGGATTTTTCTGAGGGTTGCAGGATCATAGTTGTTCACAGGTCTACGCTTAAAAAGTCTGCCTTTGGATAAAGTCCGACAGAAACTAATTGGCTGCCCTATGAATGTGAGGTGAAAATGAGAAGTTCAGTACTATAATAAAAAAGAGATAAAATACATTTAGGAAAGCATTTGAGTGCGGCCCCGTTCACTCCTTAACGCATGGACTTGTTCCATTCTGGGCATCCAATCCAGAAAGAAGAGAAGTGGATATGGTGGAGAGACAAAAGTAGGAATGAAAAGGGGGAAATGCACGTCAGACTTGGTAATTCCAGATCAGGTCAGAGAGTGGAAAAAGTACTGGCGCACATGGTGATTTGCCAATACACACAAAATGCTGGTGGAACAGAACAGGTCAGGCAGCATCTATAAGGAGAAGCACTATCAACGTTTCGGGCCGAGACCCTTCATCAGGACTAACCGAAAGGAATGATAGTAAGAGATTTGGAAGTAGGAAGGGGAGGGGAAAATGCGAAATGATAGGAGATGGCCAGAAGAGGGTGGGGTGAAGCTGAGACCGGAAAGGTGATAGGCAAAAGGGATACAGAGCTGGAGAAGGGAAAGGATCATGGGACGGGAGGCTTAGAGAGAAAGAAAGAGGGAGGGAAGCACCAGAGGGAGATGGAGAACAGGCAGAGTGATGGGCAGAAAGAGAAAAAAAGAGGGGGGAAACACTAAATATATCAGGGATGGGGTAAGAAGAGGAAGAGGGGCATTAACAGAAGTTAGAGAAGTTAACGTTCATGCCATCAGGTTGGAGCTACCCAGCCGGTATACAAGGTGTTGTTCCTCCAACCTGAGTGTGGCTTCCTCTTGACATTAGAGGTGGCCATGGATAGACATATCAGAATGGGACGTGGAATTAAAATGTGTGGCCACTGGGAGATCCTGCTTTCTCTGGCAGACAGAGCGTAGGTGTTCAGCGAAATGGTCCCTCAGTCTGCATTGGGTCTCACCAATATATAAAAGGCCACACTGGGAGCACCGGATACAGTATACCACACCAGCTGCCATACAGGTGATGCTGCCTGACCTGCTGTGTTCCACCATCATTTTGTGTGTGTTGCTTGAATTTCCAGCATCTGCAGATTTCCTCATGTGTGATTTGCCTATGTAGGGTTTGGGGACTCACTTGCCAATGAGAAGCTGTCACCAAGCAACTGGGACATGTTTTTGGGGTTGGTTAAGGCTGAAGATTACAAAGGACGCACTTCCCCACCTTGAATGTGAACATCAACAAAACCACATCCTCTGGGCCACCAGATGTGGTCCTCACAGAAAATAATACCTGGCAGTAAAGAAGGACAGCAACTTCAAGACAAATATCATTATTATTAGGCATTGCATGTTATAACCAGCCATAAAGAACACTTATGTAATCTATGCCTACAGGAACAAATATGCCTGATAACATTTGCAGTGATTATGAACAAGATCAGTTGTAACTTTAAGCAATTTTGGTATGCCAGGAACTATAATTTTCTGAAATCTGTCTTGCAGCTAATGTGGGTCCCTAAATAATGACTGCAAGGGATGAAAGAATTCAAAGTAGATTTATTATTAAAGTACTGTACATATATATCACCATACACAGCCCTGAGATTTATTTACTTGCATGCATATACAGTAGACCAAAGAACCACAATAGAATCAATGAAAGACCACACAGAACAGAAGGACAGACAAATAACCAATGTGCAAAGGACATCAAACTGTGCAAATATGAAAGAATAATAATAAATAAGCAATAAATATTGATAATATGATTGAAGAATCCTTGAAAGTGAGTTGTGGGAACAGTTCAATGATGGGGCAAGTGAAGGTGAGTGAAATTATCCTCTTTGGTTCAAGAGCCTGATGGCTGACACCTGTTCCTGAACCTGGCCGTGTGGATCCTGAGGCTCCTGTACCTTCTTTCTGGTGGTGGTAGCAAGAAGACACGTGGCTTGGGTGGTGATGATGGATGGTCATTTCATTGCTTGTCACACCAGACAGTCAGCCATTCTTGTCTGGCGCATAATCTCAGGATTTGTCTCCTTTCAGATTAACTGGGTCACGGTATGAACATTCCTGACTCGACCCCTGTTTTTTATGAGGCCGAGTGGCTACATTGGCACTCAACCCAGCACAGATGGAAAGCATGCGCGGGTGGCGGGGTGGGGGGGGGATAGTCCGGATTCAAACTTGGGAGCCTTTGCTTCCGAAGTCTGGCACTGATGCCACTGCGCCACCAGCCGGCTATGATGGATGGTGCTTCACTGCCACACCGCTTCATGTAGATATGCTCAATGGTGGGGAGGGCATTACCCATTATGTATCCAGTACGTTGTGTAATCATTTCCATTCAAGGACATTGGTGTTTCCATACCAGGCTGCGGTACAGCCAGTCAATATACTCTCCACCAGACATCTGTAGAAATTTGTCAAAGTTTTAGATGACATGCCATATCTTCACAAACTTCTAAGAAAGTAGAGGTGAGCCCATGCTTTATTCATAGTGACTCTTACATGCTGGACCCAGGACAGATCCTCTGAAATGAAAACACTGAGGAATTTAAAGTTTTTGAATTTCTCCACCTCTGAACCCCTGATAACGACTGTCTCATGGACCTCTAGTTTCCTCCTCAATAATCTCTTTGGTCTTGCTGACATTGAGTGAGAGGTTGTTGTTGTGGCATCATTCAGGTAGATTTTCAATCTCCCTCCTATATGCTGATTCATCACCATCTTTGATTTGGCCAATTGACAATGGTGTTGTCAGCCAAATTAAATATGGCATTGGAGCAGTGCTGAGCAACACAGTCATAAGTATAATGTGAGTAGAACAGAGGACTAAGCACACAGTCCACCTACATCTGTGGGAGTTTATAAAGGTTCTTCTATCTTTGATGGTCAAAGTACATAATCAAGGCTTTGAGTTTGTCTGGGAATAAAGCCTTCTTGTCTCATATGTTACTTGGTTTCACTTTGTAAGAGGTAATAGCATTCACGGCCTACCACAACTGTTGAGCAACCTCCACTGACTCAAGTTTGGTCAGGAATTGCCATTTTGCATGTGAGATGGTGTACCTGGACCTCTTGTATCCTACTTAGTCACCAGAAATGAAAGCTGTTGATTGGGCCCTCAGCACATTTCAAATCTCATGGCTCATCCAGGGCTTCTGGTTGGTGAAGATTCTAAATTATTTTGTGGGTGCACACTTGTCCAAGACTGTTTTAATAAAGTCTCTCTCTACTATGCTGTATTAATTCAGATTCACTGAATGCGGCTCAGTCTACTGACTTGAAGCAATCCTGTAGCCACCCTTCTGCTTCCTGCAACCACTGTTTGTTTTCCTTATCTCTGGAGCCTTGCTCTTTAGCTTCTGCCTGTATGCAGGTAGGAGAAGGACAGTCAAGTGACCAGATTTCATGAAATACAATCTAGGCATCAAATGGTAGGCATTCCTAATCATATTATAGCCATGATTTCATTTATCGGGACCCTTGGTGCTGCAGGTTACAGGCTGATGATATTTGGGCAGAAATTTGTTCAAGCAAGCTTGACTGAAATCCCTGACTATAATTTGAAATGTGTTTGGGTGAGTGGGTTCTTGTTTGGTGAAGATAGCATTCAAGATCTCGAGGGTCAGGTTACTGTCGTCATTTGGCATTTCATAAACTATGGTCAGGATCACAGAGGAAAATTCTCTTGATAAGTAAAATGGTTGGCACGTAATCGGTAGATTAGGTCAGCAGAATAAGTGTGCTGCAAGACCAAGACCGCTACGTTCACACACCACAGAGAGTTTAACACAAAACATAACACCCACCTTTTGCCATCTCAGCATCAACAGTTTGGTCCATCCTGTGTATCAAGAAGCTTCTGTGTATCGAGTCAGATCACTGAATTTGCCGTACTCAGAGTAAGGTATGTCCTCGTGAAGCACAGAATGCAACAATTCCTTATTTCCCTCGCATACAGCAATCTTGTCATCAGGTTCTGAATCCTGGTCTCCAGTGACTGTGCATTTGCTAACAAGATGTTAGCAATTGTGAAATAGAGACACTTCTTTTTCCCTTATTAGGGAGAGAGAGAGCCTGTGTCAAATTACCGGGTGAACAGGTATTTTTTGGGGTACTAAGTCTGTGTCTTTATTGATGCTTTGCTGCATACTTGAGTGCTTAGTGGGAGGTGCCAATACTTTTCTCTGCTGGGGAGGGGGGATGCTTTGCTGCTGCTTACACATGGGTAGGGGGAGCTGGGAGGGGTGCTTTGTGATTCTATCATTTTAACTGTCATTCATTCTTTGGGGAACTCCTCTGTGTTCATGGATGGTTGTGATGAAAAAGAATTTCAGGATGTATATTGTATACATTTCTCTGGCATTAAATGTACCTTTGAAACCTTTGAAACTTTGACGATGCTGGTTAGGGGAACTTTGATTGCTTGGCGTTTCAGCCTGGCTTGGACTCCTCTGTTCCAGCAATGGTAATGTACCTACGTCTGCTTAAAGGTGCATGCTTGAGAGTTATGTCCACTGAGTCCTTCAGAAGATCATGAATTGGGTTAAAACAGGCAAAAATCAGGCATCTTTACCATCAATTAAAATAAACTTCGGCACAATATTGATTAGCTAGGCAGAGGGAATTTATTTCTGATGGCAAGAGAGCCCTGTCCTACAGGGTATTAATACTTTACACAGGCCTTTATGTGTGAAGTTAGGAAGGACTCACGCCGAGATTTGTGGAAGTTACAAACTGGTCAATTGATGCTGGATCAATGTAATGCCAAAGTTGAAACTGACATAGATAGTTTGGAAATAAGTACATTGATAAATAGGGCAGCACAATCATGTCACTCGCAGTTACAGCCATGTACATTCAGTCCTCCAGTAACTTCCAGTTCTGTCTTTGTGGCGTTTGCATGCTTTCCCTGTGATCATGTTGGTTTCCTCCCACATTCCAGAAAAAAATGGGTAGATTATTAGCTTAATTCACTTTAAGTTCTCCCCCATGTGTGGCTGAATGATAAAATCTGGAGGGGCTAAAATGGGATGAGTAATGGATTAGTGCAATTGGGTGGCTAATTGTTGGTATGGTCCCTTCTGACTAAAGGGCCTATTTCAATATTACATCACTCTATAGCTCTTTCTAAGATTCTCCAACAAGAACAGAGGTAGGTCACAGACACATCATGATCCCTTTGAGCAATGGACTAGTCTGGCCTATTGCTATTGCTATTATTCCAGAAGAGACACCCTCCCCCAGTCACCATCAAAAATCAGGTTGCTAACAAAATAGAAAGAGTACAGAGGAGATTTTCTAGAATATTACCTGGGTTTCAGCACCTAAGTTATAGAGAAAGGTTGAACAAGTCAGGACTTCATTCTTTGGAGTGTAGAAGGTTGAGGGGGGACTTGATAGAGGTATTTTAAATTATGAGGGGGATAGATAGAGTTGACATAGATAGGCTTTTTCCATTGAGAGTACAGGAGATTCAAACAAGAGGACATGAGTTGAGACATAGGGGGCAAAAGTTTAAGGGTAACATGAGGGGGAATTTCTTTACTGAGAGAGTGGTAGTAGTGTGGAACGAGCTTCCAGTAGAAGTGGTAGAGGCAGGTTCGGTGTTGTCATTTAAAGTAAAATTGGATAGGCATATGGACAGGAAAGGAATGGAAAGGGCTGTGTGCGGGTCAGTGGAACTAATGAGAGTAAGTGTTCGGCACGGACTAGAAGGGCCGAGATGGCCTGTTTCTGTGCTGTAATTGTTATACGGTTATATATAGATTTTACTATCAGCTTAACCGTTTGCAAAATCAGTATTCACACCACTCTCCACAGCAGTCATACACATACATGAAAAGTACAACCAGTTCCAACTGCAATGCAGAATGCTGTCACTTGATGAATTGTTTTAAGTTTGATCCAGACTGGATCCAGCTGTTTGAATGCTGACTTCAATTAATGGCTAATTTCCAATGGAAATGACTTGACAAAGTGACTGATAGTGAAACACTGCTTCTTAAACTGCTTAAGCCGCTGTGTGGTGACTGGACTCAAGACTAAAATTAGTTTTATTTGTCACATGGACATCAACATCATCAGTGAAATGTGTTATTTGCATCACGGTCAGTGCAATCGGAGGATCTGCTAGGGGGGGCAGCCCACCACTGTCGCCAAGCTACCTGCGCCAATATAGCATGCTCGCAGCTTACTAAACAATATGGGCTGGCATGGTATCACAGGGGTTAGCACAATGCTTTACAGCACAGGTGATCCATGTTCAATTCCTGCCATTGCCCGTAAGGAGTTTGTATGTTTGCCCCGTGACGAAGTGAGTTTCCTCCAGGTGCTTCAGTTTCCTCCCACAGCTCAAAGATTGTTAGGTTAATTGATCATTGTAAATTGTCTTTAGGATTATAATTCATAAATTATAAATTGTAAACTAGGATTCAATAGTTCAATAGTTCCATCTGGCCGGCTGGTGGCACAATGGCAGCAGTGCCGGACTCTGGAGCGAAGGCTCCCGAGTTCAAATCCAAGTCGGGCCACCCCCTAGCACGCTTTCTATTCTTGCCGGGTTAAGCATCAACCAGCAACTCAGCCTCATAAAAAAACACAAGGGTCGAGAAAGGTATGTTCATATCATGACCCGGTTAATCCAAAAGGAGACCAATCCTGACACCACGCGCCAGACAAGAATAGCTGACTGTCTGGTACGACACACTAAAAAAAATTAATATCAGAGAAATGTATGCAATCTACTGTATACCTTGTTCTTCACAGACATCCTTGTAAACAGAAGAGTGCCCCAAAGAATGAATGACAATAAAAACGTTAGAACCCCAAACCCCCCTACTTCCCCCCCACACACAAACAGCAGCAAAGCAATGACCCTCCCCACCCTCACGCACTTCCACAGAAAAAGCATCAGCACCTTCCACCCACCAAGCAAGCAATAGTAAAGTCCCCATGAAAGACCATGATCTGCAGTTCAGTGAAACCTAATCATTCACCCAACAATTCAACATTCCACAGGCCCTCTCTCTCACTAATAATGGGAAAGCACAGCAAGGGGGGAGACATGGGCATTGATAAAGTCTGTCACATCGCTCTTTTTCAAGTTCTTTGACTCAAGAATTGGCAATAAAATATCCCCCACTAATGAGGGGAAGTGAGAGAGAGCGCTATTCACCGAATTCAGAGCCTCTGACAACTGATCTGCTGCTTCAAATGTTGAACTTTCTCCCGCAATGCTTTAGCCAGTGGCACCAGCATAGAATTAAGCCTCGAAGCCCTGAAGGCTGGTTGTGAGCCCCGGGGAGCGGGTCCCTCCACTGCAACGAACTGAAGTCTGAGTGTAACCCCAAGTCAGGGTCTTCAGCTGAACCCCATGTGCCCTGAAAAGGAAAAAGAGAGACATCAAAGGTAGAAATTAAGCTGCGGCTGCAGGTGAGCTTGAAGGAGTCGCTTTTAAGCGCCATCTTAGCTCCACCCCCAGGGGTTTGCAGATGGCAAGGGGCAGGATGGGCCTGTCCACGTTGTATCTCAATAAACAAAAACATATGTGTTTGGAACGTGGGAGGATACCAAAGTGCCCAGAAGAAGCTGACACAAGTGGGAACATATGATCTCCTTACAGATGGCAGTGGGACTTGAACTTCAATCGACGGGCTGTAAAGCATAACACTAGCTGCTATCTTACCATAGCACTGAGAAATGTCTTCCCTTCATGAAAAGGCTAAGATATTCTTTGTCTGTTTAAAGGCATTTGCTTGAACAATGTAGAAACGTGGTTAAGTTACTGAACCATTTACTGCAGCTTGGAGTATTGGTCTATAGATGTGAGTTTGAAGGCCATCATAGCAACTGTAGGAATTTAAATTCAACTAGTTAAATAAATCTGAAATAAAGAGATAATATAAGCAAAGGAAGATACAGCGATGATGTCTGCTTCGGCTGATTTGCCTCGAATTAGGGCCACACTGTTAAAATAAGGAATTGGCTATTCAGAACTGAAGCAATAAAAAAAATACTTATCTAGGCAATGTTGAATTCTTGGAGCTCTCCAAGAGGAGAGATTGAAAAATTTTATACATATTGAAGGAACCATGGTAAATAGGAATAGTGTGAGAAAGTGGCACTGAAGGAAAAGCTCAGCTTATTGAGTGTTAGAATGGGTGTAAAGGGCTGAATGGCCTTCCCCTGTTTGTATTTCTTATAATGTTCTGAAGTTCCTTAGGTAAGTCTACTGAATGACATAAATATATTCAGTACACTAATGTATTTCGGAGAAGAAAATTAATAACTCTTCAGGGTTCTGCCAAGGGATATTTAAACAGAAATATTCACTGTTTTTTTCCACATTTGTCGTCTAAACTGATGTGTGTTTCTAGCATCTACAGATTTTTTTTTTGTTGCTCATTTTCATTCGTTGATGTAAAGAGAACTATTTCTTATCAGTGAGTGCCTGAAACCAGGGGACACAATTTAATGTGCTTGGCAAGAGCCAGGCTTAAATGAGGAGAAGCATTCGTCTGTAACAATTTGGAATTTAGTACCTAAATATGTGAAGGAACCAGAGTCAGCCATTGCTTTCAGAAGGGAATGGTAATTTACTTGCAGTGCTCAGTGGAAAAATCTGGAGTTTACTGGGATACTTTTGCAGAGAACTGGCATGAGCCAGACATCCGGCTGACAATATCTGCATAGGATCACCCATTGCAAATTCTCTTCTGTTAGCTTTCATAATTTAGCAATAAATTACTTTGGGAATATATTCCTCCATCACCATTAGGTCAAAATCCTAGAACATCCAGCCCATTAATCCTGATGGAGTAGCCTTATCACAAGTTATGTGTCAGTTCAGAAAGGCAGCTCAGCACCACCTTCTCAAAGCCACACAGCGGTAGACAATAAAAGCTCGTCTTGTCCATGCCCACTAAAATGAATACACAAAAACACAGCAGTTAATTTCTGTCCAGTAAGCTCTCAAATATAAAAGTACAAATCATCAGATCTTACTTATTTTTGTGGTATCAATAGGTTAAGGCTGTCACAGCCAGGGCTGGTAGTGCGGATAAGCTCCCATTATCTATTAGATGTTCCCAATGGTGTGTGCCTCATATAACCTCTGACAACCAAGTTCAGCCCCTGGCTTTCATGCGTGGCTTAGTTACGAAGCCCAGAGGAACCATTTCTACTGACAGGAAGAGGGATAAAGGCAGGTTACTGGTGCCTTAAAACTTGTTGCTTGTGAGCAAGCTCTGATCTCAAACCTCCACTGCCTTGCAACTATACACACTCACAGGGAAGGTTGCTGGACTAACAGCCCCCCCACCCCCCGAGGAAAAATCCAGAACTCCAGAAACTAATTGAAAGAAAAATCATAGAAGCCAGGATGGTGTCTACTTACATTTTCCCTTTTTTAGTGAGGCGCTCACATATGACTTGGTGGCGTAATGACGTATGCCATTCACATACTTCTTATATATAACCCATAACAAATTATGTGAACAACAAAGAAGACTTAATAAAACAATATATTAAAATAGTACTGAAATATTAAATACACTACACTGGAATCCCTAAGGCAGTTGGACTTTGTATTCGATGCTGACTGGTAACTCTTGCAACACCACTGGCACCAAATTGTATCAGTCTCTGCCATTCCTTGGGAAACGTGGAGCCTGCTGCACGGACAGCAACTTGCTCCCCACATCGTACTGCCCTGGCTTGTGAATTAGCTTGTCTATCACTTAGACAGATAGAGTACAATAACTATGGTCAATCCTGACCAAGGAAGGGATTCAGTAGTCTTCAGGAGACTTGAACTATTTAATTTTTGTTTTTTGGGAGCTCCTGTGGGACTTTGAGCTAAGGCAGCAGATGATTTATCTCTATTACATACAAAAGGCTGGAGGAACTTAATGGGTCACGCAAGTTCTATAGAGGGAAATGGACAGTCGATGTTTCAGATCACCTCCCTTGAATATGTGATAGCTCATATTATGAAGTATCAGTGTAGGCTACATGGGCAAGTTTCTCAATTCTAGCTTGTATCCAGAGAGAACTCACTGAAAAGGACTAATGCTGCTATTTGAAACCATGGTGTTGGTGACACTTCATTGTGCTCATTAGGATTTTATTGGAAGAAACCTTAAGCATCTACCAATTCCTTCCCTACTCATTCTCAACATCCCCAACCTTGTTGCACAGCAACTTTCCCTGCAACTGAACATTTGACACAAATGTCTCAAAAACCGAGACAACTGTCCACTGATTATTTGATTTGACTGCCTTCCCACCATACACATCCACTAATGATCTGAAACAAAGTATTTTGTCATGACCCCCCACAAAGAAAAATTGAGGGCTTGAGGGCCTGAAAATCCACCGATCACTGTTATGCTGACGAGTCATTCTGTGTTTACACTTGCACAGTGAGACGAGGGCAACTTCTACTCATGCGCATATTCTTAAACATCTGCATATTGTTATTTGGACCCTTGGTTCAAGCCAAACTCCGTAAATGTCTCCTCATTAACTCCAGACATTTGCCCTTAACGTTGCAAGAAAGTTGGCATTCTCTTCTGAAAGCAATGAGTGAGATTGACTCCTTCACATCTTTGGATGGTAGATTCCAAATCATCTTGAAAAGTATCCACGTGACATAAATGTGAAATAAAAGCTAGTATTGGAGGATTAAGGGCAAGGCCTGTTTCAGATCAAACATGAGGTGCCCCATCCATTTTTCAATTCCATGCTTCCAAATGTGAGCTCCCGTGCTCAAGCTGTCTTCCTTGACTGCTTATCTTTCTGCTGTGCAGTGGGAGCTGATTGCACATTTCTTTTCCCCATTTTACTTTGCAATTTTACCCTATTCAGGGTTTTACTTTCCATATAATATAAGAAAACTGCTTTTTCTTTCCAAAATGTATAGCATCACTTTAATCTATCTTGAAATTGCTCTTCAAGTTTGTTAATGACTTCTTGTAAGTTGTTCCGTTTCCTCAGAACTGACTGTCTCTATCCAGCATCTCAATTTAACATTGTTTGAAACTTTATAAATTGTTACTAATTCTAAGAAAGTTGTGAACAGTTAACTTGATCCTTCAATAACTCAATGTTATGTTTTGTGACTGCCAATCATTAAACTTACTCAAAGTAAGATACGGGAGTCCGAAATTCAGGTCTAACTTCAAGTTTACGAGTTTGTGAGGTGTCCACGCATCATGTATCTATACATATAACCCATAATGAATTATTTAAATAAACAAGTATGCTTAATGTTTAATCAACTAATATATTCATTCACAAGATTACTCAAATATTTCTTAAATATTAAATACACAACACTCAGCTTCTCATCTCCTGCCCTGGGAAATTGTTATCCTTCGCCCATTCTCACCACTTTCATTTATCAGGTTAGAAAGAACCTCCTTAACTATCCAAGGAACTACTTTTTGGGTAATTTAGGATTATAGTTAATTATGGATTACAGTTAAGAAAATTCTTTTGCCTTGAATTTCCACTGTATCTCTGCCAATGTGCATTAAACATCTGTGGGATACTGTTTTATAACTATTACCACATGTACCAAGGTACAATGAAAAACTTGGTATTGCAATGCTATCATTGGGGATCATTTAATCACATCAGCACATTGAGATTGTACAAGGGAAAATCAAGTTCAAGCTTACTGTCATTAAAATGTACATGTGTATTCTGCAAAATGAAACAACGATCCTCTGGGCCAAGGTACACAACATACTACACATAACTGAAACACACAACATAAAGTGATATTACCACAAATAAATTAATAAAAAATAAAGTGCATCAGTAATCAGTAGCAGAATGAAGAATGTAGATCTGGTCATGAACCTGTCTCCTGGGAAACATGCCATATAAGGTTAGAAGATAAAGAGAACTACACGAATGGGGCAGAGGTTGAATCAAGTATGATTTTCCCCAAACTACTGAAAATATGAATCCAACTAAAATGCAATCTCAAAGTAATTGAGAGAAAAATATAATCACAACATTGATAGCTGCACCACTGGGCAATAAGCAGATAAGAAAGCTATAAACTATCTGCTGGAAGAACTTAGCAGGTCATTCAGTATCTATGAGGGAGATAAAGGAGTTGTCTATGGTTCAGGTTGTAACTTTAGATCACCATTGAGTAAAGCAGGTAAGGGAAATTTCTTTCCTCCCACAGATACTGTTCAACTTGCTAACTTCCTCCAGTTCCTCCAGATTCCAGCATTTGCTGTCTCTCGTGTCTCTCTAAGCAAATACAAAAAACAATACACACACTGAGTCTAGTTTCCCAAAATGTGGAACTTTACTGTAAAAGGACCTGAATCAAGTGCTTGCCTGTTTCGATGCATACCCTAGCACTGCTGACACTTATCTTTTTCCTGTAGCTACATAGCTCCTAGCAATCTTACCACCATCTTGCAACAGCTGCCTTGCAAGTGAGTGGCAACCAGTTCCCTAAATATCGCATCCCAAGGTCCTGCCTGCAGCACTGCCCTGTCTCCCTCTGACAACTGGGCTTCCAAAGGGCTGCTTCACTATTTATAAATGCCTCTGATAATCCAAAGAATTTACACACAGCTGGAATTCATTTAAACAGTTATAAAATATTAAATCTTATTTAAATATTAGCTAATAAACAATAATAAGTGCATTACAAACGACAATTCATTTCTATTAATTAATTGAAGAAGTAAATTTACTGTGAATTCAAATAAAACAAAAACAACCTTTATCAACATTTAGCAGCATCTCTGCTGTTCAGCAACATTTACCTTGCTAGCGACCGCCACCTGGCCCATTTCCTGAGAACACTGAGGAATTACCTGAAGAAGTAAGTTGCATCTCCAGAGATGAAGAAGAAGTTCTGATGCACCAACACCTGACCTTTAGCTTGCTCTGTACTTCCGAACTGCAGTCCGGAGGTGCATGAAATTAGGAACTTCCAGTACGAGGGCTCCCTGCCCAGACGCAGTGGCTGTTTGGGGTCTAATCAAATGTGTAGTTGGTCATCTTATATTGTTTTTGAGATGGTAAGTCAATGCTGGATACTACAAACATTAAGTAGAGCAGGACTAGTTGCTCAATAGCAATGGAGCTGGACCTACTGCATATCGTTGCTGTGCTGTTGCCTGGACCTGCTGCATATTGCCATGCTGAGACGGTGTGCAACGCAACATGCAGAGCAAGTGATTCAAATGGACTGAGTGATTATCTTGGGCATTTTTATTAGTATCACAAAACCCTGTTGGACATTGCTGACATATAGTACTCCGAGTTCATTTGTTGGCGAGACCGATGCTGGGGCAGCTGCATTGCCTTGGTTGTGGTGAGGACTAGGCCTTGACCATGGGGTCACCTTGGATGCAACAGCCTGTTACAGCTGCCCAGTGGAGAGAGCAGGGGCCTCTGCTGGAATTGTGCTGGATTGGGAACTGGCCCCTCCTGTTGGCGCTGCTCTCCAGTGTTCACTCGGTTCTGCCTTCTGGTGTCTGTTCAGTGCTGCCCTCCAGTGTTTGCTTGGTGGAAGAGCAAGCCGGATTGGGACAATCTATGGTTATGTCACTCGGAGACTTGGGATTTTCTCCCCTCTCTCTTTCTGACTGAATGTTTTTTCTGAAATCATAACCAAATGTGCTATTTGTGCAATGTGTTATTTTCAGTATGTTGTGTGTTGTTGGTAATGTGTTTTTTATCTTAGCCCCAGAGGAGTGCTTCTGTTTTGCTATACACAGTACGATTGAGCCAAATGAACCCTGCATGGTCTCGGAGCCTTTCATCAGCTGCAGCGAGGAATTTTCAAGACAAGGCCTGGAGATACATAACTTCCATGTCTCTGTGTGCCAGCTATTACAGGGAGGAAGCCAGAGCGACTGCGGAGGCAGGAGGTGATCCATCTTCTGACCCCAGAGAGACCCAGTGATGACCCAGGTTCTTGCCAAGGCTTCCTTACTCAATATTCATTGGTGTTTGACCTTCAGGCAACCTGGTTCCCTACAGAGTGTGGAAAGGAGGCCTTCATGATCCCTCTCTTGACTGGGAAAGCCCTGGCAAGGCCATCATGTATTGGGATCAAAGGTCAGAGATTTGCCAGGATTTGGAACAATTCATGGCCACCATGAGGAGGGTGTTCCATCATCCCAATGGAACAACTGAGGCTCAGACCATCTGATGAAGGTGCATCAGGGCAGTTGGTTAGGAGCAGACCATGCCATTGAGTTTCGGACTTTGGCCCAGAGAGTGGTTGGAATGGGGAGGCCTTCATCAGTCTGCACCACCATGGACTCTGAAACAAACTGAAGCATGCCCTTGCTTTGGGAAAACCAGTCCTGCCTTCAAGGATGGACAAACTGCCTCCAGTCAACAGGCCCTTGCGATTTCAAACCCTGTCCAGTCAGTGGTGTGTTGGAGCTAGAGAGAGAGGATCTCTAATTCAAGAGCAAGCCAAGGAGGTGCCCAAGTAGTTTGGAGCTCTTGCAGCTAAGTCAAAGGGCTGCAGTTGTCAAGTCCCATCTAAGGGGGAGGCTGCAAAATGGAGACCCTTACAGCCTAGTCACAGGAGCACGATGACTATTTGTCAGGCCTCACTGCCATGTCTGAGCATACGGACAAAGACTTAGACTTTGATTTGGCCTCTGTTTTTACTGAAGACTCTTGTGAACTAATGGAGGAGACTCAGGGGTCTACCAAATCATTTCCATTACCTAAGGAGCCTCAAGAGTCATCCTCAGAGGAATGCTTGAGGGTAATTGCAGTACCCAAGCTAGTAGAAATCCCTTCTGTCTACAGGCATTTGGAAGGGATCTTTAACAAGGGAAAGGCTCAACTCTTCCACTGCACCAGCCCAATGACTGTGCTATTGATGTACTACCCAATACTTTTTAGGTTGATTATACCTGCTCTCAGGCCCAGAGAGAAGTACTATGGAGAAATATATAAAGGCTCTTTCCCAGGGATTTATTTGGCCCTCCATCTCTCTAATGAAGGTGCTGGCTCCTTCTTTGTACAGAAAAAGGATGGGAGCCTGCGACCATACATTGATTATAGAGGGCAAAATGGTCAAGAATCGTTAAACTCTTCCACTCATCAACACTGCCTTCAAGATTCTCCGAGGGACAAGACTTGCAGAGTGTGTACAACCTAGTTTGAATAAAGGAGGGTGATGAGTGGAAGACAGCATTCGACACACTGACAGGGCATTATGAATACCTGGTCATGCTCTTTGGCTTTGTGAATACACCAACAGTTTTCCAGGCCTTTATACATGATGTTCTCCAGGATTCTCTCCATATTATGTATTCGTCAACTTGGACAACATCCTAATTTTCTCCAAGTCCATTGCTCACGTCAGTAATATCCTAAAGAGGCTTCTTGATCATGGTCTTTATGTTGAACTGGAGAAGTCCGAATTTCACGTAATCACCATTTCATTTTTGGGTTTCATCTTCTCCAATGGCAATCTCAAGTTGGACCCTGGTAAGAAGCAGGCAGTCAGAGCTTGGCCGCAACCATCTCCAATGATTCCTGGAATTTCCCAATTTTTACCAAAAGTTCATTGGAAACTTCAGCCACTGACAGCACTAACCAAGAGATCTATGACCCTTCTGCTTGATCTGTCACAGTGGAGGCTGCTTTCACAGAGCTCAAACAGCAGATCACGACAGCTCCCATTTTGATTGCACCTAACCCGGACCTTCCCTTTCATTATGGAGGTGGACATCTTTGTCATTGGAGAAGCGTTGTTACAACGGACACCATCAGACAAAAAACGCAACCTTGTATGTTGTTCTCCAGTTAGCTATCCCTGGCAGAGACGAACTATGACATTGAAAATAAAGAACTACTCACATTCAAGTTGGCTCTGGAGAAGTGGCATCACTGGCTCGAGGGGGCAAGAACCCTTTTATCATATAGACAAACCACAAAAATCTGGCTTATATTCAGGGAACACGTATCGAGAATGACTGCTCACATAGGGATTGCCAGAATCCTCAAGTTCATTAAGAGAAGATATTGGTGGCCTGGAATGGTGAGGGAGTTCCATCAATACATGCAGGCATGTAAGGTGTACGCTTGGAACAAAGCGCCCCGGACCCAACCTCAATGGCTCTGTTCTGGGCAGACCGTGGGCTCACAACTCCATGGACTTTGTCCCAGGTCTTCCTCTTTCCAAGGGGAAGACCGTTATCATGGTAATTGTGGATCATTTTTCTAGGCTTGCAAATTCATCACTTTGGACAGACTACCATCTGCAACAGAGACAGATGAAATCATCCTGCATCAGGTCTTCAGGATCCACAGTTTTTCGATGGACATTGTGTCAGATCACGGTTGGCAACTTATGTTGCGGTTTTGGAGGGTGTCCTCTAAGCTGACTGGGGAAGCATCAAGTCTTTCCTCTGAGTTTCACCCATAGTCCAAAGGCCAGACAGACTGAGTGAACCAAGGTTTGGAACAAACCCTTAGATGCCTGGCCCCTGAAAGATCGGGAGAGTGGTGCAACCATTTGATGTGTGCAGAAGTCACCCACAACACTCTATGGAATTTGGTGCACAGGATGTCCCCTTTTGAATATCAATTTGGGTATTGTCTGCCACTCTTCCCTGTGCAGGAGGTCAAGGTTGGGGTTCCTGTGGCCGAAGATCTTGTCCAACGCTGCTAGGAGAGATGATTAAGACAAGGAAGATTTTGTTAGCTTTCATCAGGAAGGTTGAAATAAAGGCAAACTACAAGACAAGACAGGGACCAGTTTTACAGCCTGGGCAAGCGGTCTGGTTATTGACTCAGGATTTGCCTCTTCGAGTCTAAGAGATTGACACCTAAGTTCATTGGACCCTTCAAGAAAGTAAAGAAAGTGACTTACACCTTGCAGCTCCCCAAAACCCTCACGATCCACATCTCCACATTCCAAATTAAAACCTGTGAACAACAGCCCTTTAACCCCACCAGCATTAGTCGTGACGCCACCCATGATCATCGATGAGGAACAGGTCTACACCGTGAGAAAACTTCTGGATTCACAGACTCTTTGGGATGTTGTGGACTGGGAAGGATTCGGACCTGAGTAACAGAGTTCCTGAAAGGAACATCTTAGGTCCGGCTCTCATCCATGACTACCATCATTGTCTTTTTGAGCAGCCACGGCCATCAGGAGCTGGCCAGAGGGAAGAGGGCCCTATTATAACACACACGCAACCACGCCAGCTTCAGGGTCTTAGGCACTCTAACTCCCTGGAATATGGATAGCTGGTGTGGCCCCTTTAATGATTCATGCTGTCCTGCTAACCACCAGCCATGTTTTGGTGAAAGGATTTAATACTTACAGAGGTCTTGAACTGGGGTTCAGTGGTCAGTGATCAGCTCAGTTTTGGATTCTTCATTTCAGTTTTGCATCGTTCCTCCACTCTGGTCTCAGATATCCAGCACTTGGGTCCTAATCATCCTCGCCTAGGTCTCTTGTCACAGCAGGAAGCATGAGAGGGACCTAACAGATGTTTCTAAAGTTATGAAAAATGTGATGCAGCTGCATCATTACCCTGTGGACCAAACACAACTAGACACCATTAGATAAGGCTGATGACAAGAAATCTGATGGAGGTTCCAAAATAAATTCTTAATTATAAAAGGGATAAGAATGTAGAAGCTTCCTGGCTCAGAGAATGTTTAAGCTGATGAGTGCATTGTTACTGAGTGAATGATATGAGGAACAAAGTGAAGGATGCAAGTGAAGCAGATAAGGAAGGCTGTAGAAAGTAGAAAGTTGTAGACGGGTTGAACTAAGTGCAATGTATTCTATAGACTGAAATATCTCTACTATAGGCTGAAATGTCTTAACAGATCGCTGTTACTGCAGCCTGCCAAAGTCCCAAAAGCACCTGAACTCTTGTAAAACCTCATCTTACATCACCATCGAACGACTTTGCACGCTGAATGCAACCCACCAAAAAGTCCCTAAAGCACCTGAGTTTTTAAAACTCATGTGTCAATACCAAGGAATGACCTCTGGCACTGACGGCAGCCTGCTGAAAAATAAGCAGTAAAGAGCAAAGAAGGTTATCAAAATTACAGTGCATTTTGTTTAGCTGAAGTTTGTTTAGCAAATGGAGTTCTATTTAAGTACATGCAAGGTGTGAGACTTTGGAAAGTTAAACCAAGGTAGGACTTGCACAGTGAACTACAGGGTCCTGCAGAGTGTTGTGGAACAGATGGTCCTTGTCTCCAGGGTAGCAATCTCTGGACCGCTGTCTGGTAAACGTGCCAGTGAGGCTTAGAATAGGATGATTTTACAGATGAATCAGTGGCTGATGAGCCGGTGCAGGGGGCAGGGTTTAAAATTTCTGGATCATTAGGGATGTTGGGGTTGAGATTATGAAGTACCTGGAGGCACATGACAAGATAGGCCAAAGCCAGCATGATTTCCTGAAAGGAAAATCCTGCCAGACTAACCTGCTGCAATTTTTTGAGGAAATTTCAAGCAGGGTAGACAAGGGAGATGCAGTAGATGTGGTGTACTTGGATTTTCAGAAGGTCTTTGACAAGATGCTACATATGAGGCTGCTTAGCAAGATAAGAGCCCATGGAATTACAGGGGAGTTACTAGCATGGGTGGAGCATTGACTAGTCGGCAGAAAGCAGAGAGTGGGAGTAAAGGGATCCTATTTTGGCTGGCTGCCGGTTACCAGTGGAATTCCGCAGGGGCCGATGTTGGGACTGTTGCTTTTTACAATGTATGTCAATGATTTGGATTATGGGATTAATGGATTTGTGGCTAAATTTGTCAATGATACAAAAATAGGTGGAGGAGTGGGTAGTGTTGAGGAAACAGAGAGTATGCAGAGAGACTTAGATAGTTTAGGAGAATGAGCAAAGATGTGACAACTGAAATATAATGTTGGAAAGAGTATGGTCATGCACTTTGGTGGAAGAAATAAACAGGAAGACTATTATTTAGATGGGGAGAGAATTCAAAATGCCGAGATGCAAAAGGACTTGGGAGTCCTTGTGCAGGATACCCTAAAGGTTAACCTTCAGGTTGAGTCAGTGGTGAGGAAAGTGAATGCAATGTTGGCATTCATTTCTAGTGGTATGGAATATAAGAGGAGGGATGTGATGTTGAGGCTCTATGAGACACTCATGAGACCACACAGAGTACTGTGTGCAGTTTTGGGCTCCTTATTTTCGAAAGGACATTACCGACATTGGAGAAAGTTCAGAGAAGATTCACGAAAATGATTTCAGGAATGAAAGGAATGTATGAGGAATGTCTGGCAGCTCTTGGGCTGTATTCCCTGGAGTTCAGGAGAATGAGGGGGGATCGCATAGAAACATTCCGAATGTTAAAAAGCCTGAACATACTAGATATGGCAAAGTTATTTCCCATTGTAGGGGAATCTAGGACAAGCGGGCACAACTCCGGAATTGAAGGACATCCATTTAGAAAAGAGATGCAGAAAAATTACTTTAGTCAGAGGGTGGTAAATCTGTAGAATTTGTTGCCACAAGTGGCTTAGGAGGCCAAGTCATTGGGTGCATTTAAGGAAGAGATAGATAAGTTCTTGATTAGCCAGGGCATCAAAGGGTACAGGGAAAAGGCCGGGGAGTGGGGATGACTAGAAGAATTGGATCAGCTCATGATTGAATGGTGGAACAGACCTGATGGGCTGAATGACCTACTTCTGCTCATAGCTATATCTTATGGTCTTGGACTTGACCCACTGCCAGAGGCATCAGAAAAACTCACGATTTTTCTAGATGCAGAGCTCCAGTCAAGCTGGTCCCACACACTTGCCATGTGTCCAGTTGGGTGAAATGTACTCCAGGTGACAAATAAACCCCAAGTGGTGCATCCTGAGACCCCACCCACAGTGTCTTCTTTAACAATGAAGCAGGAATAAGCAAAAGGTTTTAAATTATGCATTTAAAATATTTTTAAAAGGAATGTAGATACTTTGAAAGCATATTAAAACCGACAGATTATTAAAATATTGAAATGAAGTAAAGGAAGTATTTACTTTCAAAGAATGAATGGGTCACTGTACACCAGCCCTCCCTGCTGTAAAGCTAAGGCTAGATGTCCAGTGTGTCTCATTCCTCTTGCAACATGTCCATGCCCCACTGCTGGGAACAATGTTGAATACAGCCTTAGGATTCACTTATGAAATCATGTCAGAATTCTGGGTCTAAATGGGGCCATATGGAAATTCTAAACACCCCAAGGCAAAACCTGACACCCTGCAATTGTCTTCAGAGTTGCCATATATCACTTAGCACTACTTCACCCCATATAATACCTGGAGACATAGGAGCTCATGTACTTGGAAAGAAACCATCAGGCTTGCTGAATATTATTTCTGCTAGTTCACAGTAGTTATTTGAAAACAAAGTAATATTTTACTCCTTTTTCCTTCATTTAAATTGATATCATTCAATCAAGCAGAAATCTCAGACCAATGTGAACGCTAATGAGTAAGCAAGCACACAGTCCCAAGGCTGCATTAGTCACACTACTTAAGTCAGAGTACGTCATTCTCCGGTAATATTCCACACAGAGTGCTGAGAGCTGGTATAATCATCAAGAGAAAATAAAAGAGCTTATGAAATAATTAGCCCAGGGCAGAATCTTGCAACTGAGAAATAAAAGTCCATTTTCTTACTCACAGCTTCACAGAGTCAAATTCTTTGACAATGAAGTAAAAAATCAAAAAATTGAAGCTGAATTATCTATTCTGGAAATAAATGCCTTTCCTGTAAATGTGCAAACTCACGTTTGTGTAAGCCAGTCTGCAGGGGAACCTATAAGAGCAACATGCACTTGAAAGAGGCCTCACTAACACCATTCCCAGGAGTGCCATTACAGAGACAACTGTTTGCAACTATCTGCTCCATTTCAGCTGCAGGATGATCTTGTTCTGCAGATCGCACATCTCTTGGTTGCCAAGGATCCACCTTATGTTCTGCTGATGTAATGGCAAAACTTAATTATTCCCCCAATGAAACAAAAAAAAAATCCAGTCCCAAAATGCAGCTTACACATCAAGTGGGATGGCTGTTATGTAATGATGTGTTAGTGGATCTAAAAGTGGACAGAGGATTACTAACAACAAAAGGAAGCAGACGAGTCTGATGATTTAAAAAGATAAGAGGCAAACTTGACGTAATACTCTAGAAGCATTTTGGCTTACAAATAAATCACTGTGGAATTACTTGTGGTAATTCAGAGAACTGGCTGTGTTACATGAAGGATAACACTTTGATATGGCCACTTAATTCATCGAATTCAAATATTATTAAATTTAATATATGTCCTCTAAAAATTTACCTACTTGATTGAACTATTGGCATCTTACCTCAATATGATATTGACTAGTAACACTTGACAACAAATCACCTCAGACTATGTTAATGATCGTTTATGTAAGCACATTCTAATAAAGTCATACAGATACAGCAGGGAAACAGGATAACCTTCAAGCATAAATTCTTATACTGATTTTAAATTATAGAACATTAAAGCACTGCGTAGGCCCTTTGGCCCAAGATGCTGAGATGACCGTTTAATCTACTCAAAGATCAAATTCAGAATCAGGTTTAATATCAGTGGCAAATATCATAAAATCTGTTGTTTTGCAGCAGCAGTATACGGCAATACATAAGAATTTTTTTTAAAAAACTAAGTTACAGCAAGAAATATATGTGAGAATCAAATTAAGCAAGAAGTACAAAAAGAGAGCAAAAAAAGGGAGGTAGTATTCATGGGTTCATTGTCCATTCAGAAATCTGATGGCAGAAAGGAGGAAGCTGTTCCTGAATCATTGAGTGCACACCTTCAGGCTCCTGTACCTCCTCCCCGATGGTAGCAATGAGAAAGTATGTCCTGAGTGATGAGATCCTTAATGATGGATGCCACCTTCTCGATGCATTGCCTAATGAAGCTACCATGGATGCTGGGGAGAATAGTGCCCATAATGGAGATGACTGAATTTACAATTTCTGCAGGTTTTCCAAACCTGTTCAGTGACCCCTCCGTACCAGATGGTGATGGAACCAGTCAGAACACCCTCCCACAGTACGCCTGTTGAACAAATGCAAGTCTTTGGTGACATACCAAGTCTCCGCAAACTCTTAATAAAACATAGCCACTGTCGTGCCTTCTTTGTAATTGCATTAGTATGTCAGACCCAGGATAGATCTTCAGAGATACTGACATGCAGGAACTTGAAACTGCTCAGCCTTTCCACGGCTGATCCCTCAATGAGAACTGGTCTGTGTTCCCCTGACTTCCTCTTCTAAAGTCCACAGTCAATTCCTTGGCCTTACTGATGTTGAATGAAAGGTTTTTGCTGTGATGCCACTCACCCAGCTGATCTTTCTCGCTCTGCATCACCATCTGAAATTCTGCCAATGATAGTTGCGTCATCAGTAAATTTACAGACGCCATTTGAGCTGAGCCTAGCCAAACAGTAGTGGGCGTAGACAGAGTAGAGCAGTGGACTAAGCACACATGGCCAGTGAGGAGGAGATATTAATTCTGATCCACACTGACTGGGGTCTCCCAGTGATTAATCAAGGATCCATTTGCAGAGGGAGATGCAGAGGCCCAGGTTTTGGAGCTTGTTGATTGGAACGGAGGTTATGAACACTGAACTGTAATCAATAAACATACTATTGTCCAGGTGATCAAAGGCCAAGTGGAGAGCCAATGAGATTACATCTGACACGCAAATTGCCGTTTATTCTGGTCATGACCAACCTCTCAAAGCACTTCACCATAGCAGATGTAAATGCAACTGGGTAATAGTCATTGAGGCAGCTTACCCTGCTCTTCTTGGGCCCTGGTATAACTGTCAGTGTTTTGAAGCAAGTGAGAGATTAAGCTCTTCCATTCCATCTAGCCCTCCATTTTTCTATTATCCATGTGCCTCTCTAAGAGTTTCTTAAATGTCCTTAATCTATCTACCTCTTCCACTACCCTAGCAATACGTTCTCACACTCAGTACTCTGTGTCAAAAACATTAACTTCTGACATCCTCTCTATACTTTTCTCTCGTGACATTCTCCCGTCAGATTAGTTATTTCTGCCTTGGGACTAAATGTCTGATTGTCCAAATTATTTTCTTTTTCCTACATTCCCATTAATTTCACCAGCCCCCACCAATCTCTCCCACTCAATTCACACTACGAGCAATTTATACTGGCCAATCATTGGCCAGCCCACACATCTTCGGGATGTGGGAGGAAATTGGAAAATCCAGAGGTAACAGGAGAAAATCTGCAGATGCTGGAAATGTAAGCAACACACGTAAAATAATAGAGGATCACGGCAGAACCTATGGAATAAGGTACAGTTATCATTTCAGGTACTGGAGAAAAAAAGATGAAGAGTAGATTTAAAAGGTGGAGAGGGGGAGAGACAGCACAAGGTGATAGGTGATACCGGGAGGGGGATGGATGGAATAAAGAGCTAGGAAGTTGAAAGGTGAAAGAGATACAGGGCTGAATAAGGGGGAGTAAGATAGGATAGGACAGAAGGCCATGGAAGAAAGAAAAGGGGAAGGAGCACCAGAGATGTGCACACAAGGAGGTAAGGTGAGAGAGGGAAAAGGAGATGAGGAATGGTGAGAGAGGGTGGGAGCACTACCAGAAGTTTGAGAAATTGATGTTCGTGCCATCAGGTTGGAGGCTACCCAGACGGAATATAAGGTGTTCCTCCAACCTAAGTGTGTCCTCATCTCAACCGCAGAGGAGACCATGGATTGACATACCGGAATGGGAAGTGGAATTAAAATGGGTGGCCACTGGGAGATCCCAGAGGAAACTTGCATGGTGAGAAGGAGTTCATGCAAACTCCACACAGTCATTCCAGGTGGATAGCCTGTCTCAGTAATTTGTCTAAAATTGTCCAGAAGGTAACAAAGAGAACTGATTAAACCAAGTTTTAAAATGTTGCCTACATGGGTATTAGTAAGGCATTTGACAAGATCCTGCATGATAGGCAAGTCCAGAAGGTTAAGGCACATGAGATGGAAGGCAAGATTACTAATAGGATCCAAAATTGATTGGAAGTTTTTGACTAGTGGTGCACTGTGGGAATTAGTGTTGGGTCCTTTGCCATTTGTGCTATACAGTACTGTATTGTTGACTTGAAAATCGGAGACACAAATTGTATGTTTGCAAAGGCATAAAAATTACTGAGGTTGTGGATAGTGAAGAAGACTGCCTAAAGATACAGTAGGTTATATATCTGATAGGAATCTGGTCAAATCATTAACAAATGGAATTTAATCCTGTCATGAAAGACAATACATTTTGGGATATTAAATAGGGATATAGCCTAGATAGTAAATGATAAGGACTGAGGAATGTTGATGAACCCAGATATAGAGGAAACCATGAACTGGCTATCTAAAAGCAGCAGCACAGGGATATACAGTGGAAAGAAGACATACAGAACAGCTTGACTTCTTAGGTCCAGACATAGAATAGGAATGTTGGCATATTATGTTACAACTACAAAAGAATAGTCAGGCCACATCTGCAGAACTGCATGCAGTTCTGGTCACTACACAATTGAGAGATATGATTTGCTGGAGAGAGCCATAAACAATTATCACCCAGTAGCACTGACTTCAACAATCATGAAGCCCACTGCTGACTCATGACTGATCTAACTCAACAGCGGTTAGCCTCATAGAAACATAGAAACATTGAATACCTACAGCACAATTCAGGCCCTTTGGCCCACAAAGCTGTGCCAAACATGTCCTTACAGGAGAAATTACCTAGGGTTACCCGTAGCCCTCTATTTTTTTAAGCTCCACATACCTGTCCAGAAGACTCTTAGAAGACCCGTTAGTATCTGCCTCTACCACCATTGCTGGCAGCCCATTCCACGCACTCACCACTCTATGCGTGAAAAACTTACCCCTTGACATCTCCTCTGTACCTACTTCCAAGCACCTTAAAACTGCGCCCTTTCATATTAGCCATTTCAGCGCTGGGAAAAAGCATCTAACTATCCACATGATCAATGCCTCTCATCATCTTATACACTTCTGTCAGACCACCTCTCATCCTCCACCACTCCAAGGAGTAAAGGCCGCGTTCACTCAACCTATTCTCATAAGGCATGCTTCCCATCCAGGCAACATCTTTGTAAATCTTCTCTGCACCTTTTCTATGGTTTCCATGTCCATCCTGTAGTGAGGAGACCAGAACTGAGCACAGTACTCCAAGTGGGGTCTGAACAGGTTCCTATATAGCTGCAACATTACCTCTCGGCTCTTAAACTCAATCCCATGGTTGATGAATGCCAATGCACCATATGCCTTCTTAACCAGAGATAGTCAATAATGCTTTGAGCCTTTCATCTACAACTCTCCTGGTAAATGTCACAAACAAGGGGAGGAAGACCTAAGTGATCCTCTCAGAGTTTTTTTCACTACCCTCCATATGGACTTGTAGTCTGATGTCTTGCAGTCTCTGTGCCACACAATGTTTGTAGCCAGACATGACACTCTCAATGGTGCTCCAGTGGAAAGTTGATGGCATGGGGGCAGGAATCCTTGTGCGTCTCAATCTCCTTAGAAAGTGTAGACAATGCTGTGTCTTCTTGACTCATGAGGAGGTGTTGTGGGCCAGGTTAGATAATCTGCACACTAAAGAATTTTCTGCTCTTCACTATCTCCACAGCAGAGCCATTAATGTACATTGGAGAGTGGTCAAACTGCACCTTCCTGAAGTCCACAATCATCTCTTTTGTCTCGTCCATGTTGAGACTCGGATTATGTTCTCACATCATCTGACAAGCCTCTCTACCTTCTCCCTGTATGCCAACTCATCTTTCTTGCTGATGATGACTTGCAGTGGACTGAAAAGCTCAAGCATGTAGATATTAAGAAAGAGGATGTGCTGGAGCTTTATACCAGCTCTCAGCACTCTGTGTGGAATATTACTGGAGAATGACGTACTCTGAATAAGTAGTGTAACTAATGCAGCCTTGGGGCTGTGTGGAGGGCTCAGTAATTTGTCTAAAATTGTTGAGAAGGTAACAAAGAGAACTGATTAAACCAAGTTTTAAAATGTTGCCTACATGGGTATTAGTAAGGCATTTGACAAGATCCTGCATGATAGACTAGTCCAGAAGGTTAAGGCACATGAGATAGAAGGCAAGATTACTAATAGGATCCAAAACTGGTTGATGAAGGCCAATGCACCATATGCCTTCTTAACCACAGAGTCAACCTGCGTAGCAGTTTTGAGTGTCCTATGGACTCGGACCCAAGATCCCTCTGATGCTCCACACTACCAAGAGTCTTACCATCAGTGCTATATTCTGCCATCATATTTGACCTACTGAAATGAACCACTTCACACTTATCTGGGTTGAACTCCATCTGCCATTTCTCAGCCCAGTTTTGCATCCTATCAATATATTGCTGTAACTTCTGACAGCCCTCCACACTATCCACAACACCTCCAATCTTTGCGTCATCAGCAAACTGACTAACCCATCCCTCCACTTCCTCATCCAGGTCTTTTATAAAAATCACAAAGAGTAGGAGTCCCAGAACAGATCCCTGAGGCACACCACTGGTGACCGACCTCCATGCAGAATATGACCCATCTACAACCACTCTCTGCCTTCTGTGGGCAAGCCAGTTCTGGATCCACAAAACAATGTCATCCTGGATCCCATGCCCCCTTACTCTTTCAATAAGTTTTGCATGGGGTACCTTATCAAATGCCTTGCTGAAATCCATATACAATACATCTATGGCTCTACCTTCATCAATGTGTTTAGTCACATCCTCAAAAAATTCAATCATGCTCGTAATGCACGACCTGCCTTTGACAAAGCTATGCTGACTATTCCTAATCATATTATGCCTCTTTCACATGTTCATAAATCCTGCCTCTCAGGATCTTCTCCAACTTACCAACAACTGAAGTAAGACTCACTGGTCTATAATTTCCTGGGCTATCTCTACTCCCTTTCTTGAATAAGGGAACAATCCGCATCCTTTTAGTGCTCCAGAATCTCTCCCATCCTCATTAATGATGCAAAGATCATTGCCAGAGGCTCAGCAATCTCCTCCCTCTCTCCCCACGGTCGCCTGGGGTACATCTCATCCGGTCCTGGTGACTTATCCAGCTTGTTGCATTCCAAAAGCTCCAGCACATCCTCTTTCTTAATATCTACATGCTTAAGCATAATAAGAAGGCATATGTTTAAAAAGAGAAAAATTACTTTTAAAAGGAATGTAGGTGCAAGTTTTTTTGCCTTACAGAAAGAAGCTGATATCTCAAAAGCACTGTCAAAGGAATCAGATAAAATTAATATGTTTAAAATAGATAACTAAAAAGGCAACAAATATGGGGATTCAAGTAAATAAGTTCATTGTAGAAAGGTTAAAAATAAATTTGGAATGGATGTGGTGGACAAAGCATTGGTTTCTGTGCTATGCAACTCAATGACTTCCTGATATCAGTGGAAGTCAGATTGAACTTGGTTGATGGAACTACAATACTGTGCTCCCCTTTTTTTAGATCTTTTTTTGGTGCCCTAAGGTATTGAATCCCATAATTCAGTCCTTTATTCTCAGCAAATTCACTGTAAATGTGTGGCAGTTGTTTCATTTGCCTTACCCATATACTTATTTTTTAACAAACAAGTTTCAACTGCAGGATCACCCAACAAGATGGATGAATTGGAACAGATTTGAAACTCTGACAAAGCAGGTGCATTTCCCATCAGTGAACTAAAGGAGCACTTCAGGTTTCTAATACCCTTGCCATCAGCAGGATCCAGCAATGATCACAATCTGAAAGGCTCAGGATGTGTAACTTCAGCCTACAAAAATTTAGATACAAAAATTTAGGTGGGGAAGAAAGAGGAATGACAACGGAGAATGAAAGAGATAATGAGATCTTATCATAAAGCCATTGAGTAATATAGTGAAGAAACAGCCCTTCAGTTCAACAGATCCATGCTAACCAAGATATACGTTGAAGCTAGTCCCATTTGCCCGTGCTTCATCCATGTCCGTCCAAATCTTTTTTAAGTGAATAACATATAGAGGGGCCAAAGTCACTGGTATAACCTGAAAAAGAGAAATGCCCACAACAGCAAAATAAAACAATAAGGGCCAACTCTGGGAAATTTTCTTTCATTGCTAACAGGAAAACCTGCAGGTAAGGAAGAACAGTCTGTCTGAGGTCAATCCCTGAGCAAGTCCTCGATACAAAGAATTTAATAAACATCAGGGGAAGAAATTCTGTTTTTTTTTTGTTTCCAGGATTTGTTTTTAGAGCCAGAAGGTAATTGAGAACCCCTGTCAAGTGGCTATAAGAAAAAAGTGACAGTGGGGATGGGAGCTGTAAGGTGGAAAGCATAGACTGGCATCTTGTGAAGAAGTTGTCAAGATGTCTTTGTAGGAGCTCAACTGAAATTTAAAGACAAGCTGTAAAATTACTTGTATTGCATTTTATTTAGGCAGTTGGTTTCTGAGATCTTCTTTGAACCAATCAGCTCTGTCATAGGTTACAGATTCTCATATAAAGTGGCTATCTTAAGCGTATTTCCTTTGACATGGGTATTCTGCTGAAAGTACAATGTCATGGCCCACCATTGATGTGCTTTCCTATATAGCCATCAGTGGAAGGTATGAAAGTACTCAGCCCCTGGACAATGGCCAAGATCTTAGGCTCGTTAATGTTTTGACCCATTCATAAAGAAGAAGACACTGTGGGGAAAAAAGACCCAAGAAATATCTAACCCTAATCACATTTTCATAAAAAATTATATCCACCCTTACTTAGTCATTCAAACTGTGACACGCAGTTGTTTATTTGCAGAAATGCCATCATAAACAACTCTGAAATTCTTGCCACTGACATAAATAAATGTTATATTAATAAACACAAGAAGAGCAACTTATGAACCAAAGGTCAATGAATACATAAGGAAGAGAAGTAAATAAAATTAACAAAACATCTTTAGGGTACTTCACAAAAATATCTGATCATCTGCACAGTATCCCTACAGTATGTCTATTGTGTTATTGTAAAACAAGTGACCACCCCTAAGGCTGAAACCTATGAGAGTTTTTATCACTCTCCAGTCATCATTTACTTTGGAACCTGATGGCACCTCTAGTTCTACAATTAGACAAATAGTTCAAAGTAGAAGAAAACATAGTAAATAAGCATCTGAAAAAGATGAAACATAGTTAGTCAAGAAAATTAAAAGGAGATGCACAACAATACTTTGTTAGCAAGTGTGTCTTCACTTTGACTTTTGAACATACCCATTGGTGGTTCGAATTAGAGGCTTCAATTTCTCATGTTGAAGACTATGATCTAATTTCCAGGTTGCATCAGTTTAACTATTCTGTTCGCTAAGTTTGTTAATCCAAGTGTAAATTTAAATAATTTGAAGAAACTGATAACATAGGTTGTCCTTCTCTACATCACAAGTAATGTGAACCATCTCAAGCAAAGTCTGAGAGAGAGAGGGGAGTTAAAGTGAACCTAACCAACATCCTACTTTCTCACCACCAAGCAGACTTTTTATTGTTAGGAATCATCTCAAATATTTCCATTTGATTTCAAGCTTACATCATTACTTTTCAAGTTCAGACAGGACAAAAATCAAGCAGAGAAGATGCAAAAATATACAGGAACACAAACAAAATGCTGGAGGAATTCATCAGGTTAGATAACATCTATGGAAATGAATAGTTAGTCGCGCTGCAGTTGAGACTTCCTTGAGAATGAGAAGGAAGGGGGAAGATGCCAAAACAAAAAGATGGAATGAAAGGAAAGAGGCTAGCTGGAAGGCAATAGATGAAGCCAGGTTGGTGGGAAAGGGCAAGGGCTGGAGAAGAAGGAATCAGACATTACAGCCAAGTGACCACAGGAGAACAGGAAGGAGGAGGGGACCGGGGGAAGTAACAGACCAGCGAGAATGAGCAGAAGGCAAAAAGCTGCTTATAAAAGTAGATGCAAAGACCAAAGCCCATCCAGATGAATGGAAGGCCAAAAAGAAAGGAGTCAATGGAGATACGAAACAGAGAACTTGTCATAGAATGTTGTGGATGAGGAAACCGAGAGATCATATCATAAAGGGAGCAATAGGATTAGTAACAGAATACTCCAGTGAAGTAAATGCACTTTCCCAATATCAAGACACACAAACTAGAAGAAGAAAAATAAGGAGAAGAAAGGTGTCCAGAGCTATCAGAACCGCTACTTGCAGTGTCAGAGTTAACTCCTAATTCCACCATAGGGGAGGCCCCAGAACCGAGAATGTTTCACAGCCACAAGTTTCACATGTTCAGCAGAATGAGCCCCCTTGTCAGGGAAGAAATTGTCCCACAGCCAATAAATCTTCAGGCCTGAATGGGTCAATATAAAATTTACTATACTCCGGATGTTTTTATATAGTTGGAATGCATTCTATATTGAGTTGTTGTTAGATAGGCAGGGAGGAGTGTTGTGTATACATCAACAGTAGTTGTGCAATATTGTAAATATATTGTTTGATTTAAACATTCTTGTTCAATTAAATAATTCACTATGGGTTATATGTATAAATACATGAATCACACTGCCACATTATACATACTCCCTTTGCTTAAACACAAAGTGAACACATTTTTAAAAATCTATTCAATATCTGTAATTGATTTACTTGTTTATTTATTATTATTTTTTCTCTCTCTCTGCTAGATTATGTATTGCATTAAACTGCTGCAGCTAAGTTAACAAATTTCATGTCACATGCTGGTGATAATAAACCTGATTCTGATGCTCACATTTTAAGCACCCATATCACCCATATCTTCCTTTGAATTAGTTTAATGTTTTGACGTTACAAAACACGTTTGTGCCAAGTTTGTGCATTCAAGGTAAAGAAGGATGTGCTTATTTGACGCAAATGAGACAGTATTCACAGAGTTAGTGTATACTCAGTTTTGCATACAATCAGGGTTATCCTTTCTCATTTCATACACACAAGTAATTAGTTTTAGTCAATGTGATATTAATGAGTTAGTGTGTTTTCAATTCTTCGCATTGGCTATACACGCAGCCAATGTGTCACCATTTAAAGATATTCAAATTACATTCTGTAAAAATAAATCACTGGAAAGATGTGAGTTGCTATATGTTCACATCCAATTTCAGTTATTATCATCAACTTAGATGGTCAGATAGTGTATGGTAATAATGATGAATCATGTATGGAAGGGATGGTTATTACAGCTTATTGTTGTTCTATGATAGATTGGCATCTGAAAATAAAAATCATTTCCATCAGCTGAGTCAATAGGTTTTGTTTTCCTTATCCACTTGCACAGCCAGCCGGTGGGGTAATGGCATCCGTACCGGACTTCGAGGCGAGTGGTCCCATGTTTGAATCTGGCCGGCTCCTTGTACACTTACCATTCGTGCTGGGTTGAGTGGCAAGCTAGGGCCTCAGCCTCAAAAAACAGACAAATGTTAAAGAAACAGCCTTGATGTGCCTCAAGTCATGCAGAGAAACAACAACAAAAATCCGCTGCATAGAGTCAGAGTCATAGAACACTACAGCACAGAGACAGGACCTTTGGCCCATTCGGTCCATGCTGAACCATTAATAAGCTAGTCTCATCAACCTGCACCCAGACCATAGCCCTCCATGCCCTCCTCATCCATGTCCCTATCCAAATTTCTCTTTCAATGTAAAAATCAACTCTGCATCCATCATCTGCATTGGCAACTCATTCCACACTCTAAGTGAAGTGCCTCCTCATGTTCTCCCTAAACATTTCACCTTTCAACCTTAACCCATGACCTCAGTGGAAAAACCTGCTTGCATTTACCCTATCTATACCACTGATAATTCTATATACCTTTATCAAATCTCCGCTCAATCTTCTATGTTCCACGGAATAAAGTTCTAACCAATACATTCTTTCTTTATAACTTTCTTTGCGCTCTTTCAATCTTGCTTACATCTTTCTTGCAGGTGGGTGATCAAAGCTGGACACAGTACTCAGAATTAGGCCTCACCAAGTTTTTACAATTTCAACATAGCTTCTCCAACCCCTGTACTTAGTCCATTGATTTTTGAAGGCCAATGTGTGAGAAGGTTTCTTTATGACCCTTTCAATGAATTTGGATCTGTTTTCCCAGATCCATTTGCTCTACAGCACTCCTCAATGTAAGACCCAATGTGTAAGAACTACCCTGGTTGCTTTCCCCAAAGTGCAACCATTCACACGTGTATGCATTAAATTCTATCTGCCATTTTTTATCCCAATTTTCCAGCTGGCCAAATCCCGCCACAAGTTTTGATAGTCTTCCTCATTGTACACTAAACATACAATCTTGGTGCTGTTTCCAAATTCGCTGATCCAGACTACCACATTATCATCCAGACCATTAATCGTAGATGACAAACAACAATGGACCCAGCACCAGTCCCTGCAGTGCACCATTAATGTTGTGAGGCTTCCAGTCAGAGAGGCAACCACCTACAACCAATCTCTGGCTTCTTCTGCGAAGCCAATGTCTAATCCAATTTGGTACCGCATTTTGAATGCTGAGCAACTAAACTTTCTTGATCAACCTCCCAAGCGGGAAGATGCCAATGGCTTTGTTAGATTCCATGTAAACAACATCCACTGCCTTTCCTTCACCAAATTTCCTGATAACTTCCTCAAAAACCTCTATAAGATTGGTTAGACACAACTTACCACACATAAAGCCATGTTGACTATCCCTAATCAGCCCCTATCTATCCAGGTACTTGTATATCCAGTCCCTTGGAATACCTTCCAGTAACTTATCCACTACTGATGTCAGGCTCACCGGCCTATAATTTCTTAACTTATTCTGTTAGCCTTTCTTAAACAATGGAACAACCTTGGCTATCCTCTGGCACCTCACCCATAGTTAAATATCTCTGCTAGGGCCCCTGGGATTTCTGCACAAGTCTCCTTCAGGTTCTGAGGGAACACCTTGTGAGACTTGGGAGATTTATCCAGCTTAATTTGCCTCAAGACAACAAACACCTCATCCGCTGTAATCTATATGGGGTCCATAACATTGCTACTACATTTTCTCACATCTATAGACTGTGTCCGTCTCCCAATAATTACAGAAGCAAAAAAATCCATTTAAGATCTTCCCCCTTCTCCTTCGATACCATCCATAGATGACCAATCTGATCTTCTAGAGGACAATTTTGTCACTTGCTTTCTTTTTGCTTTTAATATATCTGTAGAAGCCCTTAGGATTCTCCTTTACTTTGTCTGCTTGGCCAACCTTATGCCTTCTTTTAGCCCTGCAGATTTATTTCTTAATTGTTCTCTTGCATTTCTCATACACTTCAAGTATCTAATTTATTCCACCCTGCCTATATTTGTGATGCACTTCCTTCTTTTTCTTAAACAAGGCCTCAATATCTCTTGAAAACCAAGGTTCTCTAAACTTGTTATCCTTTCCTTTTATTCTGACAGGAACATACGAACTATGTACTCTCAAATTTTGAAGGCCTCCCACTTACTGAGAACAACTTTGCCAGAATACAACCTATCCCAACCTTCACTTGCTAAATCCTTTCTGATGCCATCAAAATTGACCTTTCTCCAAGTTAGAATCTCATCCTGTGGACTAGACCTGTCCTTATCCTAGTGGCATTATGATCACTAGAAGCAGAATGTTCCTCTACACAACCCTCTGGCTCCTGTCCTGTCTCTTTCCCTAAAAGGAGATCTGATGTGCTGATTAACAAAACTTACCTGAACACATTTGACGAACTCTTTCCTATCCAGTCCTTTTACATTCCAGTCAGCATGAGTTAAAGTTACTTACAATCATAACCTGTCTGTGACCAGTCTGCAACCTCTCTACAAATGTACTCCTCTAAATCCCACAGACTGTAGGATGGTCTATAATATAATCCCATTAATGTGGTCATACCTTTCTTATTCCGCATTTCTACACATAAAGCCTCAGTAGATGATCTCTCCAGTCTGAGCACTGCTGTGACAATTTCCCTGACTGGTAATGCCACTAGTCCCCTTTTATTTCCTCCTGCTCTATCACGTGCACAACAACAGAATCCCAGGACTTTGAGCTGCCAGTCCTGCCACTCCTGTAGCCAAGTCTCACTAATGGCTACAATGTCATAATTCCATGTGTTGATCCATGCCCTAAGCTCATCCACCATTCCAACAATGGTTCCTGGCATTGAAATGTACACAACATTAGTCTCACCATGTTCAACCTTTTGATTCCTGACTTTGTACATAATCTTAATAACACTTTTCTCCACAACCAGTCCACTGTCTCTTCTGGCGCTTTGGTTCCCAACCCCCTGCAATTCTAATGTTAAGTACCACCCCCCACACCTCATGCAGCACAAGCAAAACTTCTGACTAGGGTATCATTCCCCCTCCAGTTCAGGTGAAAATCATCCTTTCTGTACAAGAATCTCCTTCCCTGGAAGAGAGCCCAATGAACCAAAGTTTGCAACCCTCTCTCCAGCACCATCTCCTTAGCCATATGTTAAACTGTAAGATCTCCCTATTTCTGGCCTCACCAGCACCTAGCATGGGAGAAATCCTGAGATCACAACCCTGGAGGTCCTGTCCTTTAACTTGGCAGTTAACTCCATGAACTCACTTTGCAGGGCCTCGTCACCTATCCTGCCCATGTCATTGACACCAATGGGGACCACAACCTCTAGCTGTTCACCCTCCTACTTAAGAATGCTATGGATTCTATCCAAGATGTCACTGACCCTGGCATCTGGAAGGCAACAGACCATCGGGTAATCACGTTCTCATCCATAGAAACTTCTTTCTGTTCCCCTAACCAATGAATCCCCTGTCAAAACAGCTCTCCTCTTATCCCCACTTCCCTTCTGAGCCAGAGCCAGACTCAGTGCCAGAGACATGACCTACATATCCGCAAAGAACGTTGTTATTTATTCAGTATTCACTGAAATATCAGAACTTTGCAGAAAACTGTTAAAATTGCCTTCAGATGAGCAGTGCTAATTGCCAATTTTTTGTCTTGTTCTGCAGAAATACAGATGCTTCTTTACAAGGGGTATTAAAAAATGCATACACGAGGAAATCTG
The DNA here is from genome assembly GCF_030144855.1 of Hypanus sabinus. Classification (NCBI taxonomy): domain Eukaryota; kingdom Metazoa; phylum Chordata; class Chondrichthyes; order Myliobatiformes; family Dasyatidae; genus Hypanus; species Hypanus sabinus. The sequence goes on along the minus strand of NC_082707.1, from coordinate 81,043,174 downwards.
CAGATGCTGGAAATTCAAGCAACACACACAAAATGCTGGTGGACTGCAGCAGGCCAGGCAGCATCTCTAGGAATAGTAAAAGATTTCTCTTACTATCTTTCCTTTCAGTTAGTCCTGACAAAGGGTCTCGGCCCGAAACGTTGACATTGCTTCTCCCTATAGATGCTGCCTGGCCTGCTGTGTTCCACCAGCATTTTGTGTGTGTTAAATAATGCATGACATTTTTTTTCCAGAACTGTACCCATAGTAAAATACATGAAAAACTCTAATGTCTAGAATGTATAATCGCCCTGACCATTCTAAAAGCAAAACAAATTTTCAAGTACAACCTCTTTACGCTTCTCTAAGATTAATTTCTTCTCTTGTTATTGCTGGTTATTATAAACAGGTACAGAGCAGTACATTTCAATGGTTCTGTCTTCTTTTATGCTTTCAGTAAGTTTTTTTTATTTTGGTAGCAGTATCATAGGTTAAGCAGGTCTACTCTTCTGAATCACCACAAAAATCAGCAAGCCAGAGTTTGAGTAGATGATATACAAATCTGCCAATTAGGAAATGAGACAGGAGGGCTATTAAGGGATACGAAATTTTCAGTATCCATTGAATGGGAAATGTTACTCTACTTGCACCCACATTCTCAATGTGAAACCCCAGTGCTTTGCTTGTTAATTGAATATCATTCATCCATTTATCCAGACTTAACCCTTTATCACAGACATCAAAATAAGTACAATGATGCCTAATCAACCCAGAATAGAGCAAATCTATCTTCTGATTTATACGCAAACACGAGGAGATCTGCAGATGCTGGAAATTCAAGCAACACACACAAAATGCTGGTGGAACACAGCAGGCCAGGCAGCATCTATAGGGAGAAGCGCTGTCGACGTTTTGGGCCGAGACCCTTCGTCAGGACCTGACGAAGTGAGTCCTGACGAAGGGTCTTGGCCCGAAACGTTGACAACGCTTCTCCCTATAGATGCTGCCTGGCCTGCTGCGTTCCACCAGCATTTTGTGTGTGTTGTTCTGATTTATACCAGTTTGTTGATGTTGACAGGAAGTGAAGCTACTTTCTTCTAATGCTCGGCTGCTCTGTAAATTCAATCTGAAAAATAATGATTCCTTTTTCCATAAATTATATTTCTTGTCTAAATGGGCCATTTAAAAATAATTGGCCATACGGTTGCAAATAGCCTCATTGTGTGTGCTAGCTGCAAATAGAAAAAAATGATCCAAATAAGTTCTTGTTTTAAAAAATTGCTCTGACATATATTTGGTAATAACATTGAATTCAGTAAACACACACAAAACGCTGGAGGAAATCAGCAGGCCAGGCAGCATCTATGGATAAAAAATACAGTTGAGATTTTGAGCCGAAACCCTTTGGCAGGACTAGAGAAATGTTTCAGCCTGCAACGTCGACTGTACTTTTTATCTATAGATGCTGCCTGGCCTGCTGAGTTCCTCCAGCATTTTGTGTGTGTTGCTCGGATTTCTAGCATCTGCAGACTTTCTCTTGTTTGTGAATTAAATTCAATAAAAGCTGTTTTCTAATAGGAAGGATTTAAAGATCAAGTAATGGTCTAGAAACCCTATCTCAAGGCATTGTAGGGTATGGAAAAAGTGTTTTTTTTTCTTTTAGTAAATCATAATTACAATACTTTGAATCACAAGAATTTCTAAACATCAGGTAGTCTTACATATGAATCACACTTGACAAAGACAATTTTGCATATTAGGTATGGACAAACTGAAATCTTACACTGCCTGTTGCTCAATCAAATCTTAATAGCAGAGTATCCCTCCTCTGAATTTGAATCATATGTGTTTTTGGCACTCTCAGCTTAAATGATTTTCAACAGCATTGCTTTCAATGCAATTTAAAAAGGACCTAATTGAGCAGGCTGGGTTCACTTTAACTTATTTATCTGAGCTTCTTTACACTTCGTCAAAAAATCCCTCTTCTGTAACCCTTCCTCCATCCTACATATCTACTCCCAAGTTACCATTGACTCATTGGCCTCATTTCATCCCATCCTCCACACATCAGTCTCACCCCCTGGTCCTAAGTTGCTAAGTAAGTATTTTTTTGGTTAGAATTTTCTTTGATGTGATCGAGTGATTCAATTAGCTGAGCAAGTTAGAATCTTCAGTTCCAAGCTTGCTTGGTTCGTACTCAGTATCTCTTTGTGCTGATTCCATACAATTCGCTTACATACATCATAAAATATAGTTACAGGCCCTTCGGCCCATCATGTTTTGCTGAACAAATTAAACTAATGACTCTAAACGGTCTGCCCATACATGATCCACATCTCTTCATTCTCTGCATATTCACACACCTGTCTTGGAGCCTTGTAAAAGGCCTCTATTGAACCTGCCTCTATCAACAACCCTGGCACTGCATTGCAGGGACTTGCCACTCTTCGTGTAAAAAAAAACCCTGCCCCACACAACTCCTATGAACGTTTCTACTTTCACCTTTAGTACACACTGTCTTGTATTGGGCATTTTAATCATTTGAATAAAAAACATCTTTCTTATTTGCTTCTGTTAAACCCCTCATCAGTATTAAACCTTTAAGTAACAAATCTTTGTTTTATCTTCCCAAATTCACTAGGTTTAAGTTAATGTTTGACCATCTAGATACTACCCCTACGATTCTACCATTCATAGATGATCTGGACCTTGACTAATCATCTATAGCTAGTCAACCATGTTGTGAAGCATTGGGTGTCCCAAAGGCCATTGTGTGTTAAACTGACAATTTTACCAATGCTGGTATTTTGCTTTTAATTGGACAGAATTCTCAGCATGAAACAGTCATGAATTCAGTATTGTAATGCAAAAATTAAATCATAGGCTCATATAATCAAAGTTATTCAGCTTGCCAGTAGCCCTTAATTCTAACTGGTGCATGCCAACCAAGATAGTCCCAGTTGTCTGCACTGAGTCTATGTCCTTCTAAACCTTCCCTGTTCATATCCAACTGTATCATACCTGCCTCAACCAATTCCTGTTGAAGCTCACTGCTCCATGCTTTCCACCCGCTTTGTAAAAAAAAAGAGATTCCCCCCTCAACATCCCATTTCATCTTTTCCCTCTCACATTAATTCTATGCCTCGAGTTCTTGATTCCCCAACCCTCGGCTTTCATCCATCTATGCCCCTCATGATTTTATAGTCATCTTAATTAATTTTCAGACGTAAGGAAATAAAACAACTGGCAAATATTCAAAACAAGGCAGAGCAAATGTAGAAGTAGCTCATGCCAAACCTGCGGCCAAGTGGCATAAAATCTCAAGTGTGCATACACCACAATCTGTTACCACTCAACCCTTTCACGCATGAAGCTGGCCCTCGCACAAGTCCTCGGCTCACTGTACATGTCCATATTTCACTCTGGCTGAGAATCAAGCTGAAAATGCAAATTAAAAGCACTATTAGCTCACAATCACCTCCACAGAGTCAAAACCATAAAATCTCATAACAGAAGCCAGCCTTATGTTCTCTGGTCACTCACTGATGCATTCCAGCGGACAGCCGGGTGAGAGTGCACTTGTGGGCTACACAACTGCAGGATTATTGTAAAAAGAAAGTTATAAAACAGTCTGCCTGCAGGACAGAAAGGTTACAAAATTGGCTTGGTGATAAGTAGATTCTGGTAGATGAGTAATCTGTAGCAAGTGGTGTACCGTAGGAATCATTGAGTATAAGACTGGGGACATCATCTTGAAGCTGTACAAACATCAGCTCAGGCCACATTTGGAGTACTGTGTGCAGTTCCGATCATCGCATTACAAGGAAGATGTGGTAGCAATAGAGAGAGAGTACTGAACATATTCACTAGGATGTTAGCTATAACAAGAAATTGGATGGGCAGTGTTTGTTCTCACTGGAATGTAGGAGGAAGAGGGGGGTTAATCTTTCTGAGGTTTATAATATTATGAGAGGCATAGATAATAGAAATAATTTCTTACCAGGGTAGTAAAGTCCAGAACAAAGTCTATGAGGTTTAAATAACAATGGATAAAATTAAAAAGCAATTTGAAGTATAAGTTTTTTTTCCCCACAGAGAGGAAAATGGTTATCTGGAAGAGATGCCAGAAGACATAAAGCAGGGAGACACAATTCATGTCAAGTCAAGTCACTTTTTATTGTCATTTTGACCATAACTGCAGGTACAGTACACAGTAAAAATGAGACAACATTTTTCAGGACCATGGTTTAACATAAAACAGTACAAAAACTACACTGAACTATGTAAAACAACACAAAAAAATCTATACTACAGATCTACCCAGGACTGCATAAAGTACACAAAACAGTGCAGGCAATACAATAAATAATAAACAAGACAATAGGTACAGTAGAGGACAGTAATTTGGTGTCAGTCCAGACTCTGGGTATTGAGGAGTCTGATGGCTTGGGGAAAGAAACTGTTACATAGTCCGGTTGTGAGAGCCCGAATGCTTCGGTGCCTTTTCCCAGATGGCAGGAGGGAGAAGAGTTTGTATTTGGGGTCTTTCATAATGCAGTTTGCTTTGAGGATGCAACGTGTGGTGTAAATATCTGTAACGGCGGGAAGAGAGGCCCCTATGATCTTTTCAGCTGACCTCACTATCCACTGCAGGGTGTTGTGATCCAAAATGGTGCAATTTCCAAACCAGAAAGTGATTATAACATTGAAAAGAAATTTGGACAAGTACTTGAATTGAAATGGGACACAAGGATATGAGCAATGTGAGCAAATGGGATTAGAATAAATAGACATCAATCTCAGCATTGATGAGAAAGTCTAAGGAATCTCATTTCTGTGCTGTACTACTCTATGATTCTATTTCTGATGTACAATGAAACTAGAGTCCACCATTGCAATACTGTATTTAACTTTTTCTGTGAAAAGCAGCCAGTGAGTGAGTGGGTCAGTGAAGGAGTAGAGATTTGAGGCTTTGGCTCAAGAGATTCTGGCAGTTTTAGCAGTTGTCTGTGCAATCAAGTCAATCAAGATTTGAATAGCTCAGACTCAGCAGAAAGCAGCTGATTGGGCAATTGAGGTCAGGTGACCAAGCAGTTTGAAAAGCTCAAACAAATAAATAGAGGGTTACCTCAATCAGAGTGGCCTGTGGAAAGCGGCCAGTGAATGAGTGGAGATTTGAGGCTTTGACTCGAGAGGCTTCGATGAGAAGAGGCTGAGGATGAGCTTCACTCCAAGTGAGGTAAGGCCGGGTAACTTCCTTTCAAAGGAGAAAGTTTCAAAAGTTGAGGCAAGTATTGGGTAGGTCATGGCAGCTGAGATCGGCCCCGTGGTTTGTTCATCCTGCAGCATGTGGGAAATCAGGGATACTTCCAGTGTCCCTGATGACTATGTGTGCAGGAAGTGTGTCCAGCTGCAGCTTCTGACAGACCGCATTGAGCATCTGGAGCTGCGATTGGATTCATACTGGAGCATCTGCGATGCTGAGAAAGCTGTGAATAGCATGTTCAGTGAGTTGGCCACACCACAGGTAAAGGCTACACAAGCAGAAAGGGAAGGGGTGGCCACTAGACAGTGTAGCAGTAGGCAGGTAGTGCAGGAGTCCCCTGAGGTCATCTCCCTCCTAAACAGACATACTGTTTTGGATACTGTTGGGGGAGATGTCTCATCAGGGGAAGGCAGCAGCAGCCGAGTTCATTGCACCATGGGTAGCTCTGCGGCACAGGAGGGAAGGAAAAGGAGTGGGAGAGCTATAGTGATAGGGGATTCAATTGTAAGGGGAATAGATAGGCGTTTCTGCGGCTGCAAACAAGACTCCAGGAGGGTATGTTGCCTCCCTGGTGCAAGGGTCAGGGATGTCTCTGAACGGCTGCAGGACATTCTGGAGTGGGAGGATGAACAGACAGTGGTCGTGGTCTACATAGTTACCAATGATATAGGTAAAAAATGGGATGAGGTCCTACAAGGTGAATTTAGGGAGTTAAGAGATAAACTAAAAAGTAGGACTACAAAGGTAATAATCTCTGGATTACTACCAGTGCCATGTGCTAGTCAGAATAGAAATAGGAGGATATTTCAGATGAATACGTGGCTTGAAAAATGTTGCAAGGGGGAGGGATTCAAATTTCTGGGGCATTGGAACCAGTTCTGGGGGAGTGGGACCGGGATAAACAGGACGGTCTGCACCTGGGCTGGACTGACACCAATGTCCTAGGGGGAGCATTTGCTACTGCTGTTCAGGAGGATTTAAACTAATGTGGCAGGGGGATGGGAACAAGTGCAGAGAGGCAGAGGGGTGTAAAATGAGGGTAGAAGCAAAAAGTAGTAAGCTGAAAAGTAAAAGTGGCAGGCAGGCAAATCCAGGGCAAAAAGCAAAAAAAGCCACTTTTCAACATTGTATAAGGGCTAAGAGTGTTGCAAAAACAAGCCTGAAAGCTTTGTGTGTCAATGCGAGGAGCATTCGTAACAACATGGATGAATTGAATGTGCAGATAGTTATTAATGAATATGATATAGTTGGGATCACAGAGACATGGATCCAGGGTGACCAAGGATGGGAGCTCAACATCCAGGGATATTCAATATTCAGGAGGGATATCCAGGAAAGAAAAGGAGGTGGGGTAGCATTGCTGGTTAGAGAGGAGATTAACACAATAGAAAGGAAGGACATTAGCCTGGAGGATGTGGATTCGATATGGGTAGAGCTGCATAACACTAAGGGACAGAAAATGCTGGTGGGAGTTGTGTACTGGCCACCTAACAGTAGTAGTGAGGTTGGGGATGGCATTAAACAGGAAATTAGAAATGCCTGCAATAAAGGAACAGTAGTTATAATAGGTGACTTCAATCTACATATAGATTGGATGAACCAAATTGGTAAGGGTGCTGAGGAAGAGGATTTCTTGGAATGTACGCGGGATGGTTTTCTGAACCAACATGTCGAGGAACCAACTAGAGAGCAGGCCATTCTACATTGGGTATTGAGCAACGAGGAAGGGTTAGCTAGAAATCTTGTCGTGCGAGGCCCCTTGGGTAAGAGTGACCATAATATGGTGGAATTCTTCATTAAGATGGAGAGTGACATAGTTAATTCAGAAACAAAGGTTCTGAACTTAAAGAAGGGTAACTTTGAAGGTATGAGATATGAATTAGCTAAGATAGACTGGTAAATGATACTTAAAGGGTTGACAGTGGATATGCAATGGCAAGCATTTAAAGATTGCATGGATGAACTGCAACAATTGTTCATCCCAGTTTGGCAAAAGAATAAATCAGGGAAGGTAGTGCACCCGTGGCTGACAAGGGAAATTAAGTATCAAGTCCAAAGAAGAAACATATAAATTAGCAAAAAAAAGCAGCACACCTGAGGACTGGGAGAAATTCAGAGACCAGCAGAGGAGGACAAAGGGCTTAATTAGGAAAGGGAAAAAGATTAAGAGAGAAAGCTGGCTGGGAACATAAAAACTGACTGTAAAAGCTTTTATAGATCCGTGAAAAGAAAAAGATTGGTCAATACAAATGTATGTCCTTTACAGTCAGAAACAGGTGAATTGATCATAGGGAACAAAGACATGGCAGACCAATTGAATAACTACTTTGGTTCTGTCTTCAATAAGGAGGACATAAATAATCTTCCGGAAATAGTAAGGGACCGAGGGTCTAGTGAGATGGAGGAACTGAGAGAAATACATGTTAGTAGGTTAGTGATGTTAGGTAAATTGAAGGGATTAAAGGCAGATAAATTTCCCAGGGCCAGATGGTCTGCATCCCAGAGTGCTTAAGGAAATAACCCAAGAAATATTGGATGCATGAGTGATAATTTTTCAAAAATCCTTAGATTCTGGATTAGTTCCTGAGGATTGAAGGGTGGCTAATGTAACTCCACTTTTTTTAAAAAAAAAAAGGAGTGAGAGAGAAACCAGGGAATTATAAACCAGATGGTCTGACATCAGTGGTGGGGAAAATGTGAGTTGGTTATCAAAGATGTGATAACAGCACATTTGGAAAGAGGTGAAATCATCGGACAAAGTCAGCATGGTTTTGTGAAAGGAAAATCATGTCTGACAAATCTTATAGAATTTTTTGAAGATGTAACTAGTAGAGTGGATAGGGGAGAGCCAGTGGATGTGGTATATTTAGATTTTCAAAAGGCTTTTGACAAGGTCCCACACAGGAGATCAGTGTGCAAACATAAAGTGCACGGTATTGGGGGTATTGTATTGATGTGGATAGAGAATTGGTTGGCAGACAGGAAGCAAAGAGTGGGAGTAAACAGGACCTTTTCAGAATGGCAGGCAGTGACTAGTGGGGTACCGCAAGACTCAGTGCTGGGACCCCAGTTGTTTACAATATATATATTAATGATTTAGACGAGGGAATAAATGCAACATCTCCAAGTTTGCGGATGACACGAAGCTGGGCGGCGGTGTTAGCTGTGAGGAGGATGCTAAGAGGATGCAGGGTGACTTGGATAGGTTAGGTGAGTGGGCAAATTCAAGGCAGATGCAATTTAATGTGGATAAATGTGAGGTTATCCACTTTGGTTGCAAGAACAGGAAAACAGATTATTATCTGAATGGTGGCTGATTAGGGAAAGGGGAGATGCAACCAGACCTGGGTGTCATTGTACACCAGTCATTGAAAGTGGGCATGCAGGTACAGCAGGCAGTGAAAAAGGCGAATGGTATGTTGGCATTCATAGCAAATGGATTTGAGTACAGGAGCAGGGAGGTTCTACTGCAGTTGTACAAGCCTTGGTGAGACCGCACCTAGAATATTGTGTGCAGTTTTGGTCCCCTAATCTGAGGAAAGACATTCTTGCCATAGAGGGAGTACAGAGAAGGTTCACCAGATTGATTTCTGGGATGGCAGGACTTACATATGAAGAAAGACTGGATCGACTAGGCTTATACTCACTGGAATTTAGAAGATTGAAGGGGGATCTTATTGAAACGTATAAAATTCTAAAGGGATTGGACAGGCTAGATGCAGGAAGATTGTTTCTGATGTTGGGGAAGTCCAGAACGAGGGGTCACAGTATAAGGATAAAGGGGAAGCCTTTTAGGACCGAGATGAGGAAAAACTTCTTCACACAGAGAGTGGAGAATCTGTGGAATTCTCTGCCACAGGAAACAGTTGAGGCCGGTTCATTGGCTATATTTAAGAGGAAGTTAGATATGGCCCTTGTGGCTTAAGGGATCAGGGGGTATGGAGAGAAAGCAGGTACAGGGTTCTGAGTTGGATGATCAGCCATGATCATACTGAATGGCAGTGCAGGCTCGAAGGGCTGAATGGCCTACTGCTGCTCATATTTTCTGTGTTTTCTTTCACAATAGGAAATGGGGTGGGAGGGAGATAAAGGGAAGACAGCATTTCAGAGCCCACTTCACACACCAGTGAGAAGTAACAAGCAACACCAGGAATGTTATGGGTGAAGAGAACCTCCCAAAAGTGAGGTTTGCAACAGTAAAGTTGGAAAATGAGGAAGGAGCCACTAATGGGCCCAACAAATGTTGTTGTAAAGCCCCTAAAATACAAACATTGTCATGGACATCAGGACTTCTGTAGGTATGTTGTACTTGACAAGGGATAACTTGTTCAATAGATTGAAGACCTGCATTTATTACAACCTTGAACTAAATATCTACACTTGGGATTGTTTATAGCCATTATCTTATTTAACATGACCTTGGTGGCAATTCCAAATTTCTGTATCGAGATTTCTGGAGTTTTTTGGACAACTTTTCTAAATTTTGCCATCATGCCTACCCAACACCTGGTAGCTCCAATATCAGATATTTAGGTCAAAACAAGACTAGGAAACACCTTCAGTATGCCTGTATGACTTTTCACTGATTAATAGACAGCTCAACAGAGGCCAAAGCAACAAAATGAAAATCAAGAACATAGAGATGCCTGAGATCTGAAATTATAAGAGAAAATTCTGGAAACACTCTGTAGGTCAGGCAGTATCTGCAGAAAGGAAAATAAAGCTAACATTTCACAACCTCCATGAGAAACAACTGAAGTACTGTATTTAAGTCCAGAATATTATTGATGTCAAATCTTAAATTACTCAAATAATTAATATTTCTCTGCCAATTGACCTGCAGACTCAACTCATCCAACAATCTGTAATTCCCTGATGATCAAAACCCTTGAGTTGACAAATAAGCTCTCATATCACACTTCTATTTGCTTGCAAAATATGACTAGAAGATACAGTTAAACACCCCATTAATAGTTTGTAATTTTAATAATAAGTTATCTGAGTAGGAATAAAATTGAAACATAAATGAATGGTCAATTATACCTTTGACTAGAAGGTGGAGCAAAGTCAAGACGGTGCTGAACAGGGACTCCTATGCTCGTATCTCTGGAAACAGCTTTAATTCTATCTTTGATATCTAATTTTTTTTTTCCTTTTCAAGATGTGGGGGTTCGTTCGAAGACCCTGACCTGGAGTTACACTCTGACTTCAATTCTTTGTGTGAATGGGATCCAGTCTCAGGGCCTCACGACCGGCCACATTTTGATATCCCAAGGAGCATGCCTTCAGGGTTCCAGGATTTCGTGGCTCTGGGGATGTGTTAATTCTAGGCCAGTGCCCCTGACTGAAGCATTGCAGATGAAAACAGAACATCGGGAGGAGCGGGTTAGAGGCTGGGGGTTGTATGCCTAGACAGCTGCACTTTTTAGTGCTGATTTTCTGGGCACAGAGCTTGGAAAAAGCAATGCAACAGACTTTTAACATTGTAAATCAATGATTTGCTTGCTACGCCTCTCCTCTCGCTGTGAAATGGGGATGTCTCATTTTCTCTTATTAGGAAGAGAGACTGCCTGTGGCATGTTGAATTATTGGGTGAACAAGTACTTTTTGGGTACTGCAAGTTTGTGTCTTGATTGACGCTTTGCTGCACGCTTGAGTGGAAGGTGCTGATGCTTTTTTACTGGTGGGGGGCATTGTTACCTTGCTGCTGCTTGTGTGTGGGAGGGGGGAGTTGGGGGGTCTTTGGGGTTCTAACCTTTCAACTGACATTCATTCTTTGGGGCTTTCCTCTATTTTCATGATGTCTGAAGAAAAAAATATTCAGGGTGTGTATTGTATACATTTCTCTGACATTAAATGAACCTATTGAAACCTATTGATCAAGGGTGTTGAGAATATCAGAGTTAACAAAAAAAAACAACTAATATGGACTCTACAAAGAGTCTCATGTGGACTGATGTGGACTCCACAAGTAATCACTTTTTGGAATTCTTGATAGTCACTATACTGATTTCATTTATATTGCTCCTAAAGGTGACAGCTAAGACTGAGCCAAACATCTGTTGTCTTTTATTAGTAAATCTGGTGTGAATAACAGAGAATGAACTTCCTAAACAGGCAGTGGTTTGTTGAGTGCCCAGCTACTCCAAGTACTGAAACATAGGTTTTGGGGAAAACACAAACTCACTGACCCGAACATAATGCTGAGGTGAGAGATAGAAGCAGTCATGGTCGTGGGGACTTCCCTCCCAGTGCCTGTTTTTGTTTTCTATAAAACTTTAAACCTAGATTCTAGAAATGATCCCAGTCATCTCAAAATAAAATCTACTGTCCTGAGGTAGAGCAATACATCACTTCTAGGCGTCCTCATATCTAATAAGAAATTCAACTCTACCCCACTTCTTGTTCTGTTGTAAAACTTCGTAAGATGACATTATCAGTAATACAATGTGTAAATAATCTCTAACGCAATTTTCAACCTCACTGGCAGAAAAATGGCAGTCTTTTTATTATTAATTTTTAATGAGTTTTTACAATGCAACTAAACAAAAAAACAATTAAAAAGAGGTTTATACAGTGCAAAACAAACATATCAGAAGTACAGTTCATTACAATTAAGAAAAGCACCCATAGTAGAATCATATAAAGTTATTTACCACCCCACCCTCCCACCTCCAAGCCAACCTTACAATATATAAAAAGTTAATCAGAACTATATCACCACAGAGCTGTACTTATAAAAAGATATATTGCCTACTACCTGGCAGTTATTTTTAATTTGTTCACTGAACAGCCATCATTTACTAGCCTATATCTCCTGAAATAGTGTTATTGAAAGGGCCAATGGCCACTGTCCACTACTTGTCCTCAATGCCAGCTGCAACCATTTACATCCTCACACGTGTTATACTGATTTGCCCAGACCGTCATTGTCTCAAGCATCGTGATGATTCTTGCAGCTGTTGCTCTTTCACACTGTTGCTTTCAGGAGTCAAGGAGAGGAAACTATCTACTCATGCTTAAATTCACAAAACAGACAAGAGGAATAACAGTGCATAGTTCCCTGAAGGTGGAGTCTCATGTAGATAGGGTGGTGAAGAAGGCTTTTAGAACACTGGCCTTTATAAATCAGATCATTGAGCACAGAAGTTGGGATGTAATGTTAAAATTGTACAAGGCATTGGTAAGGCCAAATTTGGAATATTGTGTACAGTTCTGATCACCAAATTATAGGAAAGATATCAATAAATTAGAGAGAGTGCAGAGACGATTTACTAGGATGTTACCTGGGTTTCAGCACTTAAATTACAGAGAAAGGTTGAACAAGTTAGGTCTCTATTCATTGAAGCGTAGAAGGTTGAGGGGGGATTTGATCGAGGTATTTAAAATTTTGAGAGGGATAGATAGAGTTGACATGAATAGGCTGTTTCCATTGAGAGTAGGGGAGATTCAAACGAGAGGACATGATTTGAGAGTTAGGGGGCAGAAGTTTAAGGGAAACACGAGGGGGTATTTCTTTACTCATAGTGATAGCTGTGTGGAATGAGCTTCCTGTAGAAGTAGTAGTGGCCAGTTCAGTTGTGTCATTTAAGGTAAAATTGGATAGGTATATGGACAGGAAAGGAGTGGATGGTTATGGGCTGAGAGCGGGTAGGTGGGACTAGGTGAGATTAAGAGTTCGGCACAGACTAGGAGGGCCGAGATGGCCTATTTCCATGCTGTGATTGTTATATGGTTATATGTTATATATGGTATAAGAATTAGACCATAAGATATACGAGCAGAAGTAGGCCATTCAGCCTTTTGAGTCTGCTCTGCCATTCAATCATGGGCTGATCCAATTCTTCCAGTCATCCCCACTCCCCTGCCTTCACCCCATACCCTTTGATGCCCTGGCTAATCAAGAACCTAACCTATCTATCTCTGCAATACACCCAATGACTTGGCCTCCACAGCCGCTCGTGTCTACAAATTCCACAGATTTACCACCCACTGACTAAAGTAATTTCTCTGCATCTCAGTTCTAAATGTAAGTCCTTCAATTCTGAAGTTGTGCCCACTTGTCCTAGAATCCCCTACCATGGAAAATCACTTTGCCATATCTAATCTGTTCAGGCTTTTTAACCTTCAGAAAGTTTCTATGAGATCCCCCTAATTCTCCTGAACTCCAGGGAATACAACCCAAGAGCTGCCAGACATTCCTCATATGGTAATCCTTTCATTCCTGGAAATTGACACATGTTGCAGACTTCTTAGACTGCACTCATGTTTTACAGAGATCTCCCTGATGGTCAGCTGCCAGGATCACTGGCTGTAGATCTGGGCATCTCTATGCCCCCACTCAAACACTGAAAATGCCTCCTCCATCCCCTGTTCTTCACCAACTTCTTCAGGTTGTTTCTGACCTCCTGTAAGCACTCTCCCCTACCCTACCATCACTGGAGCATTCATTCTTTCAACAGTGACAATTATCTCAGCTAGAAATGTGTTGCATGCGTTATGTTAGATCACTTCAAAAGCCAGCTGCAAAGATTACAACTGTGCTGTGAACACCAGCAGCTGTAAGAACTTCCAATGGACCAGCAGAACTCACCGTGCTGAAACCTACAGAAGGCAACAGTGCTCTGTGAACTCTGAAACTAAAATCTCAATCCTTATGGAAATTTCACAAAGAGCATTGGGGGAGTCAATGATTTCTTAATACAATTAAAATCTAGTAGTTTTTTGATCTTTCCAGTAGCCCAGAGGGCTATTTTGATAAACAGCAATGGAATTCAGTACCTATACATATTTTTTGAAGCAGATCAGCACAGAAATTGGACCTATTTGCATATTAATAATTTCCATAAATTTTAATGTATTTTAAACTCTCACATCAGCAATATTTGGAGAGGGTACTCCCAAACCCAATGCCCAAAGTGTGGTTGACATTTTACCGGAGTTAATCACTGCGTGAAGACATGAGTATTGGACTGAATACCATCCAACCTACAGAAACTAGAGCAGTAAAGTACAACCTACAGCCTTCATTTATAACTCGCAAGCAAGCATGAGAGCAAACTGGCATGGAGACTGGGAGACTACCAACTGATAGATTGATGCGTGCTATCCGTGTCAACCTGCTTCAGTTTTCAGTCTTGTACATTGTTAGAATACTTAGTGCAGGTGTACAAAATAATGCTCTAACTTCCACCTGAACAATGAGACTATGACACCAGACGCACCAGTATGGATGATGCAAGGATAGTCATATGCACCAAGCATATTTGTGCCCTCAACTTCCTCCATGCTTTGCTGCCAAATGGGGGGTTGCTAAAGTTAAGATCTCCTTCCCATTCACTTGCAAACTTCTATAATGCACCACAGATGCATTCTGTTTGGCTTCATTACAGCCTGGCATAGCAGCTTAGCATAGCAACTGCTCTGCCCAAGGTTGTAAGAAATTACAGAGAGTTGTGAAAACAGTTCAATGGTTTTTGCAAACTAATTTTACCTCCAAAGATTCTGTCTGCACTTATTGCTGCTTCAAAAAAAAGCAACCGACATAATCAAAGACTCCTCCCACCCAGTAATACCCCCTCTTCTGTCAAGCAGAAGATCCAAAAACCCAAGAACATGAAGCCTGAGACTCAAGGTCAGTTTCCATGCCACTGCTATCAGTCCTTTTATACACTGAAAATCTTAATATCCTAATCTATTTAATCATGGCCTTACATTTTATTCGTCTACCTGCACCACACTTTCTTGGTAACACTATATTTTGCATTCTGTTTTCGTTTTACTATCTCAGTGTAATTACGTGTGGAAAGGTCTGTCAGGAAGACATGCCAAATAAATGTATTGTGCCTGTAACAATAATAAACCCATTCTAATGCATCGATGACAACTTTTGCCGACTGCCAGCAGGAATCATATGGATCATTCATTAAGGCAGCGGTCAGGGTGAAAGTCGCTCCAATTTATCCTTGACAAATTTTCCCAATTTGAAATATTTGTGTGGTGGGGGGGTAGGATAGCATCAAATGGAACATCTACATGGCACACCAAATCAGTGTTTCTGAAAGTTTATTATGCATACAAAGGTAGAATCATTTCCCACATCACACAATAACTACATGTCAAAGCTACATCATTGACTTTAAAGAGATTTAAGACTTCCTGAAGTAATGAAAGGTGTTACATAAGTGCAAATCATTTTCTTTTGTGACAGAAGATTATGGCCCCAACAAATATAAAGATATCATTATACAATGATAAATATTAAGACCATTTGCAGACATAAACAACTGAAATATTTCAGAGAGCAGATGTTACACAAACTGAAATGTGAACATTGCAACTGAAAATTACATTAATATAAATCACAAATGAAATTATCTATTTCCAAGTAAACAATTTGTAATCACTTTGGTTTCTATGTCAAACTGAAGTAGTAATGACTTGTTCTATCTTACTTTTTCGATCTTGAAATGAAAGCCAATATCTGAATGTGTTTACGATAATGAAATGCATGTCTGAATGCTCTTCAGGGAAAATAACATTGCTTTCATTAATGGCCTCATAAAAAGAGAAGCAGAGTACCAGAGGGTAAGGGGACAATTTAAAAGTACTCAGTGGGTGGTAATTCATTTTCTAATGTACATAAGAGTCGGTGCAGGAAATAAGTGCTTGCCCTCCAGTCTCTTCCAAGCATTTCTATGCCATTTTCCTAGAAGCAGAAAATCATGAAAGCACTGATCTGGATTTTACAGGCTTAATATTAGTGCCAATAAGTTTCAAGTTTCCTACATCTATATGGAAGTCCTGAACTTGCCGACTAAGCTCTGCTGGAGGTTCAGTTGCTGTGCTTCATCATGGGACTTTGAATGGGATCAAACAGCAAAGCAAGAGCTAACTGTGGTGGAGAATCTACTCTACTATTCTATGCCCTGGTTAGACCTCAGTCTGGATTCAGGGGACTATTGAACGGGGACTGTTCAACGTGGAAAGAAGGTACAATGAGACATGCTTCTAATTAATTGATTTGGTTTTAAAAATTGTCTTAAAATGTTTGAACTGTGTATTATTACTAAGCTTTTAAATTTTCTGAGAGTCATGAACATTCAGAAACATTGGAAATACCTTCACATATTTGACAGAGAGCATAGCTTGTAACCAAGTTGTACTGACTGCCAAAGGATTTGAGTGGAGTTTTAAGATTTGGGTTTACTGATTCGCTTTTCCCCAACTCATTTAGGCTTGGACTTGACTGAAAAGACCTGAGGCACTTCTCAGTCCTAGAACTGTATACCTGGCAGGAGCTATACACAGGAGCACCTGAAACACCACCATTCAAGGAGATGTCTCACTTATTGGCAATTTCCAACAATCATTCTGGTAATACCTGCAACCTGCGAAAGAATAGAAAACTAAAATTAAATACAGGAGATTGAAGAGTGATGTCCAGACAGATATTTTATTGATGAATATCTTAAAGGAAAAACAATGTGTTGGGGTGGAGAAGATTAGGAAGAGAATTAAGGAGCTTCTGGCCTGACAGCTGGAGTAAAAGATGGAGAATTTGGTAATTACAAAGAGAGTCTCCAGAGAAAATAGGAATTTAATTCTTGGCAGAGAAACACATACTAGTTCTTTAAATTTGTTTTTCCAGAGGGCAACAACTTTGCTTTGAAGATTTTTCTTTTAAGATTATCCATGAGGGGAAAAATAGACCATTGTCTATAAATATCCTTCCTTTTTATTTTTATTTGTTTTAAAACAGCATAAGTGGTGCACAAATGATGCTTTACAGAGTTTCTTGAAGATCACAATTTTACAATGCAAGGTTTACAAAATGCATTGTCATTCTTTCTGGTGTAATGTCATACTTTGTCAGCTTTAATGCATGCTATTGTATTGATCTATTGTGTGATAATTCATGGCCTTATTGCTGTGAACTTGGAAGGCATTTTTGAAAACAGAATTCTTCCAATCACTGTAGCTTGTTTTAAAATATTTGCTGCATTGCTAGGAGATGGATAGGAGAATTCTACCAAGGATTTCAATTTGAGACATAGTGTTGCACAGCAGAGAAACAGGCACTTCAGTCTACAAATCCATTTTGACCATTGTGCCCATCTAGAAATACTTGTCTGTGCCTGTGACATTACTGCAAGAAGACTTTCAATGCACCTCTGCAAACATATACTTGTGCAAATGACAGTAAACTCATCTCTGATTTTGATGAAGCCCATTTGCCTACATCAAGACTTTGCCCTAACTGCTACCATGCAGTAACTGACGAGGTAACCTTGTTTATTGCTTCTCTCCATGATTAACTCAGTTTCATCCAAGCAGAGACATCCCCAATCTGCCACACTCCCTGCAGTTTAACAAGCTTCATTTGTCTTTTTCCTAGTTCTGATCCTTTGCAGGGATGTACACTCACTCATTTCCAATTTTTTCTGGTTTTCATTTTAGACTTCCAGCATCTGCATTTTTATTTTGATTTTCAGGACTGTATACTTCTATTTCTTGTCTATTTTACTGTTTGTCTATCTGCTTTTTAAATGTATTAATTGTATCTGACTCCTTCACTCTCTCACAGGACATTTCAAATATCGAAGTTCATCTTAAACCTGGCAGCAAAAAACAACTATTAACTACTTTATTAGTCATAATTTTTCTTGAAAATTATCACTACACTCAATAGCCTGTAACTTCCCTTTCAGAGTTGAACTTTTGAATCACCTGTACGACCTGGCACTCTTGCAGTGTAAACGCAGGTCTTGAAGATGCAGGACAGCTGTAGTGTGGCATCTGCGGGCTGAATCAAGGCAGTGGGGTGCAGATCCAAAAGCTGGAAACAAGCCACTGCTTGACTGCTGGAGCAGACCAGGAAGCAATTCAAGGCGGCAGAATCGAGGCGAGGCAGAGTCATGACGGTGGGACACAGGCCCGAAAGTGAAGAACAAGTAGAGGTTTAACCAGTTTAAGCACCATGCACAATTGGAAAGGTTGCATATGAGCTGAATTGATGCAACGGGTGTCAGGTTTGAGAACGTATTGAAGGAGCGGGGCCCGGGTCCAAGAGCGAGGAATGACCCGCTGTTCGGCCGATTTAAGCTCCGGGCCAGATTGAAAAGTTCAGGGCATCAGGACCAGAGGTGAGGGATGGGCCAGTGTTCATCTT
The DNA here is from genome assembly GCF_030144855.1 of Hypanus sabinus. Lineage (NCBI taxonomy): Eukaryota > Metazoa > Chordata > Chondrichthyes > Myliobatiformes > Dasyatidae > Hypanus > Hypanus sabinus. The sequence goes on along the minus strand of NC_082707.1, from coordinate 81,024,758 downwards.
ACTGCTCCGCGAGGTTTACTCATCTCTGCTCTGAACTGAGGCTACTGGCTGCAAATAGCGGACTCCTGGGTCGGTTGTGACTGTGGACTCACTTTCGTGAACGTCATTTCCAAATGTGATTTGCTTACATTTATTGTTTGTCATGATCTTTTTCTACACACTAGGTGCTTGGTAGACTTTTTTTTTAAATGGGTTCTCTTGGGTTTCTTTGTTTTGTGGCTGCCTGTAAGAAGAATCTCATGGTTGTATATAGTAAACCCAAAGTGAATGTACTTTGAACTTTGAAATGAGGTTCAACTCTGATATTTGCTGCTGTCTGGTGTGAAGATTGCATCTTCTCTCTGTGACTTCATGGGTTTCCCTAGGTTTCTCTGGTTCCTTCCAAAGATAGGGCAGTTGGTTAATTGGCAACTGTAAATTATCTCTGCTGTAGGTAGGTAGTAGAATTCAGTAACAGGATGCGGGCATTTCTGAAATTGCCATCAGATATTGTCCCTGTAAAGGAATCTCTGATAAAGATGTGAGAGAGGATAGGAAAGTAAGCAGAGGAATAGACTTGCTCTGATCACCAATGTTGACTTAATGGTCAAAATGGTTTCTTTCTACATCATAAGCAAGTTAATACAACACACTAAAAACATAACAGAAAACTTTTTAAAGAGAAATCAAACAATGAACAACTGAGGCCATCCATCAGACACATTAATTGCTCCATCTGCCAGTGAGAAATTAATTTATTCAAATTACAGCGCAGGAATACAATGGGTCACCAAAGCTCAAGTGTTTTTATATCCAGATTTTTTTTTAATTGAGCCTTAATTTTTTAAGGGACTAAAACTGTGATTTGATTGTACCTGAAGTAATAATGTAAATAATTCTCCCCATCATCTCCAAAGAAGGTCCTTTAATTATAGAGTGAGGATAACAAAGCAACTTAACTTAGAGGAATCATACCACTGGATCCTTTCATATGCAGCCAAATGGGGTTCTTGTCAAAGCTACAATCTATAAAATTTGCATGTATAGTACAGACCAAAGCAAAATCAATCTCAGCAAAGCTGCACAACAATTGCTGACAAAAGTAAAATATTAATCTTACAGATCTCAGATCAAGGCATAAAGTTCTAGAAATCTATGTCATTTGTCAAAATAATTGGAAGATATATACTTCACTTCACCATGAGACAGCTCAATAAGCCATTCAAATAACCAGATTTATGGAACATATCATTAACTTCAAATATAAATATCCAAAGAGAATCCATGGATGTTTAGGTAAACCTCACCCAGAATTCAATAAGTAGCTAGCTATCCACTGTTACGAATATGCCACAACTCTGAAGGGCCGAAGGGTACAAAGCAGCCCCCTCCTTTTTGAGAATCGCAAGATCACTATTACTTCAGGTCTGGGACCCAGGAAATGAGAGAGAGAGACATGCAGAATTCTTAAGGTTTGGAATGTGTCCTGGGCCTCCGAAAGACAAAGCCACGGATAACGGCCATTGTCTCTTGGAGACAGAATTGTGTATTGAGTACTGTACTATTCATTGAAGCCCTCAGGGGATGACCAGAGTGGGCTGGTTGAGGGAGGGATTGCATCATCCCAACCTGATTGACATCTGAGACCCCGTGAGTAAGGATAAAAGAGGGTCTGGGGAACAACCCCTTTAGACGCCCCAGGAGAAACACTAGAAATCCCATGACAGCGTTTACTAGCAATTGCAGGTAGGGCTCGCATGCGTCCTTTTTCTTTGCCTAGGAATTGGCGGGCTTCCACGGAATGGCTTAGCTAAAGGACCAACTACAAAAACGGAACTCTGGAAGAATCGACATCACAAAAAGGAAAAGCTGGCAAGTTTTAAAAATCTGTCTCTTGACTCCAACCAAAGGCTGCAGCCCGAATGAACTAAGTGACTTTGATATTTCCATCAGCCAATACATTATCCCCTAGACAACTATAGAGCTTATTTCTTATTAATTATTATTATACCCGCACTTTTAGATTTAGTAATGACAACGTATATTATCTGTATGTTTGCATTGATATTTTTGCGTATTTTTACCAATAAATACTGTTAAAAATAGTACCATCAGACTTCAACGGACCTCTCTATCTTTGCTGGTAAGTGACCCAGTTACGGGGTTCGTAACACCACCTAAACTAATTTGGCAGGGGGAATGGAAAGCAAAGTAATAGTGCTGAGGATGAGGTTGTTGGTTTACAAACAAAGGCAATGTGTAGTGAGTCTTTTTGCAAGGAGAAGCTGAAGGAAAAATAGCAGACAACAGGAGGAGTTGCAGTGTAAAAGACAGACAAAATCGAAAAGGGTGAATACGGAACTGAAGCTGTTCTGTTTGAATGTGCACAGTATACAGAACAAGGTAGATGAACTTGTAGAGGAGTTACAGATTAGCATGTGTGATGTTGTAGTCATTGCTGAACCATGGCTGATGGAAGATTATAGCTGGGAGCTTAACGTCCAGGGATACACATTGTACAGAAAGGACAGGGAATTAGGCAGAGGAGGTGGCATGGCTCTGATTGTAAAAAATGAAATCAAATTATGAGAAAGAGGTGACATAGGGTTGGAAGGTGTTGTATCATTGTGGATAGAGCTAGGGAACTGCAAGGGTAAAAAGACCCTAATGGGAATTGTATACACACCCCCAACAAATTGCAAAGAAAAATAGAAAATACATGCCAAAAGAGCTTTATTACAGTAGTCTGGGAGGATTTCAATATGCAGGTAGATTGGGAAAATCAGGTTGGTGCTGAATCCTAAGAGGGAGATTTTCTAGAATGCATACAAAATGTCTTTTTAGAGCAGCTCATGGTTGAGCCCACTAGGGAATCACCTATTCTGGATTAGGTGTTGAGCAATGAACCAGAATTGATCAGAGAGCATCAAAGGAACCCTAAGGGGTGGTGATCTGGTGACCCAGGTCTGTACATGAAAACCAGGTATCATTTGTGGAGGGCTATTTCAAAAGCAAAGAAACAATTCTGAAGTTTGGAGGTGACATTGAATACATGTCAACTCTGGAAAGGTTTGCAGGCTATTATTTCCTATAAAGCCAAACCCAATACGACGAATGGCAGTGATGCTTCACTACAAGAAGAACTCAACACCTTTTATGCCCAGTTTGAAAGGAAGAATATAACTACAGCTATGAGATCTCTGCTGCACCTGGTGGCCCTGTGATCTCTGTCTCAGAGGTCGATATCAGGCTGTCTTTCAGGAGGGTGAACCCTCATAAGGTAGCAAGACCCAATGGAATACGTGGTACGACTCTGAAAACTTGTGTCAGCCAACTGGCATGTGTCCTCAAGAACATTTTTAACCTCTCACTGCTGTGGTCAAAAGTTCTCACTTGCTTCAAAAGGGCAACGATTATACCAGTGCCTGTAGGGTACTGTGAATTGCCTTAATAACTATCGTCTAGTAGCACTCACATCTAGAGTGATGAAATTCTTTGAGAGGCTGGTCTTGGCTAGAATCAACTCCTGCCTCAGGAAGGACCCGGACCCACAGCAATTTGCCAATCAACAAAATAGGTCTACGGTAGATGCAATCTCAATGGTTCTTCCCACAGTCTTGGATCACCTAGATAACACAAACAGATATGTCAGGATGCTCTTCATTGCTATAGCTCAGCATTTAAGACCATTATTCCTACAGTCCTGATAGATAAGTTAAAGAACTTGGGCTCTGTATCCCCCTCCATGTTCTCGACATTCATATCGGAAAACCACAATCAGTATGGATTTGTAATAATATCTTCTTCTCGCTAACAGCAACACTGGCACACCTCAGGAATGTGTGCTTAGCTCACTGCTCTATTCTCTCTATACCCATGACTCTGTGGATAGGTATAACTCAAATGCCATCAGTAAATTAGCCAATGATACAACCTCTGTTAACAGAATATCAGATGGAGATGAAAGGACATATAGGAGAAAGATATACCAGCTAATTCAGTGATGTTGCAGCAACAACTTTGCACTCCACATCAGTAAGTCCAAAAAAAAGTTTGTGCACTTCAGGAGGAGTAGGATAAGGAACACAAACCAATCCTTAGAGGAATCAGAAGTGAAGAAATTGAGCAATTTCAAGTTCCTGGGTGTCAAGGTCTCTGAGGTTCTTACAAGGTTCCAACTTATCGATGCAACTATGAAGAAGACAAGACAATGGCTAAATTTCATTAGGAGTTTAAGGAAATTTGGTTTGTCACCTAAAACACTTGAAAATTCTACAGATCTACATTGGAGAGCATTCTGACAGGCTGCATCACTGCCTGGCATGATGGGGGGAAGGGCAACTGCACAGGATGGAAAGCTACAGGAGCTTGTAAAATTACTTATCTCCATAGTACCCAAGACATCTTCAAGGAGTGGTGCTTCAGAAAGGTGGAATCCACTATTAAGGACACCCATCACACAGGACATATTCTCCTCTCATTTTTACCATCAGGAAAGTGGTACAAAAGACTAAATGACTAAACTCAGTGAATCAGGAACAGCTTCTTTCTCTCTGCCATACAATTCCCAATTGAACATCAAACCTAAGAATACTACCTCACTTTTATGATTTCTGTTTTTGCACTAGTTTAATATAACTATTTTCATTCCAATATTTTTATTAATTTATATGTATATGTATGGCGTACAGGAAAAATATATATATATGTCAATACATTAAACTAAATCGCATAAAAAGACTCCTTACACTATATTTGTACAAGTCAAATAGTTAACATTGAAAATTAATCATTTTATTATATATTAAAAAATCTAACCCACTACCAAGACTGAAGCTGATTAGTAGAGAAAAAAAATGAAAGAAGATTGTAAGTCATCATCTATACTTTAATAGCAAATCAAAGGTTTTGAAAATAATTCAGAAAAGGTCCCATAATGTTTGAAAGTCTTGATTAGATTCAAAGATTGAACATCGAATCTTCTCTAAATTTAAACATGACATCACATCACGTAACCATTGGGCGTGAATTGGAGGGACCACATCTTTCCATTTAAGCAAAAGTGTCCTTCTGGCCATAAAAGACATAAAAGCCAAAATGTGCAGATCAGATGGCTCCAAAATAATATTGTTTCCTCCAACAATACCAAATAAAGCAGTCAAAGGATTAGGCTTGAAATTTACTGTAAAAAGTATCGAAAAGGTCTGAAATACTTCTGTCCAAGATTTTCCAAGACTCAGACACGTCCAAGACATATGAATGAGTGAAGCTTCTCCATTATTACATTTATCACAATACAGAGATATATCTAAATAAGAAAAAGACAACTTATCCTTAGTCATATGGGTGCTATGGACCACTTTAAATTGAAGGAGTGACAGGCACATAATGATGAAGTGTTGACCAATTTAAAAATTTGATTCCAAGTTTCCTCAGAAATTGAAGTCTGTAGATCTTATTCCGAAAGATTTTTAATTTTATTTAAAGGAACACTTCTTTCTAATTTTTTGTAATTATTTTTTAAACCCTCTATGATAGATGTGTTTTTTAAAGAATGGGATAGATTAGGCATTAAATGCTTTCAGGACTTGTTTGCAGAGGGAGGTCTTTTTTTGTTTGAACAATTGTCAAATAAATATAGTTTACCCAAAACGCATTTTTTTGATATCTACAAATAAGAGATTTTGTTATGGTCTCAAATAAGTACATTTCCTAATAGGAATCTACCAGATATAATCTTTAATCTGAAACCTTTTTATAATGGATCTGTATCTAATATTTATAATACTCTGTTGGGAATGAGAAGTGTTCCATTAGATAAAATTAAAAATCTTTTGAACAGCATTTACAGACGTTAATTGAACTATTTAATATACACATATATATTTACTGTAATTAATTTATTTATTTATTGTTTTTTCCTATATTATCATGTATTGCATTGTACTGTTGCTGCTGCCAAGTTAACAAATTTCATGACATATGCTAGTGATATTAAACCTAATTCTCAATCTAATATGATCAAATTCAACCTGAAATTTGAGAAGGGGAAGCTAAAGTCAGATGTATCAGTATTACAGTAGAGTATAGGGGATTACAGTGGCATGAGAGAGGAGTTGGCCCAAACTGACTGGAAATGGCAGGGATGACAGCAGAACTGTATACTAAAAGAAGATGACCAAATCATGCTTAACAAGAGAAGTCAAAGCAAACATAAAAGCCAAAGACAGGGTATATAATAGAACAAAAATTAGTGGAAAGTTAGAAGATTGGGAAGCTTTAAAAACCAATGGAAGGCAACTAAAAAATTCATTAAGAAGGCAAAGATGGCATATGAAAATATGCTGGGAAATAATATTAAAGAAGATATCAAAAGTTTCTTCAGATATATAAAGCATAAAAGAGAGGTGAGAATGGATATTGGACCACTAGAAAATTATGCTAGAGGGGTTGTAGTGGGGGACAAGGAAAATGCAGATGACCTGAATAAATATTTTGCATCAGTCTTCACTATGGAAAACACTAGCAGTATGGTGGAAGTACCACGTATCAGAGGTCATGAATTGTGTGAAGTTACCAATACTAGGTGGAATGTTATTGTGAAACTGAAAGTTCTGAAGGTAGATAAGTCACTTGCACCAGATAGTGTACACCTCAGGGTTCTGAAAGAGGAGGCTGAAGAGATTGTGGAGGCATTAATAATGATCTTTCAGGAATCACTAGATTCTGGAATGGGCTGGAAGAACGGAAAATTTCAAATGTCACTCCTCTCTCCAAGAAGAGAAGGAGGGAGAAGAAATGAAAGTATAGGCCAGTTACTCTGACCTCAACGTTGGAGGAAGAGTTTGGAGTCAACCAATAAGGATGTGCTTTTGGGGCACTTGGTGGCACATAATAAAATAGGCTGTAGACCTCATGGTATCTTTCTAGAAAAAATCTTGCCTGACAAATCTGTTGGGATACTTTGAAGAAATAACACGTAGGACAGAGAAAGGAGAATTGGTTGATATTGTGTACTTGGATTTTCAGAAGCTTTCAATAAGGTGCCACACATGTGGCTGCTTAACAAGGTACAAGTGCATGATATTAAGGAAAGATTCTAGCATGGGTAAAACAGTGGCTGACTGGCAGGAGGCAAAACGTGGGAATAAAGGGAGCCTTTTCTGGTTAGCTGCCTGGAACTAGTGGGGTGTTCCCCAGTGGTCTCTGTTGGGACCATTTTTTATGTCATATGTCAATGATTTGAATGCTGGAATTGATGCCTTTGTTGCCAAGTTTGCAGATGATATGAAGATAGGTGGAGGGAAGGTAGTTTTGAGGAAACAGCGGTTACAGAAGATTAGGAGAATGGGCAAAGAAGTGACAGGATGGAATATAATGTCGGGAAGGGTATGGTTTGCACTTTGGCAGAAAAAATTGTCTATTTACTAAATGGGGAGAAAATATTTTTTTAAAAAAGTTGAGGCATAAAGGGACTTGGGAGACTTGAGCTGGATTCTCGAAAGGTTAATTTGTAGGTTGAGTCTGTTGTGAGGAAGGCAAATGTGATGTTAACATTCATTTCAAGCGGACTAGAATATAAAAGCAAGGATATAATGTTGAGACCTTATAAAACACTGGTGAGACCTCATTTGGAGTATTGTTAAAAGTTGTGATCCCTTTATCTTAGATAGGATGTGCTGAAACTGGAGGCAGTTCAAAGAGATTCAAGAAAATCATTCCATAATTGAACAGCTTGTTAATTGAAGTGTGTTTGATGGTTCTGAGCCTGTATACATGAGAATTCAGAAGAATGATGGGCACCTAATTGAAACCTATCAAATGGTGAAAGGCCTTAATAGAGTGGATATAGAGAGGATGTTTCCTATGGTGAGAGTCTAAGACCAGAGGACACAGCCTCAGATTAGAGGGATGCCCTTTTAAAATAGAGATGAGGCGCAATTTCTGAAGGCAGTGAGTGGTGAATCTGTGGAATTCATTGCCACAGGCAGCTGTGGAGGCCTTGTCTTTATGTATATTTTTAGGGAGAGGTTGAAGAATTCTTGGTTGCTCAGTGCATGAAGGGATAAGGGGGAGCAGACTGGAGAATGGGGCTGAGGAGAAAAATGAATCAGCTATGATGAAATGCTGGAGCAGACTTGATGGGCTAAATGGCCTAATACTGCTCCTATATGTTGTACAGTAGTCTTACAATTGAAATAATCATAAGAGATAAATTGTGTCTTCCTTTTTGCTATATGTCAGAGAAATATTTGATACACTATTTTGGCCCATTTTGCATATTTTTCCTACATTTAGCAATCAATGGGGAGCCAAAACCAGGCATTACCAATTATCAATGCAAAAATTTGCAGAAAGTCTGCCTAATTCCAATGCTTCTTGTAAGATTAGTGTCTTTGATGCTTTTCCAGTCCATGGAGATTAATGAATTCATAAATAGTGTAAGAGTATTTGCTCTGAATACTGTATATCTTTCCTTCCAGCTTCCAGCCTGAGGAATTATCTATTGTATCATTCCCTCAGACGTTCCATCCAAACACCCACCAAGCAGACACATGGATTGCATGTCATTGATATTCAGTCAAATTATGATTAGAACCACTCTTACAACCTAACTTCTATGAATTATGTAGATTCAGGGCAGATAAATGCTACTGATTCATTGAAAATGTGACCTGTTTCCCATAGCAGGTGTCAATGTTCCACTTAGACAATAACCCTGACAAAGTTGAAATGTACCAATGCATTTAATAGTACTGTAAAGGTGATATTTTCACAAGGTAATGACCAAAGTTTGCATATTAAGGAAGCTTAAAGAAAGGGAGGTGCAGAGAGATAGAGAAGTGCAGCAAGGAAAATCTAGAAATTACAAACTAGCTAGATGGGAAGACAGGGCATAAGCAAAGGAGCTATAGATAAAGAAGTGGCAAGTTTTCAGAGAGGAGTGAGTCCACCATCTATTCCATGCTCTCTTCTCACTGCTGCCATTGGGAAGGAAGTTCAGGAGCCTTAGGTCCCACACCATCAGTTTCAAGAATCACTATAATCCTTCAGCCATCAGATTCTTGAACCAGTTTGGTCAATTTGTATTGGCAGAAACATCTCTAGATCCATCAGGCTGAACACTGGCACCCCCTAGGGCTGCATGCTCAGCACAATACTGTTCATGCTTCTGACTGATGACTGTCCTGCTAGATCCAATTCAAGCATGATGTACATCAGGTTCACTGATGGTGGAACAGTGGTTGGTCTCATTAAAAACAATGAAGAGATGCTGTACAGACAGCTGGTAGAATGGTACAAGCACAACAACCATGGACAAGATCAAAGTGATGATAATGGACTTTAGGGAAGTACACGCTGACCATCCCTCTGTATGTAAGTAACTCCTCTGTAGAGAGTGAGGAGCACCAGGCTTCTGGGAATGCAGATAACAGACTTTCTCATCTAGTTCCTCAACACCACCTCTTTAATAGAGAAATAACAATCACCATCTCCTCTTCTTGAGTAGATTGAAGTGAGTAAACTTCTTCCCCCCACCTCCGCATTCCAACCAATTTTTACAGGAGGACCTTTTAGAGTGTCCTGAGTGGATGCATCACCAGCTGTATGGGAATTGAAAAGTATCTGGATTGTGAGGATCTCTAAGAGGATCATTAGGGTCTCTCTTATACACATCTGAGATATTTATCAGGAGCACTGTGCACACAGGACCCTTAGCATTGTCAATGATCCTTCCCATCCATTCCATAATCTCTTTGATCCCCCTCCCATCAGGTAGGAGGTACTGTAGCACTAGGACAAGGAATGTTCAGATGGGAAACAGATTCTTCCTCCAAGTGGTAAGAGTGCTGAACACCCTGTCATCATGTATGAAGTTTGACTTCCTTTCCACATTGGTTGTTTGTCCATCATTGACTCTATTGTGAGTACCTGCAAGAAAATGAATCTCAGCATGGCATATATAGTACATACTTGGATAATGAATTTACTTTGAACTTTGAAGTTGTGGAAAGAAGACTGCATGATAGCTTCATAGATAAAGCAGGAGTATAGCATATATATTAAGCATTCATGTGTACAGATTTCCAATCAGAAGTGTTGTTCTGTTAAATATCTCATGACTTCAAAGTCTCTGCATTGGGTCATTTAATATACATGGTTAATGCAAGTGGGGATTTAATTGTCAATTTTTTCTAGGTCCTTTGTCAAGGTTTCTTTAAAACTCACAGCAACATTGTATACCAATTGCTGTAAAACTTACTAAATATATAAACTGTCAGTCTAAGTCTCACTTGTATTGTTATATAAAAATCAATCGATAAATGTGTTCTCAATTGAGTGATTGCCACAGATTAAAGGAGGAATTAGAAGGTCAATCAAAGCTGATAAAAGGCCCCATTCTTCCACTGAAATCTCACATTAGTTAATAAAATGGCCTTGAATTCTATAACCCAGTACATGAACAGGATTACTACATAGCAAAATAAATGGAAAATATACCTACTATGTCGTAAAATAGCACAATCTTCAGTACCCGATGTACTGTACAAAAGATATCTCGGTCATAAAAAGTTTCTTAGAGGGTGAACTCTCAAGAGTAGTGTCAAGGCACAAACATTAATGGCAATGCAGACTCTGGATCCCAGTCCAAAGACATTATATTTTGCTTTAGTACCATTAATAGACCTTGCATGACCAACATAGTGAACTTAAATCAATACAAAGAATCTGGATTATTCTTAATACTAAGAAAGCAACAGTTGAGTTGTGAAACAAGTTCCACTCTTATAGACACTTGTGGTCAGAGGTTTGGCTGAATGTGAATGTCCCTCTCCACTCTAAATTCCAATATAGTTCTAAAGGAGTGGCACAGTAGCATATCAGTTAGCATTATGCTATTATAACACCAGCAACCCTGCCTGTAAGGAGTCTGTTCATTCTCCCTGTGATGGCATGGGAAAAAAATACTATCTCATGCTGAAACCGGCTTCCAGCATCCCAATTCAACACAAGAAAAAATAATTCCAATGAAACAGTTATCCTATGTGGGATTTTAGTCATAGCCAATTCCATAGTTCCAAACACAAAATTGCTACAAAAGTGATACCTTTGTCTTGGGATAGATAAGTAACGTGTCCACAAAACAAATTGAACAACAACTGTACACTGACTGGACATAAGGACCACTTATACAACAAATAATTCAATAAATTCCTATCATTTCTGACATTAAGTATGCCTAATGTTCACAATGATTCTCATGAGAGGTAACCAGAAAACAATGGTTGTTCAGTGTACTTCCTCATTAAATACTGAAATGCACTCTGTGAAGGGTATACATCCTATACCAGCCAGAAGAGTGACTGTTAATTAAATGACATGGCAATTTCCTTATTATGTGTGGTCATTGAAAGGTGGATTGTTTAAGCCCATCACTCTTACTGAGGTGTAGGCCACTGACAGCCGTGCACCAGAGCCCTCAGTCCTGGGACGAAGGCTGTTCAGCCCTGTGGCTTCCGTTTTCACCATATGACTTCATACATCTTTTAGGCAAAGGTTCTTTGTCTCTCAGGGATGAGATCTTTGGAGCTTCTGTTGGCATTTCCACAGCTTTGGGTTTTTATGGTATAGGTTCGCAGGCCCCCATGCCCGAAGCTCCTCTTTTGCAGCTCAACTTGGGACTATCCATGGCGGAACTCATTGAAAAGCAGAATGCCGTGTAATAACAAACAAGAAAAAATCTGGAGATGCTGGAAATCTGAGCAATGGACACAAAATGGTGGAGGAACTCAGCAGCCCCGGCGGAATCTATGGAAAAAGGTACAGTCGATGTTTTGGACCAAAATCCTGCTGAAGAGTTTCGGCCTGATGTGTCGACTGTACTCTTTTCCTAGATGTTGCCTGGCCTGCTGAGTTCCTCCAGCATTTTGTGTGTGATGCCGAGTAATTAATCAGTTGCTCAGTTTCTCATTCATTGATTGCCCATTAAAAGTGTCTGTTACTTTGCAGTATTTTACTTTAAATGTCATTAAAGAGGAAGAGCAACTTTCCGGATGGCTTAAATATCTTTTGACAGGGCACAGTGATAAATCATTCAGCTCCACAGCAGAATGCTGGTGTTGCCCCCGTCTCTCTTTCAAAAGCTCTTCGCGCATACTTGTATTGAAGACCAGGAGCCATAGTGTGCGTTGCCTACTTGGAAATCCAAAAGTGCATTTTCATTGGAAGTTAAAAGACTGTAAAATACAAGTTATTGATCATATGACTTCAGTGCTCATGTCAGTTTTGTATATTCAAGTGAAACTAAAAGTTTGTCCGTAAAGTCAGAAACTAAATATAGAAAACTTCTGAAATAATTCAGAGAGTAAAATGGTAAAATTTTCATTGAAAGCCAATAATAGGGAGCAAAAGGCATTACTCATAGAACAGGCTTTTGTTGAGGTAAGAGAAGAGGCAGAGAACAGGGTGAAGAGAAGGAACGAACAAAGGAAAATACCCATGATGAAAGCTCCAATCGGCTACATCATGGACAAGAAGTTAGTTTTACAATAGTTGGTCTAAAATCTATGAAGTGCAACAAGCTGTTAGCTCTGAAGTATCAGCATCAGAATTGATAGAAGACTATAAGACCACAAGACATAGGAGCAGAATTATGCTATTTGCCCATCTAGTCTGCTCAGCTATTCCATCATGGCTGATTTATTATCCTACTCAATCCCATTCTTTTTCCTTCTCCCTATAACCTTAAATACCCTGACTAATCAAGAATCTATCAACTGCTTTAAATATATCGAATGACTTGGTCTCCACAGCTATATGTAGCAATCAGTACCACAGCTTTACCACCCTCAGGCTAAAGAGATTCCTCTTTTCTGTTTTAAATGGAAGTCCTCTATTCTGAGGCTGTGCCCTCTGGTCCAAGCCAACTCCACCACAGGAAATATCGTCTCCCCACTCTAATTTGTCTTTTCAGTATTCAGTATCCCTCCTCACCCCCCAATCTTCTAAACTCCAGCAAGTACAAGCCCAAAGCCAACCAATGCTCCTCAAATGTTAAGGCTTTCATCAGAATCAGGTTTATTATCACCAGCATGTGACGTGAAATTTGTTAACTTAGCAGCAGCAGTTCAATGCAATACCTAATATAGAAGAAAAAATAATAATAAATAAATCAATTACAGTATATGTTTATTGACTAGATTAAAAATCATGCAACAAACAAATAATGAAAATTTAAAAAGTGAGGCAGTGTTCAAGGGCTCAATGTCCATTTAAAAATTGGATGGCAGAGGGGAAGAAGCTGTTTCTGAATTGATGAGTGTGTGCCTTTAGGCTTCTGTACCTCCTACCTGATGGTAACAGTGAGAAAGGGCATGCCTGGGTGCTGGATGTCCTTAATAATGAATGCTGCCTTTCTGAGGCTACCCTCCTTGAAGATGTCCTGGGTACTTTGTAGGCTAGTACCCAAGATGGAGCTGACTAAATTTACAACCCTCTGCAGATTCTTTCAGTTCTGTGAAGCTATAGCACCCCCCCCCCCCACCCCAATAACAGACAGTGATGCAGCCTGTCAGAATGCTTTCCATGGTACATCTATGGAAGTTTTTGAGTGTATTTGTTGACATGCCAAATCACTTCAAACTTCCCATAAAGTATAGCCACTGTCTTGCCTTCTTTGTGACTACATCAATACTGTTGGGACCAGGTTATATCCTCAGAGATCTTGACACCCAGGAACTTGAAGCTGCTCACTCTCTCCGCTGCTGATCCCTCTATGAGGATTGGTGTGTGTTCCTTATCTTACCCTTCCTAAAGCCCACAATCGGCTCTTTCATCTTACTGACATTGAGTATCAGGTTGTTACTGTGACACCACTTCACTAGTTGGCGCATCTTGCTTCTGTACGCCCTCTCTTCATCATCTGAGATTCTACCAACAATGGTTGTATCATCAGCAAATTTATATATAGTACTTGAGCTATGCCTAGCCACACAGTCATGTGTATCGAGAGAGTAGAGCAGTGAGCTAAGCACACACCCAAATCTGGAATCATTCTTTTGAACCTCTGCTGGATCCGCTACAATGCCAGTGCACCTTTTTCTAAATAAGGAACCCAAAACTGCTCACAATACTCCAAGTGCAGTGTGACTAATCCTTTGAAAGCCTCAGCATCACATCTTTACTCTTATAGCCCTCTCAAAAAGAATGCTATTGTTGCATGTCCCTACCTTACCATCTACTCAACCCGCAAGGTAATCTTTAGTAGGGAATCCTGTATAACTCTCTTTGCTTCTCTGATTTTTGAATTTTCTCCCTGTTCAGAAAAGACTCTGTACCTTGATTCCTTTTAACATAGTTATTGTAATATGCTTCCCTACACAAAATTTTATCTGCCACTTTTTTGCCCATTCTCTTAATCTGTCCATCCTTCTGCAGAAACCCTGCTTCCTCAAAACTATCTGCATGTCCACCTATCTTCATATCTTTGTATTGTCCAGAAACTAGCCACAAAGTCACCAGTTCCTGTTATTAACATATAATGTGAAAAGAAGGAGTTCTAAATCTAACCCATGATGAATGCCACTAGTCACCGGCAACTAACCAGAAAAGGCCCCCTTATACCTACTCTTTCCCTCCTGCCAATTGGCCAATCCTCAATACGGTAGTATCTTTCCTACAATACTATAGGCTTTTATCCTGTTAAACAGCCTCATGTATGGATCATTGTCAAAGTCCTTCTGTAAATCCAAGGAAACACCATCCACTGACTTTCCTTTGTCTATCCTGCATGTTTTTTTTCCTGAAAGGATTCTAATAGATTCATCAGGCATGATTTCTCCTTAAAGAAAACATGGTGACTTTGGCCTATTTTATCATGTGTCTCTAACTACCCTGAAACATCATCCTCAATAATGGACTCCAGTTTCTTCCCAACCAATGAAGTCAGGCTAACTATCTGTGCTGTCTTTACGACAGTTATTTAGTTTATAATATTTTCGCTTAGTAATTCATTCAATAGTATTTTCTAGTTAGAATTAGAAGTGTTTAAAGTATATTCATTGCATGTAAAATATATCGGCATGCGATGACATCACATCCGGTTTCGCCGCGTCTTGTGGGAAAATACCGGTTTGAAATTAGCGCGAGGGTGGGGGCTTACCACGAGGCAGACCCGAGCAGAAGTTGTTTTGCAGGCATGAGAAATCACAGTGAGAGCAACGCTGTAAGTTAATAGATAATCGATATATTGAACTAAGATGTTAATGCCGATCCTGTTAGAAGTAACGACGGTAGATAATGTTTATGCTTTCGTTAGTTAAAGAGTCACGGATAGTTTGCATGGAAGTGTATTTAAAGTAGTCAATGGAGCAGGTAAACTCTCCCTGTATACTGCACCTTAGTGTAATGTAGTTATAGTCACCTTTGCAAGTATTTACACTTGAAATGTGATATTAAGGAAGGAACAAATACTGTATCAATCTTGTATTGTTTTATCAACAGTTTTCACCATATGTTAATGTGAAGAGTGAACAGTAAATGGTTAATCTTGCTGCGATCTGGTTCTTATTAACTGTGGTTTATCTCGACGTTAAATTCGGCGTTCGTGACACGCGAAGGAGAACGTTACAGTGAAAAAGCAACATTATCAGGTGTTTCAAGTGCTGCAATGTCAGCTCGATCCAGCATCAAGTCGACGCCGCCCAGCGACAAGGGCGGTAAACTGACATCAAGTAAGTCCACCCAGGCAAGAGCCAAGGCAGAAGCCGCCAAGGTGCGACTGCGTTACGCCAGACAAGAAGCAGTTTTGAAAATGCTACAGGCCACCAGAGCAGTCGAAATCCAGAAAGAAAGGGCCGCCAGACAAAGAGAAGAGGCCGCCCGAGAAGCTGAAATCCAGAAAGAAAAGGCTGCCAGACAAAGAGAAGAGGCCGCCAGAGAAGCCGAAATCCAGTTGGAAATGGCAAAAATATCGACAGAGTTGCAAGTGCTGCAGCTAGAAAGAGAAGAAGAAGCTGCCATGGCGGAAGCAGAGTACATAGAAGAAACTGAAGGGTCGCGTGATCTGACCGAAGCAAGATCTACTTTAGAAAGGACCAGACTGGAACGCACAAGCGACTATGTACAATCTCAAATAGACAGGCAGGCTCGTCTCCCCTCTCCATACGTATTCGATAACTTCCCCAGCTACGAGGAATCTCAGAGAGTCACGATTGCATCACATCCATACGAGGAAGGAAATTTACCCTCACGGCTCCGTGATGAAGTCAAGAATGAAAGAACCGACAACGCTCCTTCACCCCCACAACAGGACGGCGGGGAGGGAGAGGTTCACTCCAGGACAACAATTGTCAGCTCGAACTGTACAGAAGTTTGCGGTCAAACTCAGTCAAGCCGTTCTTGTTCCAAGATCTGCCTCACTGAGGTGTACCCTAAAGAAGCACAACAAGACGTTACCAAGTGTAAAGTAACCGACGAGACGCTAGGTCAGTCAGTTTTCGTTCAAACCGAGCACGGAAACAAACTTGCACAATCAGCTCAAGATACCATTTCTTTAAAACCCAAAGACACCAAGGTCTTCAGAGATGAAGCAAATAATGGGGTTGCCCCATTGCCTTTCAGAGAACCACGCCAGCGCTCACCAGATAACAAAGAGCAGGCAGTCAAACGGTTCACGTCCTTACGGAAAACCCGGAAAAGGAAACCTGAGATGCAGCAACGCACCCGATTGGCCCACGAGGTACTGTGCACCCTAATGGCAGAGGTCACAGCCATTATAAACGCACAATCATTCCTACCTGTGTCTTCTGACCCAGAAAACCCCTTTATACTTTCACCATCAACGCTCCTTACGCAGAAGGCAGGAGCACCTCCTCCACCAGGAGACTTCTCAGACAAGGATTTGTACACAAAGCAATGGAGACAAGTCCAGGCTCTGGCAAATCAGTTCTGGCCTCGCTGGAGACAAAAATATCTACCTTTGTTGCAACAGAGACAAAAGTGGACAGAACCCCACAGGAATCTTCAAGTTGGAGACTTAGTCCTGCTCAGGGACAAGCAAATCGCCCGCAACAGCTGGCCAACGGCCAGAATCACTGCTACATTCCCTAGCGGGGATGGACATGTCAGGAAGATCGAATTGAAGACTACCGACCAAGGCGATGTGAAAATTTACCAAGGGCCAGTTACAGAAGTTATTCTACTTCTACCCAATGACTGATTAAGAGACTAAGTTTGTACTCTGCTCATTGTGACCTTACGAAGGTCAAGCGGGGAGTGTGCTGTCTTTACGACAGTTATTTAGTTTATAATATTTTCGCTTAGTAATTCATTCAATAGTATTTTCTAGTTAGAATTAGAAGTGTTTAAAGTATATTCATTGCATGTAAAATATATCGGCATGCGATGACGTCACATCCGGTTTCGCCGCGTCTTGTGGGAAAATACCGGTTTGAAATTAGCGCGGGGGTGGGGGCTTACCACGAGGCAGACCCGAGCAGAAGTTGTTTTGCAGGCATGAGAAATCACAGTGAGAGCAACGCTGTAAGTTAATAGATAATCGATATATTGAACTAAGATGTTAATGCCGATCCTGTTAGAAGTAACGACGGTAGATAATGTTTATGCTTTCGTTAGTTAAAGAGTCACGGATAGTTTGCATGGAAGTGTATTTAAAGTAGTCAATGGAGCAGGTAAACTCTCCCTGTATACTGCACCTTAGTGTAATGTAGTTATAGTCACCTTTGCAAGTATTTACACTTGAAATGTGATATTAAGGAAGGAACAAATACTGTATCAATCTTGTATTGTTTTATCAACAGTTTTCACCATATGTTAATGTGAAGAGTGAACAGTAAATGGTTAATCTTGCTGCGATCTGGTTCTTATTAACTGTGGTTTATCTTGACGTTAAATTCGGCGTTCGTGACACGCGAAGGAGAACGTTACATATCCTTTAATTTCCTTTCTCTTCCCACCATTCTTAAAGAGTGCAGTGACATTTGCAATTTTCAAGTCCTCTGAAGCCATTCCATAATTTAGTGATTCTTAAAATATCACTACTAGTGCCTCCGCAATCTCTTTGGCTACCTGCTTCAGAATCCCTTGGTGTAGTCCATCTGATCCAGTCGATGTATCCATCTTCTGACCTTTCAGCTTTCCAGCACCTTCTCTTAGTAATGGCAACTACATTCACTTTTGCTTCCTGACACTCTTGAATTTCTGGCACACTGCTAGTGTCTTCCACTGTGAAGACTGATGGAAAATACTTAAGTTCATCTGCTATTTCTTTGTTCTCCATTACTATCACTTCAAGTATCATTTTCCAGCATTCTGATATCCACTCTTGCCTCTCTGACTCTTTATATATTTGAAAAAAAACTTCTTGTATCCTCCTTTAAAAACTTTTTGTATGTTTATTTATTTTGTTGGCTATCTTACCTTCATATCTCATCTTTTCTCACTTATGCCTTTTTTATCAGTTCCATTCTGTTGGTTTTTAAATGCTTCCCACTCCTTTAACTTCCCACTAGTTTTTGCGATATCATATGCCTTCTCATTTGCTTTTACGTAGTTTTGACTTCCTTTGTCATCCACGGTTTTTTTATTCTCTACTCAGAATACTTATTTTTCTTTGGGATGAATATATACTGAGGCTTCTGAATTGCTTCCAAAAACTCCAGTCAATAATGTTCTGCTATCATCCCTGCTCATGTCCCCTCCCAATCAATTTTGGCCAGCACCTCTCTCATGTCTTTAATTCCCTTTACTTTATTGTAATACTGATACACCTAACTTTAGCTTCTCCCTCTCAAACTGCAGGGTGAATTCTATCAATACATGAACACTTCCTCCCAGGGGTTCCTTTACCTTAAGATCCCTAATCAAATCTTGTTCATTACACTACTCCTATCCAGAATGGCCTTTTCCTTCATGGGCTCAACAACAAACTGCTCTAAAAGGTCACCTGCCATCAAGGTCTTTTTCCTTTTGTATGTAGTTTCTTAACACTACCCACAAAAATTCTATATATTCCAGTCCTATTTCACCTCTTCAGACTTAATTTCATGATTTACCAAAGAAGAAATCCCACATCATCTGTCTTGAGTCAAAGTGTCATAGAAGAGAACAGCACAGAAGTAGGCCCTTTGGCCCATCTTGGCCATGCTAAACTATTTAAACAGCCTGTTCCCATTGACCTATTTTGGCATCTTAGCTCTCCAGATCTCTTCCAACCAAGTACCTATCCAAACATTCTTAAACGTTGAAATTGAGCTCGTATGAACCACTTGTGCTGGCAGCTCATTCCACACTCTCACGACTCACTAAGTGAAGAAGTTTATCATGTTTCCCTTAATTTTTCATCTTTCACCATTAACTCTTGACCTCTGGTTGTAGTCAACCTCAGTGGAAATAGCCTGCTTGCATTTACCCTATCTATACCCCTCATAATTTTGTATGCCTCTATCAAATCTCCTCTCATCTTTTATATTCCAAAGAATAAAGTCCTAAGCTATTCAATCTTTCCTTACAACTCAAGTTCTTAGACCCAGCAAAACCCTTGTAAATTTTCTCTGCATTCTTTCAGCTTTATTTATATCTTTCCTGTCAAAACTGCACACAATACTCCAAATTAGGCCTCACAAATATCTTATACACTTCAACATAATATCCCATCTCTTGTACTTAATACTTTGATTTACAAAAGCCAATGCACCAAAAGCTTTCTTTACGACCTTATCTACCTGTGACGCCACTTTCAACAACTTATGGATCTGTATTCCCGGATCCCTTTGTTCTACCTCACACCTTGGTGCCCTACCATTCACTGTGTAAGTCCTACCCTGGCTGGTCCTGCAAAAGTGTACTTGTTTGCCTTAAATTCCATCTGCCACTTTTCAGCTCATCTAGATACCACTGCAACCCATGATAGACTTCCTTGCTGTCCACTACATCACCAATCTTGGAGTCATCAGCAAATTTGCTGATCCAATTAATCACATTATCATCCAGATTGTTGAAATAGATTTTTTTTTTAAATGGACACAGCACTGTCCCTGTTACTCTCCACTAGTGACAGGTCCCCAGTCAGAGAGGCAACCATCTACTACCCATCTCTGGGTTCTCCCACAAAGCCAATGTCAAATGTAATTCTCTACCGCATCTTGAAGCTGAGTTTCTAAGCTTTGTTGATCAATCTCCCATGTGGGATCTTGCAAATGCCTTGCTAACATCCATGTAGACAATTTCCACTGCCTTACCTTCATCAACTTTCCTGATAACTTCCTCAAAAAGCTCTATAAGGTTGATTAGACCTAACAACATACTAAGCCATGTTGACAGTCCTTAATCAGTCCATGTCTGTACGAATGCTTACACATCTGGTCCTAAGTGTAGCTTCCAAAACCTTTCCCATTATTGATGTCAGGCTCAGCAGCCTATAACTTTCTGCTTTATTTTTAGAACCTTTCTGAATAGCAGAACTACATTGGCTATCCTCCAATCCTCTGAACCTCACCTGTCACCAAGAATGATTTAAGTATCTTTGCCAGGTTCCCTGGTAAATTCTATACTTGCTTCCCACAGGGTTCAAGGGAACACCTTTTCAGTTCCTGGGGATTTATCTATCCTGATTTGCCTCTGTAATCTATATAGTGTCCATGAAGTTGATGCTGCTTTGGCTCCTGTCTATAGACTCTGTGTTCATCTTCTGTGTGCATATAGATACAAAAATATTATTTATGTTTTAGCTCCACACATGGATTATCATTTGTATTTTCGAGAGAAAAAATGTCCCTTACAATCCTTTTACTTTTAATATACCTTTAAGTTTTTATAAATATATATAAAGCAGAAAAGGGTGGTTAAAATCAAGGTAGGTCCATTGGAAGATGAGAGAGGAGATTGATATTGGGTGATGAGGAAATGGCTGAGGCATTGAACGAGCATTTTGTGTCGGTCTTCATGGTGGAGGACACATGTAATATGCCAAAGAAGGATGTTATGGGCAAAATGGGAGGTGAGGACCTCGATAAAATCACTGTCACTAAAGAGAAAGTGATGAGCAAGCTAGAGGGCCTGAAGGTAGATAAGTCCCTTGGTCCAGATGGGATGCATCTCTGGGTGCTGAGGGGATTGGCAGAGGTTATAGTAGACATGTTGATCTGGATTCTCTAGAATCTGGACAGGTCCTGGCAGATTGGAAGACGGCAAATGTCATGCCAATTTTTGAAAAAGGACGTAGGTAAAAGTTAGCTTAACATCTGTAGCCAGGAAAATGCTTGAAGCTGTCATTAAGGAAGAAATAGTGAAACATTTCGAAAGGAGTGGTTCCATTAGACAGACACAGTATGGATTCAGAAAGGGCAGGTCCTGCTTGACAAACTTACTGGAGTTCTTTGAGGACATATTGAGTGCAGTGGATAGAGGGGAACAGGTGGATGTCGTATTCTCGGATTTCCAGAAGGCGTTCGATAAGGTGCCACTCAAGAGACTTATAAACAAGATATGGATGCATGGAGTTGGAGGAAGTGTATAGGCGTGGATAGTGGATTGGTAAACCAATAAAAGGCAGAGAGTTGGTATAAATGGGTGTTTCTCCGGTTGGCAGACTGTCAGGTCTGGTACGGTCCGGAATCCACGTTCCGGGTCTTGATCCGGTCCGAGGGCTCCGGACTCCGGGTCCTGCAGTTGCCCCTCCCGTCACCCGTGAACTAGTTAGGACCCTCCTGGCTCAAGGAGGCACACCTGTGACTCATTGAGCTGCAGGTGCTTATAAGGGGCCTTGGGACTGGGACCAGGCGGGTGGTCGTTTTGTTCTGTTTCCTGTTCTCCGCCAGCTCCGAACACTTCTCTGCATTCTGTTATTCTGCCCGGGCTCAGATCCACTCCTCATCATGCTTCTCTGCCCCGTACCAGTAATGCCAGGTTGGTCCTCTCCCCCCACCTTTCTTCCCATGCGCTGGTCCGGCTTCTCCGCTCATTTGTTTTGTTCGCACGCTTACGCTGTCTGCCGGCCTTTCCCGATTTTCCTGCTATGACAGCTGTTGTGTTGGTCACCCTAGACCTATGCCCGTTCCTACTCCTTGCCTCCGTCGGGTGGGTCCAGTCGACCTGCCGCTGCCTGGCGGTGGTTCTGCCCGTTCTTATCCCTTGCCTCTGTCGGGCGGGTCTGGCCAACTCGCTGCGGCCCGGCAGTGGTTCTGCCCGTTCCTATCCCTTGCCTCTGTCGGGCAGGCCAGCCTGTCTGCCACTGCCCGGTGGGGGTTCTTCCCCATCCTCCTCTTCCATCCAAACCCTGGGATTGTGCCCCACACCCACCTAGGGGTTCGCGTCTTGCTCAGGCCTCCGGTGTTTCCGCCTGGGAGGTGGCCCTACCCGGGATATATGCGGCCCGCCCAGGGAGGGCTCTCCGCCAGCTTATCTAGCCACCTAGACCTGTCTACCTGCCTGCCTGAACCCCGAGGACCTGTCTGTCTGCTTGCCTGAACCCCGAGGACCTGTCTGTCTGCCTGCCTGAACCCCGAGGACCTGTCTACCTGCCTGCCTGAACCCCAAGGACCTGTCTGTCTGCCTGCCTGAACCCCAAGGACCTGTCTGTCTGCCTGCCTGAACCCCGAGGACCTGTCTGTCTGCCTGCCTGAACCCCGAGGACCTGTCTACCTGCCTGAACCCCAAGGACCTGTCTGTCTGCCAACCTGAACCCCGAGGACCTGTCTGTCTGCCTGCCTGAACCCCAAGGACTTGCCTGTCTGCCTGCCTGAACCCTGAGGACCTGTCTGTCTGCCTACCTGAACCCCGAGGACCTGTCTGTCTGCCTGCCTGAACCCTGAGGACCTGTCTGTCTGCCTACCTGAACCCCGAGGACCTGTCTGTCTGCCTGCCTGAACCCCGAGGACCTGTCTGTCTGCCTACCTGAACCCCAAGGACCTGTCTGTCTGCCTGCCTGAACCCCGAGGACCTGTCTGTCTGCCTACCTGAACCCCAAGGACCTGTCTGTCTGCCTGCCTGAACCCCGAGGACCTGTCTGTCTGCCTGCCTGAACCCCGAGGACCTGTCTGTCTGCCTGCCTGAACCCCGAGGACCTGTCTGTCTGCCTGCCTGAACCCCGAGGACCTGTCTGCCTGATCTCGAACTCCAGGAGCCCGCTCAGCTCTGCGTGCCTGAACTCTGGGAGCCCACTCAGCTCTGCCTGCCTGAACTCCGGGAGCCCGCTCCGCTCTGCGTGCCTGACACTCTATCTACCTGAACCCCAGCTCTACCCTTAAATGCCATGGCATCCCCATCCTGGCCTCCCCATAGTATTTCAGTGTCTGCATCCTGCATTTGGGTCCATCCGGCCCTGATCCTGACACAGTCAGTGGTGAGTGGGATGCCGCAGGGGTCAGTGCTGGGCCAGCAGCTGTTTACCATTTACATTGAAGATTTGGAAGAGGGGACCAAGTGTAGCATAGCAAAATTTGTTGATGACTCTAAACTGAGTGAAAAAGCAAATTGTGCAGAAGATGTGGAGAGTCTGCAGAGGGATATAGATAGACTAAGTGAGAGGGCCAAGGTCTGGCAAATGGAATAGAACATTGGTAAATGCGAGATCATCCACTTTGGAAGGAATAATAGAAGAGCAGATTATTATTTAAATGGTGAAAGATTGTAGCATGCTGTTGTTCAGAGGGACTTGGGAGTACTTGTGCATGAATAACAAAAAGTTGGCTTGCACATACAACAAGTTATTAAGAAGGTAAACGGAATGTTGGCCTTCATTGCTAGAGGAATGGAATTCAAGAGCAGGGAAGCCATGCGGCAACTATACAGGGTACTAGTGAGGCCGCACCTAGAGTACTATGTGCAGTTCTGGTCTCCATACTTAAGGAAGGATATACCGGTAGTGCAGAGCAGGCTCACCAGGTTGATTTCAGAGATGAAGGGATTAACCTATGAGGAGTGATTGAGTCGCCTGGGACTATACTCTCTGGAATTCAGAAGAATGAGAGAGGATCTTATAGAAACATACAAAATTTTGAAAAGGTTAGATAAGATAGAAGAAGGAAAAGTTGTTTCCATTGGTAGGTGAGACTAGAACTAGAGGACATTGCCTCAAGATTCAGCGAAGAAAATTTAGAACAGGATTGAAGAGAAACTGTTTTTCACAGAGTGGTGAATCTGTGGAATTCTCTGCCCAGGGAAGCAGTGGAGGCTTCTTCACTAAATATAATTAAGATACAGTTAGATAGATTTTTACATAGTAGGGTAATTAAAGATTATGGGGAAAAGGCAAGTAGATGGAGCTGAGTTTATGGACAGATCAGCCATGATCTTATTGAATGGTGGGGCAGGCTCGATGGGCCAGATGGTCTACCTCTGCTCCTATTTCTTATGTTCTTATGTTCTATCCTTTTGATACAATGTGTATACTTGGATGTTAACCTCTCAAATATCTTCTTCTTTCAGCAAGACTCAGTATGCCCACAATGTAATACCTATCAATCTCTAACTGCACTACAAGATCATCTACTTTATTCAGTATACTGCATGCATTCAAATATAACACATCCAGTTATTTTTTCATTACCCTATTCAATTCTGCCTTCATGTGACATTTCACCTCATCTCACTGATAGCAATTTTGTCCCACTTTACCTGTTCCCATTGTCTCACTATAGAATGCATCTACTTATATATCAACAGCCCTATACTCTGCCCTATCACTCTGGTTCTTATCTCCCTACCAATTTAGTTTAAACTTTACTGAACAGCTCTAGAAAACCTGCCTTCAATGATATTGGTGTTCCTTGAGTTCAGACATAACATGTCCTCTTTGTACAAGTCTCTTTCCCTCTCCTGACAATCACTCAGCTTCCTGTTAGGGGTAACTCGCTCCCTGTAGCTCCTATCCATCATCTCTTCATTCTCCTGTAGGTCATCCAGCAGCAGTGTCAGGTTCTTAACATAGTCCCTAAGGATCTGCAGCTCGAGTTACTTCAAGCAGATGTGGCTATCATGGAGAGTGTAAGTCTTCCCAGAGTTTCCGTATCTCACCAGAGGAATGTACCAGTAACCCTGGATCCATTCTCAATGCACTAGCTATGTAGTAATAGGTAAATAAAGAGAGAAACAAACTTACTTCAAGGCTGTTCTCAATGAAGCCTGTTAAACTGAAGTCTCACACTCTAACCCAGGCCCACTTACACAATGGCTGCTCTGTTTACACCTTGCATCTTTTTATCGACCCTTACCAAGTTACTCATAACCCAAGCAATCTCCCACTCTGAGACATGTTTTGATAGGCCCTCTTTGCTTTTTCAAACTGGCACGAAAAATCCACAAGGAACTCTCCCCAAATCTCTTTGCAATCTCCTGCTCTACAGATGGCCAGTGACTGCAAATTTTAGATCTTAAAATGATGGTCAAATAAATATATTCATAAAAATAAATTAAGCTACATTTTTGTATGCTTTTTTCCCATTAAAATAAATAGATTTGTCTAAGATGCTGTCATTTCACCTGTGTCTGGTCTCATGGAGAATACTGAAGTAAAGCAATTTCATGATTGTGATCACAATTTATTCCCATAAGTAAAATCATGCAGTCATTCAAGATGTTCATTTTCCCGGAGCTAACTTGCTTTCTATGCACATTTAACAGTAATTTTTCCTCATCTCAGGAACCACCCCGCAACGAGCTCCAACTTAAACAGAGCAGCTTCACCATTTGTAGCAAGAAATGTACAAGTCAAGTACTGTGCAAAGATCTTCAGCACGTAAAAAAATTCTGTAAAATTAAGATGCTTTCAAACATAACACATTGAAAAGTTTCTAAATATCAAAAAATTTATGCTGAGCTATAAACAGTAAAAACTAAATCAAACCATATTTGGTGTGACCACCTTGTGCCTTTAACACTGCATCAATTCTCTTAGGTACACTGCCATGCAGTTTTATAAGAAAATGAGCTGGTTGGTTGTTCCAAGCACTTTGGCGAACTTGACACAGTTCTTCTGCAGAACGTTGGCTGTTTCACTTGCTTGTCTCTCCAGATAATCCCAGGGTTCTGTGAAGACTATACCTTTTGTGGCAGAAATTCTTGTTCTTCTTTATGACCTTGACCATGTCTATAGGGTCATTGTCCTGCTGCAGAATGAAGTTGAGATCGTTCAGATACCTCCCTGATAGTATTCCATGATGAATGAGAATCTGTTTGTACTTTTCAACATTGATGATTCCATTAACTCTCACCAGATCACAAACTTACCTTGCAGAAATTCAGCTCCAAACCTGCAGGAAACCTCCGCTGTGCTTCACTTTTGGCTGCAGATATTCATCCACGTAGTGCTCTCTAGCTCTTCTACAGACAAAATGTATCCTGTATGAACCAAAAGTTTCAAATTTTGACTCGTCAGTCCAGAGCACTTGTTGCCATTGCTCAGCATACTAGTCCTTGTATTTTTGTGTAGAGGTGACTCCCTTGGCTTTGTTTGGAGGAATGGCTTTTTAGCAGCAACTCTTCCTTGAGGACTACATTTGACATGACTTTGCTGGACTATGGAGGAGTGTACTTGGGTTCCAGTGGTTTCTGTGTGTTCAGAGCTGTTAGCAGTGCTGGAGTTCGGATTTAGAACAGACGACTGTTTAATGCATCTCTCACCTGCTGCGGTCAGTTTCTGTGGCTGACCATGGTGTTTCTGGTCCTCAACTTTGCCTGTTCCTTCATGTTTCTTTAGAGAAGCTTGGCCAACACATCTTCAGACTCCAGTCTGTTGCGAAATTTCTGCTTGGGAGGGATCATGCTGATGCAAGAAGACTACATGGTGTGTCTTGTTGCTATGCTCACTCTACCCACGATATAATAATTAATGATTTGAGGCTTAAACTGTCATATTTTCTTCTTATTCTTCAGTGGTTGGCAGTCCAACTTAAAGGTGCGTTACTGCCACCAACTGGACTGGTGTGTGGAGTAGAGAATTGGGAAATTGAATTGAATTGACTTTATTACTTATATCCTTCATATAGAGGAGGAGTAATTCAAATGTGCAATGTGCAATTACAGTAATTTATAATAAATATTATGTACAACAGGATAGTCAATATAACATAGAAGTACAGTTCCATCAGCATGAATTAAGCAGTCTGATGGCCTGCTGGAAGAAACTGTCCTGGAGCCTGTTGGTCCTGGCTTTTATGCTAAAGTACTGTTTACCTGATGGTGGCAGCTGGATCAGTTTGTGGTTGGGGAGACTCGGGTCTCCAATAATCCTTCAGGCCCATTTTGCACATCTGTTTTTGTAAAGGTCCTGAATAGTGGAGGTTCACATCTGCAGATGCACTGAGCTGTCCATACCACTCTCTGCAGAATCCTGCGATTCAGGGAAGTACAGTTCCCATACCAGGCAGTGATGCAGCCAGTCAGGATGCTCTCAATTGTGTCCCTGCAGAAAGGATTTGAGGTGCCCATACCAAACTGAGATGAAAGAGGTGCTGTTGTGCCTTTTTCACTATACGGCTGGGATGTACAGAGCACGTGAGATCCTTGGTGATGTTTATGCAGAGGAACTTAAAGCTGTTCACCCTCTCAACCCCAGATCCATTGACGTTTATAAGGTAAAGCCCATCTCCATTCCTCCTGTAGTCCACAACCAGCTCCTTTGGTTTTGCAACATTGACGGAGAGGTTGTTTTCTTGACACCACTATGTCAGGGTGATGACTTCCTCTCTGTAGGCTGACTCATTATTGCTTGAGATTAGGTCAATCAGTGTAGTGTCGTCAGCAAATTTGATTAGCAGCTTGGAGCTGTGCGTGGTGACACAGTCATGGGTATACAGAGAGTAAAGGAGGGGGTTTAGTACACAGACCTGAGGGGCACCTGTGTAGAGTGTCAGGGGGCAGAGGTGAGGGAGCCCACTCTTAACTCCTGTTGGTAATTTGACAGGAAGTTCAGGATCCAGCTACACAAGGCAGGGTGAAGTCAGTGGTCTCTGAGCTTCTTGTCAAGCCTGGAGAGAATTATAGAGTTGAATGCTGAACTGTAGTCCAAGAACAGCATTCTCACATAAACATCTTTCTTATTCAGATGTGTAACGATGATGTGTAGAGCTGTGGCTATTGCATCATCTATCAATTGGTAGTGTTGATAGGCAAAATGTAGGGAGTCCAGTGTGGGTGGTAGCATGCTGCAGATGTAGTCGTTGCCCAGCCTCTCAAAGCATTTGCTTATTATTGAGGTGAATGTGACAGGACACCAGTCATTCAGGCAGGTTACCTTGGTGTTTTTAGCTACACGAATAATGGTGGATGTTTTGAGGCAGGAGGGTACTCTATACTGGGAGAGGGAGAGATTAAAAATGTCTGTAAACACACCTGCCAGTGGTGCCATGCACGTCCAGAGTACCCGCTCTGGGATGTTGTCTGGTGTCTGCTGCCTTGTGACTGTCCACGCATTGGAAACACCTGCGTACTCCGGCCTCAGAGATGACCAAGCTGCTGGTTGCATCTTCTGCTGGTCTCCTCGGGGGTTCAATATTGGCGAGATCAAATCAGGTGTAAAAAAGATTTAGATCATCTGGGAGAGAGGTACTGATGTTGGAATCTCCACTGCATGCAGCTTTGAAGTCTGCAATAATATGCAGACCTTGCCATAAACGACATGTGTTTTTGGTGGAAAGTTGAGTCTTAAAATAAAACCCTTACTGATTCTTCGTCAGATAAAACCTAAATTACCCCAAAAAGCCCTGTAGGTTGTAAATGATGAAAGACAATATTATGAATTAAATTAAAGTTACTTCCATAAGTTAATAAAGTTTCTAAATGTAACTATCAACCCCCAAAGGTAGTAGTGAAGCCTGCATTTGATTTATTTCAACCTTATATGCTTCACACTGTAATAGAATATGTTCAATTGTTTCATAATGACAAAACCTACACAACCCAGAGTGATGTTTACCAACAAGATATCAGGGATAATTAAGAATAGTATGCCAATTCTAAGTTGAATCAATATAATTCCTTCCCTTCTTGTTTTACCCCCTTCTCCCATAAACCTAACAGTTTTATGTATTCTTGCCTTATGCCCACTATCCCACAAGTCTTGCCATAATCCCCTAATTCCTAACCCACTATAAGGTTTCACTGCTAATGCAATGGCCTTTCTGTACTGTTTCACTGCTAAGGTAATGATTTCCCTGTAACAGCAATGTTTGGGTTATGACTAGAGATAACAGAGCTTTTGAATGTGGGCTAGCCAATGAGAGGCATAATGTTCTTTCTTGTGGGTCTGGAAGCAGGGATTTCACGGTCTTTTGTCGGCAAGAGGTGAAGAGAGAAGACATGAGTGGATAGAACTGGTAGACCGCCAGACAGAGTGGACTAGGAGTGAGGGTCCGAAGGTCAGCAACGCCAGGAGGAGATGGACGGGTAACGAATGGATGGAACCGTGAGCTCCAACATGCACGTTAGACTGTTTCATTAAAATGGGCCCTTTTTCTTTTTATTTTCTTTACTAACCCCATTGTCAGATTAAGATTTGTAAAGTTCAATCGTTTAATTGCAGATGGTGTACTGACTGATATGTTGTGGCTCAGATTCTTAACCAGGCAACACATCGTGCAGCATCCACACAAACGAGATTTCTTAGTTTGGTTGGGCCAGAAGCTGTCTTCCCCCAGATAAACATGTGCTAGCCAAACCTAAAGGTTACAATATCAAGATAACTTTCCTTAACCTTTTGATAAACCAACAGACTGTCAGGCATATCAGGATCCTTAGACTTCATTAAATCATGTAACCCAAAATCAGCTAAAATCTTTGGAGAAACTAAGGTGGGGTTACTGAGAAAGCTATAGTGGGGCATATTGCATAATCCAGTAAACCAATATTCCTAGTGTGACAAGAACCCCGCCACCCAAAATTAAAAACACTCTTCTTGTGAGGTTCCCAACAATTTTCCCCACACACTTTTAACAGGGTGATCATTTCTCTGCCCCTCAAATTAATCCAGTATGTTAACATCAAATCCAACCTCAGCAACTGTAAGGGTAATCGTTCCATTTCAACCAGTGAAGCTGAAACAGAGGATGATCTTGTTCTACCACAACACAATGTTAAAAATTGAGTTAGTATCACATCCAGACATTTTAAATTTGAAGATGAAGCTGATCCATAAGCCACACAGCCATAATCAAGCAGAACTGAACAAATACATATGGTCAATACAGATTTTTGTTTAACACCCCTAGAATACCCACATAGACACTTGAAGATATTTAATGGCAACAAGAGTGAATCTGCAGTTGCTGGAAATAAATAAAAAACACAAGATGCTGGCAAAACTCAGCAGGCCAGACAGCATATCTGGGAGGAGGTAATAGCGACATTTCAGGCCGAAACCCTTCATCAGGAGTGAAGTAACATGGGATGGTCAAGGGGGGATAAGAAGTGGGGGGAGGGATAAAGTAGAGAGCTGGGAAGCTTTCCACCTTAATTCCATAATTAAGGTGAAGAGCCCATAATTCTCCACCTTCCCCCAAGCCCATTTCCCTCCAGCCTATCACTTCCTAGCTCTCTACTTCATCCCACACCCCACTTCTTATCCCCCCCCTCGACCATCCCATGTTACTTCACTCCTGATGAAGGCTTTCGGCCCAAAACATCGTTATTACCTCCTCCCATAGATGCTGTCCGGCCTGCTGAGTTCTGCCAGCATTTTGTGTTTTTTATTGAAGATATTTAATGCTCCTTTACATTTATCACTTATTTTACTGATACATTACTTCCATGTCACTTTATTATACAACACATGCTGAGAAATCTTACCTCTGACATTTCAAGAGTTTTTCCATAAAATCTCATATCAAATCAGGTCTATTGATCCTCTTTGAAAAACACTTAATTTGTGTTTTAGCTACTGCAAGCGTAAATCTCCATCTATTTGCTCCCTGATCAACCTTATTAATTGCTAAATGCATCCTATATACAGTTAAATTGAAATTTCTACCTTTGATCCATAAAGCTCCATCATCTACAAAAAGTGATTTACCCACCCCAGGTCCCTATCAGAGAAAATATCATTAATCATAATATTAATCAATAAAGGGCTACAAATATGGCCTTGTGGGGTCCCAATCTCTATCTCATAGAAGCCCGAATATACCTTATCCACCCTTGCCTGCATAGACCATCCAAATAAAAAACTTAGAAAAATATTATACAGCCTCCCTCTCACTCCTAAATTTCATAATTTAATCAACTGTCACATCTGCTACACCTTTGCCTTTTAGGTTGGTTGTCCTTCACCCAGGTTGATTCCTTCTGCACACGTTTCTGCTTCAGTTAATCAGTTTAGTTCATTCAACTTGTTACGCCATTGGTCATTAGCGCCTGTTTGTTATCTTTGTTTAAATTTTGCAATGGGCTATATAACCTACAAAGTAATCAGGTTTTTATTTGAAAAGTAATCTATTACTTAATATTTATTTATTTATTGAGGTACAGCATGGAATAGGCCTTTCCAGCCCTTTGAGCCATGCCACTCAGTAACCTGCCAATTTAATCCTAGTGTAATCATGGGACAATTTACAATGACCATTTAACGTACCAGACTGTATACCTTTGAAACGTGGGATGATACTGGAGCACAGAGGAAACCCACAAAGTCATGGACAGAAGGTTCAAACTCCTTACAGGCTTTGGCAGGAACGGAACCTAGGTTGCCTGCATTGTAAAGTGTTGTGCTAACTGCTTCGCTACTGTGCCAGCCATATTAATATGTTACCTTCTTTAATGAAATACGAAAAGTATTCCGTAACATTTAATTTTTTTGGAAAATGGAAGTTTAGGAAATCTAAAATGTGTTCTTTTCTACTGACACACTAATACAGAAGACAAAAAATAAACAACTAAAACAACATTTATATAAAAATCTCGGGTGCCAAAGGATTTTGCACAGTACAATATATACAGTATAACTTTATCAACTTTCAACAGAGGTGAACTAAGACAGGAAACCTATTATTTGTTTAAGTCCTTCAAATTACTCCATGTAATAGAACGTACCTCCACCCAAATTAACCATCGTCAGTCTTTTGCAAATGAAGCTGGAATAGAACAGCTAAAGATGTTTTCTCTCAGGATGCTGTCCTGGGTGATGTTCTGGAGATAGGAGGACTGACGTCCATCAATACACACAAGATATTGGAGGAACTCAGCAGATCAGGCAGCATCTATGGAAAAGATTATCTACTGAGTCTCTGTGGGTGGAAGTTAGAAACAGGAAGTGGTCGATAACTTTACTGGGTGTTTTTTATAGACCACCCAATAGTAACAGGGACATTGAGGAGCAGATAGGGTGACAGGGTTGTTGTGTTGGGAGATTTTAATTTCCCAAATATTGATTGGCATCTCCCTAGAGCAAGGAGTATAGATGGAGTTTGTTAGGTGTGTTCAGGAAGGTTTCCTGACAAGAGAGGCTGTACTTAATCTGGTACTGGGAAATTAACCTGGTCAGGTATTAGGTCTCTCAGTGGGAGAGCATTTTGGAGAAAGTGATCATAATTCTATCTCTTTTATCATAGCATCGGAGAGGGATAGGAACAGACAAGTTAGAAAAGTGTTTAATTGGATTAAGGGGAAATATGAAGCTCTCAGGCAGGATCTTGGAAGCATAAATTGGGAACAGATGTTCTCAGGGAAATGCATGGCAGAAATGTGGCAAATGTTCACGGGATATTTTTGTGGAGTTCTGCATAGGTATGTTCCAATGAGACATGGAAAGGACAGTAGGGTACAGGAACCGTGGTGTACAAAGGCTGCTGAAAATTTAGTCAAGAAGAAAAGAAAAGCTTATGAAAGGTTCAAAAAACTAGGTAAGGATGGAGATCTAGAAGATTATAAGGCTAACAGGAAGGACTTTAAGAATGAAATTAGGAAAGCCGGAAGGGGCCATGAGAAGGCCTTGGTGGGCAGGATTAAAGAAAACCCCAAGGAATTCTACAAGTATGTGAAGAGCAAGAGGATAAGACATGAGAGAACAGAACCAATCAAGTGTGACAGTGGAAAAGTATGTATGGACCTGAAGGAGATAGCAGAGATACTTCATGAATACTTTACTTCAGTATTCACTACGGAAAAGGACCTTGGTGATTGTAGGGATGACTTATATCGGATTGAAAAGCTTGAGCATATCGACATTAAGAAAGAGGATGTGTTGGAGCTTCTGGAAAGCATCAAGTTGGATAAGACTCCAGGACTGGATGAGATGTTACTCAGGCTACTGTGGGAGGCGAGGGAGGAGATTGTTGACCCTCTGGCAATGACCTTTGCATTATTAATGGCGTCAGGAGAGGTTCTGGAGGATTGGAAGGTTGAGGATGTTGTTCCCTTATTCAAGAAAGGGAGTAGAGATAGCCCAGGAAATTATAGACCAGTGAGTCTTACTTCAGTGGTTAGTAAGTTGATGGAAAAGATCCTGAGAGGAAGGATTTATGAACATTTAGAGAGGCATAATATGATTAGGAATAGTCAATATGGCTTTGCCAAAGGCAGGTCATGCCTTACAAGCCTGATTATATTTTTTGAGGATATGGCTAAACACATTGATGAAGGTAAAGCAGTAGATGTAGTGTATATATAGATTTCAGCAAGGCATTTGATAAGGTACCCCATGCAAGGCTTATTGAGAAAGTATGGAGGCATGGGATCCAAGGGACCTTGCTGTGGATCCAGAACTGGCTTGCCCACAGAGGGCAAAGAGTGGTTGTAGATGGGTCATATTCTGCATGGAGGTCAGTGACCAGTGGTGTGCCTCAGGGATCTGTACTGGGACTCCTTCTCTTGGTGATTTTTATATATAACCTGAATGAGGGGTAGGTAATGGTATGCTTTGTGGTAGGATCGCTTTGGAGATGGTGGAAGTTGCGGAGGATAATATGTTAGATGTGGGTAAGGACAAGATGGACTTTATCACTATTACAGCAGTGGGAAGATGGTGTGAGACCAGATGTTTCTCTCACTATTACAGCAAGATGGAAGTTCTGTCACTATTAAGACGTTCATCATTTACAACTGCCTTTCATTATGCAAGCTTGCTTTGTAAACTTTGGAGTGATTTCAGTTTGATGACAATTGAGTTTTTTTTTCTCTGGACTTCTAGCTAACACACCAAATCCAATTTTGCCAAGATGTCAAAGGCAGCTCATCACTTCACCTCCAGAATTTACCTTTATATTTGAACACATTTTATTATTGGAGAGTTACTGCCACTTGATAGCACTTACAACAACAACAACTTTTATCACATTACTGATGATTGAGAGTAGACTAATTGACTGGTAATTAGCCTGATTAGAATTGCCCTGGTTTCATGAACAGGCCACATCTTTCCGCATTGTCAGCGACAAACTTATAAATGCAAACCACTAGGCGATACCAGAGTAAGTCTTTCATACACACGCATAGCCATCGATAATCAGAAGAAGGGGAAAACCAGTAGTCAATGGCAGTTACAATAAAATCAACCAATGTCACATAAATTTAGATAATTTAATTTTTTTCTTAGAATATAGAACCTACTAAAAGAGACAAAAATCCTGTCAGGGAGAAAAAAATAAGCAATTTAATAAACAAATGTTCTGAAAAGTTAGTAAAGGTTACTCCTAGAATATTAATTAAAAAAAACCTTCCATTAAGAAAACACAAAACTGAAATAACCTGATAAGTGCTTGTGGATGAGTGCCTCAAATTGGTCTAAACAAATCAACAGCAATTTAAGCTCAGCTCTTCTTGTGAAAATTTATTGCTGGTGATAACAAAAAAAATACAATATTAGGTTTAGTTCCAAAAATAGACTTTTTAATTAGAATATGGAAAATGTGCTACTCACAACTCTGTTGTGAAATCAGAAGGGTATTAACAGAAAATATTAAACTATATGACAAAGTAAAGAATATCTGGGAGTATAGTCAAAGACCTGCAATTTGGAGTCAATGCCAGTTAAAAAATAATGTTGCAAATGACCTCCTTTTGAGTAAAACCAAATGTTTGTCCTTTTTCCAAGGCATTTAACAATCCACCGTTATTGGAACTGACCTCAAATGAAAGGAACTTAACTGACCAGGTAGCACCTATAGAGAGAGGATCATTGAGTTGAAACAATAACTTTCTTTCTCTTTCTTTCTCTTCCCCACCCACAGACACTGCCTGGCCTGCTGAATATTTTATGTATTTATGTCAGATTTGTAGCATCTGTTTTTTTTTGTTTTCATTTGCCAATAGTTATAGAGCATTCTTCTAAACAGAGTTAAAACAAATCAGATGAGGAGAGAGGAGGGAGTTATTAAAGTACTATAAGTAACATTAGATATATAGTGATAATCAATTATACTCCATTATGCTCTTCATGATTACTTTAGTGTCTTTCTTTCTTTCTTTTTCAATCTTTTTATTAAATTTCATATATAAAAAAAAAACAACACAAAATAATGAATAGATTACAGATTCAATAAACTTGAGATTACATTAGTAATAGGATAATAATATCCTATTAAAACATCCATCAACAAAAGGTGCATAAATCAATCAAGTCTATGTAAATATATATGAAAAACAAAAATAATCGTCGAAAAAAGAGAAAAAAAAAATTGAAATTGTATATGAGAAAAAATATATAATGAAAAAAAATACTAAACTAACACTAACATGGGCAATAATAACACTTTATAAATATATAAAGGTGTCAAGAAAAGAACTCCAGAACTCCATACCTGAACAAGTATAAGTAGAGAAAAGGATCTGAAATAAGCCAAATTAATTCATATGAAAGTGTCGAATAAATGGTCCCCAGGTTTCTTCAAATTTAATTGAAGAATCAAAGATAGTGCTTCTGATTTTTTCCAAACTCAAATAAGAAATAGTTTGGGAGAGCCACTGAAATGTAGTAGGAGGATTTACTTCTTTCCAATTTTGTAATATAGACCTTCTGGCAATTAATGTTACAAAGGCAATCATTCGTCTGATTGAAGGGGAAAGTTGATTGCCATCTTCATTTGGTATACCGAAAATTGCAGTAATAAAATGGGGTTGTAAATCGATATTCCATACTGAGGAAATGACATCAAAAATGTCCTTCCAATAGTTATGTAAAGTGGGACATGTCCAAAACATGTGAGTCAATGAAGCCACTTCTAAGTGACATCTGTCACATTGAGGATTGATATGCGAATAAAATCGGGCAAGTTTATCTTTAGACATATAAGCTCTATGTACAATTTTAAATTGTATTAAAGCATGTTTAGCACAAATAGAGGAGGAATTAACCATTTGTAAAATTTTTTCCCATTTATCTGTTGATATATTACATCGAAGTTCTTTTTCCCATTCTTGTCTAATTCTATCCGATATTTCTGGCTGTATCTTCATAATCATGTTATAAATAAAAGCTACTAATCCCTTCTGACAAGGATTAAAAGTAAAAATCAAATCTGAAAAATCCGATGGAGTTGAATTAGGAAAAGATGGAAGAATTTTATGTAAGAAATTTCTAATTTGTAAGTATCTAAAAAAATTTGATTTAGGTAATTCAAATTTGTTGGATAGTTGATCAAAGGACATCAAAGTACCTTCAAAAAAAAGATCACGAAAACATTTTATACCTTTCCTTTTCCATATACTAAAAGCTTGATCTGTCAATGAAGGTTTAAAAAAAAAATTACATAAAATAGGGCTGTCCAAAGCAAAGTTTTTCAGATTAAAGAATTTGCGAAATTGAAACCAAATTCGTAGTGTATGTTTAACAACAGGGTTAGATATCTGTTTATTGAATTTGGCTAAATCAATAGGAAGAAAAGAACCAAGAACGGAAAATATAGAATATCCCTTAACCTCACTACATTCCAAATTTACCCACTGTGGGCACACAGGTGAATCCAAATCTAGTTTCCAGTACATTAGGTTACGAATATTATTCGCCCAATAATAAAATCTAAAGTTAGGTAAAGCTAGACCACCATCTTTTTTAGACTTTTGTAATTGCCTTTTGCTTAACCTAGGATTTTTATTTTGCCAAACAAATGAGGAAATCTTTGAATCAATATTATCAAAAAAAGATTTAGGAATAAAAATTGGTAAAGCTTGGAATAAATATAAAAATTTCGGTAAAATCATCATTTTAATAGCATTAATCCGACCAACTAATGATAAAAATAAGGGAGACCATCTAGTAGTAAGTTGCTGAATACTTTAGTGTCATGCCTTGATTCTGTATTTTTATATTTAATAGTAATGCTTCCTGGAGATAGTGATCAAGATTAGAAATAATGAGAGGAAACAAGTTTTGCTCAAATATTAATTTTTAAAATCACTGATTACAGGTTGTAACAACATGGTAGCAGCATTAAATGCTGATATACGAATTGAGGACAGTCTAATTCAAGGCTGGTGCCCCTGACAGAGATGTCGCGGGAGAATGTGGAATATCAGGGGCAGCAGGCTAGCTGCTGGCTGTCTGTCCAGAGACCTGAGCTCTCTGAGCGCAGAGCTCGGAAAAAGCAACGCAAAAGTCTTTTAGCATCATAAATTAGCGAGTTGTTTGTTATGTCTCCCCTCTCGCTGTGGAATGGGGACATCTCTTTTTCTCTTATTAGGGAAAGAGGGAGCCTTCAGTATGTCAAATTACCAGGTGAATGAATAGTCAAGAAGCACTGCAAGTCTGTGTTTTTATTGACGCTTTGCTGCACGCTTGAGTGATTGGTGGAAGGTGCAGATGTTTTTTTACTGGTGGGGGTGGGTGGGGGGACGGGTTGTTCCTTTGCTGCTGCTTGTACATGGGAGGGGGGAGTTGAAGGGGTTTAGGGGTTCTAACATTTAACTGCCATTCATTCTTTGGGGCACTCCTCTGCTTTTGTGGATGTCTGTGAAGAAAAATAATTTCAGGATTTATATTGTATACATTTCTCTGATATTAAATGTACCTATTGAACCTATTGAGCAGTTTATAATGGTTGAAATATTAATCAGCTAAAGATTAAAAGAAAAGTAGTGTGATTAATCAGACAGAAAGTGTACTGTAACATTGAATGTTGCAATTAAAATAGCATCAAAGGGTAAGTTGGTTGTTCACAACTTCAACCAAGGCTTAACATTTTGTTTCAATATTATTGCCATTAACTTAACAAAAGTGAAATGTTCAGATCACTTGAAAGATAAGATTAAGGGAAACATTTGAGTAAGTAAAGATTTAATTAAATACTGTACATTTTAAAAGGCATTCCAAATGAGGATAAACAGCATTGAGCCCTGGTTTGATATATTTGTGCAGAAAAGTGTCAGCACTCAAACTCTGCTTCCATAAGATTATAAGACTATAATCCATAAGATAGAGGTGCACAATTAGGCCATCTGGCCCATCAGTTCTGTTCTCCCATTTCAGCATGGCTGATCCATTTTCCTCTCAGCCCCAATCTCCTGCCTCTCTCCCATTCCATATCCCTTCATGCTCTGACTAATCACAAATCTATCAACCTCTGCCTTAAATATGCCCAATGACCTGGTCTCTACAGCCACTTATGCAACAAATTCCACAGACTCCCCACTCTCTGGCTAAATAAATTTATCCTTTTTGTTGTTAGTTGGTTAATAACTAAAGGAACGAAAGGGCTACCATATGAGAAATGTTAGGCAGCTCTTGAGCTGAATTCCCTGGAGTTCCGGGGAATGTGAGGGAATCTCATAGAAACATTCCGAATGTTAAAAGGCTTGACAGATTAGATATGGCAAAGTTGTTTTCCATGGTAGGGGATTCTAAGACAAGAGGGCACGACTTCAGGATTGAAGGACTTCCATTTAGAACTGAGATGCGGAGAAATTACTTTAGTCAGAGGGTGGTAAATCTGTGGAATCTGTGGCCACGAGCAGCTGTGGGGTCAAAGTCCTTGGGTGTATTTAAGGCAGAGATATATAGGTTCTTGATTAGTCAGGGCATCAAAGGGTATGGGGAGAATGCAGGGGAGTGGGGATGACTGGAAGAACTGGATCAGCCCATGATTGAATGGCGGAGCAGACTCGATGGGCCGAATGGCCTACTTCTGCTCCTATATCTTATGGTCTTATGGTTTTAGTATTTCACCATTATAACTATAATTTCAATCATGCTGTCAGTGGTGCAAGATTGAAATTACGTTTGTCAGTAATTACATCGAAGGCAATATTTTACCAACATCAGTCTTCAGGATCACAACATGTGGGCAAAATATCACTGTGAGCAAAGAAATACAAATCACTGGAGCTACAGTTACAGTCCAGTTAAACCGCTGGTGTTATGAAACTGCCATTAGTGAGCACCCAGCAATCTTTTGTTCCATCAGGAAGTGTGTAACAAGAAGAGGCAACTCTACCTATTAATCTTCCCAAAGGCTTTGTAAGTCCCACTCCATTCTGAGATTCAGCAGTAGTCATTTCATCTGAAGGAAAGAATCTGATGTCTATTGGTCTTCTCTTGTAAGATCAATCGAGGGAGGCTTTGTGTAATCTTTTGTTAGATAAAAACTGCCCCCTGTTGAGACTATACTAGTGTTCAGGAACTGATATGTCCACATCATTAAAAGCAATTAGTAGCAGATGTTAAAAGCTGAAATAAATTACTAAAATGTTCCATACTGTGCTTAACCATCTTAATTCATACATGTCGTTGTTATTCCAAATGCTCACTGATCCAGCTCTTTCCCAAGTAAGGCAGGTTCAGTCCATGAGAGAAAAGAAGATGCTTTAGAAAAACAGCATCTGATGTAATGGAACAGGGTTCAAAACAAATAAAACATAGTTATATCAATCCAAAAGCAAATTGTTGCAGATGCTGGCAATCTGAAATAGGAACAGATTGCTAGGAAAGCTCAGCATGCCAGGCAGCATCTGGGGAGAAATGAACTGAGTAACAAAAACATTTCATGAACTTGAAAGATTACTGCCTTTTCACTCTCTTGAATTACATCAATACTGAACAGTGCACAGTAATACACTGCACACACAATTGCTTTTTGCAAAATGTTATCATTACACTCTTTTATTCCCTGTGCCATTAAAAGGGAAAGTATTGAACTCTCTGCAGAGAGAAGCAGCAGGTTAATATGTCTTCCACTTTGCCATCATCAATCAATCAAAATTAATCTGCACAGTGCAAAGAATCAGGGTCAAACTAGGGTTTCTAAAAGCTCAGCTGGGCTGAATGCTCACAGTAATGTTTCTGCAATTGCTCCATTGAGATATGCAATGTTTGCATCACAGTTCAGTCAACTCTCACCTTTGTACTCTTACTAAAGTGCACAATGGAATACTAGGCAATTCGAAGAGATTCATTTGGGAGTTGTAGCCATATAGAAGATCTGCCTCAGGGAAACATCCTGAACTGTCTACAAGCTTCCCAGACATAGAATTTCCTACCCATAAAAATGCAGTGCCAACTTCCAGGCACTTAGAACTGGTGAATATTAGAACAAAATATTGATTTTGGTAAATAGTTAAAATAAAACCAATTTATTTATAGGGCAATATCCAACAGACATTTTTGCCCTTGATAATATCTCTAACTTCCTACACTCTCATGTGTAAGCTCATGTGAACCTTAACTGTTTTCTCCATGCATGACAGGGTAATGGTCTACATTCGGCTGAAATATGGAGAGCAGCTCTTCCTACTGAAAGAGAAGAGACTTCCTTAGCTTTCCCATCATCCCTCAGAATCTGCTCTGTGGCATTTCCTACATTGTAAGCTTCCCTGGAGCAGTTGTTACCCTACAACCATCAGGATCCAAAATTGCCAAACATAACCTTATTCACTACTGTGAATTAATTCTACAATCTACAGACTGATTTTCAAGGACTCTCTTCAACTTATGTCCTCAGTATTATTTGTATTTCTACAGATCGTCTACTTTTACACATTGGTGTTATCAGTCTTTGCCTGTTTATGTATTGAATTGTATTTCCTTTTTTGTACTTTAAATACCTGTAAGAAAATGAATCTCATGGTAGTATGCCATAACAAATACTTTGAAAACCTATTTATTTTGAACTTTAAACTGAATGCAGCTGTTCAGGATGCAGATATTGATGGATTGCACCCACATCCTTAAATTTACCTCTCTCCAAGGAAAATGTTGTTTAGTTCTGGAGGGTTTTCATGGCCTCCATGTATGATGAACGGCTCCCATGGGCACAGAAATTCACCAATTCCATCTAGTACCCAGGAGCACTCTCCCATCCCATTTCAACCCACCTCAAGATCTTTCTCTCCCCTTCCCTCTTTAATTCCCTACCCTTCTCACCTCGCATCACTTCAGCAACAACATTCCCCTCTTGTCCCTTCAAAAGACAGTTTTAGAGATTAGGCCTAATGCTCTCCAAGCTAAGCGATGCAATTCCCAGTGGGAACACTGCACTGAAACTCACAGTAATAGCCTTAGTATGGTATTAAAAATAAACCTCATCAAGCTCGCTCTGTCGCCAACTTCCACAAGTAGCAGTACAGTGATCCATAATTCTGCTACAACATCAAATACAATGGCATGGAGAAATTTCAAAAAGATGATGTTTAAACTTGTAATAAACAATTACAAATTTAATAATTGAATATGGAAAGATTCAAGGTATAAAAGGCTATTGTAACTCTTTCTACTGAAGAGTAAATGGTAGATTTTTGTACAAATTCATTAATTGTTTGCTGTAATGAATACAAATCAATAGTTTCAGCTGTTCTCTTTCAGTGGAGATTACAGTAAATTATTATGTGTCAAGCAATACAATATCATTCTCAGTGTGAACTGCTTGTATCCCAGAAATGAACTCAATCAACAGGCGGCCACTTATCCATTCCCATTGAACTCCCTCTTGGCACTTATCCTTGCAAACATGACAAATGTTACACCTACTCCTACATCTCATTCCTCACCACCATTCGGGGTTCAAACAGTCCTAGCTGCTAAGGGATTCTTCACCTGTGAGTCTATCAGCTCACCAATTGTATTTGGTGAAGTTAGTGTGGCCCCCTCCACATTGGTGAAACCTGTCACATGTTGGGAGTCCACTTTGCTGGGCATCTTTGCTCTGTCTGCCACAAAAGGCAGGAACTCCTGGAGCTTGCCCATTTCAATTCAACTCCCCATTCCCATTTTATCATGTCTGTTTACGGCTTTCTCTGTTGCCAAGATGAGGCCACAGCTGGTTTGGAGAAGCAACGCTTCATATTCCGTTTGGCTAACCTCCAACCTGACAGCATAACTATTGATTTTGCTAATTGCTGTTAATTTCTCCCTCCTCCCTCATTCTCTATTTGACCATTTCTCATCCTGGTTAACCCTTCTCTTCTTATCTGCCTGTTATCTCCCTTTGGTTCACTTCTTCCTTCATTTTCTCCCATGATCCACTGTTCTCTCCTATTAGATCCTTTCTTCTTCATGCCTTTACCTCTTCAACCTATCACTACCCAGCTTCTTACCTTATTGCTCTCTTCCCCACCCACAAATCTTCCCCTTATCTGCTTTTTACCAATCACCTGCAAGCTTTTACTCCCTCTTCTCCTCTCATTTTCTTATTCTGCCTACTTTGCCCTTCTGTTCCAGTTCT
Source organism: Hypanus sabinus (assembly GCF_030144855.1). NCBI lineage: Eukaryota > Metazoa > Chordata > Chondrichthyes > Myliobatiformes > Dasyatidae > Hypanus > Hypanus sabinus. The sequence continues at coordinate 80,982,186 of NC_082707.1, read as the reverse complement.
GAAGTAGTGTCTAGGCCTATAACATTGACTCTTTATCCCTTTCCATAGATGCTGTCTGACCGGAGTTCCTCCAGCCTTTTGTGTGTGTGTCCTGAAAATTCTGGCATCTGCTGAATCTCTTCCCTTAATGGTAATCTGTGAGTTTGTTTGTGTTTTCATCTGTTCTCTGGTGCAATAGAAACCAATCTTTTATTTTACAGATCACCCCCTTGTTTTACACAAATAGAATCACCATTGTCTTGATGTAATACTTCCTAAGTGCAGTGAAACAATATTTAAGCTGGGCTATTCATTACAGTGATGCTGTCAGGTAGGAGCACTGGGTTTTATAATGATGGTTAGCACAACGCTTTACAGTACCAGCAACCCAGGTTCAATTCTCACTTCTGTCTGTAAGGAGTTTGCATGTTCTCCCCGTGACCAGGTGGATTTCCTACAGGTGCTGTGGTTTCCTCCCACAGTCCAAAGACGTTGGTAGGTTAATTGGGCATGGTAAGTTGTCCTGTGATTAGGCAAGGGTTAAATTGGAGGATTGCTGGGTGGTGCAGCTTGAAGGGCCTATTCCACACTGTATTTCAATAAATAAATAAATAGATAATCCCTTTCAACACAGAATGTTCAGAGACCTGACTCAGTTCATTCTAGCCCATGAGAATGGGTTGGATCAATGTTCCTTTTATCTTATTTCCAAGCTAACATAAAATTGCTGGTGAAAAGTTTTACTGGATAGGTAAAAGGAAATTAGTGACCAAACCTCTTGCAGGAGGCAGTCAGTGAACCCTCCCAAGAAAAGGGAATGCTTTTATTTCCAATTTATAATACACCATGACCATGGGGATGATGAGAAGTGAGGAACCTGATTGGTGAAGGTAGAGAGAAAAAAATGAAAGATTCAAATTAAAAGTGTGTTTACTTGTGGGCCACATGGAGCAGATATATTTTCCTTAATACAGCTCACTTATTTACTCCTAGCTCAATGATTAGCAGTTTTGTAAGAGGTGGTACACATGCATCAAAACAGTTAGTGGCTTAATTGTAAAGACAGAATGCTGAAGCAATTTTAACGCGAGTCTTCAACTTCCTTCTGCAGATATTAAGTGCTGCTACTGATAGCTCCAGGGATCTGGGTTCTAGGTTCAGTCATTACTTGGGATAATGTCTGTGTGAGTTTACACATTCTCCAAGCAATCGTATAGGTTTCCAACAGCATCCCAAAGATATGTTTGTAGGTTAAGTAGCGACTGTATTTAATCTTTCAGTTTGATTGAGACATCAAGCAGAATGTGGAAGGTGAGCGAGAGTTCAGAGTGGAGTGCCTTCTCTTTAATCACTGCTGGAGATGGAGTCTGTGAACAGCCTATCGCTGTGTGACTCACTGTGGCAGGTGGGTAGGCCTCTCTACCTCGTGTAGTGTCCCTTTCTTTCCATGAATGTTGGTGACATTGTAGGATGGTATCGCAATACTGTGTTTATGGTTTATGCTATTGTGTTTATGGACAGTGGTCTTCTTCAGATTTATGGTTTTAATATTCTAAGTTTTTTTATCATCTGTTCCTTTTCCATTTTGGTGTGCAAGGGGAGGATGCTTGGGGGTTGACATTTGGATAATATTCTTGTGCGAAACGAGGCTTTTTTGTTGGTGGATGTTCCTGTTCCGTTTCTGTGGGAAGGGATTTTTTTGGGATTGATGATCAGGATGCCATTCTTTTTCATGTGGGAGATCGGGGGAGTATTGCTGTTGCTTTCTGAATGACTTTCATGTTCTTTCTTTGTTTCATGTTTATCTGGAGAAGACAGATTTTAGAGTTGTATATGAATACATTCTTTGATAATAAATGACACTTTGAACTGTTGCATCACTTTTTTAAACCTTTGTTGTTGCAGTGTTCACCAAAGTTTGCAATTCGCTTGCAGCAATTTCATCACCAGTTGAGGTGACATCTAGAGTGCGCAGTTGTTGGTGTTTCTCTCTGGGAATGCTCGCATTTATATAGCCCCCCTCCCTTTGCTTGCCTCAGCCCGGATTGGCTACCTCTTCTGTTGACCTTTGAATCCTATTGGCTAACATTTCTTCAGCTCTTAGGGGTTCATAAAAGATGTCTATTTTGATAAGTTTGTTTATGGAGTTATCAGAAGAGAACTACACTTCTAAAAGTTTTTGTGCCTGCCTCATGTTTGCCTGCGCCAGAACCTCCATGCTAGTGTAGGCAAGAGTCAAGGTAATCAAAAGAGCAACTTGTTGCTAAGAGAACCTAGTTAACATGTTAGGATTTCTCTTACAGAAGCTGGAAAGGGCTGAGTGGCTTAGTTCTGGTTCTGGGAAATGTTCTAATTAGTGTCACTGTAATGTAGCACTCACACCCTAGGTCTGTACTGTCCAATAGAATTGCTCCATGTCACACGCACAGAAGAGCAGGTCCATGCATAAAGACACTCGACACTGCTCCACTGTTTGGAAAAAAAAGAGTATTTTAGTTCATAACTATCTTATTCAGCAGTAAAGTGCAAGTCTTGTACACTGTGAGTATACTGGTACTCCTTCATCTTGGAGTTCCCTCATCCGTTAAATGGATGGATAGCCTAGCAGAAAAGACAGTGGAACAGCAATGGCAGGTATTCTTGGGAATAATGCACAAGGTGCAAAATCAGTTTGTCCCCCGGAGAAGGAAGGATTCAAAGGGGGGAAAGTGGCCACAGTGGTTGACAAAGGAAGTCAGAGATTGCATAGCATTTAAAAAAAAAGAAGTATGACAGAGCTAAGGTGAGTGGGAAGACAGATGATTGGAAAATTTTTAAGGAACAACAGAACTTAACTAAAAAGGCAATATGGGGAGAAAAAATGAGGTACAAACGCAAGCTAGCCAGGAATATAAAGGAGGATAGCAAAAGCTTTTTTAGGTATGTGAAGAGAAAGAAGATAGTTAAGAACAATGTTGGGCCCTTGAAACATGAATTGGGTGAAATTGTTATGGGAAACAGAGAAATGGCAGAGGAACTTAATAAGTACTTTAGATCTGTCTTCACTAGGGAACACACAAGCAATCTCCCAGATGTATGGATGGGCCAAGGACAGAGGATAACAGAGGAAATGAAACAGATTGATATTAGGAAGGAAACAATGATGAGTAGACTGATGGGACTGAAGGCTAACAAATCCCCAGGTCCAGATGGTCTGCATCCTAGGGTACTAAAGGAGGTGGCTCTGGAAATTGCGGATGCATTGGTAATCATTTTCCAATGTTCCTTAGATTCAGGATCAGTTCCTGAGGATTGGAGAATGGTTAATGTTATCCCACTTTTTAAGAAAGGAGGGAGGGAGAAAACAGAGAACTATCGTCCTGTCAGCCAGACATCAGTAGTGGGGAAGATGCTAGAGTCCATTATTAAAGATGAAATAGTGGCATATCTAGATAGCAGTGATAGGATTGGGCTGAGCCAGCATGGATTTACCAAGGGCAAGTCATGCTTGACTAATCTATTGGAGTTTTTCGAGGATGTAACCAGGAAATTAGACAAGGGAGATCCAATTGGTGTAGTGTACCTCGATTTTCAGAAGGCATTTGATTAGGTCCCACATAGGAGATTGGTGGGTAAAATCAGAGCTCATGGCATTGGGGGGAGATATTGACATGGATAGAAAACTGGTTGGCAGATAGAAAGCAAAGGGTAGCGGTGAATGGGTGTTTCTCGGAATGGCAGGTGGTGACTAGTGGGGTGCCACAGGGCTCGGTATAGGGACCACAGCTGTTTACGATTTACATCAACGATTTAGATGAAGGCATTGAGAATAACATCAGCAAATTTGCTGATGATACTAAGCTGGGTGGCAGTGTAACATGTGATGAGGATGTTAGGAGAATTCAGCGTGACTTGGATAGGCTGGGTGAGTAGGCAGATACTTGGCAGATGACATTTAATGTGAATAAGTATGAGATTATCCACTTTGGGAGTAAGAACAGGAAGGCAGATTATTATCTGAATGGTGTAGAGTTAGGTAAGGGAGAAATACAAAGAGATCCAGGAGTCCTTGTTCATCAGTCACTGAAGGTGAATGAGCAAGTGCAGCAGGCAGTGAAGAAGGCTAATGGAATGTTGGCCTTTATTACAAAGGGAATTGAGTACAAGAGCAAGGAAATCCTTTTGCATTTGTACAGGGCCCTGGTGAGACCACACCTGGAATATTGTGTACAGCTTTGGTCTCCAGGGTTAAGGAAGGACATCCTGGCTGTAGAGGAAGTGCAGCGTAGATTCACAAGGTTAATTCCTGGGATGTCCGGACTGCCTAATGCAGAGAAGTTAGAGAGACTGGGCTTGTACACGTTGGAATTAAGGAGATTGAGAGGGGATCTGATTGCAACATATAAAATTATTAAGGGATTGGACAAGATAGAGGCAGGAAATATGTTCCAGATGCTGGGAGAATCCAGTACCAGAGGGCATGGTTTAAGAATAAGGGGTAGGTAATTTAGGACAGAGTTAAGGAAAAACTTCTACTCCCAGAGAGTTGTGGGGGTCTGGAATGCACTGCCTCAGAAGGCAGTGGAGGCCAATTCTCTGAATGCTTTCAAGAAGGAGCTAGATAGGTATCTTATGGATAGGGGAATCAAGGGATGTGGGGACAAGGCAGGAACCGGGTATTGATAGTAGAAGATCAGCCATTTTCTCAGAATGGTGGTGCAGGCTCAAAGGGCCGAATGGTCTACTTCTGCACCTATTGTCTATTGTCTATCTTTTGAACACTGAGGAAATAGCAACATGTACAGCAGGCTGTTGAACATCACCTGCAGCAGCAGAGGACCCAACAAACTCAACCACTGCAACACCATCATCAAGACTGCCCACCATTCTATCTCTTGACCACAATTCAGAAAATCTGACCATCTGGCAGTCCTCATACCTAGCCAGGGAGTGACCTGGATCCACCCCAATTTGCATACCTTCATGACAGGTTACCAGCAGATTCAATTGCATTGGATCTTCACTCAGATTTTGAACACCTGGACAATGAAGGTGCAAACACACAGATACACTTCAATGACAACAATTCAGCGTACAATACTGTGACCCTTTCAAAACTCATCACTAAGCTCCAAGACTCAGGCCTCAATACATTCCTGTGCAACTGGATCCTTGATTTCCTCACTTGCAGACCCCAATCAGTAGAGATTGACGATGACATCTCCTTCACAATCACCATTAGCACAGTTACACCACAAGGTTATGTGCTCAGTCCCCTGTTCTATTCACTTCATGCCTATAATTGTGTATAACTACAGCTCTAATGCCATATTTGAGTTTGCTGAGAACACTAGTGTTGGCCGAATGAAAGCTGGTGACAGATCAACATATAGGAGGGAGATCAAAAATATGGTTGAGTGATTCCACATAAAAGATCTCTCACTTAACACCAGAAAAAAACAAAGAGCTGATTATCAATTACAGAAGGAAGAAGCTAGAGGTCTATGATGCTGTTGGGGGTGAACAGATTCAGAAGATTTGAATTCCTTGGTGTAAGCATATCAGAGGATCTGCTCCAGGACCAGCAAGTTAGTGCTATTACAAAGAACGCCATCAGCTCTTCTACTTTTTGAAAAGTTTGTATAGATTCAGTACATCACAAAAAAACATTGGCAAACTTCTATAGATGCACAGTGTAGAGTATCATAACTGATTGCATCAAGGCCTGGTATGGAAACACCAATACCCGGGGATGAAAAACACTCCAGAATTTGGGGCATACAGCCCATACTATCAAAAGCAAAGCCCTACCTACCTTGAGTACATTTACTTAGAGACTGCCACAAGAAAGCAGCTTCCATCATCAAGGACCCCCACCATTCAGGCCGTGATCTTTTCTTGCTACTTCTATCAGACCTCAAGAGCCTTGGGTCTCACACCATCAGGTTCAGGAATAGTTATTACCCTGTAATCATCAGGCTTCTGACTGACAGATAACTTCACTCACTACAACTCACAACTGAAACTATGACATAAAGATTCACTTCAGGTTCCTTTACAACTTATATTTACAGTATTTTATTTTAATTGCACAGTTCATCTTCTTTAGCACATTGGTTATTTGTCAGTCTTTGTTTATGTTTCGTTTCTCAAAGGCTATTGTATTTCTTTATTTTTCAGGTAAATGCTTGCAAGAAAATGAATCTCAAAGTAGTATTTAGTAATATAAACGTACTTTGATAATAAATTTACTTTGAACTTTGTTTATCAATTTCAGTACCATCATCCTCTAAGTATTAGTCACCAAGCTTCTAAACCTCAGGCCTCTGCACCTCTGTCTCCAACTGGACCGTGACTTCTTCATTGGAGAGTACAGTCAGTATGGATCCTTACTACAATCAGCTCAGATGCACTCAAGGTTGCGTACTTAGTCCACTGATTTACTCCAAGCACAGCTTAAATGCTATCCATAAATGGGTAGATGACACACTGTTGTTTGTTAAATATCAGATGATGACAAGGAAGCATACATGAGCGCAATAAATCGGATGGTTGAACAGTATTGCAAAAACAATCTCACACTCAACATTAGCAAGACCAGGGAATTTATTATGGACTTCAAGAAAGGTAAGTTGGGAGAACACACACTAGTTCTCATTGAGGGAGTCCAGGGTGAAAATGTAAATGGTTTTAAGTTCCTAGGCTTAACACATTGACACAATCACTAAGAAGGCATACCAGCAGCTCGACTTAGTTAGGAGATTGAGTGGATTTGGTTTGTCACCAAAGACAATTGCAAATTTCTACGGATGTAAGGTGGAGAGCATTCTAACTGGCTGCATCACAGACTGGTACAAAGGCTCAAATATACATGTCCAAAAGAGGCTGCAGAGGGTTATAGGCTCAACCAGCACCATCACTGAGGACATCTTAAAAAGGTAGTGCCTCAGGAAGGTGGTATCCATAACTAAAGACCCCCACCATCTGGGGATCTTCTCTTCTTGTTGCTACCTTCAGGGAGTAGGTACAGAAGGCTGAAGACCCACACTCAACAATTTAGAGGCAACTGCTTCCCCTTTACCAAAAGATTTCTGAACTGTCCATTAACACATGAATACCGTCTCATTATTTGTATTATTTTACACTCATTTATTTTGTAATTTATAGTAATTTTGTGCTGGTGCCACAAAACATTAAATTTCATGTAATTTTAAGCCACAATAACAAACCTGTTTCCGATTCTTATCAGCAGATGCATTCCCGTAATTCTCACTGGATTTCTGCTTTAAATAAACAATTATAAATTTAATGGGAAAGGATAGACTTTTCCTGGCTTCCTAGAGAATTTGGTATTGAATCCATTTTCGGGAAGTTGGATTTGAACTCAAAATAAACTGTGCTCCTTTGTATTAATTTGGCAAATTGCTTCCTGAAGTTGACCCAAGATGCAATTCAGATCCAGTTTCATAATCAAGTAGTTCTCCATTTCATCTGGTTCATCTCCAACAGAAGTGAATTGATTAACACCAACACCAGAATTTTCTTGTGTTCACAGCCCCTAACAATACTTCCTATTTCCCACTTGTGTGAAAATTTGCAAGGGAGACTAAAGACCCACACATACTTTTTTTTTACTTGATACTGGTTTCAACTTAACTTCTTCCATCTGACTTGAGAATTCAATCTTGGTTGAACAATGCTCAGTTATGTCCTCAGCTTTCTTCTTGGCTGGACTTCTCCAAGTATGTTCTCTTTCAGAGCGAGTGAAGTTGTTCTGTCCTTCAGTTTAAATTTGACCAAGCAAGAACTCATGTTGAGGCTTCAACACCCTGCAACAAATATTTCTTCAGAGCAGTGGTCACCATCTGACTGAACTTTTGGTTGTGTGGTGCTTGGATTTCCAGCATCTGTACCTGAGCTTTTGGCTGTTCTGCTTTTTATATTTATTTATTTGCTGTTCAGGATCTGGGCATTACGCAGTTAGGGCAGCAATTATTTCCTATTTCTAGTTGTTCTTAAGGTGATGCTGAAATAACTTCTTGAATTTTGGTAGTGAGAATATTGTAACAGTACTGTTGGGAACAGATTTGCAGAATTTTAACCCAGTAACAATGATATAGTTCTAAATTAGGATAGTTTTGACTTGATTACATTCCCATGTGCCTTTCCATCTTGGTGGTAGTAGTTGTGAATCTTGGAGCTACTATCACAGTAAACCCAGATAAATAAATGCATGTATTTTGTAAACATTTCGCAGTGCAGCCACTGGGCACTGGTAGTGCAGGAAAAGGTGTTTAGGGTGGTGGATGGGGTATCAATCAACTGAAATACTTACTCCAAGGTGGTGAGTTTCTTTAATACCATTAGATCTACCCTCATCCAGATAAGTGGAGTATCCTCTATCACACTCCTGACCTTTGTCTTGTAAATGGTTTTGAGGTCTCAGGAGCTGAGAGACTTGCTGCAAGATATTCACCCTCAGATCTGTTCCTGCTGCTGTAGTATTCATTCCGAGTTTCTAGTCGATGGTGTTCCTTAAGATGGATAGTCAAGGGCTCACCAACTGTAATGCCATTACTTGTCAAGATAAGCAAAAGGAATGGTTACTTGAAATGGTTGAGTTAAATAATAAGGTTTAAGTTTACAGGGAGAAAGCAAGAGAATGAAGTTGATTAAAACTCAGTCATGATTGAATGGCAGAGCAGAGCTGATGGTTTGGATGACCTACTTCTGCTCCTGTACCTTATCTCCAATGGCTTTGATATACCAAGATAAAAGCTGAGATGTTTGAGCTTACATTGAAGAATCCTCAGTCATGTCCTCAACTTTCTTTTCAACAGAAGTTCTGCAGGCATGTTCCCAGTGATGGTGAGGATCCACCAAGATGCACTAGGGAGACATGGTGATGCTTTGCAGGTATCCAAAAAGACTACTGACTATTCTATTAATTACAATTTTTCTGAACTACGATCACTGCAATCCACAATTTGGAATTTCCCTCTGAGGGTTATACCTTTGAACCATCTGTATGGCCTGGAGTTTTCTTTATGATATCCTAAAGGTTTTGGCAGACTGGACTCTCAAGAATGCAGGTATGGCCACAGCAGTCATTGGCAGAGGAGACTTTGGGCCAGATCAAAGCAGTAGGCCTATGCTGAAGAGCAATAACTGAACCACTGTTTACCCGATTTAGTATCTGAAATTCCTGTGTGACATTCAGCCTGATGTTGAGAAGCTAACATCACTACACCAAACCCATCCATCTCACTGACAGGTGAAAAAGCAATGAAGTAGTGAATAGTTAGACTACTGATGGATGCTCTAAAATTGTTGATGAAAATTGTTTTTAATTTTAATCACATTAAGAAATAATTGTATTAATTGCTTTAAATAGATCTGAAATTTTTGCAATTATTTGTCTTTATTTTAATTAGTAATTCCTATTTTATTTCACTATGCATCATAAATCAACATTCTTTATAGTTTTTATATAATGGCCAGAAAGGGAAAAGGGGCACTGGGAATGTGGTCTGTGAGCCATGGGGACGGTAATTGTCATAGTATGCTCTGAACCCAGATGTGGAAGAACAATAGATTGCCATCTGGAGACAGAAACAAGAGTTTATACATATTCCAGCAAAACACCAGTGGCTCAACCCAGCAAAACCATGAGATGAATCATTCTCGAAAATCAAGGACCCTCCAATAAGTGCTAATTGAGCGTCCGCTTTAAATAATCATTGTACCCAGAAAACCCATGCCAGTCAAAACAAACTAGACAAAGTTAAACAGAAAGCACAAGGGGTTAATAACTCTAGATAAGGGCAACAATTAACAAATACAAGTTCACAGGCCTGCAGAGTTCATGACAATATGTCCCTCCCTAAGGCCAGCACCTGTCTGCCTGGGGAGCCCTGAGGAAATCAAAACAGGGCTGGTAAACTCAAGATAGGCTGAATGCTCTTGAGACAGGGTTGGTAAAATTAGGAAAATTACATATAACTCAGGAACACAGAATCAAACTCAGGAACATGGTATAGTCCTTGAAAAACTGGAGGGCCATGGGAGACTCAGGAAAGCTTGATGACATTGCACGTAGGCTAGAGAAGCTAGGAAAGTGAAAGCGGATCATGGACTTCAGCAGCTTGGAATGTAGCCTTGGGAAACATGAGATGTAGGCTCTGGACAAGAACTGAGAATAGCATCTTTGCCTTCAGTCAACCAATGTCCAAGCCACAACTGAACCTCTGCTGGGTCCATTTATGGTAGGGTCCTACTGTCACGGCATGCACTAGTGATGACTGAACCCAGACATGGGAGAACAACAGACTCCCACGCTGAGACTGAAACCAAAGTTTATACATAGAAATTCCAAAAGAACAATGGGTGGTTCAACTGAGCAAAACCTCCAGATGAATCAATCTCGAAATACAAGGACCCCGTGATATGCACTGATTGGCAATCCACTTTAAGTAATCACGGTACATGGAAAACCCATACCAGTCAAAATAATCTTGACAAGATTAAACAGAAAATACAGGTGACTAATGACTCTAGATAGAACAACAATTAACAAATGCAGGTGTACAGGCATGCCAGGCATGAAAAGTAAGCCTAGAATGTTTAGGAGCTAGTGGTCTAGGACCAATAACCAAATCTGATTGCCACCCTAAGTATTTGTTCATTCCAGCACTACCATGCAATGGCTGAAGTGGAAACCCTTCAGAAAAGAGTTACTTGCCTGGAAAGCTCTGGCATTGCTTCCCAAACTGAGAACTTTCTTCCAACTACAATGGGGTAGTTGGCATGCTATGTTGGCACTGGAATGTGTGGTGACATGTGCGGACTGCCCCAGAACATCCTGAGGTGTGTTGGTTAACACAGATGATGCATTTGTGAATCTGAATCTAATTTCTTTGTCTGTACCCTCCTATGTCTCAATAAACATCAGTACCTATGTAATCTGCTCCCTCGCCACCACACCCTTGTATAAAAATTCCTTTTGATGCTTTTGGAAGAACTTTCAATTGACTTTGACATGAAGTTAATCATGAATAGGCTGACAAACAGAAATCATATTTGACCTACAATAGTTTTTAGCAAAGACCATCACCAATAGGAGAATCTAACCATTTGCATTTGACATTTAAAAAATTCTTAATAGGAACTAAGCCATTGTGCGATTCAGGTAATATAATTACAATGAGCAGTCCTCACAATGAAATAATCAAAGAACACACAAAGGTATTAAAGTATTGCCATAGAAACCTGTCTTGAATTTCAAGGTTATTTCATTCAAAATCAATAATAAGTTTATACATACAAGTATTTCCTATAAGAATTAAACTTTTAGGAAAGTATCCCATAATGATGTGAGAAGGAAAAATAATGTCAATTTGATAAAGGCAGGAGATTTGTGCATATTTATTGAAAACTTGCAGTCAATGACAGCAGGAAATACTGTGATTATTTTGAAATACAATTGTTTTGGAAGGATCAAGGATAAACAACTTCCATGGAAAATTCTAGTGCCCAGAAACCCAAATCAAAAGCAGATATAAATGGGCATTGCTCATGAAATCCAAATGTTGATTTAAATATGGTTTGTTACAAGCAATTCTGAAGAGAAAAAAAAATGCCTTTTAGGGAAGAGCCAGATGCTGAAAATAGCTAAAAAAAAAATAATGAACACCTATAAAAGTAGTCTTTCAGTCAAGTTCTTAAATTAATTGAGGACTCACCTCATTAACCCCATGTCAGAATGATTGAGGTTATAGGAGAAGGTGCTCCCTGACTAAACTCAGGAGACTGAACCAGTAATAGATTTAATTCAGCAAAGGTCACTCCTGGATAACCGAGTTTACTGTAGCATTATAGAGTCCGGGGATTTGATCACTTTTACTCTGCACACATTTTTCACTCAAGGCAATTCTTCACCACTTTGTAATCAAACAAGGTGAGATAGTACAGGTGTCCATACAAGAACACAACACGTTTCTATTTTCTCCAGGATGACAAAATCAAGCCTTCCATTTTTTTCCATTCCCTTTCATTTTGCTGGTGGAGTTCTTTATGATACCCATAGCTGCAAAGTGGTCTGTCGAGATTTCAACAGCAATTATGAACTTTTTTTTAGAAGAATGTTCTCATTTTAATTCAAGATCATAATGTTACATTTATCCCATTATTTCCAAGTTTTATAGCATAAATTTCATAGGGGCCTCTCCCTGCACAGTGCACCCACCACCTGGTTACTAAGTGTGCCTAGCTTCCTTTTCACCTAATGCATTAACAATTCACCAGCTCTTCTCCTTGGAAACACAAACACATTTAAATTGTCTAAAACTAATGCTGCAAGGTACTGTATAAGCTGAAATTTTGAAATAAAAACAAAAAAGAGGAAATAGAACAGCATGGAAATAAGCCCCTCAGTCTACAATATTTGTGCTATTATGCCATTTAAAGATAATCCTATCTGCCTGCACCTGATCTATATCCTTCCCTTGTCTGCCTGTTTCTGCATTTGTCTAAATGTCTCTTAAACATTGTTATTGTTTCTGCTATCTTTACAGTGCATTCCAGGCAGCTACCACTGTATAAAAGAACCTTTCCTCACACAACTCCGTTAAACATTACCTCTCTAATATTCAATCTAATCCCTCTTATATTTAATATTTCCAACTCCAGAAAAAGGGTTATGATTGTCTGCTGTATCTCTGCTTCTTGTAATTATATAATTTTATACAGCATCTATAAAAACAATTCACACCCCTTAGAAGCTTTCATGTTTTATTGATTTACAACATTGAATCTCAGTGGATTTAATTTGGGCTTTTTTGCCACTGATGAACAGAAAAAAGACTCTTTAATGAGCAGTCAATGTGTTCCAATTGATTGTAGTAAAAATACACCTGAATCTGGACAGTCCAACAACTGGTGAATCAGTATCCTGGCAAAAGCTACACAACAAAGACAAAAGAACACTCCAAGCAACTCCACAAAAAGGTTATTGAAAACCGTAAGTCAGAAGATGCATGCAAGAAATTTTCCAAGTCCCTGAATATCCCTTTGAGTACAGTTAAGTCAATCATCAAGAAATGGAAAGATTATGGCAGACCTGTAAATCTGTCTAGAGCAGACCATCCTCAAAATCTGAGTGACCATACAAGAAGGAGGCTGGTGAGGGAAACCACCAAGAGACCTATGACAATGCCAGTGGAGTTACAAGTTCCAGTAGCTGAGATGGGAGAGACTGTGCATACAACTGTTCCCACAGTGCTTCACCAGTCACAACTTTATGGGGAAGCAGCAAAAAGAAAGCAACTGTTGAAAAAAACTCACATGAAATCTTGGCTAGAGTTTGCCAGAAGGCATGTGCAAGACTCTGAAGTCAGCTGGAAGAAGGTTCTATGGTCCTATGAAACCAAAATTGAGCTTTTTGGCCATCAGACTAAACATTACATTTGGTGTAAGCCAAACACCACACATCATCAAAAACACACAATCCATACTGTGAAGCATGGTAACGGCTGCATCATGCTGTGGGGATACTTCACTACAGTAGGCACTGGAAAACTTGTGAAGGCAGAGGTTAAAATGAATGCAGCAATATACAGGGAAATCATGGAGGAAAACTTGATGCAGTCTGCAAAAGAACTGCAACCAGGGAGAAGATTTTTCCAGCAAGGCAAAAATCCCAAGCGTAAAGCCAAAGCTACACAGGAATGGCTTAAGAACAGCAAAATTAATGTCCTGGAGTGGCCAAGTCAGAGTCCAAACTTCAATCTAATTAAGAATTAGTGGCTGGACTTGGAAAGGGCAGTTCACTTACAATCCCAATACAATCTGACTGAGCTTGAGCAGTTTTGTAAAGAAAGAATGAGGAAAAATTGCAGTGTCCAGATGTGCAAAACTGATAGAGACCTATCCTCACAGACTCAAGGCTATAATTGCTGCCAAAGGTGCATCTACTATATACTGACTTGAAGGGGGTGAGTAATTACTCAATCACTTAATTTCTGTTTAATATTTGTAATAAATGTAGAACAATTTGTAGAAACTTATTTTCACTTTGACATGAAAGAGTCTTCTCTGTTGATCAGTGTCAAAAATGCCAAATTAAATCCACTGTGATTCAATGTTGTAAAACATGGAAATTTCCAGGGGGAGAGGTGGTGAATACTTTTTATAGGCACTGTATATGATCTCTCCCTCAACCTTTGATAACCCAGCAAAAACAATCCACATTTCCCCAACATTTGATGGCTAATACTTCCTAATCTGGGCAACATACTGGTAAACAACTTCAGCACCACTCCAAAGGCTCTATGTACTTCCTGTAATGGAGTGCCCACAACTGCACACAATAAAACAAATACAGGCTAACCAAAGTTTTGCAAAGTACCAGTATGTGTTGTTTATTTTTATACTCATTGTCTCAACCAATGAAGACCATCCTATCAACTTGCGTGGCCACTTTCAAGAAGATATGGACCAATACCCAACTTCATTCTGTATGTCAATGCAACAATGGGTACTGGCTATTTCCTCTTATATTTTACCTCTTAAAGTGGAACATTTAACTGGATTAAACGCTATTAACTATTTCTTTACCCAAATTTCCAAATAACTTCACAATCCACAACTTTAGTGTCATCTGCAAAATTACTAATCAGCCCATCCACATTTTCAAATAAGTCATAAGAAACAGCTCTGATCCCTATAGAAAAAAATACAACTCGTCGCAGAAGTCAGCCCAGAGTAGTATCTCTCCACCATTACCCTTCATCTTCTATGGCAAAATTTTAATCCATGATCTTATGACTTCATGCTTCAGATTGAAGAGATGTCATTGAATCCATCTGCTATCCCCTTCCAGTTTTATTGATCTCACAAGTTCTAATTCACTTGTAGGCTTTCTTGATCACCTTCCCCAGCTTAAAATATAGCTCCCAGCTTCATATCCAAGGAAAGCAATAAAATTGAAGTGCTTGTGGAAAACTTATAAGATTAGATGGAAATGAAAAAACTATTTTTTTGCTGGAAAATGATGCTGGACAGCTTGTAATGGGAGACAAAGAATGGTTGGATGAACTTAGTAAGTATTTTGTGTCAATCTTCACTGAGACACCTCTATGCCAGAAGTATGCTGTAAAGTGTAGAGTGTCAGGGGGCAGAAGTGAGGGCAGTTGCTATTACTAAGAAGGTGTTTGAGAAGCCGAAAGGGCAGAAGATAGATAAGATTTGAATAATGGAATTGATGTCTTTGTGGCAAGTTTGTGGATGATACGATGATAAGTGGAGGGGAAGTTCATGTTGAGGAAGCAGGAAGTCTGCAGAAGGACTTATACAAAGTGGGAGAATGGGCACAGAAGCAAGAGATGAAATATAGTGTAGGGAAATGTATGGTCATGTAGTTTGGGAGAAGGAATAAAAACATAGACTATCTTCTAATTTTAAAAAAAATCAGAGGTACAAAGGGTCTTGGGAGTCTCATATAGGATTTCCTTAAATGTTAGCTTGAGGGTTGAGTAAGTGATAAGGAAGGCAAATGCATTGTTAGCATTTATTTCAAGAGGACTAGCATATAAAAGCAAAGATGTAATGCTGAAGCTTTATAAGACATGGGTCAGGCTGCACTTGGAGTATTGTGAGCAGCTTTGACCCCAGATCTAGAAAAATATGTGCCGGCATTGGAGAGTGTCCAGAAGAGGTTCACAAGGATGAATCTGAAAATGAAAAAGTTAACATTTGAAGAGTGTTTGATGGCTCTGGGACTGTACACACTGGAATTTAAAAGAATGAAGGAGATCTCATTGAAACCTATTTAATATTGAAAGGCTTAGATAATAGAGTGGATGAGGAGAGAATGTTTTCGGTAGTAGAGGAGTCTAGGGCTACACCCGCACTACACCGGATAAATCCATAACCGAAGCTTTTTCCCTTCATTTTTACCCTCCATCCACACTAAAACGGGTTTTTTGTCCCCCGAAGCCGGAGCTTTTTAGAAACGCTTTCCAGGGTGGGTATTTTTGTAAATACTACTCGGGCAGATCAGCGTGGATGGGGTAACCGGAGAAATCTGAAAATGCTGTCAGACGGCAGCGTGCTATTTCATTGTTTTCTTCAACGCAACATAACAATTTCAAAACAGACAGCAATGAGACTGAAGCCAGAAGAGTTAGAAATATACTCACCAAATACTTTGACCTATAACTTACTGAATAAATAAGTATACTCACTTTGCCCTGTTTTCTGTCCTTGCTTGTATGAAGGTGGTTTACCTATTTATGTAAGTACTTCTCTGACAATAGATGTCTAACAGCCTAATGTAACATTGTATGGAAATACAAGATAACACTGATGCAGACATATTTTACACATTTAACAAGGTGCTTTATTAATGCAACAGAGTTCGTCAGTTTTTCAATGTTCGTCACCAGCCGGGTCAATCTGTCCGTGAACTCCCTGTTGGTTGCCTCCGTACACTCCAGCATATGTTTTTTTTTACTTTTAAGTTCTCCTGCACGAAAGCCAACAGCTGTCCGTCGTTTTAAGTTTTTCTAGTCTTTAACTACACAAACGTGCTCTTTTACGGTGAGATTCGACACCAAGCATGTCACTTGCTTTTGGTAGATGTGTCCTGTACGTGCGCAGTAGGAGAAGATTTGTTGAAATCTCCATTTCAATGTGGATAGAGATATTTTTAAAAACACATAGTGTAAATGCCTATCATTTTTACGTGAAACTGGCATTTTCAAAATTATCCTGTCTAGCCTAGGACAAAAGGTTACAGTTCAGAATAGAGGGATGTCCATTTGGAACAGAAATGAAGAGAAATTTCTTTAGCCAGAGGGTAGTGAATCTGTGGCATTCATTGTCACAAACAGCTGTGGAGGTCAAATCGTTGGGTATATTTAAATCAGAGGTTGAGAAGTTCTTGATTCACTGGGGCATCAAAGAATAAGGGGAGAAGGCAGGGGAAAGGGGTTGAAAGGGATAATAAATCAGCCATGATGGAATGGCTGAGAAAATTTGATGGAATGAATGGCATAATTCTGCTCCTATGTCATAAAGAACTGATTGTCAAATGAATCATGGTCACCTTTCAACAATATACTCTTAAAATATAGTCCTGTCTTTGTACAAGAGGAAGATCATGGGTTCTAGTCCAGGTTGGCTAGACTTGTGATGCTGCCACATCTCCAAACAACTCACCCATTTAAAGACTATGTCATTTACCTTGTTAGCAGGGGACTAATCAAAGCCTTTGGATGGAGCTGATTAGTATTGAGTGGAGGATTTTGAATGTGTTGGAGCTGGTGGTTATTACTGTGGATGTGGGGGAGTGATCCTGTTACTCTGCTGCTATAGCAACAAAAAATTTAAACATACTGTACTTAATTTTAGTAATTGGTCGCTGAAGAATTCCAAGCCAAAAACCAGCTCCCTTGATGGAACAGAGCAATAACATACACTCAGTGATCATTTTATTATTTACAGGATGCATTTCTGTATGTTTGTGGTCTTCAGTTGCTGTAGTCCATCCATTTTAGGGTTTGGTGTGTTGTGTGTGTTCAGAGATGATACTGTTACCTTCCTGTCAGCTTGAACAACTCTGGTCATTCTCCTCTGACCTCTCTTATTAAGAAGGCATTTTTGCCCACTGAACTGCCCCTTACAGTTTTTTTGTTTTTATTGCACCATTCTCTGTTAACTCTGGAGACTTTTACATGCAAATCTAAGGAGATCAGCAGCTTCTGAGATACTCAAACCACATCTTCTGGAACCAACCATTATTCCACAGTCAAAGTCACTTAGATCACATTTATCTTCATTGCTGATGTTTGCTCTGAACCTCTTGACTATGTCTACATGCTTTTATGCATTGAGTTGCTGCCAGATGATTGGCTGATTAGATACTTGTATTATTGAGCATGTGTACAGATGCACCTAACAAAGTATATAAATAAGTAATAGTTACCTATGTAAACAACCAACACTTGTTTAGTGCAGCTGCCTTTACTAACACACTGTCATTGTAAAGCAGGTAGTGATCTGATGCAATGCCTGTTCTGAAGATGCTCCACTTTCCACTTGGAAGCATGGTCACAAGGATCATTTGGGAGAAGGCACTTCACTGGAATTTATTAATGACAAACAACATTGGTGATGTCACAAATCTAAAAGTTAGAGTCACGTCCGGTCAAAAGTTAATCCCCTCAGTGATACAGCAGACATCACTGCTACCATAAAATTTTAGCAACCCAAGTTCAATCCTGAGTTACAGGGTCATTTGTGAGGAGCCTGTATGTTCTCCCTGTAACCGCAAGCTGTGTGTTCTGTCTTCCTCTTGTACCTCAAAGATGCACCAGTGGGTTAAGTGGGGACTAAATTGCCCTGTGAGTGGCAAGAGGTGGGGAAGAATGCAGTTAATGTGACAGGCACAATGGATATCAACATCATGGTGTCAATATCTTGAAGAATCTATACTGGACCCAATATATCAATGCAGCTACAAAAAAGAACATGAGAGTCAGTAGGTCAGTAGATAGTCTGTCTTGAGAGATGGTGGCAGAGGGATGGAAAAAGGGAAGAGAAGTGTCAGAAATTGACCAAGTAAATTTGAGAGCAAGGTAGAAGTTGATGAAACTGATGAGCTCAGAATGAGTGGAGGGTGCAGCACCAATACGGTTATAGATGCAGTCAGCAAAGTGAATCAAAATTCATGCAATTCAAAATTAAGTCCACAGTTCTAAGTACATTTATTATCAAAGTATGTATATTATAAAACCTTGATATTTGTCTCTTTTTCTAGGCAGCCACAAATGAGAAACCCAAAAAGAACCCATTAAAAATAAGACTGACAAACATCCAATGTGCAGAGGGAGGAAAAAAAAAACAACTAATTTTGTAAGCAATGAAAATAAGCAAGTAACATTTGGAATGAAAATGAGTTCTCAGACACAAAGCCTGGAGCAGTCGAAGCAGGCCCACAGCCTCAGCCTCAATTTAGAACTAAGAGTAAACACCAGAGCCGACAGACACAAAGTCCAAAGCAGTGGAGCAGGCCCTCAGCTTCATTGCAGTGAAAAGTAGAGTAAATGTTGCAGAGCAGCGAGCAGAACCAGCCACCCTTGCCTCTGGTCCGAACACCTTGCCTTTTCGAACATCTGGCCTAGTGTTTAAGTTGTCCAAACATTAGACTTGATTGACAAACAATTGGATGAAATTTGAACATAGAACAGTACTGTCACAGGGGGACATGGAATGGACCCAAGTGCAGGACACAAGCACTGAAGTACTAGGGGCAGGACAGGAATAACTAAAGGATAGAACAAGATAGGGAGACCATGGCATGCAGGGGTAACACTGGGGTTCAGGCAGGTGAGGCAGGGTCCCAGAGTTCATGGCAAGGCAGGGTCTTAGCTAGGCTAGCAGTTGGGTCTGAGGGACAAGGGGTGCTAGGAGGAGAGCCCCCTGGGCAGCCCACATACCCCTGGACAGGGCCACCTCACAGAGGTCTGGGCAATGCACAGAACCCTGGGCAGGTGCAGGGCACAACACTTCAGAGGAGACAGGTAGGAAAGGGACAGAATACCCCCCACCAGCCTACTTACCCAACAGAGGCAAGGGAACAAAAGGAATCTAGGTCCAGGCTGATGATGGAAACAGACTGGCAGAACTAGAAGGTGAACAGTGGGGTCTCCAAGCCAGGAAGAACAGAACAAGACCAGGCAAACAGCACAGGCTGGACAAACATGACACATAGGTCAGAGCACAGAGACAGGGCAAATAGTGCAAACAAGACAACCAGGTCAAAGAAGGTTAAATAGGACAACCAAGGTCAGGACAGACAGAGCAGCAATCAGAACAAACAAGCAAGAGCTCTTCACCTCAACCTCACCTGGGCTCAATCCCAGGACCCCTTATAAACACCTGTCAGCTGAATAGGCAACAGGTGTGCCTCCTTAAGCCAAGCGGATCCTAATTGGCTTAAGGGTGACGGGAGGGACGACTGCAAGACCCGAAGTCCGGGATCCGCGGGCCGGATGAAGACCCGGAATGCCAGCTCCAGACCGGACCATGACAAGTACAGGTCAGCCTAGTTCAGTCCACAATGTTGTGCTGTCCTTTAACCTATTCTAAGATCAATCTTACCTTTCCAACCTACATAGGCCTTTATTTTTCGATTGTCTATATGCCAATCTAAGAGTTCCAAATTCATGCTCCCAAGTTTCTGCCTACTAACATTCCAATTTCCGCTTTCCCAATTAAAAACTTTCCTATACCATTTGCTCCCATCCCTCTCCAAGGCTCGAGTAAAGGTTAGGGAGTTGTGGTTACTGTAACTGGAATACTTACCCACTGAGAGATCAGACATATGCCCTGGTTTATTGCATATCACCAGGTGTAGTATGGCCTTTTCTCTAATCAGTTCTCTAATACATTCTGTAAGGAGCTGCAGCTGGAATCACTTCACGCAGATGTAGTTATCAGGAGACTGAAAATCTCCCAGAGCTCCCACATCTGACATGAAGAACACACATGCAGATTTTACTTTCTAAGATTCAATGCTTTGTCTTAATTGAATTGACAAATGTCTTGTAAGTCTGATAGTTGCGAGTATGAAATCAGACTCATCATTTCTCTTGAATTCTTTTGTTTCTTAACAGCTGAAGGTGAAGGAAATTACAAGCTGACTCCTATACTAGTTCTATATCCTAGAACAGCATATTCCTACATGGTTAACACTTCCTGTTATTCAATCCACTAACTTTAACCTTGTCAGTGCTTACTGATTCTGCCACTCACCACCAGAAAATCTACTTCAATGTTAGACTCACCAGGGAAACCATAGTGGTAGCACTTTGAAGAAAGATGCTATTAAGTTTCTCTCCATCTTTCTTACTCCTGTTTCAATGTGAATGTTTCTTGTTATTTCTGACCTTTACCTTTTATGACTCTCTTGTAGCTTGTGAGCTTCGATGTGTTGGATGTGCTTCGAAGAAGATTTACAAGGAATTTACAGGAAGGAGGAAGTGTGTGAAAAGATGGCACCAATGGTTTTTGCAGACCCAGGCAACTTCTTCCAGCTCATCCATGGAACAGCCTATTCTTCATCTCTTATGTCTTTTCTTTTCAAGGTGACTAGGGTTCTGATGGGGCCCGTGATCTACAGCTCAGACTGTGGTTTGTCACAAGCGGTGGGTCTTCAGAGCTGTTATGTGGTCTGGTGCTTTGTTACCTCTAGGAACAGCCTGGAAGACGTGCACCTCCAGGGAGCAACCTTGTAGACAACCCAGATCCTCACCGATTTTGTTGACTAAAGTGTGTGTCAGACTGAAACACTGGGGCAGCAGGTGGTATGTGCTGCTGTTGGATGAAGGCCCCTATATATGAGGTCTCTCTCTCGAACCTGTTGGTCTTTGAGTTGGGGGGTGGGGTAGTGCTTGGAGAAGCAACACAGAAGATTGTAACATCGGAACAATGAGTTGCTGGTCTCTGCTCTTGTTACAGGTGAGACCCCTTTTTCCCTCGCTGCTGAGAGAGATCTTGTCTGAAATACTGAAGTGCTGGGTTATGGACTGTAGTTTTTTTAATGGTCTCTAGATCAAAGTTTCTTTGGAGGGCTTTTGCTAATTGCTTGCCCTCCAAAGAAACATGGATCTAGAGGGGGCGTCTCAGTGCTTCTGCTGGTGCTAGTAGGGGGAGCAGGAAGGCCAATGTTTCTGCTACAGCTTGTGTGTGGGAGGGTATGGGGGGTGGGGATGTAGAGTTCTGATGTTTATATCATTCATTCTTTAGGGTCTCTTGTTTTGTGGATGTCTGTGAAGAGTAAAAATTTCGGGTTGTATATTGTGTATATTCTCTGATATTTGATTTGATTTGCTTTTTGTAGAAATGATGGACACTCTTGGCTCATAAGAACATAAGAAATAGGAGCAGGTATAGACAATCCGACCTGCTGAGCCTGCTCCACCATTCAATAAGATCATGGCTGATATGACCATGGACTCACCTCCACCTACCTGCCTTTCCCCCGTAACCCTTACTTCCCCAACTGTGCAAAATTCTATACAAGCTTGTCTTAAATGTATTTACTGAGGTAGCCTCCACTGCTTCACTGGACAGAGAATTTCACAAATTCACCATGCTTTGGGAAAAGTCGTTCCTCTTCATCTCCATCCTAAATTTACTCCCCTCCATCTTAAGGCTATGACCCCTAGTTCTAGTCTCACCTAACAGTGGAAACAACTTTCCTGCCTCTACCCTATCTATCCCTTTAATAATTTTATGCTTCTATAAGATCTCCTCTCATCCTTCTGAATTCCAGCAAGTACGATCCCAGATGACTCAATCTCTCCTCATAGTCTCCAAAGCCAGTATATCCTTCCTTGAGTAAGGAGGCCAGAACTGCACACAATACTCCAGATGTGGCCTCACCAGTACCCTGTACAGTTGCAGCAAAACCTCCCTTCTCTTAAATTTGATCCCTGTAGCAGTGAAGATCAACATTTTATTTGCCTTCTTGATAGCCTGCTACAGCTGAAAACCATCCTTTTGTGATTCATACTCAAGCATTCCAAAGTCCCTCTTTGCAGCAACATGCTGCAATTTTTTACCATTTAATAATAATCTGCTGTTTCACTTTTCCTTCAAAAGTGGAAGTTTTCCCTCTGCGAGACTCACTTAACCTATCTATCTCTCTCTGCAGACTGCCTGTATCCTCTGCACAATTTGAGTTTCCACTCAGTTTAGTGTCATCAACAAACCTAGAAACATAACACTCACTCCCCTCTTTCAGATTGTTAATGTATATCACAAACAGTTGCAGGCCCAGCATTGACCCCTGCGACACACTGCTCACCATTGAGTATCAACCAGAGAAATATCCATGTATCCCAACTCTCTGGTTTCTTTTGGTTAACCAATTCTCTATCCATGCTAATGCATCACCCAAACTCTATGCATCCTTATCTTACGGATAAGTATTTTAGACAACCAAATGTTGTCTAGAAATCCAAGTATCCATCCGTTCACCTCTATCCACTGTGCTAGTTATATCCTTAAAGAACTCCAGTACATTTGTCAAACAGGACCTGCCTTTGCTGAATCCATTTCTTTCCAGATGGCTTGCTATTTCTTCTTTAATGATAGTTGCAAGCAATTTCCCAACTACAGATGTTAAGCTAACTGGCCTATAATTACCTGCCTTTTGCCTACATCCTTTTTTGAACAGTAGTGTGACATTCACCTTCTTCCAATCCACTGGGACCCAGCCAGGGTCCAGAGGATTTTGGTAAGTTATCACCAAGGGCTCTACTATAGCCTCTGCCATGGGATGCGTTCTATCAGGACCAGGGGACTTGTCTGTCTTTAATCCCATAAGTTTACTCAGCACTACCTCTTAGTGATATCTATTGTATTGAGGTCCTCACCTCCCATCTCTCTTCTGTATGTTAGGTGAGTCCTCCACCATGAAGACCAACACAATATAGTCATTCAAAGGCTTGACAACTTCCTCATTACCCAATATGCCCCTTCTCATCCTCCAAGAGACCCAAGTTCATTTTGGTCAGCCTTTCCTATTTTATATGCTTATGAAAATGTCTACAATCCATTATTATATTTTGTGCTAATTTATTTTCATAATCAATCTTCCCTTTCTTTATTGTTTGCTCAGTGGTTCTTTGTTGCTTTTTAAAGTTTTCCCAATCTGCCAGTTTCCAACTACTCTCGGCAACCTTGAATGCATGAACTTTTAGTTTGATGCCTTCCTTTAGTTCTTTAACTATCCATGGCAGGTTCTCTTCACCCTTACTGTCCTTGCTTTTATCTGGAATATTCTATTGCTGAGCACCATGAAAAATCTCTTTGAAAGTCTTCCACTGCTCCTCAATTGTCCCACCATATAGCCTGTGTTCCCAGTCTACCCTATCCAAATCCTCCCTCATCCCATTGTAATCTCCCTTGTTTAAGCATAATATACTGTTTTTAGATCAACTATTGCACCCTCCATTTGTATGAGAAACTCAGTCACACTGTGATGACTCTTACCAAGAGGATCTTTAACTACGAGATTGCTAATTTTACCTGCCTCATTGCACAGCACCAGATCCAAGATAACACGTTCCCTTGTAGGTTCAGTAACATGCTGTTCAGGAAAGCCAACACATATGCATTTTATGAAGTTCTCCTCGACCAACTTGATTCACCCAATCTATGCGCAAGTTAAAGTCCCCCATGATAACTGATGTTGCATTCTTGCATGCCTGAGATATTTCTCAATTTATTGCATGTGCCAATGTAATGCTATTTTTGGTGGCCGATAAAACAACTCCCACCAGAGCAAACACAAGGAAATCTGCAGATACTGGAAGTTCAAACAACACACACAAAATGCTGGTGGAACACAGCAGGCCAGGCAGCATCTATAGGGAGAAGCACTGTCAATGTTTCAGGCTGAGACGTCGACAATGCTTCTCCCTATAGATGCTGCCTGGCCTGCTGTGTTCCACCGGCATTTTGTGTGTGTTTGAACTCCCACCAGATACTTTTTTCCCTTTATTATTCCTAACCTCTGCCCAGATGCATTCAACATTCTGTTCCTTAAGTCTTCTATTGTTTCTTACTATCGCCCTGATCCCAACCTTAATTAAAAGGGTTTCCCTACCTCCCTTACCTTCCTGCCTATCCTTCTGTATTACCAGCTGGGATTTGTAGTGTGAGGCTATTTGCCTTATAGGATCCTGAGTGAGTTTGACTGGGTAGATATGAGAGAATAATTGGAAAATATGGTACTTATGGTTGTTGTTTAAAAATACAGGGCCACTCAATTAGAACAGAGATGAGGCTAGTACAGCTGTATTAGCGTGTGATGCAGAACTGAAGCATACTTGTTCTTGCAGAAACCTAACTACAGGACAGAATTCTAAGTACCACCAGTCTTCAAGCCATATTACTCAGAGACTGAGTCTAATATTATTACAACACCCACAAAATGCTGGAGGGACTCAGCAGGCCAGGCAGCATCTATGGAAAAAAGTACAGTCAATGTTTCAAGCTGTGACCCTTTGGCAGGACTGGAGAGAAAAAATGAGGAGTAGGTTTGAAAGGAGGGGAGAAGGGACAGATGAGGCTGTACATTCCAGTCAGAAGGAGATCCCAAATTTTTTTCAAAGTAAGGGCCTTCCCTTCCTCCACAATCAGCACTGCCT
Source organism: Hypanus sabinus (assembly GCF_030144855.1). NCBI lineage: Eukaryota > Metazoa > Chordata > Chondrichthyes > Myliobatiformes > Dasyatidae > Hypanus > Hypanus sabinus. Next base: position 80,957,008 of record NC_082707.1, on the reverse strand, counting down.
TCAACTGCATCTCTTCCATTTCATGCACATCTGTCCTTGCCTTATCCTCCTGTCACCCCGCCAGGGGTAGGGTTCCCCTTGTCCTCACATACCACTCCACCAGCCTCCATATCCAGCATATAATTCTCTGGAGCTTCCACCGTCTCCAAAAGGATCCCACTACCAAGCGCATCTTTCCCTTCCCCCCCATTTTCTGCTTTCCGCATGGATCGTTCCCCACGCAACTCCCTTGTCCATTCGTCCCTCCCCACTAATCTCCTATCCTTGCAAGTAGAAGAAGTGCTACACCTCCTCCCTCACTACTATTGAGGACCCCAAAAAATCCTTCCAGGTGAGTCAACACTTCACTTCTGATTCTGTTGTGGTCATATACTCTGTCTGGTGCTCTTGGTAAGGCCTCCTGCGTATCGATGAGATACGGTGTATGTGCTGCCTTAGTAGTCAGTTATTTTTATTTGTCATTTAACACCCTCTGCTGGTGGTTTTGTATAGCATTCATTTAGGTCATGTGATCTGTGTCTCTAGTTGATGACATCATCAGTAGGTGTTGTCGAGAGGAGTCTGTGTAGGGCCTGGTGAGTACGGTGTCACCTCTGGTGCAGGGTTCATAGTTACCGGAGAGCCTTCAGGGTAGTGGTCTGCTGCACCTGCGGGTGCCAGGTCGCGGATGGAGACCGTGTCCTCCCGCCCATCAGGTAAGACCACGTAAGCATACTGGGGGTTCGCATGGAGAAGGTGAACCCTCTCTACCAGCGGGGAGTATTTATTGCTCCTCACATGTTTCCGGAGCAGCACTGGCCCCGGGGACATCAGCCAAACTGGTAGGGTGGTCCCAGTGACAGACTTCCTGGGAAAAGAGAATAGGCGTTTGTGAGGGGTGGCATTGGTGGACGTACATAACAGAGAGCGGATAGAGTGCAGTGCCTCAGGGAGGACCTCCTGCCAGCGAGAGACCGGCAACCCTTTTGACTTAAGGGCTAAAAGTGTGGCCTTCCACACTGTGGCATTCTCCCGCTCCACCTGGCCATTACCCCGGGGATTATAACTCGTGGTCCGACTGGTAGCAATGCCCCTAGCTAGCAAGTACTGGCGCAGCTCCTCACTCATAAAGGAGGACCCTCTATCACTGTGGATATAGCAGGGATACCCGAACAGAGTGAAGAGCTGGCGCAGGGCTTTTATGACGGACGTGGCAGTGGTGTCGGGGCAGGGGATGGCAAAGGGGAACCGTGAGAACTCGTCGATAACACTGAGAAAATAGACATTGCGGTCAGTGGAGGGAAGGGGCCCTTAAAGTCAACACTCAGGCGTTCAAAAGGGCGGGTGGCCTTGACAAGTTGTGCCGTGTCAGGACGGTAGAAGTGCGGTTTGCACTCGGCGCAAATTTGGCAGTCCCTGGTCATCGTCCTGATGTCCTCCAGGGAGTATGGCAGGTTCCGAGCTTTCACAAAATGGTAAAATCGGGTGACCCCCGGATGGCAAAGTTGTGCATGAAGGGCGTACAGCTGGTCGAGCTGTGTGCTAGCACATGTTCCCCGGGATAGGGCATCAGGGGGCTCATTGAGTCTGCCAGGCCGGTACAGGATATCATAGGTGTAGGTGGAGAGTTCTATCCTCCACCGCAAAATCTTATCATTTTTGATCTTGCCCCGCTGTTGGTTGCTGAACAGGAACGCAACCGAGCGCTGGTCGGTCAGCACGGTGAACCTTTTGCCAGCAAGATAGTGCCGCCAGTGCCTAACAGCCTCCACTATGGCCTGGGCTTCTTTCTCCACCGCGGAGTGCCGAATTTCGGAGCCTTGGAGGGTGCGAGAAAAGAATGCTACTGGTCTGCCTTCCTGATTGAGGGTAGCAGCCAGAGCGAAATCGGAGGCATCACACTCCACTTGGAAGGGAGCGGTCTCGTCCACTGCATGCATCGTAGCTTTGGCAATGTCCGCTTTAATGCAGTTGAAGGCCGCGCAGGCCTCAGCAGAGAGGGGAAACGAGGTAGACTTGACCAGGGGGCGAGCCTTGTCTGCGTAATGGGGGACCCATTGGGCGTAATAGGAAAAAAAACCCAGGCACCGTCTGAGGGCCTTGAGAGTGGTGGGAAGAGGGAGCTCTAACAGGGGGCGCATACGTTCGGGATCAGGGCCAAGAACCCCGTTTTCCACGACATACCCAAGTATAACAAGGCGGGTGGTACCAAACACACACTTCTCCCTGTTATAAGTAAGGTTCAGAGCTGCGGCCACTTGGAGAAATCGTTGGAGGTTGGCGTCGTGATCTGGCCTGTCGTGACCACAGATGGTGATGTTATCCAGATAGGGAAATGTGGCCTGCAGTTGGTACTGGTCCACCATCCGGTCCATTTCCCTCTGGAAGACAGAGACACCATTCGTGACACCGAAAGGGACGCGCAGGAAGTGATAGAGCCTGCCGCCCGCCTCAAAGGCGGTGTAGGGACGGTCCTCTGGGCAGATGGGGAGCTGGTGATAAGCGGATTTCAGATCTTGGCGAAATGGCCCCGCTTTCCGCAGCTGGAGCAGGTCGCTTCTCGCGCTGGACAGCGTTGTCGAGGATGTTTCTTTTGGCCACAGAAATAACACACGGGCTTCTGACGGGCCACCACCGTGGTCAGGGTCTGGGAGCTCGTGGAATCGCGACTGGCGGCGGCGTTGGCGAATTCGCTCCCGGGAGCCGGTGGTGGCGGGGTCTGAGGAGTCCACGGAACCGGCGGGGAATCGCGCGACTGGACAGCATCGGCGTTATGCAGCGCAGCTTCTAGAGCATTGGCCGTCTCTATCGCCGAGCTTAAGGTAAGGTCTGAGCTTTCCAGCAGCCGCTGGCGCATGTACACTGACCTCAGTCCCGTCACAAAGGCGTCTCGCACCAGCAGCTCCGCATGCTGTTCTGCCGTGAGCGTCTTGCAGTCGCAAGCTCGGACTTCTTCCAGTCAATAAAATTGATGCACCATCAATAACTCACACTGAGACGTAAGGCGAGATATCGGCTTTTATTGACTGGAAGAAGGAACCAGGAGTGAGTGTCTATCATACAATGTCTTGGAGACTGAGGCCGAGCGTCAGGCCGCAGATCTCCTTTATACAGGGGCCTGTGGGAGGAGCCACAGGAGCAGTCAGCAGAGGCGTGTCCCGACAGGCACATAGTTCACCACAGGTGTCAAGGCAGTTCTCCATGTTAAAGCCAAGGGAAAGCCTATGCCTTTTCACCAAAATCATCCTGACATTCAGGTCTTTGAAAGCATCATCGGTATGTAAAAGTAACCTTTGGGATTATCATTTATTGATCTATATGCATATTTTCACAAATCAGAGATATTTGAAGGGTTGTGTGCAGTCAAAAATACAAATGGAGAGGGCCACATGTTCTGGCTAGCTTGTAGTGAGAAAATGTGCATAAGATACATTGTTTGTAGCAACATCATGCTTCCCAGTAGCCTACCTTTATGATATATTTGTAATTTATCTGTATACAGTAGCTTGTGTATTATTTGTATCTGTTGTGGTATACTTAATACTTACTTTGTACTTACCTTAATGGGAATTAGGACACATTTTGACTGTATGGTTTTCTTTCCGTCAGTTTTACCCTACTGCCAGTTGCTACATTAAAGAAAGTCAACTTGGAATATCTTTGTCAGTGTAGTAATTGGGGATGGATTTCATGGGCCTGTCAATTCATGCAAGGCACATGAAGAGGACAATGTAGATTGGGAGACCGCTTCATCCAGCACCATCTGCTCCATCTGCCAGAAGAAGTGGGATCTCCCAATTGCCACTCATTTTAATTCAACTTCTCATTTCCATTCTGTTATGTCAATTATGATTTGGAGGTTGGAGAAACAATACCTCATATTCCAAAGTGTAGGTCAAATCAGGAGGCTTGGATGAGGGTTTCGGCCCGAAACGTCGTCACTACCCTCCTGATGAAGGGTTTCGGCCTGAAACGTCGTCACTACCTCCTCCCATAGATGCTGTCTGGCCTGCTGAGTTCTACCAGCATTTTGTGTTTTTTTTTTACCTCATTCTATCTGGATAGCCTCCAACCTGATGGCATGAACATTGATTTCTCAAACTTCCAGTAATGTGTCTCACCACTTCTCCTTTTTGCCTCTTTCACCTTATCTCCTTGCCTGCTCATCACCTCCCTCTGGTGCTCCTCCCCCCTTTTCGTTCTTCAATGGCATTCTGTCTTTTATCAGACTCTCCCCTCTCCCGCCCTTCATCTCTTTCACCAATCAACATCCCAGTTCCTTACTTCACGCCTCCCCCTCCAAGTTTTACCTATCATCTTGCATTTCTCCATCAATCTCTCCCCACCAACCCTTTAAATCTACTCTTCATCCTTTTTTCTCCAGTTCTGCCGAAGAGTCTTGGCCCGAAACGTTGACTGTACTGTTTCTCATAGATGCTTACTGGCCTGCTGAGTTCCTCCAGATTTTCTCTTGTTTGTCTTGTTTGTAATATTATTATTATTTCTTTTTTGTGGCTGCATCTGCTACCTTAAATATACGTGTTGTGTGCTGTGTGACTATGTTCTGTGTTTGGCCCCAGAGGAACACTGCTGCATGTGTGTGGTTGAATGACAATTAAACTTGAACTTAAACATTTTCTATTGGAGGAAGCAGTGTTTTGGAAAATCATGAAGTAAAGGAAGGAAGACCACTGATAATGAGGTGGTGATAGATCACCATGAAATAGAGGGCTGATGTTACAAAGAGATCAGCTATGATCCTACTGAACAACAAAGCAATCTTGAGGGGTATAATAGCCTATTCCTGCTACTAACTAGAATGAGTTACTACTTCATTGTTTGATCCACATCAGGAAAGGTGACCACAGTGGACCCATACACAGTTTGCTGTCCAAGAATCCAGCACAGGAGAATCTCTTCCAACTTTTGAAGGACAGAAGTATTCACTCTGATCAACGAGAACTCAGCTGCTCATAGGATAGTAATAGCTGGAATATTGACATATTTTGATATGATTGGACAGGCCTGAACTGATTCCACAACCTGCAGACTTGCTGTCAATGACTCTACAACCCACGTTCTCAGTGTTATCTTTTTGCACCGTTTGTCTTGTTTTGCACATAAATTGATTGTCAATCTTTATGTATAAATTTTCATCAATTTTATTAAATTTCTTTATTATCCTGTGAACACATGGAAGAAAAAGAACCTCCTGGTACTATACAGTAATACACAGGTACTGTGATAATAAATTTACTTTGACTTTGAATTCTGAGGCCCAGCAAGTTCAGAGAGTGTTAGATTATATCAAGTATAAGTATAAAGGACCAGCAATTCAGATGGTAATTATAATTAATATTATAATTATTAATTATAATTACCATCTGAATTATAAACATAATAATTAAGTTTGTAATTACAAATAATTATTATAAATAATAAGATTACTGAACAACTGAATCTAACATACTACTCTCCCTGATCTAAAAGACTGCAGGAACAGAATACAAGGGCCAAGTAAGCCAATTCACATTTCTGTGATCCTATATTGTCCTATAAAAGAAAATAGGTTGAAATATTTGCCTTTTGGGGGAATCTATGCAGGGGATTACATTCTACAGATTACTCTCATCGAATAAGGTAGACAACTTTCATGGCTGAGATGCCACAATTAAAAATATTGAGTTAGTAAATCCTTTTCAAATCAAATCAGGTTAAGGTCTCATTGGGAATGATTCTAAATAAACTCCTTACAGACAGTGGCAGGAAATGAACTAGTGAAGGGAAATGCATCCATTTATTGCTTAGTATAACTACACATTATTTTTTACTTGGAGGGTGATGCTGCTGTGTATAGGCTAGCCAAAATGTTTTCCTGCTAGTACATGGGTTTTGCATCAATGTCTTTCAGTTTGAATCATATCAAAATGGGATGACACCCAACAATAAGCATAGTTGGCAGAAACAAGCCAGCAAATTTTTTTGGTGGGTTTTCTGACAAGTAGGAGAGAAGTGAGTGAAGAGATGCCTATCAAATATAACAGCACTGGGTGAAACCACCAGGGGGCAGTAAATTGAACATTCTGTGCAGACAGCCTCAGCCAGTTACCAAAAGGCAAACTTGGAAGCCCAAGTGAAAAAGATGAAAAGATCTAAAGATTTGGTTCATTTGTCCCATCTACATCAAAGCATCAAAATATACAGTGAAAAGCATCCTTTACATCAAAGACCAACCAAGTCCAAGGACAGCCTGTGAGTGCTGCAATGTTTCTTGCCCACAACTTACTAATATTGTATGCCTTTGGAATGTGGGAGGAGATTGGATCACCCAAATGAAGCCCACGCATTCATGGAGAGAATGTACAGACTTCTTACAGGCAGCAGCAGAAATTAAACTCCAATGCTGGTACTGTAAAGCATTCAGCAAACCCTACACTAACATGCCAGCCTATGCACCCCCCTCCAACTCCTTCATCTGCTGGGATTCATGAAGCTCTGTAAACATTGCATTTGTACAGTAAAATATACAGTTTCAGGGAAAATAAAGCCTTTTGAAAGATTTAACAAGCCAATTGATCTGAGGGAGATTTGAGCATTTATTTTCCAATGCACTACTATTAATAGTGTTTTACCATCTCTCTGTCTTTGCAGGTAAAATGCACCTCATGCTAGCAACTAATAGAAAGGAAAATACTTTCATGATAACCACAGCTAGCAAATACATTATGAACACATCACATATTTATATTGAAAGTTTAACAAGCTTTATTTTTAGACATTCTGGTAGGTGCCTGGAACAGGTGATAGAAGCAGATACAATAGAGGCATGTAAGAGGCCATCATTAGACAGACATGAATATACCAGGAATGGAAAGATACAGATGTCACACAGGCAGAAAAGGTTTAACTTAATTCAGCATCATGTTTAGCCAGACATTGCAGGGAAAAGGGCCTGTTCCTGTGTTGTAGTATATTCTATATGTGGCTCAAATGGCACTAATGTCATTCTTCAGTCAGGATCAAGGAAAATTTACTGGCGCTCCAGTTTCGAAGGAAACTCATCAGACCAATATGGTAACTGTGGACTCTTACAAGATAGGGCAAAAGGTGATTTGATCATCATGATCTATCATGGCAGGCAGATAGATAGTTTGTGAAGTTCTGCAGGACTTCTGTTTGCTCCTAATGCACATTCTTGAGGTTCTCAATAACATTTCAACTATTCACTCTTTACTTTGAATCGTCATATGATAGAGATTCCCGGAAGTGATGCACTTGTTCAACACATGAGATTCAGCAAATGTTGGAAAACTGGGGCAATGCGCGCAAGATGCTGAAGAAACACAGCAAGTCAAGCTGGGGGATAAACAATCAACATGTCAGGCCATTACCCTTGATCAGAAGCCAGAATAAGAAGGTGGAGAGGAGAAGGAGTACAAGTTAGAAGTTGATAGGTAATTTTTCTCCTTTTCTTTTCCTCATACAGGTTCCCCTCTCACCCCTTCTCTTCTCACCTGCCCATCACCTCCCTCTGGTTTCTCTCCTTCTTCACTTTCTTGTATGGTCCTCTGTTGTCTCCTATCATATTCCTCCTTCTTCATTCCTTTATCTCTTCCAACTATCCCCTTCCAGCTTCTTACTTCATCTTCCCTCCCCCACCCACCCCTTCACCTGGGAATCAGGCCAAAGCTAAAATAGAATGGCGCAAACAAGGCTAAGTCTGCAGAGAGATCGCCTCAGCTTTAATATTTAGTTGGCAGTTCCAACATCTGAAAAAATTTGCTATTGGGTCAGCGTTAACCTTGTATCAGTTACACAACATGCAAAGACAAATAGAAAGCTTAAGACTTAGTAATCGAGCTGGCTGTACAAGATATCAATACTGTATAGCACATATTGAACATATAATCTTGGTTGTGTGTACATTCAGTGTGAAAACAGAATTTATTCTGCAAATGGGCAACGTCTGAAAGCTGGATATAATGAAGTGAAGTATCAGTCAGAAAGCAGATTTAAAATTTTATATTCGGCTATGAATTGGGAATATGTTTCTAAAAATATACTGAGAAACATTGCAGGATACAGTGTAAGTACAAAGTTTGATTTGATGAAAAGTGCATCATGCGAGTTACATATCTCATAATTATCTTGAAATATGCCTGCTGAGATGATATATGATAGTGGAACGAGCATAGGACAAGAGAAATTGTATGCTTAAGTTTTTAGAGTATAATAGAAAATCTTTGACCATAAAGACAAAAATTGGAGACCAATATATTAAATTCTGATGATGAAGGGAGTTGAAAAGGTATATAGTTCTGAATTTTAACGTCAGTCAGTAGATGAAGAAAGTCTGAATTCTAAATCAATTTTAAAGATGTCTTGATGCAGATAAAACTATTCCTCCTGTTTCACCTTTTAGTGACAAAGTAATTTCTACATTTTACTAAAGCAGTCTCTTGAACACCTTTGTTTATTCTAAGAAGTTCTGAAGTGCTGTAGTTAACCTGTGCTGGATGGAAATGACATAGCATTTTGACCATTGCATTTAGGATGTCTGATAATGACATTCTTTCTAAAGTGTGTCACAAGTAAAAAAACAAAAATCATTTGATTTAATTGTCCTGCCATTAACATTCAACTTGACTCCACATTTTGATTTCATAATGTTACTTGTGCAATCCCCATTTCTGGATTTTGCTACTTAAGCAATATCTAATTTTAAAATTGCAAGCTCTTACTTAAAAGAGGAAATCGATTTTATTGTTTGAATTAAGTTATCAAATGAATATTCAATATTTAAATGGGCCTTCCATTAATAAGGGCATACTCAGAAGCCTGGGTGACAACATCGGCAGAAGATGATACATTGCTGATAGCAACTTTTGCTCTTCCTGGTCCTCCATCACCTCCATGGATTCATCTGAATGTTTGTCCCTCAGTACTGGATGACACTGTCCAGAGTGCAGAACACTACTACCACTTCGGATATTGTAGACAAGTTTGGAACCATTCTGTGGAACTATTCGTCTTTGTATGTCTGCCAAGGCATACCAGTATCTGGTAGACATATGCCTATCAGTATCCTGGAGTCAGGCTTCATTGGTCATATTTCTCAGAAGTTTCATTAGCTAGCTCTGTTTTTCTACCACGATCTCTGCCATTGTCTGTAAGGAGTTTTATAAGTTCTCCCCATGTGTGGCTACATATGACAAATAAAGTTAATCTTTAATCTTTAAACTAAGTATCTTAAAGACTCCAAGCAATTAGGGAGTTTTGGCTGCTGGTGGAAAAGTCATCATTAGTGAACCTTTTGCACAACTTCTTATGCACAGTTTTCCTGGGATCACGGGAATGATAGGGTTAATGTATGAGGAGTGTTTGATAACTCTGGGCCTGTGCTCACTAGAGTTTAGAAGGATGAGAGGGATCTCATTGAAGAGTTGTCATGGAGAGGATGATTCCTATAAGGAGGATAATTAGCACCAAAGGACACACCTCAGAATACAAACTCAATTCTTTAGAATTGAGATGAGGAAGAACTTATTTAGATTCATGTGGTGAATCCATAGAATTCATAGCTGCAGATATCTGTGGAGGTCAAATCAATGGGTAAGTTTAAGGCAGAGGTTGATAGGTTTTTGATTAGGAAGAGTATCAAAGCTTGGATGGTGTTGAAAGTGATATTAAATCAGCCATGATGGAATGGTGGAGAAATTCAATGGTCCAAATGGCCTAAGTCTGCTCCTATGTCTTATTTTTATGTGGGATAATGCTGTTCAACATTCAACAGCATAATCCCCCTCCAGGTTTAACAGGACGTTCAGAGACCTTGGCCAGCAACCTGCCTTGTGCAGTTGGATCCTAGACTTCCCACTGGATCACTAACAGGTGGTAAGGATGGGCTCCCTCACCTCTCCCCCTCAACACAGCTGCCCTCCAGGGTTGTGTCCTGAGACCCCTCTTCTACTCCCTTTATACTCACGACTGTGCTGCCACACACAGCTCCAATCTGCTGATTCATTTTGCAAATGACACAACATTGATCAGCCTTATTTCTAGCAGTGAGAAGATAGCCTACAAAGGAGAGGTTCACACACTGACACAGTGGTGCCAGGATAACAATCTCTCCATCAATGTCCAAAAAGCAAAAAAAGCTGATCATGGATTACAGGAAGAATGAAGACAGGCTCACCTTAATCAACATTAATGGGACTGCAGGTGTGAGGGTGAGTAGTTTCAAGTTCCTCGGTATACACATCACTGATGATCTCAGCTGGACTGTACACACCAACTGTGTGGCAAAAAAAAAGCATTACAGTGTCTCTTCCACCACAGGCAACTGAAGAAGTTCAGCATGAGCCCCCAGATTCTCAAGACCTTCTACAGCGGTACCATTGAGAGCATCCTGACTAGCTGTATCACTGTCTGGTACAGGAACTGCACCAACATTGATCACTGGGCACTGTAGAGAGTGGGTATGGAAACCCAGCGCATCTGTGGATGTGAAATTCCCTCTATTGAGGACATTTACAGCAGCAGGTGTGTAAAGAAGTTCTGGAAGATCATCGGAGACACCAGTCACCCCAACCATAGACTGTTTCAGCTGCTTTGTCTGGTAAACGATAAAGCCAGGACCAACAGGATACAGGACAGCTTCTTCCTACAAGCTGTTAGACAAATTCACATGTCTGTACATTGCAACGGAGTCATAATGCAAAGACTTTTACTCCATCAAGCAGTGGGATGGATGTAAGATTTAAATACATTTAATTCACTTAGCCCTAACTGTACTTCAGGAGGCAGAGGTTATGTCAGATGGTAAAAGACAGCTATCGCCTTCCAGAGGGAATCTTGTTCCTGACTGAATCGTTTGGTTGCACATTAATAGTGGGTCTCAAAATCAGTGACACCCTCAAGGTCTTTTATCTCCAATTCCCTGAAATGCATGGCCAACAGGCCACAAGTGAATAGCAGTTGTCAAGACTAGTCACTGAGAAAACCAGTTCAAGATACAAAACCGAGCATCCAATCACTCTGTAATTGGAGCTGGCAATGCTGCTGGACCTGTCGTGGCTCATCAATCATCAGTCTTATATAGCTTTGGACTGCTGACAAGGAGATACTGTACTCTGCTGAAGTTGGACCCAGGCACTAATGTTGATTACTTATGCTTCCAAGTCTGTTTTTATTCTATGAATTCTTCAGAGTCACAGTCAGAACCTGAAAGGAATCAGAGGTTAAAAAGATGAAGGGTGTTGGTACACACAAACACAAGCGGATCTGCAGGTGCTGGAATCCTGAGCAATGCATACAAAGTGTTGGAGGAATTCAGCTGATCAGGCAGTATCTATGGAGGGAAATGAACAGCTGATGTTTCAGTTTGAGACCCTTCACCAGGTCAAGGCAGTTAACAACCAGCGATAGCTTATGGCCACCTGGTCCTGGTCTTTTTGAGGAAGCTGCAGATTTTTGACCATTACACTTAACAACATGAAGCTTCTGAGTAGTATTTGGATATTTCAAGGAATATACGCCTATTGCCATACATCCTGGGTAATTCCCCTGTCCCATCGTATCTGCTCTCTTCCAGTATCCTTTTGTATTCTTCTTACCTACCTCAACTCATGCACTCCTCCAGATTAAAATTCCCTTCAAAGGATAAGTTTACATCTCTGAATGCTGACACTTCAGCAAGTTCTGTGGTTGTAAGAAAGATTTCTAACTCACAACACACACATATTTCAATGTGCAATTCTTCAGTTGCTGGAATCATTGTTAAAAAGGAAAGAAAAACAGATCAAGAATTTAATATTTTTAAAACTCATTGTTCACACTTCAGACTCTCCTGTCCCCATTGTCATATATTCATTCAGAAATTTGTGCTCTATCATCTTAAGCACAACTACATTGAGGTGCAAAGTTCTTCCTCGTAGTACAATAAAATAGTGCAATATTCAAAGGGTTATAGTAATTGTCTAGTGGCATTTGATTTCTGCAAAAGCACAACAGCTAATATTACCATATGTTCTCAAGAAACAAAAGCAGGCCATTCAGTTCAGTGAAGCCAACTCTATTCTATAATCTCAATCCCCCATTTAATTGCCTGTAACCCCACATATCCATCAAACTGACCTGATTTTCCTACTGCCTCTCTACGCCACAGGGTAATTTGCAATGGCCAGGTAAGCAATAAATTAACATGACATTGGGATGTGAGAGGAAAGCACAGGACTAGTAGGAACCTATTTGATCCCAGGGAGAACATGTAAACTGCACCCAGACAGCATTGGAGGTCACGCTCAGAACTGTGTCACTGAAGTCATGATCAGCACTGTCTTTTGTGCTACGTTACATCCTCTGTGTAGGAGAAGAATATCTATATTCTAATCTTACTCCATTACATAACTGGATAATTCATTTAATGTGCATGACAGCACATGTTTCATCTTTTTGTCCTCTTTCCAATATAATTCACATCAGGTTTACAGAATTAATCTATGAAAAGAATTTACGAACTGGGAGAGTTTACAGTCTTCCGTAATATAGAAAAGAGGTTGATTCAACAGATAGCATTTCCTTGCCTCACCTGCTGCAATTTCTCTTTTGTCTTTTCCTACCATAATGAAATCTGGCTAAATGAGTTGCTTGAGAAGTGAGAGAGAGATAATTTGTTCAGAGGAAGAGAAAACAGTGTTAGCTCAATATTTACAGACCAAAGAAAATCTGTCACTCAAGGTAATGGAAAAATTGTACTGAGCCAGGAATTTTTAATCACTTTAAAAATCACTTCCCTAAACTAATCCTAAATTGATGGAAGAAGTCTTAAATAAATGCATTCTCAAAATGACATAGCATCTTTGTTTTTATGTATTTTTGCTGCTGTCACTAGAATTGGAAAAAATTCCAGTTTGACATGACAATACTATTATTAGCGTTAACCTTGAAAGTACATTTGAAAAATCATTGTCACAATTTTTACTTTCATGTTTCTATTATTGTATAGAGCTCTTGCTCAAGATATGCAGTTATTGGATATTCAAGAATATCAGATAATTGGAGGGGGGGGGGGGGTGCTGTTTCCTGTTAGAATATGAGCTGGCCATTTTTGCTGTAGTTTATCCATCTGTAACATTAACTTTCAGTTTTTCTCTCTCCATAGGCAGTGTCTGAGCTCTTGGGTATTTTCAGATTTCTCCTTCTGGTTCTTGGCTTCAGCAACAACTCTGACATTCATTTCACAACTTCAACATGGACCTTCATTCCCTCTATCCCTCCCTACTTCTCTCTCTGCCATTTGATAATCCAGCAACATTTGGGTCACCTGGCCAACACTAGCTTCAGCCTGTCAAGAACATACTTTTTTCTATAGCTCCTCTGCAAATTAAAACTCACTTATTTCCTCTCGTTTCCCATTTGCATGAAGGGTCTTCAACCTAACCTATTAATTCTGTTTCTCTTTCCATTGATACGACTTGAAATGGTTCCAACATTTTCATATTTTTCATTCAGAGGACTGTAAGTGCATTTAAATGTTTTTATAAGGCATCATTGAATGATGGCTAGATTAATGGGACGTACATAATTCTGCCATGTAATTGGTATATGGTCCAGTAGAGTTGTCATACCTAAGGCAACATCCTTAAATTTTGCCAGCTTCCTCTTCATCTGTTAGTAAATTTATTTAGTTTGAAAATGTCACTAATACTGCCCACCACCTCCCCATCTGTCAAAACAAGATTAATGTATCAAATGTCCCTCATCACCAGCTATAGATGGAGGGATTCAGTTCCAGCCATCTCCCGAAGTTGACTCCAAGATCTCATTTACTATCAACCTCCTGCCTTTCAGTAACCAGAAGCCAAAATCCACTGAGCAGATATAACAAATCAGCCCCTAAGGGACTGCGTTGGGGATCTGGAGTTGCAGCTCGATGACCTTTGTCTGTTCAGGAAGAGCGAGGAGGTGATAGAAAAGAGTTATAGTGCATAACAGTCAGGGGAGAAAAGGGAAGAGTCAGGTACTAGAGAATACCCCTGTGGCTCTACCCCTTGACAATTAGTACTCCTGTTTGGGTACTGTTGGGGGGGGGGGGACTGACTACCTGGGGGAAGCAACAGTGGCCGTGCCTCTGGCATAGAGACCAGCCCTGTGGCTCAGAAGGGAAGAAGAAGGCAGTGGTGATAGGGGACTCTATAGTTCGGGGGTCGGACAGGTGATTCTGTGGACACAGAGAGGAAACTCGGATGGTAGTTTGCCTCCCAGGTGCCAGGGTCTGGGATGTTTCAGATCATGTCAAAGATACCCTGCCATGGGAGGGAGAACAGCCAGAGGTCATGGTACATATTGGTACCAATGACATAGGTAGGAAAAGGGAAGAGGTCCTGAAAAAAGACTACAGGGAGTTAGGAAGGAAGTTGAGAAGCAGGACTGCAAAGGTAGTAATCTTGGGATTACTGCCTGTGCCACATGACAGTGAGTATAGGATTAGAATGAGGTGGAGAATACATGGCTGAGGGATTGGAGCAGGGGACAGGGATTCAAATTTCTGGATCTTTGGGACCTCTTCTGGGGCAGGAGTGACCTGCACAAAAGGACGAGTTGCACTTGAATCCCGGGGGACCAATATCATGGCGGGGAGGTTTGCTAAGGCTACTGGGGAGAGTTTAAACTAGAATTGTTGGGAGGTGGGAACTGAACTGAGGACACTGGGGAAGAGGTGGTTGGCTCACAAATAGAGAAAGCTTGGAGACAGTGTGTGAGGGAGGATAGGCAGGTGGTAGAGAAGGGATGAGCTCAGACAGACGGTTCGAGATGTGTCTATTTTAATGCAAGGAGTAAACACAAAGTGCACTGCAGATGCTGTGATCAAATCAAGACGTACAAAAATGCTGGACGAACTCAACAGGTCGGGCAGCATTTGTTGAAAGAAGCAGTCAACGTTTCGAGTCGAGACCCTTCATCAGGTCTAAAGAAGGAGGGGGTAGGGGCCCTATAAAGAAGGTGGAGAGAGGGTGGAAAACCAATCAGAGGAAAGATCAAGGGGTGGGGGAGGGGAAGCAGGGAGGGAATAGGCAGGAGAGGTGAAGAAGGAATCTAAGGGGAAAGCACTATGAGTGGTATAAGAAGGCAGAGTCATGAGAGGTGATAGGCAGCTAGAAGAGGAGACGGAGTAGAGCTGGGTTGGGGAAAGGAGAGGGAGGGAATTACCAGAAGTTGGTGAATTCAATGTTCATATCAAGGGGCTGGAGACTACCCAGACGGTATATGAGATGTTGTTCTCCAACCGAAGTTTAGCCTCATCATGGCAGTAGAGGAGGCCATGTATGGACATATCCAAATGGGAATGAGAGGGAGAGTTGAAGCGAGTGGCAACCAGGAGATCCAGTCAGTTGTGGCAGACGGAGCATAGGTGCTCGACGAAGCGGTCCCCCAATCTGCATCGGGTCTCACCAATGTAGAACAGGCCACACTGGGAGCACGGGATGCAATATATGACCCCAACAGACTCACAAGTGAAGTGTTGCCTCATCTGGAAGGACTGTTTGGGGCCCTGAATGGTGGTAAGAGAGGAGGTGTAGGGACAGGTGTAGCACTTACGCTTGCAGGGATAAGTGCAAGTTGGAGATCTGTGGGGAGGGACATGTGGACCAGGGGGTCGTGGAGGGAATGATCCTTGTGAAAAGCAGAGAGGGAAAGATGTGCTTAGTGGTGTGGTCCTGTTGAAGGTGACGGAAGTTACGGAGGATAATATGTTCACCAGTTCCCCAACACCACCACACTACTCAGGTTGTTCCCTCCGTGACTGCCTGGTCCACACGTCCCTCCCCCCAGATCTCCCATCTGGCACTTATCCCTGCAAGCGTAAGTGCTACCCCTGTCCCTACACCTCCTCTCTTACCGCCATTCAGGGCCCCAAACAGTCCTTGCCGGTGA
Source organism: Hypanus sabinus (assembly GCF_030144855.1). Taxonomy (NCBI): domain Eukaryota; kingdom Metazoa; phylum Chordata; class Chondrichthyes; order Myliobatiformes; family Dasyatidae; genus Hypanus; species Hypanus sabinus. Next base: position 80,941,093 of record NC_082707.1, on the reverse strand, counting down.
GGCAACACTTCACTTCTGAGTTTGTTGGGGTCATCTATTGCATCCGGTTCTCCTGGTGCGGCCTCCTCTACATCGGCGAGAACCGACACAGATTGGGGGACCTCTTCATTGAGCACCTACGCTCCATCCGCCACAACAGATTGGATCTCCCAGTTGCCACTCACTTCAACTCTCCCTCTCAATCACATTTGGACATGTCCATACATGGCCTCCTCTATTGCCATGATGAGGCCAAACTTCGGTTGGAGAACAACATGTCATATACCATCTGGGTCGTCTTGAGCCCCTTGGTATGAACATCGAATTCTCCAACTTCCGGTAAATCCCTCCGTCTCCCTTCTCCATCCCACCTCTACTCTGTCTCCTCTTCTAGCTGCCTATCACCTCTCATGACTCTGTCTCCTTCTACTACCCATAGTGCTTTCTCCTTAGATTCCTTCTTCACCTCTCCTGCCTATCCCCTCCCTGCTTCCCCTCCCTCACCCCTTGATCTTTCCTCTGATTGGTTTTCCACCCTCTCCCCACCTTCGTTATAGGGCCCCTGCCCCTTCCTTCTTTAGACCTGATGAAGAGTCTCAACCTGAAAAGTTGACTGCTTCTTTCAACGGATGCTGCCCGACCTGCTGAGTTTGTCCAGCTTTTTTGTATGTCTTAATGCAAGGAGTATTGTGAACAAAGCAGATGAGCTTAGAGCATGGATCAGTACTTGGAGATAAGCTGCTGTGGCCATTACAGATACTTGGATGGCTCAGGGACAGGAATGGTTACTTCAAGTGCTGGGTTTCAGATGTTTCAGAAAGGACAGTGAGGGAGGCAAAACAGATGGGGGTGTGGCACTGTTGATCAGAGATAGTTTCATGGTTGCAGAAAAGGTGCACATCATGGAGGGATTGTCTATGGAGTCTCTGTTGGTGGAGGTTAGGAACAGGAAGGGGTCAATAACTTTACTGAGTGTTCTTTATAGGCTGCCCAATAGTAACAGGAATATCGAGGAGCAGATAGGGAAACAGATCCTGGAAAGGTGTAATAATTACAGATTTGTCAAGATGGGAGATTTTAACTTCACAAACATTGATTGGCATCTCCCTAAATCAAGGGGTTGAGATTGTTAGGGGTGTTCAGGAAGGTTTCTGGATACAATGTGCAGATAAGCCTACAAGAGGAGACTTGGTAATGGGAAATGAACCTGATCAGGTGTCAGATCTCTCAGTGGGAGAGCATTTCGGAGATAGTGATAATAATTCTATCTCCTTTACAATAGCATTGGAGAAAGATAGGAACAGACAAGTTAGAAAAGGCGTTTAATTAGAGTAAAGGGAATTACGAGGCTATCATGCAAGTAATTGGAAGCTTAAATTGGGAACAGATGTTCTCAGGGAAAAGTATGGAATAAATGTGGCAAATGTTCAGGGAATATTTGTGTGGAGTTCTGCATAGGTATGTTCCAATGAGACAGTGAGGTTATGGTAGGGTACAGGAACTGTGGTTTACAAAATCTGTAATAAATCTAGTCAAAAAGAAAAGAAAAGCTTACAAAAGATTTAGAGAGCTAGGTAATGTTAGAGATCTAGAAGATTATAAGGCTAACAGGAAGGAGCTTAAAAAGGAAATTAGGAGAGACAGAAGGTGCCATGAGAAGGCCTTGGCAGGCAGGATTAAGGAAAACCCCAAGGCATTCTACAAGTTTGTGAAGAGCAAGAGGATAAGATGTGAAAGAATAAGACCTATCAAGTGTGACCATGGAACATTGTGTATGGAACTGGAGGAAACAGCAGAGGTACTTAATGAATACTTCAGTATTCACAATGGAAAAGAATCTTGGGTGATTGTAGTACAGACTTGCAGTGGACTGAAAAGCTTGAGCATATAGATATTAAGAAAAAGGATGTGCTGGAGCTTTTGGAAAGCATCAAGTTGGATAAGTCACCAGGACCAGATGAGATACACCCCAGGCTACTGTGGGAGGTGAGGGAGGAGATTACTGAGCATCTGGTGATGATTTATGAATCATCAATGGGGTCAGGAGAAGTTCCAGAGGATTGGAGGGTTGCGGATGTTGTTCCTTTATTCAAAAAAGGGAGTAGAGATAGCCCAGGAAATTTTAAACCAGTGAGTCTTACTTCAGTGGTTGGTAAATTGATGGAGAAAATCCTGCAAGGCAGGATTTACGAACATTTGGAGAGGAATAATATGATTAGGAATAGTCAGCACAGCTCTGTCAAGGGCAGGTCATGCCTTATGAGCCTGACTGAATTTTTTGAGGATGTGACTAAACACATTGATGAAGGAAGAGCAGTAGATGCAGTGCATATGGATTTCAGCAAGGCATTTGATAAGGTACCCCATGCTAGGCTTATTAAGAAAGTAAGGAGGCATGGGATCCAAGGGGACATTGCTTTGTGGATCCAGAACTGGCTTACCCACAGAAGGTAAAGAGTGGTTGTAGATGGGTCATATTCTGCATGAAGGTCAGTGACCAGTGGTGTGCCTCAGGGATCTGTTCTGTGACCCTTACTCTTTGTGATTTTTATAAATGACCTGGATGAGGAAATGGAGGGATGAGTTAGTATGTTTGCTGATGACACTAAGGTTGGAGGTGTTGTGAATAGTGTGGAGGACTGTCAGAGGTTACAGTGGGACATTGATAGGATGCAAAACTGGGCTGAGAAGTGGCAGGTGGAGTTCAACCGAGGTAAGTGTTAAGTGGTTCATTTTGGTAGGTCAAACAAATATGATGGCAGAATATAGTATTAATGATAAGACTCTTGGCAGTGTGGAGGATCAGAGGGACCTTGGGATCTGAGTCCATAGGACGCTCAAAGCAGCTGCACAGGTTGACTCTGTCGTTAAGAAGGCATTTGGTGTAGTGATCTTCATCAATCATGGAATTGAATTTAGGAGCCGAGAGGTAATGTTGCAGCTATATAGGACCCTGGTCAGACTCCACTTGCAGTACTGTGCTCAGTTCTAATTGCCTTACTACAGGAAGGATGTGGAAACTATAGAAAGGGTGCAGAGGAGATTTACAAGGATGGTGCCTGGATTGGGGGAGCATGTCTTTTGAATACAGGTTGAGTGAACTTGGCCTTTTCTCCTTGGAGCAACAGACAATGAGAGATGACCTGATAGAGGTGTACAAGATGATGAGAGACATTGATAGTGTGGATAGTCAGAGGCTTTTTCCCCAGGGCTGAAATGGTTGCCACAAAAAGACACAGGATTAAGGTGCTGGGGAGTAGGTACAGAGGAGATGTCAGGGTTAAACTTTTTACTCAGAAAGTGGTGAGTGCATGGAATGGACTGCCAGCTACGGTGGTGGAGGCAGATATGATAGGGTTTTTTAAGAGACTTTTGGAAAGGGGGACGGAACTTAGATAAGTAGATGGCTATGTGTAAGCCTAGTCATTTCTAAGGTAGTGACATGTTCGGCACAACTTTGAGGGCTGAAGGGCCTGTATTGTGCTGTAGGTTTTCTATGTTCCTATGTTTCTAATATTACTTTATTGCATGTGTTACCAAATGCTGTTTGCTTTGGCTATCTGCCCTTGTCCTCTTGTAGGCTTACTGTCAGCATTCACAGAGCTTTGATGGTTGCGTTCTTTGACGAATGAATACAGCTCACATCTTGGATCAACAACAGGCCCATGGCTGCTCCTACGGCTCTGAACATTATCCAAAAGAAAGCATTAATATAGTCATGAAGCTGCTAAGTGACAAAGGGCCATTTGAATAATTTATTTAAACTCAAATGCACAAACATCTCTCAGCTCAAGATGATGAATTAGATTTTTTATCTCATTAAACAAAATGATCATCCTCCTGCGTTTTATTAACATATCATGCGGGCATTGAGAAAAAAGAAATGTTTCCTAATGACTTTAATGATAGGAAAAATATTACATCAAAACATTAACAGTGCACCTGTTATAAATAAATGCAATGGTGAATTTTAGCACAGAGGATGCTGAAATTGGTTGTGTTCCAGTCAGATACACAAATTTTAATGGTCTGAGCCTGCATCCCAACTTTCTTCTTTCAGTATTGCCGAGGCTGGTTGAATACTGTTCCCACAGACAGGCAGGAACTAAAATGTCTCAATGAGTCTGCAGTCCTGAATTTAAACTGACTTGCAAGGTTTGCTGTGATAGGCCGAGAGAGAAGTTAATTATTCAGCCTACCAATTCTATACTGACCACTCATAAAGAAATCATATGACTCCCATTCCCTGTTTCTCTCAATAAATTCAGCAAATTGTACCTCCTGTTCCTATAAAGTGGCTACTCGGTATATATTCATGATCTTCTGCTGCTGTAGCTAGGATAATACAAAGTACACTGCAGATGCTGTGGTCAAATCAAGACGTACAAAAAAGCTGGATTAACTCAGCAGGTCGGGCAGCATCTGGTGAAAGAAGCAGTCAACGTTTTGGGTCGAGACCCTTCATCAGGACTAAAGAAGGAGGGGGCAGGGGCCTTATAAAGAAGGTGAGGGGAGGGTGGAAAACAAATCAGAGGAAAGATCAAGGGGTGGAGGAGGGGAAGCAGTGAGGGAATAGGTAGGAGAGGTGAAGAAGGAATCTAAGGGGAAAGCACTATGGGTAGTAGAAAAAGGCAGAGTCATGAGAGGTCATTGGCAGCTAGAAGAGGAGACAGAGTGAAGGTGGGATGGGGGAAGGGAGAGGGAGGGAATTATCGGAAGTTAGAGAATTTGTTGTTCATGCCAAGGGGCTGGAGACTACCCAGACGGTACATGAGATGTTGCTCCTCCAACCGAAGTTTGGCCTCATCATGGCAGTAGAGGAGGCCATGTATAGACATATCCAAATGGGAGTGAGAGGGAGGGTTGAAGTGAGCGGCAACCAGGAGATCCTGTCTGTTGTGGCAGACGGAGCATGGGTGCTTGACAAAGCGGTCCCCCTATCTGCGTCGGGTCTCGCCGATGTAGAGGAGTCCGCACCGGGAGAACCGGATGCAATATATTACCCCAACAGACACACAAGTGAAGTGTTGCCTCACCTGGAAGGACTGTTTGGGGCCCTGAATAGTGGTAAGAGATGAGGCATAGGGGCAGGTGTAGCACTTACTCTTGCAGGGATAAGTGCCAGGTGGGAGATCTGTGGGGAGGGACGTATGGACCAGGCAGTTGTGGAGGGAATGATCCCTTTGAAAAGCAGAGAGAGAAAGATGTGCTTAGTGGTGTGGTCCTGTTGAAGGTAGCGGAAGTTGCGGAGGATAATGTGCTGGATCCGAGGCTGGTGGGTGATAGGTGAGGACAAGGGGGGGACAGTCCCTGTTGTGGTGATGGGAGGGTGGGGTGAGGGAAGTGAGGGAAATGGAGGAGATGCGAGTGAGGGCATCACTGATGACGGCAGAATGGAAACCACGATTCTTAAAGAAAGAGGATATTTGGGATGTCCTGGAACGGAAAGCCTCATCCTTGGAGCAGATGCAGCAGAGATGGAGGAATTGGGAATAGGGAATTGAATTTTTGCATTTTACAGGGTGGGAAGAGGTATAATCAAGGTAGTTATGGGAGTCAGTGGGTTTATAGAAGATATCAGTGGACAGAGATGGAGACCGAGAGATCGAGAAAGTGTCCGAGATGGACCAAATGAATTTGAGGGCTGGGTGAAAGTTAGAGGCAAAGTCAATGAAATTGACAAGCTCAGCATGGGTGCAGGGTGCAGCACCAATGCAGTCATCAATGTAGCGGAGGAAAAGTTGGGGAGCAGTACCAGTATAGATTTGGAGCAGAGACTGTTCCACATAACCCACGAAGAGACAGGCATAGCTAGGACCTATGAGAGTGCCCATAGCTACACCCTTGGTCTGAAGAAAGTGGGAAGAGCCGAAAGAGAAGTTATTGTGAGTACCAGTTCCGCCAACTTGAGGAGTGTGGTGGTGTTGGGGAACTGGTGAGGTCTATTGTCCAGAAAGTAGCAGAGGGCTTTGAGGCCTTCTGGATGGGGAATTGAAGTCTATAAGGATTGGACATCCATTGTGAAAATGAAGCGGTCTGGACCGGGGAACTGGAATTTATTGAAGAGGTGGAGGGCATGGGATGTATCCCGGACGTAGGTAGGGAGGGACTGAACTATGGGTGACAAAATGGAGTCGAGGTAGGCAGATACAAGTTCGGTGGGACAGGAGCAGGCCGAAACTATAGGCCTACCAGGACAGTCAGGCTTATGGATCTTGGGGAGAAGGTAAAAGCGAGCAGTGCGGGGTGTGGGAATTATGAGTTTTTTGGTTGAGGATGGAAGATCTCCAGAGTTGATAAGAGTAGTGATGGTACAGGAGACAATGGTTTGATATTTTTTGTTTGGGTCCTGCTCCAGGGGTAAGTAAGAGGAGGTGTCAGAGAGCTGCCTTTGGCCTCAGTGAGGTAGAGGTCTGTCCGCCAGACCACTACGGCGCCACCTTGGTCTGCGGGTTTGATGATGAGGTTAGGATTAGTGCGGAGAGAGTGGAGGGCAGTGCGTTCAGAGGAAGTGAGGTTAGAACAGGAGGAGGAGAAGAAGAGTAGCTAAGATAAGTTGTGCATTCAGAGATGCTCTTCTGTACACTACAGTAGTGACACATGATTTTGAGTTACTGTCACCTTCCTCTCAACTTAAAACAGTCTGTCCATTCTGCTCTGATTTCTCTCATTAACAAGGTGTTTTCACCTACAGAACTGCTGCTCACTGGATCTTTTCTTTGTTTTTCACACCATTTTCTGTAAACTCTAGAGCAAGGGTTCCCAACATGGGTTCTCAGACCCCTTGCTTAATGGTATTTATCAATGGCATAAAAAAGGTCGGGAACCCCTGCTCTAGAGACTGTTGTAGGAGATCAGCAGTTTCTGAGATGCTTTGAAACATCTCATCTGGCAAAAAAAATCATGCTATGGTCAAAGTCACTTGGATCACACTGCTTCCTCATTCTGATAATTTGGTCTTAACAGGCATTGTAGCTCTTGACTGTGTCTGCATGCTTTTTTGCATTATTGAGCAGTTGTACCTAATAAAGTGGCATCTGAGTGTATTCCCTCCCAAACACTACTTCATCCTCTTTTTGAGGTAGTTGGGAATAGGGGGTGTGTTGAGGTGGTGTTGCACCCTGAACTGGGTAAGGATTAGCCAGTGTATGCTTGTGTTTCTGCTGCAGGTTTCTGGTGAGGCTGAGCAAGCTGCTGAACTGCTGCCTTTGGTGAGGTAGCTGGGGAGAAATGGATGGTTGTGAAGGGAGAATTAAAGGGAATGAGGAGATAGTGAGGGGGATGAATGAAAACTGAGACAAAGGGAGTAAAAGAATAAGGAATGATAGTGGAGAGAGCACTGAAAGTGAGTCAGGTGAACAAGTTCAGAGAGGAGGTATTGTCATAATAAGGTTTAATGAGAAGGCTCAAGGAAACATGAAGAAAATTAACTTGTTTGTGCTAACAACAACACTGGCAAATAAGATAGGGGAAATAGTATTTGCAAAAGTCCTTAACGATGGCAACCTATTGGTAAGATGTGTGAATGAGGAACAGCTTGAGAAAGCACTCAAATTAAGAGAAATAGGAAAATGTAAAGTAGAATACACAGAAAGGGTGGGAGCACGAAATGGTGGTGGATGTAAGGAGTGATCATGGGGGTACCAATGAGTATAAATCTGGATGTGTTAAAAAGGAATACCAAAGGAGGAAAAGTAATGAATTTTCAAAGACTGAAAACAACAAATGAGGGAGTGATAAAGGAAATGAAGCAGTATTGATTGAAATTGAAGACAAAAGAGTGCCAGGGAAGGTGTTCCTGGGTTTCATGAGTTACCCAGTAAGAGTGTATGTGCTAAAGCCATTGAGGTGCTATAATTGTCAAAGGTTTGGACACGTAGCTAAAAACTGTAATAGGCAGAGGAGATGTGCCAGATGTGGGGGTGATCATGAATATGTAAAGTGTGGAACAGGAGTGCAACCAAAATGCTGTAATTGTGGAGGAGATCATAATGTGGCATATAGTGGGTGTGAGGTTATGAGACAGGAGAATCAAATTCAAGAAATAAGAGAGAAAAGAAAGATCACTTATGCAGAAGCTATAAGAATGTCAAAAGAACAGAATAATGCTCCTAATGAACAGGGAGCAAGAGGGATGCGAGAGATGCAACAAAGAACAAATGACAGCATTTATGTAGACAAAAAGGCTCCAGTAACATTCATTGCAGGAGGTAGTCAAAAAGTGAAAAGAATTCAGCTCGTGGTCAAAGCAGCATTGAACCATTTAGAGTTAGTAGAACTGTCATGAGTAGAAGTGAGGGAGAACCTCACTAATCAGTCAAACCAGGAAGTGTCATGGGTGGTTAATACTAATTATGGTGATTCTTTTGCAATGGAATGCAAGGAGCTTACTGGCCAATAGCCAGGAATTCAAGCAGTTTATTAAAGAAATGGTTGTAAAACTGGATGTAGTGTGTATTCAGGAGACTTGGTTGAAACCAACTTTAGAATTTGTGGTATATGGATGTACAATGATAAGGAAAGACAAGGTATACCATATAGGGTACTGGAAAAGGGAGATGATCAGGAATACATAGTGGTGGAAGTGTGGGAGAGAGGGGAGGAAGTGGTTATAATTAACTACTATAATCCATGTAAAAGGTTGGATTTGGACAGCCTACCAAGGATACAAGGACAAAACAGACAAAATAGTGTGGTGTGCAGATTTCAATGCTCACGGCACAATATGGGGGGATTCACTTACAGATTCAAATAGAAAGGTAATTGAAGACTTAATAGAAAAAAATGATTTGGTGTGTATGAATGATGGTAGAGGAACAAGGTTAAACATAGCAACAGGAACTGAGTGAGTATTAGATATGTTAGTGTCTAATACCTTGGCTGGCATTAGTAACTGGGGAGTCTGGACTGCTTCAACAGTAGGCAGTGATCACTACCCAGTTTTATGTTCAGTGGGTGAAAGAGTTGAAATAAGACCAGGTGGTGGAATCCCAAAGCATTTGTTTGAAAAAGCAGATTGGTGTAAGTTTCAGAAGTTGAGTGAAGAAGCATTGACAAAGATTGACATTTCTGGAACTATAGATGAATTAAACAGTCAGGTGACTATTATTATGGCAGCAGAAGGATCTATACCCAGTAGTAAAAATAGGATGAATAGAAAACTGGTTCCATGGTAGACAGAGGAATGTTGTCAGGCTATTTTTAAAAAAACACAAAAATAGAGCATTCAGACTAATTAAAAGAACCCATAATATGCAGCATTTGTTTCAGTATAAGAAGGCACAGGCAGTGGTGAGAAGAACTAAATGTCAAGCTAAAAGGGCAAGTTGGAGGAGTTTTTGCAACAAAATAGGAAGGACGCCAGTGGGAGAGGTATGAGGAGTGATTAAGAGGATGGGGTGGGGGGATAGAGGGGAATGGAAATAGAAATATCCAGTAATGATATCTGAGGAGGAAACGGCAGTCTCCAGTAGGGATAAGGCTGAGATCGTGGCCACATTGTTTGTAAAGATACATAGTTCAGAAAATTTGGCTGGATAATGGAGAAGAAGGGAAAGGACAATGAGTCAACACCCAGGTATGTTAAACATGAGGAAAGAAACTGATGATATAATTGATGAACCATTTACATTTACAGAGATGGTGAGAGCAATAAAAAGATCGAGACCAACATCCCCAGTGAAAGATTTGATATGCTATGATATGCTAAAAAATCTAGGAGAAGAAGTGTTCCTGAAGTTGCTGCATCTTTACAATAGAGTGTGGGAGGAGGGAAGATTACCAAGTGCATGGAAGGAAGCAGTAGTAATTCCAATAAGGAAACTTGGCAAGGATCCGTCAAAACCCACTAGATACAGACCAATAGCATTAACATCAAATATATGCAAGATAATGGAAAGGATGATAACAGAAAGGTTATCATATGAGCTTGAGAAGAGAGGAATGCAGGCAAGTTATCAGAGTGGTTTTGGGAAGGGAAGAGATTCCATGGACTCAGTGATAAGGTTAGAGACTGAAATAAGAAAGGCCCAAGCAAATAAAGAATCAATAGTTGCAGTGTTTTTTGACATAGAAAAAGCCTATGACATGATGTCGAAGGAAGGATGGTTAATTAAATTGCACAAGATGGGAGTTGGTGGGAGAGTTTTTAATTGGATAAGAGATTTTTTGTTTGGTAGGAAAATTCAAGTTCGGATTGGGTCAGAATGATCAAATCAGTACGTAGTGGGAAATGGAACACCTCAGGGTAGTGTGATTAGCCCGTTACGTTTCATCATTATGATTAACTGTGTCTTCACAAAGGTAACAGTGGATATAGGTTGGTCACTGTTTGCAGATGTTGGAGCCTTGTGGAAAAGAGGCAGGAACATGGAGCAGATAATCAGGAAACTACAAGGAGCAATTGATGAAATGGTGGAGTGGGGTTATGATTGGGATGTAGATTTTCAGTAGAAAAAACTCAAACTGTATGTTTCACCAGGAAAGTAATTGAGGTAGGGAAGATAAGGATGTATGGTATAGAATTAGAAAGGGTTGGATCATTTAAATTTCTGGAAGTTATATTTGATCCACGATTAACATGGGCAGACCATATCAGGAAAGTTGAGGAGAAATATAAATAAGTAATAGATGTGATGAGATGCTTGACTGGTAGGGAATGGGGAGCAAGTTGTTCAGCATTAAAGAGAATGTATGTGGCTTTAGTAAGATCTGTGTTGGACTATGGAAGTGTAGCATATGGATCAGCAGCAAGGTCTCTTATAAGGAAACTGGATGTGATTCTGGCTCAGGCTTTGAGAATGTGCAGTGGGGCTTTTAAAACATCACCAATATCAGCCCTACAGGTAGAATTAGGAGTAATCCCTTTGGAGCTGAGAAGGAAGTAATTGACGGCAAATTACTGGGCTAATTTGCAGGGGCACAATGATTCCCACCCTGCAAAAGGAGTGTTGCAGGAATACTGGGAGAATGGAACATTTCAGAGGGATAACTTTAGTCAGGTAGGGAATGATATTGCTAAAGAATGTGGAGTATTTGATCTAAGGATAAGTCTTTCAGTGGTTTATCCAGTTGTAGCTCCATGGAAGATTGTATGACCTGACATAGACCGGCATTAGTTAGAGGTAAAAAAGAAAGGAAAATATAAAACTGATTTGGTAAGTACATTTAACTATTATGTGGTGGAAAAGTATAGCGATTATACTCAGATTTATACGGATAGTGCTAAGGAACCTAAAACTGGAGTGACAGGGTTTGGGGTGGCTATACCAGCAAAAGAAATTGCAATCAGCACCACTCTCTCGCAACAAAGAAGCCATTTTGATTAACATACGCAGTAACAAAAAAAGAAAGAAAAACCCTCTCACAAAGAAGAAACCCCCTTACACTTACATAATTTTTAAAAAAATTATATATTATGATCAGTTTTTATTTTCTTTAGCTATATTAATTGTATATATATTAAATTGTTGAAGTTTTGTATCATCTTATAGCTGTAGAAGATTATGTACCAATAAAAAGATTCTAAAAATGAAAACTGTAATTCTGAATTGCAGGAAGTATGGGATACAAAGAGGGATGATGAGAGTTAATCTAAGAGAATTGGGGGTGCAGGAATTCACATTAAAAGGGTTACTGGGCATGGGTGAGAGAGCACAGGTCAGGGTACTTTTAGCTTTCTTAAGGAATACAGGGGATTTTTTGTATGGGATATGATGGATAAGCAGGAATAGGGTACTAGGGTGGCCAAAGAAGAAAGGATAAAGTGTAGATTAGGGTGGGGGTGTGTGTTTGTGTGTGGGGATTTAGAATGCAAGTCCATTGTCTGATCCACACTCCAGAGAAGAAGGTGGTGGTAATGCACCATTAAGCTGGGTGCCAACCGCCATAAAACAAGAAGGAGGAAGAAACAAATCCTCTTTTGAAGACGTTATTGGTTTTCATCACTCCTTCAGACAGCGAACTCCAGTTCACAGCTACTATCTGCTGAAAAGAACAGCTTCCTTCTACTAACACTGTGGGAACCAGTTACAATACAGACCTCTATCAAATTTCCTCTCAACTTTCTCTAGTACAAGAAGTGCACTTTAGTTTCTTTAGTCTAACGATACCAGGAAATTGATGCTCCCTTCACACCTTTCCTAAAGATAGGTGATCAGAACATTCCAGTTATAACTTAACAGTATTTTTTGTGTCGGCTCTATATAACTTCACTAGATTTGTATGTACATGAATTCCAAAATCATATGCACTTTATTAACTACTCTCTCAACATGTCCTGACACTCTCACGGATTTATCAACATACACCCTCAGGGCTCTCCATTTCCACACAACATTCAAGCTGCCCCATTTATTCTATTTTGTTTTCTTTATTCTTTCTGGCAAAATATCTCACTTCTCAACATCCTATATTAAATTTCATCTTCCTGACTTCCTGTGATTTACTACTATCATACTTGATATTTACTGGCCTTCCATGCTTTGAAATGAAAAATTGGAATTTTTACATTGTTCACCTAAGTCAAAGCTATTAGAAAATATTTATAAAGTTAATAATCCCAGCATGAAGCCCATCCACTGTTATTGTCTCCTAATTTAAATAATGAGTACATGGAGCTTAGGAAAATAGAGGGCTATATGGTAGGAAAATTATAGGCAGTTTCTAGGGTAGGTTACATAATCAGTATAATATTGTGGGCTGAAGAGCCTGTAATGTGCTGTACATTTTCTATGTTCTATGTTCTAAGCGTCTCACTTTATTCTGTTTATTACATTCTATCCATGGACTTGGCAACTCATTGATAGGAATTGCCTATCCATTCAATAATAACAGAATTTGTAAAAGGTTATATCTATCCCCTTCCAAAAACCAACATAGACAACATCTACTCTGTTTTCTTCACCTTCTCTGCTACATCATCAAAAAATCAACCTGAGTGGGCAAACCTTCTTTATCATTAACAATTCTGTGTTGGCTTTCCTTTATCAAAATTCTCCAGTCTCCTAGAAATGTTAATCCTGATTATTGTTTTTAATGTGTCCTGTCTATTTCTAAACGTGATTAGTAATGATCTCTCAAAAATCACTAGATTCAGGAATGGCTCTGGAGGACTGGAAAATTGCAAATGCCACTTCAATCTTTAAGAAGGAAGGGAGGGAGGCAGAAGAAAGGAAATTATAAGCCAGTTATCCTGACATCAGTGGTAGCAAAGATGTCATTTATTATTAAGGATGAGTTTTCCGGGTACAGTACTTCAAAGTTCAAAGTAAATTTATTATCAAAGTATTCAACCAGTGCGCAAAAGACAACAAACAGTGCAAATACAAAAAGAAAGAAGTAGTAATAATAATAAATAAATAAGCAATAAATATTGAGAACATGAGGTGAAGAGTTCTTGAAAGTGAACCTATGCATTCTGGGAACATTTCAATAATGGGGCAAATGAAGTTGAGTGAAGTTCTCCCCTTTGGTTCAAGGGCCTGATGATTGATGGATAATAACTTTTTCTAAGCCCGGTGGTGTGAGTTCCAAGGCTCCTGTACCTTCTTCCTGATGGCAGCAGTGAGAAGAGAGCACGAGGTGGAGAGGGTCCCTGACGATAGATGCTGCTTTGATGTAGATGGCTCAATGGTGGGGAATACTTTACCCGTGATGATATTTCCAGTTAACAAAATAGTGTAAAACACAGTTCATTTATTTTCAGTGATGCACGGTTAAATCCACACAACACTCTTAAAAACTCATTTAAAGCTCTCAGAATATTTGAATCTTAAGCATTTCCAAATCACAAACCATTTACTGACCATAAAGTATAAAGCATTTCTTAAACATAAAGGAGACAGGATTTCCAAAACATAGGTACAATTCCTATGTCTTTTTAGTTTATATCACAATGCAGACGAACCATTCATCTATCGCAGAAACTGAAGTGGGAGGAATGGATTCTAGATCACCCTGTGTTTCCTCCAGATTTCTTGATGTTCACTACCCCGTTCCTAATAAGTCTAAACTGCTCTCTACATTTATACATCTTTTCTACCACTTAGGTGACTTCACATACATATGAGATTGCCTCAGCTATCCTTTAACACAAATAGTCTAAAAACATTTTTTTGGAGACATAGACCTCAATTAATGTTTACAATTCACAATGCTGTAAATCTAACTTCTGACTACATAAACCTTTTAGATATTAATATCCTGAATGATATTATCCATCTGTTCTGCAAATTTCCTTGAATTTAGCAACTTGAGAGTCAACTTGTTTGTTTCAAACAGTCCAAATTAAACAATTCATTGTTTTGTACTGCATCTCTCCAACAGTATAGCAAGTGCAGAGACTAGCATCTACTTTCTTACAATCAGAACATCTGCAAAGCTGTTCTACAGACTGTCTTTGTTTTAACGTCCAGCTGATTACTGCTTTCCATTTACAGTACATTCTAAGAACTAAAGACAGACACCCATTTATGACCAGAAACTAAACAAACTATTAGTTGGCAACTGTTTACATCTGTTTTGATCTTACAGGTGCTAGCTGCTGTTGTTTAGAAAGCAACCTTAGCAAATATGCAATTTCCTGCCCAGGCCAGTGAATATCCATCACACTGACTGCCTACCTGTGACTAGTATGCTCTGCTGAGGTCTGCGTTGAGACCACTTCTTTTCCCGTTATACGTCAATGATTTGGATGATGTAGTTGATGTTTTTGTGGCCAGGTTTGTGTGGATGATATGTATGTAGTGAACTACATATACCTGTCTGGATACGCACCCCCCCCCGCCCCCGCTGACTGCTCCTGTGGCTCCTCCCAATGACCGTGGCTCCTCCAACAGACCCTGGTATAAAGGCGATTGGGGACACCGCCCCGGCCTCAGTCTCCAGGATGCAGTGTGGTGGTCAATTGCTGCTTGTTCTTTCTTCCAGCCAGTAAAAGCCTATATCTCGCCTCACGTCTCCAAGAGTTATTGATGGTGCATCAATGTAGAGAGCCAGAGGGGCAGGTGGTTTTGAGGACGCAGGGAGTCTACAAAAGGACAAACAGATTGGGAGAATGGGTACAGAGGTGGCAGAGGAAATATAGTGTAGGGAAGTGTATGGTCATGCCCTTTGATAGAAAGAATAAATGGACAGACTTTTTAAAATGGGGAGTAAATCCAAAAATCAGATGTGCAAAGGGACTTCGGAGTCCTTGTGGAGGATTCCCTAAAGGTTAACTTGCAGATTGAGTCAATGGTAAAAAGAGCAAATGCAATGTTAGGATTTATTTTGAGAAGATTAGAATACAAGAACAAGGATGTGATGCTGATGGTTTATAAGGCATTGGAGAAGATCCAGTGGAGGTTCATGAGAATGATTCTCGGAATGAAAAGGGTATTGTATGAAGAGCGATTGAAGGCTCTGGGCCTATGCTTGCTGGAGATTAGAGGAATTAAAGGGGTTCTCATTGAAACCTATTGAATAATAAAAGGTCTTGATAAAGTGGATGTGGAGAAGATATTCTTATAGTGGGTGAGTCTAGGACCAGAGACACAGCCTCAGAACAGAGGGGTATTGATTTAGAATAAAGATAAGGAAGAATTTCTTTAGCCAGAGGGTAGTGAATTGGTGGAATTTTTTCAGCTGTGGAGACCAAGTCATTGAGTAAATTTCAAGTGTTGATAGGGTTTTGATTAGTCAAGACATCAAAAGTTACGAGAAGAAGGCGGGAGAAATAGAGTTCTGGGGAACAATAAACCAGCCATGGTGGAATGGTAGAACAGACTTGATAGGCTGAATGGCCTAATTCTGATCCTACAAATTACAATCAAATGGTTTGAAAGTAGGTGCAAATAACTACAAATAACATGAGCCATCAGGGATGGAGGAAACTGATGGATTCACTATGCATTCCTTACCAAATGGGAAATTAAAGTTTCAGCTGAAGTAACATTAAGCATACTCTATGTGGCACAGTTTGTTTCAGAATATGTAACAACAATTGTTTCAAACTTGTAAGCAACTTTTGCAGATAAGGTAAAAATACATTTAAATAATCACACATACAGAGTGAGCCTAAACACATCCCAGGCAGCATGGTAGCACAATGCTTTACAGTACAGGTGACCTGGGTTCAATTCCTATTACTGCCTGTCAGGAGTTTGTACCTTCTCCCCGTGACCGCGTGGTTTCCTCCCACAGTCCAACAACATACCGATTGGTAGGTTGATTGGTTAATGTAAGTTGTCCCGTGATTAGGCTAGAGTTACACACTGGGTGGCATGGCTCAATGGGCTGAAAGATCCTATTCCACATTGTTCCTCAATAAATAAACACAAAATAAATAATAAATTTTAAAATAGCCAACATGTCATTTTAAATCACCCAAAAAATAATTTTTCTTCCTATGTTTATTGCCTTGCAGGAAAGTTGAATTAAACTGATTGAGCCAGAGCACTGGAGAATAACAAGAATCTTAAATTAGCGATGATAAGATGAGTGTAAAAGAGAAAAGTTCAGCATACTGAATTATCTGCTCAATTGTCCTCAATCCTTCCATGCTTTATATCTTCTTTGTGTTTGAGAGCTAACACAGCAGGTTTTCATTCTATGTTTCGTTCTGTATCCAACCATTATCTGATCATGAAACAGTTGTAGCACATTTTGGGCTAACTTTTCCATCCCTTACAAGGAAAGCAAAAGATGTAGTTCATTTTTGGGTCTTCAAATTTAGACTGCTTAAATTTAGACTGTTAAAACATTTGTGGAACGTTTTGGTCTGCACTAACTTAAAAGCTGGAATATCAATGTTCAGACAAGACATAACCACTTAGTGTCAAAATATTGAGAGTCTTCCTTCTGTATACTCTGCAGGAATTCAGAAGTTATAAGAAAGCATCTAATGCTCCCACATGTCACATGTGGTCAAGGCATTGTCAATGGGAAGCGAAGTGCAATTGACATAAAGTTGTTCCAAGGTTTGCTAATGAGGCGTTCAGTTCTCATCATTGGCATTGAATATTCCTCCAATTCCTTGGAGAATTATTTCATGGACTGAAACAACAGCAAGTGCATATTTCAAAATTTTGGTTTAGAACATTCATATACTCAGAATTAAAGAGTGTCATCAGTCTGAATGACATACTGAGTCATGCTCTGATTAACTCCTTCCATCCATCATGCAGCAGACTTTAACAGCCAATAATTACTCTTTCAACATTCAATACTCTGTTTTGCCATCACTTTATACTTCCCACAATGCACCAGAACTACTACTATAATAGGGAAAGAAATCTTAAGTGGAGGCATTAGAACAACCTGATAGATTAAAAATACAATGTTATCCACCAATTTGTTCCATTCTGGAGTATGTGGCCTTTGTGCTTATCAATCAGCAGTCAAATTTTCATTTTAACTACTTTTGACGTAAAGTACCACCATTCTAGAGTGACCTCAGGGTATTTAATTCAATGCCTTGTCTCCCAATATTATCATGATTTGGTAAGCAAGCTCTTTGTTTGCTCAACATCCTCTCTATTTTCCACCACTGTAGATATCTTGGGTTTTAGGTTGCTTTACTTCAGCCAATGATGTTAAAAGAGAGTTATATGTCTATGGAGTGAAATGGACAGTTGACATTTCTGGTTGAAACCTTCATCTGGTCCAGCTAAAGGGTCTTATCCTCTACGGATGCTGCCTGGCTAGCTGAGTCCCTCCATTATTTTGTTTGTTGCTTCAGATCCCAGCATCTGCAGCCTCTCGTGTCTCCAGTCATGTCACACACCTCTGAAAGTCCAAAAAAAAAGTGTGATCTTCCACCAGCATTGCTGATTTCCCTCTGTGAGGTCATAATGTCCCAGTTTTGGGCGACACTGCTGGATCAATCTATCACAAGTTCTCACAGTCACTAGTACTTACTGATGACAAAGCTAGATGGAAGAGCAAGTTACAGTGAGGACATTGGAAGCTAATAATGAGATATGGATGAGTTAAGTGACTGAGCAAAGATCTGACAAATGACAAACGTGGTAAAACATCAAACGATCCACTTTGGCAGAAATACAAAGCAGCATGTTATTGGAGAGATAGCAGTGCTCTGAGATATGAAGTGATCTGTCCTGGTGCATGATTAACAAAAGGTGAGAACGCATAATAATATAATATAACACATAGTACACATGTAATGAGGGCAGCTAGCAGAATATTAATGTTTATTCCTGAGAAATAGCTTAGGCTCAGTTACTTTGGCAGTGATGAAACCACATCTGGTGTTCTATGACTTATATTGGATTATATTATAAAAGAGTGCTATATATTGGAAACAACTCAGAGAAACTACATGATTAATGTCTGGAACAGGTAGATTGTTGATAAAAGCATAGGGCTGTACCCCCAGAAATTTTGAAGAATGAGAGGAAATTTGATTAATAAATATTATGTCCTGAGGAAATTTGAAAAAAATCAATGCAGTGAGGATGCTACCATGTGTGGGAGAATCTACAAGTGGTCACTGTTTTTAAAAGGAGGGGTGATCATTTCAAGACAGAGAGGAGATGTTTTATTTTCTCTTGATGTGATATGAATCTTTAAAAACTCTCTCCCTCAAAGGATGAAAGAAGTTGAGTGCTTTAAGACAGAGAATAAAAAATACATAAAAAGTAAAGTTGCCCTTTGTAGTGAAGAATGCAGAGCTGATGGTACTGTAGTAAAACAGGTCTGAGAGTCTGTGTTGATAATTCCTGTTCCTAATTCACATCCAAATTAGTTTAGCGGTGTGGCTTTAGCAGCCAGTTCTTAAAGGAATTCACACAGATATTACAAGCTTCAGTCTTCCAGCCATGGGTAACATTTAATCTTAATACCTCGATCGTCCAATTCTGTGACTAGTTTGGGAATGCGCAACAAATAGGCTAAGGGATTCATAAATTCACAATCTCATACAGCACAGATACAGGCCCTTTGGCCTAACAAATCCATGACAACAAAGATGCTCATCAAAACTAATTGCATCTACCTACATTCTTGAACTGCCACTGTCTATATAGCTGGCCAGTTTTTTTTATTTCTCAAATCTTTTTTCAGATCTTTGAAATCTCTTACTATCTTTCCTTTTAGTTAGTCCTGACGAAGGGTCTCAGCCCGAACCATCGACAGTGCTTCTCCCTATAGATGCTGCCTAGCCTGCTGTGTTCCACCAGCATTTTGTGTGTGTTGTTTGTATTTTGTGGACAGGTTTGTGCAGAACATCAACACAGGGATAGGTTCATATGTTGGGACAACAGAATTGCTCTTCAAAGTACAAAGTAAATTTATTATCAAAGCACATATACATTACCATCCATAACCCTGAGGTTCATTTTCTTGCAGGCATTCACAGTATACAAGAAACATATGGGAATCAGTGAAAGACCATTCCCAACAGGACAGACAACCAATATGCAAAAGACAACAGACTGTCTAAATACTGAAAGAAAATAAATAAATAAATAAATAAACAAACAAACAAGCAATAAATATCAAGATCATGAGATGAAGAGTTCATGAAAGTGAGTTCATAGGTTTGGGGACAGTTCAGTGATGGGGTGAATGAACTTAAATGAAGTTATCCCTTCGATTCAAGAGCCTGATGACTAAGAGGTAATAACAGTTCCTGAAACTGGTAATATGTGACCTGCAGCTCCTTTCTGATGGCAGGAATGAAAAGAGACCATGGCCTGGATTGTGGAAGTCCTTGAGGATGGCTGATGGTTTCCTGTGACAGTGCTCTGTGTAGATGTGTTCAATGGTGGGGAACAGGTTTTACCCATGATGGACTGCGCCGTATCCATTATTTTAGCAGGATTTTCCATTTTTCCATACCAGGCCGAGTTGCAATTAGTCAATATATGGTACTTCCCACTACACATATATCAACATTTGAGATGATATGCTAAATCTTTGCAAACTTAGAAAGTAGAGGTGTTATCATGCTTTCTTTGTAAAGGAAATTACATGCTGGTCCCAGGACAGATCCTCTAAAATGATAACACCAAGGAATTGTTCACCTTCACGAAGACTGCTTGCACGTCAGGCTCAGAGACTGATATCATAAGTCCATTTGGGGCTGTGGGAGTTTGTGAAGGTACCTCCATGTTTTGATGGTCAAACTGGGAGTGAAGTCTTGTTGTCATCTATGTTACTTGGTTTCATTTTGTAAGAGGTGATAGTATTCAAGGCCTGCCATAGCTGTCAAGCATCCTCAGTGATGCAAGTTTGCTCAGGAATTGCCACTTGAATTTTATTTGGGCCTGATCTGGCCTTCAGCAGACTGGATCTCATGTTTCATCCAGGGCTTCTGGTTGGGGGGGAGACTAGGAATGGTTTTGTTGGGACACACTCTCTATGAATGTTTTTATGAAGTCTGTGCCAACTGTTGTGTAATGGTTCAGGTCCTCTGAGTTCCTCAACTTGGCCCAGTCCACAGACTCGAAACAATTCCATTGCCATTCTTCTGCCTGCTGTACTACCTCTTTGTTGTCCTTATTTCTGGAGCTTTGCTCTTTAGCCTCTGCCTGTATGCAGATAGGAGGAGAACAGCCAAGTGACAGTCCAGTGCTGCACCCATGCCCTCTTGACCCAGTTGCTGGGTGGCACTCTCCAATATACGTTCTGCACAAGGGCAGCCTATAAATGCCAGTATGTTGGGGAATCCAGGCATGCAAACAAATCCCTGTGCATTTACCTGCTTCAGCAGACTGAAGTTGAACTCAATGATGTCTCCTGTCGTTACATATGGAGCTCAGTGGACTAGCCCATCAAAGTAAACTGTGGGATGTGGTGGAGATCAGCAGCAGTAGCCTGGAATGATCCTCAGGATAGGAATCTGGAAGTGACCATGGCATTGATCTCTTTGGACAAAGCAGTTGAAGCTTGTGGTATATAAGGACACAAGATATCTCAGATCAAAGACAAAGGGGGAATGTACCAGTAAAAACTGTTCTTTAGTGTGTAACAACTGTTAACTTTCCTTGATCACTGAGATTGAAAACCACACTCAAAATGATATTTCATGATTTATTTAGGAGAGTTCCACCAGGTTCAGGAACAACTACTTTCCTACAACCAATCTTGCAACAACTTGCATAAACCTAACCTTAGCTCAGCAATGGATCTATGGAGAATCTCTTGTACTGCTACAGATTTGTCTGCAATTGTGTCTTTTTTTTTTACGCTGATGTCTTGCCTTTGCACAGACTTTTTAAGTCACTATTTCCATAAGACCATAAGATATAGGAGCAGAATTTGGCCACTTGGTCCATAGAGACTGCTTTGCCATTTCACCATGGCTGATCAATTATTTCTCACAACTCGAATCTTCTGCCTTCACTCTGTAACCCTTCATATCTTGATCAATCAAGAATCCATCAAGATCTGTCTCAAATATTTGTAAAGATTTTGGCTCCACAGCAGCTTGTGGCAACAAATTCCACAGATTCAACATTCTCTACCTAAAGAAATTTCTCTTCATCTCCATTCTGAAAAGATGCCTCTCTATTCAGAAGCTGTGTCCTCTGGTCCTAGATCCTCCCACCATAGCAAACATTCTCTCCACATCCACTCAATTAAGACCTTTTACCATTTAACAGGTATCAATTAGGTCACCTCTTATTCTTCTAAATTCTAGTGAATACAGGCCCAGAGCCATCAAATGAATTGAATTGACTTTATTACTTGCATCCTTCACATACATGAGGAGTAAAAATCTTTACATTACGTCTCCGTTTAACTGTGCAATATGCAATTTATAGTAATTTGTAATAAATAGTATGTACAACAGGGACAGTCAATATAGCATAGAAATACAATTGTATCAGTGTGAATTAATCAGTCTGATGGTCTGGTGGAAGAAGCTGTCCTGGCTTTTATGCTGTGGCACAATTTCCTGGATGATAGCAGCTGGAACAGTTTGTGATTGGGGTGACTCAGGTTCCCAATGGTCATTTGGGCCATTTTTACGTACCTGTCTCTGTAAATGTCCTGATTAGTGGGAAGCTCACATCTACAGATGCGCTGGGCTGACCGTACCACCCTCCTCGATGCACTTCTGTATAAAGCTTATGACCCCATCCATGAACTTGGAGATATCCTCATCCCAGAAGATGTTCCAGTTGACGTCATGAAAGCAGTCCTGTAGCTTGGAGACTGATTGGTCGGACCAACAGTGAATAGTTTTAACTAAGGCTGCCTCTTGTTTCATCTTCCGCCTGTACTTCGGCAGAAGCAAGATAGAGGAGTGATCCGACTTCCCAAACAGCAGGCAGAGGAGTGCTTTCTAAACATGGGGAAGTGGTTGACTGTGCTACCTCTCCACATGCTCACCTGGAAGTGTCGACAAAACTTCAGAGAAACTTTAGACAGTTACGCTCTATTAAAGTCTCAGGCAACAATGAAAGCAGGAGAGGGCTAGAGGACACAGAACGTTAGTTCACTTGGGACCCCAATTCAGGACTCAGTGATGATTGCTAGTTGTGATGAACTTAATCGTGCATATAACATTGGAAATCTATGTGTATCAATATTAAAACTCAATAACTCAAAACAGGATGCATGAGGAAGCCATGTTCAAAATACAAGTGGCACAATAAAACACAAGGAAAACTTAACAATTAAATCAGTCACTTTAACAAGTTCTAGTTAAAACAAACAAGTGTGTTAGAGTGCCAAGGCCTAACGCTCCCCGGTGCCCTATACTGGTTTGTAGACCTCATGATAGGACAACCCCTTACCCCCCCCGCCCTCCCCCCTCCGTGGTCAGCATAGGATGGCCCAGGGTGATCTGGATAGTCCATAATTAACTGCGATCCAAAATGTTAAGAGAGGGAATCCAATATCTCTCCTTCAGGCCATATCCCTCCCATTCCACAAGGTACTGTACCTTACCACGAGCAAAACAGATGTCTAGCAGTTGCTGAACTGTGTAAACTTGTTGACTGTCAAAAAAATGAGTAGGTAATGAGGAGGCAGAGGGAGTGTTGAGGCTCTTCTTGTTAAGTACTTCCAGCATGTCCAAATATTCTGGAGGCACTCTAAAAACTTGATTGTTTTAGAGTCCAGTTCTGAGGAGTCTGAAGGCAACACAGCATAATTCACAGTGGGATCTCAGAAATTCGGGCTAGCACCTCCAAAACAAGGGCTGGCATCTTGGATACAAGGGCTGCCCTCTCGGAACCTTTAGAAAGACAGTTATTTTGGCAAAGGGTTAACCAAACCCAAACAGTACCAGAAGTCCAATTAATATACTGATTATGGAAAAGTAACCACGGGTAACTAAGAATTAGGGAATTATCTGGAGAATGAATAATGTGGAATCAAGTCATTTCTTCATGCATACCAATCATTAGCTTGAGAGAAATGGAAAGATAAGAATTTTGTCTGGGTCCAAGCAGTGAATGGCTGATCAAGACGCAATTTAGGAACTTGGATCCACTTGGTCTGTCCAAAACCTACTGAACTAAAGTCTACCAATGCCTCAAGGGAGTGTTGATGTTTGCCCTAAGATAATAGGGAAGGTAACACCACTCTGGAATTTGTTAAACTGGGAGAGAGACTAGGGGCCACCAGTTCTTGCCCTCACTTGATGTTCCTGACAGTGTCCCAACAACTTGGGACAAGAGACTTAAAAATGACTAACCTTACCACAGTATAAACAGCTCCTCTGCTTCACATGTGTCTCTCACTCTCATGGGGAGAACTGAGCTCCTCCGGAGAAGACTGAGGACCTGGGTAGAGACTTGGATTGTGGAACCAGAAGAGGCCTTGGAAGCAATCTTGAGAGCTGCTTTTCTGGGTGAACTCATCCTGCCTCTCCCTCCTTCTTTTGGACACCCTATTATCAATTCTAATAGCCGCATCCATAAACTCCTCCAAATCCTCTACTGGGTTCTTGCCTGCTATATCATCGTTGAGTTGGTCACTTAATCCCAGTTGAAGCAGGGCAACCAAAGCCTCCATGTTCTATCCCACTCTCTGCCGCCAAGTTCCAGATCGATCTCTCTGATATAAATGTAGGAATCTGCTGGATGCTTCTGGACACTCAGCAGGGTGGAATAATAC
Organism: Hypanus sabinus; assembly: GCF_030144855.1. Classification (NCBI taxonomy): domain Eukaryota; kingdom Metazoa; phylum Chordata; class Chondrichthyes; order Myliobatiformes; family Dasyatidae; genus Hypanus; species Hypanus sabinus. Next base: position 80,917,042 of record NC_082707.1, on the reverse strand, counting down.
CCTCCTCATGTTTCTTAAAAATAAATTGTTATCAGAACACAAGGGAGAGACCTTCTTCCATAAGGTCATGGTCCATGAAAGGAGAGGAATTATGTAAACCACCTTACTCCGTCCAAGGGGAACTTAGCTGATAGTAACTCAAATGCTAGACAACACTGATTAAAGACTTCGGAATTTCCATTGTACTGGTCTGGGGCCCGCAGGTTAATAGACCCTCATAGTAGCTCGGGGCAAATGTAGCTGAGCACTCAGGTGAACACACGGAACCATATTCTATCCCCAAAGAATGTAAATCTCACCTACTAATTTCAGAGCCTTACTGCAATGATGCTAGTATTTCCTAGAATGAGTGTCCATGCGATCCAACTGCTTCTCCTTGGCAGGTCAATGCTGTGCATAATTGATCAAACTCTGCTTGGTCCATGATGGCTGAGTTCTGCTGTAACAAGATCTTCAGGCAAATGAACCCAGACATGGAGTAAACTCAAGACTCAGAGGTCGAAAGGAATGATGAGGATTTATTCAAACAACATAAGAGAGGACTGACAAATCTCTCAGAGAGTACTTACTCAAGAGGGCTCAAGTACACAGTATGTTTGTTCATTCAGAATATTTGTTCGGCAATGAACACTATTCATGACAAACTTAAATAGTACATATAAAATGGGAATCATGTGCATATCAAAATCAAAACTTAATAATAAACTCAAAACAGGATGCATGAGGAACCTGCTTTCAATGAAACAAGTGGCATGAAAAACGCAAGGAAAACTTAATGACTCAACCAGTCACTTAACAAGTTCTAGTTAAAACAAATCATTTATGTTCAGGTGTGTTGGAATGCCAAGGCCTAATGCTTTCTGGCATCGAGGATTGACTGCACAGGCGTATGGACGCCAGTGAGTTAGACTGGCAGGAAGAGTTTGAAAAAAGACACCTTTATAGAGCAGGCATTGGAGGAGTGGGCGATGGAGTAGAGGGAGTCAGAGTAGGAGGGCTGTGGCTCAACGGTTTGAGGCAAGGTCTTCTTCTTTGGCTGTCCATCGATTTTGATGTTGACAGGCCTGGGCAAAGTTATATGGAAGGCCAGCAGTTGCCCATGCTGCAAGTCTCCCCTCTCCACACTACCAATCTTGTCCAAGAGAAGAGCCTAGGCTGATATAGCTTGGCACAGGGATACAACACTGAGGCTCAAACTAGTGACCTTCAGATCACTAAAACATTGCCTTAGCCACTTGGCCACGCACCAACATGTGAGGTGAGTTAAGTTACTTGTGAAGACTATGAATAGGAAGTATGTCTGTGAGGCCATGTACTGGGTGTCAGATATGCGATGGCAGGGAGACTCTCAGCCTCCTAGGCAGCCACATCTACACCAGATGCGTTGAGCTGAAGCTCCTTAGGGACTGGGTTAGGAAACTTGAGATGCAGCTTGCTGACCTTCATCTGATCAGGGAGAGTGAGCAGGTGATAGAGAGGAGCTATAAACAAGTAGACTCACCGGGGCCTTGGGAGACCGGTCAGGACAGGGAAGGGCAAGAGTTAGATACTAGGGAGTACCCCTGTGACTGTCTCCCTTAACGATATGTACTCCTGTATGAGTACTGTTGGGGGGAGAGGGGTTGGTACTTACCTCAGGGAAGCAATAGTGACTGCGCCTCTGGCACAGAGTCTAACCCTGTGGCTCAGAAGGGTAGGGAAAGGAAGAGGATGGAAGCAGTGATAGGGGACTATAGTTAGGGGGTCAGACAGGCGATTTTGTGGACACAGGAAAGAAACATGGATGGTAGTTTGCTTCCTAGGCGCCAGGGTCCGGGATGTTTCTGATCACGTCCATGACATCCTGAATTGGGAAGGTGAACTGCTAGAGGTCATGGTACATATTGGTGCTAACGACATAGGTAGCAGAAGGGAGGAGGTCCTTAAAACAGACTATAGGGAGATAGGAAGGAAGTTGAGAAGCAGGACCTCAAAGGTAGTAATCCCGAGATTATTGCTTGTGCCACGTGGCAGTGAGTACAGGAATAGAGTGAGGTGGAGGATAAATGCATGGTTGAGGGATTTGAGCAGGGTGCAGGAATTCATATTTCTGGATCATTGGGACCTCTTTAGGGGTAGGAGGGACCTGTACAAAAAGGATGAGGTGCACTTGAATTCCAGGGGGAACAATATGCTGGCAGGGAGGTTTGCTAAGGATGTTGTGGAGAGTTTAAGCTAGAATTGCTGGGGGGTGGGAACTGAACTGAAGAAATAGAGGAAGCTTGTAGACAGTGTGAGAGGGTGGATAGGCAGGTGATAGAGAGGGGATACGCTCAGACTGATGGTTTGAGATGTGTCTACTTTAATGCAAGGAGTATCATGAACAAAGTGGATGAGCTTAGAGCATGAATCAGTACAAAGCTATGATGCTGTGGCCATTACAGAGACTTGGATGGCTCAGGGGCAGGAATGGCTACTTAGAGTGCCAGGCTTTCAATGTTTCAGAAAGGACAGGGAGGGAGGCAAAAGAGCTGGGGGTGTGGCACTACTGATCAGAGATAGTGCAAAAAAGGAGGAAGTCATGGAGGGTTTGTCCACTGAGTCTCTGTGGGTGGAAGTTAGGAGCAGGAAGGGGTCAATAACTCTACTGGGTATTTTTTATAGACCACCCAATTGTAACAGGGACATCAAGGAGCAGATAGGAAGACAGAATCTGGAAAGATGCAATAATAACAGGTTTGTCATGGTGGGAAATTTTAATTTCTCAAATATTGATTGGCATCTCCCTGCAGCGAGGGGTTTAGCTGGGTTGGAGTTTGTTAGGTGTGTTCAGGAAGGTTTCTCGACATAGTATATAGATAAGCCTGCAAGAGGAGAGGCTGTACTTGATCTGGTACTGGGAAATGAACCTGGTCAGGTGTCGGGTCTCTCAGTGGGGGAGTATTTTGGAGACAGTGATCACAATTCTATCTCCTTTACCATAGCATTAGAGAGGGATAGGAACAGACAAGTTAGGAAAGCATTTAATTGAAGTAAGGGGAAATATGAAGCTATCCTACTGACACTGCTTTTTATTTTACATTTGTTCCAGAAGGAGAGTAGCCACTTGCACAATGATAGGAGGGCATGTAAAGCAGTCTCTTTATGGATGCATAGAAAGGAGGCTCCCATGAGAAGGGTTAAGCAGCCCAACATGAAGCACAGAATGGAGAAAATAAGCATGGAGGTCATGATTTCATTCCCATTTACTTAAATATATGGAAGTCAGGAAAGATGTAAGTAAGGCAGACAATGCAATATCTCATCTTTTATAATGATGTTCAAAATTAAAATGCGCTTGCACCTCAGAAAAATTTAACTTTAATGTTGAAATAAACTATCTCTAAATTTCTCAAATGCAGCTATGTGCGGAGTCAAAAAGAAATCTAAGGTTTATTCAGTGTGGTCGGTAGGTTACAGCTCTAACTCTTTGTATAGGTTAAATCTGTTTAAATTTTAATAGATATCAATGTCAAAACAATTTGACAGCTAACCTCTGAAGGCTGGCCTTTGCCTGTTTAATTGACAGTTCTGACAAAAGAAAATTACTATTTAATTGTGCTACAGCCTGATAAATTCTTTCTCAAATGAAAGCACAGTAATGCTGATTGTGCCAACATTCGAAACCCGTAGCAAACCCCTGACCTTATCCTCCCATTGTTATGCCTCAACTTCTGCTTTCTGCTATTTCACACCAGAACTTGATGATCTTGTGAAACGTTGCTGGAAAATAATGTCTATTGACCAAAAACTGCCATTCTGCTGTTAGAATTCTTCCAAAAATGTGCTGAACAATTCCTTGGGGAAGTTCTGAAAGAGAAAGGAAAGACACTGTCTGACAGTGACCAAGGGGAAAAATAGGCAGAGGAGACAAGCAATCCATCAGCTGATAGAATGTCATTAGTTTTTGAGCAGTTGCTTTACCATGCAGTTTGGATGAAGCATGTTATGCTAATTCTTTTTAATTTAGGTTTGCTATTAGTTAACTTCACAAGCAATCTTATAGTCTCACTGTGTTTCCAGGTTTAGTGGATGGAGAAGCATTAGAATCAGCACTTTGTAAAGGACAGCAGCCGATAGTTCATGTTAAAATGAGTGGCATGCTGCCACCAGATCATTCTTCTGATTATTATGCTTTGCTTAAAGCTGCTGTTTTCAATTGTTTTCAATTTTGCAGTGTAATTTTTCTGCTGAAAATCCGAATAATCTGGTTGAAGAGAAGAGAAGGGTGTGATGAAGGCTATGAGTTCAGGCTGGTCCTTTAGGCTGAACCAGCTCTGACTTTTCACCACATTTCTCTCATAATTTCCAATGGTGAAAGGAACCCCACTATTCACTTTCCTACCACGCTGTCCCATTTCCACTTACTGGTAATCATGTTGATATAAGTCTTTGAGTGCCTCGAGAGAGGTAGGTGTCAGAATGAGGAGATGGTTAAAAAGAAAGAATTCAAAGCTTTGCAGAACCATTTGTTTATTATTTTGTCTTAATATATTGGGTGGGAAACATTGTAACATCACTACAGGGCGAAATGAAATTGGTGTAGAATCAGCAGCATTCAGCTGACATCAGCTCGTCTGTCAGTAGCTTGGGTTAAAACTGCTCCTCTTTATATGCAGCAACAGATTTTACCTTTCATCCAATCAATTAAATCTAATTTCATCCTTCTTGAGATTTGTTTTTTTTCCCCTTATTTTTGATTTCATGCAGGCCACATTTTCGCAATGAAGATTCTCCAAGGATGAGAAAATGTGGTTATGGAATTTACACATTATTCCAGCTGAGGCCCAGTCAATGACCTGTAATGGTTTTGTGCAAATTCCTTGTTATTGTACTCTGTCAGCACTACATGGATCCAGATGACTTTATACATAGATTTATGAACTTATTCTATCTGCTTCAAAGAGTGGGAAATATGAACCTTCTTAATTCCTGGACCCTGTCTATAATGTTGTTAACCATCCACATTAATTGTTGGCATGGAAACATGCAGGAAATCAAAATTAAACTGTGGGAATAAAGTTGATATTGACTGAAGAAAACTGAAAGCAGTTTTAGTACAGATGATCTACAACTGCTTATTGCAATTGTTCACATCCTACCTTGAACTCTTTGGACCATTGTGGGATAGAAAAATAGAATACCTACAGCACAATACAGGCCCTTTGGCCTACAGTGCTGCGCCAAACACATACATACTTCAGTAATTACCTGGGGTTACCCATAGATCTGTTTTTCTCAGCTCCATGTACCTATCCAGAAGCCTCCACCACAGTCACTGGCAGCCCATTCCATGCACTCACCACTCTCTGCATAATAAAAAAAAAACTTACACCTGACATCCCCTCTGTACCTACTTCCAAGCACCTCTCATGTTAGCCATTTCAGCCCTGGGGAAAAAGCCTCTGACTATCCACATGATCAGTACCTTTCATCATCTTGTATACCTCTCATCCTCCATCACTCCAAGGAGAAAAGGCCAAATTCATACAACCTATTCTCATAAGGCATACTCCCCAATCCAGGCAACATCTTTATAAATCTCCTCTGCACCCTTTCTATAGTTTCTACATCCTTCCTGTAGTGACGTGACCAGAACTAGCACAGTACTCCAAGTGGGATCTGACCAGGGTCCTTACAAATGTAACATTACCTCTCGGCTCTTGAACTCAGACCCTTTGTTGATGAAGGCAAATGCACTGTAACCACAGAGTCAACCTGCACAGCAGCTTTGAGTATCCTATAGACTCAGACCCCAAGATCCTTCTGCTCATTTCTTTATTCGAAGGCTTCAAAGGTACATTTAATGTCAGACAAATGGATTCAATATATATCCTGAAATAATTTTTCTTTGCAACCATCCATGAAAACAGGGCAGTGCCTCAAAGAGTGAATGCCAGTTAAATGTTAGAACACTAAAGAACCCCCCCAGCTCCCCCACCCACACGTGGTAGCAAACAATGATCCCCCTGCCCCCACCAGCAAAAAAGCATCAGCACCCACCACCAAGCACTTAAGCATGCAGCAATGCAACAGCAAAGACACAGACTTGCAGTAACCTAAAGACTACTCATTCACCCAGTATTTGACATACCACAGGCTCTCTCTCTCCCTAATAAGGGAGAAAGAGGTGTCACTGTTTCACCGCGAGAGGGGAGACATAACAAGCAACATTGGCTCACAATGTTAAATGTCCCACATGGCGCTTTTTCCAAGCTCTGTGCCCAAAGATCTCAGGTCTCTAGGCACACAGCCATAGATCTTTCAACACCCATGACACACCGATCTACTGCTAGGACATCGACCTTTGATCCACCCATCTCCTGAGCCATGAGATCGCGGACCCCCAAAGGCGAGCTAAGCTCTTAGGCTACATCCTTGGCATGTTGAATAACAGCCAGTCGTGAAACTCCGAGAGCGGGTCCCATTCCCGCAAAAAACTAAAGTCAGCATGTAACTCCAGATCAGGGTCTTCAAAAGAACACTGAAAGGGAAAAATTGAGATATTAAAGATGGAAATAGAGCTGTTTCCAAAGATGCAAGCAAAGGAGTCACTGTTTAGGGTCATCATGACTAAGTGAATTTGTCACTTGTAATTTTGTAACTTATTGTATTTTTTATGCCTTGCATTGTAATGCAACTACAAAACAATAAATTTCACTACACATGGCAGTGATCAGAAACCATTGGAAGTGTGAAGTGCTGAATGAGGGGATCATGTGAAATGTGTGGAGACTGCTTAAAAATGTCTGCATAAAATGTGCTTCTGCATGTTCACGTATATAGATCCACTACAGTCAACACACCTTCCATATTAAATAAAACATATTGCTTAAAGTTTTCAAACTTTAAACTGTAATATGATTAGATTAAATACAATTTTGGACATTTCTCAGTGGAATGTGAAATACTTTTTGCACATTTTCCAAAACTTAGTATATTCTTTCTTGCATCGTTGAGTAAATAAGCCTCACAAAGATGAATGTCTTTTTAAGCCAGATGTAGAATTTCATTTCCAGTAGAATCACAGCTAAAAGCCATGTTTAGTAACATCCTTTAAGTAGTTTAGTAGGACTGATATTAGATGCAACCACTGCCACATCATGAGATTGCATGGACACCTCAGAGTCAATACATGGTCTACTTCTTTGAAGTATAGTTGAAAATTAATCTCTCATACTATAGCTACAGTTTCCAATTTATCTATTTTCAACAAGCTGTACTGTCAGAGCATAACTAGGTGAGGTTGACTCCTGTTACCAACCACAGTTCGCTGGATGCAAATCATTTTATGTTAACCTGCACTCATATACTGGAGAATTTCCTGACATACGTTCTACTGTCAGAATTGTTCTTCTGAGTGAGAATTCAAGCTCCTGAAATCTGCTGTACATTTTAAGCTTTTCTTGTCTGGGATCAACCAAGTTCAGATGACTGACAGCTGATTCATTAATGGATGGCAGACTCAGGAAAGCTAATGGCTATTTGCCAAAAGCTGAAAGAATGTCCATCATGCTGTATCATGAAAGAACTGCTTATAACAGATTTGATGCCACTCAGTGACATGGCTGGGGCAGACCTTTGTCACTGGCTTTGATAGATTTTAAACTGCTCTGATATTCAGAGGTATTACAAACTACACAAATTATAATTAATTTTTAAATAAGGAATTGAAATAATTTTTAATGTATCAAGTACAATGAAGTAAATATATCTAAAACACATAATTAATTGAAACATTTAAAGGTGGCAAGAAGCTTCCATTCCCCTTGGCAATTAGACCTGCCCCCCATTTAAAAATTGAGTTTTTGGATCTTGCACTAGGTTCAATCCTGACAGAATCTGAGCAGCACTTCCCAGTGTAATACTGGGAAATCTCAACAATGTGTGCCTTGAATACAGCAACAGGTGAACTGACAGATTCTCTGACCCAAACATATTAGATATTCATATCATATTCATCTTCATCATATTCATCATCAAACATATTCATCTCAGCCCGAAACATCGACAGTGCTTCTCCTTATAGATGCTGCCTTGCCTGCTGTGTTCCACCAGCGTTTTGTATGTGTTGTTGTTTGAATTTCCAGCATCTGCAGATTTCATCATGTTTGCAAACTAAACAACTTATTGATTTGGAGCTTCTGAGTACCCTGGGTACTCACATTCAATTGACTGCTTCTCCCACTACATTCTACATGCTGTACCTTCTGCCACGAGGAGGTACCTGGTGTCCCCATCCCAGTCACTTTCACAACTGGATTCTTTGTTGCCTGTAATGGACCTGTATGCTACTTTATTATCTGCCATTTTCCTCACTTTCTGTCGGCGGTTCTTTGACTTTCTCATGTCCTGCAAGGATTGGAAGATCACCCATCTACAGACCACAGAACCTGCTGTCTCCAATGCTGGCAGGCCCAGACATCACCAGACCGTGAGCCCTGCTGCCAACCCTAACAGCTCTAATGATCCAGAGCAGATCCAAAACCTGAACACCACCATCATGGCAGGTTCCAACAACCTCTGACACTTCCAAACTGCCAATTGCACTACCTCCAACTCTGACTCCAGCCTTGACCTCCAGGCCAGGTCTTCACAAGCTGCCGCTGGAACCCTCGTCTCACCTTCCCTATCCCCGCTCCACAATACTGTCTCTCACAGGTCCCACCACCAACTCTTGGGCCTTTGGGTACTCCATCATCCTCTCTCACCACCATCCCTGAACTCCCTGAACCTACCTTCTCCTCAGACATTACCAACCCCCTTCCCCCTCTGATCCCAGCTCTCATCCATGCTGTGCCTTCACCATCTCCTCTGACCTTTCCCTGTCTCAAGCAGAACATTCAGCAAGGGCCTCAGCTTTGATTCCCTATGCCCACACCTCAGCGAGATCCACACCCGTCATGATGCCAATCTCTTCTCAGCTGCCTCTGTCTCTGAGCCTATTTCTTCGACAAGGGCTTTCTATCCCACACTGATGACTCTTTCTCCCTCCTCCTCCTCCTGGACACCCTGCTTGGGTCTTCTGCCTACTCTTGATCTTTTTATTACTAGCTGCTGACAGGACATCAACTATCTCAACTTCAACACTCTTCTCTCCAATTCCAACCTCACTCCTTCCATACACTCTGCTCTCCATTCCCTCTGCGTTAACCCTAAGCTCACCATCAAACCCGCAGATAAGGAGGGGTGCTGTTTTAGTCTGGCATACTGACCTCTAACTTGCTGTGGCCCAGCAACAATTCTCATACACCTCTTCTTACTTATCCCTCGAACAGTACCCCACTGAGGAGCACCAGGACATTGTCTCCCACACCATCACTGAACTTATTAGCTCTGGGGATCTCCCATCCACTGCCACCAAACTCAAAATTCCCATGCCACACACCTCCTGTTTCTACCTCCTACCCAAGTTCCACAAACTTGCCTGTCCAGTTAGACCCATTGTTTCAGCTTGTTCCTACCCTTCTGAACCCACATCTGCATACCTCGACTTTATCCCCCCTACTTCAGTCCCTTCCTACCTATATTCATGATACTTCACATACTCTGTATCTTTTCACTGATTTTAAGTTCTCTGGCTCCCATCATCTTACTTTCACTATGGATGTTCGGTCCTCATACACCTCCATCCCCTACTAGGAAGGCCTCAATGCTCTCTGTTTCTTTCTGGACACCAGAAGCAATCAGTTCTCCTCCACCACCACTCTCCTCTGTCTAGCAGAAAGTCTTTACTCCCATTAGTTCTCTTTTTGCTCCCCCCCACTTCCTTCAAACAAAAAGTGTAACCATGGGCACTCGCATGGATCCCAGCAATGCCTACCTTTTTGTCGACTACGTGGAACAGTCTATGTTCCAAGCCTACACTGGTGTCCATCCCTCCATTTTCCTATGCTATATCAACAACTGCATCAGTGATTCTTCCTGCACCCATGCAGAGTTCATCGACTTCATCAATTTTGCCTCCAACTTCCACCCTGCTCTTAAATTTATTGGGTTCGTTAGCAACACTTCCATCCTCTTTCTCAATCTCTCTGTCGCTACCTCTGGAGATAGCTTATCTACTGATGTCTATTACAACCCCACAGACTCTCACAGCTACCTGGACTATACCTCTTCCCACACTGCTACTTGTAAAAACACCACATCCTTTTCAAACTTCCTCCATCTCTGCTGCATATGCTCTCAGGATGAGGCTTTTCATTCCAGATTGATGGAGCTGTCCTCCTTTTTAAAAGAAAGGGGAATCCCTTCCTCCACAATCAACACTGCCCTCAATGGCATCTCTTCTATTTCATGAACATCTGCCTTCACCCCATCCTCCCACCAACCTACCAGGGATAGGGTTCCTCTTGTCTTAACCTACCACCCCACCAGCCTCTGCATCCAGCACATAATTTTTCGTAACTATCGACATTTCCCAACGGATCCCACCATCAAGTACATCTTTCCCTACCCCCAACATTCTGCTTTCCACAGGGATCATTCCCTATACGACTCCTTTGCCCATTCGTCCCTCCCCATTGATCTCCCTCCTGTGCTTATCCTTGCAAGGGGAACAAGTGCTACACCTACCCCTACACCTCCTCCCTCACTACCATTCAGAGCCCCAAACAGTCCATCCAGGTGAGGCAACACTTCACCTGTGAGATTTTTTGGGCTGATCTGTTGCTCCCAGTGTTGCCTCCTGTATATAGGTGAGACTCGACGTAGATTGGGAGACCGCTTTGCCAAACAATTACTCTCCATTCGCCAGAAGAAACAGAATCTCCCATTGGCCACCTATTTTAATTCTACTCCTCATTCCCATTCCAATATGTCTAGCCATGGCCTCCTCTACAGTCATGATGAACCATTCTGATGTTGGAGGAACAACACCTTAGATTCAGACTGGTTAGCCTCCAACCTGATGACACGAACATGGATTTTTTGAACCGGTTAATATCCCTCCGTTTCTCTTTCACCATTCCCCATCCCCTTTTCCCTCTCTCACTGTAACTTTTTGCCTGCCCATTATCTTCCTCTGGTGCTCCTCTCCCTTTTCTTTCTTCCATGGCCTTCTGTCCTCTTTTTTTAGATTCCCTCCTCTCCAGCCCTGTACCTCTTTCAACAATCAACCTCTCAGCTCTTTACTTCACCACTCCCCCTGTCAATTTCACCTATCACTTTATGTTTCTCCCTCCTATCCCCCTACTTTTAAAATTTATTCCTCATCTTTTTTTCTCCAGTCCTGCTGAAAGGTTTTGGCCTGAAACATCGACTGTACTCTTTTCCAAATATGCTGCATGGCCTGCTGATTTCCTCCAGCATTTTGTGTGTGTTGCTTGGATTTCCAACACCTACAGATTTTCTCTTGTTTGAGACTAAACAACTGATAGTTTGACATGATTGCGCTTTTCATTTAATGCCCCACTCCTCTCCATCAACATCACTCTAAATTATGTCTCACCTAAAGTGGCAGGTAAGTAATTCATAGTCAGAAAGGAGTGGCCTTTCAGGGATCTGACATTGACTCTAAAGTCTCCTGATACTATGTCAAATCAGGTAATTAAAACACATGCTAATTAATACCTGCTACCCTCCATCAATTAATGAATCCCAACTCCTCAATGTTCACCATCGTCTGGATGAAGTACTGAGTACGGAGGTTTACTCCAGGTGAAGAACTTCAGTTTACCTCTTGCAGGTGGCTCTTTGCTGCTGAATGAAACATCCCAAACCTGAAATACACATCTGCAGATTGGTCTACAATATGTATGAAGTGAACCTACCCAAATTAACAATGGCAAACACAGCCTTCTGCAGCAGTTCTGGTAGATGATCTCCACAATGTTGCTCAACATCATCAATATGCATTATGGTATACATTAAAAACGTATCTAATAGCTCATAACTGAGCAATCAAAGACACAGTGGGACACTTGCAAAATATATGTATATCTGCCATAAACTCAATCCCATTGCTTATATTACGCTTCGATCCACGGTGACCATCAAACCAGAAGACAAATCTTGGTCAAAGTGAAATGAATGAGAACATGGCAGGAAGATCAACATCAGGTTTGTCGTAAAAAATGAGGTAACAAGCTACAACATGTGTGATGAGTAGCATAAGCAGAATACACTTTGAGACCAAAGAGATTAAACAAAAAATGGTTTAAATGAAAGCTCAGCAATCCTGCTGCTCAGAGACACAAGACATTCTACAGATGCTGGAAATCTACAGCAACACACACAAAATTCTGGAAGAACTAAACGGGTCAGACTGCATCTATGGAGGGTAATGAACAGTCAGAATTTGTGCCAAGAACCTTAATCAGGACTTTATCGTGATAAAGGGTTCAAAATCTTGGCTGTTTACTTTCCTGGATAGATGTTACCTAACCTGCTGAGTTCCTCCAGCATTTTGTGTGTGTTGCAAATCTACCATATCCTCTATCTTGTTCCTTTATCTTATGGCCTTATGGTATCCATCCACATAAACACTATAATCATAATATAAGATTGTGGTGAGTGACTGCCTTCTGAATCTATAAAGCCTTTCCACCATTTGCAAAGAACAATTGAAGTGGAATATTCTCCACTTACTTCAGTGAGTGCAACACCATCCTAGACAAAGGAGCTTGACGAGTTGATGCATCATCTTCCATTCAGGTGTGCTCGCTTCCACCATTGATGTAACATGGTGGCTGTGAGCATCATCCACCAAGGTATATATCTTCAATTTATATCAATTTCTTCAACAGTTTCTTTCAAACTGGTGACTTCTACCAGCTAGAAACACAAAGGTAGAAGATGCTGCTACCAACACCAGATTTCCAGCATCATGTAGTAATTTGACTTGAAAACTAGTCCTTCATCATCATGTGGTCCAAATCCAGAAATCACATACAGAACAACACCACAACTATTCACCTTAAAGTATTCAATGGTTCAAGGGGTGGTTCACCATTACTTTCTCAAGAGAAATTGGTCTCAGAGAATTGATCAAACATGATCACACATCCACATTGGAGCAATAAGCAATCTGCTGGAGAACTCAGCTGTTGATGAGTAGTTCTAATGCAAGGTTTCAACTCAAAATGTTAATAGATTATTTCTCGAGGTTCCAGTGTCTGTAAGCACTTGTGTTTCCACAAATCTGCAATAGCTCTCTTTAGTCAGTCAATGTCCTGGTGTTCTATTGTTCTTGTCTCTGATTACATGTTTCCATATTAATATTAAATTGTTATTATTGTTATTGGCCAATCCCCATCCTCAGCCATTCTGGCCTATGTGTGTGGTTTCTGACTACCTATGTGGCTAGTCCTTAAGCAATTAAGAGTGGATGATAAAACACTTATGTTCCAGCATTATTCATATCCCATGAACAAATAAACAAGAGAAAACATGGCTTCTCCCTCTTTCCTGCTTCACATAATGAATTGAAACTAACAATTTCCGAATATCTATCTATATAGATTTGTTTTAGCTTTCTAACTCAAATATAGAAATGTAGGTTACAAGCAGATATTTTATTTTCACCTGCTGTGTACAGAATATTCCAGGCTAGGGAAGAAATGAGAACAGAATAAAACATTGTTTTCAATTCTCTACCTGTTATAAATATGTATCCCCACTAAAATGATTCTCATGATTCTCCATCTTTTAAAAAGGAAGTCTGTTTTGAAATTCAGATGATGATTCTGATTACACAGCAATAGGCATGATAACCAAGCACATACGTAGGGTCAACTCTCCATGGAGTTTCTTACCAATGCACAGCATCCATTACACAACCCCACTGGCCAATAAAATTGATCTGATGAATATTTCATTAGCCACAATACTATAAAGGCTCAGAACCATGAAAATGCACAGATCTCCCAGAAGTGTTAAGTGATTACTTGATTTTGGGAGATCAATGTTACTGCAAATTACATGTTATGTTTTGTGCATATCTATTTGATATGTACAGTAAGTGGTGATTGCAATGAGGTACACTACCCAACTCTGTTGTGGGTTGAAGAGCCTTCTTATCTGTGTTCTAACTCACATCAATTTTTCTTGCACTCATGAATTTAACACTCTGAATAAGAAACATATAGTGGAGATTAGGCTTATTTCTGCTCACTATAGTGAAAGGGGGTGAGGATGGTTCAGACTCAATGGAGATGAATCAGGGATCAACTTTATTCACTGGATATATTTACTTTACCTGTATTAGGAACTTTCTTGGGTGTGTTGACTTGTCATGCAACAGAAAAGTAAAACATTCAACAGTTATAAAGAATAAAGAATTCTGTAAAGGTTCATTAGAGGTTAAAGTACAGATATGGAATAAAATGTATATAAATACATAAATACAAGCATGTATTTATGATGTAAACAACATTTTAAAATTGGTTTGAAGTGTTTACAGTGCACTGCAGTGACCAAGGTAATAGATGAGGAAAGGGGAGGAGACTAACAAGAATGGTTTATCAGATTGACTGCATAAGGGAGAAACTTTTAGGATGCATGAAGTTTTTGTTTTCATATCCTTATAGTGCTTTCCAGAAGGGAGCTTTTGGAAAAGATAGTTTGCAGGATGTGTTGTAGTCAATGACCTGAATGAAGTACCTATTTTTAAAAAATATTTTATTTATAATTTTCTACAAAACTACAAAGAAGAAAAGAAAATAAATAATATATATGGAAGGATCATTGCCATATAAACAAAAATAACAATAATACATGTCTTAACAAATGAGTAAGTCGCCCATAGTAACAAAAGGAAAAAAAAGAGAAAAGAAGAAAAGCACCCAATCCATCACCTATCCAACTCCAAGCCAACCATTATATAAGATACACTTTTATTACCCCAGAACTACATATTTTAATAAAAAAGGGGGGCAGCCTGCTACCTGATCAGAAAAAAACAAAAGTAAAAAAAAGCTGGAAATGTAGTGTCTGATTATCAAGGAAAAAAGAACAACCACCTGTCAATCTAGGTGAGAGTTATGAAAATGTTCAAGAAAAGATCCCCACACCCTATGGAACTTTATGCCTGAATTAGAAAGTGAGTAGTGAATCTTTTCGAGATCTAAACAAGACATAATATCCCTAAGCCATTGAGCATGGGTAGGGGGAACTACATCTCTCCATTTAAGGAGTACTGCTCGTCTGGCTAGAAGAGAGGCAAAAGATAATGTTCGTTGTTTAACCGGGGTCAAGTGCTTGTCAGAGTCTCGAAGAATACCAAAAAGAACAATCAAAGGATCAGGTTCCAAATGACAATTTAATATAGAAGATAAAGTTAAAAAAAAATCTTTCCAAATTTTTTCCAGAGTAGGACAGGCCAAATACAAATGGAAAAGGGAGACCTCACCTCCTTTGCATTCGTCACACCAGGGACTATTATCAGGATAGAACTTCGCCAATTTGGTTTTGGACATATGAGTCCTGTGGACGACTTTAAACTGCAGGAGACAATGGCGAGCACATAAGGAGATTGAATTGACGGATTTAAGAATTGAATCCCGAACCTGGCCGGACAAAGAAAAACCTAAGTCATGCTCCCAAGCAGTTTTAATTTTATCACAAGGGGCTCATCTGAGAATCATAAATTTAACACAAATAGTAGAGATTATGCCTTTGCCCAAGAGGTTCATTTGAAGAAACAAGTCTACAACATTTTTATCAGGGTGTTCAGGAAAATGTGCTATTAAAGGGCTAATAAAATGTCTAATTTGAAGGTATCTAAGAAATTTGGTAAATTAAACTTTATAGACAACTATTCAAAAGACACAAACCAATTGTCTATAAAAAGATCTTCAAAATGCCTCATACCTCTCCTAAACCAGTCTTGGAATGTGGAATCCTGCATAGATGGTTGAAATAAATGATTTTATAGAATAGGACTAGAGAGGGAAAAAATATAAAGACCATGGTATTTTCTAAACTGAGCCCATATTCTCAGAGTATGCCTGATTACAGGATTAATAATAGATTTTGGCAATTGGCAAGGAAGAACAAATCCAATGTTATGATCCCGGCACCCTCCTTTGTGAGAATCGCAAGAGCACCCGTTGGTGGGGGGGGGGGGGGTGGTCAGTAGACCCAATCGGAGAGAGAGAGAGAAATGTGCCAAATTGCAATTCCCACCCGGGATACAGAATAAGACGACAGCGACTATTGTCTCATGGAGACCACGTGATATGCCCTCGGGCAAGGTGGGCTGGTTGAGAGAGAGATTGCATCATCCCAACCTGATTGAAACCTGCGACTCCGTGAGGAAGTATAAAGGAGAGTCTCAGGGGGACAGCCCCCTCAGATGCACCAAGAAGACACGAGAGTGTTCCCGCAGTAGCGGGAAGCCATTATGAAGGAAGCCACGTGCGTTAGATTCCGGGATTGGAATTTGTGGCTGGAATCACAGAAAACCGCTTTTAACTAACATCGGGGAGAGGAAACCAACGCTCCCCCGATTTCGTGGAAGATTCATCGAGACTCGGTAAGTTCTTTCTCTTCTCCCCCAATCTCTCTCTCTCGGTCGCCCCACGTGAAACCCAGCGATTTTCAAAGGGCTGAGACCTGCAGACTTTCTGAGTGACTTTTATATTTCCAACGGACAATCTATTAACCTCTAGACAACAGCAGAGCTCACTTCTTAATGATGATTAGTACTATACCCGCGCTTTAGATTGAGTGTTGACGACGTGCACTATCTGAATGTTTGTATTAACCTTACTTTTGTGTCCCTTTATAAATAAAACGTTTGAAAATAGTGACATCAGACTTCAACGGACCTCTCTATCTTTGCTGGTAAGTTCTCCAGTTACGGGATTCATAACACCAAGTAAAGCTGGAATAGATAATTTCTTATAAGCGTTTAATTCCATTGCCACCCATGTTGGACAAACAGACTGATATAAAAGTAGGACCAAAAGATAATATTACGAATATTGGCTGAACAATAATATGAACAAAATTTAGGCAACGCCAAGCCACCTTCTCTTTTTGGTTTTTGGAGATGAGCTTTATTGAGTCTGAGCTGTTTACTCTTCCATAGATATGACGAGATAATAGTATCTAAAGAATCAAAAAAAAACTTTAAGACTAAATATAGGTAAATATTGAAATGTATAAAAATTTAGGGAGAATATACATTTTAATTACATTAATTTGCCCAATTAAAGACATGGACAGAGGTGACCACTGTGCTAATCTCTGTTTTGTAACATTTAAAAGATTATTGAAATTCTCATCGAACAGACGACTATAGTTCCTTGTTACGATAGTACCAAGATAAGTAAAACAATTGTTTACTACTTTAAAAGGGAGATTGTGAAATTCTAATTCTTGTGCTTCCTTATCTATTGGAAAAAGTTTACTCTTATGTAGATTAAGTTCGTATCCGGATAGCTGACTAAATTTATTGAGAAGTGAAAATAACAAGGGTAAGGAGGTGGTCGGGTTTGATATAAAAAGTAACAAATCATCGGCGTATAGAGAGACTTTGTGCTCAAAACCACCCCTCCAGATCCCAAGTCATTTCAGTGCAACTGCAAAACGCAATTGCCAATGGCTCGATAGCCAGATGAAATAACAGAGGGCTTAAAGGGCATCCCTGTCGGGTGCCACGTTTAAGATCAAACAGTTGGGATTGCTGGGAATTAGTCAAAACTGATGCAATTGGATGGAAATATAGTAACTTAATCCACTTAATAAAATTATATCCAAAATCAAATTTTTCTAAAACCGCAAATAAATAGTGCCAATCCACCCAATCAAATGCCTTTTCAGCATCAAGAGAGATAACACGTTCAGGGGTCCCTGATGAAGATGAATATAGAATATTAAAAAGATGTCTAATATTGAAAAAGGGAAGGCAATTTTTAATAAAGCCTGATTGATCCTCAGAGCTAATTAAGGGTAAAATGGTCTCCAGCCTGCGGGCCAAAACTTTAGTTAAAATTTTAGCATCTACATTTAATAGATAAATTGGCCTGTATGAAGCACATTCCAATGGATCCTTGTGCTAAGGGAATGATACAAGCCTCATCAAATGATGCAGGCAATTTATTTTGTTTAAAAGAATCAGAAAAAAAACTAAACTATGTTGGGATAAGGGCAATGAGGAAAATGATTTATAAAGTTCTGTAGAGAACCCATCAGGACCAGGAGATTTATCAGGCTGCAAAGCAGAAATAGCAGAGGGTATTTCCTCTAAAGATAATGGTTCATTCAATTTATGTTTAAGATCAGAAGAAAGTTTATGAATATTTAAACTATCTAAAAATTGCATAACAGTAGTATTACCATTAAAGGATTCAGAGGTGTAAATTTGAGAGTAAAAATTCCTAAATGTATCATTAATTTCAGACTGGTCCACACTAATATTCCTATTACTCATTTGAATTTTAGTGATGTGTTGTTTTGCTTTAGAGCGCCTAAGTTGGTTAACTAAGGACTTACCAGATTTATTCCTGTGAATATAGAACTTACTCCGACTGCCCAAAAGTTGACGTTCTATTGGATAAGTAGAAATAAGATTAAATTTAGTTTGAAGTTCCATTCTTTTCTTATATAACTCCGGATCCTTGACCTGGGCGTATAATTGGTCTATAGCTTTAATCTGATTGATCAGTTCTAAACATTCTTTGTGAGTCTTTCTTTTCAAATTTGCTGTGTAGGAAATTATTTGACCTCTTAGATACGCTTTCATTGCGTCCCAAACCACCTGACTAGAGGCTTCAGGTAGTGCATTAGTATTTAAAAAGAAAGTTATCTGATCCTCCCTAAATTTTACAAAGTTGTTATCCGACAACAAGGTTGGATTAAAACACCAGTGTTTATTTACTTGAGGGAGGCCAGGGAGAACTATGGACAATATAAGTGGGGCATGATCTGAAATCAATATACTCTTATAGTCACAAGAATGGACGGATGGGATCAATTGATTATCAATTTAAAAATAGTTGATTCTAGTAAATGTATGGTGAACTTGTGAGAAAAGGAGTAATCTCTTTCATGTGGATGAAAAAAACTGCCAAATATCAGATATTCCAAAATTAGAAAGAAAAGATTGAATAAATAAAGCAGATTTACTTAATTGTCTAGGGATCGAAGAAGATCTGTCCAAAACTGGATCCAGCCAACAGTTAAAGTCACCACCCACTATAAGAGAGTATGAACTTAGTTCTGGCAATGAAGAAAAAAAACGTTCAAAAAACCCTACATCATTCAAGTTAGGAGTGTAAAGGTTGGCTAAGACCACTCGTGTATGATAAAGTTTCCTCGAAACAATAATAAATGACCATTAGGATCAGATATCTTATTATGAAGCTCAAAATAAATATTTTTGTTTATAAGAATTGTAACGCCCCTCGCCTTGGCTTGAAAAGTTGAATGAAAGTGTTGTCCTGCCCATCGTGCCATAAGACGAGAATTATCTGAGTGACGAATATGTGTTTCTTGTAAAAAGACTACCTCTGCTCTAAGCTGTTTAAGATGTGCGAACACTCTCCCCCTTTTAACCGGGTGATTCAAACCCTTAACATTCCAGCTGACAAAGTTCAATGGACTAACCATTGAACATAAGAAAAAAAAACGATAGCAGGCATTAAACCATATCTGAAATTTATATGTAATTCTGGGGCAAAAGTATAGAAGAAAAAAAAACAGGATGAAATTATATCCTGTATAGTACAAATATGTCAAAATTCCATTTATAATATTAGCATTGAAGTTCCCACCCACACCCTCTAAACCTACAACAAGAAAGCTGCAAATATAAAGCAGCAAGCTCTCCCCGAGAAAAACTAACCCACTACTAGACTTCCAATTAGGTAACATCTTAATTATCCCACTCCAACTGTTGATACAGTAATGGAAATAAACACCAAAAAGCTTTAAGAGTTACAAAGGTTTACCTTAACAAGAAAAAACGATACATTCAAAGTTTGTAAATCTTGAAGTATAATAATGGTCTAAAAAAACTTTACCCCAACCTTCCCGCTAGAGTTGATAAACTGAGAAAAAGATCATCCATAGACTCAGTTATACAGAAAAAAAAACTTTAACATCAAAATAAGTAATCCAACCGAATCATAAAAATAAGAAAAAAAACACAGATAGCGTCTTGAAACACAGGAAAAAAAACCACCAAAGAAAAATCCATTCGAGAGGAATTTAATCAAAACCCGAAACAGAGTTTAAACGTACAACGTCAACTGCTGCTTAAGGTTAAAATAATCTAACTGAAGAGAAAAAAAAAGCATCACCTTTAAAGAACTAAAATTATGTAAGATAGAAACTAAAACTGAGAAAATGAAAAAAAATACTTCAATAGGACAATGCAACATAATTAAGCTACTAATTAAATAGATGCAACAACAGCTACATTTTAAATTTAAAAAAGAAACTATCAAGATTTGTAGAAATTGGAGACTGAAGTCTGAAAAGAAAAACAAAAAAACCATTCAAGGACATCATCACTTCACAAATCGATATCAATTTTTTAATGCAACACCGATTCCATTTTGAAATAAAGTCTCCAAAGACCTTTAAGAGGTGTCTACGAAAATGGCTGAAAAGAAAAAAAAAATCATCATATTGTATCTGAGGAACTCAAAGTAGCAGATAGGCTATCAATGAAGGTCTGTGCCTCTGCAACCAAATCGAAGCGCTTAAAATCACCGTTCCTAAGCTTGTTTAGCTTAGTTTAGCAAGACAGATGAAGTCCACGATCGTAGAGAACTTTCATTACTCCTCTGTACTCAGCACGTTGACTCATAACTTGAGGTGCATAGTCCTCTACTAAACGGATAGCATGACCTTTATATTGAAGTGTTTTACGTCGACGAGCTTCTTTAATTAGGAAATCCTTAATTTGGTAACAATGGAGGCGAATTATCACTGGACGTGGTCTCTGGCCATCTGCTGAGCGAGGTGTAAAGATACGGTGCGCTCAATCAATCTCTGGAGGACTGGAAAGTATTTCACTTCCAAAGATCTCACATAGAAAGTTTGAGAAAAACTCAACAGGAGATCCCCCTACAACAATCTCAGGCAAGCAGAGAATTCGAAGATTTTGGTGTCTACTCCTGCTTTCAAGGTCCATAACTTTAAGAGTTAACTTGCTATTATGCTCCTTTAGTGTAGAGCAAACACTTTCCAGGTCTTTACAATGACTGTCTAGTTTCTCCGTGACTTCTTCGACATGTGATAAACGTTGAGCGTGATTCTCCAGTGTAGAGTTGATTCTATCCAGTTTCAGTTTCAACGAACTAAATTGAGAAAACATATCTTGTCGGGTTTGTTCTAACAATGTCACAATTTCACTCAAGGTTGCTCCCGATGGAGTGTCTTTTTTTGCCGATTTAGTAGGCTTAGATACACTCATTGTGCAGCCAGCAACTTCAATAGTGGGAGGAAGAGTAAGAAATAAATGCAGGTATATGAAATGGAGCGGAGTAATAGTTTTAGTGACTTAAGATACTGCCATCTTAACCGGAAGTCAAATGAAGTACATATAAATGTTACTGCGGGGGACCGGCTACACAAAAGGAGCTAAATGAGGCACTGTGGGTGCTAAAGAAGACTTGGAAGCAAAGGGAATCCAATGTTATCACATTTTAAGACTAGTTTTCTACATTGTAGCGCTCCTTGGTATTAACAGGTCTTTCAAACACAACTAACTCAGTCTACCTATCTGCAGATTGCTCTGTGGCTCAATATCTGATTTGGATAAATGACCGAAAAGTAATGATTTTGAACAAATAATCCTATCAAAATAGATTTTGATAGGATTATTTGTTCAAGCTGATCTACGATCCCTTTCAGGATTCTAGGCTCTGCAGTCAAACCTTCCTGTGAATTTATAACCAAGCAATTCAGTTAAGGGCATTGTAAGAGCCTAAACTCCTGATGAAGATGCATTTATAAATATCAGTTTTCTCCAACAAATATTATAAGATGATAAAATTGGGTTTCCAATATAAAACATGATAGACAAAGACATAGCAGGCTCCTTCTGGACTCAGGAGCCTAAAGAACAAAGATCCATTAATCTGAAGAAGCAAAAACCTTAATAATATCAGACAACATTGCAAATATACAAATGGTCAGGCAGCAACTGTGAAGGTTAAAATTAAAACAAAGTTACCATTGAAAATGGGCTTTTAATCCATGTTGGTTGATAACTTATGCATTGAGAGGAAGCTGAAGAAGGTAATAACAATTGCAGCTGAAAACATTTGCTGAATTAATATTGTATGCAGGTGTTTGTGATCTCTGTTACCAGAAGCTTTTAGTAACATAGAAACATAGAAAACCTCCGGCACAATACAGGCCCTTCGGCCCATTAAGTTGGGCTGAACATGTCCCTACTTTAGAAATTACTGGTGTAAAGGGGATTTCTTCTTTTTCTTTGTTACTGTGTATGTAATCAAAATGGCTTCTTTGTTTTGTTAAAAGTAGGAATGCTTCTTTGTTGCGAGAGAGTGCTGGAAGCTTGTTTGGGTTAAAGTTCACTGATAATGAGAATTGTATTCCTTTGTAAACCAATTGGGATTAATGTTGTTCTTTCTTCTGAGTCTGTAAGCTATTGTTGGTGGGCTTTTGGGCAGATCGGCGCGAGGGGCTGAGAGAGAGAGGATGCAATGCTGTAAGCTGGGCGAGGAATGGACCCCAAGCGGGGGTCCAAGGCCAGGAGGTACCCTGAGGAGAGGAGACGACGATAGATGTGCTTGGTTGACCACTTCAGGTGGTCCTGAGCTGCGAGTCGAGGAGTTTGGGGGATCAAATGGTGACCAGAAGACTTCAGTAATTGAGCTCCAACGGTTGTGGACTTTGATAAGTTTGGCACCTTTTCTTTATTGTTTTTCCTTCATATATACTGTATCGCTATTAATCACTTAGTTATAGTAACCTTTATAAACTGTTCTCATTTAATCGCGTATGGTGTACTGTCTGTTTTTGGTCGAGGCGGGGACATCACAACAGCATCCACACCAGCTGATTACCCAGTTTGGCAGGGCCGAAGGCTGCTCCCCCTAGACAAGAATGAGCTGAGCGAGCCTGAGGCGACACAGGGGGTTACACTAGACTGCCCCATATCCCTCTATTTTTCTAAACTCCATGTAACTATCTAAAAGTCTCTTAAAAGACCCTATCGTATCTGCCTCCACCACCGTTGCTGGCAGCTCATTCCACGCACACAACTCACCACTCTCGGAATAAAAATCTTATCTCTGTACCTATGCCCCAGCACCTTAAAAATGTGTCCTTTTGTGGCAACCATTTCAGCCCTGGGAAAAAGCCTCTGACTATCCACACGATCAATGCCTCTCATCATCTTATATACCTCTCATCCTCAGTTGCTCCAAGGAGAAAAGGCCATATTCATTCAACTGGTTTTCATAAGGCATGCTCCCCAAAACAGGCAACATACTTATCAATCTCCTCTGCACCCTTTCTAAGGTTTCCACATCCTTCCTGTGGGGTCTGACCAGGGTCCTATATAGCTGCAACATTACCTTTCGGCTGCTAAATTTAATTCCACAATTAATGAAGGTTAATACACCGTATGCCTTCTTAACCACAGTGTCAACCTGTGCAGCTGCTTTCAGCATCCTATGGACTCAGACTCCAAGATCCCTCTGATCCTCCATACTGCCAAGAGTCTTACCATTAATACTATATTCTGCCATCATATTTGACCTACCAAAATGAATCACCTCATACTTATCTGGGTTGAACTCCATCTGCCACTTCTCAGCCCAGTTTTGCATCCTATCAATGTCCCACTGTAACCTTTGACAGCCCTCCACACTATCCACAATACCTCCAACCTTAGTGTCATCAGCAAATTTACTAACCCATCCCCCCATTTCTTCATCCAGGTCATTTATAAAAATCACAAAGAGTAGGGGTCCCAGAACAGATCCCTGAGGCACACCACTGGTCACCAACCTCCATGCAGAATACGACTCATCTACAACCACTCTTTGCTTTCTGTGGGCAAGCCAGTTCTGGATCCACAAAGCAATGTGCCCTTGGATCCCATGCCTCCTTACTTTCTCAATAAGCCTTGCATGGGGTACCTCATCAAATGCCTTGCTGAAATCCATATACACTACACCTACTGCTCTTCCTTCATCAATGTGTTTAGCCATATCCTCAAAAAATTCAATCAGGTTCGTAAGGCAGGACCTGCCCTTGAGAAAGCCATGCTGACTATTCCTAATCATATTCTCCCTCCCCAAATGTTCATAAATCCTGCCTCTCAGGATCTTCTCCATCAACTTACCAACCACTGAGGTAAGACTCACTGGTCTATAATTCCCTGTGTTGTCTCTACTCCCTTTTTCGAACGAAGGAGCAACATCTGCAACCCTCCAATCCTCCAGAACCTCTCCCATCCTCATTGATGATTCAAAGATCATCACCAGAGGCTCAGCAATCTCCTCCCTCGCCTCCCACAGTAGCCTTTGGTACACCTCATCTGGTCCCGGCGACTTATCCAACTTGATGCTCTTTAGAAGCTCCAGCACATTCTCTTACTTAATATCTATATGCTCAAGCTTTTCAGTCTGCTGCAAGTCAGCACTGCAATCATCCAAGATCCTTTTCCATAGTGAATACTGAAGTAAAGTATTCATTAAATACCCTCGTTATTTCCTCCAGTTCCATACACACTTTCCCACTGTCACACTTTTAGACCATCTATGTGAATTACTTTGTCAAAGCAAAATTATCTGGAAAACATCACATGCAGATGATGTCATCTAGTAGAAAATTATATATCACTAGCATTGTGGATTCTTAGTAATGACAAAAATAATGACAGAAAGATATGACGAGAGAAAAAAGGAACTAGAATTCATTCCTCAGACTTTAGTTTTGTGTAAGAGATGACTCGGTCATCTGCTTCTCACTGGTATATTTTAAAATTTGTGATAATTGTTCCTGGGCTTGAAAATCTTTTGACGTTTGCAAATCTTTTGTAAATCAGAAATCATTTAAAACTCAGAAATCCTATAAATGCGTCTAAAGTACTGTTTGTCTAAATTTAGATGGGTATCATTAAAACTAAAATAAACTCAGTTTTAACTACTTTGTTAGTTGGAACTATCTCCTCCCTGGTAGTGAGGGAAAACTCACCCACAAGCAGTGGATATTGGCAACTAAATTTCACTACAAAAACCAGACAAGGAAGTAAATTAGTCCTTGAAGAGTAAGTGAAAACAATGGAAACTCACTCCCTATAGTGAGGGTGTCTGTAGATACCTCTATCAGGTAGATTTATCTTCATTTAAAGTCGTAGAAACAGGCACCTTGGCTCATCTAGTCAGTGTCACGCCATTAATCTGCCTAGTCCCATTGACCTGCATCCAGTCCATAGCTGTCCATATCCCTCCCATCCATGTACCTATCCAAATTGTTCTTAAATGTTGAAATCAACCTTTTAGCCAGCTCTTGCTCTGGCAGCTTACTACATACTCTCACCACCCTCTGACTGAAGAAGTTCCCCCTGATGTTCTCAAACATTTTCATCGTGACCTCTAGTTGTAGTTTCACACAACTTTGGTGCAAAAAAGCCTGCTTGCATTTACCCTATCTATACCACTCATACTTTTGAATACCTCTATCAAATCTCCCCTCAGTCTTCTATGTTGCAAGGAATCAAGTCCTAACCTACTCAACCTTTCCATATAACTCAGGTCCTGTATGTAGGTCTCCAAAACTGCACAAAATACACCAAATTAGGCCTCCCCAACATTTTATACAATTTCAACAGAACATGCCAACTCTTGTACTCAATATATTGAGTTATGAAAGCCAATGTGCTAAAAGCTTTCTTCATGACCCTATCTACCTGTGATGCTTCTTTCAAGGAATTTTGGATCTATATTCCGAGATCACTCTGTTCCACCTCACTCCTCAGTGCCCTACCCACCGTATAAGCCCTATTCTGTTTGGTCCATCCAATGTGCAAAACTTCACACTTGTTTGTGTAAATTCCATTTGCCATTTTTCAGCCCATTTCTCAGAAAGTCTAGAACTCACTACAAGCTTTGTTAGTCTGCTTTGCTATCCACTACACCGCCAATCTCATTGTCATCTGTAAATTTGCTGATAGAGCTTACTACATTACCATCCAGATCAGTGATAAAAATGACAAACAAGAATGGACCCAGCACTGATCCTTGTGGAACACCACTAGTCACAGGCTTCCAATTAGAGAGGCAACCATTTATAACCACTATCTGGCTTCAACTCCCTCACCCATTCATCCTTCCCCAACTGATCTCCCTCCTGGCACATATCCTTGCAAGTGGAACAAGCGTTTCACATGCTGCTGCACCTCCTCCCTCAGCACCATTCAGGGCCAAAAACAGTCCTCCAGGTGAGGCGATACTTCACCTGTGAGTCTGTTGGGGTCATATAGTGTTTTCAGTGCTCCCAGTGTGACCTCCTATATATTGGTGAGACCCCACATAGATTGGGAGACCACTTCGACAAGCACCTGCACTCTATCTGCCAGAAAAAGCGGGATCTCCCTGACGCCACCCATTTTAATTCTACTTCCCATTCCCATTCTAGTATGTTTAATCATGGCCTCCTCCACTGTAGTGATGAGGCTGCACTCAGGTTGGAGGAACACCTTTTATTCTGTCTAGGTAGCCTCCAACTTGATGGCATGAACTTCAATTTCTCGAACTCCCAGTGATGCTCCCCCATCCTCCCCTTAACTATTCCCTAATCCCATATCCACCTTTCCCCTTATCTCCTTGCTTGCCTATCACCTCCTTCTGATGCTCCTTTCCCTCTTTTCTTTACTTCATGACCTTCTGCCTTCCCCATTAGATACCCCAGCTCCTTACTTTAAACCTCCCACTCCTGGTTTCACCTATCATCTTGTGTTTCTCCTTCCCCTCCCCCCACCTTCTAACTCTTCGCATCTTTTTTTCTCCAGTCCTGCTGAAGGGTTTCGACCCAAAATGTCGACTGTATTCTTCTCCATAGCTGCTGCCTGGCCTTTTGAGTTCATCCAGTATTTTGTGTTTGCTGCTTTTAAATATCTTTGTTAGGGCCAATGAAGTTTCTGCACTAGCCTCCGACATGATCTGAGCACTGTCATGAGATTTTCCCTGTCCAGTAGTGCCACCAGTCCCCCTTTTCTCCATCCCTCTCTATCACAGCTAAAATAACATAACTCCAGAACATTGAGCTGCTAGTTCTGCCTCTCCTACAACCAAGTTTCACAAATTGCTGCAATGTCATATTTCCATGTGCTGATCTATGCCCAAAGATCATCCACATTTCTTACAATATTCTTTGCATTGATATATACACAGCTCAGAACGTTAGTCCCACCATGCTCAACCTTTTGATTCCTGATTTTGTATAAGCAACATCTTTCTCCACAACCACTCCACTAACTGTTCTGGTGCTCTGGTTCCTTCCTACTGTAACTGAAATTTAAACCCTCCCCCTCTAGCTTAGGTGCAAACCATCTCTTCTGTGAACTTCCCACCTTCCCTGGAAGAGAGCCCTACAATTCAAAAATCTGAAGCTGTCTCTCCACCACCAACTCCTTAGCCACGTGTTAACTGTTTGATCTTACTACTTCTGGCCTCACTGGCACATGGCATGGGAGCAATCCTGACATCACAAGCCTGGAGGTCCTGTCCTTTAACTTAGCACCTAACTCCCTGAATTCACTTTGCAGGACCCCATCATCCATCCTACCTATGTCATTGGTATAGATGCTGACCACGACCTCTGTCTGCTCACTCTCCCGTTTAAGAATGCTGTGGATTCAAGCTGAGATGTCCCTGACCCTGACACCAGGAAGGCAACAAACCATCCAGGAATCTAATTCTCATCCTCAGAATGTCCCTCTGTTCCCCTAACCAATGAATCCCCTATTACTACAGCTCACCTCTTCTCCCCACTTCCCTTTTGAGCCACAGGTGCAGACTCTGAGACCTTCTTGTTGTGGCTTCTCCCTTGTAGCTCATTCCCCCAATGGTATCCAAAGAGGGGAATACCAGCGAGCTACTCTGCACTGGATGCCTATTCCCTTTCCCTCTCCTGATAGTCAACTAGGTACCGGCCTCCTTCCTCCTGCAACTTAGGAGTGACTACCTCCCTGTAGCTCCTATCTGTCACCTCTTCATTCATCCAGATGAGCTGAAGGTCATTGAGCTGCAGCTCCAGTTCCTTAACTCGGTCTCTAAGGAGCTGCCGCTC
Source organism: Hypanus sabinus (assembly GCF_030144855.1). Taxonomy (NCBI): domain Eukaryota; kingdom Metazoa; phylum Chordata; class Chondrichthyes; order Myliobatiformes; family Dasyatidae; genus Hypanus; species Hypanus sabinus. The sequence continues at coordinate 80,888,800 of NC_082707.1, read as the reverse complement.
AGTGCACTTCATGCAGATATAGTTTTTGGTGAAACTGGAGGTCTTCTAGTGTTTCTACATCCCTCACAAGGAACATAGCAGGAACTCTGGACCCATTTTCAGCACATTAGCTATGTACTAACAGCAAAAAAGACACTGGAAACTTACTTCAATCCTGCGACTGTGCTTGTCCAGGCCTGTTGAGACAAAGCCAGACTACTCTAACACTACCCCACTCTAAGGTTTTGAGTTTTAAACAGTTCTGAGTTCAGAGCTTTGTGAACAGGGAATCCAATACAATAACTTTACAGAGCGTTTTGTGTACACTGGAAGGACAGTGGTATTTGAATCAGGATATCTTCACTGGCTTTTATCAGGACTTACTGCAGATAGTTATTAGCTTGTTTGGCATAACTATTAACCAGGTTCTTTTCCATTTATTTACATTCTTATACTTAAACCAATGAAATGCTAATCAATGACACCAAATCTTGCCTATTGTTGCCAGCATGATTTTTCAGGCTGACACATATAGCTGTAACAGTAGTTTTACATCTGTTAATGACCATAAGTGTTCCTAAGTGTCTGATGGTGACTTGTTTGGTTGTTACAGGTTGACTCCCATGATGACTAGATTGTCATGGTTGATAAGATAGCAATAAGACAACCAAAACTGAGGAATCCTAGTCACTGCCAACTAAGACTAGACCAAACAGATTTAAATCCACTTAGGCCTGATAATGTGTCTGCTCCAAACATACAGCCCATCAAAATATGTGTTTTTTGCTGGAGGAACTGTATGAATGAGCAAATACTCATTCTGTAATGATATTAAAAAGTATATGACCTAAATACTCCTTTAAGTTTTTTTTGTGTGTGTACTGTACAAGCTGTTAGGCATATGCATGAAACAAGAACATCAAGTTAATCGCTATTGACATGACCCTATGTCACACATATAAAATCCTCCATAATCTGTAAACTCAGCACACTCTCTAGGTTGTAAATCAAACTTTATGATAGATTTTATTCTACTCTAAAGCCCTATTGCACTCAAAACAAAGCAACCTAACTGAATATCTAATACATTTTTGATCCTTATCTTTTTGAGATTTTTTTGACACTTAGAGATCAAATTGACAACTAATTGCATTCTGAAAGATGTAACTGAAGAGATTGTGGACGCATTAGCAGTGATCTTTCAAGAATCATTAGTTTCTGGAATGGTTCTGGAGGACTATAAGATTGCAAATGCCACTTCATGACTTAAAAAGGTACGAAGCAAAAGACAGGAAACTATAGGCCGTTAGCCTGACTTCAGTGGTTGGGAAGATGTTGGAGTCCATTATTAAGGATGAGGTTTGGAGTACTTGGAGGCACATGATAAAACAGACCGAAGTCAACATGGTTTCATGAAGGGGAAATCTTGCCTGACAGTTCTCTAATTAAACAACATGCAGGGTAGATAAAGCAGAGTCAATGGATGTTGTTTACTTGGATTTTCAGAAGGCCTTTGCTGTGGATCGCACATGAAGCTATTAAACAAGATAAAAGTCCTTGATATTACAGAAAAGATACTAGCATGGATAGAAGATTTATTGCCTGGCCGAAGGCAAAGAGTGGGAATAAAAGGGTTTTTTTTTTGCCTGGTGGCAGGTGTCAAGTGGTGTAGTATAGGGGTTGGTATTGGAACCGTTTCTTTCCACATTATATGTCAAATATTTGGATAATGGAATTGATGCTTTTATGGCCAAGATTCAGTGTACCACATTATTATCCAAATCATAAAGATAGATGACAAATAGATCCAGCACTGATCCCTACAAAACACCACTACTGACATCAAGCTCATCAGTCTGTAATTTCATAGAGTCTTTCTTGAACAACAGAAAAATATTATCTATTCTCTAGTTCTCTGGTGTCTTGCTTATGGTTTAGGATGTTTTAAATACCTCTGCCAGAGCCCCTGCAGTTTCTGCACTAGCCTCCCTCAAGGGCCACGGGAACACCTTGTCAGGCTCTTGGGACCTATCCACCCAAATTTACCTTACGACAGTAAGCACCTCTGTTTCTGTAATCAAGAATCCATCCATATCCTCTTTGTTATTTTACTTCAGTTCTGTAGTCACAATGTCCATCTCCCAAATGAATACAGATCCAAAAAATGCATTGAAGGTCTCCCCCATCTTGTTCGGCTCCATGCATAGTTGACCACGCTGATCTTCAAATGGCCCTAGACTTCCCAAGCACGTCAAGCAAAACCTTGCTGTTTAGGGAATCTTAGCCTTGGACAGTCTCAATCTCACTCCAAAACTAAGATTCCCTAAACCTAAAGCCTTGCTTTTAATTCTAACAGGAACATATAAACTCCATACTCTTAAATTTTCACTTTCTAGCCACTTAGTTAACAAGCATCCCTGTGCCAGAGAACAATGTGTTCCAATCCACACCTGCCAATTCTTTTCCGATGCCATCAAATTGAACATCAAGATTCAGGGCTGTTTAGTGTCATTTCCAGGAAACAAGTGCAAAGGAGAACAAAAGGATTGCTACTCTGGATCCAATGCAGTACAAACAAAATACAATAAGATAAAGAACACAACTTGGGTGCTACAGTAATGTAGCTGTTAGGGCGACACTATTACAGCTCATGGTGCTGTAGTTCAGATTTCAGTTCTGGTGTCCTTTGTAAGAAAACTTGTACAGTATTCCTGAGTACACGTGGGTTTCCCCTGGTTCTCTGCTTTCCTCCCACAGTCTAAAAACATGTCTGTAAGTAATTGGTTATTGTAAGTTGTCCTGTGATTACACTGGGGTTAAATCAGTGGGTTTATTTGAATAATTCAAAGAAACAAATATAAATACATAAGATAACTTATATACTATACATAGATTGATTGTATGTCCATAAAGTAATACTACACACAGGAGTGTCTGTACGTAAGGAGTGTCTGACAGGAAATGATACAGTAGTGGTGGTGGGGGGGTGTAAAGTGGCAGGTTATTGGGTGGGGGTTTTGATCAGCTTTACTGCTTGGGGAAAGTAACTGTTTTTGAGTTTTGTGGTCCTGGCTTAGATGCGATGTAGCCTCCTCCCTGATGGAAATTGGGCAAACATCCGTGACCAGGGTGGATGGGATCATTCACGATGTTACTAGTCTGATTCCAGAACCTTTCTGTATACGTGTCATTGTTGGCAGGTAGACTGCTGGCAGTGATTCATTGGTGAGTTTTGACTACCCATTATAGAGCCTTCCTGTCTGCTGCAGTGCTATTTCTGTTCCATGCAGTGGCATAGGTTGTTAGGATGCTCTCTTCTATTCATCTATAAAAGGACAAGAGTACAGACTGGCACAGTCCAGCTTGTTTCAGCCTTCTCAGAATGTAGAGGTGTTGGCGAGCTTTCCTGATTGTGTAATTGGACCCTGAGAGGTCGTGCGAGATGTGCACTCCCAGGAGTTTGAAGCTGCACCTCGTTTCACTGCTGTGTGGCTGATGTAAAGAATGGTGTGAGATCTCCTGAATTCTATAACCATCTCCTTTGTTTCATTGACACTGTGGAAGAGGTTATGTACCTGGCACCGGGACTCAAGCTGTCCCATCCCCTCTCTGTAGACTGTCTCATCATTTTTCGTGATGATCCCCCACTGTTGTCTCATTGGTGAACTTGACAATGTGATTACTTGGACGTTTGGCCATGCTGTCATATGTGAGCAGAGTGCACAGCAATGGGCTCAGCACACAACCCCGAGGACACCCGTGTTGAGGATGATGGGGTGGAAGAGTAATAGTACATCCTAATAACTTGAGGTCTATTGGTTAAGAAGTCCAATATCCAGTTGCACAGATTTAGAATCTCAATCTGAGAACCAATCCGATCCTTCTCCATAATTATCGAGAAACTATTGGAATCATTAGATCCTACACATATTCTGTCACCTGCCCTGTCTTATTCCCTAATAGAAGATCTGGTATTACACTCTGTCTACTTGGAACCCCTTTGTATTGATTAAGGAAAAATTCCTGAGCATATTTGACAAACTCTTTCCCATCCTGTCCTTTTACAGTATGGGAATTCCAGTCAAAATGTGGAAATTTAAACAAACCTACCATCACTGTTGCACTTTTCTTACAATGTCTGCTATCTTTCTACATCCACCTGGCAATTAAGTGGTCTATAACAAGTCAGTGAGGCCTCTGTCGGTCAAGGTCAACTGTAGATGTTGCATCCTAGCTGTCTAGATGTGCAAGCCTGGGCAGTAGGATACGGAAAGCAAGTTGCTGCCATGTAGAAGCTTCCCCTTGCCACTCATCTGATGAATCAAAGGGAACAGTAGAGATGGATACAATTTGGCACCAGCAGTGTCTCAAGGAGTTTCTAGCCAGAATTAAACTCAATGTAAGATGGCCTTAGGATCCCATCTCTGGATTTTTCCCTCGGGGTTTACTCCCAAAGCTTTCCCCATGAGTGGGTATGCCACAAGGCAGTGGAACAATGAGATCAGTGATTTTCTTAGCCTAGATGAGCCGTCAACTATGGTTGACAAGCACCATCTGCCTGAAGTGACTGGTTTTAATGCACCTGCCTTGTCCCATCTCCTGTCAGTAGATATAGTTCCTCTGTGCTTAGTAGTTCAGTGTGAAGGCCAGGAGCTGGACTAAAGTCAGAGGATATTTGAGGTTTTCACCATTGTGAGCATTTAATAGGTAGTGGGAGCTTGTCCCCATTATCACCACCAGCGATAACAACCTTAAGGAACCTCAGTGGTCTATAATATAATCCCATTAATATCCAAAATAACCGGACCTATCAAATAAATACTGGTACCTTTCCTACTTTTATAAAAAATAGCAAAATTCTTTTTGAATTTTGAAGAGAACAATTGAGGCACATAGAGAATTTGCTTGCACGTGACATTCATATAGCCAGGAATATCAGTATCAACTATAAAAAAGAACTTTTAATTCTGGAGAAATTGTCAGATTGAATCACATGGCTTCAGACTGTTTAAGTGATGGTGCCCAAGAGAAGAGATTTTCTTGAAATGCACTGTTTTTTTATTAGTCATCGTCACACTTGAGCTGAATTAATACAATAGGCAGAAATTGATATGGTACATAGCTTGTCATTGAACCAATCAATGTTCTTTTGACAAGTCAAGCAGATAAATAGAACTTTGTTTGAGAGTTTATACCAACCCCATGACACATATAAGTACAGGCCCTTGAGGGGCAGAGTAGTTAAATTGACTGACAATAGATATCGCCTTAGACATCCTTTAGTTGAATTACTTTGGATGACAACATCAGTCTTTGAGCACTTCTTCCCCTATTCCCACAACACACAACAAATTAATTTAACCCATTCATGACTCTGCTTACTCATCAGTTTCTTGACACCAGAGTCATTCTCAAACAATAACATTTAGCAATTTTTAAATCCCTAACTGTGTCAGAACTTTCACCGCCAGATGCGGTATTACAAGCTAACTTTCAACTGGACAATAGTTTGGAGTCACAGCAGTAGACAGTAACAACATGGTCTTGATTGATTAACTGCGAATGCTATCAAATGACCCTAGTTTTAAATGCAAAGAATCAGCAAACTTAATGAACTTATTGGACAGTTTTGGATTAAAGGATGACAGCTCAAAGGATTAAAATACCTAATAGCTCATCTCTCTGCCTGAAACATACCTATGGACCATCTCATTGAATCCTATTGAATTTTGAAAGGCCTGGATATAGTGGATGTGAAGAGGAGGCTTCCTAAGACTGGAGGACAGCCTCAGAATAGAGGGATATCCTTTTAGAATGAAAGTGAGGAGAAATTTCTGTAGCCAAAGAGTGGTGAATCTGTGGAATTCATTGCCACAGGTGACTGTAGAGACCAAGGCATTGGGTATATTTAAGCCAGAGGTTAATGGATTCTTGATTAGTCAGGGCATGAAAGATAATGGGGAGAAGACAGAAGATTGAGGCTGAGAGATAAAATGTATCAGCAATGATGAAATAATGGAGCAGATTTGATGGGCCAAGTGGCCTAATTATGCTCTTATATCATAAGGCCATAAGACCATAAAATAAAGGAGCAGAAATAGGCCATTTAGCCAATTGAGTCTACTCTGCCATTTCATCATCACTGATCCAATTTTTCTCTCATCCCAGTCTCCTGCATTCTCCCCGTATCCCTTCATGCCCTGGACAATCAAGAATCTATCGACCTCTGCCTTAAATATACATAAAGACTTCACCTCCACAGCTGCCTGTGCCAAAGAATTCCACAGATTCACCAGCCCTTTATCACTCCCACCTGCTGCCTCTCAGATTCTAACATCATTCTCACTGTCCTCTCCCTCACCTGCCTATCACCCCTCTTATGTGCATCCACCTTTTACATTGACTACCTCCCTCTATCTTTCAGTCCACATGAAGGGTCTCAACTGAAATGTCAAATGTCCATTTTCCTCCATAGACGTTCCTTGATCTTGTGATATTGAAATTGTCTAAAGTGGTGGTGAAGCCTACCATCTTGTACAAGAAGATATCAATAAGTTTGAAAGGGTATAGAAAAAAAAAGGATGATGCCAGAACTTAGGGACCTAAGTTATAAGGAAAGTTTAAAAAGGTTAGGACTTTATTCCTAAACAGGAGCATAGTACATAAGGGTAGGTAGAATGACTGGCACATAGCAGAATGAGGGATATCCTGTAGAGGTATACCAAATAATGAGGGGCAAAAGTAAGCAGGCTTTTTCCTCTGAAATTAGGTGAGTCTAGAACAAGAGGTCATAGGTTAAGGTTGAAAGGTGAAATATTTCAGGGGAGAATGAGGGGTTGCTTCTTCACTCAAAGAGTGGTGGAAGTGTAGAATGAGTTGCCAGCAAAAGGGGTGGAAGGGGGTTTGATTTCAACGTTTAAGAGAAGTTTGGATAAGTATGTGGATGGGAGAGGAATGGAAGGCAATGGTCCAGGTCAAAGGGACTATGCAGAATAACCATCACTAACCTTATCCACTCTGGAGAACTCCCAACTACTGCCGCCAAACTCATAGGTCCCTTACCCCACACCTCTCACTTCTACCTCCAACCCAAGATTCACACACTGGACAGTCTGGGTAGACGTATTGTATCTTCCTTTTCCTGCTTTACTGAATTTGTGTCCTCATACCTCAATTCCATTCGATCTCCCTCAATTCAGTCCCTTCCAACATATATCTGTGACATTTCTCATGCCTCCTCTGATCTCCTCTGTAACTTTGAACGCCCTGGCCCTGACCACCTCATCTTCACCATGGATGATTTTCTATCTTGTATCTCCCATCAGGAATGTCTCATGCTCTTCACTACTTTCTTTTCAAGTGAAACTCTTCCACCACCATCTTCCTCCACCTGGCAGAACTGGTCCACGCCCTGAATATTTTTTTTATTTGATTCCTCCCACTTTCTTCAAACTCGAGGGGTAGCCATGGGAACTTGCATGGGTCTAAGCTATGCTTGCCTCTTTGTTGGCAATGTAGAACAGTCTATGTTCAAAGACTTCCCCAATCATACACCAACCCTTCCTCTGCAAAATTGATGACTGCATTGGTGCTATTTCTTGCACCCATGCTGTTAATCAATTTTATCAACTTTGCCTCTAACTTCCACCCTGCCCTTAAATTCACTTGGTCTATCTCTGACAATTCCCTCTCCTTTCTTGATCTCCCTGTCTCCATCTCTGGAGACAAACTGTCAACCGACATCTTTTATATACCTACTGATTCCTATGGTTATCTCAACTATACCTCTTCCCACCCTATCTCCTGTAAAAATGCTATTCCCTTTTCTCAGTTTCTTCAACTCCACCGCATCTGTTCTCAAGATGCAGCTTCCCATTTTAAAGAATAGGGTTTCCCTCCCTGTACTATTAACGCTGCCCTCTCTCGCATCTCCACCATTTTCTGTACGTCTGCATTCACCCCACTTCCTTGCCACCATAATAGTGATAGAATCCCTCTTCGCCTTACCTATCACCCCATCAGCCTTCACATCCAACCCATTATCCTCCGCAACCTCCGCCATCTCCAAAGGGATCCTACCACTAAACATATCTTTATCTCCCCCACTTCTGCTGTCTGCAGGAATCAATCCCTCCACAATTTCCTTGTCCATTTGTCTGTCCCCTCTAATCTCCTTCCAGATACTTATCCCGATAAGTAGCTAAGTGCTACACCTACCCATACACCTCCTCCCACACCTCCATTCAGGGCCCCAGACAGTCCTTCCAGATGAGGCAACACTTCACCTGTAAATCTGCTGGGGATGTCTATTGTATCCTGTGCTCCCGATGCTGCCTCTTCTATGCCGGTGAGACCCGTCGTAAATTAGAGGACCAGTTCGTCATGCACCTCTGCACCATTCACCTAAAGTGGGCCAAACATTTTAATTCCGATTTCCAGTCACATTCCGACATGTTGATCCATGTTCTCCCCTGTGCCAAGACGAGACCACCCTCAGGGTGGAGGAGAAACACCTTGTACACCTTGTATTCCATCTGGGTACCCACCACCCTGAGCAAACAATTACTGTTTTCTCCTTCTGGTGAACAAATCCCACCCCCCTCCCCCCACTTCTTCTATTCCCTACACTGACCTTTCTCTTCTCCTCACCTGCCTACTAATTCCCCCTGGGTCACCTCCTCCTTTCCTTTCTCTTACTGGCCATTTGCCTCTCCTATCAGATTCTTTCTTCTCCAGGCCTTGACCTTTCCCACCCACCTGGCTTCACCAATCGTGTTCAAGCTAGCCTCTTTTCCCTCACCCTCCTGTCTTTTTATTCACCCATCTTCCCCCTTTGTTCTAGTTTAGAAGAAGAGTCTAGGCCTGTAATGTTGACTGTTTACTCTTTTCCACAGATGCTGCCTGACCTGCTGAGTTCCTCCAGTATTCAGTGTATGAGGAATAATAGTCCAGCATGAACTAGATGGGCCAAAGAGACTGTTTCTTTGCTGTAGTGCTCTATGATTCTGCGACCCGCTGAGCTCCTACAGTGATTTGTATGTTAGTACTACTTCAGCATCTGCAGTCACTTGTGTCTCCAGTATGATAATAAATCTCTTTTACATGCAGACACTAGAAGCTGCCTTCACTGGCATCAAATCTATGTTTTTCCTTGATCCCTTTCTAAAATATTCCACTAGATTTTGTGAAAGCTACCTCCAACAGTGCCATCTTGCATTATTTATTACTCACGTCTGTCAGTAAGAATGAACTAGTCCAAAAATTAAAGACACTGAAAGCTGCTCTTTGCTATTTTAATAACCACATGCAGTGTTCAATGCACGGACACCTGCAGGTCAGTGGGAATGGATATTCTGTGCAACGTCAGATTCAAAGTTACAAAAACTTCAACAAATATCAGAGAGGTTTTATACGCTGAATGATATCAGAGCTTGAGAATTACTAGAGCATTATTTGAATGACAGGTAGCAGCTGAATCAGAACAGCTCAGCATATGTTAAGTTTATGATGCAGTCTTTTTCCCTTAAAGATAATAGTTACAGCACATCATTGTTAAATTTAACTTAAAAGCTTCTACTGGCTCAGAGGTTTTACATTGAAGAGCCTAAGTACAATCAATAATAATCAATTTATTGTTATAGCATTCCAATGATCATAATTTGTACTTCAAAGCAAAAATATATCATTTTGTTCAAAATGTTTAATTTGTGCCCATAAATTAATGGTGTTCTGTGAATATATTTAGTGAATTATTCTTTTTCCAGATATCCAGTCTAAGCTTTATTTCAAACATTAGTAAATGTATAATGGAGAAGTAGAGAGGAAGAAGGAATCCAGTTTTGTCAGCGTCTCATTAAGACACACCTAGGTTTAGTCATTCAACTGCGCGCTGCAATGGGGAAAGCTGAACGTGTGTGAAAAGTTCCCACGGACACTGGTCAGAATGCTCAATGGTTTAACAGCACAGGATAATGGATTAATAAAGGTTATTAGGCCTTCCTAAGATTAATCGGATTTCTCTTTAGCTGTCTTTGTCCACAGAGATCCATTTGGTTCCTTTTCGGTCTGCTGATCACTCTGAAGGTGGTGTTGAAGTTGGACAAGGGTAAAATATGGACAATACTAGCTTGGTCACTTGTTAAATACTCCACATGATGTTCCTTTTTTGAGTTGCTATATCAATATACTGCCATCCAGAGACAAAATTGCATCTTCAGAGATTCAAGATTTAAAGACTCAAAGTACATTTATTATCAATGAGTGTATAATTTATACAACCTTGAGATTTGCTTGCTCAACATGCAGTCACAAAGCAAGGAACCTGAAGGATTAAAAAAAAATAAGACTAACCCCAGTATCTACAGGGAAAAAGAACACTGAAACAAATCATGCTAACAATAGAAGCAATCAAAAACAACAGCATTCTAAGCCAAATTGAGTCCTTAGATCCAAATCCCTGGAACAGCTCAGAGTAGGCCTCAAGCCTGCTATTCAGTTCATCAAATTAGCGGGGCAAGTCACTGCAAAAATTGCAGATATGAAGCACAGCAGCCAGGGGGAATCTCACAGACCCAGGATCACGGAGAGGGGAGCCCCAGACTATCTGGACCAACATTTGAATTGTCTGAACCGCTCAATAGGTACCGGGCCCCACTGCGGCGAATCATTCCAGGCCTAGATTTCGCTACTGGAGAAGCTGTTCTCAAGCTCTCCAAATTGGCTCGGTGATTAGAGCAATCCAACCTCACCCGACTTTTGACGCCCTCCCTTTCCAGTCTATCTGGGCTGGAATTTAGATTGCTCAAACAGTATTTTGTACCTCGCATTAGGATGCGGGCCTTGCCACGGCAAATCACTCAGGGCCTACAACATGCCCCCCAACAATTTACTTTCGACCTGGATTTTGCTGCTGAAGAAGCGGTTCTCAACCTCATCAAATCAGCTTGGTGCTTAGTGCAGTCCACACTAGCACCCAGGTAAGTTAGAAGGGCATCGGAACTCCTCCCCAAATTGCCCATTCCAACCAGCATGACCCCCAACTCCAGCACACCAGCAGAACACATCTCTCGAGTTTGCTTTGCCCTCACTCTCCTTTTCATTGATCGTAATGATAGTTTACCACAATCTACTTCAAAGAAGTGTTATTAGTTATGTTTTAAACAAATTCCTTTGCTCTTGAACCACAAGTAAGCTGCCACACATACTTGATAGTGCCATCATAAATGGGAAGTTTGACACAAACAGAAATTTAAATGCACCAATTTTATAATTATCCTTAACTCATTTTAATGCCTACAATCTCATTTAGTAAGAGTAGGAATAGGTCAGATGGCCATCAAGCCTGTCCTGTCACTGATTGAAGCTGATTTGCCAAGAGCCTCCAGTTCCATCCTGTGCCAATTCTCCATAGTCCTAAATTCTTTCATACATTTATCTGCAACCTCCTCAAATACCTCCAGTAATCAAGCCTGAACAACTCTCCAGTGCAGAGAGGACCATGAAGCATAAATTCCTCCAGTTTCTACCCATTTCGTGGGACCATTGACACTGGAACAAAGACTTATTTTCCCTTATAAATTCCAGTACTTAAATATTCCTAGTTTATTGTTGATCAGCACTTGTTGACGCTGAATTCCAAGAGTTGTCTGGCTGGACGCCGTTCCAACATGTTTATGTTCTGTTCATCATTTAGATCTTAATCCCATAAGGAAAATGCTGATTCACAAGGAGTTCATCAGTAAGGTGATGACTTCCTGTCCAATATTTTCATCTCTGACACAATAGACCATGGTTCATAAAACTCAATTTTTAAATATCTAGGCTGGTACTTAAATAGAGTGTTGCTGAATCAGTCAAAGTGCTGATGCTCAGAAATATCCTGTCAACCTCTCAGACAAATGTAGGGTACTACACAACACAAAGGACAGTGGATTTACCTCAGTTTCCTGACTGCAAATGCCATCGCTATAAAAATATGCATAAAATATCTTAATGTGATTTAAAAACATTTATTTTAATTTAAAAACATTTTTATTATGCACATATCTCCCACATAATGAAATTCAAAAGCATCCTATTGGTAATAAAGTATTTTGGACACCATGGGTCATGAAATCTCTATTTCAATTTTACTTTCCATCTGTGGAATCTAGTCTATTAAAGCAGGGGTCGCCAACCTTTGTTATGCCATGGATCAATACTAGTAAGCAAGGGGTCCGTGGTATAAGCAAGCCAAGAAATTACCTCAAACAGGACAAAATTTAATTCCACCTTATTCTATTCACATATTTTTTTCTGTACACTCAATTACGCAAGTTGTTCAGGAGAATTTCTTCAATATTTAAAGAATCAAAAGAGTTAAAGCAGAATGAATCTTAATTTTAATGCAGCAAGGTTGCAGAATATAGAATTCCAGACTGCATGGATAATAATTTAGCCCTATGGGAGAAGTCATTCAAATGAGTACTTAACTAAAATCAATAAAATAAAAATGTACATGCATTGTGCCAGTGATAGAGAGGTACCAAATAACTTCTGATAAGAATACAGAGAGAGGAGAAATGGGAGAGGGCCCAAATAAAAATATGATAGTCATTGAGACACAAAATAAACTGAGAGAAAGCATTTTAAAATATGAAATTATGGTTCCTTGGTGTATTAGAAATAGGAGATAAACCGTAGTAGAAATGGAAAAGTGCTCAATAAATTGTGATGGAGGTAGAAATAAAGATGTAAAACAGATTTTGATAGAAAAACAAATTGGGTACAAAAGAAAGAGACAAGATATATAGGGCAAAATAATCACAGAAAGTGAGAGAAAAGAGGAAGTGAAGAGAAGATTGGTGGAGAAAAATGAAACCTGAGAGAGAGATCAATAGAAACAGGTAGATAGAGATGGATAAATAGAGGTAGATAGAGAGAGGGAGAGAGAACACATACAGAGAGAGAGAGAGAGAGAGAGAGAGAGAGAGAGAGAGAGAGAGAGACAAAGCAAGAGACAACAGAGAAACGGTTAGAGGTAATAAGCCAATTACCTTGCATATGCTAATGGCTGAACCCCTGATCTTCCAGTATACCTCAATGTGGCCTTGAGTCTTATTTGTTTATCTGAACAGTAACTGCAACCCTGCTTTCTTCCTTATGTTTTTATTTTACTACCTCACTGAAATGACACTCAGTGGCCACTTTATTAGGTATTTCATGTGCAAGTTTTTAGGGCTCTGCTGCTGTAGACAATTCACCTCAATGTTCGACTTGTTGTGCATTCGGAGATGCATTTTTTCTGCACACCACTTTTATAATGTGTGTCTATTTGAGTTACTGTCATCTTCCTGTGAGTTAGAACAAGTCTGGCCATTCCTCCTCTGACCTCTCTCATTAACTAGTTATTTTTGCCCATGAAACTGCCACTTACTAGATTTTGTCTTTGTTTCTTGTACCATTCTCGGTAAACTCTAGAGAATATTGTGTATGAAAATCCAAGAAGATCAGCAGTTTCTGAGTATTCAAACCACCCCATGTGGCACCAACAATAATTTTACAGTCAAATTCACTTAGATCACATTTCTTTACCATTCAGATGATTGGTCTGAACAGATATGCCAGTATACAAGTGGCCACTGAATGAATATAGAATGAAACGTCTAGTTGACATACAAACAAAAGCCTTTCACTGCATCTCAGTACATGTGGCAATAATAAACCAATAACTTCTTCCTAATCACAAACAAGAAAAAATCTGCCAATGCTGGAAATCCAAGCAACATACATAAAATGCTGGAGGAACAGAGCACCCCAGGCAGCATCTATGGAAAAGAGTACCCTTCTGTCCTGCCAAAGGGTCTTGGCCCAAAACATCAACTGTACTCTTTTCCTCTCTCTGCAAAATCTGCCTGACCTGATTAATAATTTTCTGTGATTTTTTCCAATTTCTGACACCTGTAGTGTTTGTTTGTTTTTACTTTCCAATGACAGTTGAACTGTTTTCATCAGCAACATTGATAAACAGTTCAAATTATCTTCAGTAGTAATAAAGACAGTTCTTAAATTTAAAAAAAAGAATAATAAGTCTAATTAAATGTTCCTTAAAATCCTAAAATACAGTCCTAATCCAGGCAAATGGGATTAGTGTAGGTGGTTAAAAGGTAAACCAAAGGACTTTTACTCAATGCTTATGTGAATCTGTATAACCAAGTTAAAACATGAAAGAAAATTACAAAGAGTAAGTAAACTGCTTCCTTGCATATCTCTTTCATTCAAGGTTGCTCACTCCATCCAAGTTAGTGTCATAAACTTGAAGAGATGGATCCAATGCTTTCCTTGGTATCTCTGAGCTGAGTACCCCAGTGGAGAAGAAAATCTGGTAGAAAGGCATCGGGACCTACAGGTCATCTCAGACTTTAAATGGAAACTGAATGGTTAGCCAGCCATTCCCACTGAGCTATCAGTGAAACAATCACAATCTGTCTCATGGATTAGCATCCTTATTCTTATTAGTAGAAGAGGACAGCAGTCCTGACATCAGGAGGCAGGTAACATTCTGTCAAATAAAGAAACAAGCTAAAATTAACACATGCTAAATAATTGCAAGAGAAAAATAAAAATACTGGAAACAATGCAGCCGGTCAGACTGCATTGATGGAAGTTCAAAAGGAGAACCTTTCATTTAGATTTTCATCCTCTGTGGGTTTTTTTTGAATTTCTGTAAGGACAAAGAAAAAATATCCGTGGAATCAGGCAGTTTCTATACAAAGACTTTAAGTGCATAAGACCACTGCAGATTGCCTAACAAAAATATCACTCTATTCTCCCGATCTGGGACTGGAAATCTGTATTACATTCTGCTACTTGATGAAAGTGAATGAGGAACTGTAGATCAATTAACTTGACTGCTATTATTCAGAAATTACCATAGTCTACAACTGAGGATTGTATGATTGAATGCTTTAGAAATTGTCAGCTGATGAAGGACATCAGCATTGATTTGTAAAGGATAGGATATAACTCACTATTTTTTTGGTGAGGTGACTAAAATAGTTAACAGGGGAAATATGTTATGATATTGCTGAAATGTACTGCCTGAAGACACTTGATAAAGTCCCAACTGAATGACTGTTAGCCCAAGCTGAAACTCACAGGATCAAAATTATTGAACCAGTTTGGAAATCATCTGATCAGAAGCAGAGAGGAGAGGTAATGAGCTGGTACATAACTTGCCAAGGGATATTTGCTGGTTACCCATAGGATCTGTTCAGAGCTGCAATTATTTACTGTAGAAATGACATTAAGTGATGAAAAATCATGTATCCAAGCTTTCCAAAGACGAAAAATATAGACAACTAAAGTCAGTGCAAACAAAAATACTAAATTGACAAGTAGTATAAATAGATTAAGTGACTGAGCAAAACTAAGTGAACAGATTTCAATGGTAGCACACGAGGTTGCCTATTTGTAGCTCACATGAACAGAATGGTGGAAAGGTAAATAGCAGCAGCCAAATAACTTTGTAGTCTGTATTTCTGAATTATCACATGCAGGTTTAGAAAATGATGTAAGATGCTATTATTGTATAGTGTCTGTGCACAGTTCTGTTATAGAATTGGGTAGAAATTAGGATTAAGCTGTGCAAAGCTTCAAGGTAACTACAAGTGGAGCACAGTGGCAGTGCTGCACAACTAAACAAGCCTTGGAAGAAGTATAATGTTGCTTTCATCCAACACCAATTATCAGTGACATTATGGGAACACAGATTATAGAACAACACTGCAGTATACAGGCCACTCAACCAACCATGTTGCAATGATTGATGCCAATATATACCAAATGTTCTTGTGTAGATCATCCAGATCCCTCCATTCCCTTCATATTTATGTGTCTATCTGAAAGCCTCTTAAACTTAGCCAAAGAAACCTACTTTCACTGGTACAGCAGAGAATCTATCCGAGGCAACTATCACTCTCTGTGTAAGAAACTTGGCCTTCATGTTGCCTTTAAACATCTCCCTTTTAAATTCTAAAAGTATGTCTTCTGACATCTGACATTTCTATCCTAAGAAAAAGATTTGACAGTCTATCCTATTTATGCCTTCATAATTCAAGAGAAAACTTCTATCAAGTCTCCCCTTAGCCTCCAGTGCTCTAGGGAGAACAACACAACTTTCTCCAACTTCTTGAAAGCTCATACCCTCTGATCGTAGAGTTCTAAAGTTGTAGAGTGCATTCATTGAGTAGGTCCTACCCTGGTTTGATTTCCCAAAAAGCAATACCTCTTATTTATCTGGAAAGCAATTTGCTAATCCTCAGCCCATATACAAAGCTGAGCAAGAACCACTGTAGTTTTTCATAAACTTCTGCGCTATCTACAACATGCCTCTTTTAGTATCACCTACAAACTTACTATCCATGCCTTATACATTCACATCCAAATCATTTATATAAATTACAAACAACAAAATTGCCAGCATTGATCCCTGTGGCATAGCACTAGTCACAGGCCTCCAGTCCAAGAAAAAATCCTTGGCCATTACCCTCTGTATCCTGCCACTGAGCCAATCATGAATCTAATCCCTCGGATCCCCCCTAATCATCCAGCCTAGCCTGCCATGAGGGACCTCGTCAAAGGTATAAGGGAACATCCACTGCCCTACTCTCATCTAACTTCTTTGTTATCTCCTGAAAGATCTACAAGAGATTTGTCAGACGTGACTTCCCACATACAAAGCTATGCTGACTGGTCTAAATCAGACCCTGTTTCTTCAATTGCTGGTAGATCCTATCCCTCAGAATTCCCTTCAACAAATGGTTTTGTTACCCTTTTTAATCCAGACAGCATCCTTTTAAACTATCTTTATATCCTTCTTATAATGGAGCAACCAGAATTTTATCTGGTTAATGTTTCATATAGCTGCAGCATGACTTCCTTACGTTTATACGCAACACTGTTATGGATGAGGGCAAACGTGTCATACGTATGTTTTAACCACTTTATCCACTTACATAGTTGTTCTCAGTGAACTATGGACCTAGACCCCAAACTCTCACTGTGCTTCAAAGCTGTCAAAGAGGCTGCAGTTAACTGTATTCTTTGGCAGTTTAATGGGAGCATGACTGCGCAAGCATGTGTAAGTCGGACCATGAGGCAGCGGGAGAATTTAAAGAGAACAGTTAGACGGAGCGGGCGACGGAGTAGTGGGAGACAGAGTAGGAAGGCTTTGTCTCGAGAGGCTTCGGCGAGCAGAGGCGGAAGACGAGCTTCACTCCAAGTGAGGTAAGGCCAGGTAAGTTCCTTTAAAAGGAGAAAGTTTCAAAAGTTGAGGCAAGTATTGGATAGGTCATGGCAGCTGAGATCGGCCCCGTGGTTTGTTCATCCTGCAGCATGTGGGAAATCAGGGATACTTCCAGTGTCCCTGACGACTATGTGTGCAGGAAGTGTGTCCAGCTGCAGCTTCTGATAGACTGCATTGAGCATCTGGAGCTGCGATTGGATTCATACTGGAGCATCTATGATGCTGAGGAAGTCGTGAATAGCACATTCAGTGAGTTGGCCACACCACAGGTAAAGGCTACACAGGCAGAAAGGGAAGGGGTGGCCACTAGACAGTGTAACGGTAGGCAGGTAGTGCAGGAGTCCCCTGAGGTCATCTCCCTCCTAAACAGATATACTGATTTGGATACTGTTGGGGGAGATGTCTCATCAGGGGAATGCAACAGCAGCTGAGTTCATGGCACCATGGGTGGCTCTGCGGCACAGGAGGGAAGGAAAATGAGTGGGAGAGCTATAGTGATACGGGATTCGATTGTAAGGGGAATAGATAGACGTTTCTGTGGCCGCAAACAAGACTCCAGGATGGTATGTTACCTCCCTGGTGCAAGGGTCAAGGATGTCTCTGAGTGGCTGCAGGGCATTCTGGAGTGGGAGGGTGAACAGCCAGTGGTTGTGGTGCACAATGGTGTACCAACGATATAGGTAAAAAATGGGATGAGGTCCTACAAGGTGAATTTAGGGAGTTAGGAGATAAACTAAAAAGTAGGACCACAAATGTAATAATCTTTGGATTACTACCAGTGTCACATGCTAGTCAGAGTAGATATAGGAGGATATTTTGGATGAATACGTGGCTTGAAAAATGGTGCAAGGGGGAGGGATTCAAATTTCTGGGGCATTGGAACCAGTTCTGGGGTAGGTGGGACCGGTATAAACAAGACAGTCTGCACCTGGGCTGGACTGGAACCAATGTCCTAGCATTTGCTACTGCTGTTCAGGAGGATTTAAACTAATGTGGCAGGGGGATGGGAACAAGTGCAGAGAGACAGAGGGGTGTAAAATGAGGGTAGAAGCAAAAAGTAGTAAGGTGAAAAGTAAAAGTGGCAGGCAGGCAAATCCAGGGCAAAAAGCAAAAAGGGCCACTTTTCAACATAATTGTATAAGGGCTAAGAGTGTTGTAAAAACAAGCCTGAAGGCTTTGTGTGTCAATGCGAGGAACATTCGTAACAAGATGGATGAATTGAATGTGCAGATAGTTATTAATGAATATGATATAGTTGGGATCACAGAGACATGGATCCAGGGTGACCAAGGATGGGAGCTCAACATCCAGGGATATTCAATATTCAGGAGGGATATCCAGGAAAGAAAAGGAGGTGGGGTAGCATTGCTGGTTAGAGAGGAGATTAACGCAAGAGAAAGGAAGAACATTAGCCTGGAGGATGTGGATTCGATATGGGTAGAGCTGCATAACACTAAGGGGCAGAAAACGCTGGTGGGAGTTGTGTACAGGCCACCTAACAGTAGTAGTGAGGTTGGGGATGGCATTAAACAGGAAATTAGAAATGCGTGCAATGAAGGAACAGCAGCTATAATGGGTGACTTCAATCTACATATAGATTGGGTGAACCAAATTGGTAAGGGTGCTGAGGAAGAGGATTTCTTGGAACGTATGCAGGATGGTTTTCTGAACCAACATGTCGAGGAACCAACTAGAGAGCAGGCCATTCTAGATTTGGTATTGAGCAATGAGGAAGGGTTAGTTAGCAATCTTGTCGTGTGAGGCCCCTTGGGTAAGAGTGACCATAATATGGTGGAATTCTTCATTAAGCTGGAGAGTAACATAGTTAATTCAGAAACAAAGGTTCTGAATTTAAAGAAGGGTAACTTTGAAGGTATGAGACTTGAATTAGCTAAGATAGACTGGCAAATGATACTTAAAGGGTTGACAGTGGCTATGCAATGGCAAGCATTTAAAGATCGCATGGATGAACTACAACAATTGTTCATCCCAGATTAGCAAAAGAATAAACCAGGGAAGGTAGTGCACCCATGGCTGACAAAGGGAATTAGGGATAGTATCAAGTCCAAAGAAGAAACATATAAATTAGCAAAAAAAAGCAGCACACCTGAGGACTGGGAGAAATTCAGAGACCAGCAGAGGAGGATAAAGGGCTTAATTAGGAAAGGGAAAAATGATTATGAGAGAAAGCTGGCAGGGAACATAAAAACTGACTGTAAAAGCTTTTATAGATATGTGAAAAGAAAAAGATTCGTCAAGACAAGTGTAGGTACCTTACAGTCAGAATCAGGTGAATTGATCATAGGGAACAAGGGCATGGCAGACCAATTGAATAACTATTTTGGTTCTGTCTTCACTAAGGAGGACATAAATAATCTTCCGGAAATAGTAAGGAGGGTCTAGTGAGATGGAGGAACCGAAGGAAGTACATGTTAGTAGGTTAGTGGTGTTAGGTAAATTGAAGGGATTAAAGGCAGATAAATCCCCAGGGCCAGATGGTCTGCATCCCAGAGTGCTTAAGGAAGTAGCCCAAGAACTAGTGGATGCATTAGTGATAATTTTTCAAAACTCCTTAGATTCTGGGTTAGTTCCTGAAAATTGGAGGATGGCTAATGTAACCCCACTCTCTCAAAAAGGAGGGAGAGAAAAACCGGGGAATTATAGACCGGTTAATCTGACATCGGTGGTGGGGAAATGCTAGAGTTGGTTATCAAAGATGTGATAACAGCACATTTGGAAAGAGGTGAAATCATCAGACAAAGTCAGCATGGATTTGTGAAAGGAAAATCATGTCTGACGAATCTTATAGAATTTTTTGAAGATGTAACTAGTAGAGTGGATAGGGGAGAGCCAGTAGATGTGGTATATTTAGATTTTCAAAAGGCTTTTGACAAGGTCCCACACAGGAGATTAGTGTGCAAACTTAAAGCACATGGTATTGGGGATATGGTATTGATGTGGATAGAGAATTGGTTGGCAGACAGGAAGCAAAGAGTGGGAGTAAACGGGACCTTTTCAGAACAGCAGGCAGTGACTAGTGGGGTACTGCAAGGCTCAGTGCTGGGACCCCAGTTGTTTACAATATATATTAATGATTTAGATGAGGGAATTAAATGCAGCATCTCCAAGTTTGCGGATGACATGAAGCTGGGCGGCAGTGTTAGCTGTGAGGAGGATGCTAAGAGGATGCAGGGTGACTTGGATAGTTTAGGTGAGTGGGCAAATTCATGGCAGATGCAATTTAATGTGGATAAATGTCAGGTTATCCACTTTGGTTGCAAGACAGGAAAACAGATTATTATCTGAACAGTGGCCGATTAGGAAAAGGAGAGGTGCAACGAGACCTGGGTGTCATTGTACACAAGTCATTGAAGGTGGGCATGCAGGTACAGTAGGTGGTGAAAAAGGCAAATGGTATGTTGGCATTCATAGAAAAAGGATTTGAGTACAGGAGCAGGGAGGTTCTACTGCAGTTGTACAAGGCCTTCGTGAGACCTCACCTAGAATATTGTGTGCAGTTTTGGTCCCCTAATCTGAGGAAAGACATTATTGCCATAGAGGGAGTACAAAGGAGGTTCACCAGATTGATTCCTGGGATGGCAGGACTTTCATATGAAGAAAGATTGGATCGACTAGGCTTATACTCACTGCAGTTTAGAAGATTGAGGGGGGAATCTTATTGAAATGTATAAAATTCTAAAGGGATTGGACAGGCTAGATGCAGGAAGATTGTTTCCAGTGATGGGGAAGTCCAGAACGAGGGGTCACAGTTTAAGGATAAAGGGGAAGCCTTTTAGGACCGAGATGAGGAAAAACTTCTTCACACAGAGAGTGGTGAATCTGTGGAATTCTCTGCCATAGGAAACAGTTGAGGCGGGTTCATTGGCTATATTTAAGAGGAAGTTAGATATGGCCCTTGTGGCTAAAGGGATCAGGGGGTATGGAGAAAAAACAGGTACAGGGTTGGATGATTCTATAATTCTATAATGATTCTAAATTCTATAAGTTGGATGATCAGCCATGATCATACTGAATGGCGGTGCAGGCTCGAAGGGCCGAATGGCCTACTCCTGCACCAATTTTTTATGTTTCTATGTATGCTTTCTCCTATTGTTCGACCTCCCAAACACTTGCTGGGTTAAAATTTCATCTGCCACTTCTTTGCCCATATCTATAACTGATCAATTTTCCATTGTATTCCATGTTGGTTTGTCCAGAGCTCCATCAGTCTCAGTATCAATTGCAAACTTGCTAATCCAACTAATTTGTTCAAGTCATTGATATAGGGTATATCACAAATAGAGGTCCCAGCACTGATCCTCGAGGAACACCACTGGTCACAGATCACCAGCTGGAATAACAACCTTCCACCCCTAATCTCTATCTTTTATGGGAAGGAGAGCTCTGAATCCAAACTTGCAAATCACTCTGGATTCCATAGATCTTTATCTACTGAACCAATCTACCATGGGGCACTGTTTCAGAATAAGAGATTGTCCATTTAAGATGTGTACATCTCTATCCAAGAGAGTGTAACAGCTAAATTACTGAATATATTCAAGGCTGAGAGAGATCTGGTGAGAAGTCACAGGTTATGAGGAACTGGCAGGAAAGGGGAACTGGTAAGGCAAGATCAACGCTTATCTTGTTGAATGGTGGAGCTGCCTTTGGTGTTCCTGTGTCCTTCACCTTCCATTTCTTATTCTCGTTGCTCTTATATTCCATGCCTATATTGACTGGCTGCATCACAGCCTGGTATGGAAACTACCAATGGCTTTGAGCAGAAAATCCTACAAAAATAGTGGATTTGGCCCAGCATATCACAGGTAAAGCCCTTCCAGCCATTGAGCACAACCACATGAAATGCTGTTGTAGGAAAGCAGCATCTGTTGTCAAGGATCCCCACCACCCTCTTCTTGCTTCCGCCATCAGGTAGAAAGTACAAGAGACCTAGGACTCACGCCATTCGGTTCAAGAACTGGTACTACCCCTCACTCATCAGGCTCCTGAACTAAAGGGGATAACTTGACTCAGCTTCACTTGCCCCACCAGTAAAATGTTCCCACAACCAATGTATTCACTTTCAAGGACTCTTCTTCTCATGCTCTCATTATTTATTGCTATTTATCTATCTTTGCATTTGCATAGTCTGTTGTCTTCTGCACTCTGGATGAACACCCTAGTTGTGTGGTCTTTCATTCATCCTGTTATAGTTACTATTCTATAGATTTGTTGAGTATGGTAACAAGAAAATGAATCTCAGGGTGGTATATGGTTTTATATATATATATATAGAATCCTGCACACTTTTCTAACTGCTTTCTCAATCTGTTCGGCCATCTTCAATAATACACACATATTAACTCTCACATTTCTCTGTTTCTACTGCTGCTGCTCTTTGCTATTCCATTCTACACCACAGATTTTTCTCTGTTAAAAATTACCTGCCATGTGGATGTCCATTCTATCCGGCTGTTTCTGGACAGTCCTTATACATTAGTGTTCAGGATGGATTGCTGTTTAATGCACAATAGAACTCTGATGTCAGTGAAGCTGGCTTTAGAGATACTTGTGGGTAGGAATATAATTTAATTCATGTCTCTCAGGAATAAGAAAACAAACTCTAAATTATAGATTTCAGGTGAAACTAAGTGCGCAGTTGTTGGGGAGAAAGTTTCTGGATAGATAGACATTAATGAAAAGTTACTGAGATGTACTTATAAGTCAAAAAAGTGTGCAAGTTGGAGTGGAACCAAGAGATCTTGCACCAAAGATGAATGCAATGTTGGAATATGGGTTATTTAATTGTTCCTCAATAAAGTCACTAGAACTTTTTGGTTAAGTCATTTGTAAGTGTATTTTCAACAGTGAGCTAAGTAATAATTTTATAATAATGAATAACAATAACAGCCCTGGCTGCTAACATTTACAAATGTTGAATTTCAGAACTTTGCATATTATTTAAAACTGCCGATAATGTGATTTTTAAAGTTTTCTTCTCTTTCTTCTCTCTCATTTAATCCAATATGCTTCTGCTAATCACAAACAAGAGAAAATCTGCAGATGCTTTTAATCCAAGCAACACACAGACTTGCTGAAGGCTCTTGTCCCAAAACATCAACTATAATCTTTTCCATAGATGCTGCCTGGCCTGCTGAGTTCCTCCAGAATTTTGTGTGTGTTACATGCTCTTTCTAAACTTTATTTAGTTGTCAATTCAAGTTTCAAATCTAATTTATAGTTACCGTTTGTATTTTGTGATGGATTGGAATTTGCTTAGAGCACAATCTTTGATCTGATGGGTAGCAGAACCTTATCTTGATTTGCCAAGACAATACTACAAATCTCCCATGAAGTGCAGTAAACCCAGTCAGATGCTAGAACAAAGTGAAATTCAGCTAAAATTTCTGCAGACGCATTGCAGGTATCAGTACAGTGAAGGGAAATCAGTAACATACATCAGTGTTCATCAATGAAAGGAAAATGGCCTAAAGTACACTTATGATACGTAAACCTTGCCACTAGATTTCACTCTCTGCACTTAAAACTGAATAATTAAATATACTCAATGAAGAGCGTCCTCCCCAACACACAATGTCTACCATTAATAAAGCCCAGCAGCACAAGTGGGAACACCATCTCTTACAAATGACTTTCAATTCATGCTTCATCCTGGTTTGTAAAAATATGCCTATTGCCTATCTCCTGGTATCAAGCAAGAACTACATACATCTCAAGAAAGATTGGTTTCTAGTGCCCTCATGATAATATTCAGATAACACATCTCCCAGGTGGCACAAACAATTTACTCTACAATTTTGACTCAGTCTTTCAGCAATGATTTATCTCCAACCTCACTGAAAACACCATCTGTAAAGATTTCTAATTTTAATGTTGCATATACAACGTTATTATTAAAAGTTTAAAGATAATGATCTGGAATTTATGGCCATAATAAGAACATAAGAATTAGGAGCTGGTGGAGATCATCTAGCCCTTCAAGCCTGGTGTGCCATTCATCAAGACCATGTCTTATTGTGTACTTCAGTGCCTGCTTTCTGAATTACCCCAAATCTCTTTATTCCCTTAACATTCAGAAATCTACTTATATGTTTCCATTATTCATTGAAAATTGCATCACAGGTAAATTGTGTCATAAAGAAAGCTTATGACACATAGACTTTCATTAATTAAAGTATTGAGTACAGAAAATGGGATGCTATATTGAAATTGAATAAGACTTTGCTGAGGCCTAATTTGGATATTGTGTGCAGGTTTGGTCACCTACCTACAGGAAAGATGGAAATAAGTTTGAACGAGTACAGAGAAAATTTACAAAGATGTTGCCTGTTTTGGCGGACCTGATTTATATGGAAAGATTGAATAGGTTAGGACTTTATTCGTTAGAACATGGAAGACTGAGAGGAGATTTGATAGAGATATATAGATAGGATAAATGTAAGCATGCATTCTGCACTGAGGTTGGATGAGACTACAACGAGAGATCATGAGTTAAAGGTGAAAGATGAAAAATTTATGGGGAAAAGGAGGAGAATCTTCTTCACTCTGAGAGCCGTGAGAGTGTGGAATGTGATGCCAGTACAAGTGGTGCATGTGAGTTCAATTTCAACATTGAAGAAAAGTTTGGATAGGTACATGGATGGTAGGGGTATGGAGGACTATTGCACCAATGCAGATCAGTGAGAGTAGGCAGTTTAAATGGTTTGGCACAGACTAGATAGGCTGAAGGATCTGTTTCTGTCCTGTACTTTTCTATGACTTTATTTATGTACTTTGAATGAACTTAGTGTTGAACTTCTCACAGTTTCATTGAGTTCTCATTCTTCTACAGCAATCCACTATGCCTGCTACCTGTCTAATGAATCTTGACTGTACTTCCTCTATGGCAAGTATATTATTTCTTTGGTACGGAGACCAAAACTGTACAGAATACTCCAGGCATGGTCTCTAAGTGATAGGAGTAAAACATCGTTACTTTGCCAGTCAAATCCTCCTGCAGCAAAAAACCACATGCCATTCGCCTTCCTCATCTCATGCTGCACTAATATTTTGGATTTCAATTAGTTGGGTTCAAGCACATTTGGGTGCCATTTCTTATGTCACTCGTCATTTTAAAAAAAAAGCTCTACTCTTCTATTTTGTGCACCAGTTGGATAACCTCACATTTTACCATATTATATTACACCTACCATATTATTTCCTTTGCTTAATCATTTCCTCCTAAAGCTTCTTTACATCATTCTCCCTTCTCAAAATGTCATCAGTTGTGTTTTTGTAACAGTAAAAATCTTCAGTTTTTTGGTCTCCTCAGCCAAATTGTTAAATTACATTGTTAACAGCAGGAGTTCAATCGCCACTCACTCTGTTAATCTTAGCCTGCCAATAATGGATCCATTAATTCCCCATCTCTGTTTTCTGTCCATTGACAGCCTATGCGCATTAGTATAATACCATCAATTCAGTGTGGTCTAGCCTTGATAAGCATTTCCTTCTAATAATAATGAAAGTTTCATTACCTTGTAAGAATGCTGGTAACTTTCATTTGTGACCTTATAGTAACTATGAAACTGCAACCAAGAAATATCTCCAGAAGGTTTTGGCAGAACCTTCACCAAGACAAATATACAATCATTGATTCAATGTGAAATTCAACATATTATGCTCTCTGTTCACATTGAAAAATCTATTTATTATTCAAGGAGAAACAAGAAACATTTGTTGAATTGGAAGTTGGAGCACATTTTAGTTTTAAGGGAGATATTCTGCTATTGCAGCTGATAGCATTCAACCTGTTATTTTACAAGTCTAGCTCCCATTGTGACACTTGTTATAAGTAATCATTTCTTGTTAAAGTTTTCTTCCCTTGTGCTTGTTACTGAAAGGCTCTAATCCTTGTCATAAATTGGTCTGCAATTGCTTTTGTAGTTTTCAAATCAACAGGTTCCCATTATCTCTAAAGTCATTGTTTTGTGAGGCAGCCAAACATGCATCATAGGGACAGATTATCATTTATTGTATGCATTTTGTAGGAAATAAAAAAGCTCACTAAGCAACAAAACAAGCTCACAAAGGAATTTAGCTTGTTGCAAGGCCAAAAGAAGCAAATAGCCTCTCAGAAGGGCTGAAATGTAATTAAGTTTTATCTAAGCAAGTTATTCAGTGAGAAGACATAAATCATGAAACATTATTGTTGGTTTTTGCATCCATCCTCCAAATAGCAGAAGACAATTGATTTCTTGGATCAATGTGTTAGATAGCTCTGAATCCTTAGCTATTAACTACATAAAGTCAGAAACTCTGGCAGCTTATAGTAAGAAACCCCTATCATTGGATAAGTTGTCAGACAAGACCCTGTTATGTTTTGTAACTCCATAAACACACAAAAAATCTAATTGGAAGAAAAAAAGTGTGTCTGGAATGTAAGCCCAACTTCATTTTTACTTTAAGTTTGGTGCACACATATGACATGGCAGCATGATGACATGTGCCATTCACGTATTTTTCCATATAACCCATAATGAATTATTTACACAAACAAAGAATGCTTAATCAAACAGTGCCTGAATACCTTTCTTCTGCATGTGTTGGCATCCCGAACAGTGGCATGGAAAACTGCTCGAACTGCTGATCTATCCCAGGCCACCAGACAAAACTTCAAGCCAATGCTCTCAGATCAGCCACATCCAGATGACCGGCATGTAGCTCCTTCAACACCTTAGCCCTCAGCTTGGATGGTACAACAACTCTCAAGCCCCACGTAAGTCAACCTCTGTGAAGGGCAAGTTCATTCTGGTGCTAGTGAAAATGGTGAACTGGAGATTCTACTGCTTGCCATACAGATCTGAGACAGAGTGGGTTCTTTTGTCATTTCCCTTTGGAGCATCTCTGCCATAACAGGAAAGCATTCAATTTTCATTGGAGAGAATATGTTGAGAGGAGAGTACTCTTTAGTAAATTTTTCAGTTATTTCCTTTTCCAGGAGTAATTAGGACAATCCATCAGCATTTCTAAGATTTGTCATCATGTCGAATTCAATCTTGTAATTGTGTCTTTCAAGAAACAGAAACCATCTCTACATTCATGCTGCTATCTTTCTGTCGGTTGAAAATGGACACTAGTGGTTGATGAACAGTAATGAGGGTACACTCTCCCATTCAAGTTCTGGTTGAAATGTTTTCCACCCCAAAGCAAACTCAAGACCTTTCTGTCAATCTGTGCATAATTTTCTCTGCAGAAGTAAGGGAACATGATGCAAAGGCTATGGGGGTGCTCACTCATAACATGTGACATGTCTGCACCTATACCATAAGGCATTACAGGCAAGCTGCACTGGACGATGTGGATCATAATGTGTGAATAGAGCGTCCAACATCACCATTTCACTTGTCTTTTGGAAAGCCACTTCACTCTGCTTTTTCCATTGCCAGTTCTTCCCGATCTATAGAGTTCATTATAGTAATAAGCACAGTAGCCAGGTTTGGCAGGAATGTTTTATAGTAATTGACAAAGTCTAAAAAGGACCACAACTGAGATAAGTCCTTTGGACTTAGGCATCCACAACTGTTGAATTTTCTGAGCACACTTGTGTAGTTCTTTTGTGTCAATAAGTGACCACAGTAAATGATGCTTGATTTAAAGCATTCACACTTGTTTTATTGTGCTCTGAGTCCATTGCCTTCTAAACTTTTTAACACTGTCTTGAGATTTTGGAGGTGTTCTTTGACATCCTTATAGGTAATAATAATGTCATCAAAATAACACTGGCCAGCCTTGCAGCACCTGGTCTATAGCTTTCTCAGAGAGTGCAAGTGCAGATGCTACTCCAAAAATAAGCCTATCATAGTGACAAAGCCTTTTGTGAGCATTTATGGTGAAAAACACTTTAGGACTCTTCTTCCATCTCCATCTGTAGGTAGGTAACAGCTAAGTCCACTTTGCTGAAGTGTTTCCCTGCAGACAGGTTATCAAAATTATCCTCCATCCTGGGCAAAGGATATTGATCTACTTTCAGTACTGGGTCGATGGTTACCTTAAAATTATCACAGATCCCTTCTTAATTACTGAGACCATTGGCATTGCAAATGGGCTCCAGTCAACTGGAAAGAATTCCTTCAGCCTCAGTGCATTCTAGCTCGCTGCCTACTTTATCACAGATAGTATAAGGAACTGGACATTGCAAAACTTGGGTGTGGCACTTTCACTTAACACTATTTTACCTTTAATATGTTTGAGATGTTCAATGGCATTCTTCAACACTGTTGTGATATCAGCTAGTACCTTCCTTAATTCACTTTCAGTTAATACTTTTACAGGAGATGTAGCATGCAAATGGTGGATAGGTCTCCAATCAAATTCAGTTATCTCAGCCAATTATGATTTCACAATGCTGGCTCCCATCCTTTTACTACATACAAGCCCAATCTGCCTCATTGATTGTTGTACTTCACTGTTATGAATGGCATTCCCACATGAATTATCTTTTCTCCAGTGTAAGTTCTTTTTCTCTTCCCTGTGCAGTCGATAGTTTCATCTTCAATTCTGCA
Organism: Hypanus sabinus; assembly: GCF_030144855.1. Classification (NCBI taxonomy): domain Eukaryota; kingdom Metazoa; phylum Chordata; class Chondrichthyes; order Myliobatiformes; family Dasyatidae; genus Hypanus; species Hypanus sabinus. Next base: position 80,859,973 of record NC_082707.1, on the reverse strand, counting down.
TTGGTCTGGTACAGTATATGTGAGCCCTGCCACAAAGGTAAAGATAACACAGTTTGTTCGGCAAGGCCTATTTCTGTTCATATGTTGCAATTTTGTTGTACATAGGGTTTTAAACTAAATACCAGGAAGGTGGCTTCAACAGATCAGAGAAGTATATATAAAGTAAAAGAAAAAAGTGTGGATAAAGATAAACTAAAAGCAAAAGTTAAAAAAGAGAAAAGTAAGGGCGGAGTGCAGAAAAGTCAAGGGTAAAAGAGCCAAAGGTTACTAGATTTTAAAAGCACAATCAGTGTAAGGGAACTTTATCTGTCTGTAATATTGGAATGAAGGTCAGTAAACTTGAGGCACAAATCAGTATAAATGGGTATGATTTCATGGTCTTTCCAGAAACATGATAGCAGGGTGGAGAGGATTGTGAATTAAGTATCTAAGGATATCAGGCAGTACAAAAGGATAGGCAGGAAGGTTATGGCGGTGGGGGTAGCGATCTTAATTAAGGATGAGATCAGGGCAATAGCGAGAGATGATATAAGATCTAAGGAGCAGAATGTTAAATTCAACTGGGTAGAGTTTAGTCAAGGGAAAAAATATCTGGTGGGAGTTGTCTGTAGGCTGCTGAATAATAACATGACAATGGCACAGGCAATAAACAGAGAAGTATCTGAGGCATGTAAGACTGGAACAGCAGTTATCGTGGAGGACTTTAATTTGCACATAGATTGGGTGAATAAAGTTGGTCAAGACAATCTTGAGAAGGACTTCATAGAATGTATAAGTCATAGCTTTCCTGAACAGCATCCTACCAAACCTATAAGGGAATGTGCTATCTTGGATCTGGTCCTGTTGAAAGAGACAGGTAAAATTAGTGATCTTGTAGTTAGGGATCCTCTTGGAAATAGTGTTCACAGTATGATTGAGTTTCTCATACAAATAGAGGGTGCAATAGTTGAACCTAAAACCAGTGTATTATGCCTAAACAAGGGAAACTACTACAGGATGAGGGAGAGCTGTTTAGGATAGTCTGAAACATAGGTTATATGGTGGGACGATTGAGGAACAGTGGAAGACATTCAAAGAGATTTTTCATGGTGCTCAATAAAAGTAAATAAACTCCAGTTAAAAACAAGGTCAGTAAGGGTGGGGAAAGCCAACCATGGATAACCAAGGAAATAAAGAAAGGCATCAAACTGAAAGCTTGTCTGTACAAAGTCACCAAGAGTACTGGGAAACTGGAAGATTGGGAAAGCTTTAAAAAAGCAACAAGGAATTACTAAATGAGCAATGAAGTAAAGGAAGATAGATTATGAAAATAATTATATGAAGTGGAAGAGGGGGCTAAAGTGAATGTCGGATCCTTGGTGGATAAGAAGTGGGAATTGATATTGGGCAATGAGGAAATGGCAGAGGCTTTGAATTACTATTTTGTGTCAATATTCACAGTGGAGGACATGTCTAACATGCCAAAGAGAGATGATATGGATGCAATGGGAGCTGAGGACCTCAATACAATAGATATCACTAAAGAGGTAGTGCTAATCAAACTTATGGGCCTAAAGATAGACAAGTCCCCTGGTCCTGATGGAATGCATTCCAGAGTACTAAAAGAAATGGCAGAGATTATAATTGAGGATTTGGTGATAATTTACCAAAATTCTCTGGACTCAGGGCAGGTACTGGTGGATTGGAAGTAGGCAAATATCACACCACTGTTCAAAAAAGGATATAGGCAAAAGGTGGGTAACTATAGGCCAGTGAGTTTAACTTCTGTAGTTTGGAAAATGCTTGAAGCTATCATTCAAGGAGAACTAGCAAGGCATCTGGAAAGAAATGGATCCAGCAGGCAGATGTAGCATGGATTCAGCAGAGGCAGGTCCTGTTTGACAAACTTACTGGAATTCTTTGAGGATATAATGAGTGCAGCAGATAGAGGGGAACAGATGGACGTTACTTATTGTACTTGGATTTTCAGAAGGTATTCAATAAGATGCACCATAAAAGATTTATCCATAAGATAAAGATGCATAGAGTTTGGGGTAATGGATTAGCATTGACAGAGTACTGGTTAACTAATAGAAAGCAGAGGTTTGAGATACGTGGGTGTTACTCTGGTTGGTAATCAGTAGTGAGCGGTGTGCCGCAGGAGTCAGTGCTGGGCCCAAAACTGTTCACGATATACATTAATGATCTGGAAGAGGGGACTGAGTATATGTATCTAAGTTTGCTGATGCACTAAATTGAGTGGAAAAGCAAATTATGCAGAAAATACGGAAAGTCTGCAGAGAGATAGAGATAGGTTAAGTGAGTGGCAAGGGTCTGACAGATGGAGTACAATATTGGTAAATGTGAGGTCATCCACTTTGGAAGGAAAATGGAAGATCTGGTTAATATTCAAATGGGCTGTTAGTTCTAAGCTCTGCTCTATTCCCTATATAGTCTACATGAACCCTTGTCTCTGAGTCAACCTGTTCCATGTTCACAACTGCGCTAGCACCTATCGGCCCTGCCTTCGTGCCTGTGTCCTGCACTTGGGTTCATCCCCAGTCACTCCCGTGCAACAGAACAAACTGGCCAAGAATGAATCCAGGAGACATGGACCCTATGCAACAGGCCCTGCCAGCCAGGGCTCTCTACTGGGCTTACACAATCAACTGCTCAGAGAAGTCATGGAAAACCTTTGTGCCCTGTCCGAGGATGTAAAGAAGGTTGGTGAGCAAGTTGACTGGGAATCCGCTCCCCTTACTCCATCCCTCCCAAGAACCCGTCTGACCAACCCGCAAAGCAAGTGATGGCATCGCCCTATGGGTCTGCAACACAATCCCCTCAAGAGCCACACGTACCTGAACCGGAACCCTATGCTGGGGACCAAGGGAAGTGCCAGGCTTTCTTACTGCAATGCTCCTTAGTTTTTGAGCAATAGCCACATATGTACACCTCGGACAGATCAAAGATTGTGTACATCATGGGGTTGTTGTGAGGGGATGCCTTAGCATGGGCCACTGTGATCTGGGACGATCAGCCAGAGATCTGCTCCTCCTTCTCCACCTTCATCTCTGAAATAAGGAGGGTTTTTGAACAGCTCATTCATGGTAAGGGTGCCACTAGGCACCTACTGTCTCTGTCAAGGCTCGCAAAGCGTAGCTGAATATTCCATAGAGTTCCAAAAATGACGAGGCACTACGGGAAGTGTTTTGACGAGGTCTCCCTCACAAGATAAAAAATGAATTAGTGGCAAGGGATGACGCAAACAGTCTGGACTCTTTGGTCTCTCTAGCCACCAGGGTAGATAATCGAATTCAGGAACATCTGAGAGAAGACCGGGCGCCCCGCTCCTCGCGTCACCTTACCATCTTCGGCCAGCCTGTCTTCCCTGTCTGCTCCTAGCAGAGCTCCCACTCTGACTGTCCATCAAACAACACTCACTTCAGACCCCAAACCAGGATGCAGGTCCAGGCTACTATGAACTATCAAAAAGAGTCCCTGTCCCTATCTGCCTTGGTGGATTCCAGTGCCAAAGGAAATTTGTTGGATGAGGACATAGCCTCCCAAGCCAGGATTCCTCAGGAGCTGTTAAGTACCCCTCTGGAGGCAAATTTCTGACTCAGGTTAGCCACTGTACATCATTCCTGACTTTGATTTTGTCTGGAAACCATCGAGAAAAGGTACAATTTAATCTAATTCATTCTCCTCAATTCCCTATTGTTCTGGGGTACCCCTAGTTTGAACCACCACAATCCCCAATCGACTGGTCTACTGGGAGGAGAGCTAGCTGGAGCCCGTTTTGCCACACCACCTGTCTGCCTCCACACTGCCCATATTATTGTGCGATTGACCTTCTCGCCAGGGCCTCATTACCCACCAGTCGCCTATATAACTTGTCCTGGCCTGAGAGAGAAACCATGGAGAAATACATTAATGCGTCTCTTGCAGCAGACATTATTCGACCCTCATCCTCCCCGGTGAGCAGAGGTTTCTTTTTTGTGGAGTAAAAGGATGGATTGCTATGCCCCTGTATCAATTACTGAGGCCTAAACCACATAACCATTAAAAACAAGTACCTACTGCCCCTCATAAACTCTGTGTTTGAACCACTTCATGAAGCCACCATCGAAGCTGGACCTTCAAAGGGTCTACCATCTAATCAGAATTAGGGTGGGAGACAAGTGGAAATTGGCATTTAATACCCCGCTAGGTCACTTTGAATACCTGGTCATGCTGTTTGGTGTCACCAATGCCCCCGCTGTTTTTCAAACCCTGATTAATGCCGTGCTGAGGAACTTTATTAACCACTTTGTGTTTGTCTAGCTAGATGACATCTTGATATTCACCAGCAGCCTCCAGAAACACATTCAGCATGTCCGTCAAGTCCTACAGAGACTGTGGGAGAACAAGTTATTTGTGAAGGCAGAGAAGTGTAAATTCCACATCCCCTCAGTCAGCTTCCTGGGCCACATCATGGAGAGCAGGCAAATCCCAAGAAGACCCGGGCAGTGGAAGAGTGGCCAGTCCCACCACCCGCAAGCAATTCAGTGGTTCCTGGGGTTTGCGAACTTCTATCGCTGATTTATCAGGGACTACAGTCAGGTGGCAGCACCCCTTACCTCACCTACAACACCTTTACTTTGGGACTCCGAGCCTGATTCAGCATTCACTGAACTGAAGCAGCATTTCACAACCGCTCCCATCCTGGTCCAACCGGACCCCTCCCATCAATTCATTGTACAGGTTGACACCTGTGACTCCAGGGCGGGAGCAGTTCTGTCCCAACAATAAAGTCCAGACCAGAAGCTTCATCCCTGTGCCTTCTTTTCTCACCAGCTATCCCCTGCTGAACAAAATTACAAGGTGGGGAACTGGGAGCTATTGGTAGTCAAGCTGGCATTGGAGGAGTAGAGGCACTGGCTGGAGGGAACAGAGCACCATGAAGGGCCAGGGTATGCATAAAACTGGGAGAGCAGGAGAAGATGAAAAAAAACAGGGGTTTTATTACCCAAAATGTTTACAAACTCAACAGAACTGTTCTAGAGTACAAACTTGAATCAACTAAACAAAACAGACCTTAGTTACAACAACATCGTAAATACTCCTCAAAAAAAGAGACATCACTCATCTCCTGACTGCGGGTTTATATTCGATGCTGGCCAGTTCATAGTAAATTGCAGGGGAGAGAAAACATTCCTCTCCTTAAAATGATACGGCATAAATGAAGCAACTCCAGAGAACACCCTTCTGGCTGTAGCAGAATGGCACAATCCAATTACCCAGCCTCATCTACTTGGGCCGGTGTAATGCAACAGCTCAGTCATTTGCCAGATTATCAGGAGGATGGTCGGCTACAGGACACTTTAATATGCCCGGTTGATGCTGCGGCTAGTAATTGCAGCCACCACACACTCCCCTCCTTCTGGTATCATGCCCTAAAAGTGTGATAAAAAGTCTGCAGTGGTGTTATCTCGCCTGGGAATGTGCTGGATGGTGAAACAGTACGGCTGCATTGCCAAATACCAGCGGGTGTTACGGCTATTAGCATCCTTCAGCACTTCCACCCACCTCAGGGCTTTATGGTCAGTTTCCAGGATGAATTCTCTTCCCAGGAGATAATACTTGAGCGAGTCCAAATCCCATTTCAGTGCCAAGCATTCTTCCTCCACAGTGGAATAACGAGTCTCCTTCAGGAACAACTTCCTGCTGCTGTAAGCCAGTGGGTGACAGTCATTGGGTTCTCCTTGCAAAAGCACCGCTCCCAAACCTCACTCGAAGGCATCTGTCTGCAACACAAAAACTTTACTGAAGTCAGGACTACAAAAAACAGGGTTCTCACCCAGCGCATCCTTGAGGTCCTTGAAAGCACATTTCACCTCCTCACTCCACTGCATCTGAGTAGGGCTCATCTGCCGAGTCATATTTGTGAGAACAGCAGCACGAGAGGAATAGTTAGACACAAGTCACCTGACATTCCAAGGTAAGTGGATATTCAGCTGGGTCTTTGTCTGTAGACATGGACAGGACTGAATGGCTTGAAGTTTGTGTGTCTGAGGTCTGATAACCCTGTTGCCAATAATGTAGCCAAGATATTCAGTCTCAGTCTTGGCAAACTGACACTTTGAGGGGTTGACAGTCAACCCGGCTTCCTGGAGACGTCCGATGACCGCCTTCAGGTGACCTTTATGCTCCTCCCAGGTAGCACTGTGAACAACAATATCGTCCAAATAGGCTGCAGCAAAATCAGAAAGTCCCAACAACACCTGATCCATTCATCTTTGGAATGTAGCTGGGGCACCGTGCAGTCCAAAAGGCATTACAGTGAACTGATACAGACCCCATGGCGTACGGAAGGCTGTCAGCTCACAGGACTGTAGAGTTAACGGCACCTGCCAGTAACCTATGCAGAGATCAATGGCGGTTAGAAATTTTGATTTGTCCAACTGGTCAATAAGTTCATCAATGCGAGGAACTGGATAGGAATCAAATTCAGAGATTGCATTCAGATAACGAAAATCTATGCAGAATCTTCTAGTACAATCTTTCTTTGGAACCAAGACAATGGAGTTACACCACTCACTTCTTGATACGTCAGTGATGCCCAGGGATCAGCATCAGTTCTATCACCTTTTTTAAGGGCACCAGGAGGTACTCCGGGATTCTGTAGCTCCTTCTTCTCGCAGCAGCATCCTCTTTAAGCACAGTGTTATGTTTAATTACTTTTGTATGACCAGGAATTTCTTTAAAAACTTCTGGGACACAGAGGGCACTGACCTGGGTCTGCTGATCAGCCGTGAGGTGGACGAGATCGAGCAAGGCAGGGGCAGGTACCGGAAGGTACGGCTCCTCATTGTCGTCCCTTTCTTCAATATGTCTAATCAACAACACCATTTTCTGGTCAGACCTGGGAAACCATAGCCAGTAAGTTAACATGGAAAATTCTCTGTGGGCTTGCCTCGCCAGGAGTTGCAATCTCATAAGTAGTTGGACCCACTTTCCGTGTTATGTCATAAGGCCCTTGCCACTTAGCTAAAAGCTTGTTCTCTTGTGTAGGGAGTATTACCAAAACTTTCTGTCCAGGGGAAAAATTCCGCTCCCGGGCAGTTTGGTCGTACCAGGTTTTTTGGTTCTGTTGGGCCGCCATCACATTCTGCTGAGCCAATGCAGCCATTTTCTCCAATTTCTCCCTCGTGGACAACATAGGCTACGACATTCTGTGGCTCAGTTATTTTGTGACTCTTTTCCCAGTGGGTTTTAAGTAAGTGGTCCTCTTACCTCATGCCCATACAATAATTCAAAAGGCGAAAAACCGGTTGATGCCTGAGGTACTTCCCTGAAAGCAAAAAGCAAATGGTCCCAATCAGATCCTGTATCATTTATGAACTTTCTGAGCATTTGTTTAAGGGTTTGGTTGAACCTCTCTGTAAACCCATCAGTCTGGGGATGATATGGGGTAGTCCTGATGCTTTTAATCCCCAGCAGTCTGTACACATCCCTCAGTAACTTGGACATGAAGTTAGTCCCCTGATCAGTAAGAATTTCTTTAGGAAACCCACCCTTGCAAAGAATTGCACAAAACAAAAAGCAATTGACTTAGCCTTGACAGTCTTAAATGGAAAAACTTCTGGATATCCAGTAGCCTAGTCAGTGTTTACCAACATAAAGCAATTTCCTGATTTGCTTCTTTCTACTGGGCCCACAACATCCATACCCACCCGTTCAAATGGACTGGCAATGACTGGCAAAGACTGAAGGGGAACTTTAGAAGGAAATCTGGCTGAGGTTTGCTGACATTGAGGACAGCTCCTGCAATACTGGGCCACATCTGCATGTAGACCCCGCTAGTGAAAATGTTCTTTAATACAGTCAAAACTTTTGTGTTTCCCCAGGTGGCCTGCCCAGGGAATAGAGTGACCCAACTCAAGTACAATTTCTCTCGCAGATTTAGATGCTATTAGCTGCTTTGCTGACCCCGCTGGCGGTACGGTATCCCATTTTCTATAAAATATCCATTTCCATTCATCAGTTCAACTTTTTCCCCTTCCTTAAATTGGCTAACCTGCTTAAAATAAGGAGTTAGACTAATATCATTTTGTTGCATTACCTGGATGTCAGTTGGTATTTGAAACCCCAAAAGCAGGGGTGGGTGTGACTCAATGGATGAATTCACTTCAGTATTTTGATATTTTTCCTGTCTTTTCTGGCTATGAGTTTTAAGATCCCTTCCAGGCTTTTTCAATTTCAGCATTATAAAAAGGAAGTTCACTGAGAGGTTGGGTAGATTATTTGATGTCCTTGGCTTTTGCCCGTGTAGGGGCAACATTACAGACCTTACTTGGATGCAAACGATCAAGAAGAACAGGCAGATCCTGACCTAGCACCACCGGAAAAGGGAGATGATCAGCAACCCCTTCATTCAGGAAATAATTCTGGCCTTGCACTTTGATATAAACATCTGCTGTGGGATAAGGTTTTTCATCTCCTTATACACAACAGATGGGCACAGTCTCAGTCATACACACACTATGAGGAGGAATGAACTGTCTATGAACAAGGGTCTGGTCGCTGTCACTGTCAATAAGTGCCTTTAACTCACAGCCATTTACTTCCACCATGACCTCTCTCTGCGATTGTTGTGGCTCCCTCTTTGACTTCTGGTCACCTCTGGGCACATAGCACATCTGGGTTAGTTTCACAAAAATCTTGGGGCAGACAAATTTAGTGTGCCCCTCTTCACCACACATGCAACAAATAAGTCTCTTGGAAGATCTAGAAAATGAGTTAACCTCTTTACATGAGCCTTACCCCCGTCTGAGTCCACCCTATGTATTGCCCAGGAGACGCCTGGCCCTTCGTGATCCTTAGTTAACTTGCAGGCAGTGAAGCTCCATGGCTGCCTCTTCTGTCTGGCAGCAACAAACGCATCAGCTTGGCCAGCTGCTTCTCCGGCCGTTGCAGGGTTGCCCCTTAATCCAGATCTGCACTTCAGGGGAAAGCATTCATTGATATTGTTCCAAGACAATAATTTCTCCTGTTTCATCCACCGTCTTCCCCTTTGGGTGAACCCACTTCCCATAAAGCTCCTTTAACCTGACATACAGTTCTTTTGGGCTTTCATCTAGTTCAATCTCAAGGCTGCGAAATCTGACTGTAGGTTTCTGGATTTATATCATTTTTTTTTAGAATAGCACTTTTAACTTCCTCATAGTCTAGAGCATCATCAATGTCCATATGAACATGGGCACTCCTAGCTTTGCCTGTCAATAATGGAATGAGCCTAAAGGCCCAATCTTCAATTGACCATCTGCATGCTGTTGCAATTCTCTCAAAAGTGACAAGAAAATGTTCAATATCATCAGTATCAGTCAGCTGCTGAAGCTTTGGCTCCTGAGCAGATCTCAAATGTACTGCCGTAGAGCCATCCTCATGACATCCCAAATCAGGTAGGTGAAAATGAGTCCATAGCCAGATTAGCCGTGATCCTATTGAATGGCAGAACAGGCTCGAAAGGACAGATGGCCTACTCCAGCTCCTATTTCTTATGTTCTTATGCTCACTTTCATTCCTGACTGCAGCCCAGTTGCTTCTCTAGCTGCGGTTTCATTGACTCAGCTATTTCAGCTAATCTTTTAAGTTGTCCTTTTATTAGGAGCCAGTTTTTAATGCTTTTTTTTGTAAGATTCCACAAACTAAATGTTCTCTCGGTGTATCATTAAGCCCATCATTAAACTGACAATGTTCAGGCAATTTAAACAATTCAGCCACAGATGCTAGAATGGACTCCCCTTCCTTTTGATTCCATTCATGAAACCTAAAACATTCTGCAATCAAACTCAGTTCTAAATTTTCCTATGTTACTTTCACAGTATCGGCAAGGCTCATTTTACCTTCTTTGGTTGGAACAGTGAAACTTCTAACTAACTGCTTCTCCACCCAATGCACTCAGCAAAACTGGTCTTTATTTCACATTGGCTATTCCATTTGCTTTAAAATAGTGCTTAGTTTGCTCAGTATACATATTCCAGTTATCTCTTGTGCAATTGAATCTTACTGATATAGACAGCCATTTGTGCTTTTTTTAAAATTTATGATTATAATAACCAGATACTCACTGTTTATAAACCCATTAATACTTCTTCCTTCTGCCTTTATTTAACTGGACCATCTCGCTGCACTTCAACAGGTCGTTAGTCATCTTGGATTTGTCTAAACTTCCTCATCATCGCTGTTATGTTTTGTAACTCCAAAACATAAAAACTAATTGGAACACCACATATACTGCCTCCCACTACCTGTTAAATGTTCCTAATGGTGTGTGTCTCAGATCGCCTCTGACAACTAAGTCCAGCTCCTGGACTTCACGTATGGCTTAGTTACTAAGCCTGGTGATAACAGTTTCTACTGACAGTTGAAGAGGCAAAGTTGGGTTACTGGTGCCTTAAAACCCATTGCTTCAGGCTGATGGGGTTCATCAGTCACAGTAGGCAGTTCATCTAGGAGAAGGAAACCTCTAATCTCAAATCTCCACTGCCTTGTGTCTATACCCAATCATGGGGAAGGCTTCAGGAGTAAGCCCCGAGGGAAAAACCTAGACCTGGAATCTCTAAGGCAGGTATCAACATTTCATCATGGCAGATCCTGGATTCCATTCAACCCCATATACCTGGCCTCTCACCTTATCCCTTGACGCCCCAACCAATCAGGAATCTATCAACTTCGCTTTGACTATACATATAGATTTGGCCTCCATTGCAGTCTGTGGCAGAACATTCCATAGATTCACCACTCTTTAGCTAAAAAAACTTTTCCTTACCTCTGTTCTAAAAGGTCGCCCCTCTGTTTTGAGCCTCTGCCCTCGAGTTCTGGATACCCCCACCACAGGAAACATCCTCTCCACATCCACCTTATCTAGTCCTTTCAACATTTGGTAGGTTTCAATGAGATCCCCACTCATTCTTCGAAGCTTCAGTGAGTACAGGCCCAAAGCTGCCAAACTCTCCTCACATGTTAACCCTTTAATTTCTGGAATCATCCTTGTGAACCTCCTCCAGACTTTCTCCAGTGACAATGCTTACTTTCTGAGACAAGGAGCCAAAAACTCTTGACAATACTCCAAGAGTGGTCTGACTAGTGTCTCATAAAACTTCACATTATCTCCTTGTTTTTATATTCTATTTCCCTTGAAATAAGTGCCAACATTGCATTTGCCTTCTTTATCATAGACTCAACCTGTGAATTAACCTTCTGAGAGTCTTTCATGAGGAATCCTAAGTTCCTTCACAATTCTGATGTATGAATTTCCTTCCCATTTTAGATAATAGTCTGCACTATTGTTCATTTTACTAAAATACATGATCATACATTTCCCAAAACTGTATTCCATCTGCCCCCTTTTTTGCCCATTCTTCCAATTTGTCTAAGTCCTGCTGCAATCAAATTGCTTCTTCATCACTACCTACCCCTCCACCTATCTTTGTATCATAAGAACATAGGAAAAATCGATATTCATGCCATCATGTTGGAGGCTAGCCAGATGGAGTATGAAGTGTTCCTCCTGCACCTTGAAGTTAGCCTCATCTTGGCAAAAAGGAGATCCATGGACTGGCATGTCAGAGCAGGAATGGGAATTAGAATTAAAGTGTTTGTTCTCTGGGATGTTCCGCTTTTGGCAGATGGAACGGAGCTGCTCAGTAAAGCGGTTCCTAAATTGTATCAGAACTCACCAATGTAGAGGAGGCTGCATCAGGAGCACCAGACACAATGGATGACCCTAGCAGAATTGAAGGTGAAGTACAGCTTCAGCTGGAAGGACAGTTTGGGGCTCTGAATGGAGGTGAGGGAGGAGGTGAATGAGCAGGTGTAACACTTAGGTTGCTTGCTGGGAGGGAGATCAGTGGGGAGGGACAAATGAAGAAGGGAATCATGGAAGGAGTGATCCCTGTGGAAAGCGGAGAGTGGGGGTAAGTAAAGATATGTTTGGAGGTAGGATCCCTTTGGAGATGGCAGAAGTTGCGAAGGATGATAATGTTGGATGCAGAGGCTGATGGGGTGGTAGGTAAGGAGAAGAAGAACTCTATCACTCTTAAGGTGGCGGGAAGTTGGAGCGAGTGTGAATGTTTGGGACACGGAAGAGATGTGGATGAGGGCAGCTTCAATGGTGGTATTATCAGATCCAATGGAGCATAACAGGAAAAACAAGATAAAGCACACAATAATAACAAAAAATACAAACACATAAGACAGCTTATATACATGGATTGATTTTATGTCCATAAAGTGATATTAGGTACAAGAGTGTCTGTTCATAAGGTGACTCTGACAGGAAATGATGAAGTAGTAGTGATGCGGGGTGTAGAGGTGTTAATTACACTTACTGCTTAGGGGAAATTAACTGTTTTTGAGATTGGTGATCCTGGCGTAGATGCTATGTAATATCCGCCTTGTTGGGAATGGGACAAACAGTCCATGCACAGGGCGGGTGGAATCATTCATGAAATTTCTGTTCCTTTTCTGGCACCTTCCTGTATATATGATAGCAGGTAAGCTGGTACTAGTGATTGAGTAAAAGAGCTGAAGTATAAGATGCTGGTGAGGACTAATTTTAAGTTCTGATCACATAACTAGAGGAAAGGTATCAAGAAAGTTCAGAGAAAATTTACAAGGATGTTGCCAAGATGTTCCCAGTAGTTGTGGACTAAGTTACAGGGATAGGTTGAATAGTTTAAGACTTCATTCTGCAGAGTGCAGAAGGATGAGGTATTCAAAATTATGAGGGGTACTGATTGGGTGAATGCGTGCAAGCTTTTCCCCTTCAGGTTGGGGGAGACCAGCACAAGAGGTCATAGGTTTAGGGTGGAAGGTGAAATATTAAGGGGAATCTGGAGGGTAAACCTTTTTAGTCGAAAGGTGCTGCAAGTGTGAAATGAGCTACCAGCAAATGTGACAAACAGGAATTCAATTATTACATTTAAGAGAAGTTTAAATAGATACATGAATAGTCTGGGTGTAGGTAGATGGGCCTGGGCAGGAGATCAGGACAGCATGGACCAGCTGTGTGAGGGGCCTGATTCTGTGCTGTAATGCGATATGACTTTCTGGCTTACGACCACCCAAGGATGTTAACTCTGACCATGCAGCCTAATAGCTGTTTGAATATTGATATTCCAATAAACACAAAATTGTATTGCTTTATTTTTGTGCAAAATTGGAATTTTATGAATCAAAACAAAGTGTCAACTGCAACATCATGTTCTTTGGCTGAATGGATACCTAATATAGGAAACAAACAAACAAACACTGCTTTTGTAGTGGACAACAAGATTTTGGTGATCAGGAGGCAATATCACTGTGTGATACTTGGTAAATTTTGAAGTATTATGTAGTGTTCTACATGGTGAAATTGAACACTTCAGATTAAACTGCAGATATTAATCACCCACTTCATGTAACAACATATTTCCCATATTTACACACATAGCTTACTGCTTTGTCCTCTTCAACTGCTTTTGCCCAATATGTCTTTAGTGCCTGAGAGACTGGCTGCAAGTTATTCCCACATTATTAACCCAGCACCATGTCTCTATGTTATTTTTTATCTAGGCAGCACTGTATGATTAAATATTAGAGGGAAATGTCAGCAATATGCATTCAAATATCTAAAATAAAGGCTCTGCTGACACTGCAGCTTGTCTTTGCCTATCAAAAACAGAATCAGGTTTAATGTCAGTGGCATACATTGTGAAATACGTTCTCTTTGTGCAGCAGTACAGTGCACTACATACATCATGACAGAAAAAAAACAGCAAATTACTGTAAATATATATATGTGTGTGTGTGTGTGTGTCTGTGATAGCACATGCCATGTGTACGAACGTGATTGGACGTGATGAGCATGTGCATGAGCATGCGCAGATCTGACAGAATGATCTAAAAGCTTGAATGTTAAACGTGGTTGCTGGTTGCTATTGTAAATAAAAGTTCTACTTTTAATTCTTCCAGAAATTAGTTTGTTCTTAGTAACCCATGGTACGTACAAAGAACACAACATGGTGTCAGAAGTGGGACTGGAAGAATAATTTGTTTCACTAAAATGGGAGAAGCGAAGATAATCGAAAAAAAGAGCACAAACTTTTTTGTCAATTTCTAACAGCTGTAAGAATGGAAATTTTGCAACTACCATTGATTCTTCAGCTGACTGGAAATGTAGCTGAAAACTGGAAAAAATTTAAACAGTATTTTGAAATTTATTTCTCGGCGATCAGAGCAGCTAATAAAATGGAGAAAACAAAAGCTGCATTTCTACTCCATGTGATTACGGATGATGCATTTGAGGTATATAACCATTTTACTTTTGAAAATGGAGATAGTTTGAATCTAAAAGCGATAATCGACAAGTTTGAAGTATTTTGTATACCGAAGTGCAATGTGAAGTATGAGAGATATAAATTCTTTACATGTAAGCAGAAAACTGGTCGAACAATTGATCAATTTGTTACGGAACTGAGAAACCACAGTAAAACTTGCGAGTTTGCAGAGCTCACAGACTCTCTCATTAAGTACAGAATTGTTTGCAGCATTTTGGATAATGGTCTGAGAGAAAGACTGTTAGGCTGTTAAGAGAACAAGACGTTGACCTGGAAAAAGCTTTGAGGCTGTGCAAAGCTTCAGAAACTGTGATGTCACAGGCATAAGAGCTTTTTATTGAGAGCTATGTAGACACTGTAAAGTGCAAACCTATTAGAAAAAATAATGAAGTGACAATGAAACCGACAGAGAACAAGACGTCATCTGAAAGAAAATCTTTGTCATCACTGTGGGTGGGAGAACTGACCTAAAAATTGTCCAGTGTGTGGAAAAACGTGCAATCACTGCAGTAAGAGTAATCATTTTTCACACTGTTGCAGAAGTAGAAAGAAAATAAAACATGTAAATGCAGTGCTTGAAAATGAACTTGAGGAGTTTTATATAGATGTGCTTTGTGAAAACAAAGAAAGTAAGAATGACTGGACTATGCCATTGCAAGTGACCAAAGCAATATTCTATTTAAATTGGATACTTAAGCACAAGTAAATGTTCTTGCAGAATCTGAGTTTAATGCATTAAAGCCAAGACCAAAGTTACATCAGACAAATATAAAAGAGACTGGGTATTCAGGCGCTGACATTCCAGTTAAAGGATCATGTGTGGCAAAAGTATCACACAAAAATATGGCGCACATGCTTTCATTTGTGGTCATGCCTAAGAATTTACAGTCAATAATGGGTTTATCTGCCTGTGAGAAACTGAATTTGGTGAAAGAGACTTAGTCCTGGAGAGTGACACAGATTCAGAATACTGTGGCTTGATGAAAGAGCAAGAGGGAACAGAGTTTGATTCCATCATGGCAAAAGTAAAAGAAGTCATAAAGAAAAATCCCAGACCCATCACTTTGTTACCAGCATCTAATAAAGCATTGCCACCAAAACCAAACTTGCCGGTACAGTATGACACAATACTGAACTGCTTCTCTATGGTAATATTCCATTTGCATCAGACTGAATGGGTTGCCATCTTCCTGCCACCAAAATGTTATGTCTCTGTGAAAAAATGTTAATAAGCAATACCTAGCAATCTGATTCTCATCATCAAGCATGGAAAAGAAAAATGTGTTCACATGTTTTTTTGAAGCTGAGTGAATCAAAAAGCAAAATCACACTTCAGTTGTGAGATTTCCATGTAAATCCCTTAGAATGTATGTCACTGATACCCTTTGCAGTCTGCATTCCTTTTCTGTACAGGAGGTAACACAACAAGTGTCGAGGAAATAAACTCAGGTCACTGAGTTGAAAGTCCAGCACTGTATCACTGAGGATTATGAGTGAACCCAATTGCAGAAACCGTGATGCAGACAGGAGTTGATGTGTGGATTCAAAAGCAAGTTTTTCTTTCTTTTAGCCGAGATGGTCACAAAACAGGCAACCAGTCCAACTCAAAAAATGCAGTACTCCAAACATAAATCCAGTGATCAAAGATCCTGATGCACAAGTAAGATCCAGAAAGGTAGTAAGCAGACATCAAAAACACAGGGAAAAAATGGAGCTTATAAGGAATGACGGCGTCCCCTTTGCTTGCATCTTTGGAAACAGCTCTATTTCTACCTTTAATATTTTTATTTTTCCCTTTCAGGGTACTTTTGAAGACCCTGACCTGCAGTTACACGCAGGCTTTGGTTCTTTGCGGTAATGGGACCCGTTCCCACAGTTCCATGACTGGCCGTTATTCGACATGCCAAAGATTTGGTCTGAGTGTTTTGATCACCTTTGGAAGTCGAAGATCTCGGGGCTCTGGAGGTGGGTGGTTCAAGGGTCGCTGTCATGGTCAGAGATTAGTGTGCCATTGGGGAGGCCGGAAAATCTGTCACTGTGGACCCGAAGACCCGAGGTCTTTGCAATCTTCGGACACAGAGCTCGGAAAAAGCAACAGAATGAAATTTTAACATCATAATTTAACATCATCAAGATGGCATGCAACTTGGACAGCATCCTCTTTTCAGACACTACCGGCAGAGAGTCCAGTTCCACCCCCACTACATCACTGGCCTTACGAATAAGTTTGTTGATTCTGTTGGTGTCTGCTACCCTCAGTCTGCTGCCCCAGCACACAACAGCAAACGTGATAGCACTGGCCACCACAGCCTCATAGAACATCCTCAGCAACGTCCAGCAGATGTTAAAGGATCTCAGTCTCCTCAGGAAATAGAGACAGCTCTGACCCTTCTTGTAGACAGCCTCAGTGTTCTTTGACCAGTCCAGTTTATTGTCCATTTATATCCCCAGGTATTTATAATCTTCCACCATGTCCACACTGACTCCTTGGATGGGAACAGGGGACACCGGTCCTTAGCCCTCCTCAGGTCCACCACCAGCTCCTTAGTCTTTTTCACATTAAGCTGCAGATGATTCTGTTCACACTATGTGACAAAGTTTCCCACCATCACCCTGTACTCAGCCTCATCTCCATTGCTGATGCATCCAACTATGGCAGAGTCATCAGAAAACTTCTGAAGATGGCAAGACTCTGTGTTGTAGTTGAAGTCCGAGGTGTAGATGGTGAAGGGAAAGGGAGACAGGACAGTGCCCTGTGGAGCCCCAGTGCTGCTGACCACTCTGTCTGACACACAGTGTTGCAAGCACACGTACTGTGGTCTGCCAGTCAGGTAATCAATAATCCATGACACCAGGGAAGCATCCACCTGCATCACTGTCAGCTTCTCACCCAGCAGAGCAGGGCGGATGGTGTTGAACGCACTGGAGAAGTCGAAAAACATGACCTGTGGGTTGTCGAATTTGGATGAAATGCAAAGCTTTTGGGGTAACTTTGGTCTGTGTCTTTGCTATTGCTTAGCACACGCTTGGGCTCGGTGACAGTATCGATGCACGTTTATATTTGCTGGTGGGGAGAGGGGGATCGTTGCTTGCTGCCGCTTACACATGGGAGGAGGGAGCTGGTGGGGTCTTTGGCGTTCTCACGTTTAACTGCCATTCATTCTTTGGGGCACTTCTCTGTTTTCGTGGATGCTTTGCAAAGAAAAAGCATTTCAGGATGTATATTGTACACATTTCTCTGATATTAAGCTTGACCTTTGGAAAAAAACACACACACCACACCCTTAGATTTTACAAAATAAGGTACAGGAAACAGGGTTTAAATACACAGACACAAATTGATTACATGTGCAGTCAGGGATCAATAACAAGAGAGTCCAATCAGTTCTGAAAAAACTCTTAGTGAACTATGTCTGCCCCAGCTGGCCAAAGCCAAAGCCAGAATAGATAGTCCTAACAATAAGAGACCATTAGAAATCAGACACAAATGAATGAAACAAAATAACAGCTCATTGAGTCATTATCCCACTGTTATAGGACTACTGAATGGTCCCAAAAGACCACAGGATATGGAAGCAGAATTAGGCCATTTGGCCTATTGAGTCTGTTCTGCCATTTTGTTATGGCTGATCCGTTTTCCTCTCAGCCCCAACTTCCTGCTTCTTTCCCCCCCACCCATTATCCCTTCATGCCCTAACAAATTATACATAACTCTTGGCCTCCACAGTTGCCTGTGACAACATATTCCATAGATTCAGACAGACAGACAGACTGACAGACAGACAGACTGACAGACAGACAGACTGACAGACAGACATTCTTTATTGATCCTGATGGAAATTGGGTTTCGTTACAGTCGCACCAACCAAGAATAGTGTAGAAATATAGCAATATTAAACCATAAATAATTAAATAATAATAAGTAAATTATTCCAACTGGAAATAAGTCCAGGACCAGCCTATTGGCTCAGGGTGTCTGACACTCTGAGGGAGGAGTTGTAAAGTTTGACGGCCACAGGCAGGAATGACTTCCTATGATGCTCAGTGTTACATCCTGGTGGAATGAGACTCTGGCGGAACGTACTCCTGTGCCTAACCAGTACATCATGAAGTGGATGGGAGACATTGTCCAAGATGGCATGCAACTTGGACAGCATCTTCTTTTCAGACACCACCATCAGAGAGTCCAGTTCCACCCCCACAACATCACTGGCCTTATGAATGAGTTTGTTGATTCTGTTGGTATCTGCTCCCCTCAGCCTGCTGCCCCAGCACACAACTTGCAAACATGATAGCACTGGCCACCACAGACTTGTAGAACATCCTCAGCATCGTCCAGCAGATGTTAAAGGACCTCAGTCTCCTCAGGAAGTAGAGACGGCTCTGACCCACTCTACCATCACAGAAAACATAGGAAAAGTGTCCACAGGTGTGAAAAACACACACAAAGCACTGGAGGAACTCAGTAGGCCAAGCAGCATCTCTGGAAAAGTCAATGTTTTGGGCTGAGACCCTTCATCAGAACTAGAAGTAAAAAGATGAGGAGTCTGAGTAAGAAGTGGGGTGGAATGCGGAATGGGGAGAAGAACTACAAGGTGATAGGTGAAACTGGAAGAAGGGAGGGGTGAAGTAAAGAGCTGGGAAGTTGATTGGTGGAAGAGATGCAGGGTTGGAGTAGAGAGAATCTGATAGGAGAGGACAGAAGACCACAGAAGAAAGAACAGGGGGAGGAACACCAAAGGGAGGTGATAGGCAAGTGAGGAGATAAGGGAAGAAGGGGAAATGGGAATGGTTAAGAGGAGAAGGGGAGCATTACCAGAAGTTTGGGAAATCGATGTTCGTGTGATGCACCATCAATAACTCACACTGAGACGTAAGGTGACATATCGGCTTTTATTGACTGGAAGAAGGAACCAGGAGTGACTGTCTATCATACTATGTCCTGGAGACTGAGGCCGAGCGTCAGGCCGATCGCCTTTATACAGGGGCCTGTGAGAGGAGCAACAGGAGCAGTCAGCAGGGGGCGTGTCCAGACAGGCACATAGTTCACCACATCGTGCTATCTGGTTTGAGCAACTGTCAGCTAAATATAGCTTACCAAAAACCCACTTTTGTAGATATCTGCAAATTAGAGACTTTCTGCGATCTCAATTACATACATTTCCTATGAGTCCTGATAAGAACGTATTAGATGTAATTTCTAACTTGAAACCTTTTCATAATGGCTCAATATCCAATATTTATGGTATGTTGTTGGGAATAAGAGAGGCTCCGTTAGACAAAATTAAAAATGCCTGGGAACAAGATTTCTGAGGAGACTTGGAATGAAATTTTTAAATTGGTTAACACGACATAACTATATACTCACCACTCCCTCCTACAATTTAAAGTGGTCCACAGGGCCCACATGTCCAAAGACTAGCTATCTTGTTTTTATCTGGATATATCTCCCTATTGCAATGGATGTAACAATGAAGAGCCTTCACTAATCCTTATGTTTTGGACATGTCTGAGTCTTGAAAAATAATGGCAGGAAGTATTCCAAACTTTTTCTGTACTTTTTAAAGTAAATTTTAAGCCTAACCCCTTTGACTGCCTTGTTGGGTATTGTTGAAGAAAAAGGCATAACTTTGGAGACATCTGATTTGCATTTATTGGCTTTTATTTTTAGGAGGGTGGTGTTGCTTACATGGAAGGATGTTGCTCCGCCTACTCACGCTCAATGGTTACATGATGTTATGTCATGCTTAAATTTAGAGAAGTTCCGTTGTTCAATTTCTAATTCTAACCAAGACTTTTGAACATTGTGGCGCCATTCTTGAACTACTTTCAAAACCTTTGATTTGGGGTTAAAGTACAGATGTTGGCTAATAACATAAATCACTATGTGATAATGATTTTTTTTCCATCTTTCTTTCTTTACCATACAGCTTTGACTTTGGTAGTGGGCTTAGATTCTTTGTCATAATAAAATTATTACAATTCAAATTACAATTTAATTAATGTACATGTTTGATCAAGTGTGATTTAAATATAATGTATTCAGTACTATTCTATTTTTCTTTGATTCTTAATATATAGCCTCATGTACTCTGTATTCTTCTATGTGAAAATTAATAAAAATATTGAAAAAGTAAAAAGAAATAGCTAAGTGTGATCAAGGTACATGAAATAGAAATACATGAAGTAAAGAAAGATAAATGAACGAGGTAGGGGCTGGTAATGCGGAAGATGGAATTTATTGATATGAGTTGATTTGATATGAATTAGAATGGTAAAATCCTCATTTATCATCATGTTATTGTCCAAACATTGAGTATAAGATGATTAGCGATCAAGAGGTCCAGTTACATACCAAGATAATGTAAAACTAAGGCAGGTGCAAAATATAATATTTTAAAAACTGTTGACCTTTATCTTGAGAGGGTTCAGATAGAAATAAGTGTAAGGAACTGAGCAGAGCTCAGGATGGGTCCCAGCACTGAAGTCAATGTTGAACATTATTGCTCAGGAAGGATGCTTTCATCCTGTAAAGGCCACAGTACAGAATCTCTAAAATGATACAGATGTTAAATACCCTTCAATGTTAGAGAAAATACTCAAGTTAATCGAACCTCACCTTATAGTGAATACTTGCTAATTCAAGCAACATTCTGGTGTGTCTCTTCTGCACCCTATTTGAGACTAAATTTATATACACTCAAATATAAGAGAGAAATAAAAGATAGATTACAGTGGTTCATTGATTTATATTAGATAGAAGTTTCTTTTTCAGGTGAGAACACCCAGAGCATGGGGCAACACCTTTATATGGAGACACAGGAGAGACAATAGATACTGGTAATCTGGATCAACACACACAAAACACTAAAACACTCAGTATGACAAGCAGCAGCTATGGAGGGAAATAAATTCTTGATGCTTCAGGCCAAAGTTCTTCATCAGGAAAGAAGCAGGGAAGAGTCCAGAATCAAAGAATAGGAGCAGCAGAGTGGGGAGCAGCATGAGCTAGTGGGTGATAGATAAATTCACGAGAGGGGGTAAGAGAGGAAGATGGAGGAGGATAGAAGATCTCATCATGACATCCATGACATCTGAGATTTCCTCATTTTTCTCAAAAACATGGTTTCCCCTCCTTTGCTATCATTATAGCACTCACTTGCATCTCCTCCATTTCCTTTACATCTGCCCCCACTCCATTTCCCCCCTCCAACATAACAGGGAGAGTTATGTTGTCCTCACTTACCATCCCAAGAGACTCTGCATCCAACACATCATCCTCTGCAACTTCTACCATCTGGACTGGAATCGTACCACTTGGCACATCCCCCACCCCCACTTCATGCAGGGATAATGTAAACCAAAGTACGTTCAGTTTCAGGAAATGCAAGATATATTTTTAAAGATTAGTAATTTCTATAAGTATGAATTTTTGCACCTTAGCACCTTGATCAAGAAGATTTATAAAAAATATAGTATTGATGAAGGTTCTCAACAAGAAATGCCAACTGTCTATTCCTCTCCATAGATGCTGCTTGACCTGCTGAGTTCCTCCACACTTTCTGTGTATTGTTCAAGATTTCCACCAACTGCAGAATCTCTTGTGCTTATAAAATTAGATTTGCTTATGAACTCATATTTATACACCAGACTCCCTTAGTACTGCTGCTTTCAAGCACAAAGACAGCAAAAGACAAGGTTGAATTACAGTTTTCTCCTTCCTGGATAGTCTTAAGTTTGAATTTTCATTAACTTTTATTGAGGTCAGGGATTCAGAATAGTAAATCAGCTTTGCAAATACCATTTTATAAGATTATTTAGATAATGACAAGAGATTTGAGCGGAAGAGTTCTGTTGTGAAAATTCTATAATTCAAAATCTGAGATTGTTAGGACTCCAGCACTCTAGGACGCCGTCAATGATTGCCCTTACAACCTGTCTTATTAAGGCAACCTGAAAGGTAATGGAATCATATCTAATTTAGGACCCCTTATCCAGGGAACCAAAGCTTTATTAAATAAAATGGTATAAGTTAAAAAAAAACAGGAGGGAAGCTTTGCAGTAAGTTGGATTTTTTTAACTGGTCCACCGTCCAAAGGGCCTTGCTCATACCAGAAGGCAAGGCCTTTGGAGGGGGGGGGGCAGTTAATAAATTATCAGCATTCTTATATTAATCTTGAAAAGGCAATGCTTAATTAACTTCAAGCTGTCCCCCATGGAATGTTTATTCCATTAAAGAAAATATAAAGTCTACTTTCATGAGTTTCACAGTAGTGTGATTCAGAGATGATTGCTTTGTTAAAAGGTTTGTGCTGGTATAAGCCTTGATAAAACCGAAGTCTCACGTTTGATAACTTTTCTTAAAAATAGATGTATCTTGAAGACTGGTACTCTTTGTGATATTGCCTTGGAGATGGTGAAGAAAAATAACTCCTTCAATTTTCCCAAGGTATTCATTGTTTTTTTTTTGTAAAGGGGAATCATCAGTGAGTGTACAAACCAGATGTTAAATATACTGATGTAAACAGTATTTTGGTTCCTAGTTAATCTATAAAGGATTCAAAATGAGAAAGAAGGTGAGACTATTTAATTTTACTCTACATTCAAAATCACCTCTAGCCTTTTTAGGATCTGGTAGCTAGTTAATATTCAAAGCAGGGACTGTGCATTCACACTCCACCAACTCATTCTATAAATCATTCACCAATTAAAACAGCGCACAAGTCATTAGATTGTCAGAAATTCATATTTACTTTTATATTGTCCTTCAGGAAGGGATCCCATCACCCACATAGATTTATTTTGACTCCACAACTCAGTTAACTTTTCAAGCTCTCACTTAATAAGTCTGGGCCTGAAATTGCCTACTGCCCCAGAAGGAAATGAAAACAAGCTGTGCATGGATTTTTAAAACACAGGTTGTGCTTCATTAACTTACAGAATTTTAAAGAAATCACAGATAAAGGAAAGGGGGCATGTGTCTAAGAAATTGTTTGCTCTAATGCCTTGTAAAATAATTGACAAAATTACCACAGAGAGTAGGTACCTTTAGAAGGAGAAAGATAGCTCGATGATTTGCAAACCAAGAGACTGGAGACAACTAAAATTAATGGATCAGTGCTGATATTTCCTTGACTTTTAATTTAAATAAATAATGTTAGTGTTAACTTAAAGGGAATGATACTGCTGTGGCAGGCCTGATACATCTCTCTCCCTTGTTAGTGAGGGAGACAGCCTATGGCATGTCGAACTGTTGGATGAACAGTCTTTTTTTTTTGATGGACTCTAGATCATGGTCTCTTTGTGGCTCTGCTATTGCTTGCATGGTGAATGATGGGGGTGCTGATACTTTTTGCTGGAATAAGTGGGCAGTGGGGGAACAGGAGGGTTCATGCCTTGCTGCTAATTATGCATGGGAAGGGATAGGGAGGGGGCTTTGGGGTTCCCACATTTTTCCTGTCATTCACTCTGAGATTTTACTTCTCTTTCATGGATGTCTGTGGAGAGCAAGAATTTCAGGTTGTATACTGTATACACTCTCCGATATTGAAAGGAACCATTGAACAATATCAGATTTATTTGTGATACTAAATTAAAGATGACAAATTTGCAAGGAGATTGCTGAAGAATTATAACCTGTTGGCACGATTGTAGAGAGGTTTCTAATACAGAGAAATATAAATCTGGACAATTTTGGAGAAAGTAAAGGTGATGGAAATATTCTGAAATTGCAACATTTGAAAGAAAGTGGATTCGGATTAAAAAGATGAAGAGAACTGATAGGGTAATTCCTCCTAGAAAGAAAATGAGATTCTAGGCATAATTCAAGTAAATTTATTATCAAAGTACATATATGTCACCATGTACAAATCTGAGATTCATTTTCCTGCAGGCACACTCAATAAATTTAAGAACCATAATAGAATCAATGATAGAACACATCCAACAGAGTGGACAAACAACCAGTGCGCAAAATGCAACACACTGTGAAAATACAAAAGAGAATAAATAAATAAGCAATAAAGATCGAGAACATGAGATGAAGAGTGCTTGAAAGTGAGTCCATAGGTTGTGGGAATGGTTCAGTTAATGTCAAAGTGAAGTCGAATGAAGTTATCCCTACTGGTTCAGATGCCTGATCATTGAGGGGTAATAACTATAATAATCAAGGGAAGCTATGAGCTAAAACAAGAATGTCAATTGTACAATTTATACAGGACACTGGTTCCGCTATGGTTGGAGTATAGTGTGAAACTCTCAGCATCTAATTATTAAAATAATTACATTTACGTAACAGAGAATCAAACTACGCATGAAAATTTGAAAAGCTGGGATAAAGAGAAAGTGAAAGGATTTTGGCTTTCAAAATGATAAGATTATGAAGGGGGGATCTTAAGAAAGAGATTAGAAAAGCTAAAAGAAGATACGAGGTTGGTTTGGCAAATAAGGTGAAAGTAAATCCGAAAGGTTTCTACAGTTATATTAAAAGCAAGAGGATAGTGAGGGATAAAATTGGACCCTTAGAGAATCAGGTTGGTCAGCTATGTGTGGAGCCGAGGGAGATGGGAGAGATTTTGAATAATTTCTTCTCTTCGGTATTCACTAAGGAGAAGGATATTAAATTGTGTAAGGTATGGGAAACAAGTAAGGAAGTTATGGAACCTATGACAATTAAAGAGGTGGAAGTACTGGCGCTTTTAAGAAATTTAGAAGTGGATAAATCTCCGAGTCCTGACAGGATATTCCCCAGGACCTTGAGAGAAGTTTGTGTAGAGATAGCAGGAGCTCTGACAGAGATCTTTCAGATGTCACTAGAAATGGGGATTGTGCCAGAGGATTGGCGTATTGCTCATGTGGTTCCATTTTTTAAAAAGGGTTCTAGAAGTAAGCCTAGCAATTATAGACCTGTCAGTTTGACATCAGTGGTGGGTAAATTAATGGAAAGTATTCTTAGAGATAGTATTTATAATTATCTGGATAGACAGGATCTGATTAGGAGTAGCCAGCATGGATTTGTGCGTGGAAGGTCATGTTTGACAAACCTTATTGAATTTTTTGAAGAAGTTACAAGGAATGTTGACGAGGGTAAGGCAGTGGATGTAGTCTATATGGACTTCAGCAAGGCCTTTGACAAAGTTCCACATGAAAGGTTAGTTAAGAAGATTCAGTCGTTAGGTATTAATGCTGGAGTAATAAAATGGATTCAACAGTGGCTAGATGGGAGATGCCAGAGAGGAGTGGTGGATAATTGTTTATCGGGATGAAGGCCAGTGACCAGCGGTGTGCCTCAGGAATCTGTTTTGGGCCCAATGTTGTTTGTAATATACATAAATGATCTGGATGATGGGGTGGTAAATTGGATTAGTAAGTATGCCGATGATACTAAGGTAGGAGGTGTTGTGGATAATGTGGTGGGTTTTCAAAGCTTGCAGGGAGATTTATGCCAGTTAGAAGAATGGGCTGAACGTTGGCAGATGGAGTTTAATGCTGAGAAGTGTGACGTTCTACATTTTGGCAGGAATAATCCAAATAAAACATACAGGGTAAATGGTAGGGCATTGAGGAATGCAGTGGAACAGGGAGATCTAGGAATAACAGTGCATAGTTCCCTGAAGGTGGAGTCTCATGTAGATAGGGTGGTGAAGAAGGCTTTTGGAACGCTAGCCTTTATAAATCAGAGCATTGAGTACAGAAGTTGGGATGTAATGTTAAAATTGTACAAGGCATTGGTAAGGCCAAATTTGGAATATTGTGTGCAGTTCTGGTCACCGAATTATAGGAAAGATATCAATAAATTAGAGAGAGTGCAGAGACAACTTACTAGGATGTTACCTGGGTTTCAGCACTTAAGTTACAGAGAAAGGTTGAACAAGTTAGGTCTCTATTCATTGGAGTGTAGAAGGTTGAGGGGGGATTTGATCGGGGTATTTAAAATTTTGAGAGGGATAGATAGAGTTGACGTGAATAGGCTGTTTCCACTGAGAGTAGGGGAGATTCAAACGAGAGGACATGATTTGAGAGTTAGGGGGCAGAAGTTTAAGGGAAACATGAGGGATTATTTCTTTACTCAGAGAGTGATAGCTGTGTGGAATGAGCTTCCTGTAGAAGTAGTAGAGGCCAGTTCAGTTGTGTCATTTAAGGTAAAACTGGATAGGTATATGGACAGGAAAGGAGTGGAGGGTTATGGGCTGAGTGCAGGTAGGTGGGACTAGGTTAGATTAAGAGTTCGGCACGGACTAGGAGGACCGAGATGGCCTGTTTCCGTGCTGTGATTGTTATATGGTTATATGGTTATATGGAACAGGGGAAAAAATCAGATTCTCTGGAGAGAAGAAGCCAGGAATGTAGAAAAATATATATTCACTATTAGAAAGCAGAGTGAATACAAATTAAAACACATACCATAATACCACTTAATGATGCTCGTACAATATTTGAATTGGAAGATAAAGAGACAATGAGGAAAGTAATGAGATGAAGGTGGCTAAGTAGCTGTAAGTGAATATCTCTTTTTCCCCACTGCAATCAGGATTTTGAACTACCCTGAAAAACTCTACTTTGAACTATATTTCTTTTTTCTCTCAACTTGCTCTAAAATGTATTTATTTTAATTTAATTTGTCATATAAGTTATACATAATTATGCTAATTTGAATATATATTTATCATAATGGTAAAGTACTGTGTTGATGCTGCAAAAAGCTAATATCCATTGAAGCATTTGTATTCATTTATGTCAATGGCAATAAAATTAAACTTGAACTTATTTCCAGGTACAATTCCATTGAGCCAAATAGTCACATTAACTACTGCAGTTCAATCTATTTGGTTTTCTTAACTTCATCTTCTGGAAGTGTTCTGGTGGGGCTTCTGGCAAGGTCTCCAGAGGGCCCATCTAATTTTCATTCTGTTGAACTTCACAAGGCTGAGTCTGCAAAGCTGATATATCTGGTGAGAACATTTCAAGGACAAAGTCCATTTATAAAATTTCAAGGGTAAGTTTCTGCATAGGTTTCGTGCATTCAGAAGGTTAATTAGAAATAGAATATCAATAGCTGTTTTTGCACTCCTTTGTGTAATTTCCACTGATCTCCAATTAGATCCTGTACCTACACAGTAATACTTAGAACTTACCTGTTTTAACTAGTGATGTGTTCAGCTATTGCAGACAACTATTACATCTAGTGACTGAGTGATGCCATACAGAAATAGGTCATTCCTTTTTCTAGCATTCCTTTTTATACTAATCTCCCAACACTCCCATCAGCTCCTTTAAGGACAACATGGGGCATAGCTTTTAGGGTAACACTAATACAGTGCCAATGATCACCAGTTGGGGCTCAACTCCCAAAGCTGCCTGTAAAGAATTGTATTTTGTCCCCGTCACTGCATGTGTTTCCTCCAGGTACTCTGCTTTATTCCCTCACTCCAAAATTGTACGATTAGAGTTAGCTTGTGCACATACTCCGTTGGCGCTGGAAGGGTGATGATAATTGCAGGCTGTCCAGCACAATCTTCATTGACTTGATTTGAGACAAATAATATATTTCACTGAATGCTTCAATATACATGTCACAAATAAAGTTAATCTTCATCATTATCTTCACTCACACACAAGGGGAAAACTATAAAGAACAATTATCCTATCAACCCATAAATATTTTGCATGTGAGAGGAAACTATAGCGACTTAAAGAGGCATGTTGAAAGTTCAGAGTAAATTATTATCAAAGTACAGCTACTGGTTAGGTTGTTATACCTAGAGGTGGGAATGCGGACAAGCTCCCACTACCTGTTAAATGTTCCCAGTGGCATGCATCTCAGATAGCCTCTGACAACAAGTCCAGCTCCTGGACTTCACGCATGGCTTAGATACTAAGTCTGGTGGGACTGTTTCTACTGACAGTTGAAGAGGCAAAGTTGGGTTACTGGTGCCTTAAAACCCATTGCTTTGGGCTGATGGGGTTCATCAGTCACGGTAGGCAGTTCATCTAGGAGAAGGAAACCTCTAATCCCAAATCTCCACTGCCTTGTGGCTATACCCAATCATGAGGAAGGCTTCAGGAGTAAGCCCCGAGGGAAAAGTCTAGACCTGGAGTCCCTAAGGCAGGTACCAAAGTGTATCGGTCTCTGCCGCTGCTTTGGTTTGATCAGATGCATGAAGAGGGAGAGCTTGCTACATGGGCAACAACTTTCTCTCCATATCGTGCTGCCCTGGCTTGCGTATCCAGACTGCTAGGAATCAATGTCCGTGTTCAACTGTGACTGACAAAGGCCTCACTCACTCACTCACATATATTGTATGTCAGCATATACAACCCTGAGATTTATTTTCTTTGTAGGCATCCTCAGCAAACCTATAGAATGGTAACTATAACAAGATCAATGAAAGATCAACCAGAGAGCAGAAAACAATAAACTGTACAATACACACAACACACTGGAGGAACTCAGCAGGTCAGACTGTATCCGTGGAAATGAGCAGTCAATGTTTCGGGCCGAGACCCTTCGTCAGGACTGAAGAGGGAGGGGGCAGGAGCCCTATAAAGAGGGTGGGGGGAGGGTGGGAAGGAGAAGGCTTGTAGGTGCCAGGTGAAAATCCAGTAAGGGGAAAGATCAAGGGGTGGGGGAGGGGAAGTAAGGAGGGAAAGGTGTAGAAGGAATGTAAGGGGAAAGCACTATGGGTAGTAGGAGGAGGCAGAACCATGAGGGAGGTGATAGGCATCTGGAGGAGGAGGCAGGGTGAAAATGGGATGGGGGAAGGGAGGGGGAGGGAATTACTGGAAGTTGGAGAATTCAATGTTCATACCAAGGGGCTGGAGACTACCCAGACGGTATTTGAGGTGTTGCTCCAACCTGAGTTTGGCCTCATCATGACAGTAGAGGAGGCCATGTATGGACATATCTGAATGGGACCATCACTAACTCTCCTAACTACCTTGACTATACTTCCTCCCACTCTACCACATGCAAAAATGCTATTCCCTATTCCCAGTTCCTCTGTCTCCGCCACATCTGCTCCCAGGGTGAGGCTTTCAGTTCAAGGACATCTCAAATACCCTCTTTCTTTATGGATTGTGATTTCCCTTCTGCCATCATCAATGATGCCCTCACACACATCTACTCCATTTCCTACACTTCGGCCCTCACCCCATCCTCCCATCACCACAACAGGGACCGCATTCCCCTTGTCCTCACCTACCACCCCACCAGCCTCTGGATCCAGCACATTATCCTCCACAACTTCCACCACCTTCAACAGGACCCCACCACTAAACACATCTTTCCCTCTCTACCCCTCTCTGCTTTGATCTCTGCAGTGATCGTTCCCTCCGTGACTCCCTGGTTCACCCATTCCTCCCCACGCATCTCCCACCTGGCACTTCTCCCTGCAAATGCAAGTGCTACACCTGTCCCTACACCTCCTCTCTTACCACCATTCAGGCCCCAAACAGTCCTTCCAGGTAAGGCAACACTTCACTTGTGAGTCTGTTGGGGTCATCTATTACATCCAGTGCTCCCAGTGCGGCCTCCTCTACATTCGCGAGACCCGACGCAGATTGGGGGACCGCTTCGTCAAGCACCTCCGCTTCGTCCGCCACAACAGACAGGATCTCCCGGTTGCCATCTACTTCAACTCCGATTCACATTCCCATTTGGATATGTCCATACATGGCCTCCTCTACTGCCATGATGAGGCCAAACTCAGGTTGGAGGAGCAAAACCTCATACACCGTCTGGGTAATCTCCAGCCCCTTGGCATGAACATTGAATTCTCCAACTTCCAGTAATTCCCTCCCTCCCTTCCCCCACCCCAGTTTCACTCTGCCTCGTCCTCCAGCTGCCTATCACCTCTCTCATGATTCTGCCTTCTTCCACTACCCATAGTGCTTTCCCCTTACATTCCTTCATCACCTTTCCTGCCTATCTCCTCCCTACTTCCCCTCCCCCACCCCTTGATCTTTCCCCTTACTGGTTTTTCACCTGGCACCTACCAGCCTTCTCCTTCTCACCCTCTCCCCACCTTCTTTATAGAGCCCCTGCCCCCTTCCTCTTCAGTCCTGACGAAGGGTCTCGGCCCGAAATGTTGACTGTTCATTTCCATGGATGCTCCCCAACCTGCTGAGTTCCTCCAGCGTGTTGTGCATGTTGCTTTGACCCCAGCATCTGCAGTGTATTTTGTGTTAACAAACTGTGCAAGTGTAAATATAAATAAATATCAATAAATAAAGAGGACATAAGATAATGAGATATAGAGTTCTTCAAAGTGAGTTCAGTGTTTGTGGAAACATTTCAATGATGGGGCAAGTGAAGTTGAGCAAAGTTATACCCTTTTGTTTTAGAGCCTGATGGTTGAGGGGTATTAACTGGACCTAAACCTGCTGGTGTTGGTCCTGAGCCTCTTGTACCTTCTACCTGATGCAGCAGTGAGAAGGCAGCATGTTCTATGTGGTAGGGATCTTTGATGATGGATGCTACTTTCCTACAACAGTGTTTCATACAGATGGGCACAAAGGGCTTTATCTGTGATGTACTGGGCCAAATCCAGAATCAGAATCAGAATCAGGTTTAATATCACCAGCATATTTTATGAAATTCGTTGACTTTGCGACAGCAGTACGATGCATTTTGTAACAGCAGAAGAAAAAATTCTGGAAATTACAGTAAGTGTGTGTATATATAAAATAGTGAAACTAAATAAATAGTGCAAAATAGAAATAAAATGTAGTGAGCTAATGTTCATGGTTTCAATGTCCTTTCAGAAATCAGATGGCAGAGGGAAAGAAACTGTTTCTGAATTGTTAACTGTGTGCCTTCACACTTCTGTATGTCTTTCCTGATGATAACAATGAGAATACAGCATGACGTGGGTGATGGTGGTCCTTAGAGATGGATGCCACCTTTTTGAGGCATCAGTCCTTGAAGATGTCCGGGATACTATGAATGCTGGTTTTCATGATGGAGTTGACTTAAGTTCAAAACTCTCTTCAGCTTATTTTGATCTTGTTCAATAGCAACCCCACTCAATACCAGACAGCGATGCAGCCAGTTAGAATGCTCTCCATGGTACATCTGCAGATATTTTCAAATATTTTTGGCGACATGCTAAATCTTCTCAAACTTCCAATGAAATTTAGCCACTGTTAAGACTTCTTTGTAGCTGCATCAATATGTTGTTTCCAGGTTAGATCCTCAGAGATATTAACATGCAGAAACTTAAAATAGCTCACTCTTTCCACATCTGATCCCTCTATGAGAACATTTTAATATGCTGGAAACCGGACAGTAAGCTCGGACATGGCATCTAGTGGAAGCACACACACATGGACTTATAAGTCAACAATAACAGCTTCCCTACGAAGAATGTTTTCTACTTTGATTAACTGTGCGAAAAATTGAGCAGTATTTTGTCCCAAATAAAAGCTTCACGCTTGAGAGATATAACTTATTTTCCTGTGATCAGAAACAAGGCGTTAATTTTGACCAATACTTAACTGAGCTTCCCACCCTGAGTAAGTCCTATGAGTGTTGGAGATTTAAGAGACTCACTAGTTAGATGCCTGTGGAATCCCAGACATAGGGCTCAGGGAAAGGTGGATCAATGAAAACGATTTGATGTTGGAAAAGGCTGTGGATATGTGTAGGGTAGCAAAGACCATGGGAGCACAAGCTAAGGAGCGCACATGGCAGAATCACAGTGCACACTGTGAAAACAGAGGAGCGGCTCAAAAGGGCATTTGCCAAAGCAACAACAAAGTAAAAAGGTTAGCTCAAATAGTAAACGCAGGAGCTACCAAGAGAAAGGTGCACATGCTAACTAAGGAAATGGAAGAAATGGAGGAAGTTTTCTGTAATTTATTTTTTATTGAAGTTCATCATCAAACAAACATTTCCATAAGATGTATTTCAGACATTGTACATATATATCATATAATCATATATATCACAAATCTCCACAAAATATTTATCTGAGGTATACACTTATAGAAAAGAGTGGAAAGAAAAAACAAGCAAAAGCAAAGAACTAAGTACAAATAGGGAGTGATCTTTTGTTTTACAACAAGTTCATTGATTTGTGAGAATCAAATCAGGCTTATGATGTTTCATAGATTCTCTACAGACTGCTGGTGCCGGTAAAACAGAATGGATTGTTCCAGTGACTGTGAATGAGACAGTAATTCCATACAAGCTTGACACTGGAGCCCAGGTGAATCTGTAATACATGGATGATTATAAGACTTCCAACGTAAAGAACAAGATTCACCTAGTGAAGTTAAAAGCCTGTATGGGAGAGCAGTAAAAGTGGGCTGTTTTCCAGCACACGGAGCAGCATCTAAAGGCTCAGTTACTGATTGTAGAAAAGAGAGTACAGCCAATATTAGGTCTGAGTGTATGTAAAAAAGCTCAAACTGCTGAACAGAGTTTTTGTAGTGCCTTCACAGTCCAAAGATAACCACTCAACACTCGTGGAAGAGTATGCAATCATCTTTGCAGGGCTTGGGTGCTTACCTGATGTACACAAAGTTCATGTGGATGAGACAGTGACTCTGTTGTGCATGCATTCAGCAATGTTCAGATCAACTTAGAACAGATTTAAGCAAGAACTAGCACATATGGAATGGATGAATGTCAAACAGAAAATTGAAGAACCAACAGACTGGATGAGCTCCATGGTCATTGTGCGAAAGAAAAATGGAGCATTGTAGAACTGTCTAGATCCAAGTGATCTCAATAAAGCCATCAGGAGAGAGCATTTTACATTGTTAACATGGGAGTAGGGCATGCCCTGGCTTACAGGTACCAAGTGGTTTAGCAAGCTGGACACATCCTTTGGGTTTTGCAGATAATGTTTGATGAGGCGGGTTTGAGATTGTGTACTTTTAATCCACCACAAGGAAGGTATCAGTTTCTTCAGCAATTGTATGGGATTCTTTCTGCACCTGGAGTCTACCATAAAACCATCATACATGATGTTGAGACCATGATGGATGGCACCATCATCTGGGAATCCATCGAGGATGAACATACTGTATGATTGAGTCAGGTGCTTGATGTGACATGGAATGTCTATTTGAAATTAAATAAAGAGAAATGTGACTTTAGCGTTACGACACAGATTTCCATAGGAGATGTCTTATCTGAAGAAGGTATGAAGCCTGACCCAAGAAAGAGGTCAGCCATTAAAAACATGGAGGGACCCCAAAACAAAAAAGAGGTGAGATGTTTATTGGGGACAGTGACTTACCTGGCTCCTCTGGTGGTCCACTGTGTCAGCACCAATTAGGTCACTCCGTGAGCAGCATAATAAATAGATTTGCTCTCATCAGCAGAAGAATGTTTCCATATGCTTAGAAAAGATCCAAACTAAAGAGTCTATGCTGCAGTTTTATGATCCAGGAAGGTGTACTTGGATCTTAGCTGATACATCCTGGTTCGGCCTTGGAGCAGTTCTACCACAGCTGCACAATTCATGGCAACCTTTGGCCAATGTGTCAAGGGCTTTATCAAGTGTGGAAGCCAGCTATGCACAGATAGAGAAAGAGCTTCTCACCAGCATGCAAAAGCTTCCATTAGTACATCTATGGACAAGTTTATGAAGTGGAGATAGATCATAAACCACTGTAGAGATACAATATGGAAAAGATGACCAGCAACTAAGAATGACTGTCCAATATGCATTCAAGATTATTGGGCATGCAGATCTGAACTGTCAATAGTGGAAAATATTGTCTTCAAAGGGAACATGTTTGTGAGTCCAGTGTTGCCACGTAAGGAAGTGATCCAGAATGTACACAAAGAATGTACACAGAATGTACACAAAGGAAACCTTTAAACATAGAGCTCCTGAAGTGCAGTACAGACCAAGAATAAACCAAGATATCAGCCAGACCACTGTTTAATGTAAAATATGTCTTACCTGCAGTCCAAGGCAGCAAGCTGAACCCTTACACCACACCATGTACTAGACAGTCTGTACTTCAAAGTTGGAGAGGATTTGTTTGAATGTAGTGTGAAGAGTTATATTGTAGCAGAATACTTTTCCAATTACTCAGAAGTTGCAACACTGCAATCAACATCCAGCAAAACAGTTATAACCTTCCCAGAAGCTGTATTTGGAGGTATGGAGTTCCATGTGAAGTGGTATCAGAAAATGGTCCACAATTCTTGAGCTGTGAATTTGAGCCTTTGCCAATGACTGGGGGGGGGGGGGCGGGGGGTTCAAAATGTAACTTCAGGTCTGTATCACCCAAAAGCGAACTGCCTAGCAGAGAGCTTAATCAATGTAGTGAAGGGCCTCATGAAGAAGGCACAAGATGGATGAGAGGATTTCTACAAAAGTCTAATGACTTACAGAAGTGGGCATCTGCAGAATGGCCTTTTACCAGCCTAAATGCTGATGAATTGATGCATACGCGTTAACTTTCCTGTGTGAAAAGGAGCACACAATGTCAAACTGGCTAAAATGAAAAGGAATAAAAAAAATGAAACAGTATTGCAACAAGACTGTCAAAAGCTTACCAGTCCTGAAGTCTGGAGATCAAGTGCAAATCGAAAATCATAAATCTGGTACATGGTCCATGCCAGGATATGTGCAAGAAGAAGTAGCTTTACATCCTTATCAGATCCAGACAGTGTGAGGGATACCTCTCTGTGCGGACCTATGATCACATGCTCCAAACCACTGCTGCAACATGTCATCTGTATACCAAAGGGGCCGGCAGATATGAAAGATAAACTTGTTAATCAGAGTTCTCAGTAAGTCACAAACATTAATGCACCAAATACAAGCAATTTACTTGTGCAAACTTATAGCAGATAAAAATGGATCATTAAACCACCTCAGAGACTGATGGAAAGATTCTGAGTGGATAAGGGCCCAGATATATAAAGTAGATATCTTTGTTGGAAAGGATTATTTTTTCTTGCAGATTTATGAGGACATAGTATTATGTTTGTTTATCTTTAAAGGGGAAGATGTGTTATTATGTGTGTATGTAATCAAGACTTCAGTTCCCAGTGGGCAAGGCAGGTGACTCACCCAGAACTGAAAGCTTCTATGGTGACCTGATCACATGTACTCAATGTTGAACAGTGTTCAGTAATAAAAATGATTTAGCATTTACCCACACCAAGTTTGTCTTTATTAAGAACAAACATAACATTACGGGTAAGAACCTAGTCATCATGTGTGAAGTGCTCTCAGGGCTTCTGTACTTGACACAGCTGTGACCCCGTTTCCCACTCCACCAGCTTGGAAATCACCCCTAGCTCTCTTCAGGTTCATCTGGGTATCCCAGATGGAGCAGATCAGACTTGTCAGGATGCACAAGACCTGACCAATAAAGACAAAAACATACCCAAGCACCACGTCCCACTACAGTACATGTCTCCAGTGATTCCAGTGATGCAAAGAATCAGTCAGGCCCCATAGCCACTCAGCATCCTAGTCAACTGGACATTCCCTCACTACCTGTCCTTTGTTCCACAGTTTATTCTTGTAAATGTTTTCATTATGAATGAAGTTTATTTTGGTTTTAGAAGTGTGCAGTTGGTAGTGAAAGGAATAGCTAAAGCTTTCTGTAATGTCTGTTTCACTGACAGGTGAAGATACTGAGTGCTGGTGTCTTTGCTGACAGGTGACGAAATGGAGTGACAGTGATGAGGCAGGTCTACATTTATTTCTTACTTGAAGACAAAATTACTTCCTTACTGTCACAAGAATAAGTTAATGTTTGACTTAATACTAAAGACCAAGATAGTGCAGATGCAGACTATCATCTTTGCTGTTAGTTAATCCCAGCAGATTATTACTGGAGTGTTTAGCACTCCTGTCAGCAACTTTGAACCTCTGCTGACAGCTGCGCATGGCTCTACTTTAAGGTACCCTTGTGAAACAGAAGCAGCAGTTTTCACATTGAAGTAACATATGTGTCTAAACTGACATGGTGTGACAAGGAAACTGAAGGTCTTCTAGTATCCAGCAAATCAGCACTATTTCTTGCCAATCATATGCAAGGGAAGACTAGAGTGGGAAAAGTAATCATCATGAGTTGATAGATCTTGTGATATTTAAAGTTATATGTTGTATATTATTCCCAAGAAGAGTGCTTTACTGAGCTGGTAAGCTACAATTCTCCAATGTCACATTAAATGTACAAGAATTCATTTCCATGAAAATACAATATAAGTTACACCAGCATATGAATTGTTGTATCATTGAATCATGGAAATGTACAATTCAGAAGGCTGGTCAGCTTTTCATGTTTATGCTGACCTATGAAAACACTAGTTACATCTCATTTGGAATTGCACTCCAAGCGCCACACCTTCCTTACCTGGAAACATACTTGTAATTGCCATTCCTTCGCAGTCACTGGGTCAAGATCCTGGAACTCCCCAACGGCAATGTGGGTACATTGACACCATAAGGCACAGCTTACAACCATTTTCTCAATGAACCAGGGAAGGACAATTAAATGGTGGCTCAGCTTGCGAAGCACTCATCTCTTTAATGAATTTAAAAACTTATAAATTCTTTGTTTGTGAACTGGTAGTTTATGACATTTTATGCACATCCTGGCACTTCATTAAATGTAGTGAGGGTTTCTGCTCCTCAGCAACGTACTGCAGGCTCTAATCATACTTTGGGTGAAAGAAAATTTCCTCAACTTCCCTCTGATCATTCTATCAAAGTTTGCTTAAATCTATGATCGCTAGTTATTGAGTTTATAGAGGGACAGGTTTCTCTCTGTACACATTTTCAAGATTCCTCGAAGAAAAAAAAATGTAATCATTTCCCTTTATAAAACTCTCAGTGTGGGCTATGTCCTTGTGAATGTCCTTCACTCTTTCTAGGGCTCTCACACCATTCCTGTGAATAGAATTGTGCACAGTGCTCTAGATGAGGCCTAAATAATGCCTTAACTAAGTCTATGGTGATGTTTCAGTCTCTTTCTAAGCCAGTGAAGGTGAGAACTGAATATGCCATTTTTACCAATTTACAGGTATCTATCTATCCTGTTTGATTTAGGGACTAATGAGATACAGTCCAAGTGTATCTCTCTACACTTCTCAATGGAATGCCACATATTCCACATATCTGTGTAATAGACCACATATCATAGTTCAATAGTCTCTGTTTTATTATTTCATATAGTATTATTGCACAGTATTGCTCATTATTGCATATTAGTAAATTATTATTGTATATTATTATTCTGTACTTTATTAATTGTTATTATAAATTTATTATTATTATTGCTAAGTTTTTTTAAATGTTGCGGCTGTAACAAAATAATTTCCCAATCAGATCAATAAAATGTTTTTATTATTATTATTATTATTATTATTATTATTATTATTATTATTATTATTATTATTATTATTATTATTATTATTATTATTATTATTATTAATTTCTTCATCTTGTTTGTCTTCCTCACCCTATACATTGCTGGACTCAGTTAAATTTGGCTAAATTTTCCTTTTATGCCCAGTCCATTGTTACTTTCCAGTTTCTATAACTTTCTTTGTTGCTGTTAGTCACACAGCCAGTTTTGGTAGCATTTTGAAACTCTTCAATCTTAGCTCCAGTGGTTATGTTCGAATTGGAGCCCTGAGAATCTTTGAAACCCAAATTACATGCAGCCTAAGATGAATTGACTATTATTTTTTGCTCTCTGCCTCTTCACTGTTATACATCTAAATGTCCACTTCTTTGATTTCAGGATTTATATTTTTTTAACCCAACTACCCTCATGTGCTTTTGTTTTGTCAAATGGCAGATCACTTCAAGTGTACCAGTTTCCATTAAGGCTCCTTGCTACTCCCTTACAACATTCTATCAGACATGGCTTTTCTGTAATAAAGAGTGCTTTTCTTATCCATGCATGCTTTGGTACTTATAGGTTCTGCCAATAATCTAAAGACAAGAATAGGAATTTTCAAATTGAGAGGCTTTTGGACCCCGTATAGATGAACATGTATGGGGTAATGAGCAACTGATACTGTGCTTCAGTAGATGGTCAAACAAACACCAATGTTTGGTGAGAGAAGAAAGACAACAAATTGGTATCTTGGTTTATTATTGTCATATATACCAAAGTACAGCAAAAGACTTTGTTTTGTATGCAATCCATATAGAGCATTTCATCACATCAGTGCATTGAGGTAGAACAAGGGAAGCAATAAAACAATACAGAATGAAGTGTTACAATTACACAAAACTATGCAATGCAGACAGATGCAAGACCATAACAAAATAGATTGCGAGGTCAATAGTCCATTTTATTATACTAAGGGACCATCTGAAAGTTTTGTAACAGGATAGAAGCTGTGCTTGAAAGGAAATTAGTTCAGAATTCACATCAAGGTTGTTATGTCTGTGCACAACTACATATCAATTAAATAAAAGAATGCACGCGGGAGATGCCTTTAGCTGGTGTATTCACCTTGCAGCGGGGGGGGGGGGGGGAGAGAGAGAGAGAGAGACCAATGCTCCACTCTGGTGCTGTGGAGTGGCTTCAGGTTTGGTAGGTGTCTTGTCTAAGACAACGTTCTCATTTTCTGGTGTCAGGTTGCTGTCAGTGACATCATCACTGAGAGGTAAGTCTGGTGAATATAATGTGTCCATCTTGTTGGATACAATCGACTTAAGTATCTTCTTCAGTTGAGTATCCAGTTTCTAGAGCACATAACGTCTACATGTCTGGTCACTAACATCCACTGTGTACATTAGTGGTCCAGTTCTTGTGGCTATCCTACCGGGTGTCCACTTATCTTCTCAGTAATCATATGTTCGGACTTCCTGTCCAACCTCAAAGCTCCTTGCTGATTTACTTAGCAACTGGCTGAGCTGTTTATTTTTCACTTCCTTCTGTAGATCTTGTTTCAGGAGGTCTATGCAAGATCTCAGATTCCTGTCCATGAACAGCATTGCAGGTGTTTGATTTGTCATCAGATGAACTGAGTTCGGATACACAAAAAGGAAGATGTCCACCTTGTGCATTAAAACATGTGTGGATGAGTGTGTCCCCACAAAGACATACTGTACGTTCCCAAACCAAAAACCATGGATGAACCAGGTGGTACATCATCTGTTGAAGGCTAGGTCTGTGTCATTCAAGTCTGGTGACCCAGGCCTGTACCAGAAAACCAGATATGATTTGCGGACGGCTATTTCAAGGGCGAAGAGACAACTTGGAATGAGGTTGCAGGTGACATCGGATGCACGACAACTCTGTCAGAATCTGCAAGACATTACTTCCTACAAAGCAAAACCCAATAGTACGAATGGAATGCTTCACTACCAGATAAATTCAACGCCTTCTATGCACATTCTGAAAGGAGAACACAACTACAGCTGTGAAGATCCCTGCTGCATCTGATGTCCCTGTGATTTCCTTCTCAGAGGCCTATGTTAGGCTGTCTTTAAAGAGAGTCAACCCTCGCAAGGTGGAAGGTCCCTATGAAGTACCTGTTAAGGCTCTGAAAACCTGTGCCAACCAACTAGCGAGAATATTCAAGGACATTTTCAACCTCTCATTGCTACAGGCAGAAGTTCCCACTTGCCTCAAAAAGGCAACAATTATACCAGTGCCCAAGAAGAATAATGTGGGCTGCCTTAATGACTGTCACCTGGTAGCACTCACATCGACAGTGATGAAATGTTTTGACAGATTGGTCATGACTAGACTGAACACCTGCCTCAGCAAGGACCTGGACCAATTGCAATTTGCCTATTGCCACAATAGGTCAATGTCAGACGCAATCTCAATGGCCCTCCACACGGCTTTAGACCACCTGGGCAATATGAACACCTATGTCAGGAAGCTGTTCATCAACTATAGCTCAGC
The DNA here is from genome assembly GCF_030144855.1 of Hypanus sabinus. Lineage (NCBI taxonomy): Eukaryota > Metazoa > Chordata > Chondrichthyes > Myliobatiformes > Dasyatidae > Hypanus > Hypanus sabinus. The sequence goes on along the minus strand of NC_082707.1, from coordinate 80,819,777 downwards.
ATTTAATACCATCATTCCCACAATCCTGATTCAGAAGTTGCAGAACCTGGGCCTCTGTACCTTCCTCTGCAATTGGATCCTCCACTTCCTAACCAGAAGACCACAATCTGTGCAGATTGGTTATAACTTATCCTCCTCACTGATGATCAACACTGGCACATTTCAGGGGTGTGTGCTTAGCCCACTGCTCTACTATCTATATATACATGACTGTGTGGCTAGGCATAGCACAAATACTATACATAAGTTTGCTGATGATACAATCATTGTTGGTGGAATCTCAGGTGGTGACGAGAGGCTGTACAGGAGTGAGATATGCCAACTAGTGGAGTGGTGCCACAGCAACAACCTGGTACTCAACATCAGAAAGACAAAAGAGCTGATTGTGGACTTCAGGAAGGGTAAGGCAAAGGAACACATACCAATCCTCATAGAGCATTCAGAAATTGAGAGAATGAGCAGCTTCAAGTTCCTGGGTGTCAAGATCTCTGAGGATCTAACCTGAACCCAAGTTGTGATGTAGTTATAAAGAAGGCAAGACAGCGGCTATACTTTATTGGGAGTTTGAAGAGATGTGACATGTCAAGAAATACACTCAAAAACTCCTATAGTTGCACCATGGAGAGCATTATGACAGGCTGCATCACTGTCTGATATGGAGGGGCTACTGCAAAGGACCGAAAGAAGCAGCAGAAGGTTGTAAATCTAGTCAGCTCCATCTTGGGTACTAGCCTACAAAGTACTGTACCCAGGACATCTTCAGGGAGCAGAGTTTCAGAAAGGCAGCGTCCACTACTAAGGACCTCCAGCACCCGGGGCATGCCCTTTTCTCACTATTACCATCAAGTAGGAGGTACAGAAGCCTGAAGGCACACACTCAGTGATTCAGGAACAGCTTCTTTCCCTCTGCCATCTGATTTCTAAATGGACATTGAATCTTTGGACACTACCTCACTTTTTAATATACAGTATTTCAATTTCTGCACTTCTTCAAAAGTCTATTCTCTATATGTAATTGATTTACTTGTTTATTTATTATTTTTTTAAATTTTATTTATTATTATTTTATTTTCTGCTAGATTATGTATTGTGTTGAATTGCTGCTGCTCAGTTAACAAATTTCACATCACATGCTGGTGATAATAAACATGATTCTGATTCTGATACTATAGAGGAATGTCCTCCTTGTCCATCAGTTTAAAAGACATCTTGATGGTTCGGATAATCCTTTCATATAACCCATTTGTTGCTGGGTGGTGAGAAGATGACTTGAAATGTCAGATGCCATTTTTTTTCATGAACAGTTGGAATTTTTTTGATGTGTATTGTGATCTGTTGTCACTTGCAATTTGTTCTGGTAAGCCGTACCTGGCAAAGATAATCCTCAGGGTGGAGACAGTCTTTGCTGATGTGGTTGACTCATTGGTATAACCTCTGGTCACTTCGAATGAGCATCCACAGCAATCAGAAACATGGGGTCCATGAATGGCCCAGCAAAGTCAATATGTTCTCTTTGCCATGATGATGACGGCCATTCCCACTGGTGTAACAATGCCTGTGCGGGTGCCTTTTGAACTTCTTGGCATCCTAAATAGCTTTTGACCAAGTCTTCAATCTGTTTATCTAATCTCACCCACCACATATAGCTCCGGGCAAGACTCTTCATCTTGGCTGTACCCAAGTTTCCTTCATGCAGATTCTCTAATACTCCGGTGCGCAGTTTAGAGGGAAGCTCAACAGGAGATCCACACATCAGTCTTCTTTGACATACCAACAGTTAGTTTCATCTCACTGACAACTTCAAAACATAGGATTATCACGAGCTGGCCATCCTTTCATGGTGAATTCAAAGACTTTTGACAATGTCAGGTCATTCCTTGTTTCCCTTGGTATTTCAGAATTTGTTCGTGGCAATTGAATGTATTCAGAAAGGGTTTTGTCTTTTGACTGGTTCTTTGTGTAAAATCTAAATCTCTCAGCAATTACCAATGGTTGGGGCTGAAGTGATTTTGTAGATTTGTAACAATTTCATTGAACATCTTGCTTGCTGGCTTTTCAGGAGTTACTAGGTTGTGTATGGGACTCACACAAAATACTGGAGGAACTCAGCAGGCCAGGCAGCGTCCACGGAAAAAAGTATAGTCACTATGTCAGGCCGAGACTCTTCGGCAGAACTAGAGAAAGAAGATGAGTAGATTTAAAAGGTGAGGAAAGGGGAAAGAGAAACCCAAGGTGATAGGAGAAACTAGGGAAGGGAGGGATGAAGTAAACAGCTGGGAAGCTGGTTGGTGGAAGAGATACAGGGTTGGAGAATGGGGAGTCAGATAGGAGAGGAAAAAAGGCTAGGGAAGAAAGAAAAGAGGGGAGGAGCACCAGAGGAGGTGATGGGCAGGCAAGGAGATAAAGTGAGAGAGGGAAAAGGGATGGCGAATGATGAAGGGAGGGTGTTCAAGAAATTGATGTTCAAGTTACAGACTACCCAGATGGAATATAAGATGTTATTCCTCAAACCTGAGTGTAGCCTCATCATGACAGTACAGGAGGCCATGGACTGACCTATCAATGGAATGGGAAGTGGAATTAAAATGAGTGCCACTGGGAGATCCCACTCAGCGAAGCAGTCTTCCAACCTATGTCGAGTCCCACCGATGTACAGGAGGCCATACTGGGAGTACCAGACACAGGAAGTAACCCTGACAGATTCACAGGTGAAGAGTTGCCTCACCTGGAAGGAATGTTTGGGGCCCTGAATGGTAGTGAGGGAGATGGTGTAGTGGCAGGTGTAGCACTTGTTTCATTTGCAAGGATAGGTGCCAGGTGGGAGATCAATAGGGAGGGACGATTGGACAAGGGTGTCAGTTAGGGAGTGATCCCTGTGGAAAGCAGAAAGTGGGGGGAGGGGTGTGATTGTTGAAGGTGTGCTTGGTGGTTGGATCCCATTGGAGAAGTTCTGGAGAATTATGTGCTGGGCGCTGAGGCTAGTGGGCTGATAGGTGAGAACAAAAGGAACGCTATCCCTGGTAGGGTGGCAGGTAGATGGGGTAAGAGCAGATGTGCATGAAATGGAAGAGGTACAGTTGAGGGCAGCGTTGATGGTGGAGGAAGGGAAGCTCTTTCTTCGAAAAATGAGGACATCTCCTTCATTTTGAAATGTAAATGAAGATCAGATGTGGTGTAGATGGAGTAATTGAGAGAAGTGGATGGTGTCTTTACAGGTAACAGTGTGGGAAGAGGAATAGTCCAGGTAGCTGTGAGAGTCAGTGGGCTTGTGATAGATATCAGCAGATAAGCTGTCTCCAGAGACAGAGAGGGAGAGATCAAGAAAGAGGAGAGAGGTGTTGGAAATGATACAGGTAAATTTGAGGGCAAGGTGGAAGTTGGAGGCAAAGTTGATGAAGTCAGTGAGCTCCACATGGTTGCAGGAATCACCACCAATGCACTTGTCAATGTAGCATAGGAAAAGTGGGGGATGGATGCAAGTGTAGGCTTGTAACGTATACCTTTGTTAGCGAACCTGACAGCTTTCTCTGTACTGTTTAACTCTCGCTGTTTCATCCTGTAATTGTGCTGTAACTGTCAGTGAGGTTCATGATACTCTCTGATGTTCAGTTTTGCAGTTATTCTCAATTTGTTGTGTCTGTTCTCAACTACGTATCAATTAAATAAAAGTACACACGTGGGAGATGGTTTTAGCCGGTATATTTACCTTGCTGTGAGAGAGATAGAACAATGCACATGTGTAGACAACAGTACACGTGCAGACAACAGATCAATACATAGTGTTAAGGGGGGGGGTCATTCTTCTAAGAGAAATAAATTCAAACATTACAAAGGTAAAATGAAATCTTGAGTTTACAAGCAGTCTGTTTCAGCCAGAGATGGAGGCCAGGAGCGATATGGAATTAGACTTCAAGTACCTCAGGTCAAGAATGATGAGTTTGGAGAAGGACAAAAAGATATGGAAGGCGCTGGCATGGAGGGTGATGAATGACATGAAGAAAATCTGGAGGTTGACCCTGACCAGAGGGCTCAAAAAGAGGATCTTCATCGCATTCATAGAGTTCATTCTCATGTATGGATGCGAGACGCGGACACTCACCAAGACCATGGGAAAGTCACTAGATGGTTGCTATATACAAAAGCTCCGGATGGCTCTTGACGTGAGTTGGCAACAGCACATGATGAACCTTGACCTCTATGACAACCTACCGATGCTGACTACTAAAATTGAGGCAAGGAGACTGCAACTAGCAGGGCACTGTCTATGCCAGGCTAGTCATCACATGCAAGCCCAAGCATGGGAGGATGAACATTGGGTGCCCTCCCAAGACTATAGTCAACACGCTCCGAGAAGATAGAGGCACGGCTAATGTAGATGAACTAAACACACTGATGAGGGAGAGGGGGGAGTGGAGAGTCCATCATCGTGCCCGACACTGGCCCCCTAGGCCTGAGTCAACATAGTAGTAATAGTAATATGGAACTAATGCCAAGTGAATGAAGTTCAAAGATTAATGATCTGAAAGATTAGCTTTACTTGGCACATGAACATTGAAACATACAGTGGATTGAGTCTTTGTATCAATGACCAACACAGTCTGTGGGAGTGCTGAGAGCAGCCCACAAGTGAGGTATTGCAGTTCGTAGGAGCAACCAGGGTAGGTCTTACACAGTGAGCAGTAGAGCACTGATGAGTGGGGTAGAACAGAGCGATTTGGGAATACAGATCCATTGGTAGGATTGTAAAGAAAACTTTTGGCACTTTGGCCTTCATTAATCAATGTATTGAGTACAGAAAATGCGATGTTACATTGAAATTGTACAAGACGTTGGTGAAGTCTAATTGTGTCCTGCTTTTCTCACTGCCTACAGGAAAGATGTAAATAGCATTGAAAGAGTGCAAAGAAACTTAACAAGGATGTTGCGAGGACTGGAGGATCTAAGTTATAGGAATGGTTGTGTAGGTTAGGACCTATATGATTACTTATTCTGGAATGAAGAAGACTGAGGAGAGATTTGATAGAGGTATACAAAACTATGAGGAGTGTTGACAGGGTAAATGCAAGTAGGCTTTTCCCACTGAGGTTGGGTGAACTACAACTAGAGGTCTTTGGTTAAGGGTGAAAGGTGAAATATTTAAGGGAACATCAGAGGGAACTTCTTCACTCAAAGGGTGGTGAGAGTGTGAAACGAGCTGCCAGTGGAAGTGGTGGATGCGGGCTCAATTTCAACATTAAGAGAAATTTGGATAGGTATGTGGATGTAAGGCTGTGATCTGGGTGCAGGTCGATAGGATAAGACAGATTAATGTTTCAGCACAGATCAGATGGGCCTAAGGGCTTGTTTCTGTGCTGTAGTGTTCTATGACTCTAAGAATTGCCATGCTTCCAGTGCCAACATAGCATGCCCACAGCTTCCTAACCCCCCACGTCTTTGAAAAGCGGGAGAAAACTGGAGCAGCTGAAGAAAACCATTGTGATCAACGGCGGTATAAAACTGGACATCTATAATGCACATAAAAACTCGGTGCCTACACTTAAAAGCAATTGTTACGTACTTCGAACAAACTTGTTTTTTTCAAAATTTAGGGCACATCCCATTTTGTTCGCAAGTGGGGCAGAACAGTGCTCCTGTGCACTAATGTTTTGTGCATGAGTCAAACACACAGTGATGCCAAGCACACAGCTCATGCTGAAAACCTCAAGGCCAGGTTCAGTCTTATGTCTAGAGATCCAGAGTAACAGGTATATAAACACGTATCAGTCAGCATGAAGAACAAAAACTGTGATTCAGTGTTTTACTTAACACTGAGCTGATCAACCAGCAGGCACATAGGCACTGCTCAATTAACCTTAGATGACACCCCTGGTATATTCAAGATGGTCAAATCAAGGTTAACTGCAGAATGCATGCTATCCTAATATATCATCATAACATAGTTATTTTTGGTGGACTGAAACAGTAGATACACTTAAACAACATCAGTTTGAGTTATTAACAAGGTGAAATCTGACAAATTTTTTCGATTATAGATGAACATCCTTTCATTTCATTTACACCCTGACCTAGTTATCATTTTGCTAGATTCAAAAATTCCATTTACACATAACCTGATGTTAGTTTTTTTTATATTACAGTGAATTTATGTCAGTACAATGCCGTTGTCTGTTTATTTATAATGGGCCTAGGAATTCTGCACTGAAAACTGAATCTTTTACAGCTTATAAAGGCAGTTCCTTGTTCCACCATGTAAAGTATGGCATATGTTTCCTCTAACTATCATATTCATCTTGTAATCTAGTGACAAGAACAGCAGCCAGTATCAGAAATAAAACAAGGCACTTATTCTGTATATTACAACAAGAAAAACACATAGTATATTCTTATCTGATGAAAGGTCTGTGGTCTGAAGCATTAACTGTTTCATTCATCACAACATTGTCTGACTAGTGAGAACTTGCCGCATCATCTGCTTTTATTTAATACTTTCAGTACCTGCTGTATTGCAGAACTGACTCCCAACTGTGTCCTTACTCCCCTATTATACTTTTATAATGACATTATAGAAATGACGGGACACCACAGTGGCGTAGCAGTTAGCACAATGCTACTCCAGTTTGGGGAGTCAGAGTTCAGGACTCACTTCCAATGTTTATAAGGAGTTTGTACACCCTTTCTGCAAACACATGGGTTTCCTCTGGGTGCTCCAGTTCCCTCACATAGTCCAAAGACGTACTGGTTAGTTGGTTAATTAGTCATTGTAAATTGTCCTGGGATTGTGTTGGTTGTCCGTCGTTTCCAACGATGACGTAACCTGCGTAGAAGGAGTTATATAGTGAAAAAGCCGTTGCACTGGGGCAGTACCCCTCAAAAATCTTCGTCCAATGGTATGAAAAATCCCCACAACTGGAGACTTCCTTGGCTGCTGTGGATAGCCATGATGCTTCTGTGCCGTGTCATGGCCTTAGTTCTCTAGGGAGTGATGCGGCACCGCTTTCTAGCCATTGGATCTTGTAGTTGATCTTATCCGCCCAGTCCACTGAGACTGACTTCACATGCTGGGGTAGGCGTGTTACTGTCCCACTGGGGTTGGAGGCTCCCAGCTATCCTCACCTGGTTTAGCCCACCTGTCGAAGAAGTGTACCGGGGTGTGGCAACTGTCACATGCAGACAGTTACTTGGAGCCACAGGTGGGGACAAAAGTTAGATGAGTTGCCCCTGGGCAGAGCACCAGGAACCCGCCACCAGAGGTGCTACCCCTCCCTGGACACCCCATACACCCCAGTTCTATGACTAGGCTAGGGTTAAAAAGGAGGCTTACTAGTTGGGACGGAAGGGCCAGTTCCGCACTGAATCTCTAAATAAAATAAATAGAAATCAGAAGTGTTGAGTTGGCTCATTGTTTCATTACTGGTTCCTCTGAAAATTAATCCAATTTTTCCCATTTCCTGTCTCCTTATTTCCATGCAACACTCTCACTCATGCCTACAAACACCCTTTTTTAATTCTGTTTGTTATTAATAAACGATTAACCTACCAGCAAAAACATCCAGGAAAGAAAGCCCTGCAGTCATGGAGATAACATGCAAACTCATGTTTGAACAAAATTCCCTAGGTGCATGATGCATGATTTAAAAATCATGCTCAATTGCTTGTAAAATTATTATTTGAACATTTATCCTGCATATCAATGCATATAATGTATACATAATAATCCTTGATTGCAATATCCTATATAGAGTATCAGAGCATGAAAGGAACTTAAACACACGTTTATGTTATCACTGCATGTTTAAGTACTCGTAAGATTATTTTTGTTACTTTAATGACTGCTATCAAAGACTTTAAAGCAAAGAGCCCATCACAAGAATGGATGGCACTAAAAACAGTTGATGGGGTCATCAAATAGTGAACTTATTCACATGTAATTATATCCTTATGGCATTTGGGGGCACATCAAAGAGAGTCAGTTGTTGTCAGCAATTGTTAACTTCAGATGTGAATTTAATTGCTGTCTCTGTGCATCATAAAACTAGCCCACTTGAAAAGCTGAACATACAGCAAACACGAGGAAATCTGCAAATGCTGGAAATTCAAACAACACACACAAAATGCCTGTGGAACACAGCAGGCCAGGCAGCATCTATAGGGAGAAGCACTGTCGACATTTCGGGCCCGAGTCCTGATGAAGGGTCTCAGCCTGAAACATCGACAGTGCTTCTCCCTATAGATGCTGCCTGGCCTGCTGTGTTCCACCAGCATTTTGTGTGTGATGATTGATACAGACTATCTTGACTCTTACCTAGGATAATCTCCAGCAAGGATCAGATACTCTAAGGGCTGAAATTATGCATCCAAGAAAGGAAGCATCAAAACCCGTCACTATCCAACCTTCCCTATCACCAAAATAAATTGAGCCATATTGCCCAATATGGATAACTAAAGATGAGTTAAGAATTGAGATAGATGTATACCATTGCAGCCGTACACTGAGATCAGGCATTCCAATACCATGAGGGAACCGAGCTTAGAAGAAAAAAAACCCTCTTTCTTTGGTAGAGATATGATGGGCTCAGGAAGTCTGAAGTGGACAATGATTACTAACAACTGCCTCACTTACACAAAATAGTCAATTCTATAAAGGATTGTGAATGCAGGATGCTGGACACCTACTGTTAGTTAAACAAATACACCTCCAGCACAGATGCAGAAGGATGGAAAGCTAAAGTTTCAGACAACAGTGCCACACCCAAGCTAGTTGTAATGTTGAGGTGCTGTTCCCAGCTAATAATCAGCCAAAATGGAAAAGAACCAAAACACAGCCTGATCTACAAAAAGGAAAAATCCATTCAAACTATTTGTACTCATAACTGTCTAACTCAAGCATCAGCAAAGCAATAGAAGTTGTCGTCAACAATACTATCAGCTGCTCACAAATGTTTAGTTTGGGTTCAGTAAAGAATTATTTTCATGTCTGGATTTCATTACAGCTTTGTTCCTAACACAGACAATAACAGTTTGATCCCCTGGGTGAGGTAAATGCAACTTAACCTTGATGTGCAAGGCAGCATTTGACTGAATGTTGCATCAAATATCCATGGACGGGGGTGGGGGGGGGGGGGGGTGGGGGCAGGTGGTTGGAGAATCAGTCCACTGTTTGCCACTACATCTTGCACAAAGGAAAAAAATCATTGTGTGTATTGTGTTTATTGGAGATCGATCATCACAACTCCTACAGAGTCCCTCAAGGGAGAGTCCAAGCCCAAAGATCTAAAGCTGTCTAACATAGACACAGTTCTTATTTGAACCACATATTGTGCCTGGAAATACAATGAGTTACAAGGAGATGTGGAGAACTGCTGGAACACACACATCAGATTTATTGCTCTCTCCAACTGCTGCATACGTATATCCATATGTTTTACATGTATGTCACACAATGCACTACACTGCAGTCCCCTGTGTAAAGAGGAAGTGATTCACAAATTCAAATTGCATCATTGTTTGCAATCATCCTGAGGTTATAAAATTATGGATACCATCATTATGGATTAACTGAAATGAGATCCCATCTTCCAGAAATAAAACCTTTACACAATTTACAGTAACTTCCAATTGATACTTATTGGCCATTCTGATTCTGTCCTATTGAAACGACATAGATGAATGTCACTGCTATTAGCAAATTGTTAAAGGTGCATCCCTGCCACATAAGACATAGGTCAGGGCCGGTCTACTTTGTCACTGCACCTTCTGGTTAATTGCATATTCCTGGAGCCATCCTTCTTCAACATGGTAACAACAGAGGTATATTTTGAATTATGACTTTCAGAGCAGACGCTAGTATTGAATATTCAGAGAGGTTCTGTTAGTTGGGATGTGCTGCTATTGTAAATATATAATAGAATATACAATAGTACAGCACAGAACAGGCCCTTCTGCCCACAATGTTTTGCTGAATCAATTAAATTAGTAATCAAATGGCCAAATAAACGAATCTCTACTGCCTATACAATGTCCATATCCTTCCATTTCCTCACATCATGTGCCCATCTAAATATCTCTTAAAAGTCTCTCACGTATCTGCCTCTAACATAACCCCAGGCAGAACACCACCACACTCTGTGTAAAAAAAGTTGCCCCTCACACTTCCCTCGAAATGATTTCTTCTCACCTTAAATACATGCCCTCTATTATTAGACATTTCAAAAATGGAAAATAATGAAAAAGAAAATTATCTGTCTACTCTATCTATGCCTCTCATAATCCTATGAACCTCTATCAGATCTGCCTTCAGCCTCCACAGTTCCAGAGAAAACAACCCAAGTTTGTCCAGCCTCTCGTGATAGCACATGCCCTCTAATCTAGGCAGCATCTGGATAACCCCCTTCTGCACCCTCTCCAGAGCCTCAACATCCTTCCTACAATGGGGTAACCAGAACTGTATGCAATTCTCCATCCAAATGCAGCCAAACTAGAGTTTTATAAAGCTGCAATGTAACTTCCTGGCTTTTGAACTCAATGCTCCAACTAATAAAGCCAAGCATGGCATATACCTTATTAACTACCTTATCAACCTGTGTAGCTACTTTCAAGAAGCTATGAAGTTGGATCCCACGATCTCTCTGCTCATCAACACTGTTAAGGTTCTTGCCCTTAACAGTATACTGTCTCTTTACTTCTGACCTACCAAGGTGCAACACCACAGTTTAAACTCCATCTGCCATTTCTCCACCCATATCTACAACTGATCTATCTCCCACTGTGTTCTTTGCCTGTCATTCTACGCTATCCACAACACCACCAATCTTTGTATCATCCGCAGACTTAATAACCCACCTATCTACATTTTCAACCAGCTCATTTATATACTTTACAAGCAGCAAAGGTCCTAGGACAGATCCCTGCGGAACACCACTAATCACAAAACTCCAGCTAGTATAAGTCCCTTCAACTATTACCCCGTCTTCTGGGGAAAAGTCAGTTCTGAATCCTAACAGCCAATTAACCGTTGATCCCATGCATCTTAATTTTCTCTATGAGTCTCTTAAGGGGCTTTGTCAAATGTATGTAGACAACATTTACAGCTCTACATTCATCAACCACCCTTGTCACCTTGTCAAAAAACTTGATCAAGTTATTAAGTCATCACTTGCTCTGCAAAAAAAGCTGTGCTGTCTCTCCCTATTTAGGCTATGGTTTTCCAAATATTCATATATGGTATCCCTAAGAAGTCTCTCCAGTAACTTCCCTGCCACTGATGTGACACCCGCTGGTCTATAGTTTCTAGGATTGTCCCTGGTTCCCTTCTTGAATAATAGCTAGTCACCAGTCCTCCAGGGCTTCACCTGCAGCCAGAGAAAACTACATTCCAAACGCTCAAGTAAGTGATTTAAAAAGATTTTAAAATTGGTTTTATTTGCCAAGCGTACATCAAAACTTGCAGTGAAATATGCCATTTATGTCAATGATCAATGCAACCCAATTTACCCTATCCTGCAAGATTTTGGAAGGTGGAAGTAAACTAGAACACGCAGAAGAAACCCATGCACTCAAGGGAAAAATGTACGAACTTCTTACAGAAAGCAGCGGGAATTGAGCATAGATCGCTGGCAACATAAAGAGTTTGGCTAACCACTACTCTACCATTGTGCCCGTTCAATTACAGCAATTGAAAAATGTAGTTAATCGTTTATAGTTATCTTTGTGTTGAACAAGTATTAATCATCATGTCAGGAGAATCAGAATCTCTTAGATTGTCCTGGACTCTTTTTCTCCTGCAGGTTTGCTGTGTGAATAAAATTTATATATTTCCCAGTTACAGTTTCCATGTGGCTCGGTTTTAAACAGTCAAAACATTTGGGGGTTCTTTCAAGATACATTTATGATCCACTACATAGCTTATTTCCTCTGCAGTCTAAGGGGGCAGGCAATTTTTTTTTTAAGAATAACACCCCATGCTCAGACCCACAACTATAGGATCATGAAGCACATGGCGGAGAGCTGAAATGGTAGATATAAAAGTGTAGCGTAGTACCTGAGTGTGTGTAAGGGACTGGGTATCAGGCAGTATTGGGTAGTTTTAATGATTACCTAAACATTGACTATCCTCTTTTCTATACGTACTGGCTGGCCCGTTGAGTTCCTCCAGCATTTTGTGTATGTTGCTTGGATTTCCACATCTGCAGATTTTCTCTTGTGAAACTGCAACTAATCATTTATTACTATCTTTGTATTGAAGAAGTATAAAAACCCATTTTAGGTGAGCGAAATTCTCCTGGATTCTCCTGGCCTCAATCTCTGTTGGAGGTTTCCTGCATGAATAAAGAATATTTACCAGTTGCTGCTTTTGTGTAGCTCAGTTTTAGTGAGTTACAATTATATCATATCACATTATATCTTATTTGACCTTTTTACAGATTACTGAATCTCCTTGATCTGCTTAAACAAACTTTTACTGTTGATGTAACAGGTTACAAAAAAAAATATTTCTTGACTCTTGTCATATTTTCCACAGTTTCCACTAGGTCAGCTTCTGGAATATGCTTATGATAGAACATAGAACATAGATTAGTACAGCATATTACAGGCCCTTCGGCCCACAGTGTTGTGCCGACCCTCAAACGATGAAGTAATTTTAAAATGCTTTGCTTTTCTGCAGGAATTAAATGATTTAGGTGAACTTTGAATTGCCTTGTTTGTCATTTTCAGCTCTGTAAATTGGTCTTTGCTGGTTTGAGTCTGAAGTCTTGACAGGCATTAGACTTACCTGTGAGCTCTTCAATGCTTAATAAAATGGACAACCAATAATCAAAACTTCCAGCAAATGCTTCCATGTCCTCAGTCTCAAAGCTATTGCCAAGCTATTACCCTAAATTTGTCCCATCAATATACTCCATCTAACAAATTTGTCTCCTCATTTAACATAATTTTTTCACTTTCTTGACTTTATCTGGACATTTTCATAGTTTTTCTCATTCCTTTAAAGTTTCTCCAAAAGTTAATTTAAGAACTACGATCTTTTGCAAGTGTTCTCAGCTATCTCTGCTGCTAATCCAAGAAGAACAACTACTGTTTCTTCCTTCCAGTTAAAAAAATCCAACTTCCTCCTTCCTCTATTCTACACTCTGACCTTTTACCTCTTCTCACCTGTCTATCACCCCCCCTGCCTTTCGTTTCTCCTGTGGTCCACACTCTCCTCCTATTGGATTCTTTCTTCTCCAGGCCTTGGCCTTTCCTGTCCACCTATCATCTTCCAGCTAACCTCCTACCCCTCCAACCACCAACAACCTTTTTTTCTGGCACTTTTCCCTTCCTTCTCAGCCCCGAAGAAGGGTCTCCGCCCAAATCATCAACTATCTATTCATTTCCATAGATGCTGTCTGACCAGCAAAGTTCCTACAACATTTTGTATGTGTTGTTGTAGATTTCCAGCATCTACAGACTTTCACATGTTAAACATCTTTTACAAGTGTTCACAGCTATTTCCACTCCTACTACTGAACAAACAGCTATTGTTTCCATTGCTGTGTCTGACTTCTCATCAGGTAACCTCGACAACACAATTGCAACTGTTTTTAAGTTTTTTGATCGACTGCATCTTATTGAGGTAAAAAAAGATGCATAATTGCATTCTTAACACAAGCATGAACAAACTCTCTTGTGTCTGGTGGAACTGGACCTCACTCTCAATAATTTCTACTTCGGCTCTTCTGACGTCCTTCAAACAAAAGGTGTAGCTGTAGGCACATGCATGGGTCACAGCTATGCCTTCCTGTTTGTCGGATATGTGGAACAGTCTATGTTCCAAGCCTACACTGGTATCACTCCACAACTTTTCTGATGGTACATCAACAACTGCATTGGTGCTGCTTCCTGCATCTGTGCAGAACACGTTGACATCACCAACTTTGCCTCCAACCTCCATTCTGCCCTCAAATTTACCTGGCACCTCCCTCTTCTTTCTCGATCTCACTGTCTCTCTCTCTCTGAAGAGAGCTTATTTTCTGTTGTCTTGTATAAACCCACTGACTCTCACAACTACCTGCACTGTACCTCTTACCACTCCATTACTTGTAAAAATGCCATCCCTTCTCTCAATTCCTCTGTCTTCAATGCATCTGCTGTCAAGATGAGGCTTTTTCATTCCAGAACTAAGGAGGTGTCCTCCTTTTTCAAAGAAAGGGGCTTTCCTTCCTCCACCATCAATGCTGTCCTCAGCTGCATCTCTTCCATTTTGTGTACATCTGCCCTCACCTCATCCTCCTGACACCCCAGGGTTAGGGTTCCTCTTGCCTTCATTTGCCTCCCCACCAGCTACCACATCCAGCACATAATTCTCCACAACTTCCGCCATCTCCAACAGGACCCTACCACCAAGCACATATTTCCCTCCCCCTCCCTTCCCCCACTTTCTGCTTTCTGCAGGGATCATTGTCTATGTGACTTCCTTGTTCATTCATCCATCCCCACTGATCTTCCCCCTGGCACTTATCCTTGCAAACGGAACAAGTGTTACACCTCCTACACCTCCTCCCTCACTATCATACAGGGTTCCAAACAGTCCTTCCAGGTGAGGTGACACTTCACCTGTGAGTCTGTTGGGGTCATCTACTGTATCCAGTGCTCCCAGAATGGCCTCAGTATACTGGCGAGACATGATGTAGATTGGGGGAATGCTTCACTGAGCACCTACGCTCCATCCACCAGAGAAAGCGGGATCTTCCTGTGGCTACCCACTTTATTTCCCCATCCCATTCCCATTCTAACATGACAGTCCATGGCCTCCTCTACTGTCACAATGAGACCACACTCAGGTTGGAGGAGCACCCCATTATATTCGGTCTGGGTAGCCTCCAACCTGATGACAAAAATTCTTGAATTTTTAGTAACTACCCCCCCCCCTCAATTTTCTCCATTTCCATTTTCCTCTCTCACCTTATCTCCTTACCTGCCCATCACTTCCTTTGGTGCTCCTCCCCATTCCCTTTCTTCCATGGCTTTCTGTTCTGTCTTATCAGATCCCCCCTTCTCTCTAGTGCTTTATCTCTTTCACCAATCAATTGCCCAGAACTTTACTTCACCCCTATCCCTTCCCAGTTTCACCTATCACCTACTACTTTGTATTTCTTCCTCCCCTCCACCCACCTTCTTACTCTGACATCTCATCTTTTTTCTCCAGTTCTGAAGAAGGGTCTCAGTCCAAACTGCTCACTGTTTACTCTTTTCCATAGATGTTGCCTGGACTGCTGAGTTCCTCCAGCATTTTGTGTGTGTTGCTTGGATTTCCAGTATCTGCAGATTTTCTCTTGTTTTTGACAAGTGTCATCAGTACAGGCCATCCCCATCTATCACACAAATTCTATTTTTACACATGTCTTAAGTCAGTTTTATCTACAAGTTAGAAAATACTGTATATAAAAGTCAATCCTCCACCATATTGTAAGGTCTGGCATCAAAGGTTCCTTGGCCATCAACATCTTAGAGATCCTATCCTGGGTCAAATATACTGATGAATTTATGAAGAAGGCACATTAGAAATGATTTTGCTCTTCTCAGCAACGTGTTGCAAAAGTTAAATTCAGATTAACTTGACTTGACTTGAAAAGGGAGAAAAACTATTTAACAAATATTGTTTCTCAGAACACCAGAAGGCTAGGAGTAGCACAGTAAGGATTTGTGGAGTCCGTCAGGTTTGCATGGAGAATGTGTGTGGCAATCAAAAGCTGTGGAAAAAGTGCAGGAGCAAAATATAAATAACATTAAGATTAATTTGTTGATGGGACTGGACGATATGACAAATTACTGTGCTGCTTTGCTAAATCCTGGAAATCTATTTGCTGCGTAACCACAGACAACCCGTCTGCCTGGAATACCCATTTTGCTTGGGTAGAATATGCCCACAACTCCTTGGTCAGCGTCGCCAATGGAATGTCTACCTTTGAATGCTCCCTCAGTAACAACCTCCTCTGTTCTCCGCTCATGAAGGTGATGTTACTGTGCCTTCTGTTCAGGCCCATCTCTGCTGGTGCCACAAGATCTGGAAAGACACACGCGGCCCTGCTCCATTCAGCCGACTGCAACACCGGAGGATTGCCAATCACCATCGGATTCCTACACCTGATTATTGGCCTGGGCAGAAGGTCTGGCTCTCTTCTAAAGACATTCCCCTCAAGAATGAGTCCAAGAAACTTGCACACCCCCCTGCCCCCCGTTTCCTGGGACAATTCGAGATCGAGAGTACAGTGTTATCAGCCTCTCAGGGGTCCAACTCAAACTATCCAAATCCATGCCCATCCATCCTACATTCCACGTTTCCCAATTGAAGCCAGTATCTGTCAGCCCTTTCTGACCTCCGCCGAACCCCCTCCACCCACCCGGGTCATTGACGACCACCCAGCGTACACCATCCGGCGATTACTAGATGTGCGCCACCGAGGCAGGGGCCTCCAATACCTGGTCGATTGGGAGGGATACGGCCTGGAAGACTGTTCCTGGATTCCCCACTTCTTCATCTTGGACCCTTCCCTCATCCGTGACTTCCATCGAGACCATCTGGCAAGCCTGGTGGATCACCTGGAGACTCCCATTGAAGGGGGGGGGGTACTGTCATGGTCCCAATCATTAATTCCCTATTTTGCTCCTAATTTTCTTTGATTATGCCATGGTCCCGATGGTTAGTTTCCCAAATTGCTTCCAATTCTCTTTGATGATAGCACACCTGGTTTCCATCAAAGACTCAGTATAAGAACCCCTACATCACAAACACTAGTCGCCAGTTTGTGGGTCTTTTTTCCTGAGTAAACTACGTTTCCCAGTCACTTAGAACCGTTTGTTCTAAGTATAGTTCCAGTTTCAAGGTTTACCTAAGAGACTCTGTTTCTCTGAGTCAAAGCTCAGTGTCAAAGTTCCATATCAGGGCTCCATGTCAAGATCCCTTCTGCTTGCTTTTCGGCGTTTACGCCCGTGTAAACATCCGAGCTCAATCTCCGCGTCTTTGTCCTGCACTTGGGTTTGCTCCATTCGCTCCTTATAACATATTCTTATTCACTGAAAGCCAAATGGGAGAAAAATTTAAATTCTTCCATGTTGGCTGTAAAAGGTAGAGTGAGGTAATAACAAGGTCAGCCCTGCTGAGATATCTCTCCTGGCTGAAGGAAGAGTAGTGTCATTGAAGGATGCTGGCCACTGATTCTAGGTCAGTCCTAATTGTCATGTGTGATATATACCTGGCTGGAGAATAAATAATGGCAATGAAATTTGAAAACTGAAACAGGAGCAGTCAGGAGATAGATGAGACCTAGTCTTCTTTTTACAGATTTTCTTCCCAGAACTCTTCCAAAAGAATCTCAATCCAAAACTTATTTTACTGTAATCTTCTGAATACAGATATGTAATTCCTACATTATCACATTAGACATAAAATAAATTTTAGCTGTTCCAAAGTCTAGTTTATTAATATGTACTCAAGTGTAATGAAAAATGTAACAGCAGTATCATAGGTACATAGCATCATATGAACAGCATTCACAAGAAAAAAATGAATCAAACATAAAACATACAATTCTGTTACAAAACAAAAGTCCAGTTTAGTGCCACAAAGTGGGTGAAGTGTTACTAAACTCTTGTGATTAGGATTTTGTCAGTTGATTTAAGAACTGAATACATAAAGGGAAGTTGCTGCTCTTGAAACTGGTGAAATAAAAGATGATGCAGAGCATTAGTGCAAAAAGCACAACTGGAAACAATGTTGGATTAGAAAGTGATGGGGAAAGATCAAAGAACAAATGGAAGAAACTGTCACATAGACAGACAAGAAAGATGAAGGCAAAGTGAGAAAAAAACAAGAGACAGAAAGACACCTAGTCAGAGGAAGCAGGTGATAAACAGTGAGTCACAGATTCAGAGTGAACAGAGACAGAAAGAAACACAGAAACAGAGATTTGATGACAAATGTGATCTTTTTTTGGGTTCATATTTCAATTTTTTTCAGTCATGAATGAATGAAGAATGAAGTCCACTGAATTTTGCTCTTGACTTTGAACACTGAATGACAAGAACTTCTTTTGGCCTCATTTCTGACACATTCATGCCTGCTTTAGACAAAAAGATTGATGAGTTTGTGCTTGTTATCACTATGCCTATTAAAGTGTCTGGAGTAGGGAAGGGAAGGTGATAATTGGGGGATTTTATATATAACAGCAAGTAAACTTGTTAAGTGATTACTGAAAATCTAACCACATTATACTGTCAAAAAAGAATGAAATACCACTTGATCAATTGCAATGAAAAACTCCACTCAGCAATATATGAATTGCTGTATTCCTTAACGGATGGTTGATTCTAATGTGTATTTATTGCTGTTGCTTGGTATGCAAATTGCTGCCGGTGGGGAATAATTGAATGCCTGCAAGGAATGAGTGTGTCATAGTAAAATAAAAACCATTTAGTTGGACTGAAGGTGTTTTGAAAGCTGGTTTGACAGCAACTGGGTAATGAGCCATCTGAAGCACTTTTTATTTTTTAAATCTACTCTTAATCCTTTGATGATTCTAAGTGGCTATTGTGTGACAAAATGAATACACTTTTCAAAAGGAAGAATTTTTTTAAAAACAGGGGGGAGAAACACATGCCAAGTCTTTGTTCTCAAAAGATCAAAGACCAGGAATAGTTCAATAAGGATTCATGAAAATAGACAAGCTTCTACAGAAAGTGTGTTTGACAACAAAGATCAGTGGAAATACTACTACCACAGAATAGAAGGAATCTGAGAGCAATGATAAATGCTTCAATACTCTTCATTTGGAGTTGGTCGAAGCCTGGTACTTCTGTACCATGAATGTTTCTGCTAGTTTTCAGTAAGTTTGGATGTTGTCCAGAACTTGTTGCATTCCAACAAGGACAGCTTTACTATATAAGGAAGTATGAACAGAACAGAACACCACACAGTCCTTAATCAACGACCTGATACTGAAAGGAAGGTCACCGATGAAGTAACTTTGGCTAAATGGACCGAAAAGGCTTTTACAAATTAGTCCAGAAAGAAATGAACCAATGGCTCTAATGATTGGTCACAAACAAAACCATCTTCCTTTATGCCATTTACAGATTCTACCCAATACATCACAGATGCAACACTCACCACCAATCGTAGTATCTACAGGAAGCACTGCCACAAGAAGGCAACATCTATCAAAGAGCCACACCATCTGGGCCATGCCATCATTGTGCAGCTAAATTCAGGCAGGAGGTACAGAAGCCTGAAGCTCCACACCATCAGATTCAGACTAGCTACTTTCCCTCAAACATCTGGTTCTTGAACCAACCGGTCGAACCCTAATCACTACAGTTCAGCAGCACTATGACCATTTTGTACCAAAAAAGGACTTATTAGTTTTAATTGTGTTCTTTTGTATAATTTATTATACATTTGTGTATAATTTATGTTTTTCTTGTGAGTGCTGCTCATGTTTTCTCTTGTGAATGTGCCTGCGATGCTGCAGTAAGTAAGTTTTTCACTGCACATGTGCATATGATAATAAACTTGACTTTGATTGGTCACTTATTGGAATGTTTTCCCCCGATCTTCACTCAGCTTGATTTTCACTAATGCTCCAATTTTTGGCCCCTATTTATCACCAAAGAAGTTATGAAAAGAACATATATTAAAGAGTAGGTTTGTTCAAAAATGACTTTATCACTTGATCAAAGTCCAAGCTTTAAAGGATCAATGCCTATACTGTACAGCTTCAGTTTAATACCTGCACTTCATTAGTAAAGTGCTGACTAAAGAGCTTTTATGTTGCTGGAGATGTTCAGAAACACTAGTGGATTTTGTCTGCTCACACAACCATTCAAATATTTGGCAGTTCCTGATGCGCCTGGTGATTTGAGCTCAATGCGTAATTAAATTAAGTTATTGTACATATTAAGAACTAAAATCGATGAGGATGCAAATTCAAAATTATTTTTTAAAGCACATTTTTTTCCTGAGTGATTGCCTCACTAATGAATTATATGACACCCAATGATCCAGAACCAAAGGAAGGCATTTAACCCACCTGTCCTGGAAGGTTCTCTGAAAACATTTTCCAATTCAATTCCTTTCATTACTCTTTCCCTACTGCCTGCAGCTTACTTTTTTTCAAACACTTAGCTGTTTGCCTTTTTTAACATAGCAGTAAGTAAGTCTCTATCACCTTTTCGAACTGTACACCATATTATTTTGCTATATAAAAATTCTCTTCAAAATTTGTCTCATTCGTTTTCCCTCAAGTCTTAATTCTTTGGTCACTAACCCTCTGCCTTTGGGAACAGTTTCTCTTAAACACTATCAAAATGCTTTTCATGAAAGTCTCCATCAAATCGTTCTCTGCTTCACAGGGTTCCATAATGACAGTTATTATTTTCACTGCACATTAAAATTTGCTCCATTACCCAGCATGCTTTCCGGCAGAGTTATCAAACAAAAGCTGGCACAACGTCACATAAGGAGCTGATAGGATAATCAATAGCTTGGTGACAGAACTAGGAGTTAAGGCAGGAAAGAATTGAAAGAATCAAAAAGTTTAGGGGTAAAGACTCTGGAACTTAGGACTTGGTCAATTAAATATATGGCTACAAGAACACTAAAAGCACATGAGAAGATAGGAGCAGGACACCAGCCCCCACTTTGGTGACCTGCTCCTGCTGCTATTTTCTTGGAGCTTTGATGTATCCTGGAGACTGCCTGCATGGAACTGGAAGAGAAGAGGAATAGGTCAGCCACGAACATACAGAAAACAAAAAAATAAACCAGGAACCATATCCAGTCAGGATGCTTTGTTTTCCATTTTCTGTATGTCTGTAGCTGACCTGTTTATCTTACTTTCCAGTTCCATGCAGACAGAACTCAGGTTACTGTCAGAGTTCTATTCCCGAGAACTGTTTGCAACCCAAACAGTTCCTCTGTTATCAGTGGACAAGTGTGTGTGGGAGAGGGCCACAGAAACAGTTCTGATAGGAGAGAAAGCTGGCACAGAAAGAACAGCCACTAGCTGGCTTCAATGACTCAGTGTGTGAGGTAGTTCTGCTTAGTTTGATCCAGCTTGGGAAAGGGGTGGGGGTTGGAGAGAGAAGGATACTGAAATGTCCCATTCCAATCTAGCCGAAAAAGCCTGAGAACAGGCAAATCCATTCCCATCTATCCCACTAGTGTCCCAAGCGCTCCTCTGTAGTGTCTATCAGCTGGGTTTGATAACCTGCAGAGGACTGATATGAACCTCAGTTCCTCAGTGGAACAATGACGTTTGAGAATGTTGAAGGGACGAGAAGTAGAAAAGCAAGTCCTTAGAAGTTTTATTGGATGCAGGAAATCACAGAGATCATGAGGAAAGAGTCCATGGTGTTAAGCATATAAACATATATAACCATATAACAAATACAGCACGGAAACAGGCCATCTCGGCCCTTCTAGTCCTTGCCAAACACTTACACTCACCTAGTCCCACTGACCTGCACTCAGCCCATAACCCTCCATTCCTTTCCTGTCTATATACCTATTCAATTTTACTTTAAATGACAATACCGAACCTGCCTCTACCACTTCTACTGGAAGCTCGTTCCACACAGCTACCACTCTCTGAGTAAAGAAATTCCCCCTCGTGTTACCCTTAAACTTTTTCCCCCAACTCTCAACTCATGTCCTCTTGTTTGAATCTCCCCTGCTCTCGATGGAAAAAGCCTATCCACGTCAACTCTATCTATCCCCCTCAGAATTTTAAATACTTCTATTAAGTCCCCCCTCAACCTTCTAATCTACAAAGAATAAAGACCTAACTTGTTCAACCTTTCCCTGTAACTTGGGTGCTGAAACCCAGGTAACATTTTAGTAAATCTTCTCTGTACTCTCTCTATTTTGTTGACATCTTTCCTATAATTCGGTGACCAGAACTGTACACAATACTCCAATTTCGACCTTCCTGGTGCCTTGTACAATTTTAGCATTACATCCCAACTCCTATACTCAATGCTCTGATTTATAAAGGCCAGCATACCAAAAGCTTTCTTTACCACCCTATCCGTGTGAGATTCCACCTTCAGGGAACTATGCACCATTATTCCTAGATCACTCTGTTCTACTGCATTCTTCAATGCCCTACCATTTACCATGCATGTCCTATTTGGATTATTCCTACCAAAATGTAGCACCTCACACTTATCAGCTTTAAACTCCATCTGCCATCGTTCAGCCCACTCTTCTAACAGGCCTAAATCTCTCTGCAAACTTTGAAAACCTACTTCATTATCCACAACGCAACCTACCTTAGTATCATCTGCATACTTACTAATCCAATTTACCACCCCATCATCCAGATCAGAGGATCAGAGGATCAGCCATTGTAGGTAGGCCGAGACCGTCGGACCTACCTGGACAGTACCTGAGGAGGAAGGTAAAACTGCGCAGGTGCGGGTGACATCAGTGCGAGCGCGGAGTTTAAAAAGAGGCCCACTTTTAGGAGCGGGCAGCATCAGTGCGGGCAGCTGAATGTGCAGGAGCAGAGTGCTGGGCTTTGGCTCAGCGGGCTTCAGCACAAGGGGACTTTGGTGAGAGGAAATCAGTGAGCCTGAGTACCTGCTTGCTGAGGTAAAAAAGGTAAGGTCGGTAGGTTCTTTTTTCATTTATTCTGACTAATCTGGGATCAGGTAATGCGGCAGACAGTTAGAGCAGTGGTGTGCTCCGTATGCAGTATGTGGGAGGTCAGGGTCAACACAGTTGTCCCTGATGACCACACCTGCAAAAGGTGCGTCCAGCTGCAGCTCCTATCAGCCCGAGTTAGGTAATTGGAGCAGGAGCTGGATGAACTACGGATCATTCGGGAGGCAGAGACAGAGATAGATAAGAGTTATCGGGAGGTAGTCACACCAAAATGACAGGAAGTAGGCAAATGGGTGACAGTCAAGAGAGGCGGGGGAGCAGACAGAGAGAACAGAGCACCCCTGTGGCCATTCCCATCAACAATAAGTATACCGTTTTGGATACTGTTGGTGGGGATGACCTGCCAGGAACAAGTTGCAGTGGTCCTGTCTCTGGCACTGAGGTTGGACTCTCGACTAAGAAGGGGGGGGGGAGGAAGAGAAGAGAGCGGTAGTGATAGGGGATTCTATAGTCAGGGGGGCAGATAGGAGTTTTTGTGGGGAAGATCGGGAGTCTCGGATGGTATGTTGCCTCCCTGGTGCCAGGGTCCGGGACATCTCAGATCAGGTGCAGGTTATTCTCGAGAGGGAGGGCAAAAACCCAGATGTTGTGGTCCATGTAGGGACCAACGACGTGGGTAGGATGAGTGAGGGGGTCCTGCATAGTGAGTTCAGGGAGTTAGGTGTGAAGCTGAACGGCAGGACCTTCAGGATAACAATCTCAGGATTGCTACCTGTGCCACATGCAAGTGAGGCAAGGAACAGAAGGATTATACAGATTAATACGTGGCTGAGAGGATGGTGCAGGAGGGAAGGCTTCAGGGTTTTAGATAATTGGGCTTTGTTCCAGGGAAGGTGGGATCTGTTCCGACGGAACGGTTTACACCTGAACTGGAGCGGTACTAACATTCTTGCAGGAAAGTTTGCTAGTGTTGCTCGGGGGTGGGGGGGGGGAGGTTTAAACAAAATTTGCAGGTGGCAGGGATCAAGAATGTGAGAGAGGATAGCGAGATGAAGAATAAAGGACAGGTGGGGACTACACGGTTCTGGAATATTAAGTGTGTAGTAGAGAAAGGTGAGGCGGAACAAGTGATAAGGAGGACACATGTACAGAGGGATGGTCTGACTGAACATGGAGTTAAATGTGCAGAAAGAATAAATAAATTTAGGAAGGACAACAAAATTCAAGGGGCGTATAGCCCGATGGGAGTTTGGGGAGCTGGGTTAAGCACAATAGGCAGCGATTTAAACAGAGACAGGAGAAATGGGCTAAAAATTCTATATCTGAATGCATGAAGTGTCAGAAATAAGGCAGATGAGCTTGAAGTTCAGGTGTGAATGGGTAACTATGATGTTGTTGGGATAACGGAGACATGGCTGCAGGAAGATCAGACCTGGGAGATGAATGTACAAGGGCATACATGCTATCGTAGGAACAGAAATGTGGGCAGAGGGGGTGGGGTGGCCCTGTTGGTGAGGAACGAGATTCAGTCCTTTGCAAGGGGGGACATAGGATCAGAAGTAGAGTCTGTGTGGATAGAACAGAGGAACAGTAAGGGCAAAAAGACCCCAATGGGTGTTGTCTACAGGCCCCCAAACAGTAGCATGGATATTGGGTGCAAGTTGAATAGTTGAAAAGTTGAAATTGGCATGTGGCAAAGGTAATGTCGCAGTAGTTATGGGGGATTTCAACATGCAGGTGAACTGGGAGAATCAGGTTGGTGCTGGACCCCAGAGTTTGTAGAGTGCCTACGGGATGCATTCTTGGAACAGCTTGTACGGGAGCCGACCAGGGACAAGGCTATTCTGGATTTAGTGTTGTGTAATGAGCAGGATTTGATAAGTGATCTTGAAGTAAAGGAGCCATTAGGAGGTAGTGACCATAATATGATAAGTTTTTATCTGCAATTTGAGAAGGATAAGGGCAGATCGGAGGTGTCAGTGTTGCAGTTGAACAAAGGAGACTATGGAGCCATGAGAGAGGAGCTGGCCAAAGTTAAATGGACAGATATCCTAGCAGAAAAGACAGTGGAACAGCAATGGCAGGTATTCTTGGGAATAATGCACAAGGTGCAAAATCAGTTCATCCCCTCGAGAAGGAAGGATTCAAAGGGGGGAAAGGGGCCATAGTGGTTGACAAAGGAAGTCAGAAATTGCATAGCATTAAAAAAAAAAGAAGTATGACAGAGCTAAGGTGAGTGGGAAAACAGATGATTGGGAAATTTTTAAGGAACAACAGAACTTAACTAAAAAGGCAATATGGGGAGAAAAAATGAGGTACGAATGCAAGATAGCCAGGAATATAAAGGAGGATAGCAAAAGCTTTTTTAGGTATGTGAAGAGAAAGAAGATAGTTAAGAACAATATTGGGCCCTTGAAGAATGAATTGGGTGAAATTGTTATTGGAAACAGAGAAATGGCAGAAGAATTTAATAAGTACTTTAGATCTGTCTTCATTAGGGAAGACACAAGCAATCTCCCAGATGTATGGATGGGCCAAGGACATAGGGTAACAGAGGAAATGAAACAGATTGACATTAGGAAGGAAATGGTGATGAGTAGACTGATGGGACTGAAGGCTAACAAATCCCCAGGTCCAGATGGTCTGCATCCTAGGGTACTAAAGGAGGTGGCTCTGGAAATTGCGGATGCATTGGTAATCATTTTCCAATGTTCCCTAGATTCAGGATCAGTTCCTGAGGATTGGAGAATGGCTAATGTTATCCCACTTTTCAAGAAAGAACGGTGGGAGAAAACAGAGAACTATTGTCCTGTCAGCCTAACATCAGTAGTGGGGAAGATGCTAGGGTCCATTATTAAAGATGAAATAGTGGCATATCTAGATAGCAGTGATAGGATTAGGCCGAGCCAGCATGGATTTACCAAGGGTAAATCATGCTTGACTAATCTATTGGAGTTTTTCAAGGATGTAACCAGGAAGTTAGACAAGGGAGATCCAGCGGATGTAGTATACCTCGATTTTCAGAAGGCATTTGATAAGGTCCCAGATAGGAGATTAGTGGGTAAAATCAGAGCTCATGGCATTGGGGGGAAGATATTGACATGGATAGAAAACTGGTTGGCAGATAGAAAGCAAAGGGTAGCGGTGAATGGGTGTTTCTCGGAATGGCAGGTGGTGACTAGTGGGGTGCCACAGGGCTTGGTATTGGGACCACAGCTGTTTACGATTTACATCAACGATTTAGATGAAGGCATTGAGAATAACGTCAGCAAGTTTGCTGATGATACTAAGCTGGGTGGCAGTGTGACATGTGATGAGGATGTTAGGAGAATTCAGGGTGAATTGGATAGGCTGGGTGAGTGGGCAGGTACTTGGCAGATGACGTTTAATGTGAATAAGTGTGAGGTTATCCACTTTGGGAGTAAGAACAGGAAGGCAGGTTATTATCTGAATGGTGTAGAGTTAGGTAAGGGAGAAATACAAAGAGATTTAGGAGTCCTTGTTCATCAGTCACTGAAGGTGAATGAGCAAGTGCAGCAGGCAGTGAAGAAGGCTAATGGAATGTTGGCCTTTATTACAAAGGGAATTGAGTACAAGAGCAAGGAGATCCTTTTGCATTTGTACAGGGTCCTGGTGAGACCACACCTGGAGTATTGTGCACAGTTTTGGTCTCCAGGGTTAAGGAAGGACATCCTGGCTGTAGAGGAAGTGCAACGTAGATTCACAAGGTTAATTTCTGGGATGTTCGGACTGTCTTACACAGAGAGGTTAGAGAGACTGGGCTTGTACACACTGGAATTAAGGAGATTGAGAGGGGATCTGATTGCAACATATAAGATTAATTAAGGGATTGGACAAGTTAGAGGCAGGAAATTTGTTCCAGATGCTGGGAGAGTCCAGTACCAGAGGGCATGGTTTAAGAATAAGGGGTAGGTAATTTAGGACAGAGTTAAGGAAAAACTTCTTCTCCCAGAGAGTTGTGGGGGTCTGGAATGCACTGCCTCAGAAGGCAGTGGAGGCCAATTCTCTGGATGCTTTCAAGAAGGAACTAGATAGGTATCTTATGGATAGGGGAATCAAGGGATATGGGGACAAGGCAGGAACCGGGTATTAATAGTAGATGATCACCCATGATCTCAGAATGGCGGTGCAGGCTCGAAGGGCCGAATGGCCTATTTCTGCACCTTTTGTCTATTGTCTATTGTCTATCATTAATGCATATGACAAACAACATTGGATCCTGTACAGATCCCTGAAGCGCGCCACTAGCCACTGGCCTTCAACCTGACAAACAGTTATCCACCACTACTCTCTGGCATCTCCCATCCAGCCATTGTTGAATCCATTTTACTACTTCAATATTAATACCTAACAATTGAACCTCCCTAACTACCCTTCCATGTGGAACCTTGTCAAAGGCCTTACTGAAGTCCATATAGACAACATTTCCTGCTTTACCCTCATCAACTTTCTTCGTAACCTCTTCAAAAATTTCAATAAGATTTGTCAAACATGACTTTCCATGCACAAATCCATGTTGACTGTTCCTAATCAGACGCTGTCCATCCAGATAATTATATATACCATCTCTAAGAATACTTTCCATAAATTTACCCACCACTGACGTCAAACTGACAGGCCTATAATTGCTAGGTATAATGGTTATGTTTGAGATCAAGGATGGGAACTTGAACTGATTGTGTAAATCAGGAACCATTACAGGTCAGCAAGCTTATTCTTTATTTTATTTAGAGATACAGCATATAACAAGCCCTTCCGTCCCAACGAGCAGCATCGCACAGCAGACCTGCTATTTATCCCTAGCCTAATCACAGGGCAATTTTACAATGACCAACTAACCTACTAATTGGTGCAACTTTGGACTGTGGAGGGAACCAGAGCACGCCTGAGGAAACCCACGCAGTCACGGGAAGAACATACAACTCCTTACAGACAACATCAGAAATGAACTTTCAACTCCAAATGCCCTGAGCTGTAATAGTGTTGCACTGACCACTACTCTACCATAGCACCCACTTGAAGGGTGGTAGGTGAATGAAGCAGAGGTGTAGTGAAATAGGAGAGATCAACTGGTCAGCACCAGTATAGGTGGAACAAAAACATGGGCAAGAATATCAGTAGCAGTGGACTGGAAGCAGGGACCAGTGCAGTTAAAGATATAAAATACAGTGGTCTTAGAGATGAAATAGACTTATTGCCAAGATAAATGATCTCAGGGTCATATGAAGCTAATCTCTAAGTTTAAGTATTGTTTCCAAAGGACAACAAGTAGATGAGAAATGGGAGGAGCCAGAGATAATTTCTTGGGGAACACTAGACAAAACCATATTTACCATGAGATTAGAGACTAAAGATGTTTGGCTACTGCTGGATCCCACAATCCCAGATCCTGTAGATTCTCTACATTAGCTCTGTATCTCTGTTACCATTCTAGTAAATCATTTCTGCTGATCTACAAGGTTGTGAAGACTTATTGAAAATATAACATGCAGAAAGCCAAGGAGAAACCTCAAACTAGACTGCAAAGAGAAGCAAAGGCAACTATGACTTGTACACACTTAACAGCTGAACTGGGAAGTTAAGGACAGGAAAGGTTAAGGACATGATGTAGGCAGAATGAATCAGTTTATTGGGCAGTTGACACTAAGATTGGTACAACATTGTAGGTGAAGGGTTTGTTCCTGTGCTGCACTGTTCTTTGATTGATGTTCCATCTCTGTTTGATGCCCTTTCACCATGAGTGAGAGGAAATAAACAGAAACCTTAAACCCTTATAGTGACACCATTCTCACGGTGTCAACTCTGCTATTGATCATCAAATGCTCCCTTCTGCACAAATTATGAAAGTCCAAAGCAAGCAAATAAATATTCATTAACTAATTGTCACTGTATAAACTTAACATGAAAACAAATTATAATAAAATGAACACATTAATTTAACATGCTTTTCAAATGCATTAAATTGCATGCAAAATATTCTTCCTACTGTACATGATGAGCTATGATATTAATGGGTTGTGCAATGCATTGGTGGTGAACAGCGGGATTAAAGCAATGGTGATGTATCATGTCAACGTATTCAGAGCTTTCTGAACTGCCAACCAATCATCTATGCCATTTCCCCTCCTACAGCAGCCAGCACATTTTATCTACTTCCCCAAAGTAAGTTTCAAGAAAAATAATCCTTTGAATATGGAGATCTTTTAAACCTATTCCTCATCCTTTTTTCTCCAGTCCTGCTGAAGGGTCTCAGCCCAAAATGTCAACTGTACTCTTTTCAATTAGTGCTGTTTGGCCTGCTGAATTCCTCCAGTATTTTGTGTGTGTTGCTTTGGATTTCCAGCATCTGCAGAACTTCTCTTGTTTGTGCTTGCTCCTGGGATTTGGCGGTATTGGGTCATGTTATTACAGTTTCATCCAAGCAGAAGAGAACGTCCAGGAACAATGACAGAGTGATCCAAGGACCCTACTTGGTCTCAGCAGTCATCCAATTTTTATTTCCTAGACTCCACACAGTTTGTATTACAATTGTATTTCAAAAAAGCAAATGTTTGCACTCAAGCAACTCCTGAATTAATTGTATATGATGTGGTAGTTCTAATGAAAAAGATTCCCAAGTCTCACTTCAGACTTGAAACATAGAAACATTGAAATCTACTGCACATTACAGGCCCTTCGGCCCACAATGTTGTGCTGACCATGTAACCTACTCTAGAAACTGCCCAGAATTTCCCTACCACATAGCCCTCTATTTTTCTAAGCTCTATGTACCTATCTAAGTGTCACTTAAAGAACCCTATTGTATCCGCCTCTACCACATTCGCTGACGATGCATTCCATGCATCCGTTACTCTCTGTGTGAAAAACTTACCTCTGACATCCCCCTCGTGCCTACTTCTAAGCACCTAAAAACTATACCCCCTCATGTTAGCCATTTCAGCCTTGAGAAAAAAGTGTCTGGCTATCCACATGATCAAAGCCCCTCATCATCTTATACACCTCCATCAGGCCACCTCTCATCCTCCATTGCTCCAAGTTCATGCAACCTGTTCTCATAAGGCATGCTCTCCAATCTGGGCAACATCCTTGTAAATCTCCTCTGCACTCCCTTCTAAATCAAAGGTTCAAAGTACTTTTATTGTAAAAATCTGTGTGCAGTATACAACCATGAGATTAATCTTTCCCACAGCCAGCCACAAAACAAAGAAAACTATGGAACCCATTAAAAGGAAAACATCAACTTCCTACCCCCCCCCCCCACACATGCAATAAAAAACAAATCATGCAATAGGCAACAAAACAAAGAGCAAAAAGCAAAGAAGATAAACACAAAATTGAAAGAGTCCATATTCAGTTCAGCTCAGTTCGTTGTCTGCAAGCAACGGTCAAAATTGTCCAAAATAGTAACAAAAAAAAGGAGCGACCAAACACCAGATAGACATCATCGCATGAACTACAGAGCCCAATCCACAAACCGCATCGATTAAACCTTGCCCAAGAGCCAGCATTCTGGCACATTCTCAGACAGCATCGAGGGGAGAGAGCATCCAAATGCAGAAACTTTCCTAAATGACAGCTCTGTGAGACTATGACATCACATTGATCCTTGCCAATCCAAAACAGCATCAATGGGGCAAATTTGATACCTACATTCTTTGGTGTATCCAATGAAATCAAAATCACAAGTGCTAGGTATTTTTTTCAGTCTCTTGACAGTACTTATTTTTATGCATCCAGTCTGGATCAAATAGTCAATATTAATCACCTTTTGCACATTCACCGTGCCTGCTTCTCACATGCTTCTGACCACACTACCATATCTTTAATGTGCGGTCTCTGTGGCTGTAGCTCAGCTGGTAGATGGTTGCTTTCCCTTGGCATGGAGCAAGCTGCAGATGGCCTTGGGTAGACACTGTTACGTATCCCGTAACTGGATAACTCACCAGCAAAGATAGAGAGGTCAGTTGGAGTCTGATGGCACTATTTTTGAACGGTTTTATTCATAAAAGGGGGCACAAAAGTGAGGTTAATACAAACATTCAGAACATATACATCGGCAAAACTCAATCTAAAGCACGGGTATAGCAATAATCATCATTAAGAAATAATCTCGACTGTTGTCTAGGGGATAATATATTGTCCGTTGGGAATATAAAAGTCACTCAGAAGTCTGCAGGCTTCAGTCTTTTTGGGGAATCGCTGGGTTTCACGTGTTTCAGAGAGAGTGAGGAGAAACGACAAAACTGGCCCGGGTCTTTGACAAAGCAACTCCATTGAATCAGGGGAGCATTGTTTCCCTGTTATTTGTTCGAAGTCTTTCTCGGTATTATCAGCCACCCGCTCCCCAGGCAGTTACGGAGCGCACGTGGCTTTTGACTGGCTTCCAGCTATCACGGGAGCGTTGAGCGATCGAGTCCTTCTGGTGCGTCTCTCGGGGGTATTGCCTTCTGCAGTCCCCTTTTATCTTGACTTGCAGAGTTGTAGATGTCCATCAAAGTAGGGTGATGCAATCCCCACCCCCACATTGCCCGAGGGTGTCCACATCCGTGGTAGCTGTCACGTAGCAGGGTTATGCCCTCAGCACAGGTGTCTCTAAGAGCAATGGCCAAAACCATTACATTGTCTCTCATTTGCCTGGGTCCGAGACCCGAATTAATAGTGCTCTTGCGATTCTCCGGAAGGAGGGGGCTGCTCCCGCCCCTTCCGCCCCTCAGAGCTGTGGTACTTTCATAACAACACTAATTATGGGCTCCTAATACTCACCCCATCCAATCAGAGGCACAGTCCCAGAAAAGCAATACCTGTGTCAAAGTCTGTAACACTCATTGGGTTTAGTACTGGCAGCATAATGTGAGTTACCAGATCATTCTCAGTTGGTGCTCAATATTCCTGAAATCCATCAGTCCACATGCCCTCTTCTCATTTCTATCATCAAATACAGGAGCCTGAAGACCCACACTCACTTGTTTAGGAACAGCTTCTTGCTCTCCACCATCAGATTTCTGAATGATCCATAAATGCTACCTCATTATTTGTTTTATTGCACAATGCTTATTTCTTTAATTTATAGATTTTTATTTGCTTCTGCCACAAATCAGCAAATTTCTTGTGGTCTACAGTATTAGTGATAATAAATCTGATTCTGATTCTTGAGATTCTGATTCCAGAACAAAACTGGCACACAAGCTAGACCATGGAGAGCTGGCACACAAATGACATAGCTTCTCTGGTCCAGTTTTAGTCCACTTTTGACTTAGCATGCTTTCATACCTGGTATGATGCCATACCTGGACTGATGAATGTTAGCAGTAGATGAATTGACTCTGTGCATTCTTTTCTATTTTGACTGCTCAGCTGGAGCAACCTGGACAGGTAATATTTTCTGATTCTTGTAAAGGAGAAAGGCACAAAAATATAGTCATGTGAGTTGAAGGAGCTCAGTTAAGCTACGAGGACACAGAACGCGGTGAAAGTGGAGAGTAAGAGGGAAGACACCATAAGCTTCCACGATTTCCATTCCTCTGCCAGGCACGGCTCTATGAAGATACGCCAGGAACAGCTATCAGATTCCACATTCAATGGCTTAGCTTGCGAACCTGAGAGTTGCAGAAAGTGTCAGATGTTTTGGAGATTATCCCTGTTTCTATTAATTTTCATCATATGTGTAAGGTTCTTGGTGACCTCCTGAGCACACAACAATGCTGGTTCTCTACTTCAGTCCATGTTTTTAACTACAATATTCAGATTTGTATCATTGAAATGGGGTCCTAAATTCTTTGACTTCATATACCTCATCAGTACTCTCCGTGCCAATACTTCACCAACGTTAGAATTTATTGCGCATTTCCGCTCTAAGAATTGCATATTGACATGAATCAGTGAAGGTTAGTTTCAGTAGGTTAACAGAATGTGATTAGCTCTTGTAGAGTAAATACTCAGCTGGGTCTCCTAAATATTCCAAAGTTCAAAGTTCAAGGTAAATTTATGACATTATATACAACCCTGAGATACATTTTCTTGCAGGCATACTCTGTAAATCCTAGAAGCATAATAGAATGAATGACAGACTGCACTCAACAAGATAGACAAGCATCTAATGTGCAAAAGACAATAAACTGTACAAATACAAAGGAAAGAAAGAATATAGCAATAGTAAATAAATAATAATATCAATCCCAAGAGATGAAGAGTCCTTGAAAGTAAGTCCATAGTTTGCGGGAACAGTTCAGTGAAGGGTGAGTGAAGTTATCTCTACTGATTCAAGCGCCTGATAGTTGAGGGGTTAATGACTGTACTGGGACTGTGGGTCATCTCCCCGGAATGCCATCTCACATTACGTTCAGTATGTAACACACAGGGTAGCTCAACAGCAGTCTATCAGGATTAACATATACTTGAATCCACTACCTATCTCTCCTCTTCCTATACACAGATTAGCTGTTGAACTACTTATTTGTCATTACCAAATTCAGCCAACCACAAAAACATGCTTTTTCTCTAAACTAGGGAAAGAGGGTAGACTAGCTCTATCTTCAAAAATAATCCTGAGATTATTCTGCTCTATTTGTTGAGGGTTAGTCAGTAAACTAATGATTCACTCTGCCTGGCATCTGCCTATTCCTGTGACAGTACAAATGCCAAAGTCATTTTATCTTTTTGTGGTGTATGTATAGGTCTTGGCTTGGATACAGCATTGTCCGTAGGGGACTCCTCAGAAAGCACAGGTGATGGGGGACAAATGACCTTGCTGATTAAGGACTGGCATATGATGATTTTGACTGCAAGGCAAGTCACCTAGAATATCTGGGTGTGGAGGCCGCATTACTGAGGATGGTAGAATTTCTGGTCATATTGATTGCAAAGGTAAATCTTTGTCTTTGCCATCCGACTAAAGGCTTTTGATGTTATTATGTGCCGACATTGATTTCTCCACTGGCAACTCAATCCACACATATTTTCATTCCCTTTTCTTTTCCACTTGCTTTCATACTGTTAAGTAGCTTATTGAAAGCAGTCATATCTGTGTCTCTCTTTTTGGTACTTGTCTTAGGACCAGAAGATGCAGTTAGAGTCTCGTCTGGATGTTCCACCATGAAGAGAGTGGCACGCTTCATCTCAGATTCTGTTTTCACACCTTTCAGTTCTGATTGCACCTCTTCAACAGATGAAAACTACTCCAGTCTGTCAACTCTCCATTAGTTTTTCCTTGTTGTCAGAGAGACTGGACAGCAGTGGTTTCACATCTACATTTGCTTTACGCAGTATTTCTAAAATATAAATCTTCTTTTTTAAAATCTCATTATTTTCTCCTGATGGAATGGGATCAAACTTGTTTCCAAACTGTTTGACAAGTATTGGAATCCTCTGCTCCAGACCAGCAAGTCTCTCAAGTTCTTCATGTGGGATAGGCCATGGCCTACTGGAGTGACTACCTGATCTACTTAAGTTTGTTGCAAACCATTGACGAAGCAGTTGATTGACACTGGCATTCACCAAGCACCAATTCAATCATCGATGCTAGTCCAAGTATACTTTTCTCCATATTGAAGAACTTATTGAAGTAAAAATCCTCCAGTGATAATTCAGGTAGTACTGCTTCCCGGGGAATTTCTTAGTCAGCTTCTGATGCAGAATCTGTACATATCTCTGCTTAGGCAGCACCATTGTATCTACTCATTCTTTAAGAGTTTCTGATCACTTTTGCCATCTCTTTGCCAATCTTAGATCCTCCAAAAGCACTTTATCATCAAAGAATATTAGCTCTGTTGTTTCTGATGGCTGAATGGGGCCAGCAGAAAACTATTCTGGTTCCGCTTCACATCCACTCCACTCACCAAAAATGCATTTGACGTCACCAGACTCTCTCATAAACCACTTTTCTTTGTAGTCTTCCTTCCTTCCTTCCTTAGCATCTCTGTCAGTCAGGTCTTTGTCTCTCGCATCCCAATTAAAAGTTCTTGATATTATTATGTGCCTATTTCCACTTCTCTGCTGGCAACACAACCCAATTGACATTCTCTTCATTTTCCAATGAGCTTTCAGATTGTCAACTATTGGAAGGATAGGTCACATGACAGTTACTGCCAAAGCTTCAGAAGTAAGGATTGAGTACAACATTCCTTTACTCTCTCATGGATCTGCAATTCTTCATTTGAGAACTGTTCTCTCCAAATCTGAAGTATAGACCTTCTTAGTTCCATCCAATGGCAAATTCCTGCCAGAACTGGAATACAAGGACCAATTTTCAAGGTCGCAGATGACTTCACTGTCAAATTTTTCCAAGAGATATGCTGGTCTTTGCTTTGCATATGGGTACTCTTTTACTTCTTTGGAATATCTATATGGTTTCTTCATGTCACACTTTTTTTATATCATTTAATTGTTCTTTTTCTTCATTCCATTCTTTTTTATCCATGCTGCCACTGAGGCTCATCAGCCACCTCCACCACCCCGCTAAGAACCCAGGTTAAGAGACAGCTTAATTCCTTACATACTGTCCAGTTCTTCATTGAGTACCTGCATGTTTCTTCAATACCTCTTGTAGACCAGTGCTCCATCCAATCAGGTGCACTTTGTGCCAGTTCAGTTTGATCTGTCCCAACCACAACCGATCTAGAATTTCAGGATAACTACCTTTAACAATATACAGTGTAAGTTTGTCTCTCTGTCCATTAGTCTCCACTGTAATATGTTCTACTCCTCCCACTGGAACAACCTCACCAGTCTTTAAAATCAATCTTGTGCCATCTGACACCAGCGATGTTGCAGCTAGTGTCCACCTGTATCTCAATGTATCACAATGTGGCGCCATCTAGCTGTCAAAGTCAAGCCTCATCAGGCCGGTGCTTATGCCGGTTGCGACTAAGAGTATGAGACACCCGCCCCCGATAGGATGCCAGTCTATTGCAAGGTTGACCCCCAGCATTTTTCAGCTGGGTAGACTGGAGAATTGTGCGGTTAAGTGTCTTGCTCAAGGACACACACGCTGCCTCGGCTGGGCTTGAACTCATGACCTTCGGTTAGTGAGTTCATTAGTCGAACTCCCTAACCACTTGGCCACGTGCCACACTCATCCAGCTTTGAAGTCACCTAATGGCCCGCTTTCTGTACTGAAAAGATAAAACATGCACAGCAAGAGTGAGAGTCACTCAGTCTGCCCTTGGTATGCAGCTGTGCTCACATATTTCTTTCTGTTTTTTCCAAAAATCTTCATTCATTTTTAGTGTTTTTTGTTGATGGTGTCTTTTTAGTTTAACCTGCAAGTTCAATATGTCCCTTTCTGCCACAACTTCAGCAATCTAAATCCTTATACCAGCATTCTTTTCTGAATTACCTCAGTACACAGACCACATAGGAGTTTATAATGTGTTATTCAGTGACTGCCCAAAAACAATGTCCAGACAATTGCTTCAGCTCCTCCACAAACTGTGACATGGACTCATCTTCCTCTTGATTCCTATTATGAAATGTAAACCTCTCAGCAATAATAAGCAATATATACAAAAGGCTGGAGGAACTTAGCAGGTCAGGCAGCATCTATGGAAAAGAGTACAGTCGACGTTTCAGGCCGAGATCCTTCAGCAAGACTGGAGAAAAAAAAAGATGAGGAGGAGGGGAGGGAGAAACACAATGTAATAGGTGAAAGTGGGAGGGGGAGAGATGAAGTAAAGAGCTGGGAAGTTACCCGGTGAAAGAGGTACAGGGCTGGAGTAGGGGGAATCCAACAGGAGAGGACAGAAGGCCATGGAAGGAAGAAAAGTGGGGAGGAGCACAAGAGGGAGGCAAGGGGATAAACTGAGAGAGGGAAAAGGAGATGGGAAATAGTGATGGGGGGGGTTGTGCATTACTGGAAGTTCAGGAAATCAACCAGTTTGTGTTGCCTGTGTTTCTCTTGTCCCTCCTCCCACCTTTGAACTCTGCTCCTTATCTTTTTTCTTCCAGTCCTGCTGAAGGGCATCAGCCCGAAAAGTTGACTGTACTCTTTTCCATAGTTGCTGCCTGGTCTGCTGAGTTCCTCCAGCATTTTGTGTGTGTTGCTTGGATTTCCAGCATCTACAGATTTTCTTTTGTCTGCCTCTCAGCAAAAATCAAAGGTTTAGGTGAATCGAGGTCCTTTATGACTTTAACTCCATAGAAAAGTCGGGACATGAATGTCACCTGAAATTAGATTTGCTAGTGCAAAATATTCAAATCTTTCAGTATATGAACTCTATTGTTCTGTCATTTTGTCATACTGACCCATATTTCCAAACATTGTCACCATTTTCAAACACAATGACGTCCCAGAAAAGTTAACTTGTCCTATCCATCTCTCTCTCCCTCCCTCTCTTATTTGCTTTATTTAACTGTCCCATTCTCATTGTTTCCCCTTGTATTCTTCACTCACTACACTTCCTGCGGCTGTTTTCTTTTCACTCACCCACGTTACACAGCAGTACACGGCCAGAGTTACACAGACTTTTCTTGTGGAAGGGAACAAAGCAATAAATACCGCATGAGGATTTGTTACCTCGTCGCCAGTTGTTATGTATTGGGAAGTTGAGTGGACATGAATAACATACACAAGAGACAGAGAGGTGAGGAATGAACGTGCTGCTGTTTTTTTTGTTTGTAAGTCATCTATTCAGAATGCCCTCTCACATTACGTTCAGTGCATAACACACAGGCAATTTGGACTGCAACCCGTAGGGGTCAAAATGTACATGAATACAGTGTGCGTCCTGAGGCTCCTGTACCTTCTTCCTGACAGCAGCAGCAGTAAAAGAGCATGTCCCGGGTGGTCATGGTCCTTGATGGTGGATACTGCTTTCCTGCAACGATGGTTTGTGTCGATGTGCTCATTGGTGGGGAGGGCTTTATCTATGATGGACTGGGCTGTATCCACTACATAAGTAGGATTTTCCACTCAAGGGCATTGGTGTCTCCATACCAAGCTGTAATGCAACCAGTCAATATACTCTCCAGCACACATCTAGAGAATATGTCAAAGTTTTAGATGTAAACTTCAAAGGAAATAGAAGTACTGTCATGCTTTCTTCATAATTGGACCTACACGCTGGCCCAGGACAGATCTTCTGAAATGATAACATGGAGGAGATTGAAGTTATTAACCCTCTCCACCACTGTTCCTGATGAGGACTGGCTCATGGATCTCTGGTTTCCTCCTCCTGAAGTCAACAATCAATTTCTTGGTCTTGCTGATATTGAGTAAGAGGTTGTTGTTGTGACACCACTCAGCCAAATTTTCAGTCTCCCTCCTATGTGCTGATTTGTCACCACCTCTGATTAAGCCAATGACAGAGCTGTTGTCAGCAAACTTAAATATGGCATTGGGACTGTGCTTTGACTCACAGTCTCCACATGAGAGAATCTCTTTGTGAGGAGCTTGCACAAAATAAAGTCATAAAGACACTGTGATAAATAAATGCATAAACTCCATGTCATCCTCTGCTACACCACTCATAACCCCAGCTCGCAGCACCATTTTAAGAATGCCCTTTATGGAATTATAACA
This sequence comes from Hypanus sabinus, assembly GCF_030144855.1. Classification (NCBI taxonomy): domain Eukaryota; kingdom Metazoa; phylum Chordata; class Chondrichthyes; order Myliobatiformes; family Dasyatidae; genus Hypanus; species Hypanus sabinus. Next base: position 80,781,606 of record NC_082707.1, on the reverse strand, counting down.
TTATATCCGTATGATTTTTGTTTTTCTTATAGACATCAGGATCTCAGAAGTATTTTTGGCACTCACAAACTTATCTAAAGGTCAGCACATTGCAAAGAAATGAAACATCTCCCTAAGCAGCATCTCACAGCAAAAAGTTTTATAAAGTGTTATATAGGTGTGATGAAAATGTGCATTTTAATCAAATACATTTTTGAACTTAGGGTATTTTTATTAACAGCATTGCTAGCAGTTCTTCTCATTATTACCAAATCATGTTGACAGCTTGTTCCACACTCCCAAAGGAATGAGCCACATGCTGATTCAACTTCTACTGATGTCTGGTAGCCTTCACCATCTCTACCATCATTTATCATGAGCTGCAGTAATGACAATTAGTGAGCAATATGATTAAGTGTGAACACTAAATTTTGAAACGGCCTTTACCTATACCTGTCCAAGCACCTTCAGCAGAGGCCATTTAGCATTGGTCAAGATGAGGAACTTTGATTAGTGATGTTTTCCTTCTGAATCTAAATATAGCACCACATCAACAGAGCACAGCTGTCGCCATGATTAATAAATTAAGAGGAAACCAGAGTTTAAGCCAAGTAAGATTATGAATTTGAATGTCTCAGTTATGTATCTGATAACATCAGCTACATATCTGATATCCTCAGCAAAACCCAGTCAGCTGCCTAAAGGAGTTTAATACAAAACTATCTGAATACTGCTTGACTGAGCAAGTTTTATGCAATATCTTCATTCTCATCCTAAGCAGCTCGTTACCCCATAACGCTGACTTGGTTTGCGTCAGAAAGAAAATTCTCAGATGTGTCTAGATATGAAAGATGGTCAATAAATTCAAACTGCAAACATCTTTTCTCTGGCTATTTATATTTCCCAGCAGAAGTCTGTGAAATAAATTACTCATTACAATGTTATGTATCAGCAGACATTAATTTATTTAAACTGCAGATGCTAAGGGACATAAATCATCTCAGAAGGATAGTTCCACAATGCTATGCAGTTCAAAGAGAAACATTAAGTATTTAAACTGAAAGTTAATAATATTGTGGTCTAAATCATAAAAAAACTAAACAATTAACCAATCATATATTAATATTGACACTCCAAATAAATCCAGTTAACCAACTTCAATTCAGAGATTTTTGTCCTGATGCTCCATATACAAGTACACAGCCATAACTTTATTTGAGTAACACAAACAAAATGCTGGAGAAACTCAGCAAGTCAGGCAGCATCTATGGAGAGGAATAAAAGTTAATGTTTGGGGCCAACATATTTGCCATTTTTGAATAAGTAATTGAAAAGTGAGTCTGTAAGTATGGCTGTTTTCATTTTGACAAGTTTCAATGAAGAATGCATCAGCTAACAATAATGTCAAAAAGAGTGGCTAGGAAGAAAAGCAATCAGAACAAGCAATGAGGAGTTGCTTCCAGGGTTAGATTTTTGACACCTGAACTTCATAGAAATTAAATTTTGCAGTAGATATGGAGATAAAGTTTTGAGGTTATGAATCAGGATCAGGTTTTTGTTTTGCAGCACCAGTACAAAGTAGGGATAACAAATAAACATAGGTTACAATAGAAATAAAGAAACAGTCCAGCAGAGGAATAGCGGGGCAGTGGTCATTGGTTCATGGACATCCATAATTCTGATGGCAGAGGGGAAGATGTCCCTAAAACATTCAGCATGGACCTTCAGGCTCCTGTAACTCCTTCCTAACAGTGGCAATGAGAAGAGGACATGTCCTGGATGATGGGAGTCCTTAATGATGGATGCCACCTTTTTGAAGTATCACCTTTTGAAGGTCTCCTCAATGCTGAGGATGCTAATGCCCAAAATGCTGAGTTTCTGAAGCTTCTTCTGATTCTTTGCAGCAGCCTCTCAATACCAGACTCTGATACAACCATTATAATGCTCCATGGCACATCTGCAGAAACTTGGGAGAGTCTTTGGTGGCATACCAAGTCTCCTTAAATTGCCAATGAAATATAACCACTGATTTTGCAATTGCATCAATATGTTGGGCCCAGGATAAATCTTCAGAATCGTCTTCACCTAGGAACTTGAAACTACTCATCTTTTCCACTGCTGTACCCTTGATGAGGACTGGTGTGTGTTCCCTCATCTTCCCCTTCCTAAAGCCCACATTCAATTCCTTAGTCTTACTTTCAGTGTAAGGTTATTGTTGCAACACTGCTCAACCAGTTGATCTGTCTTGCTCCTGTCAGCCTCCTTGTCATCACCTGAAATTCTGCCAAGAATAGTTATGTCATTGGCAAATTTATAAATGGTATATGAGCTGTGCCTAGCCACACAATCATGGCTACTGGGCTAAGCCAGCATCCTAGACGTGCTTCAGTGTTCTGTTGTCAGTGAGGAGATGTTACTTTTAATCTGCACAGACTGTGGTCTCCCTATGAGGAAGTCAAGGATCCAATTGCAGAGGGAGGTACAGAGGCTCAGGTTTTGGAGCTTGTTGATTAGAACTGAAGGAGTGATTGTGTTGAATGCTGAGCTATAGATAATAAGCTGCCTAACATAGGTAGGACACCTGCCAGTTTATTAACCTGCCCTTTCACTGCCTCACCCAAGACATTTATAAAAATTACAAAGAACAGGAGTCTCAGAACAGAACCCTGTGGAACACCTATGGTCACATACATCCAGGTAGAATATGCTCCTTTACTACCACCCTCTGCCTTCTCTGGCAAACCAATTCTGAATCTACTCAGCCACAGAAGGCTATTTTAAGAGCAAGATAACAATTGTGATTGAAGTTAGAGATGGAATTAGATGCTTGTCAGATATTAGTCCCCCTCAGGTTCAGACGTAAACCATCCCTTTTGTACAGGTTATACCTTCCCCAGAAAGGAAACCAATATTCCACACATTTCAAAACCTGCCCCTGCACCAATGCTTCAGCCACATCTTCCTATTTTTACCCTCACTGGCACGAGGTACAGGTAGCAATCCAGACATTACTACCCTTGAGATCCTGCTTTTTAGCTTCCTAATCAGCTCCCTATATGCACTTTTCAGAACTTCTTTTTTACTACTTAAGTCATTGGTACAAATATGTGCAATGAACTCTGGCTGCTTTCCTGCCCACCTTAAGACCCCCCCCCCCCCCTTGGGTCCACTGTGGACCCAAGCTGAGACATCCCTGACTCTGGGAGGCAACATACCATCTGGGTGTCTTTCATGTCCACAGTATCTCCTGTCTGCTCCCTATCGAATCCCCGTTCACTACTGTTCTCCTCTTCTTCTCATTCCCTTCTGAGCTATAGAGCCAGACTCAGATGCCAGAGATCTAGTTGCTGTGACTTTCCTCTAGTAAGTCATCCACCTCGTCAGGTTCATAAGCAGTATACTTGTTATTGAGGGGCATACTCTGTACTATCAGCCTATTCCCTTTCTCTCTCCTGACAGTCATCTAGCTACCTGCCTCGTGCACCTTAGGTATGACTCCTTAGGTGTAGCTCCTGTCTATCAACTCCTCATTCTTTTAAATGTGCTGCAAGTCATCTGGTTTCCTAACACAGTCTGTAAGGAGCTGTAATCAGGGATACTGGGGTTCTTTTCGATCTCCCACATCTTGTAAGAGGAGCACATCATTGATCTGGGATTAATTATCATTGCTCTAGTTAGGCATTAATAAAGAATTAAATAGCAACCTCAACCAATTCTCCACCTCTATTTTCCAAAGATTCTTGAGCAAAAGCCTCAGTTACCCACTCTAATGCTGACCTCTCAGACTAGAGGGCCATGGCACTGGTGACCCCTGTTTCTACCCAAGGGGTCAGTGTGGACATGGTGGAGGATTACAAGTACCTGGGGATATGAATTGACAATAAACTGGACTGGTCAAAGAATGCTAAGGCTGTCTACAAGAAGGGTCAGAGCGGTCTCTACTTCCTGAGGAGACTGAGGTCCTTTAACATCTGCCAGACAATGCTGAAGATGTTCTACAAGTCTGTGGTGGCCAGTGCTATCATGTTTGCTGTTGTGTGCTGGGGCAGCAGGCTGAGGGTAGCAGACACCAACAGAATCAACAAACTCATTCGTAAGGCTAGTGATGTTATGGGGGTGGAACTGGACTCTCTGACAGTGGTGTCTGAAAAGAGGATGCTGTCCAAGTTGCATGCCATCTTGGACAATGACTCCCATCCACTCCATAATGTACTGGTTAGGCACAGGAGTACATTCAGCCAGAGACTCATTCCGCTGAGATGTAACACTGAGCGTCATAGGAAGACATTCCTACCTGTGGCCATCAAACTTTACAACTCCTCCCTCGGAGTGTCAGACACCCTGAGCCAATAGGCTGGTCCTGGACTTATTTCCACTTGGCATAATTTACTTATTATCATTTAATTATTTTTGGTTTTATTTTGCTATATTTCTACACTATTCTTGGTTGGTGCAACTGGACCGAAACCCAATTTCCCTCGGGATCAATAAAGTGTGTCTGTCTGTCTGTATTATAGCCATTTCCACAATGATTCAACTTCAGTTTATTGGCCCTGGCCAAGTGCTTATTGACCCAAATCATCTCAATCTCTGCAGAGAATTTGAATAGGCCAGCCTTCAATATGCCATGGACCTCTACCATTAACTGTGGGGTCTGTGGACCCCAGTTGGGAACTCTTATGATAGGCTCTGCTTGCTTTTTAAATCTTGTGCTACTCACCACAATTAATGGCACACATGATCTTAAGCTCAGCAGAAAGTCCTGATGGATCCCACTCTCTTTTTAAATTTAGTGCTATTTGCTGCAACTCGCAATGTCGAGTTCAGCTGGAAATATTACCCATCAACAAGATTTTGGTACAAGCTTGAAGTTGGAATAAGTAGCACACATGCCAGAAACCAAAAAGAAGCATAACAAACAAAATCAGTGTCAAGACAACCTTCCTAGGCAGTTATAGCATTAATTGATTCACAGGTTCTGTTGTAACACTGTAACTTTTTTTCTCTCTCTGCATATAGAAGGAATATCTTATATTTTTCCCTTGTGCCTCATTGTCTCCATCATTCACTTATTAATTTGCACTTAAAACAAAATCATAACATATAAACAAAAGATCTGACTTCTGAGTAGCTTCTGTATACAGCAGCCAGATCTTTTAGTATATAATTATCATTTTGTACATTTTCATAGTTACCATTTATATAGTTTGCCAATTACAGTAAAATACACTTGATTGACACTCTATGGTACCCCTGTACACCTGGTTGTTAATGCAAGTATCTAATCTGCCAATCATGTGACTGCAACTTAATGCATAAACACATGCAGATATGGTCAACAGGTTCTTACCTGCCTATTACTTCCCCCTGGATCCCCTTCTCCAGCCCTTGAACTTTCCCACCCACCCAGCTTCATCTATTACCTTCCAGCTAGCCTCTTTCCCTTCCCAAGCACAACAGGTTCAGTTGATGTTCAGACTTAAATTTGACCTTAGAATGATTATTGGTGCCAGACAGGGAGGATTGAGTGTCTCAGAAACTGCTGATCTCCTGTGATTTTCACTCCCAACAGTTTCTTGAGAACAGGCAATAAACAAACTAATAATCCAGTGAGTGGCAGTTCTTGTGGGTGAAAACACTTTTTTTATGAGACAGGTCAAAGAAGAATGGCTAGACTGGCTCAAGCTGACAAGAAAGCAATAGTAACTTAAATAACCACGCATTACAACAGCGGTATGCAGAAGAGCATATCTGAATGCACAACACATTGAAACTTAAAGTGGATAGGCTACAGCAGCAGAATCCCGTGAACATGCTCTCAGTGGCCACTTTACTAGGGGCAGGAGGTACCTAATAAAGTGGCCACTGGGTGTATATTGTGCCCAGCTTGGAATTTCAAATACAGGCATGTGGGTCGGGGGTATCTGCTGCTCTCTTTCATAGCAACTATGTCACGTAGCTGAAAGAGAAGCAATGACTTATAATGTTTATTGAATTGTAACTCCCTGGGTCGCCTCAAGCTCGCTCAGCTCGTTCTTGTCTAGGGGGAGCAGCCTTCGGCCCCGCCAAACTGGGTAATCAGCTGGTGTGGATGCTGTGTGATGTCCCCGCCTCGCCCAAAACCAGACAGTACACCATATGCGATTAAATGAGTACAATTTATAAAGATTACTATAACTAAGTGATTAATAATGATACAGTATATATGAAGAGAAAATTAAAGAAAAGGCGCCAAACTTATCAAAGTCCAAACCACTTAGTGCACAACCGTTGGAGCTCAATTACTGAAGTCTTCTGGCCACCATTCGATCCCCTCCGAACTCCTCGACTCGCAGCTCAGGACCCTCCGAACTCCTCGACTCTCCAAACAGCTCAGGACCCTCCGGGTGGTCAACCAAGCACATCTAGCTTCATCCCCCCCCCCCGGAGAATCTCCCAGCCTCGGACCCCCCTTTGGGGTCCGATCCTCGCCCAGCTTAGAGCATTGCATCCTCTCTCTCGACCCCCTCGCGCCGATCTGCCCAAAAGCCCGTCAACAAAAGTTTACAGACTCAGAAGAAAGAACATTAATCCCCATTTGGTTTACAAAGGAATACCATTCTCGTTATCAGTAAATTAGCATTCCTGCTAGTTAACAAAAGGAAACCCTTTACAGTAACAAAGAAAAAAAAGAAACCCCCTTTACACAATAAACACTAATGTGTGCAGAAGACAATTCTTCTGATGATTTGGCCTTTTGATTTATTCTAGCTTCCCTGAACTTGAACTTTCTAAGAGAAAAGGAAAGAAAAATATAGTTTCATCTCTATAACCAATAAAACGTCAGGATATTACAAAGAACTTTAATGACAGTTAACTCAGTGTGATAATATAAACAATCAATTTGCTCTTTATAAGGCCCAACAAACAGCAATTTGCCAATTATGAGATAAAGTATTTTAATCCATTGAGTGAAGAATATATTGATGATTGGAGTTAACTTACCAGGGATTCTTTAGCCTGTGATGTTCTCAGTTTGCTATCTCCACTGAAATAAATTAAACTTTGTGAAAGATTCTGAACTGAGAGGACAATTTCTTTCACGTTTGCAAGATTTTCATTACCCTTGCAACTATTTGCTCCATTAAAGGTTGTAAATGATGTATTTCAAGGAAGTGTGTTGGTGGCACATCTTTTCAGGATTAATACAAAGTGTGGTTGTGCTTGCATCTGTAACAGATGGTTACAGTTTGGTTCCAACCCAAAGGTATGAGGACAACATCTGAGCTAACCTCCCAGTGCAGATTCAGGGACAGCTGAAATTTCAGCTTCCATGTTTTTGACTGATATTTTAAACCGCACTCCTCTTCCTGAATAGGATCTGTAAAGTTTTCATTGGTAGCCTGGCCGTTATGTATACATGAACATATTCGTCTTTATTAGCAAGAGTTCAATCTCTTTCAGTATTGAAATTTGAAAATTATTTAAGAGCTTTGATTCCAAACTATTACCTATTAAATGGAACCGCTATGAATGGTCAGTAAAACTGGGTCATTTTATCAAAAGGACAAGATTTACATCTTATTTCAGACACTTTTTTTGTTGCTATACATCTTTTTTTCATTGTGGAATTATTCTGAATTTTATACTTATGTGATCATATTTATTTGCTGTGACACGGTTTGTGATGGAGAAGGCTTCCTAAGTTACTTGCCTGAACTAGAATAAAAATGTTAAGACCTGTAAATGTGCCTAGTGCAGGGTATTTTCAAGAGTTCAAATTTCCTGGGCAGTGACTGACAAACACAAAAGAATTGCAAACCCTGTTGATCCAGCTGGCAACCTTTTTCAGTCCCCCATCATTTAGCAGAACTTAATGTACAACTGGAAGATGGTTGGAGTTCTAGAACTGGTTTGATTTTTCTGATAATACAATAAAATTTAGGAGCAGAATTAAGCTATTCAGCCCATCAACTCTGCTTCACCATTCTATCATGACTAATTTATTATCCCTCTCAATCCCATTTCCCTGCCTTGTCCCCATAACCATTGAGGCCCTGACTAGACAAGAATCTATCAACCTTTGCTTTAAATATATTCAATGATGGTTTCCTCATCTATCTGTGGCAATGAATTTCATAGAATCACTCCCCTCTAGATAAAGAAATTCCTCCTCCTCTCTTTACTAATTGGATGTCCCTCTAGTCTGAGGCTGCGTCCTCTGATTATAGCCTCACCTACTATTGGAAAAATCCTCTCCACATCCACTCTAACCAGTCATTTCAATAGTTAATAGGTTTCAATGAGATTTCCCCCCTCATTCTTCTAAGCTCCAGCAAGTACAGGCCTAAGAGCAATCAAACAATCCTTACATATTAACTCTTTCAGTCCTGGAATCATTCTCCAGAACCTTCTCTGGACTCTCTCCAATGCTAACAAATGTTTCACTAGATAAGGAGCCCAAAACTGCTCACAACACTCACAAAATGTGATCTGACCATTGCCTTTAAAGCCTCAGCATAACATCCTTACTCTTATATTCTTGTCCTCTCGAAATGAATGCTAACTGTGCAATTACCTTCCATACCTGCAAGTTACCCTTTAGGAAATCCTGCCAAAATTCCTTTGCAACTCTGATTTTTGAATTTTCTTCCCTTTTAGAAAATAGTCTACACCTTCTTCCTCCTACCAAAGTGCATGACCATGCACTTCCCTACAGTATATTGCATTTGTCACTTCTTTGCCCAAACTCCCAATCTACCTAAGTCCTTCTGCAGATGCCCTGCTTCTTCAGCACGATTTGCCCATCAACCTATCTTTGTATTGTCTGCAAAACTGGCCACAAAGCCAGTAGCTCCACCATCCACATATAACATGAAAAGAAGTGGTTCCAACACCAATCGCTGCAGAACACCAACTAGTCATGGGCAGCCAATTTGAAAAGGCCACCTTTATTCCAATTCTTTGCCACCTGTTACTCAGCTAATCTTCCATCCATGCTAGTATCTTTCCTTTAATACCACGGACTCTTATCCTGTCCAGCAGCCTCATGTGCAGCACCACTTTCTAAACAACATTCACTTTCTTTTGTCTATTTTGCCTGCAATTTCCTCAAAAAATTCCAACATCTTTATCAGTTAAGTTTTTTGCTTTGCTGTCTTTGGCCTATTTTGTCATATGCCTACATGTAGCTCTAAATCTCATCCTTAATCATGAACTCTGACATCTTCTCAGTGTTACGTATCCCGTAACTGGGTCACTTACCAGCAAAGATAGAGAGGTCCATTGAAGTCTGACGGTACTATTTTTAACAGTATTTATTGATAAAAATACACAAAAATAATATCAATGCAAACATACAGGTAATATACGTTGTCAATACTAAATCTAAAAGCGCGGGTATAACAATAATCAATAAGGAATAGCTCTATCGTTGTCTAGGGGGATAATGTATTGTCCGATGGAAATATAAAAGTCACTTTAGTTCATTCAAGCTGCAGCTTTCTGGTTGGAGAGAAAGACGGGTTAAAACTTGCCCGGTCCTTTTATGATGTCAATCCTTCGAGAGTCGTTGGGAGTTGATTTCCCCGTTGTTAGCTAAAAACCGTTCTTCCGTGGTAAAGGACCACCGATTCCGGGGCAAATGGAAATGGACACACATGGCCTTCCCACCGGCTTTCACTATTACGGGATCGCTAGCGTTTCTTCTGGTGCGTCTGTGAGGCTGTTCCCACAGACCCTCTTTTATCCTGACTCACAGGGTCTCAGATGTCAATCAGGTTGGGATGATGCAATCCCTCCACCAACCCCCCCCCCCCCCCCCGGTTCATCGCCTGGGGACTTCGATGCATCGTACAGGATTCAATACACAAGTCTGTCTCCAAGAGACAACAGCCAGTATCAATGTCTCCGCCTTTCGGAGGCCAGGACACATTCCAACTCTTTGTGGATTCTGCATGTCTTTCTCTCATTTCCTGGGCTCTCCTGAACTGACTCAATAGCGATCTTGCGATTCTCAAAAAGGAGGGGGCTACCTCGCACCCTTCGGCCCCTCAGAGCTGTGGCACATTCGTAACACCAACTATTTAAGTCAGGCTAACTGGCCTATAATTTCCTTTCTTCTGCCTCCCAAAGAGCGCAGTGTCATTTTCAGTATTCCAGTCTTCCTGAACCATTTCAGAATCTAGTGGTTCTTGAAAGATCATTACTAATGCCTGCACAAGCTCTTCAGCCACCTCTTTCAGAAGCCTGGGGTGTAGTTCACCTGGTACAGGTGACTTTTCTACCTTTAGACTTTTCAGCTTTCCAAACACCTTCTGCCCCCGACACTCTCAAATTTCTGGCATACTGCTATTGTCTTCAACTGTGAAGACCCATGGAAAATACTTCCACCATGAAAGTTCTTCCACCATTTCTTTGTTTCCCAGTACTTACACTCCAGCGTCATTTTCTAGTGGTCCAATTTCCACTCTCACCTCTCCTTTATTTGCATTTGAACAAATCTTTTGTATCCTCTTTTATATTATTATCTATCTTTCCTTCAAAATTCATCTTTTCTCTCCTTATGACATGTTTAGTTGCCTCCTACTGGTTTTTAAAAGCTTCCCAATCCTCTAACTTGCCACTAATTTTTGCTGCTTTGTATGCTCTCTCCTTTGTATTTATGCTGTCTTTGACATCCCTTGTCTGCCACTGTTGCCTCATCCTCCCTCTAGAATACTTCATCTTTGGGATGTATCTATCCTGTTCCTTCCGAATTGTTCCCTGAAACTTCTGCCAGTTTTGTTCTGCCATCATCCCTGCTAGTGCCCCTTTCCAATTAACACAACAAGAGAAAATCTGTCAATGCTGGAAATCCGAGCAACACACACAAAATGCTGGAGGAACTCAGCAGGCCAGGCAGCATCTACGAAAAGAGTATAGTTGATCTTTGAACTGAAAACCTTGGTTGGCTGTACTCTTTTCCTAAATGCTGCCTGGCCTGCTGAGTTCCTCCAACAATGAGGTACAAAGGTAAACTAGCCAAGAATATAAAGGAGGATATAGTAAAAGCTTCTTTAGGTATGTGAATAGCAAAAAAAATAGTTAAGACCAAAACTGGGCCATTGAAGACAGAAACGGGTGAATTTATTATGGGGAACAAGGAAATGGCAGATGAGTTGAACAGGTACTTTGGATCTGTCTTCACTAGGGAAGACACAAACAATCTCTCAGATATAATCGTAGCCAAAGGAACTAGGGTAAAGGATGAACTGAAGGAAATTTATATTAGGCAAGAAACTGTGTTGGATAGACTGTTGAGTCTGAAGGCTGATAAGTCCCTGGGACCTGATGGTCTACATCCCAGGGTACTTAAAGAGGTGGCTCTAGAAAACGTGGTCGCATTGGTAATCATTTTCCAATGTTCTATAGATTCAGGAACAGTTCCTGCTGATTGGAGGGTGGCTAATGTTGTCCTACTTTTCAAGAAAGGAGGGAGAGAGAAAACAGGGAATTATGGACTGGTTAGCCTGACGTCAGTGGTAGGAAAGATGCTGGAATCAATTATAAAAGAGGAAATTACAACACATTTGGATAGCAATAGAAGGATCAGTCTGACTCAGCATGAACTTATGAAGGGAAAATCATGCTTGATTAATCTTCTGGAGTTTTTTGAGGATGTAACTATGAAAATGGACAAGGGAGAGCCAGTGGATGTAGTGTACCTGGACTTTCAGAAAGCTTTTGATAAAGTCCCACATAGGAGATTAGTGGGCAAAATTAGGGCACATGGTATTGGGGGCAGAGTACTGACATGGATTGAAAATTGGCTGGCTGACAGGAAACAAAGAGTAGTGATTAACGGGTCCCTTTCAGAATGGCAAGCTGTGACCAGTGGGGTACCGCAAGGTTCGTTGCTGAGACTGCAGCTGTTTACAATATACATTCATGATTTAGATGAAGGGATTAAAAGTAACATTTGCAAATTTGCTGATGACACAAAGCTGGGTGGCAGTGTGAAATGTCAGGAGGATGTTATGAGAATGCAGGGTGACTTGGACAGGTTGGGTGAGTGGGGAATGTATGGCAAATGCAGTTTAATGTGGATAAATGTGAGGTTATCCACTTTGGTGGCAAAAACAGAAAGGCAGATTACTATCTAAATGGAGTCAAGTTAGGAAAAGGGGAAGTACAACGAGATCTAGGTGTTCTTGTACATCAGTCAATGAAAGCAAGCATGCAGGTACAGCAGGCAGTGAAGAAAGCTAATGGCATGCTGGCTATTATAACAAGATGAATTGAGTATAGGAGTAAAGAGGTCGTTCTGCAGTTGTACAGGGCCCTGGTGAGACCCCACCTGGAGTATTGTGTGCAGTTTTGATCTCCAAATTTGAGGAAGGACGTTCTTGCTGTTGAGGGAGTGCAGCGTAGGTTCACAAGGTTAATTCCCGGAATGGCGGGACTGTCATATGTTGAAAGATTGGAGCGACTGGGCTTGTATACACTGGAATTTAGAAGGATGAGAGGAGATCTGATTGAAACATATAAGATTATTAAGGGATTGGACACACTGGAGGCAGGAAGCATGTTCCCACTGATGGGTGAGTCCAGAACTAGAGGCCACATTTTAAGAATAAGGGGTAGGCCATTTAGAACAGAGATGCGGAAAAACTTTTTCACCCAGAGAGTAGTGGATACGTGGAATGCTCTGCCCCAGAAGGCAGTGGAGGCCAAGTCTCTGGATGCATTCAAGAGAGAGTTAGATAGAGCTCTTATAGATAGCGGGGTCAAGGGATATGGGGAGAGGGCAGGAACTGGGTACTGATTGTGTATGATCAGCCATGATGACAGTGAATGGCGGTGCTGGCTAGAAGGGCCAAATGGCCTACACCTGCACCTACTGTCTATTGTCTATTTTGTTTGTGTTGCCCTTCCAACCAACTTTGGCCAGCTCCTCTCTCATAACACTTTAATTCCCTTTACTGCACTGTAATACTAATAAATCTGACTTTATTTTCTCCTCTCAAAATACTGTGTGAATTCTATCATATTATGATCACTATTTTCTAAGTGTTTCTTTACCTTAAGCTCCCTAATCAAACTTGGTTCATTACCCAAAATCTGAACCAGAATTGCCATTCTTCTTGTGGGCTCATCCTCAAGCTGCTCTAAAAAGCCATCTAGTTGTCATTCACAAATTCTCTCTTTTGTGATCCAATACCAACCTAATTATTCTAATCGACCTGCATATTGAAATCTCTTATGATTGTTGTAAAATTGTCCTTTTTACATACTTTTTGTCTCCCATTGTAATTTATATCCCACATCGTGGATACTCTTTGGAGGGCTGTATACAAGTCCCATCAGGTTTTTTTTTAACACTTGCAGTTTCTCAACTCTACCCACAGAGATTCTGCATTTTCCAATCTTATGTCACCTCCTTCTAAGGAATTGATTTCATTTTTTTTTCCCTTCATTGCCATTCCACCCCCTCTGCCTACCTGTTGTCCTTTTGATATAAGATGTATCCTTGGACGTTAAGCTCTCAACTTTAATGTTCTTTCAGTCATGACTCAGTGATTCTCATAACATTACACCTGCAAATTTCCAACTGCGTGACAAGATCATTTACCTTATTCTGTATGCTGCATGCATTCAAGTATATCACCTTCATTCCTGTATCTATCTCACTTTTTGATTTTGCCTCCATGTTACACCTCAGCACATCCTACTGATTACCCCAGCATCTGACTGTCCTTCCTCACAGTCTGACTACACACTGCATCTTCCTATACACCAACTGCCCCATCCTCAGCCCTATCTTACCTGTTCCCATAAATTTAAAGATAGTACACAGTAACATGGCATTTGGCAAATTGGGTCTTTGCCAACCATTACCCACATATTTACACTAAACTTATATTACTATCAAATCCTCCCTCAGTCACATCAGCTCCCAGTTTCCACTATTACCATTGTCAACTGACCTACCAATCCACATGTCTTTGGGATGTGGCAAGAAACTGGAACATCTGGAGGAAATGCACAAAGTAACAGAATGTGCAAACTTTATACAGACCGAGATCAAGATTGAATCTGGGTCTTTGGTACTGTGAGCCATCAGTACTCTCATCATCTCCACCACAGATATGGCAATCTGCAATTAGTTTCCTGTCTTGCTGTCCACATTCATTCCCCTACCCAACCAATTTTCTGTGTCCACACCTCAAAAAAAATTCACAAAGCAACACACACAAAATGCTGGAGGAATTTAGCAGGTCAGGCATCATCTATGCAGTCTTGAAGAAGGGTCTCAGCCTAAAGCGTTGGCTGGTTTTTCATTTCCATAGTTGCTTCCTGACCTGCTGAGTTCCTACAGCAATTTGTGTGTGTTGCTTTGGATTTCCAGCATCAACAGACTTTCTTGAGATTGACAACAGTCCACTCATCAGAATATTGCTGCTGTTACTAAACTTCTAGTACCTTCTGGCTAGCTCACAGCTACTTTGGGTAACCAACCATAATCCATTATTTTCCCCCTCCTATCCCTCATTCAGAAACATGATGGGCTATATCATCCTGGGGAAGGCCCAGCACCTGGAACTGATGACCACTGAACCTACACTCACATGGACCTGAGCAGAGAACTTCTTGAATATGATCTTAAAAATTCTCATGAGATCTTTGCCACCCAAGCCCACAATTTTTTTTCAAACAGTAGATTACATGGTAGAATAAATCCAGGTTGAAGAATGCAATTCACTATGGCTTTTAACGTATTTAAAAAGATCCTGAATTTAGTCATGTGACAAAGTATGTATCCACTCTGTACGGGTAAACCAATGATTTCTCTTTAAAAATCTTGGAAGCAACAATGTTCATTTTTTTTTTGCTCATGGCTGAAGTTCAGTCAATGAACTTTTTGATTAATTTGGAGAGGAGCAGTGTTGTAGTAGGTGATCTGTGGTTTACTGATGTGGAGTCTGCACTTTCTCACTGTGCCCTGGTTGACTAGGGTCCCTCACTTGTTCCAATGGTATGCTGGCAGGTTAACTCACTGCTGTAATCTAACTTTGTGTGGAGGAATGATAGGAAAATTAAGGTTAACAGGCATATAAAAGAGAATAAAAACTGGAAGAAGGCTAGGGAGAAGGTAAGACCAGCCTTGACAAAGAAGAGAACCTGTGCCTGGAGTTCTAAATGAGTACTTTTCATCAGTGCTCAACAATGAAAAAGATATGAAGGATAGTCAGAGCACAGTGAGGGACACTAATTGATTTGTAACTTCAAAACATTAAACTAATTCAAAGAAAGACACAAGTCCTAAAATGTTAGTCTAAATGCTGACTTACTTTAATCAAGGTGTGTACGTATCATGTGTTAGTATGATGATGTAAGCAATTAATGTAGTTTTATATGTAACCCGTAACTAATTATTTAAACAAGGAAGAATGCTTAATCAACATATATATACAAGATTACTCAAATATTACTGAAATATTAAACACACAACACTGTGTGTATAATACTGAATGCTGGGGTACGTTGATACATACATAGAACATAAAATGCGGTGTCATGATAATATAATGGTTAGCGCAAAACTATTATAGCTTGGGGCGTTGGAGTTCAGAGTTCAATCCTGGCATCCTCTGTAAGGAATTTGTACGTCCTCCTGGTGGAATGCATGGACTTCCTCCGGGTGCTCCGGTTTCTTCCCACAGTCCAAAGACGTACCGCTGACCAGGTTATTTGATTATTGTAAGTTGTTCCATGCTTGGGCTAGGATTAAATCAGAGGTTGCTGGTGGTACAGCTTGAGAGGGACAGAAGAGCCTATTCTGCGCTATATCCCAATAAAATAAACTGCAGAGAACAGGGACGGGACATCTGGTCTGCAACGTCTGTGCCAAGCATAATGCTGAATTGAACTAGCTATTTCCCGCTTGTACATGACCTATATTCCTCCATTCCTTGCATATTTGTATGTCTAGGTGCTGTAGTGCTGTTATTGTAAATGTTTCCACCACAAACCCTGGAAGTCATTTCTAGGCACCTTTTATTCTCTATGTAAAATCGGAATTTGCCCAAGTGTCTCTTATAAACTTTCCTTATAAATATTATACATTGATTTAAATCATTTAACAAGTACAAACAAGCTGGATGAACTCAGCAGGCTGGGCAGCATCCGTTGAAATGAGCAGTCAACGTTTTGGGCCAAGACCCTTCGTCACGACTGAAGAAGAAGGGGGCAGGGGTCCTATAAAGAAGGTGGGGAGTGGGTGAAAAACCAATCAGAGGAAAGATCAAGAGATGGGGGAGGGGAAGCAGGGAGGGGATAGGCAGGAAAGGTGAAGAAGGAATGTGAAAGGAAAGCACTATGGGCAGTAGAAGAAGGCAGAATCATGAGAGAGGTGATAGGCAGCTGGAAGAGGAGGCAAAGTGAAAGTGGGATGGGGGAAGGGAGAGGGAGGGAATTACTGGAAGTTGGAGAATTCGATGTTCATACCAAGGGGCTGGAGACTACCCAGACGGTATATGAGGTGTTGCTTCTCCAACCTGAGTCTGGCCTCATCATGGCAGTAGAGGAGGCCATGGATGGACATATCCAAATGGGAATGTGAAGCAGAGTGTAAGTGGGTGGCAACCGGGAGATCCTGTCTGTTATAGCGGACGGAGCAGAGGTGCTCAACGAAGCAGTCCCCCAATCTGCATCAGGTCTCGCCGATGTAGAGTAGGCCACACCGGGAGCACCGGATGCACTAGATTACCCCAACAGACTCAGAAGTGAAGTGTTGCCTCACCTGGAAGGACTGGTTGGGGCCTGAATGGTGGTAAGAGAGGAGGTGTAGGGACAGGTGTAGCATTTACGCTTGCAGGGATAAATGCCAGGTGGAAGATCTGTGGGGAGGGACGTGTGGACCAGGCAGTTGTGGAAGAAATGATCCCAGTGGAAAGTGGAGAGGCGTAGAGAAGGAAAGATGTGCTTAGTGGTGGGGTCCTGTATAAGGTGTCAGAAGTTGTGGAGGATAATATGCTGGATCTGGAAACTGATGGGGTGGTAGGTGAGGGAAAGGGGAACACGGTCCCTGTTGTGGTGATGGGAGGATGGGGTGAGGGCCGAAGTGTGGGAAACGGAGGAGTTGCGGGTGAGGGCATCATTGATAACAGCAGAAGGGAAACCACTTTCAACCTCAATCTCCATTATTTTTCAGCGTATTTCTTCTAATTCTACTACTGTTAACTGCATTTCTCTCTTCAGTGCAGTGGTTTGGGTCTCTTAAGCAGTGACATGCAGAAGTTTGGGCACCCCTGGTCAAAATTTCTGTTACTGTGAATAGTTAATTGAGTAGAAGATGAAATGATCTCAAAAGTCATTAATTTAAAGATGAAACATTCTTTTCAACATTTTAAGCAAGATTAATGTATTACTTTTGTTTTGTACACTTTTAGAGTGATAAAAGGGAAAGGAGCATCATGCAAAAGTTTGGGCACCGCAAGGGATTTGAGCTCTCAAATAACTTTTATCAAGATCTCAGACATTAATTAGCTTGTTAGAGCTCTCGCTTGTTTACAGTCGTCATTAGGAAAGGCAAGGTGATGCAAATTTCAAAGCTTTGTCAATTCTGTGACTCCTCAAACCTTGTCCCAACAATCAGCAGCCATGGGCTCCTCTAAGCTGCTGCCTAGCAGTCTGAAAATTAAAATAAATTATGTGAACAAAGCAGGAGAAAGCTATAAGAAGATAGCAAAGCGTTTTCAGGTAGCTATTTTCTCTGTTCATAAGGTAATTAAGAAATGGCAGTTAACAGGAATGGCGGAGGTGAAGTTGAGGTCTAGAAGACCAAGAAAACTGCTCGTAGGTGTGGTAAACTATGTATACCTGTCTGGACACGCCCCTCTGCTGACTGCTCCTGTGGCTTCTCCCACAGACCCCTGTATAAAGGCGATTGGGGCATTGCTCCTCCCTCAGTCTTTGACATGTCGTGCTCCCTTTTCACTGTAAATAAAAGCCTATCGTTCACTTCCAGTCTCTGAGAGTTATTGATGGTGCATCAATTTTATTAACAGCAATTTTAAAACATGGAGAGCATTTTACAGATTGGATCTCGATCCTCAATCCTAGGAAGCCAGTGACGCTTTCGAACTCTGGCTAGCATGCTTTGAATCATACCTGGAGGAGATTCATATAACGGAGCCGGCCATGATGCGCAGAGTTCTCCTCTCTAGGGTCAGTCCACGGGTCTACTCCATGATCAGGGACCAAATGGACTACAAGGATGTGATGGATGCCCTCAAAAGACAATACCGGGAGCCGGTGAACACCGTCTATGCAAGACATTGCTTAGCGACATAGCAGCAGTGGGCCGGAGAGTCGAGCGCTGAGTTTGTTCAGGCCCTCCAGACACTCGTGCGGGCCTGCGACTGCAGGGGACTGACGGCGGAACAGCATGCGGAGCTCCTAGTAAGAGACGCCTTCGTTACGGGGATCAGGTCAGTGTATGTGCACCAGCGGCTGCTGGAACACGCCGATCTTACCTTTCATTCAGCGATCGAGCTGGCCAACACACTGGAGGCTGCTCTACACAACACTGATGCTCTCCAGGCGCGTGATCTCCCGCCGGCCTCGTAGGCGCCACAGACCCCACAATCCGCCGGTGAATCGACCTCGGCTGCTGCCAGTCACGAGTCCATGAAGTCCCCACAACCCGTCGGTGAATCGACCACGGCTGCTGCCCGCCGCAAGTCCATGCAGTGTTATTTCTGCAGACTCAAAAAGCACCCCTGAAAATGCTGCCCGGCCCGAGAAGATACCTGCTCCAGCTGTGGAAAGAAGGGCCACTTCGCTAAGGCCTGTAGGTTCAAACCACGAGCGGGGTCGAGCAGCACTGCGTGCGAGGCATGGTGGCCACCATCTTGCCTACCCGCCGCATGCGAGGCGTGGGGGGGCCATCTTTGTCAGTGCCACCTCGCTCCGCCTCTGATCCACGGGTGCTTACCGGGCAGCAAGAAGGTGATTCAACTCTGGCCTCCGTGACCTTCAACCAAAGCGCTCCACAACAGCTCGCAAGGTCAATGATGGACATCCCGGTGGAGGGGCACAGGACTAGCTGCCTGTTTGACATGGGCAGCACTGAGAGTTTTATTCACCTGGACACTGTGTAATGCTGTGGACTCGTGACACAGCTGGTAAGCCAAAGGGTCACCATGGCTTCTGGGTCACATTCGACAGACATCCGGGGTGGAGGGGGGGGGGTTGTATACCGACACTGGTGGTGCAGGGCACAGAGTTTTTGGCCTTTGTCTTACTGGTCATGCCTCAACTGTGTGCCCCTGTGCTATTGGGGCTCGACTTCCAGAGCCACCTGAAAAGTATGACAATGGAGTATGACGGGCCCCTCCCACCAATCACTGTCAGAAATTCTCAGTTCTGTGGGACTTTGTCACATACCCCACTAATGACCACACACACACACACCCGCCCAACACCATGCCATCAGACGTGCTTCAGACACCACTCCACCCTCAAGATCCCTCCCCGACCGCTGTTCTCCAACCTGACCCCTGACTGTAAACCTGTGGCAACTAAAAGCAGCAGGTACAGCACGGGGGACAGGGCCTTCATACAGTCGGAGGTGCAGCGGCTACTCAGGGAGGGGATCATTGAGCCAAGCACAAGTCCTTGGAGGGCCTAAGTGGTCGTTGTTCGGATCGGGCAGAAAAATAGGATGGTCGTGGACTATAGCCTGACCATCAATAGGTTCACGCAGTTTGACGCGTACCCCTGACCCCGCATCACGGATATGGTCAATCAGATAACTCAGTACAAGGTGTACTCGACCATAGACCTAAAATCCGCTTACCATCAGCTTCCCATCCGTCTGGAGGACCGCCCCTACACCGCCTTCGAGGCGGGCGTCAGGCTCTATCACTTCCTGAAAGTCCCCTTCAGTGTTGTGAATAGTGTCTCTGTCTTCCAGTGGGAAATGGACCGGATGGTGGACCAGTGCCAACTGAAAGCCACGTTCCCATATCTAGGTAACATCACTATCTGCAGTCACGACTGGCTGGATCATGACACCAACCTCCAACAATTTTTCTAAGCAGCCAAAGCTCTGAACCTTACCTATAACAGGGACAAGTGTGTGTTCGGAACCACCCGACTTGCTATCCTTAGGTATGTCGTAGAGAACAGGGTCATTGGCCCTGACCCCAACCGTATGTGCCCCCTGTTTGAACTCCCTCTTCCCACCACCCTCAGAGCCCTCAAACAGTGCCTGGGCTTCTTTTCCTATAACGCCCAATGGGTCCCTCACTACACAGACAAGGCCCGCACCCCGGTCGTCCACCACACTTCCCCTCTCAGCCAAGGCCCGCACAGCCTTCAGCCGCATTAAAGGGGACATTGCCAAAGCAACGATGCATGCGGTGGGCGAGGCCATTCCCTTCCAAGTAGAGAGTGACGCTTCTGATTTCGCGCTGGCTGCTACCCTCAATCAGGCAGGAAGGCCGGTAGCATTCTTCTCTCGTACCCTTCAGGGCACTGAAATTCAGCACTCCACGGTGGAGAAAGAAGCCCAGGCCATAGTGGAAGCTATTAGGCACTGGAGGCACTATCTCGCCGGCAAAAGGTTTACCTTGCTGACTGACCAGCACTCAGTTGCGTTCAAGTTCAGCAACCAACAGTGGGGCAAAATCAAAAATGATAAAATTTTGAGGTGGAGAATAGAACTCTCCACCTACAACTATGACATCCTGTACCGGCCTGGAAGGATCAATAAGCACCCTGATGCCCTATCTCGGGGAACATGTGCCAGCGTGCGGCTCGACCGGCTACACACCCTCCACGCAGATCTTTGCCACCCGGGGGTCACCTGACTTTACCATTTTGTGAAAACCTGCCTTACTCCCTTAAGGAGATCAGGCGATGACCAGGGACTGCCAGGTCTGCACTGAGTGCAAATCGCATTTCTACCGTCCTGAAAAGGCACAACTTATCAAGGCCACCCGCCCCTTTGAGCGACTGAGTGTCGACTTTAAGGGCCCCCTTCCCTCCACCGACTGCAATGTCTACTTTCTCAACATAATTGACGAGTACTCGCGGTTCCCCTTTGCCATCCCCTGCCCCGATACCACTGCCACGTCCATCATAAAAGCCCTGCGCCAGCTCTTCACTCTGTTTGGATATCCCTGCTATATCCACAGTGATAGAGGGTCCTCCTTTATGAGTGACGAGCTGCGCCAGTACCTGCTAGCTAGGGGCAATGCTACTAGTAGGACCACGAGTTATAATCCCCGGGGGAATGGACAGGTGGAGAGGGAGAATGCCACAGTGTGGAAGGCCACACTCTTAGCCCTTAGGTCAAAGGGATTGCCAGTCTCTCGCTGGCAGGAGGTCCTCCCCAAGGCACTCCACTCCATCCGCTCCCTGTTATGCACGTCCACCAATGCCACCCCTCATGAGTGACTCTTTTCTTTTCTCAGGAAGTCTGCCACAGGGACCACTCTACCAGCTTAGTTGACGTCCCCAGGGCCAGTGCTGCTCCGGAAACGTGCGAGGAGCAATAAATACTCCCCACTGGTCGAGAGGGTTCACCTACTTCATGCGAACCCCCAGTATGCCTATGTGGTCTTGCCCGATGGGCGGGAGGACATGGTCTCTGTCCGTGACCTCGCACCCACTGGAGCACCAGACCCCTACCCTGAACACCCCACAGTGACTATGAACCCCGTACCCACTGACGTATATACCCACGAGACACCGCGCACACCAAGCCCTACACAGACTCCTCACGACACTCCCATACCGGGTGCCATGCACACGCATAAGGGATTACTGACGCCTAGTGGGCCGGCACCTCAATTCAGGCTGGAGCCAGCACAACCACTGTCACCGGTGCAATCACCACCGGTGCTACGTAAATCGCAGCGACAGACTCAACCGCCTGATAGGCTTGACCTGTAAATATACTTGTAAGAAACTTCGTGCCGTGGGTACTCTCTTTTAAAACAAAGGGGGGGGGGGTGAATGTGGTAAACTATGTATACCTGTCTGGACACACTCCCCCCGGCTGACTGCTCCTGTGGCTCCTCCCACAGACACCTGTATAAAGGCGATTGGGGCACTGCTCCTCCTGCAGTCTCCGAGATGTCGTGCTCCCTTTTGCTGTTAATGAAAGCCTATCATTCACTTCCAGTCTCCGAGAGTTATTGATGGTGCTTCAGTAAGATTGCTAGAAAGGCAAATCAAAACCTCCGTTTGACCGCAAAAGACCTTCAGGAAGATTTAGTAGACTCTGGAGTGGTGGTGCGCTGTTCTAGTGTGCAGTGACACCTGCGCAAATATGACCTTCATGGAAGAAAATCATCAGAAGAAAATCTTTCCTGCATCCTCACCACAAAATTCAGTGTCAGAAGTTTGCAAAGGAACATCTAAACAAGACAGATGCATTTTGGAAATAAGTCCTGTGGACTGATGAAGTTAAAATAGAACTTTTTGGCCTTAATGAGCAAAAAGGGTCATTTTTTGGAGAAAAAAGGGTGCAGAATTTCAGGAGAAGAATGCCTCTCCAACTGTTAAGCATAGGCCTGGATCAATCATCCTTTGGGCTTGTGTTGCAGCCAGTGGCACGGGGAACATTTCACTGGTAGAGGGAAGAATGAATTCAATTAAATAGTAGGTGATTGTGGGGCTGTCGCAGCAGGAGGAGGAGTGAGGAGCTTGGGAGAGCGCTGAGTGCTGGGAAGCCGCTGAGGTGAGTGCGCTTTAAAAGGAGTGTGGGGGGGAACTGAAGGGTTAACAGAATGTTGATTAGTTCATCAGAGGGAGTGAGTACTTGAAATAATTGGCAGGGACAAATAAAAGGAGAGGTAACTGTGTGGCTTAGGATAGGAGTGGAGCTTTGGCTTGAGAGGTGTTGGTGAGCAGAGGCTAAGGATGAGCTTGCTCCCAGTGAAGTAAGGCTGGGTAAGTTCCTTTAATTAATTTAATTAAATTAGTAGGTAATGGAGGCAGTAGCTAAGGCAGTTGAATGCTCCATATGCAGTATGTAGGCATGTAGCTGGGTGACTGTCAGGAGAGAGAAATAGACAGAAAGAGCAGAGCACCCCTGTGGCCATACACATCAACAATAAGTATAGCATTTTGGATATTGTTGGTGAGGATGACCTACCAGGGACAAGTAGTAGTGGTCACATCTCTAGCACCAAGACAAGACCCTCAGCTCAGAAAGGAAGGAAGGAAGGAAGGAGGGAAAAGAGGTGAGCAGTAGTGATAAGGGATTTGATAGTTAGGTGGACAGATAAGGGGTTCTGTGGGAGAGATTGAGAATCCTGGATGGTCTGTTGCTTCCCTGGTACCAGGGTCCAGGATATCTTGGATTGAGTTCTCTATTCTCAGAAGGGAGGGTGAGCAGCCAGATGTTGTGGTCCATGTAGGGACAAATGACATGGATAGGAAAGAGGAGGAGGTCTTGCAAAGAGGGATTAGGGTTAGGTGCAAAGCTGAAAATCTCAGGATTGCTACCCATGCCACATGCTAGTGAGGCTAGAAATAGGAAGAGAATGCAACTAAATGCATGATGGTGCAGGAGGGAGGGCTTCATGTTTCTGGACAATTGGACTTTGTTCCAGAGAAGGTGGGACCTGTTCTGATGGGATAGTTTACATTTGAACTGGAGGGGGACTAACATCCCTGTGGGTAGATTTGCTAGTGCTGTTCTGGGGAGTTTAAACTAGATTTGCAGAGGGATGGGAACCAGAGTGTTGGAGCAGATAGTGAGGTGGAGAAGGATAAAGGTCATGTGAGGACTGCATGTATAGACAGAAATCAAAGCCCTGTATATGATAGAAATGTTCTCGGGTGCATCTATTTCAATGCAAGGAGTATTGTAGGTAACGAAGATGAGTTTAGGGCATGGATTGCCATGTGGGATTATGACATTATTGCTATTAGTGAGACTTGGTTGCAGGAGGGGCATGACTGGCAGCTTAATGTTCTGGGGTTCTGTTGTTTCAGACATCATAGAGGGGGAGGAATGGCATTACCAGTCAGGGAAAATATGACAGCTGTGCATAGACAGGACAGCCCAGAAGCTTTGTCTACAGAGACCATATGGTGGAGCTGAGGAACAGGAAAGGTGTGACCACATTAATAGGGTTGTGTTATAGACTGCCCAATAGTCAGAGAATTGGAGGAGCAAATCTGTAGAGATAGCAGACCGATGTAAGAAACAGAAAGTTGTAATAGTAGAGGATTGTAACTTTCCACGTATTGACTGGGACTCCTACACTGTGAAAGGGCTAGATGGCTTGGAGTTTGCCAAATGTGTTCAGGAAAGTTTTCTAAATCTATATATATAGAGGTACCTGTGAGAGAGGATGTAATACTTGCTCTCCTATTAGGGAACCAGACAGGTCAGGTGACAGAAGTATGTGCAGGAGAACATTTTGGGTCCAGTGACCATAATGTCATTAATTTCGTTAATTATGGATAGGATTAGGTCTGGTCCTTGAGTTGAGGTTCTAAATTGGAAAAGGACTAATTTTGTGGAAATGAGAAAGGATGCAGGAACAGTGGATTTAGATAAGTTGTTTTCTGGCAAGGATGTGTTCAGTAAGTGGAAGGCCTTCAAAGGCAAAATTTTGAGAGTGTTCCTACCAGGATTAAAGGCAAAGTTAACAGGTATAGGGAACCTTGGTTTTCCAGGGATATTGGTGATCTGGTTAAGAAAGAGGTGTATAGCAGGTGTAGGCAACAAGGAACAAATGAGGTACTTGAAGAGTATAGAAAATGTAGCCTCTTCTACTGGGAGCTCTTTTCTTTATTGCTTTATAAGATTGGTAGTTGAGACTTTAATCCTACTAAACATACATTAAGAAGTTGGTTTCAGTTTTGTAGATCCTTTGACTTTAATAATTTTCTTCTTTTTAGTAAAATCCAGTTTAATTATTTTTTTAAACCTTCAATTTTTGATCAAACCTTTTCAATTTGGAAAAGCAAAGGAATAGTATTTTTTAGGTTTATTTATGGGCAATTGTCTAATGTCTTTCACTCAGTTAATGGATAAATATGACCTATCTAATGTACACTTCATAGATATTTACAAATTAGGAGTCTTCTACATAGTTTACTTCCAGATTTTCCATTGGCTTATTCACCCAATATTATTGATACTCTTTTTCAGGTTAAACCATTTCAAAAAGGACTGATGGCTATAATTTATAAATAGTTATTGAATTTGCATATGTTATCTAATGATAAAATTAAAGCTGAGTGGGAATTGGAGTTTTGAAAGTCACTTTCAGATAATCAATGGGATAAAATTTTTTATTTGGTAAATACTTCTATTTGTGCCTGTCGTTCCTTGATACAGTTCAAGATAGTGCATCGGGCATATGTCAAAGGACAAATTAGCCCATATTTTTTTTCTAATATCAATCCTATTTGCGATAGAAATAATATTGAGGTGACTACTTTAAACACATGTTAGATAATTTTTGGAAAGAAGTCCTTAAACTTTATCAAAAGTTTTGAATTTGGATCTGCAACTGAATTTACTTACAGCAATTTTTGGGATCATTCCATCGGAAGCAGGAGATACTCCTGTTTCCACTCAATGGATGATAGCTTTTATAACTTTATTGGTTAGGAGAGCCATTTTGCTTAAATGGAAGGATTCTAATCCACTTACTGCTATTCATTGGCTTGCCTCCATTATGTCCTGTAAGTTTAGAGAAAATAAGAAGTCGGACATGTGATACATCCTCTAAATTTGAGGAGATTTGGTGACCCTTTAGTCAACATATTCATATGCTTTGACTTATGGCTCTTCCAGTTAACTTTTTGGATTTGATTTGATCAGAAAGTGTTTCCTTTTTTCTTGCTTTCGCTCTCAGTTTGAACTGCCCAGTTCTTTTTTTCCTTTTGCGTTTTGGATTTTTTGTGCAAATTTCAATTATAAAAGTTTTTTATCATTTTTCTTATGTATAAGAGGAAAATTAATTATCTTTTCCTTTATTAGATTAATACTATGTATGAACTTGATTATTTTTCCATTTATTTGAATTGTTATTGATAGTTATTTGTGATATAGATATCTGAGATAATTCTCCTCTTATATTTTTATGTACTTTTATTTAACTAATAAAAAGATTGATAAAGAAAGAAAATGTAAGAAAATACTAAAGAAGGAAATCACGAAGGCAAAAACAAGACATGAGTTTGTTTTGGCAGATAATGTGAATGTAAACCCAAAGGGTTTCTAAAAGTATATTAAGGGTAAAAGGATAGTAAGGGACAAAATTGCTCCTAGAAAATCAGAGGTTGTCTATGTGTGGAGCCTCATGAGATGGGGGAGATCTTAAACAGTTTGTTTTCTTGCATCAGTATTTATTCTGGAAACCGGCATAGCATATATGGAAGGAAGGGAAGCAAGCAGTAGGGTCATGGAGCGTAAAGATTAAAGAGGAGCAGGTGCTTGCTGTCTTACAGAAAAAGGTAGATAAATCCTCAGGGCCTGACATCATATTTCCTCGGACCTTGAGAGAGACTAGTGTAGAAATTGCAGGGGCCCTGGCAGAAATATTTAAATGTCCTTAACCACAGGTGCAGTGCCAGAGGATTGGAGGGTAGCTCATTTTCTGTTTAAAAAGGCTCCAAAAGTAAACCAGGTAATTACAGGCTGGTGAGCCTGACATCAGTAGTAAATTATTGGAAGGTGTTCTGAGAGATCGGATATACAAGTATTTGGACAGTTGAGAGTGGATTAAGGATAGTGTGTGGTAGATCATGTTTAATGAATCTTGGCCTTCAAAGAGGTTACCAAGAAAGTAGATTAAGGAAAGGCTGTGGATGTTGGCTGCATGGCCTTTGACAAGGTCCCACGTGGGAGGTTAGTTCAGAAGGTTCAGACACTAGGTATCCATGGAGAGATTGTAAACTGGATTTGAAATTGGCTGTGTGGGAGAAGACAGAGTGGATGATTGCTTCTCAGACTGGAGGCCTGTGACTAGTGGTGTGCCTCAGATCTGCGCTAGGCCTATTGTTTGTAGTCTGTATCAATGATCTAGATGATAATGTGGTAAATTGGATCAGTAAGTTTACTGATGACACTAAGATTGGAGGCATTGTGGAAAGCGACGAAAGCTTTCAAAGCTTGCCGAGGGATCTGGTCCAACTGGAAAAATGGGCCAGAAAATGGCAGATGGACTTTAATGCAGATAAGTGTGAGGTGTTGCATTTTGGAAGGACAAATCAAGGTAGGACATACACAGTAAATGGTAGGGCACTGAGGAGTGCAGAGGAACAAAGGGATCTGGGAGTTCAGATAAACAATTCCTGGAAAGTGGTATCACAGGTAGACAGGGTTGTAAAGAAGGCTTTTGTCATCCTGGCATTCATAAGTCAAAGTATTGAGTATAGGAGTTGGGATGTTATGGTGAGGTTGTATAAGACATTAAGGCCAAATTGAAGTATTGTGTACAGTTCTGGTCACTTAACTATAGGAAGGATACCAGCAGGATTGAAAGAGTGCAGAGAAGCTTTACTAGGATGTTGCTGGGTCTTCAGGAGTTGAGTTACAGGGAAAGATTGAACAGGTTAGGACAGGGGTCAGCAACCTTTACCACTGAAAGAGCCACTTGGACCCGTTTCCCACAGAAAAGAAAACACTGGGAGCCGCAAAACCCGTTTGACATTTAAAATGAAATAACACTGCATACAACGTTTTGTTTTGCCTTTATGCTATGTATAAATAAACTATAATGTGTTGCATTTATGAAATTGATGAACTCCTGCAGAGAAAACGAAATTACATTTCTGCATGCAACAAAAACATTTTGAACTCCGAAAAAAAGACGTTGGGTTGAAGGTTACTTTTAAGTAAAATACTCAACGTCTATTTGAGTCCTTCTTGTATTTATGAAAAACGCCAAACTTAAATTTGCCGCCAGCAGCAAACCAAAAATAACGTCAGCCAGCTGTCAACCTGAAAAATAAAAGGACTATTTCACTGAACAATGAAAACATATGAATATACGTAAAATAATACGCAATTAAAATATTTATCATACTTCTTCAGGTTGACTCACACCTGACAATGCAGTCGTATTCAGTAGGGATGGATCGATGCTTAGGGGAGTGACCGGGAAGGATAATGTGTTTTTTTCCTCTCTGAACTCACAGAAGCGTTTCCCAAACGATGTTTGCATTGCGATGATTGCAGAATGTAAATACTCCGAATTTATCATGTCGTGACATTGTTTGAACTCTCTCAAATTGGGGAAGTGAGACAATGTGCCTTTCTGTAAATCTCTGGCAAGCAACGTCAACTTGCGCTCGAATGCAAAACATCCTCCAACATGTGCAGGGCTGTACGTCCTTACCCCGTTGAAGAGCTGTGTTCAGCGTGTTCAGGTGCGCTGTCATGTCTACCATGAAGTGTAGCTTTTCCAGCCACTCTGACTGTTCCAGCTCAGGAAAGTTGAGCCCTTTGCTGCCCAGGAAAGTTTTCACTTCTTCCAGACGCGCGACAAAGCGTTTCAGCACCTCCCCTCTGGACAGCCAGCGATAAAAACACGTTGTAGTGGTTGCTACACGCAGTCAGTAAACTGCAGTCAAAGATAGCTTTATTCGAACTAAACAGCCTTGCTTTTAAGCCTCCCTCAACCCGCCCCCCATGGGCGCGGATGCTGCAAAAGACACGTACTCACAAACCCCCGTAGGCTATCTCCCTTAGCCTGAACGCTGGCTAATTGTGAGCCGGTTCGGATGTGTCAGGAAATGGGTCACCACAACGTCTTATTTAGATTGTACAAGATCACCATAATCTTCAAATTTAGATTTACATTTCAAAAACTAACAAACTAACATAAAATACATATTAATTAAATACTGACCATGTAGCGGTGTGCTACACGCAGCGCTAAAATTACGACACGGAGTCGGTAACTGCAGTCGAAGGAAAAAAACTTTATTCGAAATCTTCAGCCTCACTTTTAAGCCTCCCTCAACCTGCCCCCCCCCCCCCCATGGCGCAGAGGCTCCAAAGCTCTGTGCTCGCAAACCCCCGTAGGCTATCTTATTGTGAGTCAGTTCGGATGTGCCAGGAAAAGGGTCGCCACAACCAATTATTTCCCAAAGCAACAGGGAGCCGCAGCACAGACGTAAAAGAGCCACATGTGGCTCCGGAGCCGCGGGTTGCCGACCCCCGGGTTAGGACTTTATTCCTTGGAGCATAGAATAATGACGGGGGATTTGATTGGGGTTTAGACAGAGTAAATGCGAGTAGGCTCCTTCCACTTGGATTAAGAGGGCATGGCTTTAGAGTGAAAGGGGAAAGGGTTAGGGGGAGCTTCTTCACTCAGACTGGTGGGAGTGTGGAATGAGCTGCCATCTGATATGACCTGGGCTCACTCTTAAGAATAAATTGGTTAGATACATGGATGGGAGAGGTCTGGAGGGTTATGGCCTGAGTGCAGGTCAATGGGACTAGCAGAATAAAGTTTTGGCACAGACTAGAAGGGCCAAATGGCCTGTCTTCTGTGCTGTAGTGTTCTATGGTTCTACCAGCAAATTCTGGAAGCAAACATCACACAACCTTTTTTAAAAGCTGAAGATGAAAAGTGGATGGCTTCTACAACAGGACAATGATCCTAAACACACCTCAAAATCCACAATGGACTACCTCAAGAGGCCCAAGCTGAAGGTTTTGCCATGGCCCTCACAGTCCCCTGACATAAACATCATCAAAAATCTGTGGATGGACCTTAAGAGCAGGCATACAAGATTGTCCAAGAATCTCTCAGAACTAGAAGCCTTTTGCAAGGAAGAACGTGTGAAAATCCCCCCCAAACAAGAACTGAAAGACTCTTAGCTGGCTCCAGAAAGTGTTTACAAACTGTGATACTTGCCAAAGGGGGTATTACTAAGTAGTGGTCATGCAGGGTGCCCAAACCTATCCTTCGTGCCCTTTTCCTTTTTTGTTATATTCGAATTGTGAAAGATGGAAATAAAAAAGTAATCTTGCTTAAAAATATTAAAGAAATGTCATCGACTTTATGCTTTTTGGAGATCAGGTCATCTTTTGCTCACTTAGCTATTCACAGTAACAGAAATTTTGACCAGGTGTGCCCAAATTTTTGCATGCCACTATCTTTTGACTGGACAATACAAAGATAGCTAGTTGTTTTATTGATAAAAGCATTACCTTTTGGGAGATAAAGAACCAAGAAGAACTTATACTTCTAGTTCCAACAGCCAGAGTTATTGATTTGTTTTTAGAAGTTGAATCCACTTCCACCCAGAACTTAAATACTGCTGCTGATGAAAGATTTATTCCAAATTGAAATGAAAACAATTTACTCCCAAATGTCTTGATATTCTACTACATGGGTGTATTAGAATGCTGCTAATGACTATCTTGAGCACATGCCTGTCACATGGAGCTTCAGATCACGTTGTTGTAAACTAGTTCTCTAGGCTTGGGAATTCTATAGTCACAAGCCCAGTCAGGCTTATAACTAGGGCAGAGGTGGAGCTGAATTGGAGGAGGAATTTAATGTTCCTACTTCCATTTATCCCATGCTCAACTCTTGTCCTATTAAGTTCTTTCTTCAGCCCCTTGCCTTTTCCACCTATCACGTCCCAGCTTCTCATTTCATCCCCCTCCCCCACCTGCCTACCTTCCCACTTACCTGCCATCACCTATCACATGCCAGCTTGTGCTACTTTCCCTCCCCACCTTGTTATTCTGGCTATTTCCCCCTTCCTTTCCAGTCCCAATGAGGATCTTGGCACAAATGTAGACTGTTTATTCCTCTCCATAGATGCACCCTGAAGCTGCTGAGTTCCCTCATGGTTTGTGTGTGTTAACCTGGAAAGAGCCTATTGATGATAAGAGCATAACACATTAAATCAATTTGCCATCCAAACCTTTGAGCCTGCTTGATTGTTCAACACTATAATGGCTACCTTCCACCTCAGCACCACTTTCACATATTGCACCAGAAATTAATCTCCATTAATTCCTCAAGTCCATTGGTCACTACTTAAGTGAAATCAACGTGAGCCTCTAAACCCTTTGGCATAGAACTTTACAAGAAAGCATGTCCCACTGTGCGATGAAATTTCCACTCCTCCCAGTACTTTGTGGCCTACCCCTCATTCCGAGACCTTGATTCCTGTCAGGAGAAATGTCAGGCAGCAACATCACCATTGTTGGCAATGAGGAGGCTTGCAGGAACTAAATATATCAGCTGGTTCAGTGGTATCACAACATCAACCCTCATAATCATTGACAGCAAGATCAAGGAACTGATTGTGGACTTCAAAAAAAAAAGAAAATTGGAAGTACACACACCAGTCACCATTAAGGAAACAGCAATGGAAAAGGGTGAGTTGCTTGAAGATGCTAGGTGTCAATATCACAGAGGACTTTAACTGGACATTGATGCAATCACAAAGAAGAAATGCCAGCTTCATTAGGAGCTAGAGAAGATTTGGTATGTTAAATCTTACAAATTTCTGTAGATGTACAGAGCAGGGCATTCTGAATGGTTGCACCACAGCCTAGTATGAATCCTCCTATATACAGGACTGCAAGAAGCTGCAGTATGTTATAGACTTGGCTAACTCCATCATGGACATAACCCTCTCAAATATCAAGGACATCTTCAAGAGGCAGTGTCTAAAGAAGATAGCATCCATCACTAGGGACCTTCATTTTCTGGGACATGCACACTTTTCATTCTACCATGAAGGAGGTACAGGGGCCTGAAAATCCATACTCAATGATTAAGGAAAAGATTGAGGCAGATACAATTGCAATGCTTAAAAGGTATTTGGACAGGTACAGTACTTGGATAAGAAAATGGTAGAGGAATACAGGCTTAATGCAAGTGATTGGGATGTATATATGTATCACAGCATGTATGTAGGGCTACTTCTATGTGGTGTACAGTTCTCCATCCCTAGAGCACAAGTAACTTGCTATAATGTATATACTTGGGAAACAAAAGTCTAATTAAAGAAAACTAATGCTAGTAAAAATATGATAGTGGTTAATGAGACTGAATGTCAATAAATCTAATCTTCAATTTAGTGTATTATAAATGGTAGTTGTGAAAATAATGGATATCAGCTTCCAAAATACCTTACATTATAGAACAATTTCTGCAAATTGAAGGAGGACATGTTTAAGCACATTACTTAAAAAAGATGGAGAAAGAATACATAGAATTTTCAATGATTTAACCTAATACCAGTAGCAAGCAAAATGTTAGTCTATGTTATAGATATGACAACAGAATGTAATGTCTAATTCTGTTGATTTATACTATTTATAAAATGGAAATCTTATCTGACAAACTCTGCAGAGTTTTTTTTTGAGAATGTAATTGGTAGAATAGGTAAAGGAGAAAGAGTAAATGTGAAACTCTTCGATTTTTAGAGGTCCTTTTGATGAAGTCCCTCATAAATCTCAACTAAGAACAAAATTGGGCATGAAAATTGGGATAGTGTGTTTGTGTGGATTGAAAGTTGGTTGATGAGCAACACAGAAACAATACAGCTTTGGACAGGTAGACATTGATAAGTGAGGAACCACAAGGATCAACATTTGGATTAAATGTAACTTTGACAATTTTTGACAGAACAAAATGGCATGAGATTGTGAGTTTGGATAAAGTGATTTGGTCAGGTTGATTGAGACAGCAAACATATAACAGCTACAAAATAACTTGGACAGGATTATCCACTTCGGTTAGATAGACAAAATGGCATAATATTTAAATGCCAAGTGATTTACTGTATAAAGGTGCCTAGGTAACCTTACACACTGGCCACTGAAAGCTAATAACACACTAAGTGCTGGAGGAACTCAGCAGGCCAAGCACCACCAATGGAAAAGAGTACAGTCGACATTTTGAGCCAAGACCCTTCAGCAGAATTTGGGGGAGAAAAGATGAGTGGAATTAAAAGATGGGGGAGAAACACAAGATGACAAATGAAAGTGGGAGGGGATGGGTGAAGTAAAACGCTTTGAAGTTGATTGGTGAAAGAGATACAAGGTTAGAGAAGAGGTAGTCAATGTGGAACTTGTCGACTTCAACCAGTTTATCTCCAACTTCCATCATGCCCTCAAATTTACCAGGTCCATTTCCTACACATCCCTCCTCTTTCTAAATCTTTATCTCTGGAGGCAACTTATCTACTAATGTCTATTATAAACCCACAGACACTCACAACTACCCGGACTATACCTCCTCCCACACTGTTACTTGTAAATATACTGTTCCCTGCTCTAAATACCTCCATTTTAGCAAAATCTGCTCTCAGAATGAAACTTTCCATTCCAGAACAAATGAAATGTCCTCCTTCCCCAACCATCAACACTGTTCTCAACCGCATCTCTTCCATTTCACGCATGTCTGCTCTCACCCTATCTTTCAGCCACCCTATCACATATAAGGCTCCTCTTGTCCTCACCTACCACCCACCAGCATCCATGTCCAACACATAACTCCCCACAACTTCCAACAGGATCCCACCACCAAGTACATCTTTCCATCTCCCCACCTCCTGCTTTCAGAGAGTTGGCTATGCAACTCTTGTCCATTCATCCCTCCTCACTGATCTCCCTCCTGGTACTTATCCTTGCAAGCAGAACAAGTGCTACACCCGCCCCTACACCTACTCCCTTACTACTATTCAGGGTCCTAAACAGTCATTCCGAGTGAAGCGACACTTCACCTGTGAATCTGTTCGGGTCATATACTATGTCTGATTCTCCTGGTGTGCCCTCCTGTATATTAGTGAAACCCAACGTAGATTGGAAGACCACTTCACCAAGCACCTACACTCCATCCACCAGAAGGAGCGGTATCTCCCAGTGACCACCCATTTAAATCCATGTCCCATTCCCATTCTGATATGTCTATCCATGATCTCCTCCACTGTCATGAGGCCACACTCAGGTTGGAGGAATAACACCTTATATTCTGTCTTCGTAGCCTCTAACCTGATAGCATGAACATCGATTTCTTGAAATTTCGGTAATGCCCCCCACACCCCTCTCCTTCACCATTCCAAATTTCCTCTTTATCTTTCTCACCTGATCTCCTTGCTTGTCCATCACCTCCCTCCCGCTCCTCCTCTCTTCTCTTTCTTCCATGGCCTTCTGTCCTCTCTTCTCCAGTCCTGCATCTCTTTCAACAATCACCATCCCAGCTTTTTACTTCACCCCTACCCCTACCCCCGATTTCACCTAACACCTTGTGTTTTCCCCCTCCTCTCCCCCTCCACCTTTATTTCTTCTTTTCTTCTCCAGTCCTGCCAAAAGATCTTGGCTGAAATGTCAAGTACTCCTTTCCATAGATGCTGCCTGGCCTGCTGAGTTCTTCCAGCATTTTGTGTGTTGCTCAGATTTCCAGCATCTGCAGAGTTCTCTTGTTTGTGACTGAAAGCTAACCTTCACTTATGGCCAGCAGTTTGACAAGGTTTGTGCCCAAAGATTTGAGTAAAGGAGAAAAAGTATCTTGTGATGATTATACAGGATTTTGGTGAGGCTGCACTTGATGTATTGAGTGCATTTTTGATATCTCTACCAAGAAATGAACTACTTGCTGATGAGGAAGTGCAGTATCATCATCTTCACCGTGTGTGCCTCCAGTCTGTGCTTTAAACCTTTTGCCGTATACTCTGCTCACACATGTTTGCACGGCCAAACACCCAAGCAATCACATTGTCAATTTTACTGACGACACGACAATGGTGGGGCTCATCACCAACAACAATGAGATGGCCTACAGAGAGGAGATGGAAGAGCTCAAGGTCTGGTACCAGACAAATAACTCTTCCTCAACGTCAACAAGACAAGAGAGATGATTATCGACTTCAGGTGAACTCGCACCACTCACACCCCCCTTTACAGTGGCACCACTGCTGAGGAAACTACAAACATTTTCAGACTACTGGGAGTGAACATCTCACACAACCTCTCATGGTCTAGAATACATCATACACGATCCGGAAAGCTCATAAATATCTCTGCTTCCTGACGAGACTGAAGAAAGCTGAACTTTGCACATCCATACTCCCATCATTCTACAGATGTGCAGTACAGAACATCCTAACAAGCCACATCACTGCTCAGTACTGAAGCTGCACTGTGGTGGGACAGGAAGGCTCTGCAGCAGGTAGGCAAAACTGCCCAACCCATCACTGGCACCATCAAGGATATATATATATATCCAGAAAAGTGTCAGAAAAGGGCCGGTGACATCATGAAGAATCCCACACACCCGACACATGGACTGTTTGTCCCACTCCCATCAGAGAGAAGGCTACGAAGTATCCATGTTGGGACAACCAGACTCAAAAACAGTAACTTCCCTCAAGGAGTATCACTGATCAACACCCCCACCCACTATTTCCATCACCACTTTATTATTTACCATCAGTCTTCTGTACAGCTTAGTGTTATTTTACTGACATAAATTCAATCTATGTATATAATCTCAGGATTACTGCCTGAGCCATGTGCTATTGATGGTAAGAATAGCAGAATTAAACAGATAAATGTGTGGCCAAGTAACTGGTGCAGGGGGCAGGGCTTCAAGTTCTTACATCACTGGGATCTATTTTGGGGGAGGAATGACTTATACAGAAATGATGGGTTACACCTGAACTCAATGGGTACTAATATCCTGGCAGGATTGCTTAATATAGCCATTAAGGAGGGCTTATACTAAGTTGGCAAGGGGAAGGAAACCAGTGTGTTAGGGTCGAGGAAGAGGAAAATAGAAATAAGTCAAAGATACTGTGCAGCAAAGATGGCAAGAGGGACAGGCAGGTGAATAGACAGGATAATTTGCTGTGCGATAGAAATATAGCAAAATCAGTAAAAGATACTGATCTAAGTGTACTATACTTAAATGCCCGCAATGTCAGAAATAAAGTGGATGACCTTGATGTACAACTACAGGTTAAAAGATATGACTTAGTGGCCATCACTGAGTCATGGCTAAATGATGGATGTGATTGGGAGCTGAATGTTCAAGGATACACCAAGTATAGGAAAGATAGGAAGGGAGGTAAAGAGGGTGGCATGGCCCTGATCATAAGTAATGATATCAAATCACTAGAAAGAAGGGACATAGGATCAGAAAAAATAGAATCTCTATGGGTCAAGTTAAGAAATGGCAAGGATAAAAAGACACTAATATCAGTTATATACAGGCCTCCAAACAGCAGCCGGGATGTGGACTACAAGTTACAGTTGGAAATAGAAAAAGCATGTCAGAAAGAAAATGTCAAGGTAATTATGGGAGATTTTAATATGAATGTGGATTGGGAAAGTCAGGAAGATACTGAACCTCAGGAGAGGGAGTTTGTAGAATGCCTATGGGATGGATTTCTGGAGCAGCTTGTCCATAAGCCCACCAGGGGATCGGCTGTTTTGGATTGGGTGCTGTGTAATGAGCCTGAGGTGATTAGGGAGCTAGAGGTAATGGAACCCCTTGGAAGTAGTGATCATAATATGATCGAATTCAGTTTCAAATTTGAAAAGGAGAAGCTGGTATCAGGTGTATCAATATTTCAGAGGAACAAAGGAAATTACAGTGGTAGGAGAGAGGAACTGGCCCAAGTTGATTGGAAAAGTAAGCTAAATGGAGGGACAGTAGAGCAGAATTGGATGAAATTCCCACAAGAAATAAGGAAAGTGCAGGAGCAATATATTCCAAGAAAAAAGAAAATCATAAAAGGAAAAATGACACGAATGTGGCTAACGAGAGAAGTTAAGGCTAAAATAAAAGCAAAACAGGCAGCATACAAGGAAGCAAAAATTAGTGGGAAAAC
The DNA here is from genome assembly GCF_030144855.1 of Hypanus sabinus. NCBI lineage: Eukaryota > Metazoa > Chordata > Chondrichthyes > Myliobatiformes > Dasyatidae > Hypanus > Hypanus sabinus. The sequence continues at coordinate 80,744,811 of NC_082707.1, read as the reverse complement.
TGAGGACTGGACAAATTTTAAAAATTTACAGAAGGAAACTAAGAAAGTCATTAGGAAAGAAAAGATGAATTATGAAAGGAAATTGGCAATTAACATAAAAAAGGACACAGTTTTTTTTTAAATATATGAAGAGTAAAAGGGTGACAGGTAGATATAGGACCTATTGAAAAGGATGCTGGAGAAATTATACTGGGTAACAAACAGATGGCAGAGGAACTAAATGAGTATTTTGCATCAGTCTTCACAGTGGAAGACATTAACAACATACCTGATAGCCAGGGGGCTCAGGGAATAGAATTAGGTACAGTCAAGATTACTAGAGAGAAAGTGCTTGAGAAGTTAAATGGACTAAGGATAGATGAGTCTCCCGGACCAGATGAAGTGCATCCACGGGTTCTGAAGGAGGTGGCTTTGGAGATTATGGAGGCATTGGAAATAATCTTCCAGGAATCAGTAGACTCTGGCACGGTTCCAGAGGAATGGGAGGTCACAAATGTAGTTCTGTTGTTTAAGAAAGGGGGGAGGCAGCAAAAAGAAAATTACAGAATTATTAGCCTGACATCGTAGTTGGAAAATTATTGGAGTCGAATCTCAAGGATGAGGTTATGAATTACCTTGAGGTGCATAACAAAATAGGTCCAAGCCAACATGGTTTCATGAAGGGAAGATCCTGCCTCACCAACCTATTGGAATTTTTTGAGGTAATCTCAAATAAGATTGACAAGGGAGAGGCTGTGGATGTTGTGTATTTGGATTTTCAAAAGGCCTTTGATAAGGTGCTGCATAAGAGGCTGCTTAATAAGATGAGGGCCCATGGAATAACAGGAAGGATATTGGAATGGGTGGAGCATTGGCTGATAGGCAGAAAGCAAAGAGTGGGAATACAGGGATCCTATTCTGGTTGGTTGCCGGTTACCAATGGTGTTCCGCAGGGGTCAGTGTTGGGGCCTCTTCTTTTTTACACTGTATATCGATGATTTAGATTATGGATTAAATGGTTTTGTGGCTAAGTTTGTGGATGACACCAAGATAGGTGGAGGAGCATGAAGTGTTGAAGAAACGGAAAGGTTGCAGAGAGACTTGGTGAGTTTAGGAGAGTGGGCAAAGAAATGGTAGATGAGATACAATGTTGAGAAATGTACTGTTGTACATTTTGGAGGAAGAAACAATCAAGCAGTTTATTATCTAGATGGGGAGAAAATTCAAAAATTGGAAGTGCAAAGGAACTTGGGGGTCCTAGTGCAGGATACCCTAAAGGTTAACCAGCAGGTTGGATCGGCAGTAAGGAAAGCGAATGCTATGTTGGCATTCATTTCAAGAGGAATAGTGTATAAGAGTAAGGAGGTGTTGATGAGGCTCTATGGGGCACTAGTAAGACCTCATTTGAAAATCTGTGTGCAGTTTTGGGCCCCCTATCATAGAAAGGATCTGCTGATGTTGGTGAGAGTTCAGAGAAGATTCACAAGGATGATTCCTGGAATGCAGGGACTAACATATGAAGAGCGTTTGTCAGCTCTTGGATAGTATTCATTAGAGTATAGAAGAATGAGAGGAGATCTCATTGAAACATTTCGAATGTTGAAAGGATTGGACAGAGTAGATGTGGAAAAGCTGTTTCCCTTGTGGGTGAGCCCAGGACAAGAGGTCACAGTCTTAGAATTAGAGAGTACCCTTTTAAAACAGAGATAAGGAGAATTTTTTTTAGCCAGAGGTCGTGGATTTATGGAATTCATTGCCACATACAGCTGTGGAGGCCCAATAATTGAGGGTTTTTAAGGAGGAGATTGACAGGTATCTAATTAGTCAGGGTATCAAGAGATATGAGAAAAAAGCCGGAAATTTGTACTAGACAGGAGAATAGTTTAGCTCATGGTGGAGTGGCGGAGCAGACTCAATGAGCTGAATGGCCTACTTCTGCTCCTTTGTCTTGTGATCTTGTGATGATATCTTATATTTATAGCATTTATTATTATTATTTTTTTAAATCTTTTGTGGGTTTTTTTTCCACTGCATTAGATCTGGAAGTAACAATTATATCATTCTCCTTTACACTTGTGTACAGGAAATGAACTAAATAAATTTGAATCTTGAATCTCAAAGGTTTACCAAACTAATTCCTGGAATAATAGGCTGGATAGACCACATTCACTGGAGTTTAGTAAAACAATGAGGATTTTGATAAAATATACAAAATTTTGACAAGCTGGTTGCAGAGAAACATTTCCCACAGTTGAATGAGGCAGTCTAGAACCAAGGCTCATTGATTCAGGATAGAGGGGAAAACATCTAAAATTGAGATGAGGAGAAATATCTTCACGTAGAAAGCTGTGAACTTACGACATTCCATAACGCCGAATGCTGTGAAGGTCAAAATGCTGGATTTACTTAAGGAGATTAAATCTCAAGACTTAATAACAGGCATCAAAAAGAAGAAACTTGGTTTGAAGATAGGTGATAAGCGATGATTGCATCCAGTGGCAGAGCAGGCTTAAAAAAACTAAATGGTCTACTCATGCTATTTTCTAGTTTACAGTACGTAACTTGTCCTTTGTGCAACAGACAGATACATGCCATTACTGGGACCAGTCTATTGAATCTTCCTTGTTCTCCTGCTCTGGTAAGTATAATTTTCCTTCATGGGGAATCCAAAATTTCACATATGATTTCAGATGTCATCTCACCATAGTCCTTCCTATAAGTCATCTTTATACTAGAAATTAAATTCTTTCCCTGTAAAAGCCAGTATACTATTTACTTTCTTAATTACTTTCTACAATTATTTATGTGTTGACTTTTGGTAAATTGTGCACTAGGACACCAAGGTTGCTTTGAATACCAACGTTGCCCAATTTCTCACCTTTTAAAAAATGCCTTTCTGTTTCATCTACCTTCGGTTTTTTAATTTACTGTATATTGCATCTGCCATATTTTTATTACTTGTCTAAGTCTTGTTGCCTACTAACTCTTAAAGAGTCTTTCCATCTTCCTTCCTGCTCATAATCCAACCTAGTTCTGAGTTGCCAGTAAACTTGGAGACATGACATTTGCCTCCCCTCTCCCCCTGCATAATAATAACTATTTTTTGTAGACAACCCCTGATCCTGGCCATATCCCACGAGTCACAGAGTGCACCAGGCAAAGATCCATTTATTCCCATACTTCATTTTCTGTCTTATAACCAATCCATGTCTGTACATTACCTACAGTTGCATACAGTATGCTTTATCATTGCAGAGCAAATTCCCGTGTGGAACATCTCTAAAAGTATTTGGAAAATCCAAATGCAGCTCATGCACTGATTTTCCTTTTTTGGTTGGTCCCATCCTCAAAGAACTGAAATTGGATTTTTACTCATAGAAGTTGTAGCTCTGTTTTAAAGAAACTGAACATTAAATGGTCTTCATTGACATTACTTTAGTGTCCCTTGAACTTTGGAAGTTATAGATAAATTGGAGATATTGAAGGACAACTGCAGCTTTTGGAATTATCCTGAACTCTGTTTACAAGTTTGTCCTGTGGGAAGAAAAGAATAGTAGGGAGCTATAGTATTTGCCCATTGTAGTCTAGTTCTACATCCAGTTAGGACGTGAACATCTTATGCTAGTTTCAAAGTATATCAATAACATTTTCAGACTGAAGGCCATGGATTGCAGCATGTGAATGGAAGATTCTTTGGAAGGAGAACAGCTTGGTAGCATGTACTTGGAGGACACATTGGGAATAAGCTCCGAATGGAAGGGAACAAGGAAGATAAGTTTGTTGTCATTGTACTGTAGTGCTGTAAATGTGTCAGCTGGTAGAATGGAACTTGGGGACAGGTGAAATCTTCTTACAGTTCTGAGAGGATGCCAGAGAGCTGAGACCTGAAATGCACCAAATGGAAGAGGCACAATTGTGGATTCAGTCAACTATGGGAGTGGAGAATTCTCAAATCAGGACAGAGGTATGTATCAGAACTGTTGATATAAGTCCTTTATTGGAAGATGCTATCTTCAGAGTGAATACAACACAGCAACTGGGAGAATGTGAACAACACTCACAAAATGCTGGAGGAACTCAGCAGGCCAGGCAGCATCTATGGAGAAGAGTACAGTTGATATTTCGGACCAATGACAAGCCAGGTCAGCGAGTTCTGGGATTATAGGTCCATGCGGGCAGGAGGCACAAGGCAGGTGACCCTCTAAGCCGCTGAGTCCCAGAGTCAGATATCCAAGCGAGTCTGCTGCGCCAGGCCCAGAGTTCGAACCTTAGGGACTAGACTTTCTGTACTGACCCCAGGACTCACCGATAATGGTCTCTGAACTAACAGTAGTAATGAAAGGTTTCCTTAGTCAGGTGAGAAAGGACTCTAAAGTATGCAGGTGTTCTGTGCTCAGTGTCAGATGTGGGAAGTCCAGGAGACTCTCAGCCTCCTGGATGCCACATCTGTGCCAGGTGCGTTGAGCTGCAGCTCTTTAGGGATCGGGTTAGGGAACTGGAGATGCAGCTCTATGACCTTCACCTGGTCAGGGAAAGTGAGGAGGTGACAGAGAGGAGCTATAGGCAGGTAGTCACACCGGGGCCCGGGGAGACAGATAAGTGGGTAACAGTCAGGAAAGGGAAGGGCAGGAGTCAGAGGCTAGAGACCACCCCTGTGGCTGTATCCCTTAACAATAAGTACTCCTGCTTGAATACTGTTGCGGGGGACAGTCTACTTGGTGGAAGCAACTGTGGCCGCACCTCTGGCAAAGATTCTGGCCCTGTGGCTCAGAAGGGTAGGGAAAGGAAGAGGATGGGTGCAGTGATAAGGGACTCTAAGGTTAGGGGGTCAGACAGGCGATTTTGTGGATGCAGGAAAAAAGTATGGATGGTAGTTTGCCTCCCAGGTGCCAGGGTCCGGGATGTATCTGATCGCATCCCCAATATCCTGAAGTGAGAAGGGGAACAGCCAGAGGTTGTGGTATATATTGGTACTAACAACATAGGCAGGAAAAGGGAGGAGGTCCTGAAAGCAGACTATAGGGAGTTAGGAAGAAAGTTGAGAAGCAGGACCACAAAGGTAGTTATATCGGGATTACTGTGTGCCACATGACAGTGAATATAGAAATAGAGTGAGATGGAGGATAAATGCGTGGCTGAGGGAGTGGAGCAGGGGGCAGAGATTCAGATTTCTGGATCATTGGGACCTCTTTAGGGGCAGGAATGACCTGAACAAAAAGGATGGGTTGCACTGGAATGCAAGAGAGACCAATATCCTGGTGGGGAGGATTGCTAAGGCTATTGGTGGGAGTTTAAACTAGAATTGCTGGGGGTGGGAACCAAACTGAAGAGATGGAGGAAGAGGCGGTTGGCTCACAAATAGAGAAAGCATGGAGACAGTGCGGCAGGGAGGATAGGCAGGTCAAGGGACGCATTCAGACCGATGGTTTGAAATGTGTCTACTTTCATCCAAGGAGCACTATGAACAAAGTGGATAAGCTTAGACCGTGGATCAGTACTTGGAGCTGTGATATTGTGGCCATTACAGAGACTTGGATGGCTCAGGGGCAGTAATGGTTACTTCGAGGGGTAGGCTTTAGATGTTTCAGAAAGGACAGGGACGGAGGCAAAACCGGTGGGGGCATGGCACTGTTGATCAGAGACAGTGTCACGGCTGCAGAAAAGGAGGATGACATGGAGGGTTTGTCTACAGAGTGTCTGTGGGTGGAAGTTAGGAACAAGGAAGGGTCAACAACTCTGCTGGATATTTTATATAGACCACCCAACTGTAACATGGACATCGAGGAGCAGATAGGGAGACAGATTCTGCTAAGGTGTAATAATAACAGGGTTGTCTTGGTGGGAGATTTTAATTTCCCAAATATCGATTGGCATCTCACTAGAGCGAGGAGTTTAGATGGGGTGGAGTTTGTTAGGTGTGTTCAGGAAGTTTTCCTGACACAATATGTAGATAAGCCTACAAGAGGAGAAGCTGTACTTGACCTGGTATTGGGAAATGAACCTGGTCAGGTGCTAGATTTCTCAATGGGAGAGCATTTTGGAGATGGTGATCACAATTTTATCTCCTTTACCATAGCACTGGAGAGGGATAGGAACACGCAAGTTAGGAAAGTGTTTAATTGGAGTAAGGGGAAATATGAAACTATCAAGCAGGAACTTGGAAGCATGAATTTGGAATGGATTTTCTCAGGGAAATGTACGGAAGAAATGTAGCAAATGTTCAGGGGATACTTGCGTGGAGTTCTGCATAGGTACATTCCAATGAGACTGGGAAAGGATAGTAAGATACAGGAACCATGGTGTACAAAGGCTGTTGTAAATCTAGTCAAGAAGAGAAGAGCTTATGAAAGGTTCAAAAAACTGGGTAATGATAGAGATCTAGAAGATTATAAGGCTAACAGGAAGGCCCTTAAGGAAATTAGAAGAGCCAAAAGGGGCCATGAGATGACCTTGGTGGGCAGGATTAAGTAAAACCCCAAGGCATTCTACAAGTATGTGAAGAGCAAGAGACATGAAATAATAGGGCCTATGAAGTGTGACAGTAGGAAAGTGTGTATGGAACAGGAGGAGATAACAGAGGTCCTTAAAGAGTACTTTGCTTCAGTATTTACTGTGGAAAGGGATGTTGGTGATTGTATGGATGACTTACAGTGGACTGAAAAGTTTGAGCACATAGATATTAAGAAAGAGGATGTGCTGGAACTTTTGGAAAGCATTAAGTTGGATAAGTCACTGGGACCAGACGAGATTACACCAGGCTACTGTGGAAGGCGAGGGAGGAGATTGCCTGGTCTCTTGTGATGATCTTTGCATCATCAATGTGGACAGGAGAGGTTCCAGAGGATTGGAGGGTTGCAGATGTTGTTCCATTATTCAAGAAAGGGAGTAAAGATAGCCCAGGAAATTATAGACCAGTGACTCTTAATTCAGTCATTTGTAAATTGATAGAGAAGATCCTGAGAGGAAGGATTTAGGAACATTTGGAGAGGTATAATATGATTAGGAATAGCCAGCATGGCTTTGTCAAAGGGGGGTCATGTCTTACGAGCCTGTTTGAAATTTTTTGGGGATGTGACTAAACACACTGATGAAGGTAGAGCTGTAGATGTAATGTATATGGAGATCAGCAGGCAGTTGACAAAATACCCCATGCAAGGCTTATTGAGAAAGTAAGGAGGCATGGGATCCAAGGAGACATTGCTTTGTGGATCCAGAACTGGCTTGCCCAGAGAAGTCAAAGAGTGGTTGTAGATGGGTCATATTCTGCATGGTGGTGTGCCTCAGAGATTTGTTCTGGTACAACTTCTCCATTATTTTTATAAATGACCTGGATGAAGAAGTGGGGGGATGGGTTATTAAATTTTCTGATGACACAGAGGTTGGAGGTATTGTTGATAGTGTGGAGGGCTGCCAGAGATTACAGCAGGACATCAATAGGATGCAAAACTGGGTTGAGAAGTGGCATATAGAGTTCAACCCAGAGAAGTGTGAGGTGGCTCATTTTGGTAGGTCAAATATGACGGCAGAATATAGTATTAAAAGTAAGACTTCTGGCAGTGTGGAGGATCAGAAGGATCTTGGGGTCTGATTCCGTAGGATACTCAAAGCTGCTGCACAGGTTGACATATGGTTAAGAAAGCGTACAGTGCATTATCCTTCTTCAATTGTGGGACTGAGTTTAGGAGCCGAGAGAGACCACAGAAATGTGCAATGGTTTCTATGTGGAAACCATAGAAAGGGTGCAGAGGAGATTTACAAGGATGTTGCCTGGATTGGGGAGCATGCCTTATGAGAATAGGTTGAGTGAACTCAACCTTTTTTCCCTGAAGCAATGGAAGATGAGAGGTGACCTGATAGAGGTGTATAAGGTAATGAGAGAGATTGATTGTGTGGATAGTCAGAGGCTTTTTTCCAGGGCTGGAAAGCCTAGCATGAGAGGGCACAGTTTCAAGGTGCTTGGAAGTAGGTACAGAGGAGATGTCAGCTGTAAGTTTTTTTTATGCAGAGGGTGGTGAGTGTGTGGAATGGGCTGCTGCCGGCGTTGGTGGAGGTGGATACGATAGGGTCTTTTAAGAGACTCCTGGACAGGTACATGAAGTTCAGAAAAATAGAGGGCTATGCATAACCCCAGGTAACTTCTAAGGTAAGGACATGTTTGGCAGAACTTTGTGGGCCAAAGGGTCTATATTGTGCTGTAGGTTTTCTGTGTTTCTAAAGAAAAGCTCCAAAAGCTAAGATGGTGAAATCAAGAGAGTTACATAAGGCAAAGGAATTTGGAACTGGAATTGTTGTTTCGTGTATCAAGATACAGTGAGAAGTTTGACTTGCATACAGTTCAGACAGATTTAATCATTACACAGAGCAGTGAAGTAGAACAAGGTAAAATAATAACAATGCATAATAAAATGTAACAGCTACAGAGTAGGAACCGGTAAAATTGGAAAAGGCTCAAATTGCAGATGAAATCGATGTGCAATGGCATGTCAAGCAGAAAATCCAAGATACTACACTGAAGGGAAAATACATTAGAAATGGTGTCTTCAATGGAAGGAATATCTGTGGCCCTGGATAATGCAAAAGCGAATGGCTTTTGCTTTTGCTTGAGAAAGCTCTGTTAAATATGCACATCTTGGAAAATAATAAATGGGGGGTATTTTTTTCTCTGCTGTAAAAGTGAACAGGGTAAGTGAAAATTGGAATGGGAAAAGTCAATTTTGCAAATCCCTGGGTGATGGGAGATGGGGGGCAGGAGGGTGGTAAAGCATCCAAAGGAAAAAGACATGAAAAATGAGGCCAACAATGATTCTATTGACCAATGAGTAATTTGAAAGATGGCTTGGTTACTTCCCTCAGTCACTCTCTAAGATATTGGAGGATTACTGGTAACAGACAAATACACAATTGTATTACAAATGAACTTACATTGTGCAAAACAGCTTTTACAGAGGAGACAGGCATCCTCATCAGATGGGGTACCTAGCCAAGTAACTAAAGACCTGTGCTAATCAACAAACTGGATTATTCACTGAGATCTTTAACCTCTCTCCTCATCAGACTGAGGTACCCACCTGCGTCAAGTAGGCTTCATTTATGTCAATCCCCAAAAAGAATATGGTGATCTGCCTCAATGACTACCATCCAAAATAATGAAGTGTTTTGTGAGGTTGGTAATGAAAATTAACAACTCCTTCCTGAGAAGTGACATACATCTCCAGTTTGCCTGCCAGAGCAACAGGTCCAGAGTAGATGCCATCTCATTGGCTCTTCACTCAACCTTGGAACATCTGAACAGTAAAGATGTATACATCAGGATGCTCTTTCTCAACTACAGCTCAGCATTCCATACTATCATCCCCTCAAAACTAATCAATAAGCTCCAAGACATTGGCCTCAATACCTCCTTGTGCAATTTGCTCCTGGATTTCTTCACTTGCAGATCCCAGTCAGTTTGGAGTGGCAACAATGTGTCCTCCATGACATTCATCAGCATAGATGCACTAAAAGGCTGTGTCTCTGCTCTATTTGCTTTACATTTATGACAGTGTGAGTAAGCACAGCTCCAGTGCCATATTCAACTCTGCTGGTGACACCACTATCGTGGGCCAAATCACAGGTGGTGATGAGAGAGATTGAAAATCTGGCTGAGTGGTGCCATGCCAAGAACTTCTTACTCAATGTCTGCAAGACCAACAAGCTGACTATTGACTTCAGGGGGAGGAAATCGAAAGTCCATGAGTCAGTCCTCATCAGAGGATCAGAGTTGGAGAAGGCCAGCAATTTTAAATTTCTCAGTATTACCATTTCAGAACACTAGTCTTGGGCAATTACAAAGAAAGCACAACATCACCTCCTCAGGTGTTTGCAAAGATTTGGCATGGAATTTAGAAGTTTCACAATCTTCTATAGCTGTTTGGTGTAGACTGTACTGAATCGCAACATCATATCCTGGTATGGAAACACCAATTCCCAAACAGAAAATCCTACAAAAAGCAGTGGATACAAGCCCAGCCCATCTCTGGTAAAGCCCTCCCCAGCATTGATCACACCTACATGAAATACTGTCACAGGAAAGCAGCATCCATCATAAGGGACCTCCACCACTCAGGACATGCTCTCTTCTCAAGGCATTTGATAAGGTACCCCATACAAGGTTTATTGAGAAAGTAAGGAGGCATGGGGTCCAAGGGGACATTGCTTTGTGGATCTAGAACTGGCTTGTCCACAGAAGGCAGAGTGGTTGTAGTTAGGTCATATTCTGCATGGAGTTCGGTGACCAGCAGTGTGCCTCAGGGATCTGTTCTGGGACTCCTACTCTTGCTGATTTTTATAAATGACCTGGATGAGGAAGTGGATGGATGGGTTAGTAAATTTGTTGATGTCACAAAGGTTGGGGGTGTTGTGGATAGTGTGGAGGGCTGTCAGAAGCAACAGCAGGACATTGATAGGATGCAAAACTGGGCTGAGAAGTGGCAGATGAAGTTCAACCCAGATAAGTGTGAGGTGGTTCATTTTGGTAGATCAAATATGATGGCAGAATATAGCATTAATGGTAAGCCTCTTGGCAGTGTGGAGGATCAGAGGGATCTTGGTGTCCGAGTCCATAGAATGCTCAAAGCTGCCATGCAGGTTGACTCTGTGGTTAAGAAGGTATATGGTGTGTTGGCCTTCATCAATCAAGGGATTGAGTTTGAGAGATGGAAGATAATGTTGCAGCTGTATAGGACCCTGGTCAGACCTCCATCTGGAGTACTGTGCTCAGTTCTGGTCACCTCACTACAGGATGGATGTGGAAACCATAGAAAGGGTAGAGTGGAGATTTACAAGGATGATGCCTGGATTGGGGAGCATGTTTTATGAGTATAGGTTGAGCGAACTCAGCCTTTTCTCCTTGGAGCAACAGAGGATGAGAGGTGACCTGACAGAAGTGTATAAGATGAAGAGAGGCATTGATCGTGTGGATATTCAGAGGCTTCTTCCCAGGGTTGAAATGGCTAACATGAGAGGGCATAGTTTTAAGGTGCTTGGAAGCAGGGTTGGAGATCTCAGGAGTAAGTTTTTTATGCAGAGAGTGGTGAATGTGTGGAATGGGCTGCTGGCGACGGTGGTGGAGGTGGAAACGATAGGTTCTTTTTTAAGAGGCTCCTGGATAGGTACATGGTGCTTAGAAAAATAGAGGGCTGTGGGTAAGCCTGGCTAGTTCTAAGGTAAGGACATGTTTGGCACAGCTTTGTGGGCCAAAGGGCCTGTAATGTGCTGTAGGTTTTCTATTCTATGTATTATGTTCTCAGTGCTGCCATCAGGAAGAATGTACAGGAGCCTTAGGACTCACACCACCAGGTTCAGGGACAGTTAATACCTCTCAGTTATCAAGCTTTTGAACAAAAGGGGATACCTTCACTCAACTTCACTTGCCTCATCATTGACATGCTACCACAACCAGTGGACTGGACTCACTTTCAAGGACTCATCTCATATTGTCAATATTTATTTCTTATTTATTGTTTATCATTATTTCTTTTTGTGTTTGCACAGTCTGTTGTCTTTTGCACATTGGTTGAATGCCTAAGTTGGTGTGGTCATTCTTTGATTCTGTTATGGTTATTATTCTATAAATTTATTAAGTATGCCCACAAGAAAATGAATCTCATAGTTATATATGGTGACATATATGTAGTTTGATAATAAAATTACTTCAAACTTTGGACTTAATCGAAACATTCTCTCCATGAAAACTCTTGAAATATCTTCTCAAGCCCTGGAACATATTGGAACATATTGGAATGAAGAAATTTATTAGAATCTCTTCCACGCAATGGACCTTGTCTGGAATCAGATCTTTCATGTTCAATAGTAGAGCGAATGTGACACGTATCTGGCCCTTTATTCTGAGGCTGTTCACTCATATACTAGATTCTCCTACTAATAGAAACATCCTCTGTCCAAGCCAATACAGACAGCCCTTCAAAATCCGGTCATTTATTTAGCCTTCCAATCTGAGGCACATCTACATGCTGATCTGTGATTTACAGCTACAGTGATTACCTGCATTGTTATATTAATTGTATTTTCACCTGGTCCCACTAACTGAACTCTACTGCTTCTAATTACAATATCTCACCGGTGCATTCCAGTGAAAGTAAGAAGGTGGGAGTTGATAGGTTGAAAATGAAACAGCTGAAGAAGAGGTTTTCTCAAACCTCTAGTAATTTTTTTCCCTCCCCATCTCTGTTTTTCTATTTCCCATTTCAGTTCTGGTTCCCCTCTCACCCATTCTCTTCTCCTCACCTGCCTGTCAGCTCTTTCAGATGCCCCTCCTCCTTCTCTTTCTTCCATGGTCTACTGTCATCTTCTATCAGATTCCTTCCTCAGCCTTTCACCTATCAGCTCTCACATTTTTACATCATACTCCCTCTCCCAAACATGTAGGTTCCACCTCACCTGGTCCTACTTATCACCTGCCAGTTTGTACTTCACTTTCTCCCACCTTTTATTCTGGCTTCTTTTTTGTTCCTTTCCAATCCTGATGAATGATCTTGGACTGAAATGCTGACTGTTCATTTCTCTCCACTGACCTGCTGAGTTGTTCCAGCACTTAGTGTGTATTGCTGAAGAGTCTATCAACCTCTGCTTTCAGTATACCCAATGACTTGGCCTCCATCAGCTACCTGGGGCAATTAATTCGACAGATTCACCACCCTCTGGCTCAAGATGCGATGGTCCGGTCCAGAGCCTGCATTCTGGTATCTGATCTGGTCTCCAGACTCCAGGTCTTGTAGCCATCCCTCGTTTTGCCCTTGAGCACAATTAGTTACCTGACGATCATCTTGGCTTAAGGAGGTGCACCTGATGCCTATTGACTGATGGTGTACATAAAGGGCTCTGGGAATGAGCATAGTTGGGGGTTGTTCTGTTTAACCTGCTCTGGAGTATGCACGGTCAAGATGAGTTCTGTGGGTAAGTCTGGCAGCCACCCTGGACTGAGCTACCTTCCTATCCCCTGCCTCTGTTGGGTAAGCCAGGCTGGACTGCCATTGCCTGATTGGGGGCTCTGCCCTGTCCTATTCCTTGCTGTTGATGGGTTGTGTCCTGCAACCTGCCCAGGTGCCCTGTGACTTGCCCAAGCCTCTGTCCTCCTGCCTGGGAGGTTCAGGCCCTGTCCAGGAGTTGAGTGGCCCACCCAGAGAACTCCAAGATCCTGCCTGAACTCCATGACTCTCTCTGAACTGCAGAATCACCTTGAATGCCATGTCCCTCACACATGCCACAGTCTCCACATCTTGTCTATTGTTTAGTTGTCCTGTCTTGCCCCTAGTACTTCAGTGTCTGCGTCCTGCAATTGGATCCTGTCTCATGCCCCCTTATGACAAAAGAAATTCCTCATATTTGTTCCAAAAGGAATATCTTGCTATTCTAAGACAGTGCCCTCTGTTCATAGACTTTTCTGCTATTGGAAACATCTTTTCAATGTACACTATCTAGATCTATCAATATTCAGTAGGTTTCATGAGATACCCCTTCATTATTCTGATTTCCAGTGAGTACAGGCCCAGAGCCATCAAATGATCCCCATGCATTAACTATTTCATTCCCAGGATCATTCTTGTAAACCTCCTGAACTCTCTCCAATGTCAGCACTCCCTTTCTTAGATATGAGCCCCAAAACTTCACAATACTCCAAATATAGCCTGATCAATACCTTATAAAATCTCAGCATTATTTCCTTGCATTTATATTCTAGTCCTCTTGAAATGAATGTAAACATTATATTTTACTTCTATTCTACCGAATAAATGTGCAAGTTAACCTTCAGTTATTTCTGCACTAATACTCTCAAGTCCCCTTGTACCTTCAATTTCTGAATTCACTTCTTGTTATTCCTTTATTCCTTCCACCAAAATGCATGCCCATATACACTCCTACACTGGATTTCACCTAATTAGTCCAAGACCCTCTGCAGATTCCCTGCTTCCTCAACAATATCTGCCCCTACACCTATATTGTATAATCTGCAAACTTGGCCGTAAAGCTATCACTTCTGTCAACCAGATCATTAACATAAAATGTGAAAAATAGAAAACCTAACACTGACCTCTGCAGAACACCATGAGTCACTGGCAGCCAACCTGAAAAGGTCCCTTTATTCCCACTCTTTGCCTTCTGGTAAACAATCTATCGTATCCATGCTAGAATATTTTTTGTTATGCCATAGCCTCTTGTTTAGCAGCATCATGTGCAGCACTTTGCTAAAGGTCATGTGAAAATCCAAATAAGCACCATCCACTGACTCTCCTTTGTCTATCCTACCTGTTAAGCTTTGAGTCTCAATGAACATTCGTCAGATAGGTTTAGGCTATAACTTTGAGAATAAGTGTCAGAGGCAACTACTGGTATCTGTCCTGCAACCCAAATCTCCAAAGTTAGCCTTGACCATTTGAATGTACCCCTGACTGGCCTTCCTTCAAAGTCAATTCAAAATGGTTCAAAGCATACAGACCACATCGTGCTCTGTATCTCCTGTTCTTCTACAACTGCCCTTCTTACAAATCCACACTAATTCTTGCCACGTTGTTGCATTGCTTTTTACAACATATTGATTGAGATTATATGACATCAGTTTCTCACAGGAGGAGATTTCTTGTCTGCATGATGTGCAAGAAGCTATGTGTGGTACATCAACTACAAGAAGATCAAAAATTCTATTTCATCTAAGCCTGTTATGGAAGTATCAGGCCTGCACAGGCAGGAACCTTCCATTCTCCACTCAGCTAACAGGAATCACCTGCCACTTGTTTCCAACTCATCACCTACAGCCTATTTAAACACAGCTCTCAGTCACATTCCTTTGGTCACCTATCAAAACAGCCAGCCTCAATCTGTTGCTTCTAGTCTTCAGTTACCTTGTTGACTCGTCATTGTTAGAACCTGCATCCTCTTGTTTTGTGTCCCCTCATGGCTTGTTACTTTGCAGTTTATTATTAAAGATATCGCTCACTAAGTCATCTCCACTGTTCTACATTTGAGTTAAGCTTCTTCTACAGTTCCTGAATGAATGGGTGAACCCACAATTGACCCATCAGAGTATGCTCACCTAAAGGAAGTCATCTGTCAACAGGAGCAGCAGAAATCTATTGATCATCATCTGCTTGGCACTCTGAATCGACTCTCTGTCTCAATACAACAAACCCTTGCCAATGAGTTTCTTCTTTGGAGCCCCAGATTCCGGTGCCCAGACATTTTGATGGATCCCCAAGCCAATGCTGCAACTTCCTGTCACAGTGTGTCTTACACTTTGAGTTCCAGCCATCTCTGCATTCTACCGACTGAGCCAAGATTGCTTTCTTCATCGCTCTCCTGACTGGGTGAGCTCTGACCTGGGCTGCCGCTGATTATGAGAATAAAACCATCAACTGCAGTAAATATGAAGAATTCACTGCTGAGTTGTGCTGGGTTTTCAACCATCTGAGAAGTGGAGGGAGGACAGTGTATCAGATACCATCTGCATCAAGGCTCACGCTCAGTGCTGGATTACACCATGGAATTAAGGACACTGGTGGTGGACTGTGGCTGCAATGCAGAAGTACTGCTGGCTCGTTACCATAGCAGCCTCTTGGAGCACCTAAAAAATGACTCTGCATCCAGAAAATATCCACTGACCTTGAAAGTTTGATCCCTCTGGCCCACCAAATTTGCAAGAGTCTTATAGAACAATCATCCAGATCATCAGCCAGAACCTCGTCCATTCCCAGAACCACTTCAGGCTGCAGGACCCTCATCAACAACACCTCTGGTAGCCATGCAAAGTAGGGAGAGCTCCCTTAACCCTCCAAATCCATGAACATTGGTGGAGAAACAACTTAGGAGCTTGCTGCAAAGCCAACAATCACCCACACTTCAAATGCTCACTGTGTCTGGTAAAACAGTATCACCAGTAGCCAGATAGGGATGAGGTGCCTTCTATCTGGTAAGCTTCACCCAGCCTCTCATTCCATCACCATAGCCCAATTCACACTCTCTGTTCTCCTCCACACCCCAAAGGCTCTATGCACACTATAGATTCTGGTGCACCATTCAACTTTCTGGACTGGACTCTGTGTAAACAGCTTGTAATCCCTACTGAGCCTATCTCATGCCTTCTGCATTACGGTGATTGTTGGACATTACTTGGGTTCTGGTATAGTCAGAGTGCACACACAACCTGTGTACATGGGAGAGTACCATGAGTCCATCCAATTTGTCCTGATTGACTCCCCAGCATTCCTCTTCTCTTGAGTTACCACTGGCTCTCCACTCAGGTCCCTCACATAGTCTGGTTATTTGGTTCACTGCTGAGTTGGGGACCTACTTGCTGGACCATTCCCTGTAACAGCAGCTGACTTCATCCCAAAAAAAAGCTGTGCAGCCTAAGAAAACCCTTAACCTCAGCAAACTCCCACAGGAATACCGCAACATAGCCCTCATTTTCAATAAAAGGGAAGCCAGTACTATGCTAACTCACAGACCACATGACTGCGTGATCGATCTCCTCCTGGGCATTCTCCAAGGCAAAGCGTTCTCCCTCTCCTCCAGAGACACTGGCATCACCAAAGCACTATAGCATAGCTTCATTCGATCATCCCAGTTCACCTCCAGTCCAGGATGCTTCCTTGTCAAAAAGAAAGGAAGTCTTCGTCCCTGCATAGACTACCGTGGACTCAACAAAAGCACTATTACGAAATGCTACCCTCTCCGCTAGATGGATAGCACATTCAAAGAGCTCCACAGGACCTAGGTCATCACCAAACTGGATCTACGGAGCACATACAACTTGAACTGCATCTGCCATAGAGATAAGTGGAAGATAGTATTAAAAACATACACTGGCCACTACCAATGCTTGGTGATGACTTTCAGACTTTCCAATGGTCCAGCTGTTTTCCAACCTTCATCAATGAGAGTATGTGTTCACCTACCTCAATGACATCCTCATCTACTCCAAGGACCCTCAAGACCACATCTGTCACATCTGTTCAGTCCTTCAGCATCTCCTCAAAAACCAGTTGTACTGCAAGTTAGAAAAATGCCAGTTCCACAACCCAGTTGTTTCCTTCCTGGATTATATTCTTTCACCCCAAGGCATAACCATGGACCCAGAGGAAGTACGCACCATCGATGAATGGCCCTGGCCATGCACCATTAAACAGCTACAGTGCTTCTTGAGCTTCACCAACTTCTACCACATTTTCATCAAGAGCTACAGCAAAATTGCCACTCCTCTCACCTCCCTCACCAAATCACCTATTCATGGATAATCTGGTCAGCTGCTGTGGATCATTCTTTCAAGGAACTCAAGAGACACTTCACCACTGCTCTCATTCTCCACCATCCAAACCATACCCCCCCCCAACCTTTCTTGGTAGAAGTGGACATATCTGTCGTGGATGCCAAGACCATTCCCTCCCAGTGAGGACTGTGTGGGAAGGCACACCCTTGTGCCTTCTCAGGCAAGTGCAACTCTCCACAGCACCTTGATGGATTAAATGGGCTTTCAAGGAATGGAGACATTGGCTGGCTGATGGTTAACACCAAGACTTCCCTGATCTGGTATGACCACCAGAATCTCATATCCACTCAACACACCGCAACTCAACCCACATCAAGCTCGCTAGGCCCTCTTCTTCCAGCAATTCAACTTCCTCATCTCCTACCGACCATGTACCAAGAACATTAAGGTTGAAGTCCTGTCATGACAGTTCAAACCAGCTGAAATGGAGATCGACCTTCAACCACTCTTTCCATCCTTGCAGATCCTCGCCCCAAATGTCTGAGATGCTGAGAACCAGATCTGCCAGGCTCTGCAGCACGAGCCTGCTCCAGCCAACACACCTGACAGCTACGTGTACATGCTGATGGCCATGTTCTCTGAGGCTTTCCAAACATCCAGGCACACGATGGACACTGGACTTTCTGCGACATTGGTTCTGGTGGCCCACCATGATTGCAGATGTATGCAATTTTGTCACTGCTTACCCTCATTGTGTCCAGTCAATTCCTCCAACCAGAAGCCCTCTGGAGTCCGGTGGGTCCTACCAGTCCACCAACACCCGTGGTCCCACATCACCACAGATTCCATTATTGGTTTGCCACCTTCCGATGGGGCCACAGTGATCATGACAACGGTGGACAAATTGTCCAAGGTATTCCACTTCATTCCCCTCCCCAAACTTCCATCAGCCACTGAGATGGCTGGCTTGGTTCTCCAAAAAGAAGATCACCTCCACAGTTTCTCTCAAAACATTGTGTTGGACTGGAGCTCTCAATTTGTCTCCCATTTCTGCTCTCTCCTTCACACCTCAGTGAGTTTGTCTTCTAGCTATCATCTGCAGAGCAATGGCTCTTTCTGACTGACCAATCAGCAAGTAGAGAATTTTCTGCAATGTTTCACCACCTCTAACCCTTCCAGATGAAGAGGTATTTGCTCAGGGCCGAACGGTCTACACATTTCCTCTTCCACAGGTATGTCACCCTTTGAATTGCTTCATGCCTACCAAACCCCATTGTTTTCCACTATGGAGCCAACAGTGGAGGTCCCATCCTTAGTTTGCCAAAGCTGGAATGCTTGGAAGAGGCATGGAGGACCATCCTAGCTGCTAAATATACCTACTACAGCTAGGCTAACTGCTGTTACCACCCAGCTAGATTATTCTGGCCTGGGACTCATGTCTGACTGTCCACCAGACATCTCTCCCCGCACACCGACTCTGGCAATCTCTCATCCCCATTCATGGGTCACTTTAAGATTACCCATCACATCAACCAAGTCACATACTATTTCCATCTGCCATCATCCCGCAGGATCACACCTACTTTCCACGAGTCCTGCCTCAAGACCATTATCCATGGACCATTCAATCCACCTGAGCCTGTGCCTCCGGAACCAAGAGTGGTGGAAAGTGGTCCAGTGTACACGGCTCGCTGGTTGATGGATTCCTGTAGTTGTGGATGGGGTGTGTAGTACCTTGTCAACTGGGAATGATGTGGCCCAGAGGACAGTTCTTTTGGGTGACATCCAATTTCATCCTGGATCCATCGCTCGTAGAGCGGTTCCAATGGACTCATCGGGATTATCCTGGGCCAATGGGTGTCAGCCATAGAGAGGGGTGCTGTCAGGCCTGCACAGGCAGGCATCTCCCTGTCTCCACCCAGGTAACAGGTCTCACTTTCCACCTGTTTCCATCTCATCACCTGTAGCCTATTTAAACCCAGTTGTCAGTCAGTTTTCAGAAGGAGCTGGCCTAAACTTGTTGCCCCTGGCCTTTTGTTACCTTGTTGTGGTTAGTATCTATTCTTGCAGTTTATTATCGTTATGTTGTCTCTGCTGCTATAAGTTTAGGTTAGGCCTTCTCTACAGTTCCTGACAGGATGTGTTGGTTGCTTTTTAAGCATTTGGACCCTCATAAGTTATGTACTGCAGGGAAAAAGTCATTAGCTATGTAACTTGATTGCCAGGCCATCTCTCTCCCTCCTTACACTCTACCCAAGCCCTCCCTAGACTTAATTTTCCACCCGTACAGGTTTCCCCCTCTATCCGAAGGTAGAGCATTCCTATGAAACCGTTTGTAAGCTGAAATGTCATAAAGTGAAAAAGCAATTACCATTAGTTTATGTGGGAAAATTTTTGAGCATTCCCAGACCCAAAAAATAACCTGCCAAATCAAACCAAATAACACATAAAAACCTAAAATAACATGAACATATAGTAAAAGCAGGAATGGTATGATAAATATACAGCCTATACAAAGTAGAAATATTGTATCTACAGTGTAGTTTCACTTATCAAAATTGGGAAGACAGCGAACCAAAATCAATTTGGAGAAAAAAAATCCTCACGTACACGCATGTGCATGTACACGCCTACGCACGTACACGCTTGCACACACAACTGCCTGCACAAGGCTTCACGGTCAGTGCAGTCTTTCTTGGGGTAAACACACGTATAAAGCGGGCTTCTTTTTTTCATACAAGCAAAAATCCTCTTTGGTTCGTGAAAACAGGTACTAATATAGGTCTTTCGTAACAACGAGCCGTCGTAAAGCAACCGTTTGAAAAACGGGGGCCACCTGTATCTTCAGATCTCCTGAGTAGCCGCCTCAGTGTTGAACATGTTGCTGCTTTCAATATTGTAAACTCCCCCTTGTAGCTCATCATTCTGAGTCTCTTCTTACACCTTTATGAGATAATCTATAGTTCAAAGATTCTATATCAACATAATTTCTTATTGATCTCTTGATGTTGGAAATCAATGAATTTGTATCTTAAATGTTGGATCAGTTTCATTTAATGGAAAGAATTTGAAGTGTCAATTCCACTCTTCTGCTCAAATATTGGAGATTTCTACTTCAGTCCTCTGATTGTTAATGCACAATATGTGGTATTTGACTTGCCTTTTCTTTCTTCAATCAATCCTAGCAAAATAATCCACTCATCCCTTTTCATCCTCCTCATCTGAGAGGCAAAAGCCTCCTGCTCATCTGTAAGCAAACATCTTACTTCAATAAATGAGGCAGCTTCGACTACCAACATATATTGACCATTTAATTTATGAGATAAGAACAGCCCAAAAGGAAGTAAGCACGAAGTAATTTCACTCCGTTACATTGAATTTTGTCATAAATATATTAAGAAATTGTTGTTCAGAATGCCTCTATTTATTAGCTTTCTTTCTGATTAGGGAACCACACTGACTCCTGCTTGAAACTTACAAGTCACTAAAGAAATCATGCTATTGTAAGGCAATGGACTGTTGGAGCAAATAAGAATCCAATATTGGATATGAAATACAAGCTGGGTGGTGGGAAAGAAATTTGAATTGACACATAGAGTGATAATTTACTTTCTGAATTTGGATTTTTTTTTCCTTCCTGTTTTCTATTTCCAAATAAATTTCAAATCATCCATCTCTTTATTTGAATTAATTGTTGTCCTTTGATGATTCAAACTTAGATTTACTTTTCTTTAAGCTATTGTTCAAATGACGGATGAAAAGCTAAAGCACCTCTTTGCTGATGATGTTGAACTTTCTGAATAAATCACACCAAAACTGTTCAGACAAATCCCACTGAAGAATAATGGCAATTCTGTAATGTCTATGTGGGTCAATATCTTATTAAAACCAAATTGATCTGGGCCTGGATACTATTATCTGAGGTCCTGTGATGGTGTTCGCTCTGACCTCCCAAGCATGCTTTATTGAAGCAAAGACGGGCCTTTAATGAATAAATTCAATACTCATTATCATTAAACCTAAATCCAATTGATTTTTCAATCATGGGGTTGAGAGTCAGAAGAAGAACTCCAAAATGCCGTTAACCCAGTTTGTGTTCCGGTACTACAAAATCTGTTGGCTTATTACGACTGATGGTTGCCAACATGAGGGTTGCATTATTGTTGCATCCATGTTGTATTTGACTTTGCACATTGTAAAGCAAATTAATATGAGGCTCAGAGCAATACGGACATTTTCCAATTTGAAATATATTTTTAATAAAAGCCTGGCCATTTTTGGATCAAAAGGACCATTAATCTTAAATTAATTTGTCCCCTTTCTTCTGGATCAATCTCAATTTTCATTGAATATCTCTGTCCTGAATCTCACCAATAATGCATCCAATTGTCCCTTACATTTATTTATAGAATCCATTTGTTTGGCCTTCTAGGTTGGCTTTCAGTGGACAATTCCACTACAGAATCAGAGAAAAGGACACAAATGATCTCTGCTCTAAATCTGGGCTTTCTAACGATAACTTCCTGGTAAATGGAACATTCTATGCAAAGGTCTTGTTAAATTCCTGCATAATCTTTAAAATTTCAATTAGATCATTTTTAAAATGTCCTAATGTTGGATGTAACAAAGATAATATTTTATTTCCTTTAACTTTTGTCCATATGGAAATTTTTGCCACTCAAGAATTGTCTGTATGGCTTGTCTGCATGAAAGAGTGAAGTTGAAAATTACCTTCCTATAATAAT
This sequence comes from Hypanus sabinus, assembly GCF_030144855.1. Taxonomy (NCBI): domain Eukaryota; kingdom Metazoa; phylum Chordata; class Chondrichthyes; order Myliobatiformes; family Dasyatidae; genus Hypanus; species Hypanus sabinus. Next base: position 80,722,827 of record NC_082707.1, on the reverse strand, counting down.
ACTGAGACACACATGATTCATGCAGTAACTTCAGCTTTGTATGCTTCACTACTCTTCATTCTACAATTTTAGCTTGCTGGTAAATTTTCTTCTCACTCTGCACCACGTTGTGTAATTCAAAGCGATTGGTACATAATTCTTGGTTTGCCTCAACACTCTTTGGGGCCCATTGTGGGTAAAGAGAAGAGGAATTCTCTGTTAGCAAAGAGGAGGCTCTGTCAATATTCATTTAATCCATGACTTATGCATGTATTTGAGATTAGTCCACTGCTCTAACATTCATCGGATAACATAAGCTTGCTGATAATTTTCCTGGAACTTAGCACTGCATTGTACTCCAAAGCAAGAGGTTGATGCCTTATGCCTCAGTCATCAACAATAACATTCATTTGGTTGACTCTGTCTCTTGAGCCACAGACGTCAGTGAGTGGAGCAAGCCCACAGAGAGTTGAGTAAAATGGTCAGCTTGTTTGGCCTGGGCAAACAAGCAGGTGCTGATGCAATTCCCCTGAACTTCCCGTGCACAGGAGCTTGTCAATCTTGTAGCAACTGCCTGAATTCCACCATTCTTGTTGGATTGTGGGTTCTGAGCCCTAGTATGCAAATACAGTGATCCTGTACAAGGTCAATAATTTCCACAGTTGCTGTAACAGCTACCAAGGCATTCCCCTGCTGAGTACTAAGGCACCTGTAATTGCTGTGTTACCCTGACCAGGATGTAAAACTTGAATTAAAGCAATTACCTCAAATTCCAGAGTAGCTTAAGAACAGGCAGATCCACAGCTGAATTGTTCAAAATCCAAAATTTAAGGCAACTTTATTTGAAGTAAATTTAATATCAAGATACATTTTCTTGCGGGCATTCACATAAGATACAATGAAATACAATAAAATCAATGAAGAACTACATAACAAGTAAAGGTGGATTAACAACTAGTATTCATAAGAAGGCAAACTGTGCAATAACTATCTATAATAAATAACTAAGTGATATTGAGAACATGAGTCCTTGAATGTGAGCCCATAGGTTGTGGAATAGTTCAGTGTTGAAGTGAGTGAAGCTATCCATGCTAGTTCAGGAGCCTTTTGGTTGTAGGTTAATAACTGTCCTCAAACCTGATGGTGTAGGACCATAGCTTGGATGGTGTGAGTCCTTGATAATGGATACTACTTTCTTGTGGCAATGTTCCTTGTACATGAGACCAATGGTGAGGAGAGCTTTTCTTGTTAAGGACTGGGCTGTATTCACTACCTTTGTAAGCTTTTTCATTCATGGGCATTGAAATTTCCATACCAGGCCATTTTGCACCAGACAGAATACTCTTCACCCTGCATCAATAGAAGTCTGGTTATGTTTCAGATGATATGACAAATTGCACAAAATTTTAAGAAAATAGAGGTGCTGCCATGTTTCCTTTGTAATGCTACTTACATGTTGGTCCCAGGACAGATCTTCTGAAATGATGAGGACAATGAATTTAAGTATAATGAGAGTAATACAGAACTAAGCATACAGCCTTGTGGTGCTTCTGTGCTGCTGGTGATTGTGAAGGAGATGTTGTTGCCGATCCAAACTGACTGAGTAATGCAAGTTATGAAATTGAGGATTCATTTGCCCAAGGAGGTATTGAGGTCTAGGTCTTAGAACTTGCTGATTAGTTTTGAGGGGATGGTAGTGTTGAATGAAGAGTTGCAGTCAATGAAGAGTAACCAGTCATCTGGTTACTGACCAGATATTCCATGGCTGAGTGAAGAGCCAATGAATTGACATCTGCTGTTGATCTGTCGTGACAGCAGGCAAATTGGAGTGGATCCAAGTCACTCCTCATGCAGGAGTTAATTTGTTTCATGACAAGCCTCTCAAAGCACTTCATCACAGTGGATTTAAGTGCTACTGGATGATAGTCATCAAGGCAGGTTACCATGTTCTTCTTAGGCACTGGTATGATTGAAGCAAAAGGGTACCTCAGACTGCCAAGGTGAGAGGTTAAAGATGTCAATAAATTCTCCAGTCATTTGATCAGGATAGCTCTTCAGTACTCAACCAGATACTTCATCTGGACCTGGTGCTTTCTGTGGGTTCAGCCTCCTGAAGCATGCTTTCATGTTGCCCTCAGAGACTGTAATTACAGAGTTATCTGGGGATGTAAGCTCATCAAGGTGCCTCCACAATCTTTTAGTTAAAGCAAGCATAAAAGGCATGAAGCTCACCCGGAAGCAAAATCATGTTATCACAGATGTCTCTTGGTTTTATTTTGTAGGAGGTGATAGAGTTCAAGCCCTGCTACAGGTGTCGAGCATCCTTCTGTGATTCAAATTTGGTCCAGAATCTTGACTTTGCAAGCTCCATGGCTTTATGGAGGTCATACATGGACCTCTTATACCTTCCTTGGTCACCAGACCTGAGTACCACTGATCTAGCCCTTGGCAGGTTGCAGATCAATTGGTTCATCCAGGGCTTCTGGTTTGCGAAATCTCTGAGTGATTTTGTGGACATACATACGTCCATGAGTGTTCTTCTTAGATGCCAGTTTTAAAGAGATTGCCCAGAATTATGAAGATCATTGTTTCTCACTTTTAGCAGATTCACCATAGCACTGGGCAGAGTGAACAGTGCACTTTATTCAAATTGAGGATGATAATTGGCTGCCTATTAATGCTGTTCAGTATGATTCATTCTTTTCATGATGAGGCATGGGCATAAGATCAGCAATCAAGGGCCACATCAGAGCTCTTCAATATTTGCAGAAGAATCTGGCACCCCCACTCTGTGGCATGTTCTTATCACCATTAACCTCATATACCTTTAGCTCAGGCACTGAGGGTGTTTATTTATGTACTGGAGCCAATAGAAAGTTTTATAGCCTTGCCTGTTTGACAGTCATGACAATTTTGTGGTTGACACAAAATTAGAAGGTATTGTTAACGACGAAGAAAATTATCATAGATTACAGGGGGATCTTGATTAATTAAGGAAGTGAGCTAAGGGGCAGCAAATAGATTTTAAGACAGATAAACCTGAGATGATGCAATTTGGATGTTAAAACAGTGTAGGACTTATACTGTGAATGGTAGGAGACCAGAAAGTTTAACGGAATGGGGGCGGGGGGGGGCGAAGTTTAGAAGGATATGGGCTGAACACAGGAAATTAGGACTAGATAGGTGAGCATCGTGGCCTGTGAACTCTGTGGGATTGGGCATAGTGGCTGCCACCGTCACAGTTGTCTCAACACTGGACAGTCTTAGCAGTTCTCCAGGTAGCTCCAGTTTCCAACATTCAGCCTACAGGTGACCTGCTTTGCTGCAGAAAAGGCAGCGACCTTGACTCCGACACCAGGGCCACTCATCAGCGGAGAGTCCAGTGCCACTAATGTGCATAGATACGAGTGGATCTTGAGCAGGTGACGGGCTGGTCATTGTCATCATGAAGTCCTCCCTGTTCAAACTACTTTCCTGGGGCCCATGGCTGAAATTCAATCGCATAGTCGGCCACTGACCACCCCCGCCCCCCCGTCAAACCTTCGTCGGGCAGTCTGAAATTTAGCAGGATCCAGCAGGGTGACGAAAAATCTTCATCATGGTGGCCATGTATTCCTCCGAATCTGAGCAAATTTCTGACCTTCGTTCCTAATACACTGTTGCTCAGGCCAGGGCTCTTCCAATCAGAAGACAGATAATGAAGGCCACCTTTCCATCCTCTGAAGGGAACTGGGATGGCCAGAGCTCAAATATTAATGAGCATTGGATGAGGAAGCTGCAGCAAGAACCGGGGTCACCATCAAATCTCTCCAGGATTGAAAGGTGGACTGGCAGCCTCACCCGAGTGACTCTGGCTTCCTCCCTGCTATAGTTGGCACATGGTGAACTGGAGGTAGTGCATCTCTCAGCTCTGTCTCGAAATTTTCTTGCTGGGGCCGGCCACAGCTGACAAAAGGCTCCTGTACCCCGCTAGGTCCATGTTGAATCAATTGTACCGTGACAAGAATGTGTGTGTGTGGCCTCCGTCCGTCGTGGTCGACCATGGGTACTGCATTTCTGGTAGTCACTGGAGTGGTCTCTCCAGGGCAGAGTTGATATGATGGTCCATCTGTTGCCCATGCAGTGGGACCCTCCTTCTCCATGCTGATGACAGGTCCAAAGGAATGACGAAAGTCAGTACAGTTTGGTGCCAGCACCATCGTAGGAGTTGCCGTGCCGGTGCTGGGTATAGCAGACAGCCGCCTTCGGGACCGGCTCCAGATTTTTCCTCGGGGTTTACTCCCAAAGCCTTTCCCATGAGCGGGTATAGCTGCAAGGCAGCGGAGGTTTGAAATCAGAGGTTTCCCTCTCCTCTTCGGCTATGTCTACCTTTCAGAGCCAACAAAAATGGTTTGGACCCAAATGCTGGGCATCCGAAGCGAGGTTCGAAACACGGCATCAAACCAGATCAGAGTACAGAACAAACACTGAATGATATCACTAGCAGGCTTATAATTGAGCACTGATCTTCTGTTCAGTTGTTCCTTAAGTAGTCAGTTCTTGGCTCCCAATACATGATTACTAATTAGGAGGCTATTCTGAACCTTTAAAGGTGCCATGCCAACGATCCATTCTCAGGGAAGTTAGAGCATCTAAATCCCAGAAGCATAGCATCTCATAACAAGGAGGACAATGGAGAAGATAAAGGGAAGCAGGAATCACAGCTGTTGAAAAGGGGACCCAGAGAAAAGAAAATCTACACATTTTGCACCTTCTTAGCCTTCACCTGCAGCAAAGTTAGGGTTATTATAACCAAAGGCCATAGGTTTAAAATGAGAAATAAGAATTTAAAAGGGGATCTAACATGTATGCTTTTTTTTAAATGGTAGGTGTAAAATAGCTGTAACAGGATATGATGGATTCAGATACAATCACAGTGTTTAAGAGGCATTAGATAGGCATTGAATAGGCAAGGCATTAAATGCTATGGACCTAATGCAGGCAAATGGAGTGGCAGTAGAAGGGTGAAAGTTTGGCATGGACTTGTTGTGCAAAAGTGACGGTTTCTGTGCCCATTTCAATGACCTGAACCACCAGAGTGTTCAACAGAGAGCTGTACACCAATGTACCAGCCATTTTCGTATTGTCTAGAAGGCTGTCACACTCCGAAGGAAAGAATCTGTCAAAAGCTATCAAAATGTAACAATGTTCTTAATAGTTACATACAGCTATGGGGAATGGACTGGTTGTTGCCAATATTTACTGAGATCCATGACCTTTCTCAATCTTATGTGCTACCTCATATATATGCCTGGATGGTTTTCCCCATAAGGCCAATGTCACAGCCCCCACCTGCAGGGTCTTTCCAGACTCAGGGTCATTCCAGGATGTTGCTGCCGATTCATACCCCACCTAACAATTCACTGCTCATTGCCTTATTAGGGAGGCCATCCAAGTTCCAAGGGGATGTGACCAGGGGCTCAATCTGCCTGTGCTATTAGCCTATAGGGGATGACAGATTGGGCACAGGGACTTGCCTGCATTGCAGCCTTCCCTGAAGTTTTGGCATCCAGAGACTGCACTTGTGCCTTTCACTGATACCTTTCAAGTAACTCCCTAATAGCCGTCACAAGAGGCTGTGGATGCTGGAATCTGGAATTTTTTTTAAAAATGAGCTGCTGGAGGGACGCAATGGTCCATGCAGAATATGTAGTGCAAAATGGACAGCTGACACTCCAGACTGAGACTTGTCATCGGAACTGAAAGACAAAGGGGAACTGTAGCCAAGAATCTTAAGGAGAGCTTTCAATTTCCTTTGACAAGAATAGGATTTTTTTTCCATCCCTTAAGGTGTACATTGGGCAGCGAACTCAAGGCTCTCAATAGTACATTTTGCAAAAAACACTTCCGTCTTGTATTTTCAAGTTGCATTTGTCCACATTTTACATCAGAGATGAATGTGCTAAAACTGGAGCGAATGCTGTTGATGTAATCTTTATAGGAAACTAAGGAAGAAATCTGCTGTAGCTATTAAATTTGAGGACAGTAATATAATTCTAAATTAGTGTACAAAGGGAAGGTGTTTTCACTTACTTTCCAAATGAAAGCCGTGGATAAATTGACTATGGGAGCAGGCAATGTAAATTGATCTAGAAATGAGTTGATATTCTACATACTAATTACATTTGCATTGGCAGTAATTGGGAACCAGGCTCTGCAGAAGGTTGTTGATTGGTATTCAGCAAAATGGTTTACATCACTGTATCCTTAATCATGGGTGACTGACAGTTCTGACCTTGGAGTTCTTTGAACTAAAATAAGTAAAGATGAATTCCCCCACAGTTATCTCCTACGTTCTTGGGTGTGAAGTAATTGCTCACAGGGTAAGCAAGGAATGCAACTGTGGACTCCAGTATTTGCTTTATAGCCCTGCTGTAGGCTAGTTTGTTAGGAAACAAATATTACTTACCTCACACTGAAGCATATTTAAAACAGCTTTCTGAATATCATGCTGGTCGAACATCTTATTGCATCATGTGGCTTCTTTGTTATCGGATTGTTAATAATTCTGACCATGTTGTTGTAGAATATAAGCATTTGGAAAGGACAAAAGAGCAGTGTATGTTGGACTAAAGTTAAGAGTTTTATTTTTCTTGTAGTTTAACATTCCTATTTATGATTGCATTTTTATATAAGTACTTATATAACTGCAATTCTTCAGCAATAATAGTACAGTTGCTTCTGTACTTTTCTAGAAACTTCTAAGCAGCTGCCATGCTGCTTGAATTTGGCTAATTTATAGGTTAATTGTTACCACTGGATTTTATCTCTAGTCCAAGTATTTATTTACAGTATTGAGATACAGCTTGGAGTAGTCTCTTTTGGCTGTTTAAGCCATGTCGCACTGCAACCCACCAATCTAATAGGACAATTTACAATTAACCTATCTATGCATCTTTCAGCTGTGAGGAAACCAGAGAAACTGAACAAACATAGGAGCAGGCATCAACTCCTCACAGGCAGTGTCTGGAATTGAACCCTGGTCGCCTGTACTGTAAAGCATCAGACTAACCACTATACTACTGTGCCACCTCACGGCATGAGAAAACTGAGTCTTTTTCCTTTATCTCTCCTTTGTTCCTCTTTCTTATTCATTTTCCACTCTTGTAACACAATTGTGAGCAGTAAGTTCTTTGCCTCATTAAAAAGAACCTTTGGATCACAAAAGCACCAGGATTCAACACACATAAGCTCTAATCCACTGCATGCTAAAATCATTAAATCATTTCAGGCTATCAAATTGATTGCCTTTCAATAAGCCTCAGCTACTTTGGGTTGACATAAAATAACACTATCTTACCTTACCCTTCTTTCTACTCTTCCAATATGCTATTCCATTTAGTAAAACTTTTTAAGCTTTGAATAATCATGTCCTTAGCCAACAGAAGAAATACTTTTATAGTGTATAACCCAGGTTAATTATATCCAAAGATGAAATGTTAGAAAGCTCCACCTATTGAGGGATGAAAATGAAGTTTACTGAATTTAAGAAAAAATAACTTGAGAAAATAGAGCTATGGAAGAACAAGGTATGGCTGACACAGGTGTGGAGAAGCAACAGAAATGCAGCAAACTATAGAAACTAACAAAAAGATATAAACTGTTGAAAGTGGAGTCAGTATTCGTATCTCTACTTTATTTTCCGGAAATCCTCAGGGTGAAACTCTTGGAAAAGAGATGGTATGGATAAAAGTTTTGTTGAAACTACAGCTATAGGGAGCATCGGCCTCCCCACTTCAGAGAAAACAGTCCAAGTTTATGCAACCTCGAGTTATAGTACATACTCTCTAAATTAAGCAACATCCTGATAAATCTCTTCTACACCTTCTCCATAGCCTTGACATCCTTCCTATAATGGAGTGCTCAGAACTCCAGATGCAGCCTAATTAGAGATTTATAAAGATGCAACATAACTCCCTGATTTTTGAACTCAGTGCTTTGAATAATAAAGGTAAGCATGCCATTTGCCTTCTTAACACCCTTTCAACCTGTGTACCCATTTTCAGGAATCTATGAACTTGGACCCTAAGATCCCTCTGCTCGTCAACACTGTTAAAGATCTTGCCCTTAACAGTGTACTGTCTCCTTGCATTTGACCTACCAAGGTGTAACAGCTCATATTTGGCTGGGTTAATCTCCATCTACTATTTCCTCACCCATATCTGCAACTGATCTATATCCTGTGTATTTTTACCAGTCTTCTATGCTATCAAAACACTACCAAACTTTGTAACATTTGCTAACTTACTAACCCACCCATTTACATTTTCATCCAAGTCATTTATATACATCACAAACAACAGAGGTCCCAGTACAGATCCCTGCAGAACTCCACTGATCACATACCTCCAACTAGAATAAATCCCATCCACCACTACGTTGAATAACTACATGCTCCAGAGTTATCTGCCTTCTGAATCCAAATGGCTAATTCATCATGGATCCTATGCATCTTAATCTTGTGGACGAGCCTCCTATGAGGGACCTTATCAAATGCCTTATCAAATCCATGTTGACAACATCCACAGCTCTTCCTTCATAAATCGCACTCATCACCTCATCAAGTAAAAGAGACACAACTTGCCCCTCACAAAGCCACACTGGCTCACCCTGCTTAGGCTGCTGTTTCCTAAATGCTCATAAGTCCTATCCCTGACAATTTTCTCCAGTAACTTCCCTACCATCGAAGTGAGACTCACCCATCTATACCATCCCTTCTTGAATAATGAAACGTTATTATGGAATAATGGAATTTTACACATAATTTCACAATTTCACAATTACAATGAATAATGGGATTTTACACATAATTTCACACATTCAGTTATAATATTAAATCTTACATAATTTATTTGTTGATCTATCGAGGAGATCCGAAGTCTCTATCGACCATGTTTATGTTTATACTAGTTCAATATTTACACTTGTAGCTTCAGAGCTATTTGGAAACAAGAACTTCTTATCAAGGATGGATAGCATCTCTATAAATTTCAGTGTATGAGCTCTGTTTTTGAAAGATAACTTAGTGAGCTTTGCAATAACTCATTTTTAACAGGTGGCTAATTTATTTTTTTTGCAAGAATTCCTCTTATCTTCACCTACCACCTCATGAGCCTCTGCATCCAACACATCATTCACCAGAGCTTCCCCCATCTTCAATGGGATCTGACTACCAGATGCATCTTTATCTGCCCCCACTCTCTGCTTTCTTCAGGGATCGCTTCCTCCATGATTCCCGTATCCGTTTTCACTAAACTCCCTCTTGGCACATATCCCTGCAAGAATAGAAATACTCCACCTGCCCACATTCCTTCTATTCAGGGCCCCAAAATGTCCTTCCAGGTGAGGCAACACTTCAACTATGAATCTGTGGGTGTCATCTACTGTATCCAGGGATCCTGATGCTACCTCTTCCACATTGGTGAGACCCAACATATGTTGGAGGACTACTTTGTTGGGCACCATCCACAAGAAGTAGAATTTCCTGGTGACAAACTGTTTAATTCAAACAGTATTCAAACTGATTTAATTCAAACAGTACTCAAAGTGTAGTATCTCAATGCACAGAATATAAGAAATAAGGTGGATGATCTTGTTGCACTTTTACAGAACGTGGGGTATGATATTTCGCCATCACTGAATTGTGGCTGAAGGATGGTTATACTTGGGTGCTAAATGTCCAAGGTTACACATTATATTGGAGGGATAGGAAGGTAGGTAGTGGGGTGGTGAGGCTCTGCTGGTAAAGAATGACTTCAAATCATTAGAAAGATGTGACATAGGATCAGAAGATGTTGAATCCTTGTGGGTTAAGTTAAGAAACTACAAGAGTAAAAGGACCCCGATGGCTGTTATATACAGGCCTCCAAAGAGCAGCTGGGATGTGGACTCCAGAATACAATGGAAAATAGAAAAAGTCATGTCAAAAAGACAAATGCTATGATAGTCAAGGGAGATTTTAACATGCAGGTAGATTAGGAAAATCAGATTGCGAATGGATCTCCAGAAAGTGAATTTGTTGAATGGCAACAAGTTAGCATTTTAGAGCTGTTGTTGTTGAGCCATCTAGGTGGTCAGCTATACTGGATTGGGTATTACGTAGTGAACCGAAGGTGAATAGGGAGCTTAAGGTAAAGGTACACTTAGGAGACAGTGATCACAATATGATTGAGTTCAGCTTGAAGTGTAATAGGGAAAAAGTGAAGTCTGATGTAGCAGTATTTCAGTGGAGTTAAAGGAAATTATAAGTGGTATGAGAGAGGAGTTAGCCAAAGTAAATTGGAAGGAGATGCTGGCAGGGATGACAGCAGAGCAGCAATGGCTTAAGTTTCTGGGAAAAACAAGGAAGGTGCAGGACATATGTATTCCAAAAACTTGGAAATACTCAAATGGCAAAATACTGCAACCATGGCTGACAAGGGAAGTCAAAGCTAATGTAAAAGCAAAAGAGGGGGAAGATAGAGGATTGGGAAGTTTTGAAAATCTACTCAAAGCAAGCAAGGGAATTAATAGTAGGGAAAAGATGAAATATGAAAACAAGCTAGCAAATAATATCAAGGTGGATAGAAAAGGCTTCTTCAAACATACAAAAGTGAAAGAGAGAAGAGAGTGGATACAGGACCACTAGCAAACGAGGCTGGAGAAATAATACTGGGGGCATGGAGATGATAAATGAACTAAATTAGTAATTTGCATCAGTCTTCACTGTGCAAAACATTAACAATATGCCAGGTGTTGAAAGATAGGAGGGAAGAGAAGTGAGTGCAGTTACTATTTCAAGAGAGAAGGTGCTCAAAAAAGTTAAAAGACCTAAAGGACCCTAAGTAACCCCAACCAGATGAACTGCACCAGGGTTCTGAAAGAGGTAGTGGTAGAGAATGTAGAGGCATTAATAATGATTTTTCAAGACTAAATGGATTCAGGCATGTTTCTGGATGACAGAAAAATTGCCTATGTCTCTTCATTCTTTAAGAGAGGAGGAAAGCAGCAGAAACAAAATCATAGACCAGTTAGCCTGACCTCACTGATTGGGAAGATTTTAGAATCAATTATTAAGGATGAGGTTATGGAGTACTTGGTAACATAGGACAAGCTAGGACAAAGTCAGTATGGTTTCCTTAAGGGATAATCTTGCCTGACAAACCAATTGGAATTCTTTCAGATTACATGTAGGATTGATAAAGGGGATGCAATGGATGTTGTATATTTGGATTTTCAGAAGGCCTTTGACAAGGTGCCACACATGAGGCTGCTTACCATGTTAAGAACCCATGGTATTTCAGGAAAGTTACTGGCATGGTTAGAACGTTTGCTGATTGGAAGGAGGAAGAAAGAAGGAATAAAATTATCTTTTTCTGATTGGCTGCAAGTGACTAGTGGTGTTTTGCGGAGGTCGGTGTTGGGACCACTTCTTTTTATGCTGTATATCAATGATTTAGATGATGGAATAGATGGCCTTGTTGTCAAGTTTGCAGATGGAATGAAGATTGGTGGAGGGGAGGTAGTTTTGCATAAACAGGAAGGCTGCAGAAGTGCTTAAACAGATTGGGAGAAAGTGCAAGAAAGTGACAAATGAAATACACTGTATTGTCATGCATTATGGTAATAGAAATAAATTAGCAGACTATTTTCTAAATGAAGAGAAAATCCAAACATCTGAGATGAAAAGGGTACTTGGGAGTCCTTGCACAGAACACCTTAAAGGTTAATTTGCAGGTTTTGTCAGTGGTGAGGAAGGCAAATGCAATGTTAGTATTCATTTCAAGAGTTCTAGAATATAAGAGCAGGGACATGATACTGGGGCTTTATAAGGCTCTGGTGAGGCCTCACCTTGAGTATTGTGAACAGTTTTGGGCTCCTCTTCTAAGAAAATACTGTATGTGCTGGAGTTATAGAGGGTTCAAGCGATAGAGATACGTCCACTTAAAACAGAGAGGAGGAGAAATTTCTTCAGCCAGAATGTTGTTAATTTATGGAATTTGTTACTGCAGCCAGCTCTGGAGGGCATGTTGTTGGGTGTATTTAAGGTGGAGATTAATAGGCTCCTGGTTAATCACAGCAACAAGTGTTACAGGAACAAGGCCTGGGAGTGGGTCTGAGGAGGGGAAATAGGAATCAGCCATGATTGAATGGCAGAACAGACTCGATGGGCCAAATGGCCTAATTCTACTCCTATGTCTTATGATCTTATGGGCTTAATCCTAAGCCCATTCGCATTCTAACATGTCAGTCCACTCTCGGGATGTAAGTACAACATCTCTTATTCCATCGAGGCCAATCTGATGGCATGAACATCATTTTCTCCTTCCGGTAACTTTTTGCCTCCCCCTTCGCTCTTAGTCTATTTCCCTCTGGGTGTCTTACCTCTCCTCCCTAACTGCCTGTCACCTCCCCCTGGTGCCCATTCTTCTTCCCTTTCTCCCATAGTCCATTCTCTTCTCCTATCAGAGTTGTTCCTCTCCAGCCCTTTACCTTTCCCAACTACCTGTCTCCACCTAGCGCTTTCTAGCTAGTCCTCATTAACTTCCTCCCAACTTTTTGGTCTGGCATTTTTCCCCTTTTCCAGTCTTGAAGAAGGCCCTCAGCCCAAAACATTGATTCTACAGATGCTGCCTGACCTGAGTTCCTTCAGCATTTTGTGTGTGTTCCTTAGGATATCTACAAATTGTATTTTTTGTACCTTAATAGGTTCTGTCCCAATAGTTATTTCTCTGGCAATTTTTTTTTTAGAAAAATAGTTCTATTATCACAGCTTAATATACTCTGGCATTGTGAGTTCAGTTTACAGCCTAATGTATGTGTACTTAATATATGTCCTGAATTCCATGTTGCTGAGATGCAATTGTTCAGTACAGTAATATATTTAAAAATTCATACTTGGTTTTTCTTTCACAATTGCTGAATTGTCATGAATAATGATTATGTCTTAAATATCATCAAAGTAAACTTTTTATTGTCTAGGCAGGGGTGGTGAACCTATGACACACTGTGTTGGCACGCGGAATGCAGTGGTGCCTCTCAATTCTTTAAACCGCAGCCATAATGAAAAGGAATATAATGATTATCATTACTGTCAAATGAAGCAACAAATAATTTTTTTCAACCCAAGAGCAGGGAGATGATTTCACAGGAAATGTCTCACACTGGCTTGGCACTAGCTAGAGGGGTACGAGAACAGGTGATATTGGATGATACATTTTGAAAGCCTGGAAAACTCATGTATACATCAGTAATTGGATAGTAAACAGTTACAATAACAATACTATTTGGAAATGATCCTTTTCAATAGACTTTAATTTGTTTAATATTAATACATTTTGAACAGGTTTTCTAAAATGCTTCATTTATTTCAATCTGTATCTGCCATACAATAGTAAAAACAAATAATACTCTGAATAAGCAACAGGACTCACTCTCTTTCCTTTAAGAAGTCCATAATTATTGCTACTAATTCATTAATTAATGATAATCTTTGCTTAGAATTATGTTGGCAGACAAGAATAGTTTTCAGAAGATATTGCCAATTTGGATGCAAGGTCTCAAAGAGGTTCATCACTCCTCTCCCAGAGTTTTGTTATTTATACCAAAGTGATGTTGTTTGATTTGTAAATGAACAGGTAAGTTTGAGGTCTGAATGAAACAAGTAGGTCATCCTGCTACAGATGTGGGGTTTCATGTAGTCTCAGATATGGTTCCTAAAATAGTAATTAACCATTATGTTTGCACGTTTCAGAATTGTAAAGGTTTTCAATGGCTTAATTAAACTAAACTATTATATCCATAGCAAGCTTTCTATTTTGCTTATTATTGAGGTAGCAATAATAATTCCTATAAATTCATTTGTTGCTTTTTAATATCAGTTGTATTGATGTTGTTCTGAAACAAACATTAATGCCAGAAATACTCAGCAGTGGACTGAGAAATGGTTTTGATATTTCAGATTGGAGATGCTTTGTCAGAACTGAAACAGAGAAATAAAGTCCGATCAAGTTGTAAAAGTCATAGAATTCAATATCAAGCCCAGGAGCTGCAATTAGCCTAAATGAAACTGTAACTGGACTCTTTGATTTTTTTTTGAACTTTTGATTTGTACTTTATGTTCTGTGTTTTTCTGTGCTTGTTCTTTCTTGCTACTGTGTGCCTGATGTGTTTTTTTTTGCACACATGGGGGTGTTTGATGATTTTTCTTTGAATGAGCTCCATGGTTTTCTTTGTTTTGTGGCTGTCTATGGAGAAGATGAATCTCAGGGTTGTATACTATATACATATCTTGTTAATAAATGTACCCTAAATCCTTTGGAAGATGAGGCTTCGCTCCTCAAGCTTGTACTTGGGGTCACTGTGACGGTACAGGAGGCCACAGCGATAGATCAGAGTGGGTTTGGGATGGGGAGTTTAAACTGATTGTTCTCATTCTGGCTGTCTTTATATTCTTTTATATTTTCACAGACACCTTATCTGATCTTTGCCATTCATTTAGTATTTGCTTTCTTCTCTAGGATCAGTGCTTTCGACTGGCTACATCATAGCAAGTAGATGGATAATTATGATACATAAATGTGTGGGCAAAAGCTATAAGTCATGATTGTAAACCTTCTTATATGTGAGTGCATAGGTCTGTTGGCATGTATATGTTTGTGTATCTGTATTTGTCTTGTCTGTATGATTATATTGCAATGTGTTTATTACAGTAATAATCTTTTGCTTGATCTTAAATCTGTCACCCAAGAAAATAATAGTCATTTCTAGAAGACTGAATTGGAGTTTGCCGTTAGTCATGATACCAGTTACAATTGCATACTCTGCTTGGTAAAATCTTGCATTGATGAGTGTGTGCAAGTACTGCAGTTCAAAACTGAGTCAATACTGCCTCCTTGTGCAGTATTAAAAGAGCACTGGGTTTTTACTTGGAATCTATAAAAGATTACATGTTAGGTTTTGAACAGTGTATATTTAATTTGACTCATTTTTTACATTTGGAAACCAATTGCAGAAAATCAGGCCAAATTTGAAAACATAAATAATATTTAAAGACTCAAAATTTCTAGCTTGCACTAAACATTGATAAAATACAATTTAAGAAGTTGATTTGCAGAAGCAATTCATTAACATTTTGAAATTGGACTATGCAGTAAAGTGTGTCCATTCTCAAGATCAGCTTCTTCCCTTCAACCATTTGACAAAATCCCAATAGTAATAACTTCATTTATATAGCAACTTTCATACATTAAGATGCAGGTTCAAAGTACTTAATACACAGTTGGATTGTAAAGATAGATCAATATAGTCATAAGAATATGAAACAAAATTAAAAATCATAACTAAAGACAAACATTATCTAGAGTAAAATATAATTGAACATGCCAAATTATATAAATGTAATTAACAGCAACAGGCATTAAGTAATCCTACAAGTGGCCAAATTAAAGGATTAAGTTTTTAGAAGTGTTCTGAAACATTCCACACTACTAGCCTGGCATATCTCAGTCAGTAGTATATTCCAGATTTTTGGTATAAAACAGCAAAATGTTGCGTAGCTAGTTCTTATATGCTTGGCTCTAGGAACACTAAGCAAACCAGTATTCGTGGATCTGAGGTCATGATTAGGGACGCAAGGTGACAGATACTTCAAAATATATGGAGGTGCTAGATTATTCAGAGCTTTCTATACAATTAAGAGTATTTTAAAATAGATCCAAATGGACACAGGCAACAAGTATAATGATGCCAAAACTAGTGAAATGTCCTCAGATTTACTTTTATTGCTTAAGATTCTTGCTGCTGCATTGTGAACAAACTACGGCGAAAATAATCTTTTTGGGCAGTCCTGAAAAGTATGTATTACAGTAGTCTAATCAGCTAAAAAAAAACGTGTACCAATTTTTCTGCATCCTGAGATGTTCTAAGAAATTGAAATACAATTTAGCAAAATTACAGCAACTATGCTAAAATGAATTTTTATTGTCCTAATTGTGTTTTTCTTGCAAAACTAGTGTATAATTCATTTTTCTAGTGAAGGCCACTTATATGATGCAATGAGTCTGTATGATGCTGCAAGCAAAGTTTTCATTGCACTTGTGCATTAAGCACATGTGCACATGACAATAAACTCTGACAATAGACAATAGGTGCAGAAGTAGACCATTTGGCCCCTCGAGTCCGCACCGCCATTCTGAGATCATGGCTGATCATTCACTATCAATACCCAGTCCCTGCCTTGTCCCCATTTCCCTTGATTCCCCTATCCATCAGATATCTATCTAGCTCCTTCTTGAAAGCATCCAGAGAATTGGCCTCCACCGTCTTCCAAGGTAGTGCATTCCAGACCCCCACAACTCCCTGGGAGAAGAAGCTCTTCCTCAACTCTGTTTCAAATAACTGACCTCTTATTCTCAATCCATGCCTTCTGGTACTGGACTCTCCCAACATCTGGAACATATTTCCTGCCTCAATCCTATCAAATCCTTTAATTATCTTAAACATTTCAATCAGATCCCCTCTCAATCTCCACAATTCCAGCGTGTACAAGCCCAATCTCTCCAATCTCTCTGCGTAAGACAGCCCTGCCATCCCAGGAATCAACCTAGTGAATCTAAGCTGCACTTCCTCAACTGCCAGAATGTTCTTCCTTAAACCTGGAGACCAAAACTGTACACAATATTCCAGGTGTGGTCTCACCAGGGCCCTGTACAAATGCAAAAGGACATCCTTGCTCTTGTATTCAATTCCCCTTGTAACAAAGGCCAACATTCCATTTGCCCTCTTCACTGCCTGTTGCACTTGCTCATTCACCTTCATTGACTGGTGAACTAGGACTCCTAGGTCTCTTTGCATTTCTCCCTTACCTAACTCTACACCGTTCAGACAATACTCTGCCCTCTTGTTCCTGCTTCCAAAGTGGATAACTTCACATTTATTCACATTGAATGACATCTGCCAAGTATCTGCCCACTCACCCAGCCTATCCAAGTCTCCCTGTATTCTCCTAACGTCCTCTTTGCATGTCACACTGCCACCCAGTTTAGTATCATCAGCAAACTTGCTGATATAGTTTTCAATGCCCTCATCTAAATCATTGACATAAATCGTAAAGAGCTGTGGTCCCAATACAGAGCCCTGTGGTACCCCACTAGTCACCTCCAGCCAGTCCGAGAAACACCCATTCACTGCTACCCTTTGCTTTCTATCTGCCAACCAGTTTTCTATCCATGTTGAAACCCTGCCCCCAATGCCATGAGCTCTGATTTTACTCACCAATCTCCTATGTGGCACCTTATCGAATGCCTTCTGAAAATCTAGGTATACAACATCCACTGGCTTACCCTCGTCTAACATCCTTGTTACACCCTCAAAAAACTCCAACAGATTAGTCAAGCATGATTTGCCCTTGGTAAATCCATGCTGGCTCGGTCTAATCCTATTTCTGCCATCTAGATGTGCCACTATTTCGTCCTTAATAATGGACTCAAGCATCTTCCCCACGACTGACGTTAGGCTAACAGGGCGATAGTTCTCTGTTTTCTCCTTCCCTCCCTTCTTGAAAAGTGGGATAACATTAGCCACTCTCCAACCTTCAGGAACTGATCCTGAATCTAAGGAACATTGGAAAATGATTACCAATGCATCCACAATTTCCTGAGCCACCTCTTTTAGAACCCTCGGATGCAGACCATCTGGACCCGGGGATTTATTAGCCTTCAGTCTTACCAGTCTACTCATCACAGTTTCTTTCCTAATGTCAATCTGTCTCAATTCCTCTGATATCTTATGACCCTGGCCCATCCATACATCTGGGAGATTGCTTGTGTCCTCCCTGGTGAAGACAGATCTAAAGTACGCATTAAATTTTGTTGCCATTTCCCTGTTTCCCATAACAATTTCTCCCAATTCATTCTTCAAGGGGCCAACATTGTTCTTAACTATCTTCTTTCCCTTCACATAGCTAAAAAAGCTTTTGCTATCCCCTTTTATATTCCTGGCTAGACTCTCATACCTGATTTTTTCTCTCCGTATTGCTTTTTTAGTTAAGATCTGCTGCTCCTTAAAACTTTCCCAATCATCTGTATTCCCACTCATCTTAGCCCTGTCATACTTCTTTTTCTTTAATGCTATACAATCTCTGACTTCCTTTGTCAACCACTGTGGCCCCTTCCCCCTCTTTGAATCCTTCCTTCTCATTGGAATGAACTGCTTTTGCATCTTTTGTATTATGCCCAAGAATATCTGCCACTAATGATCCACTGTCTTTCCTGCCAGGGCATCCGCCCATTTAACCTTGGCCAGCTCTTCCCTCATGGCTCTGTAGTCTCCTTTATTTAATTGCAACACTGCTATGAAAGTTTGTGACAATTGGAACAAATGTGAATGACTGTGCCCAATAGCAGATAAATGTTGTAACCAGCCTGTAGATACATTAGTGAAATATTGTAGCTGTATCTTATATTACCACCCTATCAAGAAGACTTGTGTTTATCAAAAATCATTGGTGACAACAATATTATTGCTATGAAACACCAATATTTTATGTATTAGTTTAATTGAAGCAGCTGAACACAGCATAAGTAACATACTTCTCAATACTCCAAATGTACATGCCTGTGAGACCAAAGGCTGCACACAGCACCTCTCTGTTATTGTGGCATATGCCAGAGCTTATCTACATATCACATTAGAATGTGGAGAGCTAATTTCCTTCAATCATTTGGTTCTTGAACCAACCAGTAAAACCTCAATTACTACAGTTTAATTACACCATGACCACTTGAACACTTTTCACTAATTGTGTACCTTCAGGTAAAAATTGTGTATGTTTAATTTATCTATGAATGCTGCTTATATGATGCCCTTTTCTCACTGTTGCCATGAGAAGCCTAAATGTAGACACACAGCAATTCAGGAACTGTTTTTTTTCCCCTCTGCCATGTAATTCCTAAATGGACATTGAGCCCATGAACACTATCTCACTTTTTAATATATATTATTTTTGTTTCTGCACAATTTTTGATCTGTTCAAAATGCATACACTGTAATTTATTTATTTATTACTCATTATTTATTTTTTCTATATTATGTATTGCATTGAACTGCTGCTAAGTTTAAAAAAAAACTTTATGACACATGCCAGTGTTAATGAACCTGATTCAGATTCTCTGAACCTGTGATACTGCAAGTACATTTTTCATTGCAATTGTGCCAACATTTACAGCACTTCTGCATATCACAGTAAACTTGACTTTGACTTCTCTGTTTTCTGAGCCAGTGCACTTCTGATTGCCTGCTTACCAGCAAAAACAGGCCCTTCATGCATTGATGAAGCCAAGAGCTTACCTTTGGTACAGTCTTGAAGTGAGCTGGTTCTTCTGGGAGTTTATGGAACACTTGCTGACAGTAGGAGAGTTTGGGGAAAAACTCTGAGGATGGTGGTGGGGTTGGGTAGGGGAGGGGAGACTGGCATAATTAGCTTTTAACATTATATATGTCATAGAGAATGATGATATTGTCTTCAGTTACCGAGTTAAGTTAGCAGGATAGATAGATGCTCTCTTATTGTCTGAAAAGCTTGAAGCATAACACTGAGGTAAATGGGCCTCAGCAGTCAGTAGTAGAGCAATGTAGCAGGTTGTCTCTTAAGGTAGGACTTATAAACCAGGCCTTATTAAAAAAATAAACAAGCTATCTGCTGGAAGAACTCAGTGGGTCAAGTGGGAGAAAAGAACTGTCAACATTTTGGATCAAAACATTGCATTTGAACTAGAGTTTTTGATTCCTTTCTCACCCACAGATGCTGCTTGACCCTTGGGTCTTTCTAACAGATTGCTTGTGGCTCCAGATTCCAGAATCTGCTGCAGACTCTTGAGTGTCCTTGTTGCCCAAAGGTTACTTCCATGGAATTGAAGCCCAAAAAGTTCACTGCAGTTTCCCAAATACTGGAAATTCTGAGTTTGAGATATTGATTAAAGAAATTTAGAAGCTAAGGCAATTTTCAGACTAGATGAAAGATAATAAGAATATATTTGATTCTGTAGGAGGAGGAAATGCATTTCTGAATCATACTGAGACTCCCCCCTTCAGATTTGTTGAAGTGTAACTCATAAGGCTAATATTTCCCAGCATATTGTTATTCCAAACAGAATCAACCCTCTATATTTTGATAATTATATTAATGAAGATCTGATTCTTGGATTTGACTATGACTTTAAAATCATTTCTTGGAGATTTTTATTCTGGATCTCCGGAGATAGTAATATGACTTTAAGGAGTTTAAGCATCAGAACTTTCCTTGCCAGACTTTTCTGGAATGGGGACTGGGTGGGTATGTTGTTTTCAAAGGAGTAAAATGCAGCTTTGGTGTTGCTAAATGATAGAGACTGAACTCTCTTCAGAGTCAATGAACAGTGTGTCAGATACTTCAGCCCAATTGTCATTAAAGTATATTATGTCGATATTCTTCAAACTGACTCTGTACTGGAAACCAATCACATGTTTTCATGCTGTATTTTTTCAATAGCGTGAGAGCCTGAACGTATATATAATCTGGTGTAACGGGATATTTGAACATTTTTGTTATTAGTAAATCTTGCCTTTTGTGTTGGTCTTTGAAGATTTTGCATTACAAACATGCTGACATTGGTGCAATAGGGGAAGTAGAACATCTAGGCACTGAGTGAACAGGAGAAATAGCTTGGTTATCTCCTTAACCACTCAAATTGAAGGTGTGACATTAACATCAGTAGCACCAAAAGCATGCCATCTGAATTTAACATCAGAGTAGATACAGAAAGGTTAAAAAAAAGAAAACACTGATTACGAAAAAAACAATTATCAAAGAAAACATTACTAAATTTAAAATGTTTTAAAACTCAAATATTTAAAACCTGAAGGAATATATCTCCACATTTGTAGTAGATAATTTTCATTGCTTGAAGCTGTTTAGCTATGCTTCAGATTCAAAACATTACTTTGTTCCTTCGTTGATAACCTTGTGACTTCAAAACTAAATCTTTGTCCTGAAATTATTATTCCATAACACTTACCACTATGAAACTGAGCTGAGGTATTACAACCTATTGTAATTGAAGGACAACACCTAAATTGTAACCAGAGTTTCTGATAGGATAATATCCTTGCATAGCCTCTGGGGCTAAATATGTCATTGCCTGAAATGTTGGATCTAGGACTGAATTCAACTATAAGGGCTAAAAATGCAGGGCAGACACAGCAAATCAGACAGGCAGCATCTGTGGAGAATGGAACAGAAAAAAATGTTTTGGCTTGATTTCCTTTTATCATTTTATTCATTGCACGATCAATAGTATTTCATTTCTTGTGAGGTTTGAAAGAAGTAACCAACATGACTTACTTTCAAATGTGCTTCATAATTAACAGAAGTTGGACAGTTGTTTTGTGTTGTAATTTGTTTTAATTAAAAATATATTTTAAGTCTATTTATCTTTCCAGTTGCTGCCTGACATGTTGAGTACCTGAATGTAAAAGTATTCTCTGTTTTTAAATTCAGATTCCCAGTATCTATATTGTCTTGCTTCTGGATTTAGCTTTAACAGACTTCACCATCCATGCTCATGAAGTTTTATATCCAGCTGCCTCAGTAAGCTATTGAAGGCAAATTGACAAAATTCTGAGGAAATACATTTTTTTAAAAATAGGGTAATCAGTGTTTAAAGTAACTATGGCTAATCTTCTTGACCTTGATGCAATGGCAAGCCTTTGCTTTGTATAACTTGACATGATGCAGAGTAAAACTTAGTTGTTTAAAATATCAATAGCAGCAATAAATGTGTTGGATTGTTCATCAAATTTATATTTTAAACAATGTGGAATTACTCTCTAAAAGCAATCAGCTAAATCTTGCTGGTTATTTATTATTGCCACCCATACCATTTAATTATCTAAAACCTCGTGGCAATCTTAGCACAACAGCACACTTCCTGAAACTAATCAGTGGATTTTTGGTGGATGCTTTGTAAAAGGTAGATAATTCCTCAAATTGCAGTGGAGTGATAAATGATGTTAAAGTGGATGTTGAAAATAGGTCAACAGGAGCAAACTTACTATGATCTTATGGGATAAAAAACAGATCATTCCACTGTAATAGAGGGAGTATGTGCTTAAAGGAGGAATTGGTTATTTGTTTAAAGCTCGGGGAAAGTGTTAAAGGTTATAATATATTGTGATATTCTGAGTTTACTCAGAAACAAAATATGAAGAAGCAATTGTATTTGTATGGTGTCTTTCACTCAGCAGGTTTCTCCACAGTGTTTTGTAGTCACCAAAGTATCCCTTCCTGTTTGAGTGAACCTGTGTATATTGATGATCACTATTTTTGTTCAGACTACATTGTCATAGTGTACAGTGGTGAAGTTTGAACTTGCACCCTTGGTTGCTTATAAATTCAACAGGCTTCCATGTGCTTTTTTTTTGTTTCAATCCCCCACACTCCTTCGCCAAATGGTTCCTTCTTCATTGTCTCTACCGGCACCTTTCCCCAATTTTACTGTAGGAATTCTCCCCTTATTTTGTTTGAAAACAGCTTTGAGAGACTGGCACCTATCCTCAGTGATAGGCTTAACAAATAAACTTACAATACTTCTTCCTGCTGACCCATAGACAAATAACCAGCAGATGTTGTTTGAGTCAACTGAAAAAGGCTGAGTGGAAAATTTATTTGTAGGAAAGAAACATTTTTTTTTCTTTTTCCCTTGGGTATAGAAGGTTCAGGAGTTGATCTAAGAAATGTATTTATTGCACAGATAGAAAGGAAACAATTTATCAATTGATCAGAATGGAACAAGATGGTAGAATCCTACAGTGCAGTTAAGCCAGTCACAGTGGCATTTGTGAGAACTTAACCATGTAGAGGTGGTGGAACCCTCCCACAAACAATGTTAATGCTATCATTCATATGGAAATTTCAAAACTGAAAGGAATTGATATTTGATAAAAGAACTTGAAACTAATGGAGTTAGTATGCAGACATTTGCTGGAATGTTTGGCATCCTCTGGTTTATGTCAGACATATATCAAAGGTTGCCCACCATGTGGAATGTATGTAGTTTTCAGATTTTGGTGTTTTTTGTCTTCCTGCCCTGGACAGATGCACTGAATTGTAAATATCCATGTTAAAATTAAACTTAGTTTTGCAAACACATATAATATCTGGATATCCAATATAATACAGACATTGTTTAAAAATTTACTTTGAGATGTCCGATCAGTTTGGGAACTTTTGGGGAATAAAGTCTTTAGAATCTCTAGGTACAAGAAGGAACAGTCAAACAAACATTTTAAATACTTTGTTCTTCAACATAGAAGTTGAGTGGATTAACGTTAGCACATCTGAGGTCTTTTGTCTTAAAAATCCAGAAAAGGCTGATGTAATGGTAAGTTTAGATAGAAAATCTAAGGTAGAAAGCAGAGCTTGAGGTAACTAGAAGTGACGGCGAATCTCTCCACTTCTCATTTTATGTTCAGAGCACATTTTTCTTATGGCTTTATAAGTTGAAATTGTTGTCATGTAGAAATAGTTAAGCTATATCAAATGTTTTGCAATGCATACCAGGGCTGCTTGTTGTGGTGAAATGTTGTTGACCTTTGATAAAAGTAATATTAGAAATTTGACAGTATCTTTGCACTAATAGAATGCAGGAGGTATATTGTGCAATGCTTTCTGACATTTTGGTCTATGAAGGCTATTCCTCAGTAGTCTGGAAGGCTGTTCCCACTAGTCTGGCATGAACTTTATGAAAAGAATGCTTATAAAACTGATTGAGAGTTTTGTACTGTGTTTATAAAGATGACTCACATTGGAGTGTTTGTGTTTTGTTAGTTTGGGCCAGAGGAAAGACCAGTCAGAAATCCCACTGTCTCCCTTTTTCATAGTCTTCCTGGTAATTAAGGTGGCAGGTTTTTTGTGATACAGGACTGTGCTTTGAAGTAATTTTAGAATGAATTTACCCTTTAGTTATTTCAAACCTTCAATTGTATATCATAAGAAGTATGTAGGAGGCATTCGGGTTTGGAGAAAGGGAGAATTTGCAATTTGTTCTAAATCAGGTCTTTCAACAAATTCCAGAATGCACAACTGAGGTAAAACTGAGACTTTTGTTTTGAAATATGATGACAAAGATTTCATGATTCTGATTCTGATGTAAAGTCGTGAACTTGGTCAAAGTTTTCTTTTTAACAATTTACGAGTTAGAAAACAAAAGAAGCTACAGATCATAAATACAAGCAGCAAACAATTAGAAGAATGCCATTTGGCAGATAGCCTCCAGATGTCACCGGTGATTGTTAGTTTGATTGCTAGTTTATATCTGTTGGGGTTGTTTTAAGAAATATACAAATGAAAATTCTGATCCAAGCTCTGAAAGCAGTGGTGAGGGTTTACCTTTTACACAGCCTGTCTGTAAATGGCAAAGCGATGCTAGGTCTGGATCTTTGCTATCAGGTTGATTGCTACAGAGTACGGAACAATTTATAATCTGGCTGATATTAAATGATCTGAAACTATTCTAGCTCTGTTACACCTGAAATGCTAATAGTGGAGTAGGATTATCATAGATAGACTAATGAATTCATTATCTTGTACACCTGTATGAAATCAATCAGAACCATTATCTCTCATTGCATCGAAAGATAGCAACAGAGAATAATGAATAAGAAGAGGTTTGCTTTCATGATTCAGTGTTTTCTAAGCTCCAGGACATTTTTCATTTGAATTAATTTTTCATTTGCTTCTGCACCACTGACAGAGATTGACAAAAGCATATATGAGTTGCCTTACGACTCTGTTTAAAGACTGTATTATTCTTCCATATTCATCTTGTGCTCCAGGGTGAGATCTTCCTCCCCCTGTTTACTCATTCCCAAATAGGCAAGCCCAGGGAATGCTTTTCACTTCATATCAGCTTCAAGAATAGAAGCAACAGTGAACATTTATTTCAGCAACACTCGACCAGGGAAACTCAACAGGTCAGGCAGCATCTACAGAGGAAAGTGAATAGTTGACATTTCAGGTCAAGACTCTTGGGACTGCAGTTTTTAGGATTATGTTGTTAACGTAATAGGAAACTATCTAGGCAACGTTAACCTGAGCAGGTTACTTTTCTTTTACTCTCATCTATTAACAACCTTTTGATCTGAGACTGTCAAGGCAAGGCTGCTGTTGAAATAGCTACCATTAACCTTCCATTGATACTATGTCTAAAGTGCGTTGGCTTGTTATGAAACCTTGAAGTTATGAACAATGCTATACGAGTTCAGATGTCTGGTATCACTGTGCTGTGTAATATAGAATGGTATGTCAATGACTGCTTCATCAGTGGGAAAATTTCAAGGATTATTGAGGCTGTCAGTACCAAAAGGTGGGCATTGAGATTGAATCTGAAGGCTCAGTGATCAGAGGACTTCTTGGGGCCTTAGGGTCGATTGCTGGATTAGGGCTGGAATGGTGGCAGTCAGAAAATTTGGAAACCTTTGCCATTGATGGGCCTGTCTATGTGCGCCAGTCTCTGCATTCTCTTGCATTTCTATGTGTTGGATTGCTTAGCAGACTATGATACGACTTGTCTGGGTATTTTCTACAGTGCTTAGCCATTCTGAGGTTTGGGGCACAGACAGCTGTCTACTTCAACTGACCATAAGTTTCAGAGGCAATTGAGGGTGTTGATCTTCATATCATCAATCATTCAGACTATCTCCCCAGGGTAAGATTGGGATTTTTCCAAAATTGGATCCCAGGCTGAAGCTAGCCTATGTTGTTGTGATGGATGATTAATAACAGGAAATTTTTCTAAAGCAAGCAGAACTCTGCGTGCAGATGAGTGC
Source organism: Hypanus sabinus (assembly GCF_030144855.1). NCBI lineage: Eukaryota > Metazoa > Chordata > Chondrichthyes > Myliobatiformes > Dasyatidae > Hypanus > Hypanus sabinus. Next base: position 80,696,967 of record NC_082707.1, on the reverse strand, counting down.
AGTGAAAATGGAAAGATAATTTACTATGTAAATTAAAAAGCTGATGAAACTTTTATAGGGAGACTTGTGTACATTTATGTGTCTTACAAGTTATTGCCTGGGATGAAGGCATTCTTGATTTCCCCTCATGGACTGGCTCATGCATGGAAAGTTTGTCTACTGAGCCTCAAAAAATACTCCATTGCAAAATTCAAAAGTTTGCAGGAAGGCTTTTGAGGTATATCCCCAAAAAAAATTACCAGTTTGAAAGTTTTAATTTTATATATCAAATGTAGTCCAATTAATTTATTTGCATACCTCTCTGTCTAGCATCTGAAAGTGAGGAGTGTGTAAATGATTTTCATTCAACAAGAAAGGATATGTATTCCAAATAAATAATCTTCCATTACTCTAATTGATTCACACTAATTAATTGGTATGAGCTATGTGCATGGTAGATAAGATTTAACTTTTGATCAATTTATAAAATTAACTAAGTTTCAAATCATGAAAGGGGAGCAAGAGAATGAAATCTTGCAGCTTAGCCAATGACTCAAATTAACAACATATTAAGACCATAAGATATTGGAGCAGAATTAGGCCATTTGGCCCTTCGAATCTGCTCTGCTGTTTCATCATGGATGATGCATTTTCCTTCTCAGACCCAATCATCTGCCTTACCCCGTGTCTATTCATGCCCTGACTAATCAAGAACCTATCAATCTCTGCTTTAAATGTACCCAATGACCTGGCCTAAACAGCACCAGTGGAAATGAATTCCAAAGATTCACTACTCTCTGACTAAAGAAATTCCTCTTCATCTCCATTTTAAAAGGATGCCCCTCTATTCTGAGACTGTGTCCTCTGGTCATAGACTCCCTGACCATAGGAAACATCCTCTCCACATCCACTCTATTGTGGCCTTTCAACATTCGATAGGTTTCTCAGATTAAATGGCAGCATTTAGGTTTTATATTAACAAGGGCACAATTTTTAGCATAAATGTAATTGCTCACTTGTTAAATAGGCTGCTGAATATGTTCATTCATTCAAAATTGACTTTGTAAAGTAAAAAAAAAGGTATCTTTTTTTATTCCTGAATGCATGTGTCCTTTTTAAATAATATGCTCAGATGCTGGTGCAACAATAGAGCTGGTCCCTAGATGTCAGTCCTGCACAACTATTTGATAAAATTAGAGCACAAAGGACTCTGAATTGCTCAGTTTCTTCACTGATTCAAATTTTTGCTTTATTATCATTCTTTACGGAATTTCTATGTTGGCAAGATAAATTTTATGTAGCTGACTTTGCGGCTTCTTATATAAGCAGTATGGACAAAAATAGTAAGAAAAAATGCAGTCTCAAACAATTAAGTTGGATCTGTAAATGTCTTTGCATTACATTACTCTAATTTCTAGTGTCTCTAATTAAGTTGCTAGACTCAAACACAAACATCATTAACGAATAAATTGACCAATATCTATTTAGATTTCACTGTCTTTGAAAATAAGTTTGAGGTTTTGTTTGGGTTCTTAAATACATGACCCAGTTATTTAAACATTTGAACATACTGCTGAAAGTTTAATATCTCAGCTATTAAAAAGATTAGCAAAATGTTCACTACAGACTCAATTCAAAAAATTTTCAACTGCTTGTGAAGATAAATTCTAAAAATTTATAATATTTATATTGGCACCGTAGTTCATCTATAATCTTTAAAATTGAATGTCTGCAAGACTTCATCATAATCAGAATCAGGGTTATTGTCACTAACATACTTAGTTACTTACTGGTACTTTAATTTATTGTCACCAGACAATTGATACTAGAGCATACAATCATCACAGTGATATTTGATTCTGTGCTTCACCCTCCCTGGAGTACAAATCGAAGTAAATATAATAAAAAAAATTTAAATTATCAATCATAATTAGAAAATAGAAAAGGGAAAGTAAGGTAGTGCAAAAAGAAGCTGAGAGACAGGTCCGGATTTTTGGAAGATACGGCCCAGATCTGGGTCAGGGTCCATTCAGCAGTCTTATCACAGTTGGAAAGAAGCTGTTCCCAAATCTGGTCATGCAAATCTTCAAGCTCCTGAACCTTCTCCCAGAGGGAAGATGGACAAAATGTGTGTTGGCTGGGTGGGTCGTGTCCTTGATTATCCTGGCAGCACTGCTCCAACAGCATGCGGTGTAAAGTGAGTCCAAGGACGGAAGATTTGTGTGATTTGCTGGGCTATGTTCACCATCTTCTGCAGCTTCTTCCGGTCTTGGACAGGACAACCTCCATACCAGGTTGTGATGCACTCTTGAAGAAAGATTTCTACGGTGCATCTATAAAAATTAGTGAGGGTTTTAGGGTACTGCCAAATTTCTTCAGCTTTCTCAGGAAGTAAAGGCGCTGGTGGTCCTTCTTGGCAGTGGACTCTGCTTGTTTAGACTAAGTCAGGTCATTTGTGATATTCACCCCGAGGAACTTTAAGATTTTGACCTGTTCCACCTGTGCACCACCAATGTAGATGGGGTCGTGTGGTCCGCTACTCCTTCTGAAGTCAACAGCCAATTCCTTCGTCTTGCTGATATTGAGGGATAGATTATTGTCTTTGCACCATGTCACTACATTCTTAATTTCCTCTCTGTACTTGGACTCGTCATTACCCAAGATGCGGCCTACAATTGTGGTGTCATCAGCAAACTTATATATTGAGTTTGATGGAAACTTGGCTACACAATCATGGGTGTACAGTGAGTACAGCAGGGGGCTGAGTACACAGCCTTGTGGGGCACCGGTGCTCAGAGTGATTGTAGAGGAGAGCTTGTCCCCTATTTTTACAGCCTAGGTCCTGTCTGTGAGGAAGTTGAAGATCCAGCTGCAGATCTGAGTGCTAAAACCCAGATTCCAGAGCTTAGAAATTAGTTTATTTGGAATGTTGGTATTAAAGGCAGAGCTGTAGTCGATGAAAAGGAGCCTTACATATGCGTCTTTATTCTCCAGGTGTTCAAAGGAGGAATGTATTGTCAGAGAGATGGCATCTGCCATTGACCTGTTGCTCTGGTAAGTGAATTGCAAAGCGTCGAGGTTGACTGGTAGGCTATGGTTGGTGTGTGTCATAACCAATCGCTTGAAGCACTTCATAGCGATACAAGTACCTATGTTGTGAAGTTTGTTGTTTTGTGGCAGCAGCACAGAGCAATAGATGAATTATACTATAAACTATAATAAGATATACAATATGAAGATAAATCAGTAGTGCAGAAAGAAAGCAAAATAGGTAGAGTTCATGAGTTTATTGCCCATTCGGAAATCTGATGGTGGAGGAGAAAAAGATGTTCTTAATGTGTTGATGGTGTGCCTTCAATCTCCTGTACCTCTTCTCTGATGATACTAATGGGAAGTAAATACTAGTGATAGTATTGTTCCTTTCCCACACTGGCAGTTTCAACAGCACTTGTTCAATTGAACCCTGAATTTTCTATTATTCCATGTAATACAGAATAAATCCATTCTGGCTCACAAAGCAATCGCATTCCCTCACTAATTTTCATTGTAATTTATTCTCAATAGATTCCACCACTCATTGACACATTTAGGGCAACTGAGTGTGGCCCATGAACATACCATTTTGTTCACCTTTGGAAGAAACCCAAAGGATTAAAGGTTAAAGGGAGGACATGTAAACTCTGCTTAGACAGCGCTAGAGGTCAGCATTCAACCTGGAAAATAATTGTGTGAGTCAACAGCTCTTCTAGCCGTGACATTGTGCGAGTTTTGGTCAGTTTTTACCTACTCACTGAAGTGACATGATACAACATTGAAGTGAAATTTTAGTACTGCAGTCTCTGTAGAAAGCAACTACTACTTCCTTTAACTTAGAAATGGGAATCCAAAACTTATCAGTTGTAACTTAGCAGTTCAGATCATAACTGCAGATTTTTCCACTGAATACATAAATGCTGATTCACAATTCCCTCTAGGAAAATACACTTTTGTACCCAGTGATGAACTGATTGCAAAACAATTTTATATGAAGAAGGCTTTAAGCAGTTTGATCACAGAAGCATTGAGGGCAGGCTATGCCAGCATCAGATTGTGTGGTGACTCTTCAGGCTGTAGCCAGCACACCCTATACTGTGTTGGTAGTTAATGCTAATGATGCATTTCACCCTATGTTTTGATGTACATGTGATAAGTAAGCTTGAATCTTGGGTATTCCAGCCTTTCTCCCATTCCATTGCATTGTCCATTTAAAGCACAGATTAATGCTGTACACTTCCCAAATAACCTGCTCTTGGAGGAAGTCAAACTCCATGCACCTGAACAGGTTTCTTACAAGAGTGCTTTGTCTTTCTCTTCTGTTGTCCCTGCAGTATCGCTTTAAGTTTACTTTCAGTGTCGGGATTAGCATCTGACTTTGCTCTATATTGTGGCCTCTTGATCTGCCAATTTCCAAAACTAATGAGCACCAGCTTATAATTGTGTTCCCCCTGGCTGTTTGTTTACTTCAAGAATCTGTACTCTGGGAATCTGGGCATAAGGCTGTCCTGACAATAGATTAAGATACTTACAAGTGAAACACTTTTCTTTCTCCAAGTATTGTCCTAAATGACCATTAAATGTTTGAACAGTTGTTAAGAGGTGCCATGGACATATAAGCACTTCAGGTGACAAGGAATCTGTTTGCTTCTATTTCCATATGAAAATATAATAAAGGAAACATTCAGCATATCAGCTAGCATCTCTGAAAAGAGAAACAGAAGCAATGTTTCCAGTCGTTAACTTTTCATTAGGAAAATGCCCCCTGACTGTATTTCCTGCAATATTTCTTCAGAGTTACAAATTTCTGGCAAATGAAATGGAGCTACCAGAGTCAGCCTCTCTACTCAGACTTCAATTCGGTATTCTATACTGGAGTGTGAATAGAAATTGGCTTTGGTTATGTACAACCACTGTCAGCAAAGACAGCTCAACAACTCTGAATATAGTTTGGTTCTTGGCTTCTCAATTAAATGCACAATTCTCCTAGAGGAGTTGAGTTATAAGGACAGATTGGATAGGCTGGGTCTGTTTTCCCTGGAGTGAAGGAGGCTATGGTGACATGGTAGAGGTGTATATAATTATAAGAGGCATAGATAGTGTAGCTAGCCAGTATCTAATTTCCAAGTTAGGGGTGTCTACAACTGGTAGTCATAGGGTTAAAGGGGATCTGAGGATACATTTTTCACAGAAAGGGTATTTGGTATCTGGAATGAGCTCCCAGAGGACGTGGCAGAGACAGAAACAGTAACAACACTTAAGAAGAGGCTGGGCAGATATTTGAATGCACAAGACATAGAGAGACAATGGAATTAATGCAGACAGGTGAGATTGGTAAATAGACTGTAGGTCTGGTGGCGGCTGGCATACACAGTGCCCATTTCCATGCTGTCCTTTACTATCACTTTAAATATCAATTCAGTCTTTACTTGACACAGGATTTATGTCCAGCAGAACCTCTAACATTAAGAATAACAGCTTGAGAGATTTTCTGGCTGACAAACATAGGTCAAGAGCTATCCTCTTGAAATATCTGTACATCCCCATTCAGAAGCGCCAATAAGAATGTTCACCCATTAAGCACACATTAAGTATCATACACTAACTGGAATCCAGTTTATTCACAGAAACAAGTCCATGCTAATTAACCTCTTAAAGGGGAGCTAAACAGTGAATAAAAACACTGCTGTAAATGGCACAGAGACAGCCGCAAACGCACATACCTCTAATCACGTTGAAGAAGGGAATCACTGAGGGGCATTTGCGCTCTGGAGTTCAGGAATCCAGTGGAATAGAGGTAGCCCGACAGGCAAATCTCCCTAGAACTAGACCTGGTCCAAGTAGTTCAATACATGCTCAGTGTGTTTCCCTGTTACTTGAAACAACAACAAAAAACACCCAGTTTGAGCTGCACGCGAGTAGCTACAAACTAGGCATTAATTTAAAACTGAGTGATTGATTTTGTTACCTATATAGATACACATCAAAACTAGGTTTACAGGGTGGTTTTGCAGGTCAGGCATGATCCCTCAAATCCATAGATTGGTTCAGCATGGTCCACTGAGGCTCATGCAGACCACCAAGCATCCACCTGCACTCACACCAATCCAGTTACCCCACTTCACCCAACACCCCTCCACCCAACCCTGGACAGGAGATTGAGCCCTCAGGCTTCTGCTAAGCTTATTATGAATGTTTACTAAATGTCCTTCCTCTGTGTATCATCCACGTCCCTCCATTCTCTTCATATTCATGTGTCCATCTAAAAGCCTCTTAAACTCCACCAAAGGGTGACACAGCAGCGTTGTGGTTAGCATAATGCTTTTACAGCACCAGTGACATGAGTTTGGTTCCATCACTCACTGTAATGAGTTTATATGTTCTTCTCTTGAACGTGTGTTCTGGTTTCCTGCCATGTTCCAAAGACGGAAGGGTTAGTAGGTTAATTGGTCACATGGGTGTAATTGGCCAGTGTGGGCTTGTTGAACTGGAAAGGCCTGTTACTATGTTGTTTCTCTAAACAAAATAAACAAATTGCCCGATTCCACTTCCAACTCTGGCGACGTACTCTAGGGAGCTACCACTCTCAGCATTAAGAAAAACTTGTCCCTCACACTGCCTTAAACTTCAACACAACCACCACCCCCCCCCCACCCATCCAATCTTGAAAGCATGTCCACTGGTGCTTGATATTTCTATCCTGAGGAAAATATTCTGACTACATACCCTATCTATACACAACCTCAATCGGGACTCATTTCAGCCTCCAATGCTCAAGGGACATTATCTCAAGTTTGTCCAACCTCTAACCCTTATAGCTCATATCCTCTAATCCGGAGAACACTCCAGTAAATCTCTTCTGCACCCTCCTCACAGTTTCTACAATCGTCCTATAATGGTGCACCAGACCAGCACATAGTACCCCAAGTTTGGTCTTACTGAAATTTTCTATAGTGGCAGCCTGACTTCCTTACTCTTATGCTTAACACGCCGGCCAGTGGAGGCAAGCATGCCATTTCACCTCATCCACTTGTGTATCCACTTTTGGTGGGCTATGGATCTGGACTCCAAGATCTTTCTATACTTCAATGCTATTAAGGTGTCTACCATTAAATGTACACTTTCTCCGATAATTCGATATCACCAAGTGCGACACCTCACATTTACCTGGAGTAAACTCCATCTGCTACGTGTAACTGATCTACAGTATATCCCGCTGTATTCCTTGATAATCATTTAACATGTTAACAACTACACCAGTCCCAGCATGACATGCAAACTTGCTAATCCACCCATCTACATTTTCACTCAAATTATTGATATGTGGCATAAACAACAGAAGTCACAGCACCAGTCCTTGCAGAATACCGCTGCACATGGGCCTCCAGCCTTCCACCCCTACTCTCTGTCTTCTATGAAATGTTCAGAATCCAAAATTGCAATTCTCCATGGATTCCATGCTTCTGAATCAGCCTACCATAAGAAGCCTTATCTAATGCTTTACTGAGTTCCATGGACTGAACATCTACTGCCTTACCCTCATGAAGGTCCTTTGTCACCTCTTCCAAAAACCCAATCAAATTGTATGGGTTTATGACTGTTTCTGTACCATCTCCAGCAGTATGCATCTGCCCTGCACAAAGCCATACTGACTTTCTCTAAACAAGTAATGCCTTTCCAAATGCACTTAAATCCTATCCCCCAATAGCTTTCCTAACTCTGATGTGAGGCTCACTGGCCGATAATTGTCCACCTTCCTTTCTTGAACAAAAGCACAACTTTCGTTGATTTCCAGTCTTCCATGAACTTGTCTGTTGTGAGGAAACAAAGATCTTTGTCAAAACCTTAGCAATCTCACTTGCTTCTTTCAATATTCTGGGATATATGTCATCAGGGCCTGAGGGACTTTACCACTTTTTGAACTTTTAGAAGACCTGTCTCTGCCTCCTTCTTAACCTCAGAATGTCATGGCACATGAGCGTGCCCAAATGTGTTTTCATTATCTACTAAATCCTTCACCTTGGTAAATACAAACACAAAATACTCAGCCAGTTGTTCTGAATTCTACCACAAATTTCTTCTTTTATCCTTGATTGAGCCTAGACTCTCCCTAGATATGCTCTTTATCTTACATTACTTACATCAGTAAGTATAAAATGCTTTATGATTCTCTGTGATCTTGCTCATGAAAGGACATTTCAAGGCCTCTGTTGGCCTTCCTAATTTCCTGTTTGAACACATTCTGCTGTCTTTATGTTCCATAAGGGCCCTATTTGATTATAGCTTTCTAAACTATACATAAGCTTCTTTTTTCCTATAGTCACCCATGCTTCACTTATCTTGCCATCCTTGTCCTTACCAGAATTTGCCGAACCTGAACTCTGACCAGCTGGTCTATAAGCAACTCCCATACGTCAGACAAGGGTTGGTCCAACATCAACTGCTCCCAATCAGTACCCCTCAACTCCTGTGTTATCCTGTCATAATTTGCCTCCCCCAATTTAATATGTTCCACAGAAGATGTTATGAAGATTGTTAACAAGACACAAAAGTAAAAGTTAGTGATCAAGTTGAGCATGGGTTCAAAGATTCACAGTACATTTATTATCAATGAATTTATAAATTATACAACCTTGAGATTTGTCTGCTGCCATAGAGCCGCAAAGCAAGAAACCCGAAAGAACCCAATTAAAAGAAAGCAAAGACCAACCGCTAATGCTCACAGAGAAAAAAATTCACAAATCATGCAAACACCAGGAGCGAGCAACGACAAATTGAATACTCATATTCTGTAGCAGCCTGGACTAAGCCCAAAGCTTCAGTATTCAGTTCATCATATTTACGGGGCAAATTGCCGCCAAGTTGGCAGACAGGAAGCACAGCAGCTGGGGGTAATCTCACAGCCTCATCCATGTGGAGAGAGGAACCTCCAGTCTATCTGAGCCGGTGTTTAAATTGTCCAGACAGAGGATTGTACATTGCATTGGAACCTGGTCTACACCGCAGAAAGTCACTCCGGGCCTAGATTTCACACTTCAAGAGGCTACGAAACAATGGCACTTAATGCAATATTTTCCAACTCCTTCTCTGCTGCCAATAATCATTAAATTGGCAAAAATTTCTTTCCTTTGTGCTGTACTTAATTGCAATAATATCATTGTTCAATAATACAGTTCCTTCTATTCATATTGTCAATTATTAACAAATAAATAAATTAATAACAAATAAAATAAATAACACATAAATTAATGCTTAACTAGTTAATTGGTTAATAACAAGTAACAATAATTTGATAATTATTAATCTATCCCTGATGTTTTTTTGTTGGACCATTGACAACCATACGTTCCCCTAAGTTTGGTAACCTTTTTGGCTGCCAGATTCTGAGATTTACTTCTACATCAATTTAATTTTATGTGCTTCACTCTTCAATCAACCGATCAACAGTTTTATGTACTGGTCTGTGTATTTAAAGTACACAGTTGGATGGGAAGTCTGCACAGGAAAACAGCCTTTAAAACCTTTTAAACAGCCATGTGACCAGCCATTGACAATTCATTATGTCAATGCTTATCAAGTGACAAGTGATTAATCATCTGGCAATTTATTTCTGTTGAATGAACGCAATATAAAAGGGATCTAGCACATGAAATGCTTAGAGATTGATTTTCAGTCATATCTTTTTAGAAACTGTGTTAATCCTATTTCAGTGTTTTCTAAAACTGAATGTTAATTATAGGAGATGCACAGCAGAGTGAATTCTAAAGTAGCTCAATACCAATGTCCAATAGTTTAAATAAATTCAAAAATTTGATACAGATGTTTTCAAAAATGCTTGAGAAATATGTGAGAGTGCGATGCAGAATAACATCAATCATGTCAAATGCCTTGATATAGGATTGCTAATCTGATTTCGCCTTGCTTTTCTGAAATGCATCACTACTGACACAAGTTGCTGATGTTCACACAAACCATTAATTAACAGAGCTCGTTAAAGAGCCAAATGAGTTGTCTGCTGTTGGGTAGGATTGCAAGATGCACCGTGTTAGTTCCAGTCCACTACTGCACAGGGAAAATAAACCTCCATTTATTGAATTTACTACAGCTTCAGCAAATTGCACATGTATCTTTATCACTGCTGAAGTAGTCTGATATCCACTGAATTTACATTCTAGCCAGGTTATTAGAAAGGGTGAGAGTGTTCTGGCTTCGGTTGCTTTTAATCTTAAATTTCTTTTGTGGCTGGGCATTCCTTATTGTATTAAATTTCTTCCCATAAGTGCACTTCTGAGCATATTCATTTCAGTCTCAAGTAAGATAATGGCTATCCTACTCTTAGCAGCACTGAGTGGAGTTGCTCGTAACATAAACTGTGATAAGCTGATGTAATGGAGGAAACATTCTTCAAAAGAGGTAATTAATATACACTCAGAAATCATTTTTTTATTTATAACATAGCAAGGAAAAAGTGAATGAGCTGGATTGTGAATATGTAACTTGATTGTCATTTCAGTGCTCTTCCCAGACTGCGGCCACATTGCCAAACGTGTTCCAATCCGTTTATGTAAAAGATCAGTTTCGATGTTCTCATTATTTTACATTATTCATGTGCAACAAAAAAAATAATCTGACATCCCAGGTAAGCTGTCTGGTGCTTGTTAGTAAATGGCTGTTGAATTGCCTCAACTTTAATGGCTGTGATTCAACAGCAAGTTTTCATAGATCAAAATATTCTCTCATACTCATTCTGCCTTTAACTCCATCAGCACTCTCCAGATGTACACTAAAAGAACAACAATAGCCTCCTGACTATTTTAAGTTTCTATATTAGATAAATAGCCAAAACATAAAAATAACAGACTGCTAAATATATATAGTTGTTAATGCTGGAGCTGGTAATGGGGACAAGCTTTCAATACCTATTAAATGCTCCTAATGGTATGTGCCTCAAATAGCATCTGAAAACCAAGTCCAGCTACTGGCCTTCGTATGTGGCTTAGCTACTCAGCCCAGCAGAATCATTTCTACTGAAAGGAGGGGCAAAAGCAGGTTACTGGTGCCTTGAAATCAGTCGCCTTGGGCTCGTCAGCTGTGGTTGGCAGCTCATCTAGGAAAAGGAGAACTGTGAACTCAAACCTCCTCTGCTTGGTGGCTATATCCACTCATGAGGTAGGCTTCGGGAGTAAACCCCGAGAGAAAAATCTGGAGCTAAAGTCCCTGAGGCAATCCTATGTTCAATTCAATGCTGACTGGCAACCCCTGTGATGCTGCTGCTGCCAAACTGTATTGGTCTTTGCCGTTCCTTTGGGTTTATCAGATGCATGAAGACGGGCAGCTTGCTCTCATTATTGTACTGCCTAGGCTTGCGTATCTAGAAGGCAAGGATGTTACATCTGTGGTCGGCCCTGACCAACAGAGGCCTCATTCACTCATATATAGCATTTATTGAAATCAACACACACATATTCAAAAGACGCAGGGAAAGAAAATACCATTAACTTCCTATGAACATGCCTTACTACCAGCATGATTTCATGAAACGTTGAAATATGTATTTCAACACAGCATCTCACGATTAAACTTAACTTTTTCCATCAGCAGCAAATTATCCAATTATCAAGTATTTCACTGAAGCTATTGTTTATAATGCAAGCATCAAGTGAATCTGTATGATTTACTGATGATTTTTATTAACTGTGTTCACAAGTTTTATCTTTCACCATCAGTGAAACTCCTAACATGCTTTTGTCTGTGAGAGATACTTTTCAAAGTCAATTTGTTTTGTGAAACATTCAGCTTTACTATTCCATCTTCATTTTGGGCTGAAACTATAATGTTTTGTTTTCTTCTTTTTTACTACTAGCAAAAGATATTGTAAATTTATACTCTGTACAAAATAACAGATGTAAATGAGTCACTAAACTGTATTATATTTGAATCAATTTTGCAAAAATAAGAATGAAGTGCAAAAATTCCTCTACAGGTTGAAACCTTTAAGTCCAAAATTCTGTGATCAGGTAATTCTCATGGTCCAGCACATTTTGAATCTGTACCACACAGATCTGTATTAATCACTGTAATTACGAACTAAAATTAACAAAGATCTATAGCAAATTAAACTACCAGTTCAACTTTTGCAACAGCATTTCCGCCTGAAAGAAATTTTGGGATCACAACAATTTTGGAAACCTTACATAACCCAGTGTGTGCTCATATTTTAAAAAATTGTTCTCTATTCAGAGAAAGATGATAGCATGATCCGGGGGTGAGGTGGTGGGCAGTATCAGTGGTCTCAGTTGTCTGCGGTTTGGCACCAATCAGGTCCCAAAGGTACTTGATTAGAGGGTTTGATCTGTTAGGCTTGATGTGTGCAGGAGATAGGGCTCACACACATAGACAAAAGTCACCGGTCAGACAATAATGGCATATTACAGCTGCTGTACATTACAATTCCACAATGACATTTTCAGAATGTTACAAGAAAATCTGAAAGAAATTCAGATATCATTAAAAATAATCACTTGTATCAATGAAGGTTGCTCGATGGCTATGGCAGGGCTTAAGTAATATCACCTCTTATAATGTTAAATCAAATGATATTAGACAGCTAGGCTTTGGTTCCAGATGAGCTCAATGCCTTCTATGCTCACTTTGACTGTCAAAACAAGGAGGAACCATCCTGAATGCCAAGGTGGTATCAGTTCATTCTCTGACAGCGAGTATAGCCTTCAGGATGGTGATCCCAGGAGAGACATCCGGCCCAGATGTGGGTACCTGGTCAAATATTAAAGACCTGTGCTGATCAACTGGCTGGTGTGTTCACTGAGATCTTTAACCTCTCAGTTTGGCGGTATGTGGTACCTGCCTGCTTCAAGTGGACTTGAATTATACCGGTGCCCAAGAAGAGCATGGTGAGCTGCCTCAATGACTATCACCAGCAGCCCTTCCATCCACAGTGATGAAGTGTTTGGAGAGTTTGGTGATGAAACATGTCAACTCCTGCCTGAGAATCAATTTGGATCTGATCCAATTTGCCCACCGCAGCAACAGGTCCACAGCAGATGCCATCTCATTGGCTCTTCACTTAACCCTGGAACATCTGGCCAGCAAAGATGCATACAACAGGATGCTCTTCATCGACTACAGCTCAGCATTAAATACCATTGTCGCCTCAAAACTAATCAATAAACTCCAACACCTTGGCCTCAATACCTCCGTGTGCAATTAGATCTTGGATTTCCTCACTTGCAGACCCCAGTCAGTTTGGACTGGCAACAGCATCTCCTCCACGATCACCATCAGGTACACCACAAAACTACTGTACGTACTTAGTCTCCTGTTCTACTCCCTTTACCTTATGACTGTGTGGCTAAGCACAGCTCCAATGCAATATTCAAGTTTGCTGCCGACACCACTGTCGTAGGCCGAATCAAAGATGGTGACGAATCAATATACAGGAGGGAGATTGAAAAACTGTCTGAGTGGTATCATAACAACAACCTCTTATTGCCAGCACTTATAGACATCAGGTGAGGGAAACCAGAGGTCCATGAGCCAGTCCTCATCAGAAGATCAGAGATGGAGAGGGTTAGAAACTTTAAATTCCTTGTGTTATTATTTCAAAGGGCCTATCCTGGGTCAAGCAAGTAAGCACAATTACGAAGAAATCATGGCAGTACCTCTACTTTCTTTGGAGTTTGTGAAGATTCGGTATGTCATCTAAAACCGTGACAAACTTCTATAGATGTGTAGTGGAGAGTATATTCACTGGCTTCATTAGAAACACCAATATAGAAACACCAATGCCCTTGAACGGAAAATCCTGCAAAAAATAGTGGATACGGCCCAGTCCATCATGGATAAAGCCCTCTCAGCCATTGAGCACATCTACATCATGTACGTGTCACAGGAAAGCAGCATCCATCATCAGGGACACCGCCACTCAGGACATGCTCTCTTCATCAAGAAGAAAGTACAAGAGCCTCAAAACTCATACCAACAGGTTCAGGAACAGTTATTACCCCTCAACCATCAGGCTCCTGAATAAAGGGGGTAACTTCACTCAACTTCACTTGCCCTATCATTGAAGTGTTCTTTCAACCTATGGCCTCACTTTCAATGACTCTTCATGACATGTTCTTGATAATTATTGTTTATTTAATTATTATTATTTCTTCATTTTGTGTTGCACAGTTTGTTGTCTTCTGCACTCTGGTTGAAAGCTCCATTTGGTCTGTCTTTCATTGATTCTGTTGTGGTTATTACTCTATAGATTTATTGAGTATGCCCACAAGAAGGTTGTGTATGGTGACATACATGTACTTTGATAATAAAACTTGCTTTGAATTTTGAGGTGGTTGATTTGTTGTAAATAGCTATGAGTTCATAATTATCCTTTAATTCTACCACATTGTGCACTGTCCTTTATCTAACACCTTGAAGTGTTCACATTCCTACAATAACTTGACATGTACCTTTCACAGAACTTCTCCAGAAGCTCATATTCAAAAATCTGCATAAATATTGTAACTGGAATAAGTTACCAAACTTACTAACCATGGTTTATCTTTCTTAATTGGTTCCTTTTATAAGTATCTTTTAGAACTTTAGAAATAAAACCAAATTAATTGTCAAAAATGTAACAATATTAAATCTTAATTGTGATTCCAGGCTTTCATATGCAGCACACAACTTAAAATATTTGATGAAGAATGGAATTCCATGGATGTGATCTGATTGTTTCTATAGCATATTTATTTTGTTGCATTAATTCAGTCTTTTAAGAAGACCGAAACTCAAACATATATGAAAAGGATCTGCTATTGGAAACCGTTTTGTTTTCTTGTATCTCTGGAGGTGGCAGTGTTACCTTATTTATTGCAATATGATTCCAAATACATGTTAACTTGATGGAACTTGGAAAAACTAACACTGATTCAAAATAAAAGTCATACATGTTGAGTATTTTCTCAGTAAATGTCTGAGTCATATGGCCATATGTTGAACTTATTATGAATACATCAGCAAAAGATCAAAGATGATGTTTCACTGTAACAGTAAGATGTCATATTTCACATGAAGTAATAAACTGTCCTACTTTCTCTCTGTCATAGAAGTAAATAAAAATCTCATGTCTTTATTTTAAGGATGACTTAATGTATTCTTGTATCCTGTCTATCATTTATCATATAAATGTCACTTAAATATTTATGTAATTACTATTTGAGAGGAACCTTGCTGTGTAAATTGTTGGTTGTATTTTCTATATTGCCAAAAATAATTAAATGACAAATATTTATGAACTATTTTGGGACTTTTGAGATTGTATACAAATGCCAGGATAATAAATAAATATAAGGTCTTTTTATTTCTGGCTCAGCACTAATTTTTATAAACCTGCTCAGCATTTGAATGATAAAAGTATATCATTATTGTTGAACTCCATAGACGATGAGATAACATCAAAAAAAATTCCAAGGATAAAAGGAATTAAAGGCTGTAGTAGCGACCATCAAGATCAATTATATTTCTATTGTATCAACAATTATCTACAAATGTTCTATGTATATCTGGAATGGTAATAATTTCTTGAGAGGTCCAGGTACAATGTACAGAAACCTATCTTAGGAGCAAAAAGCTATTTCCAACAGAAGCAAGAGACAGAATTGAAAGCACATTAGCTCCAGCAGGGTTTGCAGACCATTATTTCCTACAAAGAGGACCCCAACAGTAACATCATGAATGGCAGTGATGCTTCACTCCCAGATGAGCTTAATGCCTTTTATGCTTGTTTTGAAAGGGAGAAGAAAACTACAGCATTCAGTGATACTGTGATCTCTATCTTGGAGGCCAATGTCAGTGTATCTTTCAAGAGGGTGAACACTCACAAGGCATCGGGCTGTGACGGGGCATCTGATAAGGCTCTGAAAACTAGTGCCAGCCAGCTGGTGGGAGTGTTCAAGAACATGTTCAATCTCACACTGCTGTAGCCAAAGGTTTCCACCTGCTTCAAAAGGGCAACAATCACACCAGAGCAGGGTGAGCTGCCTCAATGACTATCGCACAGTGGCATTCACACTGTGAATGCATTCACACCTACTGTGATGAAGTGCTTTGAGAGGTGAGTCATGGGTATAATCAACTCCTGCCTTAGGCAAATTACAGTGGGTCCAGATCCTAGCTATCACCTCAATAGGTCTGCAGTGCATACAGTCTCACTGGCTCTCTACTTAGCCTTAGATCACTTGGACAATAACAATGCTTACATTAAGCTGTTGTTTATTGAATACAGCTCAGTGTTCAACATATCCACAGTTTTAATCAAAAAGCTCCAAATCCTGGGCCTCTGTGCCTCCCTCTGCAACTGGATCCCTGACTTCCTCACTGGGAGACCACAATCCTTGTGGATTGGAAATAGCATATCCTCACTGACAACCAACACTAGCATTCCTAAAGATGCAAGCTTAGCCTACTGCTCTACTCTCTTTCCACCCATGACTGTGAAGCTAGGCACAGCTCAAATTGCATCTGTAAATTTGCCAACAACACAACTATTGTTGGCAGAATGGTGATGAGGAGGCATACGGGAATGAGATACATCAGGTGGTTGAGTGGTGTTGCAGCAATGACCTTGCGCAAAAGGTCAGTAAGATCAACGAATTGACAATGGACTTTAGGAAGAGATGGTCAAGAGAACACACACAAGTCCTCGTCGAGATGTCAGCAGTGGAAGTGGTGAGAAGTTTCATGTTCCAGTGTGTCAACATCTCTGAAGGTCTGAGTCAAACATATTGATGCAGTTAGAAAGAAGGCACAACTTTGGCTATATTTCATTAAGAGTTTGAGGAGAATTGTTGTGTCTCTAAAGACAACTTACAAATTTATACAGATGTACCGTGGAGAGCATTCTAACTGGTTGTGTCTTTGTCTGGTACGGAAGGGTCACTTCACAGGAGCAGAAAAGCCTGCAGGAAATTGTAAACTCAGCTGGTTTCATCATGGGCGTTAACCTCCCCAGCATCGAGGACACCTTCAGAACGCGATGCCTCAAAAAGATGGCATTGAGCTTTAAGGACCCCGCCCCAGGATATTCCCTCTTCTCATTGTTACCATTAAAGTACAGGAGCCTGAAGACGCACATTCAGCATTTTCCCCTCTGCCATCAGATTTCTGAATGGACAATAAACCCATGAACACTTCCTCAATGTTTTTCCTGTCTCTTTTTGCACTACTTATATAATTTATTTTCTTTATATACTTCTTAAAGTAATATTTTATTTTTATTACTATGTGTTGCAATGTTCTACTGCCATAAAAGAACAAATTTCATGACGTATGCTGGTGATATTAAACCTGATTCTGATTCTGGTTCTAATTTTCTGGTTACTATTCCTATCTTGCTTCACTACTGTAAATGAAATTTCAGTTTCACTTAGCTTGCAAGGTTATGCACTGACTTACTGAATTTCATTATTGGGCAGCAATTTGAGTATCAGACCAAGATCTGCAGTCTAACTGTCTGCAGTCCTGGCTGCCATTGATTTTAAAAGTCATAGCTAATTATTTCTATGATATAGGAAGCTGATCATTGATAAATACATTTTGGTGAGGTGACTTGGTTTGGAAAAACAATTAATGTATGTTCTTTAACTTTGAAACATCATTTCAAACTCGTGTTGGGTTTTGGAGTGAACATTTCACAATGCTGTTATTTTTGTAGCCGACCTCTAGCTTGTTAAAGAATTCATCATCTCTAGCAGCGATGTAGATTTTAATGAAGAGTAAAGTGCAAAGAAACCCACCTCATTGCACAAAGGCTTAGAGATATGTCTGGTAAGAGCAAATATAGGGTACATTTAATTACTTTGCTTGACCTGGCAGTACTTGATTCTGACACAAATGCAAAAATGCAGTCCCACAACAGAATTAATTTTCCTCAATGTACATTGATTGTGAAGCTAAACATTTCTCAGTCAATCTTGTTTTTTCTCTTTATTATTAGAATAAGTTCTATCTTTCAAATATGCATCTTAGTTTATTTTTGCATTCCTTATGAAACTTTAACTCCCGCTTATATTCAACACAAGTCTGGCACAAATCTTGACTATGAAGAGAATGTAAAGCTCTTGAATATGTTCTGGCAGTGCAGGTGTTTCTGTGGAAAGAATATTCAAGTCAATGGCAGAGAGTCCTTCACAGCATGTATTTGGTAACCACCATTGCACTGGGATCAGAACAGTAACAACTTCATACAATGTCAAGAAATGTAGCAAAGGCTTGACCCAAATGCAGAGCAGTGAAGAGAGTTTTGCGGTGAGTAATAACTTTAATAACAAACTGCAAAATAGCTGAAGGCCAGGAGGAACTGGTTGAGGCCAGCCAGTTCAGATGAGTGAACAAGGATTGTGGATGAGAGCTAGGCTTCAATAGGTTGCAGGTGTTGAGCTGCAAATGAGTGGCAAGTGACACCTTTTAGCTGGGTGGTGACTGGGAGGAGCTTATATGCACAGGTCTGACTCACAGAGACAAAGGTGACTGCAGATACTGGAAGCTGGAGCAACAAAATGCTGGAGGGACTTGTTCATAGAGTCATAGAACAGTACTGCTCAGCCACTGGCTCCTCAGTCCATCTGTTCCATAATGAACTATTAATTTGCCAATCTCATTGACCTGCACCCAACCATAGCCTTCCATACCCCTCCAATGCATGAACTTATCCAAATTTATTTTAAATGTTGAAATTGAACCCATATCTACCACCTCTGCTGGCAGCTCATTCCACACTCTCACCTCCTTCAGAGCCAAGAAGTTCCCCCTGATGTTCCCTGATGCACCATCAATAACTCACACTGAGACGTAGGCGAGATATCGGCTTTTATTGACTGGAAGAAGGAACCAGGAGTGAGTGTCTATCATACAAGGTCCTGGAGACTGAGGCCGAGTGTCAGGCCGCAGGTCTCCTTTATACAGGGGCCTGTGGGAGGAGCCACAGGAGCAGTCAGCAGGGGCGTGTCCCGACAGGCACATAGTTCACCACATTCCCCTTAAACATTTTATCTTTAACCCTTAACCCATGACCTCTAGTTCTAGTTGCATCCAACCTTAGTGGAAAAAGCATGCTTGCATTTACCCTAGCTACAGCTTCTCTTACTTTTGCATACACTCTAGGGAACAAAGTCCTAATCTATCAGCCTTTCCTTACAACTTAGGTCCTCAAGTACTGGTAACATCCTTGTAAATGTTTTCTCTCCATTCCTTCAATCTTATTGACATCTTTTCTGTAGGTAGATGATCAAATGAACAGTTGGTGTTTCAGGTCAAGTCTCTTCATCTCCAATGGTAAAGGGTCTCAACTCAAAGCATTGACTGTCTACTTCCCTGACAGATGCTGCCTATGGAGTTTCTGATGTTTTTGTCATGTGAGCCACAGTAGCTGCTGTAATGCTGAGAGTGGGTTATGCATGGATTTAATGATTTCCAAGTAGGAAAGTGGGCGTATTGTGCTGGTATTTTGGAGTGTAACACACTGTTGTTTATCTACCATGGTGGATGGTGCTGCACAAGGAGTTCAAGGAGTATGGGTATATCATCTGCACTTTGCAAATCAGCAGACTAAGTAGTAAATAGGTGAAGTAGGATGAGTTGGACTATTCAGAAAGGGGGCTGTGTCATTCCCACCCCACTGTTGACCATTGCCTCAACTATGGCTTATTGAATGCAGGAGTAAAATGATGCAGCTGCCTTTCTCCTCTTTAATGTGTTGTTGCTGTCATTCACAATATGCTATAAAACACCAAAAACTGATCATGTTGGAAGGGCGTATTTGTGGGAAGGTAATCAGAGGTAATTTTTCCACTCAGAAGCCCTCCATTTGAGTGATTTCTGATAAAGCTCTTGGGCCTGAAATCTCACCTCTGACTCTCTTCCCGCATGTGCAGCCTGAGTAATTCCTGATATTACTGTTGTTGCCTTAGATTTCTAACATCTGCATTTTTTTAGATCCTAACTTACAGTATCTGGTATCCAGCAAGAGAGAGTGGGAGGTGTGTCAGTGCACTGGGTATTTGATGCAGTTGCCATGATGGAATATTATCTACCAGCCATGAGATGTGGAAAGATGTTCAAAGTAAATTTATTATCAAAGTACATAATGTCACCATATACTATCCTGAGATTCATTTCCTTGAAGGCATTCTCAGTAGAACAAAGTAATACAATAGAATTAATGAAAAACTACACACAAAAACTGACAAATAACCAACGTACAAGAGAAAACAAATTGTGCAAATGCAAAAAAAAAGTAATAACTAATAATTAAATAAGAAACTAAATAATACTGAGAACAAGAGTTGTAGAGTCCTTGAAATTGAATTCATAAGTTGTGGAATCAGTTCACTACTGAGGTGAGCGAAGTTATTCATCCTGGTTCAGGAGCCTGAGGGTAGTACATGTCCCTTGATAATAACTTTAATTTGAACTTAGAACTTTGATTTTACTTGATAATTTGTATGAAGCTATTGAACTTCTTACGGCTTACAAATGAACAGGTGGCATAAAGTGGCTATTAAAAGAACAGTAACTATTCCTATCTGTCTGTGTGTGTGTGTGTGTGTGTGTGTGTGGGGGGGGGGGGGTGGTCGTGGTGTTTTGTGTGCTCTCCATTGGCTGTCCGATTTTTTTTAATATGAGCATTTATATTAAATTAATTTGAATAGATTTTCTCTTTGCTGTGCAATTGGAATATTATTCCAAACTGTGCCTGAATTTTTGCTAGTTAGACCTCAGGAGAGAAATTTACCCTTGCTTACTGAAGCTAAATGTAGCACAAAGACAAGAAAATCTGTGAGTGCTGGAAAGCTAAGCCACAGATACAAAATGCTGGAGGAACTGAGCAGGCCAGGCAGCATCTATGGAAAATAGTAAGCAGTTGACATTTTGGGCTGAGACCCTTCATCAGCACTGGTAGCCTCCAACCTGATGGCATGAACAATGATCTATTGAACTTCCGGTAAATACCTTCCCCCCCCCCCCCCCACCCCTTCACCATTCCCATCCCCGTGTCCCTCTCTCACCCCATCTCCTTACCTGCCCATCACCTTCCTCTGGAGCTCCACCCCTTCGCTTCCATGGTCTTCTGTCCTATCAAATTCTCCCTTTTTCAGCCTATTGTCTCTTCCACCTATCAGCTTCCCAGCTCTTTAATTCCCCCCTCCCCTTCTTCTGGTTTCACCACCCACCTGCAACTTTGTACTTCTTCCTCCCCTCCCCCCACCTTCTTGCTCTAGCTTCCCATCTTCTTTTTCCAGTCCAGATGAAGGATCTCATCCTAAAATCTCAACTGTTTACTCTTTTCTACCGATGCTGCCTGGCCTGCTGAGTCCCTCCAGCACTTTGTGTCTGAAGCTAAATGTGGCACTTCCACTAATTTCTCAATTCTGTCTAGTCAGGAGAAAAGTATCTAATGAGACTAATACTCCTATGTGCCTGCAGTAATTGGCAACAAAATGGGCACTTCTCTGCTCGGGTTTCCAATCACATGTTCACAGACACTAAATATTCTTTGAAGCAGTATAGCTGCAGGAAAGCACTGTTTATTTTTCAACACCTGACCAGGTCAAGGAAGATCTTTCATTTGTAGTAATCTGATTAAAAGACAGTTGGACAGGTTTCGACAGATATGGGCCAAACGTTGGCAATTGCGGCCAGCTTGATTGAACATCCTGTTAGCATGTAACATTGGGTTGAAGAGCATGTTTCTGCACTGAATGACTCCATGACTCTGGTCCTGTGCTGATCATCACTGAGAAAAACAAGTAAGCAACAAAAATAACTATTTTTAAAAGTTTCACCTAGAAAATTCTTTTTAAAAATGCATTGAATTATTTATTAGTTCCTTTGCTATCCGCCACTCAATTTCTCATTCAACTATCTTGTGATAACAAAAAAAGAGATTTTGAAATATGTCTGTGCTTTTAGACTTCAGAAAATCAAACACAAGGAAATCTGCAGATGCTGGAAATTCAAACAACAGCACACACAAAATGCTGGTGGAACACAGCAGGCCAGGCAGCATCGAAAGGGAGAAGCACTGTCGACGTTTCGGGTCGAGACCCTTCGTCAGGACTAACTGAAAGGAAAGATAGTAAGAGATTTGAAAGTAGTGGGGGGAGGGAGAAATGCGAAATGATAGGAGAAGACTGGAGGGGGTGGGATGAAGCTAAGAGCTGGAAAGGTGATTGGTGAAAGTGATACAGTGCTGGAGAAGGGAAAGGATCATGGGACGGGAGGCCTCGGGAGAAAGAAGGGTGGGAGAAGTACCAGAGGGAGATGGAGAACAGGCAAATAACTAAATATGTCAGGGATGGGGTAAGAAGGGGAGGAGGGGCATTAACGGAAGTTAGAAAAGTCAATGTTCATGCCATCAGGTTGGAGGCTACCCAGCTAGTATATAAGGTGTTGTTCCTCCAACCTGGTTTGGATTCATTTTGACAGTAGAGGAGGCCATGGATAGACATATCAGAATGAGAATGGAATGTGGAATTAAAATGTGTGGCCATTGGGAGATCCTGCTTTTTCTGGCGGACTGAGTGTAGGTACAATCTTTCCCTTTGGTTAGTCCTGACGAAGGGTCTCAGCCTGAAATGTCGACAGTTCTTCTCCTATAGATGCTGCCTGGCCTGCTGTGTTCCACCAGCATTTTGTGAGTGTTGTTGTTATGAAAATCAATGCAGTTTGGAGAACTTTCCCAAGACAATGAAGCCTTGCTAATTTTGATCCTGGGTCTGGCTAGACATATGGGTTAGGGCCTTTTACAGGTGAGCTGATTCTTCAGCTAGTGTAGAAGATTATGGATAACAATGAAAAGAGCATAACTCAACTACATTTAAAATTCTCTGTGTAGGTTTGATGGTTTCTGATTGAATCATGTTAGTATAACCACTATAAACTTGATCCTTTTACACCTTATCAGCTCTGGTCCCACACCATCACCAACCTTATCAGCTCTGGGGATCTCCCATCTACTGCCAGCAAACTCATAGTTCCCACATTCCGCACTTCCCCTTTCTACCTCCTACCCAAGATCCCCAAACCTGCCTGTCCAGGTAAACCCATTTTCTCAGTTTGCTCCTGCCCTACCAAACTCATTTCTGCATACCTTGACACTGTTTTATCCCCCCTTGTTCAATCCCTTCCCACCTATGTTTGTGACACTTCTCATGCTTTGAATTTTTTCAATAATTTTAAGTTCCCTGGCCCCTACCGCCTTATTTTCACCATGGACGTCCAGTCCCTATATACCTCCATCCCCCACCAAGAAGGTCTCAAAGCTCTCGACTTCTTTATGGATTCCAGACCTAACCAGGTCCCCTCTACCACCACTCTCCTCTGTCTAGCGGAACTAGTCTTTACTCTCAATAATTTCTCCTTTGGCTCCTCCCACTTCCTCCAAACCAAAGGTGTAGCCATGGGCACCCGTATGGGTCCCAGCTATGCCTGTCTTTTTGTTGGCTTTGTGGAACAGTCCATGTTCCAAGCCTATACAGGTATCCATCCCCCTCTTTTCTTTCGCTACATCGACAACTGCATTGGCGCTGCCTCCTGCACGCAAGCTGAGCTTGTTAACTTCATTAACTTTGCCTCCAACTTTCACCCTGCCCTCAAATTTACCTGGTCCATCTCCAACATCTTGATCTTTCTGTCTCCATCTCTGGAGACAGCTTATCTACTGTTATCTACTGTAAGCCTTCTGACTCTCACGGCTATCTGGACTGTTCCTCTTCCTGCCCTGTCCCTTGCAAAAATGCCATCCCCTTCTTGCAATTCCTCCATCTCCTCCGCATCTGCTCTCAGGATGAGACTTTTCATTCCAGGATGAAGGAGATGTCTTCCTTTTTTAAATAAAATGGCTTCCCTTCCTCCACCATCAACTCTGCTTTCAAACACACCTCTCCCATTTAATGCACATCTGCTCTCACCCCACTTGGGATAGGGTTCCCCTTGTCCTCACCTACCACCCCACCAGCCTCCGGGTCCAACGTATAATTCTCCGTAACTTCTGCCACCTCCAATGGGATCCCACTACCAAGCACAGCTTTCCCTCCTTTCTTCTTTCTGCAGGGATCGCTCCGTACACGACTCCCTTGCCGATTCGTCCCCACAGTCCCTTCCCACCAATCTCCCTCCTGGCACTTATCCTTGTAAGCAGAACAAGTGTCACACCTGACCTTGCACTTCCCTCCCTCACCACCATTCAGGGCCCCAGACAGTCCTTATGGGTGAGGCGACACTTCACCTGTGAGTCGGCTGGTGTGGTATACTGCGTCCGGTGCTCCCGGTGTGGCCTTTTATATATTGGTGAGACCTGACGCAGACTGGGAGACCGTTTCGCTGAACATATACACTCTGTCCACCAGAGAAAGCAGGATCTCCCAGTGGCCACACATTTTAATTCCACTTCTCATTCCCATTTTGATATGTCTATCCATGGCTTCCTCTGCAGTCAAGATGAAGCCACGCTCAGTTTGAACATCTTATATTCTGTCTGGGTAGCCTCCAACCTGATGGCATGAACATTAATTTCTCGAACATCTGTTAATGCCCCTCCTCCCCTTCTTACCCCTTCCTTGATTTATTTGTTTCCACCCTTCTTTTTTTCTCTCTCTGCCCATCACTCTTTGCCTGTTGTCCATCTCTCTCTTGTGCTTCCCTCCCCATTTCTTTCTCCCTAGGCCTCCCATCCCATGATCCTTTCCCTTCTCCAGCTCTGTATCCCTTTTGCCAATCACCTTTCCAGCTCTTAGCTTCACCCCACCCCCTCCAGTCTTCTATTATCATTTCAGATTTTCCCCTCCCCCTCCTACTTTCAAATCTTTTACTATCTTTTCTTTCAGTTAGTCCTGACGAAGGGTCTCAGCCCGAAACGTCGACCATGCTTCTTCCTATAGACGCTGTCTGGCCTGCTGCGTTCCACCAGCATTTTGTGTGTGTTGCCTGAGTTATTACATTTTATTTCAAAAATAGACCTGATTTGTGATAAAATATTAAGAAAGAAACAATGAATAAAATCCTTTATATTTTTGGTTGATACATTCAATAGTGTAAACTTTAAAGAAAAGCACAAGCAAATAAATGCAGCACCATTGCCCCTCATGTGGCTCCCAGAGATGATACCCCCTTTGATTGTTTGAAGAGCTTCCCCACAAGTCGCTCCTCTCCACCATGTGTAGTAATGAAAGGAGTGTACTGCAGTTCTTCCTGACAGAGCCTTAGCTTTGGATTCTCTGAACCTCATTGCAGCTCTCAGCACGTCCACCTGCAGGCTAGACTGAGCTAGTCTGCTTCATTGCCTTATAGACATCTCACTATTTTGGAAGACAAACAATTTTCAGCCAAAAGGCATCTTCTATCGAGTTGATGAACTTCCAGCAGCTCTTGATGTCTGTCTCAGTGTTCCACCTAGGAACAGACTATAGATTAAAGCGTCTTCTGTTACACAGCTGCTAGGGATGAACTTGGACACAGACCCTTGCATTCATCTTGACACCCTTTTAGCATATTAGCAGACTGCAGGGAGCCATTCTGAAGGTAGTAAACACTGGGATTGGAATACTGTCTGTACAGGAAAGCGTTGACTGGGAGGGGCGAACCTCACCGCCGGCAAAGTAAGGTCTTGGTGCTTGTTGGTAACATGTGGTGATGGGGGGGGGGGGAGAAATAAACACGGAATCCATAGTGTTCCTGTCCCTCAGTGTCTGTGTTGACCACTGCCTGATGGACTTGTGGTCAAAGGTATTCCATAATGTGCAGGTCGTGTAGCAACATCCAGCTGACTGGGCCATTGTGTGGTAATGGGACCAGGCCTATCTTCTGTAACACCAGGGACAAGTCTACACACAGCCTAATACACGAAGGTAGTCATCAGAAGGGCAATTTTTACAGGGTTCAGTTTATTATTGGAGAGAGTATATAGAATACAACCTAAAATTCTTAGTCTTCACAGACATCCAGGAAAAACAGAAGAGCTCCAAAAGAGTAAATGACAGAAAAACATTAGAAACCCCCTCTCCTATGCAGACAGCAGCAAAGTATCAACCATTCCCCTCCCCCTCCTTCCCATCCACTTCAGCAAATGGTCATCGGCTCGGAGGTTCAACGGACTCGGAGTCTTTTTATGGACTCAGGACGCTTTCGGTCTGTGCTGCATTTGCGAGGCTGGTTTCGACAGAGCTTCCATTGTGTGCTGCATCTGCAAGGCTGAGTCGGGTGGCACCTTGGAAGTCGATAGCGGGGGTATTCCCTTCTGCCGCCGACGTGGGATGGCGAGTCTGTCGGGACCCTGGGGACTTGTGGAAACTCTGGAGATTTCTTTTGAACTTACAGTCCTTTAACATCCTGGACTATTTTTACTGTGCCCATAGTCTGTTTTTTTTAATCAATTATGCTATTGTTTGCACTGTTGTAACTATATGTTGTAATTATGTGGTTTTGTGCAGGTCTTGTAGCTTTAGTTTTTGGTCTTGTTTTTGTCTGGTGGATTTGGAGCTCCTTTCCGTGGAACGTGCTAGACGGTAGCGTGATATTAATATGCAGCAGCCTCTCCGGACTCTGGATTGGGGATTGCCAAACGTTATGTGGATTTTCTGGTGTAGTCTGTTTTGTCATATGCTTTTGTGATATCATTCTGGGGGAACGTTGTCTCATTTTTTAACTGCATTGCATTTGTGGTTTCTAAATGACAATAAACTGAACCTTACTCTGAAAAGGTATCTCCACCCACACCTACAAAGCAAGAAATAGCAAAGCACCCAAGGAGAGACCATGATCTGCAGTCAACAAAAACTATTGTTTACCTGACAATTCAGCATACCACAGGCTCTCCCTCTCACTAACAAGGCATAGAGAGGTGTCACCTATTTTACAGTCCCCTAACTGTAATTATTATGATGTTACATTTAGCCTCGTCACTTTTTATTCTGTGATTCTTCAATTGAGACTCATCAGGAAACTCTCCCCACCATTGAGAGAAAGAGTGAGGGTGGTGGCTTGACGACAGAGACCTCCGTACACACATCCGCTGCGCCAAAATCCTGAAGGTGATTCTCCCGTGACACTTCAGTCGGCGGCAGCAACTTGGGAACAGTCGTCTGAGGGGCTGTGCAGGGCCACTCCCTGGTGGTGTGTCTTCCATGCGACGCCTAGTGCATGTTGAAGAATATCTGGTTGGTGAGCTCCAGGAGCATGAACTCATCCGCCACGAAAAACTGTAGTTTGAGTGACATTGCGGATCAGGGTCCTTGATAGAACCCCAGCCACCTTTAAAGTCGAGAAAAAGAGATGTTAAAAGAAAGGAATTTGAGCTGTTTCCTCAGATGAGCTCAAAGAGGCACCATTGGATCCATTTTTTCCCTTTCTTAAAGGACATGCATCATGATCCATTACACTTGCTCGATCATGACCCCCAGATGAAGTGCGTTATTACTCAGGCAGAGGAGCAAGAAACAAACTATACCTGTGGCATGCATAGTAGCATTGAGAGCATATCACATCTGCACCAAGTTCTTCCCAGTTATTGACAGAAAACACCATTTCCACAAACCCAGTTTCTCTGTGCCCCTCACAATCCACTCCAGGCAGCTGTTGTTCATGTCTCAGCACTGTTGAACCAGATCCCCAGCAACTTCAGATAGTCTGGCCTAGCAATGAAGGGGACTCTGGATCGGTTGAAGCAGTTTCTGATGTGCACGTCCCCTTGATTCCTGCAGTTGATTCTGATGCCAGATGCCAAGTCAATATATTTGCAGATGCTGATCAATATGTGAACTGACAGCAGGTCCAAGCAGAATGTACAAAAAAGCTGGATGAACTCAGCAGGTCAGGCAGCATCCGTTGAAAGAAGCAGTCAGCAGTCAAGCTGCCTGACCTGCTGAGTTCATCCAGCTTTTTTGTACGTCTTGATTTGACCACAGCATCTGCAGTGTACTTTGTGTTAGGTCCGAGCAGAAGATGGCGACGTCGTCCATGTTCATGGAAGCTTTGACCGCTGTGTTTCCACTACTCGGCAATGTTGCCCCTCTTATGCTCTCATACATCCTGATGGATTTGGCAAAGAGTTCTATATGGCACTCACACAAGATAAGGAACTATGGACATGGCTGACTGACTCCATATGTGATGGGGAATCTCCCACCCAATAATTTGAACTGCATTGTGGGGATCAGTGCAGAACAGTTGGATCCAATTTCTGATTCCCACTTCAAGACCCATTTTTGGAGAGAGTTCCATCAAGTACATGTGTGATATTCCATCGAAGTTAATCTCCTGGTCCAAGCTGATCAGACAAACAGATCTGTCCTGCGCATAGGCAATAGTAACCCTGAATAGTGCAAAGCTGTCAGAGATGATCCTGCCTGGTAAAGCACAGGTTTGGTGTTCATTGAGTTATTACTTTACAAAATCCTATTTCAGTAATGTACATATGCAAGCACCATAAGACCACAAACTATCAGAGCAGAATTAGGCCATTTGGCCCATCAGGTTTGCTCTGCCATTTCAACATGGTTGATCCATTTTTTCTGTCAACCTCAATCTCCTGCCTTTCTCCGCCGTATCTCTTCATGCCCTGACCAATCAATAATCTGTCAACCTTTGCCTTAAATATACTTAAAGACTTGGCCTCCACAGCTGACTGTGGCAAAAAAATTCCACAGATTCCCCATGCTCTGGCTAAAGAAATTCTTCCTCATCTCCATTCCAAAAAGATGCCCCTCTTTTCTGAGACTATGTCCCTTCATCGTAGACACTCCCAGCATAGGAAACACCCTTTCCACATCCACTCTATCAAGGCCTTTCGCTATTTGGTAGGTTTCAATTATGCCACCTCTCATTCTTATGAATTCCTGTAAATACAGGACCAAAGACATCAAACGCTCTTCATATGATAAACTGTTTAATCCTGGAATCATTTTTGCTAACATCCTCTGAACTCTCTCCAGTTTTAGCACATCCTTTCTAAGATAAGGGGCCCAAAACTGCACATAATACCAGTGCTTTAAAAAGTCTCAACATTACGTCCTTGCTTTTATATTCTAGTCTTTTTGAAATGAATGCTAACATTGCATTTGCCTCAACCTACAAATTAACTTTTAGGAATCCTGCACAAGGACGCCCAAATCCCTTTGTGCCTCAGATTGGAGTATTTTCTCTCCATTTGGAAAATAGTCAGCCCTTCCATTTCTTCTATCAAAGTGCACAACCTACATTTCCCAACACTGCATTCCATCTGCCACTCCTTTGCCCATTCTCCTAATCTAGGTCCTTCCGTACCCTCCCCATTTTTTCCAAAACTACCTGCCCCACCACCTATCTTCATATTGTCTGTAAATGTTGCAACAAAGTCATCAATTCCATCATCCAAATAATTGACATATAAAAAGAATTGATCCCAGCAAAGATTCCTGTAGGACATCACAAGTCACCAACAGCCAGCCAAAAGAGGCTCCCTTTATTCCTACAACAGCCCGAAATGTTGACTCCTCCTACAGATGCTGTCTGGCCTGCTGTGTTCCACCAACATTTTGTGTGTGTTGTTTGAATTTCCAGCATCTGCAGATTTCCTTGTGTTTGTCCCTTTATTCCTACCCTTTGCCTCCTGCCATTCAGCCAATGCTTTATCATGCCAGAATTTTTCCTGTAATACCATGGGCTCATAGGTTGTTAACGAGCCTTATGTGTGGCACCTTGTCAAAGGCCATCTGAAAATCCAAGTGCACAACATTAAACAATTCTCCATTGTCTATCCTGCTTGTTATTTCTTCAAAGAATTCCAACGGATCTGTCAGGCAAGATTTTCCCCTGAGGAAATCATGCTGACTGCAAGCATGTGCCTCCAAGTACCTCAAAACCACATCCTTAACAATTGACTCCAGTATCTTCCCAACCACTGAGGTCAAACAAACTGGTGTATAATTGCCTTTCCTCTGCCTCTCTCCCCTTTGGAAGAGTGGAGTGACATTTGCAATTTTCCAGTCTTCTGGGACCATTCCAGAATCTAGTGATTCTTGAAAAATCATTACTAATGCCTCCACAGTCTCTTCAGCCACTACTTTTAGAACACTACTGTGTACACAATCTGGTTCAGGTGACTTATCTACCTTCAGACCTTTCAGTTTCCTAAGAACCTTCTCCTTAGTAATGGTAACTTCACCCACTTTATGACACCTGACACCTGGGACTTCCACTATACGCCTAATGTCTTCCACAGTGAAGACTGATGCAAAGTACTTGTTTAGTTCGTCCACCATTTCCTTGTCCTCCATTACTACCTCTCCAGCAGTCCAATATCCACTCTTGTCTTTCTTTTACACTTTATGTATCTGAAGAAACTTTAGGTATCCTCCTTAATATTATTGCCTAGCTTACTTTCATATTCCATCTTTACCTTTGTAATGACTTTTTATTTGCCTTCTGTTTGTATTTGAAAGCTTCCCAATCCCCTAACCCCAATTTTTTTTTTGCTCTATTATAAACCCTGCCTTTGGCTTTTATGTTGGCTTTGACTTCCCTTGTTAGTCATGGTTGTGTCATCTTGCCTTTAGAATACTTCTTCCTCTGGAAAAAAAAAGAATGATAACAGCAGTTGTGCTTCACCTTTTGTTTATATTGTCTGGAAAGCAATTTTTGTTTCTGAAAAGATTTAATTGTGCTATAATTGTGCTAGCTATACTCACACAACATTTTTAGTGACTTACAAAATTTGTAAGCAACAATAAGCTTGAACACTTAGAAAAAAGATTTTATATGTCAGCATTTTTAAGTAAACTAAATCATTAAATTAAAATGCTAATAAACTGCTTGAGATCAGTTTTGGCCTTTTTTCTGTGATTTTATTTTAACAGGACTGTTAATATAACTTACATGTTTGAATAAGAATCATGACAAGTTTATTAATGTTCCAGAGTGATAGAGGTAGGGAGAGAGAAAGGGGTACTTTGTTGTAGTGCAAGAAGAAAAAGCTTTCATTGAAATGGAAGTGTAGCTGTGCTTTGGATGATTGCTGGGGATGCAGAAGTGCTGTTGGGAGTGGAGTGAGGGACTTGGAAGGGCAGACAGTGATTTTAAAATTAATGTTAAATTCTTAGTGTACTGCTAAGAGGCTAAAAGTTAAAAGTTTATCTGACTCCCCAGCCCAGGACCTTTGTCCCCTCCCCAGAAGTCTCTGCTGAGCCCAGTGGTTCAATAAACAGTCAGATGCATTGACTAAAACTTACGACTTTTGTGTTGTAAGTTCTGGCAGTTGTGGCAGCAGGGAGTGATTTTTTCAGTACTTGTCACCTCACTTGCAGTCAACAGTAGATCTAGCAAGTAAAAACCAACAAGTCAGGCCCATCGTTGACTTTCCTGCAAGTCTGGGCTCATGGAAAGAGCAGCCTAATCCAGTATAGGCTGTCCCCTGGTTTTGAAGCTCTGTGCATAAAAGCTGGCTCATAATGTTGTTAAATTCAAAATTCTGGTATATATATAATATAATATAATATAATATATAATATAATATTATATATAAATATATATTTTTTTAATGAATGGTAGAGCTAGTTTTTACTCTCTCTCTCTCTCTCTCTCTCTCTCTCTCTCCCCCCCACCCCCCACACCCCATGAAAGAGCCCAAAAGCCATTCACCCCACTCAGAACTGCCCAACTTTTTGAAAGGTCTATTCAAATCGTGCCTTTACACCGAGCACTGTAAATATATTTCTTTCCAGCATCGATATCCAAGCATGTTTATGCTTTTAATGAATTTGCTTCCACCACCCTTTCAGGCAGTGCATTAGTGATCACAGCAAATCATGCTGTATAAAAGGTTTCCTCATCACGTCACAGGTATTTTAGTTAATTGACTTAAATCTATGTCCATTAGTTCGTGGCCCTCTATCAGCAGAGCAATACTCTTTATTTAGGCTGTGAAAACTCTTCATCATTTCAAGTTATTCTGTCAGAGTTATTTGAGAAACTCAAGGCTTAAGACACCTGTGTTACCATCTTGTATTCTCCATGCCTTTGACATGTCCCCGTAGCATTAGATGGAAGATGATGAGAATGAGCAGACACCTATTTCCAGTATTCATTCTCTTTTCTCTTTTGCAGGCAGCAATCTGACAGAAAGTGAAGTCAGTGGCAGCATATGGTTGGTTCCTGTCTGTCTGTCCCTCTTCCACCTCGCTTGAATAGTGCTTTTTAATGTTCATTCAAATATTGATTACAGTGTCATTTTTGCTCAAAGATTGTCACCTTGGAAGTTCTATTTTATATGCATAACCTATTATTTTACACCTTTTGAGGAGATTGGAGAAATGTAATAATTTCCCATCCAGAAGAATGGTCTGATATAAAAAAAAATACCCCAGCATAATTTGCCATTTGGAATGCAAAGATACGGAAGCTATTTCTTCTGGGGAAAATACTTTAAAAACAGAGCTATGGAAGTGCATAACAGCGGCAAAATGTGCAACTTTGTTTTAAAAGGTTTATTTAGATGGGAGCTAAATATTAGTCTCAGACTGTGGTTTGCAAGAAAGAAGAATAAAAATAAACCTGTTTAGATTCTGCTCAACAAGGGTGGAAGCACTGAATAATCCTCAAGGTTAAAAAAGAGAGATGATCCATACTCCAGTATTATATTAAGCAAGAAGAATTTCAAGCAAATTAGATGTACTGTTCTTTTCTGTCATGCAGATGTCTCTGTTTGATCACCTTATCTGTGTGTTATTCATCAGAAGCCATTTTCACAAATCTCTATGAAGTCCCAGTGGTTTACAATTAATTTGCTTTAGAAAGCCCTCTGAGTAGTATTGGTGATTAAAATGGCCAAGTTCACCAATCTAATCAGCACTCCAGGGGCGCCTGGTGGGGTAGAGACTTGATGAGAAAATAATCATTAATTCATTTTGAGATAATATTCATACAAGCACTGTTGCATGCTTATTCATTCTGAAAAAGAGACATATTCAGAAATGTTTGTTAATAGGATTGAGAAGCAAATGCATACCCACCAAGCTGCTGAACTTCAAATAGTGAACTCTTCATAAGTTATTAGCATTTATGTTAATATCGCCAAAGTGACCATTCTAGTTGTGAGGTATTTTTGCTTTCTCTTTCCACTCCTGATATTGAATGCATTTGGAAAAGGAAAAGGTTGAGAATATCCATCTTGAAATTGAACAGTCTCTCTTCCTTTTAGATTCAGATTTATTTATCACATGTGCATCATAACGTATAGTGAAATGCAGCATTTGTGGTAACAACCAACATTCCAAAGGATGCACTGCTACGTCACCACACGTTCTTGCACCAACACAGCATGCTCACAATGTTTGGTAGTAAAGCACAGAACACAACAGCAACAGTACAATAGCAAAATATACTCTGTTCCTCCTCCTGTCCTCCCACACCTAATCCACACATGGGCCGTCTTCCAACTCCAGGACGTGTCTCCAGTATCTAGATTTCAACTTCCAGACTTCCAATTGACCTACAGGTTTTAATCCTCACTGCTAGAGTAGCTGATGATAAGCTACTCTTATCATCAGACTCAAACTCAGGCATGTCGAAACAATGGCCCTTGTGCCTCCTGTTTGCATAGTCATCTTATCACAGGACCCACTGATCTAGAGCAGCCCAGCATCCGTCCATTTTTATGAACATGCCCATGTGCTTGGGGTCATTGCCCTGCTGCAGAATGAAGTTAGAACCAATCTTATTCCTTCCAGATGCTATTGTGTTATGGATACACAATAGTGGGAGGGTGAAGAGCCAGAGGTCATGGTACATGTAGGTACCAATGACATAGGAAGGAAAGGGGAAGAGGTCCTGAAACGAGAGTATAGGGAGTTAGGAAGGCAGTTAAGAAGAAGGACGGCAAAGGAAGTAATCTTGGGATTACTGTCTGTGCCACGCGACAGTGAGAGTAGGAATAGAATTAGGTGGAGGATGAATGTGTGGCTGTGGGATTGGAGCAGGGGGCAGGGATTCAAGTTTCTGGATCATTGGGACCTCTTCTGGGGCAGGAGTGACCTGTTCAAGAAGGACGGGTTACACTTGAATCGTGGGGGGACCAATATCCTAGCGGGGAGGTTTGCTAGGGCTACAGGGCAGACTTTAAACTAGTAAGATGGGGGGGCAGGAGACTATGGGAGAGGAGGTTAGTTCACCAGTGGAGCAAGTAAATAGACAGTGTGTGAGGGAGGAAAGGCAGGTGATGGAGAAGGGATGCGCTCAGCCCGAAGATGTAGGGGAGAAGAAAGAAAAGGATAATAAATTTGAATGCATTGTTAGGGATGGAAAGAGAGGAGGAGATGGAGAGTATCTTAAATGTATCTATTTTAATACTAGGAGCATTGTAAGAAAGGTGGATGAGCTTAAAGCATGGATTGATACCTGGAATTATGATGTTGTAGCTATTAGTGAAACATGGTTGCTGGAAGGGTGTGATTGGCAACTAAATATTCCTGGATTTAGTTGCTTCAGGTGTGATAGAGTAGGAGGGGCCAGAGGAGGAGGTGTTGCATTGCTTGTCCGAGAAAATCTTATGGCGGTGCTTTGGAAGGATAGATTAGAGAGCTCCTCTAGGGAGGCCATTTGGGTGGAATTGAAGAATGGGAAAGGTGCAGTAACACTGATAGGAGTGTATTATAGGCCACCTAATGGGGCGCGTGAGTTGGAAGAGCAAATGTGTAAGGAGATAGCAGATATTTGTAGTAAACACAAGGTGGTGATTGTGGGAGATTTTAATTTTCCACACGTAGACTGGGAAGCTCATTCTGTAAAAGGGCTGGATGGTTTAGAGTTTGTGAAATGTGTGCAGGATAGTTTTTTGCAACAATACATAGAAGTACCGACTGGAGATGGGGCAGTGTTGGATCTCCTGTTAGGGAATGCGATAGGTCAGCTGACAGATGTATGTGTTGGGGAGCACTTCGAGTCCAGTGATCACAATAGCATTAGCTTCAATATAATTATGGAGAAGGACAGGACTGGACCTAGAGTTGAGATTTTTGATTGGAGAAAGGCTAACTTTGAGGGGATGCGAAGAGATTTAGAGAGAGTGGATTGGGTCAAGTTGTTTTATGGGAAGGATGTAATAGAGAAATGGAGGTCATTTAAGGGTGAAATTTTGAGGGTACAGAATCTTTTAGTTCCTGTTAGGGTGACAGGAAAGGTTAAAGGTTTGAGAGCACCATGGTTTTCAAGGGATATTAGAAATTTGGTTCAGAAAAAGAGGGATGTCTACAATAGATATAGGCAGCATGGAGTAAAGGAATTGCTCGAGGAATATAAAGAATGTAAAAGGAATCTTAAGAAAGAGATTAGAAAAGCTAAAAGAAGATACGAGGTTGGTTTGGCAAATAAGGTGAAAGTAAATCCGAAAGGTTTCTACAGTTATATTAAAAGCAAGAGGATAGTGAGGGATAAAATTGGCCCCTTAGAGAATCAGAGTGGTCAGCTATGTGTGGAACCGAAGGAGATGGGAGAGATTTTGAATGATTTCTTCTCTTCGGTATTCACTAAGTAGAAGGATATTGAATTGTCTAAGGTGTGGGAAACAAGTAAGGAAGTTATGGAACCTATGACAATTAAAGAGGTGGAGGTACTGACGCTTTTAAGAAATTTAAAAGTGGATAAATCTCCGGATCCTGACAGGATATTCCCCAGGACCTTGAGGGAAGATTGTGTAGAAATAGCAGGAGCTCTGACGGAGATCTTTAATATGTCATTAGAAACAGGGATTGTGCCGGAGGATTGGCGTATTGCTCATGTGGTTCCATTGTTTAAAAAGGGTTCTAGAAGGAAGCCTAGCAATTATAGACCTGTCAGTTTGACATCAGTGGTGGGTAAATTAATGGAAAGTATTCTTAGAGATAGTATTTATAATTATCTGGATAGACGGGATCTGATTAGAAGTAGCCAGCATGGATTTGTGCGTGGAAGGTCATGTTTGACAAACCTTATTGAATTTTTTGAAGAAGTTACGAGGAATGTTGACGAGGGTAAGGCAGTGGATGTAGTCTTCAGCAAAGCCTTTGACAAAGTTCCACATGGAAGGTTAGCTAAGAAGGTTCAGTCGTTAGGTATTAATGCTGGAGTAATAAAATGGATTCAACAGTGGCTAGATGGGAGATGCCAGAGAGTAGTGGTGGATAATTGTTTATCGGGATGGAGGCCGGTGACTAGCGGGGTGCCTCAGGGATCTGTTTTGGGCCCAATGTTGTTTGTAATATACATAAATGATCTGGATGATGGGGTGGTAAATTGGATTAGTAAGTATGCCGATGATACTAAGGTAGGAGGTGTTGTGGATAATGAGGTGGATTTTCAAAGCTTGCAGGGAGATTTATGCCGGTTAGAAGAATGGGCTGAATGTTGGCAGATGGAGTTTAATGCTGAGAAGTGTGAGGTTCTACATTTTGGCAGGAATAATCCAAATAGAACATACAGAGTAAATGGTAGGGCATTGAGGAATGCAGAGGAACAGAGAGATCTAGGAATAACTGTGCATAGTTCCCTGAAAGTGGAGTCTCATGTAGATAGGGTGGTGAAGAGGGCTTTTGGAATGCTGGCCTTTATAAATCAAAGCATTGAGTACAGAAGTTGGGATGTAATGCTAAGTTGTACAAGGCATTGGTAAGGCCAAATTTGGAATATTGTGTGCAGTTCTGGTCACCGAATTATAGGAAAGATATCAATAAATTAGAGAGAGTGCAGAGACAATTTACTAGGATGTTACCTGGGTTTCAGCAATTAAGTTACAGAAAAAGGTTGAACAAGTTAGGTCTCTATTCATTGGAGCGTAGAAGGTTGAGGGGGGATTTGATCGAGGTATTTAAAATTTTGAGAGGGATAGATAGAGTTGACGTGAACAGGCTGTTTCCATTGAGAGTAGGGGAGATTCAAGCTAGAGGACATGATTTGAGAGTTAGGGGGCAGAAGTTTAAGGGAAACACGAGGGGGTATTTCTTTACTCAAAGAGTGATAGCTGTGTGGAATGAGCTTCCTGTAGAAGTAGTAGAGGCCAGTTCAGTTGTGTCATTTAAGGTAAAACTGGATAGGTATATGGACAGGAAAGGAGTGGAGGGTTATGGGCTGAGTGCAGGTAGGTGGGACTAGGTTAGATTAAGAGTTCGGCACGGACTAGGAGGACCGAGATGGCCTGTTTCCGTGCTGTGATTGTTATATGGTTATATGGATGAAAATCTGATTGAATATTTCAGCACAGAGGACTCTATTAATTCAGATCAGATCACCAACTCCATTTGCAGAAATCCAGCCCCAAACTTGCAGGGGGCCTCTGACATACTTCACTGTTGGGTGCAGACACTAATCCATGTAGCACTCTCCAATTCTTCTACAGAAAAACTGTTTGAGCCAAAAGTTTCAAATTTTGTCTTGTCGGTCTAGAAGAGCCTTTCTCAACCTTTTGCTACCCTTGAAATAATTTTCATATCTCAGGGAGCTCCTGCATAAACACTATTACATCTAGAGCTCATGGTATGTTAGTGTGATCAGTAAGTTGTAGTTATAATAATCTATAATTAATTGTCAATGTTCTTTTGAGTAGTGAATGAAAATTTAGCACATCTTTCTTGAAGAAAAGACAGCTCATTAAGCTTAGCTTACGTTTCTTAAAATTACTCTTTCTTTCTCTTTCATAAATGTTTTTAAACTTGTAAGGAAAATGTAATGAATTTCTCAATTCTGGGTTGAATTTTAGATAAACACAATGTATTTCACCTTCTACTGAAATGAGAGAATTTCTATCCTGGATCTTGAAAATTGTTAAATAAGAAAAATCTTGCTCACACATGTAAGAAGTTGAAAACAGCAGCCAAATGTTCATTACTTTCCTATGAATGGCAAGATACTCTTCTTTCACAGAAATCCAGAGCTTGTCCAAGGGTAGGTCAGTAAATCTCATCTTGAGTGCATGATCAGAGTGTCGCTCACAAAGTTCTTCCTATTCTGTGAAAGTCAAGTTCTTAGGCTGAACAGAAGATTCAAGAAGAAGGTCCTTCACTCAGTCATACACTTCTGTTGAAAGGGGGAAAAAAAACGTCTTTTTCCAGGGCCTTGCAGATACTTGTTCAACTGGATTATATGATGAAAAATATCTGTTAAGTAGGCTAGTTTCTGCTGACATTCTTAATCTTAAAGGCACTTGGCAAAATTTGCCCTACAATTTTCTTGAAAGTACTCCTGCAATTCAATTTTCAGCTCAAGCACTCTAACCAACAATTTTCTGTATTTAGCCAGAGATTGGAGTGCGCTTTGTCCATGTTTTTACACAGTTTTTTGAACATTCTTGAGTGAACTGGTCTCAAAGCTATGGAAAATGCACTTCACGCTCTTAATCAGCCTACTGTTCTCTGAGCAATCAATTATCAATTATCAATTATTGCTCATCAATTATCAGTCTACTCCCCTCCGTGCAATACACCGCTCCTCATCAGCCTACCGTCCTCCCCTCTGTACGATACAGTGCTCACCAATTGTCAATGGTCTCCACCATCTCGTATTAAAAACTGAGAAATGGACTCAAGCAACTAAACATGGTCTGACTGCACACTACCATAGTGGCTGAGAGACCTTTAATGAGATTGATAATGAGGCTTCTCGGTCACTGCGCACCACTGCGAGCATTAGCATCGCGATTTGCACATAGTTTAAAAAACAATGTTTTTTTTTTAATTGCGAACTCTTGCAGAACCCCTAGCAACCTCTCCCGGAATCCTGGTTGAGAAACCATGGACTAGAGCATTTTCTGCATTGTTCAGCACCCCAGTCCTTGAGCTTTTTTGGCTTTGTTTCCACTTTGGAGGAATGGCTTTTTGGCAGCAACTCTTCCACGAAGAGTACTTCTGTCAAGATTTCTCTGGATTAAAGTTCCAGTGGTTTCTCTGAGTTCAGAGCTGATGGGAGTGCAGGATTTAGCAGGGATGTTAGTTTGATGTATCTCTTGCCTGCTGCGCTCATTTTCTGTGGCTGACCACTGCATTTCTGGTCCTTCGCCTTGCTTATTTCTTTGTGCTTCTTCAGAAGAGCATAGACAGCACAACTTGAAACTTCTGTCTGTTGCAAAATTTCTGCTTGGGAGAGATCTTGTTGATGCAAGATGATCAACCTTGTGTCTTGCTGCCATGCTCACTTTTGCCAAGAATTAATGATTTGACGGTTACACTGTCACATCTGCTGCACCATCACTTTTTAGTTTGGTTGTCCTTCACCCAGCTTGATTCCTTCTTCACCCATTTCTGCTTCAGTTAATCAGTTTAGTTCATTCAACTCATTACGTCATTGGT
The DNA here is from genome assembly GCF_030144855.1 of Hypanus sabinus. NCBI lineage: Eukaryota > Metazoa > Chordata > Chondrichthyes > Myliobatiformes > Dasyatidae > Hypanus > Hypanus sabinus. Next base: position 80,657,611 of record NC_082707.1, on the reverse strand, counting down.
CATTAGCACCTGTTTCTTATCTGTGCTTAGCCAGGCACTGGGCTATATATCTACAACGTAATCGTGGTTTTATTTGAAAAGTAGTCTAGTACTTAATATGTTACTACCTTTAATGAAATCCAAAGAATTGCGTGTGACATTTAATATTTTTTTAAATGAATGCTTGGAGATCTAAAATTTCAAACATGAGGAAATCTGTAGATGCTAGAAATTCAAACAACAACACATACCAACACTAGTCCTGACGAAGGGTCTCGGCCCGAAACGTCGACAGCGCTTCTCCCTATAGATGCTGCCTGGCCTGCTGTGTTCCACCAGCATTTTGTGTGTGTTGTAGATTTAAAATTTGCTCTTTTCTACTTCCAATCTAATGCAGAAGATGAAACTTAGCACCTAATATTTTTATATATTAAATTCTAGGTGCCTAAGACTTCTGTACAGTACTGTATATACAGTATACATACAGTATTCTATATAATACAACTACGATATAGACATCCACAGCATAGTAAATATTAAATTGTTCCATTCAGGCCTAAAATTTTAATTCCTGTGGAGGATTTCTTACACTTGTGGGATAATGTCTTTCCTGACAAGGGGGATCACTCTGCTTGGTAGGTGAAACTTGTGTTATGAAACAATCTCACGTTCTGGGGCTTCCTCCATGGTGGTTGCAGGAGTTGATTCTGGGACAGCAGAACATTATTCTGACAGCTCTGGACACCTTTTTTCTGGATGTGCTGGCATCCAAAACAGTGCATGACAAGCTTCATTGGACAATGGGGATCACAATGTGTGAGTACAGAGTCTGATGTTACCATTTCCATTTTTAAAACCACCTCACAAATGGTTTGTCCCTTGCCATTTCTTCCTAATCTGTAGTAGTGAATTCAAAGGTTGGAGCACAGTAGGCAGGTTTAGCAGGAACCTGTTATACTAATAGAAGAAATCCTAAAAAAGGACCATAAAACCGACATGTCTTTTGGCCCTCGGTGCATACACTACTGGCTTGAATTTTTCTCAGCATACTTGTGTAAACCTTGTGTGTGAATGGTGTGACCACAGTTTGCTATAGAGAATTCACACTTGTTACATTGTAATCTTCCTATCTTTTTAACACTGTCTTGAGATTTTGGGGACGTTTCTTGTCATCCTTACCTTTAGTAATGATATCATCCGGGTAACACTGAGTGCCTGGGCAGTCTTGCAGCAGTTGGTCCATAGCTTTCTGTAGAGTTTAGGTGGAGATGCTGTACCAAAAATAAGCCTATTGTACTTATAAAGTTGTTTATGAAAGTTAATGGTATGAAAAACTTTGATCTCTTCTTCCATCTCTATCTGTAGGTAGGCCTCAGCTAAGTTCACTTTGCTGAAGTGTTTTGTTCCAGAAAGGTTTGAAAAGATATCCTCTATCCTGAGCAGAGGGTATTGATCTACTGTTGGTATGAGGTCGATGGTGACCTTAAAATCATCACAGATCTTAACAAACCTATCCCTCTTGGGAAATGCGACCACTGGTATTGCCCAAGAACTCCACTTAATCTTGGGTAGAATTCTTTCAGCCTCCATGCGATCTAACTCACTGGCTACTTTATCATGGATGGTATAAGTAGCTGGATGGGCTTTGCAAAGCTTGAGTGTGACATTTTCATTTAGCACTATTGTTCCCTTGACATGTTTGTTTTCCAATGCCATCTTCAGACATTGCTGTGGCATCATCTAATACCTGTCTTAACTCGCTTTCAGTTGACTTTATTATTGGTAGTGTGGTATTCAAATGATGAATGGATCTCAAATCAAGTTATAGTTGTCTCAGCCATGCATGCCCCCACAATGCAGGTTCTCCCGTTTTTACTATGTACAAGCCCAATGTGGCTTGTTGGTTATAGCAATTCAGTGTTACAAGTGTCATTCCCACAGAATTTATCAGTTCTCTACATAAGTTCTTTGTTGGATATCTGCAGGTTCAGTTCAGAATCTTCCAAATGCCATTCAAACTCATTTTGTGGAATGACTGAAATAGCTGAACCAGTGTTCAATTCCATTTTAATTAATCTGCTCTTCACTATTGCTTGTCTATTTTTAGCTTTCACATTGTAAATCTCAAGGTTACTGAGTCTTGTGTCACTCTCATCCTTATCAGATTTTTGATCAACAGAATGCAGATTAATGTTCTTTTTGTAATTGCACCTTGACTTTTTTTTATCTTTTTCTTTTCCTTGTGCAGACCATTTATTTTTGTCTGCCCAACATGCTCTTTACATGTATATCCTACTTTGTTGCATTTTCTACAAGTTTCACACTTATACCCACATTGCCCTGGTGTATGTGAGCCCCTGGCTCAACTGTAACACAATTTGTTTAAGTGTTAGTTTTGTTCACACTCACTTTCACTCCAGATTGCAACTTAATTACATCTCTGTCTGCCTTTTCCATTGATACAGCTATTTCAAATGCTGTTTTAAATGTAATTGTGCTTCAGTTAGGAGCCATTTTTGAATGATTTCTTGTAAGATTCCGCAGTCTACACAATCACTCAGTGCATTATTCAGCACGTTATTGAACTGACAATGCTCAGACAATCCCCTCAATTCAACCACATAATCTAAAATGTACTCCCCTTCCTTTTGATTCCATTTACAAAGCTTAAAGTTTTCTACTATCAACAACAGTCTTGGTTCTAAATTTTCCTGCATTACTTTCACAGTATCAGCAAAGCTCATTTCAACTGGTCTGGTTGGAGCAGTCAAACTTCTAAAACTATATGCTTTTGCACGCAACACACTCAGCAAAACTGGTACTTGTTCCTTATTGGTTATATCATTTGCATTAAAATTGTGCTCAATCCATTCAGTATACAAAATCCAGTCATCTTTTGTGTAATCATACACATCTATCTTCAAGATGAAGCCAGTTATTTCTTCTTTTTTCCAAAAAAAAGATTATTATCACCTGGTACTCACTGGTTATGAATCCCTGTTTTTTTTCCCATTTTCTGCTAGATTCTCTTTCCTTTTGCTGCTCCAAAGAAAAACTAATCTGCTGTGCTTTTTTTAAAATCTGGAAAAAGGAAGGTTTTCTTACTAATCTCTTGTAGAAATTGATACAGGAATAAATATTTGCCTATGATTCAAGTAGGCTGATAATTAAATAAGTAGTGTTGATAATTAAATATGTGTATATGCTTGATACCTAAAATGAAAAACAATAAGTTCTGGAAACACTCTGGAGGTCAGACAGCATCTGTGGAAAGAATTAATAATTCAGACTGAAGACCTTTCATCAGAACTGGAATAAGTATGCAGTTTATTTTAGATTCTACTCCCATTCCTTCCACCAGAAGTTCCATCTCAAATCAGTTCAGTATTTGGCTTGACCTCATTAAATATACATGACTTTGGTGGTTTCTTTTGATTGTGAGTCATTTGTGGTAGAAATACTGGAAGTTGGCAACTGTTTGGAACTGGGCCTTCTCCTTTGCAATGTTATTTAAATTTCTTATCCCTCCCTATTTTATAGGTCTGTTTTCAAAATTATCCTATTTCTGTAAAACTAAGTCAACTTCTCTGAGTCTCTCTATATTCAAACTGAACAAGAATATTTTAACTTTTTCCTATTATTTTAACAGACTATTCTGGAAGACAAATGGCTGGGGTATGATCTGAGCAATTTACAAGTAATTTGATTTGTGTGGTGTTTTTTCTCTCTCTATTCTCTGTAGCATCTTCTGATAATGGGAATATTTGGAACTTTGACCGGTAATTCAACTGCGGTAATGGACTTTAGGTCAGAAAATAACTATTCTAGCAAGATATAGCTGTTTTATAGAAACAGAAAGTATTCCCAAATGTATTGACAGTATTATGCGTTAATTCTCAGATTCTTGAACAACTTTGTGTAAACTAATATTTGTTTAAATTTGGCAGCATTTTATTTTAAGATACCTTGAGGATTATTTGATAGTTAATTCCCATTTACTTTCAGTATGCATTATTTAATGTCAATCATACAACACCTTCCCATATTGCCCATTAAGCATCAAACTGTCCTGAACTAACTTTCATGCCACTTACACCTTCCTGCTGAAAATCACAGTAGGCAGAATGGAAACGTAGCTGTGACCCAGGTTCAATTCCCACCACTGACTGTAAGGATTTTATATGTTCTCCTTGTGACTGTGTGGATTTCCTCTCAGTACTCCAGTTTCCCCCACTCTCCATTTTCCAAATGGTGTACAATTTAGTAGGTTAATTGGTCAAATGGTTGCAATTGTGCAGCATGGGCTTGTTGAGTTAGAAAGGCCTTTTACCATGCTGTATCTCCTAAAAAATTGAGCTTCTGCCCATAGATATATTGAAATAGACTAGCAGAATGGGGAAATAGGCTGCAGAGGAAATCCCAAATTACAGGGAAGTTAAAGCTACTGACTCACAAGGAAACTTGTCAAATTCACTGATCCCTTCCGTAGATCACAAGATACTCTCAGACTGGACCTAGAAACATAAATGGAAGCCTGCAGCCATTCACGTTGTGGGGTTATTGCAGCTTGTAATCAGTTATGTAGGGTATGACAAGTGATAGGTGAGCACTTTTCCTCAGCTGTACACTGCCACTTTAGCCTGGTGCAATGCACAGCAGTGGTGTGGTGGAAATGGGAAGACTGGAATTAAAAATGAGCTCAGAGTTGCCATTTTGGTGCAAAGTGGAAATCCATGAACTTTTGGAAGTATGGTGGATCTGACAATCCTATGATATCTTTTACAAATGATAGCCTATTGCCAGTCTACTGCCACCTTGAACACACAGCAGGTGCAGCCAAGCCATGTGGTTGAGAAAAGCTGAATTTTATTAAGACCTAAGAAAGAAGAAGCTTAAAGTGTCATGTCACACTATCTGCTTACTGAGAAAATGTCTTAGTTGATTATCTTGAAACATCACTTCCTAAAACACAGATATCTTCCTGGAAGTAAAAACATGACAAGATGGTCTTGTAAATAGTGTTTTGTTGTCTACTAAAATATCTTTGATCAATCCACAGGCAAGGTGGCTGTTCAGCTCTGTGAGTGGTACAGTCACTCAAGTAAAGGTACTGATTAATAAACAATATGTTGTTCTGTGCAATGAACGGGCATCAAATCCACACAAGCTTGGTCAGTCAAATTCTCACCTGATGTAAAAGTGTGAATCCATGCAGCTTTTTTTGCATTTCCTCAAGATTGGAAAGTAGCTGGCAGAAATATAAATATTTTTGATTTCATTTATATGCAATTGGTTTTTATGCAGATATTCATGTTTGATGCAAATAAAACAGCTGAGCAGGCACAGAATGATACGGCACTGGGAATTCAAAGAGAAACTCATTACTGTTTGCCCAGCTGTACCTGGGATGTTCTGCAAATCTCCATCTCTTTAAGTAATGCTCCCAGCCTTCTGGCAATATTATCTAGCTGGGATCAGATAGGAAATTCTGCATCATCTGTTATTTAAAAAAAAAATAAAATGTAAAGAGACTTAACAGAATCCCAGATCCTTCAGTTTTAAAGAAGGTAGCACAAGACAGTCACCTAAAGGAAATGTGAGTAACTGTGGCTTATTTTATTCCTATAGTTTCCTATCTATATATGTGTTATCTGTAAATTTGACCCTGTTCAGTATATTTGTCATAGTTCAGTTCCACAGTATCACTTCATGGAAACTTGCAGCCAGTGTATAATAATTCTGTTCAGCTTTTAAGGATTTTTCCCTCCCAATCTTTTTGCCTTGCTTTCTGAAGTATTGGTAGTGCTTGTGTCTTCTGTCATCTTGTCCAAACAGCTTCTACTTACCCAGATCTGATTATACAAATAATTCACTACTCCTTTACTCCGGTCCTAGGTTAAAAATGCAGATTACTATTCGATTTGTGCTACCAAATCATGAACTCTGATGCCAGGAACTTGATGGAGTGAGTCAGTACTTGCAATTTTTGAAGTTCAGATATTTTTTGTTTGAACTCCCTGTGCTGTGACAAAAATGTAATTTGTTCCTCAAAAAATTGAACGATTCAAGAATTAAAAATGCCAAATTAAAAAAGAATTCACAAACACGAGAAGTCAGCAGATGCCAGATTTTCCAGTTATCAAACACTTCAGTTCCGATTCCCATTCCCGTTCTGACGTGTCAATCCATGGCCTCCCTGTGTACCAAGATGAGGCCACCTTCAGGGCGGAAAAGCAACACCTTGTATTCTGCTTGGGTACCAACTTGATGGTATGAATATCAATTTCTTCTTCCGGTAAACCAGTTCAAACTCTCCCACTTCCTCTATTCCCCACTCTAACCATTTACTTCTTCTTTCTGCTTCTTATTTCTCCCAGATCCTCTTCTCCTTCCCTTTTTCCTATAGTCTACTCTCCTCTCCTATCAGATTATTTTTTCTCCAACCCTTGACATTTCTCCCCTGCCTGGCTTCACCCACCTATCACCTTACAGCTGGCCTCTTTTCCCTCTCCCCACTTTTTTATTCTGGCATCTTTCCATTTCCTTCTCAGTCTTGAAGAAGGATCTTGGCCTGAAACATTGATTGTTTATTCATTTCCAGAGATGCTGCCTGGCCTGCTGAGTTCCTCCAGCATTTTGAGTGTGTTGCTTGAGAAAGTATGATTCCTTTTCATATTTCACTATTTTGCTGACCCTTAGTCTCTTCTACAAACCTTATTTAATATTGTATTCATCTACCCTACCATCGTCCTCAGTCCTTTCCTGTCCTTAAGTAACTTTTCACTTGTAACAAAAGCCCTGGATGACCTGTCACCTATGCTGCATCATTAAAAATTACGACCACTAGTTAGTATGCAGGCATACCCATTTATGTTCAATGAGACCTGAAACGTTTACCTAACCAGGATTGTTGTGGAGCAGTCTGATCCTGCTCATCACAGCTCAACAGGTAACTTCAATGACTAACACAAGAAAGATTAGGAAGATTACTATTTATGACTTGTCTATTATGGAAAACATCATGCACTTTTCAAATTACAAATTTTAGTATTAACAATGTGTTTTATTTGTGACAGCTTATTTCTCAACTAGTATTGTAGAAATTGCTGTAAAATATCTCCTCTAAGTATTATGCCCCTGCACTTGCCCTAGTGATGTAATGTTGCACACGGGGCACTTGCAATGTGTCTTTTGTTTTCCACAACAAAGGTTGACAGAATAGAGCTCTGTCATTTTCCAAGTCTTTTCCATTTCCCCCAACTTGTCTCCCATTATTTTCCCATCATTATGATGGGATGCCCAGTCTTCATGTTCATCAGGTGATCTTCCACTAAACCCTCCAGAAAATGTGACTAAGCTATCAATTCTTTCCATCTTAAACCCCCTTTTGGTATTCAGGAGTGTTCTCTATGTCACTTACTAATCACCACCAGAACTTTTTCCACTCCCCTGAAGGATTCCCGGGCACCCACAGGCAATGCTGCCCATATTGCTGCTCTTAGTTTTCACTGTAGTGGTGTCGATGTAAAGGCGGGTGTGAGTGTGAGAGTGAGAGATCTCCTGAAGTCAATAACCATCTCCTTTGGCTTTTTGACATTCCGGAAGAGGTTATTTGCCTGGCACCAGGACTTGAGCTCTTTCACCTCCTCTCCGTAGGCCATCGCATCATCATTGGTGATGAGCTGTCACCACTGTTGTGTCATCAGCAAACTTGACAATGTGATTACTTGGATGTAAACTCCACGTGGACAGCACCTGAGGTCAGGAACGAACTTGGGATCTGGTGCCGTAAGGCAGCTGTTGTATGACCTGTGCAATTCTACTGCAGTTACTAGAGTTGCTTATCAATGCATAGTGAACAAATTGGACCTTTTGTTTCAATCTCACATTGTGCATTTCGAGGTGAATTAAGCATCTCCACCTGAGACTGCGTAAGCTGATAAATGCCAGGGAACTGAATCTGGTACTACTTCTTCGACCTGAACGAAAACCACGTTTTATGATGCTTTTATTTGCAAGTCTTTGAAGGATTCTCTTTCTCTGGGGAGAAGGCAAATGTACTGACTTCACCTTGAAAGTAACTGAAGATACTTTGATGCTTGATAACTACACTGGGAATTGTACTAATTTGAGTTTAAGTCCATTCATTTACCTACTAAGCTATGTTCAAGCAGATGTTTAGTTTTTTTTTGGGGGAGGGGGTTCGCAAATAGTCCTAGTTCATTTATATTCAGGTTGCTATCAGTAAAATATTGAAATTCATATCTCTTGAATAAAATACTGTGACAAGCTTTCGATCCATGATGACAGGCAAGAAAAGCTTATTTAACTCAACAGCCATTTTTATTGCGACAATCACAAAAAAACAGACTGGGCGCTATGACCCAGGGAGAGAACCCACTCATTCATATACATGCAGGGGAGGTGATTATTACACACCTCAGTTACAGTCAGGGAGACCCACAAACACACAAGCAAGTAACTACATAACCCAAGCTAAAATGTAACAATAAATGAACTTGAACATACCACCATAATCCTGCAAAAACATATTAAAACAAGAATATTAAAGAGCGCTGGCCACTGTGAATGCTGGAGTGGGCAGTTAAGCATGTCACACCGGAGTGCCACACTGTTCCCCCGAGGGGTCAGCCATCCCTGGCAACCACAGATTCCACAACAAAGTCCAGGCATCTCAGTGGCGGTCAATGCTAAGTCATTGGAGGGTGTCTCTAGTCCCTCTTATGGGATGGACTTGTAACACCTGTGCAGTGCTTGTCTTATCTTGTGTGACTGGGGGTCACTGTACTCTTTATAAGAAAATCAAATTACATAGTGCTACACTAGGTGCTAGTGGGCCATCAGAAGCTCTAGGTATTGGAAGGAGGCAGTGAATAGAAAACACACATTTCTAGACGTAAGTTTGTTTATTAAAATAGCAATATATACAAAATATATACATGAGTAAGAACAATCCAAAGTTGCAACATCCGGGGTACTATCTATACCCAAGTGACCGAAGTTATCGTGAAGTCTCTAAGTACATCAGATTGAATGTTTTCAGGTAAAACAAGCTGGTACATGGTTTTATCTCCGGTTAATCTTTTACAGTAGAGAATTCCATCTTTTAGCTGTAGACGATCCCATTCTCTGAGAATGTAGAATGAGGATTGTGTTCCTCACTGAAGGGGGATAGTTTTTTTTCTAGTTTCCATCTGCTTGATGACTTCCCTAATACAAGGATCTGCTAACTGGGAGTCTTTAATTTCAGCATCTGAGAGATGAGAAATGTTGGTAATCCCCACACTGATCTTCTTGTGCGTAACTGTTAGGTATAGCACTTCAATGCATCATTGAGGATCCAACAAATGCAATGATAACATCTGTGGCAAGTTCTGTTTGTTGGATAAGGCGGCTCTCAAATACGGCTTGCACAACCAAAGTGCTAACTTCATCTGCATCACCTGAGTTCACTAGATGAGATTCAGTAAGCTTCAAGATGCATTCCTGCTCTTTCTGGGACTTTGTTTCACCACGCAAGATCTTGGAGCTTTTGAGATATGCTTTGCCAACAACATTCCCCATTTGTCTTGCAACAGAAACTGTTTCTAGTTTAAAATGAGGCTTGGGAGTACCATGACCTGACTTCCACTCACTCCGTCTCTTTTCAAGCTGTGTTCTCTTTTCTGCTACCAGTGTTCTCTTTTCTGTTTATAGCAGCAAGATTTGGCTATATGCCCATCTTCACTACATTTAAAGCAATACCATAGTTCTGGTTTTGCACTTGGCTGGTTGCAGACTCTTGTTTATCTTTTGTGTCAGCCTTTCATTTGCTGCATATCACTTGCTGTATTAGAGGTTTGTTTTACTTCCTGCTGTTCTCTACCTTGTAGAGTAGCTAGTTGACTTTGAAGCTCAGCAATTTGTTTAGTCGGTTAAGAAGTAACTGAAATTAGCTGTGCTACATCATCTTCTTTATAGGAACCTGTGGTCTGAGACTAAATAATGGCACGTTGTTTGTTCCTCAATGTGTTTCATGTGTGCAGTTCTGGAAGCCTGCTTGTCTTCCTCGGTGCATAGTTTGGTAAACAATGGTGGGTTTTGCTTTTTCTGTTCCAGTTGCAGCTGTAAGACCAGTGAGCAGTCCCAACATCCTCTACAAAACTGCTTTAAGAGATGCTTGTTAGCTTCAATTTCAGCAACTCTGCCTCACTTTACAGTCAGTGTGTCAACACTTCTTGTTGCCGCTGTAGGTAGGCAGACAGTTTTTACCCGTGTTCTGTACCATGTTCACGAATTTGGCAAATGATTCATCACCATCTTCCATGGTGGCAAAAACTGAATCTAGGAATTGCATGTAATTAGTGAGTGAAGCTCCAGGACCTATTAACTCGATGGTGTCAGAAGCCAGTGGAAGAGTACTTCCACACATTTTCCGTGTTCTGTGAAGATCGTACACACTTGCAGTTCAATACTAGCACGCCAAGCCTCATAATGCGCCTCATTAAGTGGACAAGGGGTTCTCCCAGAAAAAGTTTGAAGCCTTGCTTGTGGATTGCCATGAGCCATCAAGTCATTACTGTGCATAATATGCTCCACTATGACTCTTTGAATATCTGGAGGGTTTAGATCAATGGGAGAGAGGGATGGGTTCACTGCAGCTCAATTAGTTTGTATTGCAGGGACTGAGTAGTAACAGCTCGAACAGTTTCTGGCTGGTTATTATCAGGGGAGTCTGCTCTGAAATGTGGAGTTGTGGTTTTGTAATGTACACCTTCAGCAATTTCAACAGTGACTGCTTTGCTACTCTCAATAGTAAGGTTTTCACTTATCTGAGTTAACTTCTTTCTCAGGATTTTGTCATAATCTTTCCTACTCACCAAGGTAAGCTTGAGTGGCATCTTTTCCAACTTTCTGAGTGTAAACACTGGCTAAAGTAACGACACAGTAGGAAACATTTTGGTCACTGGTTGTCTGTTGACTTTGCAGTAGCTAGGGCTGGAAATCTTGCACTGAAGAGCTAAAATTATACTCTGCTACCATGGACCTGGGAGATTCTGCACTAGGGTCAGTTAGAGGAATTACTCTGGCAACTGAATCATATTTGTTTTGAAAGTCTAGTACTTCTTCATCTTTTTTTCTTCCTGTTACACCATTAACTAAAACAGTATTTGGGATTTTGACTCCATTTTCCTATATGACATCCATTTTCTTTCACTGTAGGTTTTAGTTGAACAAGTGAGCTCAAACAATAAGATTCGTTTAGTGCTTTGTATACTCATCAGTGTGTTATTGGTTATCTAAATCACTGCATCCTGGCTGGCTTGCCAAGTTTTATGTAACACCCATGTAGTGTTTGCCTTAACTCATGTGACTAGTCTCTTTATGAGAAAATCAAATTACATAGTACTACACTAGATGCTAGTGGGACATCAAAAGCTCTAGGCATTGGAAGGAGGCAGGGAATAAAAAACATACACTTCTAGAGATAAATTTGTTTAAAAGCAATAGCAATATATATAAAATATTTATACAAGAACAATTCAAAATTCCAACATTCTGTCTTAGGTTTAAATTGCAGATATCAAACGAAAACCAAATTCCTTTTTAGTTAGAATCGGTGAGTTTCATTAGAATAACCTTTATTACTCCTTTTTAAAATAATTAGATCCAGTATTATTCCCTATTTAAAGGTTTACAGACTAATATTTGCCTTTCTATTTATTCTTAGGAAACTAATCTGAATTCCTATTTTTAGTATTATAGCTAACTACACTTTTAGTTTGAATGAGTATGTTTACACATTCAAATTCAACACCAAAAGTAAAAAAAATACATATTTTGAGATGCCCAGTCATCAGGATCCCCCTCTCAGCCTCATTAGTGCAGTCAAAGGAAAGCTTATGAAACAATATATTTGACAACAATAACTCATCAGTTAACAACTGATAACTGATGAGTTATCCAAATTTGAGGAAGGACATTCTTGCTATTGAGGGAGTGCAGCATAGGTTCACGAGGTTAATTCCTGGAATGGCGGGAATGTCATATACTGAAAGATTGGAGTGACTGGGCTAGTATACACTTGAATTTAGAAGGATAAGAGGGGTGTTGATTGAAACATATAAGATTATTAAGGGAATTGGACACGTTAGAGGCAGGAAACATGTTCCCGATGTTGGTGGAGTCCAGAACCAGAGGCCGCAGTTTAAGAATAAGGGGTGGGCCATTTATAACGGATTTGAGGAAAAACTTCTTTACCCAGAGAGTTGTGGATCTGTGGAATGCTCTGTCTCAGAAGGCAGTGGAGGCCAATTCTCTGGATGCTTTCAAGAAAGAGTTAGATAGAGCTCTTAAGGATAGTGGAGTCAAGAGATATGGGGAGAGGGCAGGAACAGGGTACTGATTGTGGATGATCAGCCATGATCACAGTGAATGGGGGTGCTGGCTCGACAGGCCGAATGGCCTACTCCTGCACCTATTATCTATTGTCTAACTGATTGATAAGTTCGTGGTCTAAGGTAGAAGGAGATGAGTTATTAGCTTCAAACTTTCTGCATATTACATGTGCATGTAATAAGAGCTATTTAACTCATCTCCTACTTTAGGCCACAAACTTATCAATCACTGTGTGTGTATGTGTGTGTGTGTGTGTGTGTGTGTATGTATAGATATATATACAGGTTTTCCAAAAAATCTAATTCAGATCTTTCAGATGAAAGATAAACCTATGCATCCAACACTATTAAATCCTCTATGTCTTGATACATTTTGTTTTGACGCTAGTTTTTTAGTCTTGGGTGGTTCACCATCTTGTTTCTTGGTTCGTTGGATGAAATATGATTCATCCATGGAAAGTTGATTTACAATGCTTAGACAAAAAAAAACTGACCAAATCCCTTGGTATGATTTAAATTTTTGGGTACATGATGAAGATCTTGGACACTACTCTCTGCCAGAATTGTCTCACTATAGCTGCTACTATAACCGTAGCTTCAATAAACCTTTTATCGATGTTATCTGTCCTCCAGTCCTTTCACTTCGAGGATTTCAAGAAAGTATGGTAGAGGTACCCACTACTAATTCCACTTTTAACAGTGTTTATCTTTAGTTTCTAATAGTTTGCCACATTTCGCTCACTTTCACATGCTGAGTCAGCCACGCCTCATTCCCGCATAGTTTACCCTGGATTACACACTGTTTGGTGAGGCAAGTGGCAGGGCACACAGAGTGTCACTTCTTTCCTTCAGTCCTGCTGGGTTGGTGGTGGCCAAGGGCTGATTTGATGCCAGCCGGTCCCCGTGCGGCATAACTGCCTCCCACCGCTCAGGCATCTGCACCCGGTATACCATATAGGAGATGTGGTTGAGCATCCCTCCTGGCCCCTACCAGTAGCTTCCCAGCCTGGGGATAGTCCCTTCTTCCGAGTGGAGCAGTAGATCCAACCTGAGGCCCCCACCGCGTACTGCCACGTTGGCGCCCTAGACTGGCCCCTTCTGGGATGTGCAAGTATTTCAGCAGAGCACGAACAGCTCCACATCCTGCCTGTACCCATGCCAATGGAGGTCTTAAAGCAGCTTGCCCAACATCTTTGCAACCCCGATGATGACAGACGAGAAAAGCTCGTTTAACTCAACAGCCATTTTTATTACGTCAAACACAGAAACAGACCAAGTGCAATGACCCAGGGAGAGAACCCACTCGGTCACTTACTGACAGGGAAGCTTGTTATTACACACCCTGGTTACAGTCAGACTGGTTACAGACCCACAAACACACCAGCGAATAACCATATAACCCAAGCTAAAATGTAACAAAAAATTAACAGGAATACCCTCACTATAATCCCACAAATGCATTTTAAAACAAAAACAATAAATAGTGCTGGGAATGCTGCAGTGGGCAAGACTCTTGACCACCCCCACCCCCACCCAATCACCCACCCCTCGCCTCAGGCACCAACCCCCAAAACCCTGGCTTTCACATTCTGGCCGGGCAGCTAGATCGGCATCCAAACATCAGGTTCAATCTCCTCAAACACTCTGACGCCAGGACCCCACTGCCTTGGTTTGGCCTGTAATCGACCTTGCTGATACGGCCCTGCGCTTAAGTCTCCGTCCAAATACTGAGTTCAGTCGATTCGATGCACCCCGGTGCCTGGGCCGCGCCGGCTTGATTTGGTGTGTAAATGACCTGTAAGATAAATAATTGTTCCAAACTGAACATTTACATTCTATCAAGAAAATAATAGCATTCATTTTTTTTAAATCAGTATAAATTGCATCAGTCTGTGATTATATAGATTCATGGAGTTCCACAGCATGGAAACAGGTTCTTTAACCCAGTTCATCACAATGCCTCTTGATACTAATGCCTCTTTCTCCCCATAACACCTTGCACCCTTATCTAGACAATTGCTAATCTACAGAGAAGCTATTTCTTACAAGTGACCTCAAAGTACGATGATTGACCCCAGGCATATCTCTATGCATCAAGTGAACTTCATTTAATATTGCACTTCTCCTTTTTAGCAACAGAACAATGCTCTGTACATTGCATTTTAAAATACAGTCATAGTACTCCAGAGTTACTCTAAACAAAGCATTGGAGATTTTCTATTTTTTCCTCTGGATCAAATACCATTATTCTATTCTCTTTCACCAGGAAAGAAAGTGTGCTTTTTTAGCAGCCCCAGACATTTGTTTAGCATTCTTTTTCTGTTTATTATTTATTATTATGATTATTAAGATCATCTTAATCATTGTACAAACATATATAAATATAGCCAAATGAAGCAACATTTCTCCAGGGCCAAGGTGCAAAAAACATTCCCAACAGTACACATCATATAGTACATATGTTTATGGTAACAGAAAACCAAAATGTTACACAAAAAATAATATAGTCCAAGTCCCTGAGAACATGATCTTCAGATTCTTGGTGCATCAGATGCTGTGCTGGTCCAGCTTGCTGATCCATCGAGGGAACACTGGAGGGCAGCACCGAGTGAATACTGGGGATCAGCACCGATGGGAGGCGCCCGCCCCCAACCCAGTATGGATTCCGATGCACCCACAGAGGCCTCTGCTCTCTCCCACTCTGGTTCTGGTGTGTCCTTTTCTGGAGCAGGACATAAGAGCCTAGTCCACGCTAAAACTGAGGCAACACAGTCTTCCACCCCTGCTGTTGGGCCCCACCATTGAAACAGTGAACCAGACTTCCAGTATACTATATTACCAATGCCCAGCTGGGTCTTGCAACCACAAGTTCTGTTGGACCTCACAGTACCTTGGCACAACAGTGGTACAAAGCAAGTACAGGTGCCAGTACAACAGCGGTAACAAGTCCAGCTCTCTCTAACTATTGAGCAACTCACTGATTGGGTAGACCTGCAGTACTTGATATTCCTAATATCTTATTAGAGATACTACATAGTAACAGGCTCTTCCAGCCCAACAAACACACACCGCCCAGTTGCACTTATGTAATTAATTAACCTACTAGCCTATACAACTTTGGAATGTTGGAGGAACTTGGAGCATGCAGTCATGGGATGAATGTATGTTCAACAGTATTTGTGCTCCCTTGTCTGGTTTTATTTTTGTTTTAGGACTATGGTTATTTTTCTGAAAGTATGTTTCCTTTCTTTTGAGATTATGTCCTGAATCACTCAAAATTAAACACGAGGAAATCTGCAGATGCTGGAAATTCAAACAACGCACACAAAATGCTGGTGGAACACTGCAGGCCAGGCAACATCTATAGGGAGAAGCACTGTCGTCGTTTCAGGCCGAGACCCTTCGTCAGGACTAACCGAAAGGAAAGATAGTAAGAGATTTGAAAGTGGTGGGGGGAGGGGGAAATATGAATTGATAGAAGACTGGAGGAGGTGGGATGAAGCTAAGAGCTGGAAAGGTGATTGGCGAAAGTGATACAGAGCTGGAGAAGGGAAAAGATCATGGGACGGGAGGCCTCGGGAGAAAACAAGGGGAGGGGAGATGCACCAGAGGGAGATGGAGAACAGGCAAACAAGTAAGTATGTCAGGAATTGGGTAAGAAGGGGAGGAGGGGCATTAACGGAAGTTAGAGAAGTCAATGTTCATGCCATCAGGTTGGAGGCTACCCAGTCGGTATATAAGGTGTTGTTCCTCCAACCTGAGTTTGGATTCACTTTGACAGTAGAGGAGGCCATGGATAGATATATCAGAATGGGAATGGAACATGGAATTAAAATGTGTGGCCACTGGGAGATCCTGCTTTCTCTGGCGCACCAAGCGTAGGTGTTCAGTGAAACGGTCTCTCAGTCTGCATCGGGTCTCACCAATATATAAAAGGCCACACCGGGAGCACCGAACACAGTATACTACACCAGCCGACTCACAGGTGAAGTGTCTACTATAAGCCTACAGACTCTCACAGCTACCTGGACTATTCCTCTTCCCACCTTGTCTCTTGCAAAAATGTGTGTGTGTCACTCAAAAGTAATTTCTTTTAATCACCTCCAGTTTTTCCTGAGTTGGATTTTCCCATTTTGTCACAGTCTGGTTCACAGATCCTCCTCTTCAACTGTTAATTGAACTGAAACATATAATTGCTATTAAGTAAACATTCACGTACGATTGGAATGTGAATAAAATCTAACTCAGTCACTAAATGACATTCTAAGATTTTCTTTATGGTTTGCTTTTTATTTATAAGGTCTGATTCACTTTAGAGGATAAGCTCAATATCAGGGTTAACGTAACAGCCACTTTAATGGAGCCTTTACTTTAATCCACTCAAGCCCTGTGATAAATCAGCAGCATAAGAGGTAGAACCTCTTAAATTCGATATCTCAGCTTGTCATTACTAGCTTCTGTAACAAGGAACAGAAAGGGATGCAGTCAATTTTAATAGCAAACTTCAGCAATTTTATCTGATTTATTATGACACTAGAAAATGTTGACTGTCCCATCAAATACTGGGCCTTGCATTATAGATACCAAGAACTAATTACATAATTAAAATGTTTGTCACCTTAGTTGATACCTGTTCACTGTGGCAAAATGAATATGGGGATAACCCAAGCAGTCGTTAAGTTAACCAGGAATAATCCAGAAACCTCTGCATCCTCATATGTATTAGTCAACTGAGAAATAGCTTATTCTATTGCCACTGAACTGGACTGGCCTATATCTTATTTTATTCATCCTTGACCAAAATCATGGTAGTACGGCAGAGAAGGAAGCAATTCAAAATGTTAAGTCTGCAATTACCAACTGAATGAGCAGGCATGCTTAGTCCACACAACTCTCCAAGTTATTTGACCTCAAATACTTATACTCCACTGTAAAATGATTCACATGATCAAGTCCAACCACATTCTGAAAGAGATCATTCCAGATCTCATTTGCTTTTTGACAGAATAAATTCTATTCCTCTGGATCCGCTGTTGATCACTTATGTCCTGCTGAAAGGGTTTTGGCCCAAAACATCAGCTGTACCTTTTGCCATAGATGCTGTCCGGTCTGCTGAGTTCCTCCAGCTTTTTGTTTGTGTTGCTCGGATTTCTAGCATCTGCCAGATTTCTCTTGTTTATGTTTTTTTATATGTTGTCGCTCTGTACTAAGTGATTTTTTTAATTAAACAATATATCCAATGATCATGAAACCCTCTATCACGACACACCTTAATTTCAGAAATCTTTCAGTAAGTGTATTAACTTTTATTGCCTCTGCTTACAACCGAACTCATGAGATGGTCATGGTAATTCCACACTATATCCTTTTTTTGACATTTATATTTTGTCTAGTTTCACATACAAAATTGTCCACATTTCTCTAACTGAAATCCAAACTTTCAAAGTTCCAATAAGGTGATTGGCAACTTATTCCTGGATTTTGTTGCTTCAGGTGTGATAGACTTGGAGGGGCAAGAGGGGGATGTGTTGCATTGCTTGTCAGAGAAAATATTACAGTGATGCTTTGGCAGGATAGATTAGAGGGCTCATCTAGGGAGGCTACTTGGGTGGAAATGAGGAATGGGAAAGGTGTAGTAACACTTATAGGTGTGTATTATAGACCATCTAATGGGGAACGAGAATTGGAGGAGCAAATTTGTAAGGAGATAGCTGATATTTGTAGTAAGCACAAGGCTGTGATTGTGGGAGATTTTAATTTTCCACACATAGACTGGGAAGCCCATTCTGTAAAAGGACTGGATGGTTTGGAGTTTATAAAATATGTGCAGGATAGTATTCTGCAGCAATACATAGAGGTACCAACTAAAGAAGGGGCAGTGTTGCATCTCCTGTTAGGGAATGAGATAGGTCAGGTGACAAAGGTATGTGTTGGGGAGTGTTTCAGGTCCAGTGATCACAATACTATTAGTTTCAATTTAATTATGACGAAGGATAAGTCCGGACCCAGGATTGACATTTTTGATTGGAGAAAGGCTAACTTTGAGGAGATGCGAAAGGATTTAGAAAAAGTGGATTGGGACAATTTGTTATAAGGGAAGGATGTAATAGAGAAATGGAGGTCATTTAAAGGTGAAATTTTGAGGGTACAGAATCTTTATGTTCCTGTTAGGTTGAAAGGAAAGGTTAAAAGTTTGAGAAAGCCATGATTTTCAAGGGATATTGGAAACTTGGTTCGGTAAAAGATAGAGATTCACAATAAATATAGACAGCATGGAATAAATGAGGTGCTCAAGGAATATGAAGAATGTAAAAAGAATCTTAAGAAAGAAATTATAAAAGCTAAAAGAAGATATGGGGTTGCTTTGGCAAGTAAGGTGAAAATAAATCCAAAGGGTTTCTACAGTTATATCATAGCAAAAGGATAGTGAGGGATAAAATGGGTCCCTTAGAGAATGAGAGTGGACAGCTATGTGTAGAGCCAAAAGAGATGGGGGAGATTTTGAACAATTTCTTTTCTTCGGTATTCACTAAAGAGAAGGATATTGAATTGTGTAAGGTAAGGGAAACAAGTAGGGAAGTTATGGAAACTATGATGATTAAAGAGGAGGAAGTACTGGTGCCATTAAGGGATATAGAAGTGGATAAATCTCTGGGTCCTGACAGGATATTCCTTAGGACCTTGAGGGAAGATAGTGTAGAAATAGCAGGGGCTCTGACAGAAATATTTGAAATGTCATTAGAAACGGGGATGGTGCTGGAGGATTGGTGTGTTGTTCATGTAAACCTAACAATTATAGGCCTGTAAGTTTGACATTAGTGGTGGGTAAATTAATGGAAAGTATTCTTAGAGATGGTATATATAATTATCTGGATAGACAGGGTCTGATTAGGAACAGTCAACATGGATTTGTGTGAGGAAGGTCATGTCTGGCAAATCTTTCTGAATTTTTTGAAGAGGTTACTAGGAAAGTTGCCGATGGTAGAGCAATGGATGTTGTCTATATGGACTTCAATAAGACCTTTGACAAGATTCCACATGGAAGGTTAGTTAGGGAGGTTCAATCGTTGGGTATTAATATTGAAGTAGTAAAATGGATTCAACAGTGGCTGGATGGGAGATGCCAGAGAGTAGTGGTGGATAACTGTTTGTCAAGTTGGAGGCCAGTGACTAGTGGTGTGCCTCAGGGATCTGTATTGGGTCCAATGTTATTTGTCATATACATTAATGATCTGGATGATGGGGTGGTAAATTGGATTAGTAAGTATGCAAATGATACTAAGATAGTTGGTGTTGTGGATAATGAAGTAGGTTTTCAAAGCTTGCAGATGGATTTAGGCCAGTTAGAAGAGTGGGCTGAAAGATGGCAGATGGAGTTTAATGCTGATAAGTGTAAGGTGCTACATTTTGGTAGGACTAATCAAAATAGGACATACATGGTAAATAGTAGGGCATTGAGGAATGCAGTAGAACAGAGTGATCTAGGAATAATGGTGCATAGTTCCCTGAAGATGAAATCTCATGTGGATAGGGTGGTGAAGAAAGCTTTTGGTATGCTGGCCTTTCACAGCATTGAGTATAAGAGTTGGGATGTAATGTTAAAATTGTACAAAGGCATTGCTGAGGCCAAATTTGGAGTACTGTGTACAGTTCTGGTCAACAAATTATAGGAATGATGTCAACAAAATAGAGAGAGTACAGAGGAGATTTACAAGAATATTACCTGGGTTTCAGCACCTAAGTTGCAGAGAAAGGTTGAACAAGTTAGGTCTTTATTCTTTGGAGCATAGAAGGTTGAGGGGGGACTTGATAGACATATTTAAAATTATGAGATGGATAGATAAAGTTGACATGGATAGGCTTTTTCCATTGAGAGTAAGGGAGATTCAAACAAGAGGACATGAGTTGAGAGTTAGGGGACAAAAGTTTAGGGGTAACACGAGATGGAACTTCTTTACTCAGAGAGTGGTAGCTGTATGGAATGAGCTTCCAGTAGAAGTGGTAGAGGCGGGTTCGATATTGTCATTTAAAAAAAAAATTGGACAGGAAAGGAATGGAGGTTTATGGGCTGAGTGCAGGTCGGTTGGATTAGGTGAGAGTAAGCATTCGGCATGGACTAGAAGGGCCGAGATGACCTGTTTCTGTGCTGTAATTGTTATATGGTTATATTAATCTTGCATTATAACTTAACCAAATTACATCAGAGTCTGCTTGGAGACTGTTGTTCTGCTCCACTTCTGAAAAACTACCTTGTTTTCATTTTTTACAACCATATTTATTCAATGTTTAAGGAGAGAGAGAGAGTTATTATTATTATTCCTCCTTGAATTTCTTTAATAGAGGGGTTGCTCTTAAAATTAGTTCACTTCTTTAACCAAGAGAACACTAGTTAAAAATAGAGTTCTCCGGGAATGATCTGGCAATTATAGTTCTAAGAATTATCTAGGTTTATGTTAGTAGTCTTTTATTCTAACTTCTCTCTGTGGAACTTTCCTCAAAGCGTGGAGTTAAATATTAATAAATTCAGTGATGACTATTGTCCATTTAATGTAGTCTTTCTTGGGCTAAGTTGACTCATTGACACAATAGTGCTTCTTGGTCCACAAGCAGTTATGATCCAGGGAGGACTAGTACATAGTATACAGATGAATGAAGGGATTTTTGATGTCTATGTGTGTAAATGCTAATATGCAACACCAGTTCTTCATTAGATTTAGCATTTTACTCTGAAATCTCCAAAGAACCACTTTTTCCAATTAGAGCTGCATACCTTGAAAAATTAGAAAAAAAAGGTTATTTTTGCCAGTAGACATATAGTGGTCATTACTAAGCAACTGGAGGAGTTTGTGTGTCAGGTATTTTCATTCTGTGACTGTTTACACTCCGCATGTTCCTTTCTTATATTTTGCCAGACACTGAAAGAACTAATCCTCCGATATAGAAGTTGCTTTATTTGTTAATTCATATTGAATTTTACATGTGCTGAAAACTTAAAGCCTGTTTTAAATTGGTAGGATCCTCAGTATGCCTGCTATTGAATTATTGTCTAATTTTACATTATACATTCAAATTGAATCTTAATATGTAAAATATCCTTGATGAGAAAAAGTTCAGTCAGAGCAGAATCATTGTGAAGGTAGAAAAATATTCACTAGCCTGTTAGATTTTGGCCCTTTAGGGGAGAATTACATAAATAAAAACACCTTCTTCTGATGAAGAGACGAGAGATTATAGACTCTGTAAGCTTGAGTAATAAAATTATCTGAGCAACTCAACAGATCAAACAACATCTGTGAGGGAAAGAAATGCTGCTCAGCACTGTCAAGATGCACGGCTTGAACCTGAAACATCAACAATTTCATCCCTCCCCCTCCATTCAGAAGCTCCCTAACCCCCTGATTTCCTTCAGTAGATTATTTATTATGCTGTCTTTCAATTATCTTTTTAAGCTACCATTTTACATGGTAT
Organism: Hypanus sabinus; assembly: GCF_030144855.1. Lineage (NCBI taxonomy): Eukaryota > Metazoa > Chordata > Chondrichthyes > Myliobatiformes > Dasyatidae > Hypanus > Hypanus sabinus. The sequence goes on along the minus strand of NC_082707.1, from coordinate 80,635,766 downwards.
TCATTGGCTGTGGAATACTATTATTAGAATAAATGGAATAATATGAATTTGCCTTTATGTTAGTGAAGAACAGTATCTTCCACTCCCTAATGTAGTCTGGTACACTGGGCTGCATTTTATAAATGTCATTGATATAACTCTCCCCTCTCAACAGGCAATCTCCTCCCAACTCTGACAAATAAACATGGCTCATGTAATCAAAGCTCTTTAGATTGAGAGCAGTGTATTGACTGAAGGCAGAGGTCACTTTCTGAGAATGTCAGAGCAATGGTAAGAAGAATTCACAAACATGTTTGAACTCTTAAAACTGGGTACTATTTCAATGGGTACTTCTCAAACTTGTTGAGAAACATTTTATAGCAAAAGTTTTGGTACAGAAATTTAATATCTCTCCCTCCACTGGTGCAAATTTTATAGCCAAACTCTCCCCTCACTATTCATTTCTGACAAGTTATCAATAAGTTTTTTTTCCTTCAAAGGAAGATAAAATATAGGATAAAACAAAAAAAAATTGGAAACACTGAGCAGCAATCAAACTGAAATGTTAACAGTGTCTCTTACTCCTCATATCCTGCCTAAACTCCTGAGTAGTTTCAGCAATTTCTGTTGCCTGAGGCAGGGGGCAATTATTGAACATGGTCACACTCATGGGCAACCAATACCTGGAATATTTGTGCATTCAGAGTCAGTCCTAAATTTTCACATTTGGGATCTCTGTCCACAGACACTCATAGACCATTTATGTGAATTCTTTATCTCAGTAAGGGTGTTTCAACATTCAGAGGTGTCTGTCATTGTAGATATGTAATTCATAGGAAGCATCGTCGGTGACATAAAACAGGTTGGGAACCCTTGGTCCAGAGGGCTAAGCACTACTTCTGAAAGATAGTAAGAGATTGGTAATAAATATTGCATTTGCTCTCCTTTTATGATTCATCTAAAGTTGGTCAGTAAATTGTAGCATCATTTGTGTTGCAGAAGGACAGTACAACACATTCTGACAGCATATTAGCTGGTGTCTATGGGAAGAAAATAATGAAAACAATCATAACAGAGAATACAGAAAAATATCATGGGAGAGGAAAAAGCGTAATAATGAATAGTTAGCTTGAGATTCAAGAGGAAGTTTGAGCAACTTTATTGTATCTCTTGAAGAAATATCATAGATATTTTGATTGTCTTTGATGACATATTCCTTATCAAATGTCAGAGAATGCCCAATCTGGAGGACAGACACATAACAGCAATGATCAGCTGTTGGATTCAGGACAAATTAGAGAAAATACCATAAGACATAGGAGCAGAATTAGGCCATTTAGCCTATGAAGTCTGCTCTGCCATTTCATCATGACTGATCCACTTCCCTGTTAACCCCATTCTGCTGTTTTATCCCCATAACCTTTCACGTCCTGAATAACCAAGAACCTACCAACCACTGCCTTAAATGACTTGGCCTCCACAGCCACCTGAGGCAATGAATTCCACAAATTCACCACCCACTCGCTAAAGAAATTCCTCCCCACCTCCATTTTAAATGGGTGTCCCTCTATTTTGAGACCGTGCCCTCTGGTCCTAGACTCGCCCACCAAAGAAACATCCTCTTCACATCCACTGTATCTACGTCTTTTAACCTTTGATAGTGTTCAAGGGGGTGCCCTCCTCACTCTTAAATTCCAGTAATTGCAGTCTCAGCTTTCAATTATTGCTCATATGATAATATTTTCATTCCTGGAATCATTCTTGTGAACCTCCTCTGAGCCCCCTCCAAAGTCAACACATTCTTTCTTAAATAAGGACCTAAATTTGCTCACAATGCTCCAAGTAAGGCCTCACCAGGGCCTTATACAGCCTCAAAACTGTGTACTAGTTTTTTTTTTCTATTCTAGTCCTCTTCAAATGAATACTAACACTACATTCACCTTCCCCACCACTGATTCAACCTGCAAATTAACCTTCAGGGACTCCTACATAAGGACTCACAAATCTCCTTGCAACTCAGATTTTTGAGTTTTCTTCCTGTTTGTAAAATTGTCTATGCTTTTAATCCTTCTACCAAAATGCATTAACCTCCTATATTCCATCTGCTAGCTCTTCACTCATTCTCCTAATATGTCTAAATCTTTCTGCAGCCTCTCTGCTTCCTTAACACTACCTGCCCCTCTACCAATCTTTGTATTGTCTATAAACTTGGCCACAATGCCATCAAATCCATCTCAAATCATTGACGTACAAAGTAAAAGGAAGCAAACCCATCACCAATTCCTGAGGAACACCACTAGTCACTGGCAGCCAATCCAAAAAAGATCCCTTTTTTGCCTCTTTGCCTCCTGCCAATTAACCAATGCTCTATCCATGCTTGTATCTTTCCTGTAATACCATGGGCTTATATCTGGTTTAGCAGCCTCATGTGTGGTACATTGTCAAAGGCCTTCTGTAAATCCAAGAACACAACCTCCACCAATTCTCTTTTTTCCATCCTGCTTGTTATTTCTTCAAACAATTCCAACAGGTTTATCAGGCAAGATTTTCCCTTAAGAAAACTATGCTGACTTCGCCCTATTTTATCATGTCCCTCCAAGTACCTGGAAAGAACATCCTTAACAATCAAATCCAATATCTTCCAAACCACTGAGGTCTGGCTAAATGGCCTATAGTTTCCTTTCTTCTGCCTCCTTCCCTTTGAAGAGTGTAGTGATGTTTGTGATTTTCCAGTACTGCCAAACAATTCCCAACCCTATTGATTCTTGAAAGATCATTACCAATGCCGCCACAATCTCTTTAGCCACCCCCTTTAGAACACTAGTGTGCAGACCATCTGGTCCAGGTGACTTATCCATCTTCAGACCTTTCAGTTTCCCAAGCACGATCTCCCTAGTAATAGCAACTTCACTCACTTTTGCCCCTTGACACTGGAACTTCTGGCACACTACTAGTGTTTTCCACAGTGAAAACTGATGCAGAATAGTTATTTAGTTCATCTTCCTTGTCCCCCATTACTATCTCTCCAGCATCATTTTCCAGTGCTCCAATATCTATTCTTGCCTCTCTTTTAATTTTTGTATATCTGAAAAACAATTTGGTATCAATTTTTATATCATTACTGAGCTTATCTTCATACTTCATCTTTTCCCTGCTTATGTTTTTATTTAGTTGCCTGCTGGTGGTTTTAAAAATTTCCCAATCCTCTAACTTCCCAGTAATTTTTGCTCTATTATTTGTCTTCTCTTGTGTTTTTATGTTGGCTTGGACTTCCTTTGTCAACTACAGTTGTGTCATCCTGCCTTTAGAATATTTGCTCTACTTTGGGATGTATCTATCCTCTGCCTTCCAAATTGCTGCCAGAAGCTCTAGCCATTGTGTTCTGCTGTCATCCCTGCTAGTGTCCCTTTTCATCAACTTTGGCCAGCTTCTCTCTCATGCCTCTGTAATCCCCTTTACTCCACTCTCATACAGATAATTCTGACTTCAGCTTCTCCTTCACAAATTGCAGGATGAATTCTATTTTATTATGATCACTATTTCCTAAGTGTCCCTTTATCTTAAGTCCCCTAAACATATCCAGTTCATTACACAATGCCTAATCCAGAATTGCTGATTCCCTAATGGGCTCAACCACAAGCGGCTCCAAAAAGCCATCTTAGAAGCATTCCATCTCTCTCTCTCTTGGGATCTAGTATCATCTTGATTTTGACAATCTATCTGCATATTGAAATCCACCATGTCTATCATAACATTGCCTTTTTGACATGCTTTTTCTATTTCCTACTGTAATTTGTGGCCCCCATCCTGAGTACTTTCCAGAGGCTTGTAAGTAACTCCCATTTGGGTCTTCTTACACTTGCAGTTTCTTAATTCTACCCACAAGGAACCCACATCTTCCAATCCTATGTCACCTCCTTCTATAGATTTATTTCATTTTTTACCAGCAGAGCCACACCTCCTCCTCTGCCTATCTGCCTGGCCTTTCAGTAGATTGTGTGTCCATGGATATTAAGCACCCAGCTACAATTGTCTTTCAGCCATGACTCTGTGAGACCCACAATCTCATACCTGCAATCTCTAACTGCACTACAAGGTCAATGACTTTATTTCATATATTGCATGCATTCAAATTTAACACCTTCAGTCTTGTATTTATCACCCTTTTCAGCAGTGTCTCCCTGTTGCACTGCAACCCATCCCACTGCCTGCAATTTTGCCTTATTATTCTGGATCCCACCCCCCTGCCAATTTAGTTTAAACCCTCCCCAACAGCTCTAGCAAACCTACGTGCAAGGATATTGGTCCCCCTTAGGTTTAGCTGCTCATCATCCCTTTTGTACAGGTCATAACTACTCTAGAAGAGATCCCAATGATCCATAAATCTGAAACCCTGCCCCTCACACCAATTCCTCAGCCATACATTCATCTGCTAAATCATACAATTCTTGCTTTCACTGGCACTGGCACAGGCAGCCATCCAGAGGTTACTACACTGAAGGTTCTGCTTTTCAGCTTTCTACCTAGCTCTCGCTCTCCTTTCCTTCCTATGCCATTGGTACCATTATGTGCCAAGGTATCTGGCTGCTCATCTTCCTCCTTTAGAATGTCACAGACATGATCCGAGACATACCAGACCCTGGCAACTGGGTGGCAATATAGAAATCTGGGTCACTCTATCGTGTTCACAGATTCTCCAATCTACTCCTCTAGCTATGGAATCTCCAATCACCACTGCATTCCTCCTCTGCCCCCATCCTTGAGCCACATTGTCAGACTCAGCAGCAGAAAATAGTTGCTGTGGTTCCCCCCCAGTAGCAGATCTTACCCCCCTCCCTCAACCTCCCACCACTGTATCCAAAACTGTATACTTGTTACTGAGAAGAACAGCCATAGGGTGCTCTGTACTGGTTGGCTATTTCCTTTCCTTCCTTAATGGTCACTCATTCACCTGCCTCCCGCAACCTGGGGGTGACTCCCTCTCTGTAGCGCCTAGCTGTTATCTCCTCAGTTTCCCTTGTGAGCTGAAGGTCACTGAGTTGCTGCTCTACTTCTTTAATGCATTCTCTGAGGAAGTGCAGCCTGGTGCACCTGATGCAGGTGTGGTTATCTGGAAGGCTGGAGGTCTCCCAGGGTTCCCACATCTCACACAAAGAACGAGACACAGCTCCTGAAGCCATTCCTATGCACTTTCAGATGAAGAATGAGCAAGAAAAAGTTTACCAGATATTAATATCACCTATGCCTGTTGACCCAAAGCTAAAAGTCTCCCCACCCTAACATTGGCCCACTCTAACAGTGGCCACTCTGCTGACCCCTAACTTATTTTTATTTGACCTTGTTAATGAATGCCGAACTTCAAATGGCTGCTGTTTAAACTCCCAATAAAAAACGGCCCTTGACCCTTCTGCAGTCAGTAGAAACAGTTCTGCACAGCTTAGTAGCCAAGCCATATGTGAAGGTCAGGAGCTGGACTTGATTGTCAGAGGCTATTTGAGGTGCATGCCATTGGAAGCATTCAATGGGTAGAGGAAGCATGTCCCCATCACCAGCTCCAGCTATAATAACCTTAAGGAATTAAATAATATACCTGTAAATGTAATTAAAGAAGTTTGGACAAATGGTCTGTGTTTGATATCCAAGTAGGGTGACCTTGGGGTCATGACATTAAATGTTACAGTAGTTCTAATACTGTCTGAAGCACAGAGCTTTACTCAACAGAAAAATATGTTAGTGATAATCTGAATTAACTCAAATTATATCAAAACACTTCTGCTTTCAGAAAGAGAAAAGAAGAACTAAACAAAACAAGCAAATCGATATGAGCAAATAACTGACTGTCTATGTGGCTGCCTTCAGTATTACATTAATACATCCTCCTATGCACTTTAAGGAAATCATTATTCACCCTCAAGTTTCCTGACATCCACCTTTGACAGTGCCCAAAAGAAGACATGGTGATGTCCGGATGTATTTTTCCATCTAAAGCTTTTGAGAGTTTTAAACCACAAATGCACATTAAAACATGAGGATTCAAATCAGATCATAAGAGGTGCAGTCGTTACATTTCCAGATTACTCTATCACCAAAATAGATGTTGAGGAAACTTCTGAAACTAGGACAAGCAGGCCACTGAAAACATATGAACAACTAAAATTAATTAGTGAGTAATAGATCAGTTTTGTTTTAAACCCGACTCGCTGTGCAAATTACCCCTGCTTCTTTAATGCACTTCGTAATATTTGTGTAATTTCTTTTATGATTTTCTTCTCCATTTAATATTTACAACATAGGACAAAATGTACCACAGGAAAAAAGATGATGAAATGAAACAGATGTGTGACTTTGATGAATTCTATTTTTTAATCAATGCTCTCCCATTCATTAGTGGAACATGCTGAACATTAAATTTAATTCTGATTTAACAACTGTTTGTCTTGGTGATATTAAGACTTTTGGACAAATCACTTTGTGCACATTTAACATCAGCTTTGCTTAATCATTGTACGAGGGGTAATTGATAAGTTCATGGTAGAAGGAGCCAATTTTAGAAAACCCTGAACATTTATTTTCTCAACATAGTCCCCTCCTACATTTACACACCTAGTCCAGCGGTCGTGGAGCATATGGATCTTGGGCCTCCAGAAAGTGTCCACAGCATGGGTGATTGATAAGTTCATGGCCTAAGGTAGGAGGAGATGAGTTATACAACTCTTGTTACATGGACATACAGTTCAACTCTTTAAGTGATTGTGCAGAAAGTTTGAAGTTAATAACTCACCCCCTTCTACCTTAGGTCATGAACTTATTAATCACCCCTGATGACTTATTAACTAATAACTCATACTAGTTTCCAGTGCAGGCAAAAAAAAAACAACAGTACCGTATAGCATCATAAAACCCCAGCTAAACTCAGATCTGTAACTGGTTGCCAGCTGATTGCCATCAAATTTATTCTTCTCTAGTTTTTATGGAGCCCTGACAGAAATTGTTCCTATGTACGTAGTCCTGAATATTAATTCTGTTCCTAGAGTGGGTAATAATAATGTAGAAAATATATGACTGGTTAATTATATATTTGCATTAACGAGCAGGTGTACGTGTGTACCTAATAAAGTGGCCACTATATGTAATTATGTCAGATGGATTGCCCTTCTAAGTAGGTACACTGTGAGTAAGTATATTTATGTGAGTTTGATCAGCTCTATTAAAGATGACCCTTATACAAGTAATTAAGATGTAAATTATGATAAAGCACAACAGGGCAAATATTATAACTCATAATATTGAGTGGTCCCATTTTTTTTTCATTTTTATTTGATGCAGGAAAAGAAATCCCATCCACCAGATTGATGTACCTTACCTAAGAGAGAGTATGGTCAGCCAAATCAGTTACTGTATGTCTTCCAGACTTATCAGCTATGTATGTACAACAGTCCTTGCATATAACAACACATGTTCCTCTCTTAGCTGTTAAGAAAATATCTAATGCCCTGCAATTCTGGAGGATCATGTTACCCACTGTAACCACTCCTGTTATTACTTTCTGTAAGGCATCAGCAGTGTCATTTCTTAGTCTTTCCAAAGCTGCAGCAACATTTTTAATTAGACAGGATTGGTAGAAACACAACAACATTAGAATAAACAAGATGATGTCCATGCGCACTGTTCAACATCTTCTGGCTGCTTAGAGATTTGCTCAGTATAGCCCAGCAATGAGTCAGAAGTTACTAGCACATTAGCATCAGTGCCTGTTGTCTTTAGTGATAGCACTGCAGCTCGCTTGTACCCAATTACTTTTGCTTTCTACTTCCACTGATGCTGCCTTCTACTATCATCTGTGCTTGCAAAATTCCTTCCAGCTGCTCACTCAGCAGCTCCTACGGTGACTCCCTGATCAGGACTCGATCACTAGGAACCAAGGTGTCATCTCCTTCTTTTGGATCACTCCAAACAGCAAAAACCTGTTGAGAAGTAGACAAAATCTTGGGTTAGTTTAACATAGTATTGAACTAAACTGTCATAATGTATACGTCAGCATCTCTGAGATTAATGGCTTTAGTTAGTGACATGAGTCACGATGCTAACCCATCAAATGGGCTTTATTTAATCTTTTTTGTTTGGGGTTGCTCTGATACTATATTATACCATGGGAAGGGCCCTAGGCTATGCTTCACTCGTTTTCATGATACTTAAATTAGTTGTTGCTTGATGATCTCGTTCATTCATTCTACATGCCCTGATGACTCTGTATGATGTGAACTTTGGAAGGACCATTGAGTGTTCATCAGTCAACATAATTCATGATAGACATTTCTAGTGAGTTGTGTTCCTTCGTCAGAATCAGTGTGACATGACAATCTCCATCTAGAAATGTCGTCCTTAATCAGAGTTTTTGCTTAAGTGTGGCAGTGGCTTTCCTTACTGGAATAGCTTCCATTCATCTCCAATATGCCTGAGTATCCTTGGAAGTTGGGTAAAATAATATAATCTATTTGTAGATGTAACCATGGACCAGGTAGGTTGGAGCATTTAATTGTGGTAGCTTGTCTGCTGCTCTACGATTTGTTTTCTGTCATAATATACATCTTTAAGAAGGGTGGGAAGTAAAAGAAAGAAATTATAGATGAGTTAGCCTGAAATCAGGGACATGAGATGTAGGAGCAGAATTATGCCAGTCAGCCCATCAACTTTGCTCTGTGATTTCAGCATGCTTAATTTATTATCCCTCTCAACTCCATTCTTCTGCCTTCTTCACATAACCTTTGACACCCTGATTAATCAAGAATCTATCAATCTCCATCTTAAATATACCCAATAACTTGGTCTCCATGGCTGCTTGTGGCAATGAATTCCACAGATTCACCACTCTCTGGCTAAAGAAAACTTTTCTCATCTCTGTTCTATATGAATGTCCCTCTTTTCTGAGATTGTGACATTAGGTCCTAGACTCCCCTACTATAAGAAACATCCTTTCCACATCCACTTGATCTTGGTCTTTCAATATTTGATAGGTTTCAATGATAATCTCCCCCACCCCCCAGCCAGCATTCTTCTAAAATCCAGAGAATACAGAGCCAGAGCCATCAAACACTCCGCATATGTTAACACTTTCATTCCTGGCTTTGTCCTTGTGAATGTCCTCTGGATCCTTTCCAGTGCCTGCACATCTTTTCTTAGATAAGGCACACAAAATTGCTTACAAATCTCCAAGTGTGGTCTGACCAATGCCTTATAAAGCTTTAGCGTTACATCCATGCTTATGTATTCTAGGCTGCTTGAAATGAATTCTAAAATTGCAATTGTCTTCCTTACCATGAGTCAACTTGCAAGTTAGCCTTTAGGGAATCCTTCACAAGGACTCCCAAGTCCCTTTGCATCTCTAATTCTTGAATTTTCTCCCTAGTTATTCTCCTTTATTCCTTCGACCAAAGTGCATGACCATGCATTTCACCACACTATGTTCCATCTGCCACTTACTTGCCATTCTCCTAATTTATCTAAGTCCTTCTACAAACTCCCTGTTTCCTCAACACTACCTGCCCCTCCACTTATCTTCATATTGTATGCAGACTTGGCCACAAAGCCACAAATTCTTTCATCTAAATCATTGGCTTATAACAGGAAAAGAAGCATTCCAAACACTAACCCCAATGGCACACCAATAATCACTGGCAGCCAACTGGAAAAGGCTCCCTTTATTCCCACTTTTTGCCTCCTGTCAGTCAGACAATCTTCTTTCCATGCTGATATCTTTCCTGTAACACCATGGGCACTTACCTTGTTAAAGCAGCCTAATGTGCAACACTTTGTTAAAGACCTCCTGAAAATCCATGTAAGCAACATCCACTGACTCTCCTTTGTCTATCCTGCCTGTTATTTCCTCAAAGAATTCTAATAGATTTGTCAGAAACGATTTCCACCTAAGGAAGCCACAATGTCTTTGGCCTATTTTGTAATGTACCCCAAAATCTCATCCTTAATAATCTTTCCAACCACTGAAGTCAGCTAACTTGCCTAAAAAATCCATTCTACTGCCATCCCTTCTTAAAGAGTGGTGTGACATTTGCTGTTTTCCAGTTCCAGTCCAAAACCATTCCACAATCTAGTGATTCTTGTAAGATCATTTTGAATGTCTCCACAGTCTCTTCAACCACCTGTTTTAGAACCCTGGGATATGGTCCATCTGGTACAAGTGACTCACCCACAGCACCTTCAGACTTTTCAGCTTCCCAAGCACCTTCTCGTTAGAAGTAGCAATGGCACTCTCTTCTGTCCCCTGACACTCTCGCATTTCTGGTACTCTGCTATTGAAGACTGAAGCAAAATGCTTATTAAGTTTGTCTGCCATTTCTTTGTCCCCCGATACTACCTCTCCAGCATTATTTTCCAGCAGTCCAATATCCACTCTCATCTCACTTTTACTCTTTATATATTTGTAAAAAACTTGTATTCACTTTTATATTATTGTCTAGCTTATCTTCATATTTCATCTTATCTCTCATTATGACTGTTTTAGTTGGCTTTTGGTTTTTAAAAGCTTCCCAATTCCCCAACTTCCCACTAATTTTTGCTATTTTATATGTTCTCTCTTTTGGTTTGATGCTATATTTGACTTCCCATGAGAGCCACAGTTGCCTCATCTTCCCTTTAGAATACCTCTTCATCTTCCCTGCACCTTTTGAAATGCTCCTAGACTCCAGCCATTTCTGTTCAGTATAATCTCTGCTAGTGTCCCCTTTCATTCAACTTTGGCCAGCTCCTTTCATATGCCTCTGTATTTCCTTTTATTCCACTGTAATACAGATATGTCTGATTTTAGTTTCTCATTCTCAACTGTTGGAAGGATTCTATCATATTATGATCACTGCCTCCTAAGGGTTCCTTTACCTAAAGCTCCCTTCATCAGATCTGGATCATTACAATTCAATCCTCTATTGCTGTTCCACAGTGGATTCAACTACAAGCTACTCTAAAAAGCCATCTCGTAGGCATCCTAGAAGTTTTGTCTCTTGGGAACTGGAACCACCCTGACTTTCAAATGGTTCCATTTATCATCAGAGAATGTATATAGTATACAACCTGAAATACTTCGTCTTCACAGACGTCTGTGAGAAACAGAACATCAAAAGAAAGAATGACAGAAAAATGTTAGAACCACAATGTCTTCTCTCTCCCCGTGCATGCAGCAGCAAAGCATCAACCTCCACTCTCCCCCTCCCCCCATCCATTTCAGCAAAAAAGTGTAAGAGCTCATCACCCACCAAAAAAACACCCAAAGAGAGACCATGATCTGCAGTCAGATCTGCAGATCTGCAGTCTGTTTACCTAAAAATTCGACATGCCACAGGGTCTCTGTCTCTCACCAACAAGGAACATCTCAGGATGTCACCCATTTCACAGCAAAAGGGGAGACTCCCGGCGCTGTTATAGTCTGCTCTGTCACTTTTTATTCTGAGATTCCTCAACTGAAGAATCGGCCGCAAACTCTCCCTACCATCTGCCACCGTGAAATCCTGATGTTCCTTCCCTCATGATGCCTCGGTATCAGAGCTGAGCAGGGCCACTCCCTGGAGGCGCTGTCTTCCAAGCCATGCCTTGTGAATGTCAGAAAAGAGGTCAGCTGATGAGCTCCAGGAACAGGAACTCATCCACCATAACAAAATGCAGTTTTGAGTGCAGCCGCTGATCAGGGACCTCAACAGAACTCCAGCCAACTCTCGTTAAGGATTTGATTTCATCTTTTTACTTACAAAGCCACCCCTCCCCCTCTGCCTACCTACCTGTACTTTTGATACAATGTACATCCTTGGATGTTAAGCTCTCAACTATGATCTTCTTTCAGCCATGACTTGGCGATGCCCAAAAATCATACCTGCCACTCTCTAATTGCGCTACGGGATTATCTACTTTACTCCACATACTGCGCGCATTCAAATATAACACCTTCAGTCCTGTATTTCAATTTTGGCCCCCTGTTACACTTTAACTCAGAGCACTAACTGAAATTTTGCCCTATCATCTGCCTGTCCTTCCTCAAGGTCTCACTACACACGGCATCTAGTTGTATGTCAATTATCCCATCCTCAGCTCTATTACTCCAGTTTCCATACCCCTGCCAAATCAGTTTAATGCCTGCCCAAGAGCTCTAGCAAACCTCCCCACAATGATATTGCTCCCCCCTTGGATTCAAGTGTAACCTATCATTTCTGTACAGGTCATACCTTCCCTAGAAGAGACCACAATGATCCAGAAATCTGAAACCCTGCAACCTTCACCAATTCTTCAGACATACATTTATCTGCCAAATCATCCTATTCTGACACCCACTGATGTGTGGCATAGGCAGCAATCCAAAGATGTCTGCATTGGAGGCCCTGCTTTTCAGCTTCCTACTTAACACCCTATTCACTCTCCTCAGGACCTCCTCACTTTGCCTGCCCGTGTTGTTTGTACCAATATATTCCACAACTTCCAGCTGTCTACTTTAGAATGCTGTGGACCTGATCGGAGGCATCCCAGACCCTGGCACCTGGGAGGCAACATACCGTCTGGGTGTCCACAGAACCTGCTGTCTGGTCCTCTAATTATGGAATTGCCCTATCATTACTGCACTCCACTTCTCCCACCTTCCCTCCTGAGCCACATGGACCAACTCCGTATCAGTGACCAAGTCACTGCAGTTTCCCTCTGGTGGGTCAAATCCACAACAGGATCCAAAGTGGTATAAGTTTTATTCAGGGGGACGACCACAAGTGTATTCTACACTAGCTGCCTATTCCCTTCCTTCTCTTGACAGTCACCCTGGTAACTTCCTCCTGTATTGGGCGGATGACTACACCCTGTAACTAACTCCTTTTAAACTCCTCCTTATTATCCCATTTGAGCTGAACGTCATCCAGTGGAGGCTCCAGTTCCTTAACATGGTCTCTAATGATCTGCCGCTCAATATATTTCTTGCAGATGTGGTTATCAGGGAGACTGGGGGGGCTCTCAAAATTCCCACCTCTCACACAAGGGACATACCACTAATTCCGGACCTATTCACAGCGAGGTGTCTATGTACTAACTGAGAAAGAAAACTTACTAGAAACTTACTTAGAATTTCTGCCTGTCTGTGCAGTGGTTGGAAAGATTCTGGAGTCCATTATTAAGGGTGAGATTTCCACGTACTTGGAGGCACATGATAAAATAGGCCAAAGTCAGCATGGTTTCATTAAGGGGGAATCTTGCCAACAAATCCATTGTAATTCCTTGAAGAAATAACAAGCAGGGTATTAAAAGTTCAAAGTTCAAAGTAATTTTATTATCAAAGTACATTCATACAGTATATGTCACCATCTACAACTCTGAGACGTGTCTTTTTGCAGACGTACTCAGTAAATCCAATAAGCATAATAGAATCAATGAATGACTGCACCCAACAGTGCGGACCAACCAGAGAGAAAAAGACAAAAACTGCAAATATAAAAGAAAAAATAATAATAAATAAATACACAATAAGTATTGATAACCTGATATGAAGAGTCCTTGAAAGTGAGTCCATTGGTTATGGGAACAGTTCACTGAAGTTATTCCTTTTGTTTAAGAGCCTGATGGTTGAGGGGTAATAACTGTTCCTGAATCTGGTGGTGTGAGTCCTGAGGCTCCTGTATTTTCTTCCTGATGGCAACAGTGAGAAGAGTGCATGACCTGCTTGGTGGAAATCCTTGATGATGGATGCTACTTTCTTGCGACAAGCTCCATGTAGGTGCACTCAATGGTGGGGAGGGCTTTACACATGATGGACTGAGCTATTTGTTTCTCAGGAGTTGATGTTGGGACAACTTCTTTTTATGTTATATGTCAATGACTTAGACAATGGAGTTGATAGCTTTGTGGCCAAGGTTGTGGACGATACGAAGATAGGTGGAGGGGCAAGTAGATTTGAGAAAGCAGAGTGTCTTCAAAAGAAGACAGATTTTGAGAATGGGCAAAGAAGTGGAAGATGGAATATAATGTAGGGAAATCTCTAGTCATGCACATTGGTGGAAGGAATAGAAGCACAGACAATTTTCTAAAATTAAAAATCAGAGGGGTACAGGGACTTGGGAGTCCTCATGCAGGATTCCCTAAAGGTTAATGTAGGTTAGTCAGCGGTAAGGAAGACAAATGTAATGTTATCATTCCTTTTAAGAGTACTGGAATTTAAAAACAAGAATGTAATGTTGAGGCTTTAAAAGGTATTGGTCAGACCAATAACCAGTTTAATGTCCTGATTATTATGAAATGCTAATGCAGTGTGATGGACTTTTAAATGTTATTCTACCGTCAATAGTCTCATTGAAACAAAGTGATACATTCAGAGAGACTTCATGGGTGAAACAATTCCTCGGTGGTTTAAAAAAGATTTTTAACCAGTATTCTTAGTTATATACTTGCATTATATTAAAATCCAGGAGATTTTGGTGCTGATTTGAACTAATATTTGAACTTATGTTGATGGTGGAACTTGAATGTATCCCAAACATCCACAATTAATGCTGTGAGGGTAAGCCCTTAATACAAACGTCCAAATTTGTAGCCATGCTTGATATGCTAAGTGACATAAACTCATTGTCTTGCATGTGGTTAACACAGACACAAAGTCTCCTGACTTTGTAAATCACATCTCTTAGCAGCCAGCACCTCACACTGTCCACCACAATCTCCCCCCCCCCCCACCCCCAACTCTACACACTGCTATGGCTCAGCAGCCTGAGCTCTGTCGTACCCTTTCTAAAGCTGTGCCTCTAACTTCTAACTAATTGCGGCTGTCAATTTACATTAACAACTGTAGACTGGTTCTTGTTTGCAACAAAACATGGAGCAAAGATTATTTGTTGAAAGTTTAACCTTATCATAAACAGTTATGACTCTTTGGGAAAGTCATACAACTGTGCTAGAAAGCTAAGGTTAGCAATAAACCTCTTGGCTCCTGGAGGGTGAATATCCATCACAATTTGATATAATTAAAGATGACTTGAGGCTTGGCCCTGGCCTGGATTTCTATCTCAGAAAAATCTGACCTAAGCTTCATCGTTTTTGTGTATCTGAGCTGGATTCCATTTGATTCATTTCTCCACCCCACCCAAAATGAAGAAAGATTATAATGTTATTAAAGAACGACAATATATTAAAATAAATGCTGTGGGTTCTGGCATAAGTTTGGTCTTATTTCTATATGCAGACTTATCAGTATGCACCTAATGCTCCTTTGTGTTGGATTGGTACTGCAAGTGTGCACTAATTTGGACTGAAAGATTAGTCCTATTCTTCATTTATGGACTGATTTATTGCAATAACATTTTAGACTGCAAGACATAGATTTTCCTTAATGGGACCTGTGATATGATGGTTTAATCAGTGCTCCAGCTAAGCAGAACACAAGCTTCTGCAGAAATGGTTCAGCCTGAGGCCATGATCTATATTTAACCCTTTATTTCCAATGACATTGTAGAAGACAAATATAGGTCTCAGTGTATTTCCCATATTCTGTATTGTAATATTCAATACTGTAAATATCCAAGACATTCTTTTTCTAATATATTTTACAAAATGTGTCTATGCTTTATAATTAAAGGGCATTTAAAGAATCACTGTTTCCATTTAAAATAAGCTGGAATTATTAGAGAAAGATCATGGAAAACTGAAAATGAAAATCGAAGAAATCTGAAATAAAAAGAAAAATTGCTGAAAACACTCAGCAGGTCAGACAGCACTAAAAAAAATAATTAAATTTATAAACACGTTGGAAATCCAGATAATCACACAAAATGCTAGAGGAACTCAGCAAATAAGGCAGGGGATAAATATTTGACAACAGGACTGGAAAGGAAGGAGGCAGAATGCAGAATAAGAAGAGGAAGGTATTCACCTAATGAAGTGGAGCCACTGGTGGAGCCTCCTTTGTGACTGCTCACTCTTTCCACTGCTGACCCCTCATTCAGGATTGGGGTGTGTTCTCCTGACTATCCCTTGCTGAACTCTACTTTCAATTCCCTGGTCGTGCTGATATTGAGCGTGAAGTGATTGTTGTGACACCACTTATCCAGCTGAACTATCTTATTCATGTACCTCTTATTGGCATCGTCTGAGGTTCTGCCGACAACAGTTGTGTTGATGGTAAATTTATGGACAGCACTTGAGCTGTGCCTAGGTGTTGATCTTTGCTGTAACAGTGTGGAGGCCACTGATGGATTGATAAAGTGGGAGAATTAAATAAAAAGGTGACACAGAATTAAAGTGGTAGACAATGGAGCCTCAGGGTCACTTCTGCTGACTGAATGCAAGTGTGCCGTGAAGCAATCACCCAGTCTACATCTGGGTTCTGTTGTGTTTGCTAACCTCTAATACTGATGAGACCCTGAGCCAGGCAATAGAACAAAGCCAGAACACGTAATAAACCTTTATTCAACCAAAAGCATGCAGATGAAAATCAAGAGTGCCAGCAGAGCACAACTATTTTAGAAGTCACAAAGGTTATTTGAGATGTTGTCAGGAACAATGGCCAATTGGAGTTAGTTATCCCGGGACTTGTTGTCAGCTTCCTAATAACCTTTGCTTGTTCCAGCTCACTATAATACCTGCCTCTTGAAGGTGGAAGGAAAATAATCCCTTATGTGTTGTAATGGTGAGAAACTCCTATAAAGTTCCCATCACTTCCACCTGGAAGCAGGATTCTGTCAAATCCAACTTTGAAGATAGCAACCAATTGCGAAGAGGTCTGCTGGTATGTGTAATAGGTGTTGGTGTATCTCCAGAGCCGCACTGAGACCAGGCAGCTTTATGGGCAAACTCAACTTGGAAGATACCTTCATAATGTTTGAACCATGAATCAAACATAACTCCTGAAGCAGCATTGAACTGGAAGCTGGTAAAGGACGCAACAACTGATTCCCATGAGTTCAGTTCAGTGTTGACACTGACATTGTTGGACTCAAGGTTTTGAGTAACTTCATTAGGGCTGCCTCAACTTAAGCTTGCTGTAGCCATTGTAGGATTACACATAAATATTTTGCTGAAATTGTGAAGTCGATACAATACAGCACCTCATCACCAAGTTATTGTGTTGGTTTGTTTGCCTGTAACATTTGATGACACCCTGAGCCAGATGATAGAACAAAGCCAGAACACAAAATATTCCTTTATTCAGCAAAATCATGCAGCCAAAAATCAGGAGCGTTGCCAGAGCACAACTATCTTAATGGTCATGTTAAAAGAGAATGTTTTCAGAAATAACAACCAATCAGAGAAAGTCAGCCAGGGATTGGTTGTTAGTTGACCAATAGATGTTGGTTGTATTGGCTCGCAGTAACATTTTCTCCAAACTGGTCTAAGTGATTTGTGAACATCTTACACAGTACTGTGGCAACCCACTTCCTAGAGCACTTGAACCGGCTCACAAATAGCCAGCGCACCGGCACAAAAGCCAGTCCCAAAAGGGCGCCAGGTCTGCTTCACCAACAAAGGGAAAAGCCTGCGGGGGATTGTGAGTACGTGCCCCCTACAGCATCCGCGCCCGGGGAGGGTGGGATCAGGGAGGCTTTAAAGCAAGACTGTGAAGTTCGAATAAAATCTTCTTTAACTGCAGTTTAGCAACTCTGTGTTGTTATTTCAGTGCTGTGTGTAGCAATGTGATGAACTATGTGCCTGTCTGGACACGCCCCCTTCTGACTGCTCCTGTGGCTCCTCCCACAGGCCCCTGTATAAAGGCGATCGAGGTCTGATCCTCTGCCTCATTCTCCAGGATGTAATATGATGGTTACTTACTGCTGGTTCCTTCTTCAGTCAATAAAAGACGATATCTCGCCTTACGTCTCAGAGTGAGTTATTGATGGTGCATCAATTTTATTGACTGAAATTTTAAAACATGGAAACCGTTTTACATCCAGAAAGGTTGGATTTGGACCCTCAAGACCCTGAAGCAGCTCTTGCTTTTGAACACTGGCTTGCATGCTTCCAATCATACTTGGCGGAGCTTCGTGCGACTGACCCTGCCGTTCTCCTCTCGAGGATCACCCCAAAAGTTTATTCCATTATCCGGGACCTGCCGACCTACGAAGGGGCACTGGACACCCTCAAAGGACAGTACCTGCGGCCGGTGAACACCGTCTACGCAAGACATCGCTTAGCTACCCGGCGACAGCGGCCTGGAGAATCGAGCGCCGAGTTTCTCTGAGCACTACAGACACTCGTCCGAGCTTGTGACTGCAAGACGCTCACGGCAGAACAGCAGCAGAGCTGCTAGTACGAGACGCCTTTGTGACGGGACTGAGGTCAGTGTACATGCGCCAGCGACTGCTGGAACACTCCGATCTGACCTTATGCTCGGCGATCGAGACGGCCAACGCTCTGGAAGCTGCGCTGCACTACGCCGATGCTGTCCAGTCGCGCGATTCCCCGCCGCTTCCGTGGACGCCTCAGACCCCGCCACCACCGGCTCCTGCGAGCGAAATCGCCGCTGCCAGTCGCGATTCCACCAGCTCCCCGAACCCGACCACGGCGGTGGCCCGTCAGAAGCCTGTGCTTTGTTATTTCTGTGGCCACGAAAAGCACTCTCGACAACGCTGACCAGCGCGAGAAGCGACCTGCTCCAGCTGTGGAAAGCAGGGCCATTTTGCTAAGGTCTGTAAGTCTAAACTGTGAGCGGAGTGCAGCGCTGCGCGCCATCTTGCATGCCCGGATGTGGATGGCCATCTTTGTCGGCGTCAGCACGCCCCGCCCCCAACCCTCCGATGCTGACCGGGTACCCCGACGGCGATTCAACTCTGGCCACTGTGACTCTCGACCAAAGCGCCCCACACCAGCTTGCAAGGTCCATGATGGACATCCTGGTGGAGGGGCACAGGACTAGATGCCTGTTTGACACGGGCAGCACTAAGAGCTTCATTCACCCGGACACAGTACAACGCTGCGGACTCGCAACACGGCCGGTAAGTCGGAAGATCCATTTGGTTTCTGGGTCGCAGTCCACAGACATCCGGGCGGGTTGTGTAGCGACATTGGTGGTGCAAGGCACAGAATATCGGAACTTTGTGCTACTGGTCATGCCTAATCTGTGCGCACCTGTGCTATTGGGGCTGGACTTCCAGAGCCGTCTCGAAAGTGTGACTATGGTATATGACGGGCCCCTCCCACCACTCACTGTCCAGAATCCTCAGTTCTGTGGGACTTCATCACTACTGACCACACACACACAGCGACACACACATCCCATCCAACACGACAGCTGCGCTACCGACACCACTTGCAGCCTCTCCACCCTCAAGATCCCCCCCCCCCCCCACCGCTGTTCGCCAACCTGACCCTCGACTGTAAACCTGTGGCAACTAAAAGCAGGAGGTACAGCGCAGGGGACAGGGCCTTAGGGCCTTCATTCAGTCAGAGGTGCAGTGGCTGCTCAGGGAGGGGATCATTGAGCCAAGCACAAGCCCTTGGAGGGCCCAGGTGGTCGGATGGTGGCCCCACCCCCCCCTCACGAACTCCTATTCTCTTTTCCCAGGAAGTCTGTCACTCTATCAGTTTGGCTGACGTCCCTGGGGCCTGTGCTGCTCCGCAAACATGTGAGGAGCAATAAATACTCCCCGCTGGTCGAGAGGGTTCACATTCTGCATGCAAACCCCCAGTATGCTTACGTGGTCTTACCTGATGGGCGGGGGGACACGGTCTCCATCCGCGACCTGGCACCCGCAGGTGCAGCAGACCACTACCCTGAAGACTCTCCGGTAACTATGAACCCTGTACCCGAGGTGAACACCGTGCTCACCAGGCCCTACATGGACTCCTCATGACACTTATATACCAGGTGCCTCGCACATGCATGAGCTGGAACCAGCACAACCTCCGTCTCCTGTGCAATCTCCAATGTTGCCGGCATCGGTGCAATCACAGCCGGTGCTACGTAAATCGCAGCGACAGGTTCGACCACCTGATAGACTTGACCTGTAAGAAACTTCGCCACATGGGGACTCTTTCAAACAAAGGGGGGGGTGAATGTGGTGAACTATGTGCCTGTCTGGACACGCCCCCTGCTGACTGCTCCTGTGGCTCCTCCCACAGGCCCCTGTATAAAGGCGATCGAGGTCTGATCCTCTGCCTCATTCTCCAGGATGTAATATGATGGTTACTTACTGCTGGTTCCTTCTTCAGTCAATAAAAGCCGATATCTCGCCTTACGTCTCAGAGTGAGTTATTGATGGTGCATCAAGCACACCGCTACAATTGGTAACCCCTACGGTCCAAACGACTTTTGGACCTGAGATGACCGACGCCACATCTGTTCATGCGGTTTCGTTGAAACTGCCAAGCTTCTGGACACTGCGACCTCACCTATGGTTCCAGCAAGCAGAAGCCCAATTCCACATTCGGCAGATAACCTCAGAGGACACTCATTACTGCTACGTGGTGACCTCCCTCGACCAGGACACAGCGGCCCAGGTTGAGGAGTTCGTACAGTCTCCCCCAGCAGACAGCAAGTACACGGAATTCAAAGCAATGCTCATAAGTACTTTCAGACTCTCACGGCGCGAGCGAGCTGCCCGCTTACTGGATGGCTTGGGAGACAGACCTCCATCGGCTTTAATGAATGAGATGTTGTCTCTGCAAGTTCCCGGGAAACGCCAGGGCCAGCCGCCACTGATGGCTACGGCGGCTGGCCATCGGGATAGCCTCCTGTATGTGTGGGACCAGCGGTCGGGACGCTGTTTTTTGGTCGACACCGGTGCCGCGATCAGCGTCTTACCTCTGACGAGTTACGACACCCGCAACAGGGCTCTGGGTCCCCCCCCAAGGGCCATGAATGACAGCACGGTAAGGACCTACGGCACCCGTACAGTGCAGTTACAGTTCAGCTCCAGCCGGTTCACGTGGGACTTCACACTGGCCGCCGTAGCCCAACCGCTTCTGGGTGCGGATTATTTGCGGGCTCACAGCCTACTGGTCAACCTGCTGAGGCAAGAGACTGGTCCATGCTGAGACCTTTCAGACGTTCTCCCTGGGAGAAGCCCAGTTGTCAGCCCCACACCTCGACTCCATCGCGCTGTCCGACAATGACTTCACCAGAGTCCTGGCAGATTTCCCATTAGTTCTGGCACCGCAGTTCATAGTGGCCATGCCCCGACACGGCGTACAGCACCACATCCCGACCCAGGGACCACCCCTCCACACCCGCGCTCGGCGGCTTCCCCCGGACAAGCTCCGACTGGCGAAGGAGGAGTTCAAGAGGATGGAGGAATTGGGAATCATCCGGCAGTCCGACAGCCCATGGGCCTCCCTCCTGCACATGGTGCCCAAAGCGACAGGGGGCTGGAGACCGTGTGGCGACTACCGCAGGCTGAATGAGGCTACCACACCGGACCGCTACCCTGTGCTGCACATACAGGACTTTGCAGCAAACCTGCACGGTGCATGGATCTTCTCCAAGGTAGACCTCATCCAGGGATACAATCAAGTCCCGATGCATCCGGACGACATCCCCAAAACGGCACTCATCACGCCGTTTGGCCTTTTCGAGCTCCTCCGCATGCTGTTTGGCCTGAAGAATGCCGCACAGACGTTCCAGCGGTTAATGGACACGATGGGGCGCGACCTGGTCTTCGCATTCATCTATTTGGACGGTATCCTCATAGCCAGCAGCAGTCGTCAGGAGCATCTGTCCCACCTCCGTCAACTCTACGCCCGACTGAGTGAGTACGGTCTAACAATCAACCCGGCCAAATGCCAGTTCGGGCTCGACACCATCGACTTCCTAGGCCACAGGATTACTAAAGACGGGGCAACCCCTCTGCCCACTAAGGTAGACGCAGTCCGCCATTTTCCCCGACCCACCACCATCAAAGGCCTTCAGGAATTTGTGGGTATGGTCAATTTCTACCACCACTTCCTCCCTTCAGCTGCCCGAATCATGCGCCCCCTGTTCACCCTGATGTCCGGTCCGGGCAAGGACATTACCTGGGACGAGGAGTCCGCCGCCACTTTCATTAAAACGAAAGAAGCCTTGGCAAACACTGCGATGCTAGTGCACCCCAGAATGGACGTCCCTACCGCCCTCACAGTGGACGCATCTAACACGGCAGTCGGTGGGGTACTGGAACAACTCATCGAGGGTCGCTGGCAACCCCGGCGTACTTCAGCAAACACCTGCGACCGCCCGAGCTCAAATACAGTGCTTTCAACCGGGAACTGTTGACGCTATACCTGGCAATCCGGCATTTCAGGTACTTCTTAGAAGGTCGGCCCTTCACCGCGTTCACGGACCACAAACCACTTACCTTTGCGTTCACGAAAGCATCCGACCCCTGGTCATCCCGCCAGCAACGCCACCTGTCCTACATCTCTGAATACACGACGGATGTCCGGCACGTCTCGGGTAAGGACAATGTCGTGGCGGACACGCTCTCTCGCCCTAACATTCACGCCCTTTCCCAAGGGGTAGACTTTGAGGCGCTGGCAGAGGCGCAGCAGGCAGACAAGGAGATCCCGAGTTACAGAACCGCAGTCTCCGGCTTGCAGCTCCAGGACCTCCCCGTGGGCCCGGGTGAGAGGACCCTACTCTGTGTCGTTGCCACCGGCCAACCCCATCCTGTCATCCCGGCACCTTGGCGGCGACACGTTTTTGACTCCATTCATAACTTAGCGCACCCCTCCATTCGGACAACTGTCCAGATGGTCTCCAGCAGGTTTGTTTGGCACGGGCTCCGCAAGCAGGTCAGTGCACGGGCCAGAACGTGTACGCACTGCCAGACGGCCAAGGTGCAGCGGCACACCAAAGTTTTGCCGCAGCAGTTCCACCCCACCCACCGGCGTTTCAACCACATTCATGTGGATATCGTGGGCCCCCTGCCAGTGTCGCGCAGAGCGCGGCACCTCCTGACTATCGTGGACCAGTTCACAAGATGGCCAGAGGCGATCCCGCTCACCGACACCACCTCTGAATCTTGCGCCCGGGCACTGATCGCCACCTGGGTACCGCTATGGTGTACCAGCCCACATTACCTCCGACGGAGGCGCCCAGTTCACCTCCAGCCTGTGGTCAGCTATGGCCAGCCTTTTGAGGACACAGCTGCACCACACCACTGCCTACCACCCACAGTCGAACGGACTGGTGGAGCGTTTCCACCGTCACCTAAAGTCGGCTCTCATGGCCCGCCTGAGAGGAGCTAACTGGGTGGACGTGTTTCCCTGGGTCCTACTCGGCATCCGCAAAGCACCTAAAGATGATCTGCATGCCTCGTCGGCCGAGTTGGTGTACGGTGCTCCCCTGGTCGTCCCCGGGGAGTTCATACCAGTCCCAAGGGGGCAAGAGGAAGAACTCACAGCAGTCCTGGGCAGACTACATGAGAGGCTTGGTGACCTGGCCCCCATACCCACTTCGCAGCATGGGCAGAGCCCGATCTGTGTACCCAAAGACCTGCAGAACCGTAAGTTTGTATTTGTACGACGGGGCGGGCATCGGCCACCGCTGCAACAGCCCTACGAGGGGCCGTTTACGGTGCTCCAGAACAGCGGGTCCACATTCGTGCTGGACATTGGGGGGAGAGAGCAGGTTTTCATGGTGGACTTATTCAAACCAGCCCATGTGGACTTGGCACAATCGATCGAGTTTCCGGCACCACGGCACAGAGGCCAACCTCCCGAACAGGGTCCGGCCCAGACTGTGGACACTGGGGGGGTGTATCGTTGGTTCTGCTGGGGGGGGGACCCACTTCCTAGCGCACTCGAACCGGCTCACAAATAGCCAGTGCACCGGCACAAAGGCCAGTCCCAAAAGGGTGCCAGGTCTGCTTCACCAACAAAGGGAAAAGCCTGCGGGGGATTGTGAGTATGTGCCCCCTACAGCATCCGCGCCCGGGGAGGGTGGGATCAGGGAGGCTTTAAAGCAAGGCTGTGAAGTCTGAATAAAATCTTCTTTAATTGCAGTTTACCGACTCCGTGTCGTTATTTTAGCGCTGCGTGTAGCACACCGCTACAGTACACTAGATTCAGAGAAGTGTAAGTGAATTGCCACTCTACCTGGAAAGACTGATTTCCTTCATGGTGCAAAGAGAAGAGGTAATTTCCTGAGGCAACAATATAAGTGATGTCTTTACACCAACCTGGATGGAAGATGCAATGGATCATGCATTAATCTTCAGAATCTTTCTAAAGAAGGTAGTCAGCAAGGCAAACACAGAATAAATTTGGCAAGCATTAGACACCAGTGATGTTCAATAGCCAGTCACCATGCACCTGGGTACTGCACTTGATTTATTGATGTCCAATTGAACACTGCTTATCATGCATCACAGGAACCTCCACACTCATCCCAATATCTAAGTTGCCTGAGTTAGAAAACATTAAACTTTCCTCCATCCATAACTATGCTGTCAGTATTCAAACTCCAGAAGCTTGAAGGGAATAAATTATCCTGTACCCCTGGACATCAGCAGAATCTCATTGTATCATTTGAAATCACATAATCTCTGCTGGACTTGAGCGTTCAACTTCCAGGAAAGTAACTTCAATGGAATAAAGTCACAAAATCTGAAAGAAATGCACAAGTTGCCAACAAACATTTCATTTATTCCTTTGATCTTCCACTGCCCTAATTTATAGGTATTTCAGAATAGCAACTTCCAGAATGTTGAGGCATGGTGATTTCTGATATACCTGTGGTAAACTATGTATATCTGTCTGGACATGCCCCTCTGCTGACTGCTCCTGTGGCTGCTCCCACAGACCCCTGTATAAAGGCGATTGGAGGCACTGCTCCTCCTTCAGAATCCAAGAAGCCGTGCTCCGTTTTGCTGCTAATAAAAGCCTATCATTCACCTCCCGTCTCCAAGAGTTATTTTATCAATTTTATTAGCATTTATTAGCAATTTAATTGCATCAATTTTATTAGGAGCAATTTTAAAACATGGAGAGCATCTTACGATCAGACAGATTGGATCTCGACCCTCAATCCCAGGTAGCTGCCGACGCTTTCGAACTCTGGCTAGCATGCTTTGAATCGTACCTGGAGGAGATGTATGTGACCGATCCTGCCACAAAACACAAGGTTCTCCTCTCCAGAGTCAGTGCAAGGATCTACTCCATAATCAGAGACCAAACGGACTACCAGGGTGCGATGGATGCCCTCAAAAGACAATACCAGCGGCCGGTGAACACCATCTACGCAAGACGTTGCTTAACGACACGGCAGCAGTGGGCCGGAGAGCCGAGCACTGAGTTTGTCTGGGCCCTACAGACACTCGTGCAGGCCTGCGACTGCAGGGGGCTGATGGCGGAACAGCATGCGGAGCTGTTAGTAAGAGAAGCCTTCGTTACGGGGATCAGGTCAGTGTATGTGCGCCAGCGACTGCTGGAACTTACCTTATATTCGGCGATCGAGCTGGCCGACACGCTGGAGGCTGCTCTGCACGATGCTGACGCTGTCCAGGCACGTGATCTCCTGCCGACCCTGTGGACGCTGCAGACCCCGCAACCCGCTGGCGAATCGACCTCAACTCCTGCCAGTCATGAGTCCGTGAAGTCCCCACAACACGCAGGCAAATCAACCTTGGCTGTTGCCAGTCGCGAGTCTGCAAAGTCCCCGCAACCTGCCAGTGAATTGACTACGGCTGCTGCCAGTCGCAAGTTCCCTCAGTGTTACTTCTGTGGACTCGAAAAGCACCCCTGAAAACGCTGCCCGGCCCGAGAAGCTACCTGCTCCAGCTGCGACAAGAAGGGCCACTTCGCCAAGGCCTGTGAATCCAAACCACGAGCGGGGTCGAGCAGCGCCCACGTGTGAGGCATGGGGGTAGCCACCTTGGTCGCCGGCATCTTGCCTGCCCACTGCGTGCGAGGCATGGGCGTGGCCATCTTTGTCGGTGCCACGTCGCCCCGCCTCCGACCCACGGGTGCTTACCGGGCACCAAGACGATGATTCAACTCTGGCCTCCGTGACCCTCGACCAAAGCGCTCCACACCAGCTCGCAAGGTCAATGATGGACATCCTGGTGGAGGGGCACAGGACAAGCTGCCTGTTTGACACTGGCAGCACTGAGAGTTTTATTCACCCGGACACGGTGCAATGCTGCGGACTCATGACACGGCCGGTAAGCCAGAGGGTCACCATGGCTTCTGGATCGCATTCCACAGATATCCGGGGGGGGGGGGGGGTTGTGTAGCAACACCGGTGATGCAGGGCACAGAATATCGGGACTTTGCATTACAGGTCATGCCTCAACTGTTTGCCCCTGTGCTATTGGGGCTCGACTTCCAGAGCCACCTGAAAAGTGTGACAACTGAGTATGACGGGCCCCTCCCACCATTCACTGTCAGAAATCCTCAGTTCTGTGGGACTTCATCACATACCCCGCTACTGACCACACACACACACCAACCCGCACATCCCACCCAGCACCATGTCGACAGCTGCGCTACTGACACCACTTGCAGCCTCTCCACCCTCAAGATCCCTCCCCCACCGCTATTTGCCAACCTGACCCCCAACTGTAAACCTGTGGCAACTAAAAGCAGGAGGTACAGCGCGGGGGACAGGACCTTCATTCAGTCAGAGGTGCAGCGGCTGCTCAGGGAGGAGATCGTTGAGCCAAGCACAAATCCTTGGAGGGCCCAGGTGGTTGTTGTTCAGACCGGGCAGAAAAATAAGATGGTCGTGGACTATAGCCAGACCATCAATAGGTTCACGCAGCTTGATACGTACTTCCTACCCTGCATTGCAGATATGGTCAATGAGATAGCTCAGTACAAGGTGTACTCCACCATAGACCTGAAATCCACTTACCATCAGCTCCCCATCTGCCCGGAGGACCGCCCCTACACCGCCTTCGAGGCGGGCGGCAGGCTTTATCAGTTCCTGCGCGTCCCCTTCGGTGTCACGAATGGTGTCTCTGTCTTCCAGAAGGAGATGGACCAGATGGTGGACCAGTGCCAACTGAAGGCCACGTTCCCATATCTGGATAACATCATCTGCGGTCACGACTGGCAGAATCACGACACCAACCACCAACGATTTTTCCAAGCGGCCAAAGCTCTGAACCTTACCTATAACAGGGACAAGTGTGTGTTTGGAACCACCCGACTTGCTATCCTTGGGTATGTCGTGGAGAACGGGGTCTTTGGCCCTGACCCCGACCGTATGTGCCCCCTGTTGGAACTCCCTCTTCCCACCACCCTCAGAGCCCCCAAATGGTGCCTGGGCTTCTTTTCCTATTCCATCCAATGGGTCCCTCACTACACAGACAAGGCCCGCCCCCTGGTCAAGTCCACCGCATTTCCCCTCTCAGCCGAGGCCTGTGTGGCCTTCAGCCACATTAAAGGGGACATTGCCAAAGTAACGATACATGCAGTGGACGAGACCATTCCCTTCCAATTAGAGAGTGACGCCTCCATCTTCGCGCTGGCTGCTATCCTCAATCAGACAGGAAGGCCGGTAGCATTCTTCTCTCGTACCCTTCAGGGCCCTGAAATTTGGCACTTCACGGTGGAGAAAGAAGCCCAGGCCATAGTGGAAGCTATTAGGCACTGGAGGCACTATCTTGCCAGTAAAAGGTTCACCTTGCTGACCGATCAGTGCTCAGTTGCGTTCATGTTTAGCAGCCAACAGCGGGGCAAGATCAAAAATGATAAAATTTTGAGGTGGAGAATAGAACTCTCCACCTACAACTATGACATCCTGTACCGGCCTGGAAGGATCAATGAGCCCCCTGATGCCCTATCCCGGGGAGCGTGTGCCAGCATGAGCTCAACCGGCTATACGCCCTCCATGCAGATCTTTGACACACGGGGGTCACCCGACTTTACCATTTTGTGAAAGCCCTGAAGCTGCCTTACTCCCTTGAGGAAATCAGGACGATGACCAGGGACTGTCAAGTCTGCGCTGAGTGCAAACTGCACTTCTACTGTACTGAAAAGGCACAACTTATTAAGGCCACCCACCCCTTTGAGCGACTGAGTGTCAACTTTAAGGGCCCCCTTCACTCCATTGACCGCAATGTCTACTTTTTCAACATTATCGATGAGTACTCGCAGTTTCCCTTTGCCATGCCCTGCCCCGATACCACTGCCACGTCCGTCATAAAAGCCCTGCAACAGCTCTTCACTCTGTTCGGATATCCCTGCTTTATCCACAGTGACAGAGGGTCCTTCTTTATGAGTGACGAGCTGTGCCAGTACCTGCTGGCTAGGGGTATTGCTACTAGTAGGACCACGAGCTATAATCCCCGGGGGAATGGACAGGTGGAGAGGGAGAATGCCACAGTGTAGAAGGCCACACTCTTAGCCCTTAGGCAGGAGGTTCTCCCCGAGGCACTCCACTCCATCCACTCCCTGTTATGCACGTCCACCAATGCCAACCCTCATGAGCGACTCTTTTCTTTTCCCAGGAAGTCTGCCACTGGGACCACCCTACTGGCTTGTCTGACATCCCCAGAGCCAGTGCTGCTCCAGAAACATGCGAGGAGCAATATATACGCCCCAATGGTCAAAAGGGTTCACCTGCTTCATACGAACCCCCAGTATGCCTACGTGGTCTTGCCTGATGGGTGGGAGGACATGGTCTCCGTCCGCGACCTGGCGCCCGCAGGAGCACCAGACCGAACACTCCATGGTGACTATGTACCCCATACCCATCGATGTATACCCACCCCATAACCAAGAGACACCACGCACTCCAAGCCCTGCACAGACTCCTCACGACACTCCCAAACTGGGCACCACGCACACGCATGAGAGGTTACTGACGTCTAACGAGCTGGCACCTCAATTCAGGCTAGAGCCAGCACAACCACTGTCACCGGTGCAATCACCACCGGTGCTACGTAAATCACAGCGACAGACTCAACCGCCTGATAGGCTTGACCTGTAAATATACTTGTAAGAAACTTCGCCCCGTGGGGACTCTCTTTTAAAACAAAGGTGGGGGGGGGGTGAATGTGGTAAACTATGTATACCTGTCTGGTCACGCCCCTCTGCTGACTGTTCCTGTGGCTCCTCCCACAGACCCCTGTATAAAGTCGATTGGAAGCACTGCTCCTCCCTCAGTCTCCAAGATGTTGTGGTCTCTTTTCCTGCTAATTAAAGCCTATCGTTCGCCTCCCATCTCCAAGAGTTATTGATGGTGCATCAATACCCATGTGGAAAATAAATGCTAGTGCGTCATCTGACCTTCGATAAAACAGAATATTGAACAATTAGTGTAACACTACAATTCAGGCAATCAGAAGATGAAGGTTTAATTCTCACTGCTGTCTGTAACGAGTTTGTACGTTCTTCCTTTGACCATGTGAGTTTCCTCCGGGTGCTCCAGTTTTCTCCCGCATTCTAAAGACATATCGGTTACTGTTAGTAAGTCATGGACATATTATGTTGGCACCTGAAACATAGTGAAACTTGAGCACTTCTCCCAGCATATCCAAGGACTGTATTAGTCAGTGATGCAAACAATGCATTTTACTGTATGCTTCAATGTACATGTGACAAATAAAGCTAATCTTTAATCATAACCTGATCTGCAAACATGAAAGAACATCACTGCCATATGCTCTTGGCACTCAGATGTAATTATCCAGCTTTAAGTATCTGAACGGAAAATCATAATAGTCATTCCATGCTACACTTGACACATCAAAGGAGACCAGATACTGATGGTGGAGCATCCCTTTAGTTCTGTTTTCTAAGGTCTTTTCACTTAATGGGTATTCTAGTATTTTGTAAATGATTGTCTTGCTTATGCTTTAAAAATACAATGTTGCTTAAGTTGAAATTTTTGTTTTCTGGATATTTATTGTGCCAAGCTGAACTATATTCTATGGCCACATTGCTGTTACCTTTGGGGAAATAAAACCTTTGACATGGTGACCCAATCATCTCAATTCCAAAAAAAAATGCTTCCAATAGTATCCTATAACTCCCTCCATAAGTTGTTTCCACGATTTGTATCATTGTTGTCAGCCATTTAACACCACAAGTAAAAAGCCCTGAACTCCAAGTGGAGTCATCGGGACGCCGTCGTGATGACGTTTTATTAGCAGGCTTTCTTGATTTTATGAGGCCAAGTTGCTAGCTCGACGCTCAATCCAACACAGATGGAAAGCGTGCAAGGGAACATTTAACACCACCTACATTATTTTTATTTTCCCCTTTAGGCATTTAAAAGTCATGAAACAGTTAGCTTTTCTTTGAATTGTTTTTAATTCCTTATTTGAAACTGGCTAAAGGTACTAATGCAGACTAACATTAATGAAAGTTCAGAAATGATTCACTTA
Organism: Hypanus sabinus; assembly: GCF_030144855.1. NCBI lineage: Eukaryota > Metazoa > Chordata > Chondrichthyes > Myliobatiformes > Dasyatidae > Hypanus > Hypanus sabinus. The sequence goes on along the minus strand of NC_082707.1, from coordinate 80,605,518 downwards.
TTTTTCTTTACATTCAAAGAGAAAATCTCAAGCACTATTTTTTGTTATTATTGTGTCAGACCAACAGCCACGATTTTATAAATGGGAAATAAATTTAGCAGGAGTAAAATGAGCAGCTGTCGAGATGTTACCAAAGAAGTTAGGATAAATTGCTTCACAAAATTGTGATTCCAAGTGATATACATATAACTGTGGAATAGTCATCCTCTGTATTTGTAATCAAACACAGGCAGCAAAGAAAGAGGAAATGCAATAAGTTCATACCTAGCCTAGAGGTAACACTGGACTAAAATGGGGAATAGTGATTTGTTGATTTACTACACTGTCATCATAGATGTTAATGATGAGCAGTTAATCCACATTGACAGCAGTTTTTCTGCCATACTATTTAACAATTTTCACACAACGTAATGGCAATTACTGTATTCCACTCACCTAGATCTGTCTTTCTGTGGTTAAAGCAAGCTCCATTCAGAGTGACAGTGAGAGAAAAATTGTGCCTTCAGGGAATGAAAATAAACTAATGTCTTCCTTACTTACATGGCCTGCTGCTATCATGATTTTAAAATTAATAAGGTAGATATTCCTGGTTTAAATAATTAAGGCACTTATCAATTTGCATGAATTTTGCAAATGAACTTTAAGATAATGCAGATTCTCATAAAAGATGAGTGTATAGATTAAAACTTTTCATAGATGATACTCACAATTAGTTATAGGTTCCAGCTACCTACTGTATTGAAGAGTAAATATTTCTGCAGGAAATACTTCATTTAAAACATATTTTTATAAATTACACCTCTCTCTGCAAAGTTGTGATGGAATAAGCTGGGAGAAAAATAGCTTTACCCTGATAACATATATCGCAACCAAAAATTACCTCTGGATTAATTTGCAATTGCCATGAAGTCTGAACTGAATGTTTTCCAATGTACATTGAACCTGTTTACACTTGGAGAGACCAGGGTGTTATTCAAACCGCTGTCAGAATGCAAACTATAATCTCAGATCTTTGTCCAAAATTCCTTGACACTGAGTACAACTTGATATATAGATGCATTTTGATTCCAGAGACTGCTGGAGTCATAGAGTCATATGTTGTGGAAGCAAGCTGCTTAATCCACCATATCTAATCTGACCAAGAGTCGTGCATCTGCATTCATCCCAGTTTCTATCTCTAGGCTCGTAAGCTTCTATGCTCAGACAATTCAAGTGCCAGCATAATCATTTCTTACATGCTATCAGCGTCTCTGATTTTACCTTTCTCTCTCAAGCAGTGGATTCCAGGTACTCACTATTCTTTCAGGCTTGCTAGTCCAGGTACTTGCCACTCTCTGTGAAGAAAAATAATTTTTTTTTACCCTTTATGCTAAATCTATGTCCTCTTATTTGAGCTACTTCTGATATGGGGAAAGGTTTCCTGCAGTCTGGCCTATTTATGCCCTACATAATTTTCCTTATTACAGTCATGTCCCCTTTTACCTGCCTCGACCCAGACCTTCCAGTCAATTGTTTTAATTTATTCATTATTTATTTATTGAGACAGAGTGCAGAATTAGCCCACCTGGCCCCTCAAGCCACACCATCCAGCAATCCTCCGATTTAATCATAGCCTAATCACTGGACAATGTACAATGACCAATTAATCAACTGTTACATCTTTGGACTGTGGGAGGAAACCGGAGCACCTGGAGTAAACCCACACAGTCACAGGGAGACTGTACCAACTTCTTGCAGGATTCTTAGGGTATGGGCTTTACTACCAAGGCCAGCATTTATTACCTGTCCTTAACTGTCCCTTAACATGTGGTATGATAGGACTTCTCAGAGTCTATCTCAGATTCAACCACATTAATTTGTCCAGAGTTACATATAGATCTGAGTGGATAATGATCCTCCCCTGAACTTTATTAGTAAAGTAGATAGGTTTTGATGACAACTTGACAGCTGTCATCACAATTAATGACCAACACTTTTAAGTACTTTTAAATACATTAAAGTATTTTAAGTTCCAGACTGATGACTGAAATAACATTTTGCAGCTGTCATTATATTGTTTGAACATGGTCTGGACTGTTAAAAAAAACAGAAAATGGTGGAAATCCTCAGCAAAGTGGGCAGCATCTGTGGAAAGAGAAACAAAGTAAATACTTCAGGTTGTTTTTTCTCCCAGTTCCGATGAAGATTCTGAACTATTCATTCTGTTAATAAAGCAATTAAATGGAGTAAATCTAACAAAGTATCTATTAACTATAATGCATATACGTAGTGATAATACAGAATGTAGATAAGTGACTATAGTTTGGTACCAAAGTAAATTGATTCTAAATTTTTTGGAGATTGGTCAGAAGGAGTGCACCAATATTACCAATGTTACCAATATTGGAATATATTACTCACTGTTAATTACACACACATATAAAGTCCTTGAAAAAGTAAGAATATCATGGAACAGGTGGGTTTTTAATGTTAGTTATTAACTACTTATTAATGTTCAAAGATTTCTCAGTGGATGACTATATAGTGCTTGTTCTTGGTTTCAAATGGAAGCATCCAGGAATGCAGAGAAACCTTGAAGATTAACATGGTTTGTTAACTTTTAATTAAGTTTTCATCTGAATGAGCAATTTTAATTGGAATTCTCATTTTAAGGATAATGACAGCAAAGATTGTTAAAAGGATATCATTGCCTTGATAGTTTCAGAAGTTTGAACAGTAGGAGAAGTGTGAGGAAGTTTGGAGAATGTTAGGAAGTTGAAGACAATGCTTAGAATATTCAGAGAGTTTAATGACATGGGTTTTTCTGCATTTGTGAAGCTGGTGACATCCACTAGGCAACAATACTCAGTTGATCTATCCACCCATGATAAAGTATAATTTAGCTCCATCGATCACATTGATGTATGTTATATCAGGCACGACAAAGAAACACTAGTAGTGAAAGTATGGATCCTATTGCAAACAATTGTGATTTCTTTGGTATAATAATAAAATGCTTCATTAACAAGCCCTACTCAGCAATATAAGAATTAGCTTCTTTTGTGATTTAGTCTGGGGAAAAATATTAGTTGACATAGAAACATAGAAAACCTACAGCATAATACAGGCCCTTTGGCCCACAAATTTGTCCCTACCTTAGAAATTACTAGGCTTACCCATAGCCCTCTAGTTCTGCTTCTGTAAAACACGAGATCCATAAGATAAATCAAAATAATAAGAGCACTACCCAGATTGAATGATCGGATTGTGAAGTTTCTTTAATTATCTGAAATATCCATAAACTTAGAGCAATATGCAGACATGTCACATCTGCTAGGTTTTCATTATTTTGTCATGCCAAAGAACTATTGCAGATTGTTAATCAAAATAATTCAAAAATGTGTGGCCTGAATCTGATTCCTCAAAGCCAGTTGGGGATCTAGTCATATTTTTAAAATAAAGCCCTTTGGTCAGATTGATTTTCTTGCTTGCTAAGTTGTGATTTTGAAATTTGAGATCACAGGTTCAAATATCAATGGTTCAGTTACTGATGACAACCATAATTTTAAATGTGAATATTAAAGTCAAAGTTGAATTTGTTGTCATATTCACAAGTATACGTGTTCATAGTTACAATGAAATTTACATGCATCAACATCTCCGGCATATGACTGACATTCTGACAGTTTGCAACACCGTCTGGTATGGTGGTGGTTGGGGGGGGTGGTGCTACTGTACAGCACCGTAAGAAGCTACAAGGAGTTGTAAAATTAGTCATCTCTATCATGGGTACTAGCCTCTGTAGTGTCCAAGATATCTTCAAGGAGCAGTGGCTTAGAAAGGCAGCTTCCATCACCAAGGAACCCCATCACACAGGACATGCCCTCTTCTCAATGTTACCATCAGGAATGAGGTACAGAACAGGAACAGGAGGTGATTCAGGAACAGCTTCTTCCCCTCTGCCATCTGATTTCTAAATAGACAATGAACCCATGAACACAACCTCACTACTTTTGTTATTTCTGTTCTTGCACTACTACTTTTAATTTAACTATTTACTATACATACATATTTGTGTTGGTGCATGGCCTAGTGGATAAGGGATCAGACTAGTAACCTGAAGGTCACTGGTTCAAGCCTCAGCTGAGGCCATGTGTTTGTGCCCTTGAGCAAGGCACTTAACAACACATTGCACTACGATGACACCGGTGCCAAGCTGCTTGGGTCCTAGTGCCCTTCCCTTGGACAACATAGGTGGCGTGGAGAGGGGAAGGCTTGCAGCTTGGGCAACTGCCGGTCTCCCATCCAACCCTGCCCAGGCCTGCGCCCTGGAAACTCCAGGCGCAGATCCATGGTCCCTTGAGACCGACAGATGCCACCACCATACATACATATTTACTGTAACTCATTTTTTCTAATTCATCATTCTACCGCTGCTGCAAAGTTAACAAATTTCACGACATATGCCAGTGATATTAAACCTGATTCTGATATTATGTTGCATATTATAGTTGCTAACTAGTCAATCAAAATTTGATTGGAGTAATTCTTAATATTAATAACAATTTAACATGGACAGTGTTAAAACAGCTGGCTCATTATACCCATTGAGAGAGAAATCAAAAAAGTGTATAGATGAATAAACTCAACATCGCTTAGATCATCAGCAAAATTTTGAATTCTTTAGACTGTTTACAGAATAATTGAAAAACAACTCTGGTATAATAAAATGATTTCAAGCAATTTTTGGCATGATTCATACATTAGAATATTTTTTTAATTTTTATGTATATACTACTTATACTATGTATACTATATGTAGCATTTACATATGTATATACTATATGTAGCATTTCCACATTTCTTTGACAAACCTGTTATGCAAATCATGTATACACTATGGATTCCTGCGAAGATAAATTTATTTTTCAAGAAATATCAAAAAAAAATTAAGCTGCTGATAATTGCTTCAGTTCGTAAAGATTGAATGAAACTCTTCGTGTGGCTCAAAAGGATTTTGGTTCTTTGTTTTTCATGCTGATCTGGAATAATAAATCACCATCATTTTTAAATGTAAGTGGCAACAGTGTGAAAACTAAATTAAATGAAGCAAATTGTGATTGACAATGATTTTAATACAGGTGGAGCCATAATAATGACCCTCTCACTAGTTATGACAAGACTAGTTCAGGAGAATGAAGTCTGAGGACATATTGGAAAAGCATATATGATGGTGTAAGTCAGTTACACCATAATTCGCTCTTTCTCACATGGCAATCAAGGGTCCCTGCAATGTTTCATCACTGGTGCACACAGCATGTGAAGTGTAATCCAAGAGCTAAACACTGTATCTCAGTAAAGATGCATAAGAAACTCAGTGATGCATTTTAAGCATATGCAAAGCTGTTTGAAGCTAAGTAAAGCAAGGTCTGCTGATGAAGCAGCTAAGAGGATTATAGATGACTCATCTAAAAGGTAGCCAGAGGTGGAACAACAGCACTGCTGCAGAAGCCAAGATTTAAAATGCACCATGATGAAAGAGGTTATATGTCTTTGAGCTAACATCACCCAAGTGATGGATTAACACAGGAAGCTTACCAGCAGTCTCTTGCAATATAGAGTACAAAAGTTAACCTTGATAACCATGTACTGTAATCCTGGAAATTGAATGTTTCTGTTGTGCTGTGTTAAATCGAACTTGGCTGAGGCACTAATGCTGCAATTGAGTTAGATCAAGTCTTGCCAGCTAATGCTATGCTGTTATCATGCTTAAACCAAGGTATTATGTTATTTGTGATGATTGATCGCGTAATCATGGCACTCTGGCTGCAAAGAAGTATCAACATGAAAGAGCATTAAGCATGAATTTGGTGAATTGAAGCTCAGTGGCGTGACAAAGATTACGATGTGGATATTAAAGAGTCAGTGCCAATTACAGAGCTAGAGTACGAAAAATTCTGTAGTGATGTATATTAATATTTTACAATAAAAATAGTATTAGGAGGAAGTGTTAAATTGTATGAAGAAAATTATAGGAAAGAATGAAGTTTGTGCAGGAAAGCTGAAGACATTATCAGAAAATCACTAGATGATCACAGGAGAGAAAAAAAGTACATTTATTATGTAAGTATGTGTACTATATACAACCTTGAGATTTATCTGCTTGCAGGCAGCCACAAAACAAAGAAACCCAATCGAATCCATTAAAAAAGACTGTCAAACACCCAAAGTGCAAACAACAAAAGTAAGCAAACAACTGAAGTTCAGAGCTGCAAAGCCACTCGTCACTTCAGCTGATCCAGTAGCCTGTTGGTTGCAGGCCACAGCCTCAGTTCATACGCAGAGATTAGTAAACCCCGTGGAGCTCCGAGCTGAATTGGCCCATCCCTTACCTTTGACCCCGACACCCTAAGCTCTTCAATCTGGACTAGTGCTTAAATTGTCCAAACCTCAGGTTACTCCTCAGCCTATGCTGTCAGGCCTGGATACAACCACCTCAATCTGGCCCATACCCAACCTTTCAGATTTGGCCCAGTACTTAAACTTGTACCACAAAAATGCCTGGTCGCACAGCCAGTTCATTAGCTCATCTCCGAAAGCGAAGTTCGAGGCTATTGCTTGCACTGAACGTTTACCAGAAAAAGTATGATTAATAAAGTAGTTCATGGTTTGGTTTGTTTTTTGTGCCACTGATGCAGTCAATGTGCTTCACCAGTGCCATCTTAAACCAAAGATAACCATTCAACCTATCCTAGAAATATTTGTTATTCCCACCTCACCACTATAGCGTTCAAATTCCACTTACATTATTTGTAAGTGTCAACCTTTGCTGTTCCACCCAAACAACATCCTTCCAATTTTGATGAAAATACTGGCAGACCAGAGCTACAGGGAATTTTCTCTTTTTTTTTGACTCCGATTTCTATGTTCACCTTTTCCTGGAACACTGGCGATTTTACCTTGGACCAGAAGTTATTGGCCATTCCTAATTGCCATCAAGGTGATGGTGTTGAACACCTACCTTGAAGTGCTCTAGGCCTTCTAGTGAAGATGGACCCACAGCATTGTTAGGTTAGGAATTTCAGGATTTTAAGCCAATAAAAATGAAGAAATAACAATTCTATATTTTGTCAGAATAGTATGTTACTCAGAGGTATGTTGTTTGGACAATATGTTATTATGAGCTTAGAGATGATGATATGCCAGCAGTATGGAAAAGGTCATATATTTGAGAGATAATTTCACAGATTCCTTTGTGATTTGATGAAGTCCATACATTTTATAAGTGCTACACATTATAGCCACTAACATTGGTGATAGAAGGGGTGATTTTTTTAGGATGTGTTGGGTGCTGAAGTATTGGCTGTTTCGTCCTGGATAGTGTTGTTGGAGTTGGATTTATCTACACAAATAGTGAGCATTATATCTCCTTGCTAACATGTACCCTGAAAGCTGAGGAGTTGAGAGGTGAGCTACTCACCACATAATGCCTAGCCTCTGATTTGCAATTGTGATAAGATGTGTTTGGGCAGATGATTTTAGCCAACAATGCAGCCAGAATGCATTGGTAGGAAATTGCAAATGGTAATGCAATTGAATATCAAAACAAATTCTTGGAATCTCTTATGTTAGAGAGGGTTATATCTTAGCCTTTGTGAGGTACAGATTTCACTTGCCTATACCTGAATGTTGTCTAGGTCTTGTTCTATAGAAAATAAAGTCTGATTTCTTATTTGAAGAGTTGTAAATGGAGTTGAATACTGTACTGCATTATTATTAGCAGACTTACTGCCTCTAATCTTACAACAAAAAGATAAAATTTAATGAGGCAGCAGGAGATCATTTATTCTAGAATAGTACCAAAGAGAAGGGTAACAAAAAGTTAGATATGGCCCTTGTGGCTAAAGGGATCAGGGGGTATGGAGAGAAAGCAGGTACAGGGTTCTGAGTTGGATGACCAGCTGATCATACTGAATGGTGGTGCAGGCTCGAAGAGCTGAATGGCCTACTCCTGCACCTATTTTCTATGTTTCTAAAAATATTTGTGAGCCTCTAGCAATGCAACTTCCTATTTGGAACTTCAGTTAGTGAAGGATTTTCTCTTTAATTCCGTATTATTAAGGCTCTATGACTTCAGGTTCATCAAAATGTAGTTTTGATGTCAAGTACACTAAACAAATTGTGTTAAGACATGCCAAAGAGAAGTTCTCATTAGTCTACCATATGGTACAGGTCATTGCATTTAAATGAGTCCACAACTGAAGAGGAAGAAATATTACCTGTATGAGATCCTTAGTGAATTGGCCATTAGGATTCAGAATTGGATTGCCTACAGAAGTCAGAGGCTTGTGGTCAAAGGGACTTAATTGAGTTGGAGGTTGGTGTTCCGCAGGGATCTGTACTGGGACCTCTGCTGTTTGTGATGTATATAAATAACCTGATTGAGAATGTAGATGGGTGGATTGGTAAGTTTTCAGATGATATAGAGATAGGTGGTATTTTGGATAGTATAGATGATTGGCAAAGAATGAAATGGAATATAGATCAGTTGCTGACATGAGGGGAGAAATGGTAGATAGAGTATTGTACCTCGGTAGCTCAGATGCAAAGTGACAGTACATTATTAAGGGCAAGATGCCTAATTGCGTTGGTGAGCAGAGGGACCTTGGGGCCTGTTCATTGCTCTCTCATAGCAGTTACATGTGTTGATAGGATGGTTAAGAAAGCATATGGCATGTTTGCATTTATCAGTCAAGGCATTGAGCTCAGGAATCAGGAGGTCTTGTTGCAGCTTTATCAAACTAGTGAGGCTACATCTGGAGTGTTGCACACAGTTCTAGTCACCCCATTATAGGAAGGATGTCGAGGCTTCGGAGAGGGTGCAGAAGAGATTCACCAAGATGTTGCTTGGATTAGAGGGCATAACAAGAGGTTAGACAAACTTAGAATGTCCTCTCTGAAGCAGTGGAGGCTGAGGGGAGATCTGACTGAGGTTTACAAGATTATGAGAGACATAGACAGAGTAGACAGACAATATATTTTTTTCTGAAGGTTGAAATGTCTAATACCAGAAGATATGCATTTAAAGGGCATACAGGAGCAGTATGTACCAGTTAGCTGATTGGTGTCGTAACAACAACCTTGCACTCAACGTCAGCAAGACCAAAGAGCTGATTGTGGACTTCAGGAAGTGTGAGATGAGGGAACACAAACCAATCCATGTAGAGGGATCAGAAGTGGAGAGAGTGAGCAATTTTAGGTTCCTGGGTGTCAATGTCTCTGAAGAACTGACCTGGATGCAACATATTGATGCAGCTATAAAGAAGGCAAGACAGTGGCTGTATTTCATTAGGAGATTGAGGAGATTTGGTTTGCCAATTAAAGCACTTGATAATGTCTGCAAAATGTGCTGTGGAGAGCATTCTGACTGGCTGCATCACTGCCTGGCATGGGGGATGGGCCACAGCACGAGATCGAAGTAAGTTGCAGAAACCTGTAAGATCAGTCAGCTCTATCATGGGTACCAGCCTCCATAATATCCAAGACATCTTCAAGGAGGATTGCCTCAGGAAGGTGGCCTCCTCATTAAGGAACCCCACCACACAAGACATTCTCCCTTTACAATGTTACCATCGGGAAGGAGGCACAGAAGCCTGCAGGCACAGATTCTGCGATTCAGGAACAGCTTCTTCCCCTCTGCCATCCGACTTCTAAATGGACAATAAACCCATTAAACACTACTTCACTACTTTTTTTATTTCTGCTATTTTGCACTACTTATTTTAACTAAACTATTTACTAAACATATATATATATACGTTATATATTAAGTATATATATACTTAATGTAACTCAGTTTTATTTTCTCCATACTTATTTATCATGTATTTCATTGTACTGCTGCCTAAGTTTAACAAATTCATGACATATAGCGATGGTATTAAATCTGATTCTGATTTAAGGTGAGAGGGGGTAATTGCAAAGGAGATGTGAGCGGCGAGTTTTTTTAAAAGAGAGTGGGGGGGGCCTGGAATGCATTGCCTGCAGTGGTGGTAGAAGCAGTAACACTAGAGACTTTTAAGAGAAGTTTAGATAGGCGCATGAATATGAGGGAAGTGGAAGGATATGGACATTGTGTAGACAGAAGAGATTAGTTCAATTGGTCACTTGAATACTAATTTAATTGATTCGGCATAACATTGTGGGCTGAAAAGGGCCTGTTCCTGTGCTGTACTCTTCTATATTCTATTTCTCATCAAAATCAACACTGAGGAGGTTACATTGGAAAGAGGAACTATATATATATACTTTATTTACATAGGTACGTGTATCATTCAATACACTAGAAAGTAAATAAAAACTATCTAGTGTAGAGCAGCAAACTAGTGATGGAACTAGGTAAATTTCCTATTTTATGGTGGATGCATGGCCTGATACTGTTCTAACTCCATTTGCAAGTTTGCAGATAATGCCAGCATGGTGGGCCATATCATAAAAAAGCAATATGTCAGATTGCAGAAAGAGATAGTTTTGTAACGTACCATCATGACAAAATCTTTCCCGCAATGTCAAGAAAAAAAAACAGCTGTTCATTGATTTCAGGAAGGGATGCAGTGCACATGCTCCTGTCTACATACAGGGTGTTGAGGTTGAGAGAGTCGAGAGCTTCACGTTCTGAGGTGTGAATAGCCTGTCCTGGTCCAGCCATGAATATGCCACAGCCAGAAGTGCTCACCATCGTTTCTCCTACCTCAAGAGAGACTAATGAAGTTTGTCATGTCCCATTGATCCTTACCAATTTTTATGGATGCACCATAGAAAGCTTCCTATCTGGATTCATCAAGGCTTATGTGGTAACTGTTCTACGCATAACCACAAGAAACTGCAGCAAGTTGCAGAAACAACTGGTACATCATAGAAAATCTGCCTATACTTCTTGCTATATGGATAAAGCAACCAGCCTAATCAAAGATCTCATCCACACCAGATATTCTTTTTTCTTTCCTCTTCCATCAGGCAATTGATCCCAAAGTCTGAAAGTGAATACCATCAGTATCAAGGAGAGATTCTCCTCCACTGTTATAAGACTATTAAGTGTTTCTGTAGTATGATGACCTCACAATCTACCTGGTCATGGTCTTGCACCTTACCTGCACTACACATTCTCTGTAGTGGTTGCAGTTTATTGCTCTTTTTTTTACCCTGTTCTGTCTCACTGCACTGTGTGACGATTTGATCTGTATGAACAATATGCAAGGCAAGCTTCTTACTCTATCTTGATACACGTGCCAATAATAAACCAATTCTAGTTCCAATATTTCTCATGTCCAACATCACTTGCCACTTCCACAGCAGATCCACCATTTTGTACACTGTAGAATCAATGCTTTCTGCTCACTCTCTGGAAAAGGGAATGTGTCATTAAACTGCATTACAGACTGACAACTGCTTCTCCTCAGTTTGAAAATCAGGCTGAATGCACACGTGAATTTTGTGCTTCACAGTGCTTTTGCTTAATATATGTACTAGTCTAAACTTTCCACAGACATGCCATAAAAAGCATTCTAACTGTATTGACAGGCCACTGCACAGGATCAGAAAAATCTACAGAGCGTTGCAAACACAGCCAGCTCCATCATGGGCGTTAACCACCTCAATTACATCCTCAAAAGGTGAAGCTTCAAAAAGGTGGCATCTATCTTTAAGGACCCCCATCACCACATTCTTAACACAATTAGAAAGAAGGTACAGAAGTCTAAAGAGGCACACTCAGCATTTTAAGAATAGCTCTTTCCCCTCTGCCATCAGATCTCTGAATCGACAACGAACCCATTACACTACTTCATTATTTTTGCTCTATATTTGAACTAATTAATTTATTTTAAATATATCTTTTCTTGCAATTGATAGTTTATTTTGTATTGCACTGTACCGCTGCTGCAAAACTGCAAAATAACACATTTCATGCCATATATCAGTGACATTGAACCAGATTCTGAGTCTCTATATTGACCTTGGAACTGTCACTTTTTTACACCGGTTCAAAACTTACCTTTTCAGCTGGCTAACATAGCTTCAAACTACATATGCAGTACCTCTCTTGGAAAACTAGAAACCAACCTGGGAAGTTTTGCAGTTATCAGGGTTTTCGGAGAAATGCAATTTAAATCTCTTATTGCAAAAAAGGGGTGCATTTTCTGTTGCAATATCAAAAATAAAATCCGCCATTGGCAGTGGATTATGCAACATGGAAACGATTGCATATTTCATTAAGGAATTTTTTTTTTAATCTTGGATTTATATTGTTCCTTTTTAAGCATCTGGTGATACCAATGCTCCTTTCAGTGAAGTCTGTTTTGGCAGATAGCAAATATATGTGTCAATTGATGCACTGCAAGCTGCCACTAATGATAATGCAAAAATGACCAGCTAACCAATTTTAGTGATATTGTCTGCAGAACAAACTTCACACAGCATATTGGATGTGGGGAGAAAATTAAATCGTTCATTCAAATCTTTCCATCCATCCAAGAGGGCAACACTACTCCTTATTTTCCCTTTCCACCTTAACAATCTGACAGTGCAATAATCCCAAAGTTCATCTTACACTTTGTTCTGAAAAAGTTGCTTCAGATTATCCCTAGTGATGCTCAAATCGTCAATTGTCTTTTCAGACATTTTGGTTATTAAAGGCAACCGAAGAGCTAACTTAGATATCAACATATAAACATTGAAGAAAATATCATGTTCTTTCAAACTCTGTATACTGAAAAATCATCAGCTTCGTCAGTTTTTCCCTTGTTGACGCCAAATTTGTAATTAAAAGGACAATTTCTTTCATTGTTTTTCTGGAAGATTGTTTTTCAATAGTGGGGCTCATTACCACACTGTTTGCCCTGTTGATTTATCACAGCACTTTGCAAACTATTATTTCTATTTTTATTCAATAATCTTTTAGGAAACAGCTACAAAAGTAGGCATTCCAAACAAGGATAGTAACGCTTGTGAAGATAAATGGTGGATATGAGAGAGATACCCGGATAATGAAAAGATACTGCCTGATCTCTCCTACCAGTTCTTCTGTGCCATTATCTCTGTCTGAATGACAATTTAATGTGTTCAGCCCAAGGTGAAGTTCTACAAAGAATACTAATTTAATGTATCTCACATTGTTAGGTCACAGTTAGCTGGTTGTCATTTCCTGAACTTTTTTAACAATGTTTCTTTTTAGTGAAAGCTGAGCTAAGTAACAGACTAAGGCAAACTAACCTAATAACATTTCAAAGCAATAGTTTATGCCTTTTGAACTTCTCTTTATAGAGTTTGGTCATAGTGTGAACATAATGTTGGTCAAAATTTACATATGCTGATTGTGAATGATCAGCCAAATGATACTGATCTTTAAATAACACCAGCCAGTAAATTAACACATGTTCACAGTGCCAAATGTCTTAATATCAAGGTTGGACTTACTTTAAACAGATTCAGATAGTTATATAACATGAAAACAGGGCCTTTGGCCCTATCAGAACCTTTGCTCGCCATGTACCTGTCTAAGTGAAAAGTAAATGTCGTAATTGTACCCTCCTCTATTATTTTTCCTGGCAATTCATTCGATTTATTCATCACTCTCTGTATGAAGAAGGTGCCCTTCAGGTCCTCTTTAAATTTTCCCCTCTTGACTTAAAGCTCTGCTAGATTCTAGATTACCCCACTGCAGGCAAAACACTGTTGCCATACACATAACCTGTTTCCTTCTCTATAAGGTCACCCCTCAGCCTCATATAACCCAAGGAAAAAAGCCTTAGTCTATCTCGTCTCTCACAGCTCAAGCACTTTAGCCCGAGCAAAATCCTTCTGAATTTTCTTGCACACTTTCCAGCTTATTAACACCCTTCTTACAGTTAGCTGACCTGATCTGCACACAATTCTCTAAGGGTCCCTTTGTGTACTACCCTGCTTGCCTTTATGACCACATTCAACATACTATGTACATGCTTTACTTGGTCTCCCGGTTCTACAACATTCTCCAGGACCCTACCATTCACTGTGCATATTCTGCCTGAATTTAACTTACCATTACATTCCATTTGACATTTCTGGGCCCATTTTCTTAGTTGATCTAGATCCTGTTATAATCTTAGATAATCGTTATCAATGTCCGGTATACCATCAATTTTACTGCCATCTGTGAATTTACTAACTATACCAATTACGAGCATTCTCATCCAAATCATTAATATAGATGATGAATAACATGGACAATTTATCTTTAAGTGAGCAGCAAGCTAATAGGAATAATAGAATCATACAGTGCTGATATAGCCCATTTAGCCCAACTAGTCTATGCACACTTCTATATTAATCACATTTCCCAGCGCTTAATCCATAGCCTTCTGTGCCTTGGTGATTCAAGTACCTTTCTGAACACGTGCTAAATGCTTCAAACATTCTGTCAGGTAATTACCACTCTATGCGTGAAGGAGGACATATGTCTGCTGAGTCTTTTCCCCTTTAGTCTAAACATAATCAGATACATGTCCACTCTAGCAGAGTTTGCAGGCCATTACATCATGTGTGGCTGTAATGCTTCACTACTAGGTGAGCTCAATGGGAGAATAGGGAGAATATGTCACGGATTCAGCAGCGCAGCAGATATGGAAATTGCACTTGTGAATATGTACATGTCAGCTAATTATCATTTCATTGTGATAATATTTAACTCCATCCTTTCCATTGTAGTACTTGTCAAGACTTGAACCCAGCACAGCAATGCTTCACTGCCTGCTTACATTCGGCCTTCCCTGAGAAATTGGACTGTCGAGTCAACTGACTCTGAAGACTCGCGGTATTTGTTTTATATTTAGTTGTTCTTTTCAGCCACAGTATAGGCTTTGTTTCCTGTTTGAGAGTTTTAGTTAACAGCCCTTTTTGGCCTAGTGTTTATTGTTTTCTTTTCCCTCTAACTCAGTTTGCATTAAAGTCTGTGAACTATCAACCTGCCTCAGTGTCTCTCGCTCCACACTTAGGCCATATCTGAACCTGGTGACAGATACACCTGTGCGAATCCCTGCAACATCTGGTGACACTGTGATCTTCATCCTTACAAAGTGTTAGGCCCTGATAGGGCACTGAAACTAGTGTGTAAAAACTGCTCAAACACCATCCATAAATTAGCCACTGGCACAACTATTGTTGGCTGTATTTCAGATGCCGATGAGTCCCCAGACAGGTGTGAGATAGACCAACTGGTTGAGTGGTGTTGCAACAACAACCTTGCATTCAATGTCAATAGGAACTAGGAACTGACTATGTACAGCAGTCGAGGGAAAACACATCAGTCCTCTTCGAGGGTTCAGCAGTTTCAAGTTCCTGGGTGCCAGTGTCTCTGAAGATCTATCCTGGGCCCAAAATACTGACACAATTACAAACAAGGCATGCCAGAAGCTATACTTCATTAGGAGTTTCAGGAGATGTGTTACATCACCAAAGCCTCTTGCGAACTTCTACAGATGTACCATGGAGAGCTTCCTAACTGGTTGCATCACCATCTGATATAGAGGGGCCAATGCAGAAGATCAGAAAAAGCTGTAGAAAGTTGCAAACTCACCGATCTCCATCATGAACACTAACTGCAATGGGTGGGTTATTAAGTCCTAACTATTCAAGTGCCATGGAGATGTGCCAATACGTGTACAAGCACAACAAAGTAACTTAAGCCCAATTTATTATCATAAAATACGTAGCATAAATAAACCATACAAAAGACTACATAGTAAGTCAGAAAGATTGCTAGGCTCACCATTCATTCACAACTCAGTTGTTGCCATCAAGGGACCTCCAATTTCCAATTCATGAAACTACCCTTGGCCCTAGGCATCAATCAATCCCAGTGCTTGGTGAAATTCCAAAGAAAATACAAACAACAGCTCATCATATCCACGAGTTTCACATGCACAGTGTAACCATGAGACAGACAAACTCTTTAAACTTCTGTTTTCATGTCATTAATACAGACTTGTTTTTTTTTTCAAACATACTCTGTGTCCATTAACACAGTCCTTTTAAATCAATGAGACATATTAATGGTTACTTGTTGTTACCTCATTCACTCATGCCCGGACACACAATGTTCCTTGGGCTTACTACAAGATCAGACAGAGTTAAGTTGTCATTGACCTGACAGACATTCATTCAATGTTTTACAAAATCGAATATATTACACCAGCCTCCCCAACATCAAGCACATCTTCAAAAGGTGTGCCTCAATACATCATTAAGGACGCCCATCATCCAGTATATGACCTCTTCTCATTGCTACTATCAAGGAGGGGGTACAGGAGCCTGAAGACACACACATAGCATTTTAGTTTTTCCCCTCCACCATCAGGTTTCTGAATGGACAATGAACCCATGTGTACTACTTCACTATTATTGCACACTTTGGCACTACTTATTTAATTTAATTTTTATAGATATATATAACCATATAACCATACAACAATTACAGCACAAAAACAGGCTATCTCGGCCCTTCTAGTCCATGCTGAATGCTTACACTCACCTAGTCCCACTGACCTGCACTCAGCCCATAACCCTCCATTCCTTTCCTGGCCATATACCTATCCAATTTTACTTTAAATGACAATACCGAACCTGTCTCTACCACTTCTACTGGAAGCTCGTTCCACACTGCTACCACTCTCTGAGTAAAGAAATTCCCCCTTGTGATACCCCTAAACTTTTTCCCCCAACTCTCAAATCATATCCTCTTGTTTGAATCTCCCCTACTCTCAATGGAAAAAAGCCTATCCACGTCAACTCTATCTATCCCCCTCATAATTTTAAATACTTCTATCAAGACCCCCTCAACCTTCTACGGTCCAAAGAATAAAGACCTGACTTGTTCAACGTTTCTCTGTAACTTAGGTGCTGAAACCTAGGTAACATTTGAGTAAATCTTCTCTGTACTTTCTCTATTTTGTTGATATCTTTCCTAAAATTCAGTGACCAGAACTGTACACTAGGCTCACCATTCATTCACAACTCAGTTGTTGCCATCAAGTGACCTCCAATTTCCAACTCATGAAACTACCCTTGGCCCTAGGCATCAATCAATCCCAGTGCTTGGTGAAATTCCAAAGAAAATTCAAAAAACTGTTCAAAAGTTGTATAGAACAACTTCTATATCGGAGGATTAGTTCTTTAAGTGTTTGGCAAAATATAAGAAAGGAACATGCGGAGTGCAAACATTCACAGAATGAAAGTACCTGACACACAAACTCCCTCAGTTGCTTAGTAATGACCACTATCTGTCTACTGGTAAAAATAACATTTTTTTTCTAATTTGTCAAGGTATGCAGCTCTAATTGGAAAAAGTAGTTCTTTGGAGATTTCGGAGTAAAATGCTAAATGTAGTGAAGAACTGGTGTTGCATATTAGCATTTACACACATAGACATCAAAAATTGCTTCATTCATCTGTACACTATGTACTTGTCCTCCCTGGAACATAACTGCTTGTGGACCAAGAAGCACTATTGTGTCAATGAGCCAACTTAGTCCAAGAAAGACTACATTAAATGGACAACAGTCATCACTGGATTTATTAATATTTAACTCCATGCTTTGAGGGAAGTTCCACAGAGAGAAGTTGGAATAAAAGACTACTAACATAAACCTAGATAATTCTTAGAACAATAATTGCCAGACAATTCCTGAAGAACACCATTTTTAACTAGTGTTCTCTTGAACTAATAAAAAGTGAACTAATTTTAAGAGCAACCCCTCTATTAAAGAAATTCAAGGAGGAATAATAATAACCCTCTCTCTCCTTAAACATTGAATAATTATGGTTGTAAAAACGAAAACAAGGTAGTTTTTCAGAAGTGGAGCAGAACAACAGTCTACAAGCAGACTCTCATTTAATTTGGTTAAGTTACAATGCAAGATTAATATAACCATATAAACATACAACAATTACAGCATAGAAACAGGACATCTCGGCCCTTCTAGTCCATGCCGAACGCTTACTCTCACCTAGTCCCACCGACCTGCACTCAGCCCATAACCCTCCATTCCTTTTCTGTCCATATACCTATCCAATTTTTTTTTTAAATGACAATATCGAACCTGTCTCTACCACTTCTATTGAAAGCTCATTCCACACAGCTACCACTCTCTGAGTAAAGAAGTTCCACCTCGTGTTACCCCTAAACTTTTGTCCCCTAACTCTCAACTCATGTCCTCTTGTTTGAATCTCCCCTACTCTCAATGGAAAAAGCCTATGCATGTCAACTCTATTCATCGACCTCATAATTTTAAATATGTCTATCAAGTCCCCCCTCAACCTTCTATGCTCCAAAGAATAAAGACCTAACTTGTTCAACCTTTCTCTGAACCTTTTAGGTGCTGAAACCCAGATATCATTCTAGTAAATCTCCTCTGAACTCTCTCTATTTTGTTGACATCATTCCTATAATTTGGTGACCAGAATTGTACACAGTACTCCAAATTTGGCCTGACCAATGCATTTGTACAATTCTAACATTACATCCCAACTCCTATACTCAATGCTCTGATTTATAAAGGCCAGCATACCAAAAACTTTCTTCACCACCCTATCCACATGAGATTCCACCTTCAGGGAACTATGCACCAGTATTTCTAGATCACACTGCTCTACTGCATTCTTTAATGCCCTACCATTTACCATGTATGTCCTATTTTGATTATTCCTACCAAAATGTAGCACCTTACACTTATCAGCATTAAACTCCATCTGTCATCTTTCAGCCCACTCTTCTAACTGGCCTAAAGCTCTCTGCAAACTTTGAAAACCTACTTCATTATCCACAACGTCATCTGTTTTACTATCATTTGCATACTTACTAATCCAATTTATCACCCCATCATCCAGAACATTAATGTATATGACAAACACCATTGGACCCAGTACAGATGCCTAAAGCACACCACTAGTCACCAGTATCCATCCTGACAAACAGTTATCCACCACTACTCTCTGGCATCTCCCATCCAGCCATTGTTGAATCCATTTTACTACTTCAATATTAATACCAAAAGATTGAACCTTCCGTGCGGAACCTTGTCAAAGGCCTTACTGAAGTCCATAAAGAAAACATCCACTGCTTTACCCTCATCACCTTTCCTAGTAACCTCTTCAAAAATTCAATAAGATTTGTCAAACATGACCTTCCACACACAAATCCATGTTGACTGTTCCTAATCAGACCCTGTCTATCCAGATAATCATATATACCATCTCTATGAATACTTACCATTAACTTACCCACCACTGAGGTCAAACTGACAGGCCTATAATTGCTAGGCTTACTCTTAAACAATGGAACTACATGAGCTTTACACCAATTCTCTGGCACCTTCCCCGTTTCTAATGACATTTGAAATATTTCTGTCAGAGCCCCTGCTACTTCTACATTAACTTCCCTCAAGGTCCTAAGGAACATCCTATCAGGACCCAGAGATTTATCCACTTTTATATCACTTAAAAGCACCAGTACTTCCTCCTCTTTAATCATCACAGTTTCCATAACTTCCCTACTTGTTTCCCTTACCTTACACAATTCAATATCCTTCTCTTTAGTGAATACCAAAGAAAAGAAATTGTTCAAAATCTCCCCCATCTCTTTTGGTTCTACACATAGCTGTCCACTCTCATTCTCTAAGGGACCAATTTTATCCCTCATTATCCTTTTTGCTATTAATATAACTGTAGAAACCCTTTGGATTTATTTTCACCGTACTTGCCAAAGCAACCTCATATCTTCTTTCAGCTTTTCTAATTTCTTTCTTAAGATTCTTTATACATTCTTTATGCTCCTCGAGCACCTCATTTACTCCATGCTGCCTATATTTATTGGAGATCTCTCTCTTTTTCTGAACCAAGTTTCCAATATACCTTGAAAACCATGGCTCTCTCAAACTTTTAACCTTTCCTTTCAACCTAACAGGAACATAAAGATTCTGCACCCTCAAAATTTCATCTTTAAATGGTCTCCATTTCTCTATTACATCCTTCGCATAAAACAAATTGTCCCAATCCACTTTTTCAAAATCCTGTCACATCTCCTCAAAGTTAGCCTTTCTCCATTCAAAAATCTCAACCCTGGGTCCAGTTCTATTCTTCTCCATAATTATATTGAAAGTAATGTCATTATGATCACTGGACCCAAAGTGGTCCCCAACACATACCTCTGTCTCCTGACCTATCTCATTCCCTAACAGGAGATCCAACACTGCCGCTTCTCTAGTTGGTACCTCTATGTATTGCTGCAAAAAACTATCCTGCCACATTTTACAAACTCCAAACCATACAGCCCTTTTACAGAATAGGCTTCCCAGGCTATGTGTGGAAAATTAAAATCTGCCACAATCACAACCCTGTGCTTACTACAAATATCTGCTATCTCCTTACAAATTTTCTCCTCCACTTCTCACTCCCCATGAGGTGGTCTATAATACACCCCTATAAATGTTACTAAACCTTTCCCATACCTCAATTCCATCCAAATAGTCTCCCTAGATGAGCCCTCTAATCTATCCTGCCAGAGCACCGCTGTAATATTTTCTCTGACAGTAATACAACACCTCCTCCTCTTGTCCCTCCAATTCTATCACACCTGAAGCAACAAAATCCAAGAATATTTAGTTGCCAATCACACCCCTGCGGCAACCATGTTTCACCAATAGCTACAACATCATATTTCCAGGTATCAATCCATGCTTTAACTCTATATATGAAACCTAATTCAGATTCTGATTTATATGTCCTCTGATTATATCTACCTTTTATGTGGATAAACATTTTGGTATACTCTATCTGATCTATAATCCCTCATTTTTGTGTAGCTTAGTCATGACCCTCTTAACCTCCTCTGCTCCAAGGAAAACAGACTTAGATTCTCCAGTATTCACCTTACTTCCACTGCTCCACCCCGGCAACATTCTGGTGAATCTCCTGTTTCCATCCTTTCTATAGCATGACTCTTTGCAGTGCTCCAGCTGAGGTCAGACCAAGACCTTATTAATTTGAAGCTTAGCCTCCCTCCTTCCATATTCAACTCCCTGAATGATAAAGCAATGTTCCTAAATGCCTTCCTACCAGTTTATAGCCCTGTGTTGTTAGATATGAAGGAAACTGGCTGTAGAAAGTTGAGAGGATATTAGAGACCTTCCCTTTTGTTATTTATGTCCCTACACTCTTACTATAATTTAAACCTTGTTTTCATCTGTAACTTTATCCGGTCCTGATAAGATATCATCAAATCAAAGCTCAATTTTTCACTCTCTGCTGAGACTGCTAGACTCACTGTGCATTTCAAAATTTTTCTCTTGGTCTCCTGATTGTACCTTCATCAGAAACAAATTGAGGCCCTTGAGATGAGGTCAACTGTATTGTTTCTGAGAGGTCCAATTGTCTTGTGCTGGTAACAGATTTCAGTATTTCCAGACTCCCAAATGTATAATGTGTGCAGGCATGTGTGAGGCCACCAGGCACTGGTGTCAAGAGCTTCTGATGCAGGTATTAATGTCATGATCTAAGTTGTTCTGAGCAAATGAGATGAGAATGGGAAGAGCAATTATTGGTCAATTAAAAGACATTAACCTCCCTTTCCTGATGGCTGGAGAGATAGAGGCTTCCCTGGACTTCTGGACACCTCTTCATGCAGTTTACTTTATGTTCAAACCCACTGAAATAGCCAACTTGTCCACAAATCTCGAATTCAATAGTCTGATTGACCTCAGCCCTCATTCCCAGTTGCCTTTGGTTGCTTTCCCAATGTGTTTCCCACCCTTCCTCCTCATAATCCTAGCCTGTGTGTCTCTCTTGCATAGGAGTTCCCAACCTGGGGTCCACAGACACTTCAGTTAATGGTAAGGTTTCATGACATTAATAAAATGGTTGTGAACCCCTGCTCTAGCACCTAAGTCCCTCGCGACTGACTGAAATTTAATTTCCTCCATGTCATCAGCAAAGACAAAAGGCCTGTTCTATCCTATCTGCTGCCTTGGGAGACACAAGGGACTGGAGGTACTGGAACCTAGAAGCAAAAAAAAAGCCTAAATGCTGGAAGAACTAATTGTGTCAATCAGAATCGGGGGAGGGGGTGAGAATAGACGAATTGTTGATGTTTCCAATTGAAATCCAGCATCCTGAGAGTAAGTTTGCAGATGTCACAAAAGTTGACATAATTGCAGATAATGAAGGAGGTTATCTAAGAGTACAGAAGAAATTGATCATCTTGAAAGCTAAAAGGAGCTATGGCAGATGGAACTTACTTCAGACGTACAAGAAAGTGTACTTTGGAAGGTCAAATTTGAGCAGATAATACAGAGTAATAGCAGGACGTTAAGAGCATTACTATACAGAGGGACAATGGGGTGCAAATCTATGCTTTGCTGAAAGTAGTTAGTGAAGAAGACATTTATCTTGCTTGTCTTTGTATGCTGAGACATTGTGGCTGAGTTGGGAGGTCAATTTCCACTGTACAAAACATCGGTTAGTGGTGTGTCACCAAACTACAGGAAGGGTGTTGGGTAGTTATCTGAAATGAGTTGCCAGAGGAGGTGGTTGAGGCAGATATACTCACCATAAATATTTAAAAGGCCTTTGGCCAAATATTTAGCTAGAAAAGGTGATGTAGGCCTAATGTAGGTAAATGGGTTATGTGAATAGGCATCATAGTTGGCATAGATGAGCTTAGCTAAAAGGGCCTGTAAGTTTGTTGGATGTTTCTACAAATCTATGAATCAGTTAACAATAAAGTAAGGAGCTTGTACATTCTCCTCTGAGCACTCCGATTTCCTTCCACAGTCTAAAGATTACTGGTTAGTAAGTTAATTGGTCATTGTAAGTTGTCCTGTGATCAGGCAAGGGTTAAGTAGGCGGGATGCTGAGTGGCGTGATTTTTTATGTTTGAAATTCCTGTGTCACTCTGTATCTCTAAATAAAATAAACAATAAATAAATAAAAGACTGACTGATTTCAATTACATTTTTGTGTAAAATTACTCAAAATCTGGTCAATGGATAACATTCAGAACATACGACACAATTAACAAGTAGGTATCTCTGAAGCATATAAATAATTAATATAGAAGAGGAAGAATATTTAGTCTTCAATGCAGGTAAAAGGTTCCAAGCAGGCAGCAACTGTTGTTTATTAATGTGACATATGGTTTCTTCTCAAATACCTTGCAACTATTAACAATTTCATGACTAATGCAGAGCCAAAAACAACTTTTTGTTTTATCTTGAAGATGTGACAGTCATTTTCAAACACTGCTGGAACTAGGTGTTGCTGAGATTGGAAACTGGTCTCCCAATCAGTGTATAAACATAATGTTCAACATGCAGAAGATTCCAGTTCATAAATTGCCTATAACATTAGCCACACTAAGGTCAACCTTGAGATTCAATGGTTGTTTAAATTACAGCTGGGCTTTGAGTTAATAGAAAATTGTTCAGGGTTGGGAGAAGGGACATTACCTCGGTAACTGAAGGCATCTGGGCTTGAAGCATTGGAGAAGACATTAAAAAGTTAACACCTTCAATGACTAACCTGCCTCATTTGAATGAATTGGTCATCTTAATCTCAACTCTACTAAAATTGCAGTTGAAAATCTGGGTTTAAAGTTGTAATAGTACCTCAAGCCAAGCTCAGATATTGCATGTTGCACCTCAGTTCTGTTTTTCTTCCACTGTTTATCCAGTAGCAGAAAATAGCCTTCTGTGCAGCTTTCTCACTCAAGTTCCAACCACATGGTAGCATGCTTAATGAGACTGATTAACAATTCCAGTAACACTGTGAACCATCAGGTTCTTACAGAATCATGTACTTTTCTAGTTTCCAGTCAAAGAGAGCTTTTGAACTTGGGTGAATTTCACTGTAAATTGTTAGTCAATATTCTGTGTTAGGACAGACATTGGCCTTGGACTGTTAAGTCCTGTGGTTTCATGGAGAGTTGTACCATTATATGGAAGATGTAATTATTATTATTGACACCATCTGGAAGCTATTGATTTGTACACATTTGAATAGCAAGATGTTGGTTTTTCTAATCCTCTTAAGCATTGCTGTATCAGCTCGTTTCTCCTTATTGTGAAGGTCTGTGAGATTGCTGTCAGGACTCAAGGGGCTGAGCTATAAGGAGAGGTGGGACAGGGCAGGGCTTTATTCTTTAAAATGTAGGAGGCTGCTTATTGGAGATGTATAAAATCATGAGGGGAATAAACAGGGCAAATGCACAGAGTTTTTCCACCAAAAGCATAGGTTCAAGTTCAGAGGGAATGATTTAAAAGTCTGAGCATGTTCACAGGGTGGTGCACATATGGAACAAGTTGCCAGAGAAAGGAGTTGAAGTAGGTGCAATAACAACTTCATTAAGGTATTTGGATCAATATAAGGATAAGAAAGATTTGCAAGGAGATGAGTCAAACATGGGACTATTTTCAGTGGTACCTAATGGTGAAGCTGGGATGACAGGCCTGTTTCCGGGCTGTATTCATCTGACTCTATGATTCTAAGTTAAAGTGGTTTTGTTGTATCAGAGGATGAGCTGACCCTTATGCTTCCTGTTGAGCTTGAAAATGCAATTGCACTTGGAGAGAATCCACTGTTTTTTTGATGACGTGCAGACTGATTCTTTGGGAGATACTTTGATAGATGTGTTCACAAACTAAAAAGCTTGAATAACAGATTGGTCTGCACCCTATTGTTGAATGTTGTCCTAGTTAACTTCATCAATCTTCTTCCTCGTTTAGGAGTAGTCCATGGGTCAATTAAGCAATTGGTTTTGTGTTGTCGTGCTGTGCAGTGGTGGTTCAATTTGTCTTTGACATTTGTTGCAGGGATGCTTCTGTAACAGACAGTTCAGTTAATGCACTATTGTTAGAAATTATCTGAAATAATTCTATTAATTAAAAACCTCCCTACACTTTCTTGTTGCAGATGTTTTACTTGGCAGCTGTCAATCACTAATTGATGGGCAGTGAGTGTTTTTCAAGCCTTGTGAACAGAACACAACTAAAAATCTTTTCAGCAGCTAATTGAGGTTAATCTGTGGAGTAGTTGCTTGGTTCTTTTGATTTTGACACCTTAACCATGGTACACTTGCATATCTTAGTTGAATACTAATTTGTTTTCCACAGCGAAAGTGCCCCTACATGTTTGACTGTGGTCACCCCTTCATGTGGTTGCAGGCAGCAAGCATTATCTATAATCAGTGACTGCTTTCAGCAAACCTGTTTTTGTTTGCTAAATATTCTATGCAAAATAATTGTATGCATTATCCAGGAATGTGTCAGTCACAGCTGTTTGACTGGGGGTGATACATCGCTGCAAATGAATTTGCAATTTAGTTATTAAGAATAATTGGACTGATGGTATTAAGTATTTTAAAGCCTAATATGGATTCAGGAAAATGTCAGATTTAGTAAATGATGCCCTACTGATGCTCAGCCAAAGCAGGTGTCTGATAGTTTTAGATTGTTTAGCTCTTGTCGTCCTATATTATTATCAGTTACTAATTGTGCAGTATCATTGGAAGCAACACATTGGTAATGAAACAAGCTGTAGGTGACAGCTCCCTGTAGCAATTATTGCCAGCCTGTTGTTCAAAACCCTGCCAACTTAATTTACACCCTGATAAGAGTAATTGCAGGGAAGTATTAGCTGTCTAACAAAGGAACCCTTACATGCTGAGGTGATTGTTGCTTCTTTCTACTTTTCAGTTCCTTGTTCTCAAGATGTCAATGAGTGTAGGTTCCCTAAACAATCTGTTAATTAGCAGTGTGGAGGGGTCACTTGATATGATTGCAAATTGCATTAGGAAATAATGACTCTGGGTTTTGCAGACAGCAAATTTGCAAAATTGCCAGTGGGATGTAAGTTCAAGGTGCATTATGCTGAATAGTTTCAATCTTATTTCTAATATGCTGATCCAGGACCTGAAACTATGAAGAAGAGCTGGCATTATAGAGAAAAAAAAAATTCAGGATGCTCTGAGATTCCAGTGTCTTCCCACATTCTGTATTATGGTTAGTGTTACATGAGGAAGAGCACTCTTATTTCCCTTGGCCATCCAGTGTCAGACATAATACTCATTAGCCAAGGTCACTTCAGTGCAGAAGATCAGGACTACCTGGAAAGCAATTAGCCAAACACATATTAAAGAGGCATACCACTCTTTACAGTGTGTCCTCTGTTGGCAAATTGGCAAACAACTTTTTTTTGGACCAATGACTATGTAAAAAAAAATCCCACATACTTTGCAGTCTGCTTCGTACATAAGGGTTCCATTCTGATATCCTCATCTTTCAGCCAAATATACTTAATATCTGTTTTCTATGGCAATCCATATTGTACTGCTGCCTATGCACTTCCTATAATTCTTCTATTTCATTGAATAATCACCCAAACACTACACATAAATAAATTAATGGAATATATACTGTATCCAATAATTAAAGAATACCATCAAAATTTATTAATTATTACATTTAGATTGAAAATTGCTTTAAAAATGAATCAGAATTTGTGTAAAATCAAGTCATTCCTGATCCAGGAAGTCTTTATATTAAACATTACTTTGGAATATGGATAACAAAATATTGAATCTTTGTTTTAATAGAACAGGCAGAAATATGGAAACAAACATCTTCTGTGCAAAACATAAAACAAACACAGTTCTGGCGAAGAGACCAGTCTGCACAATTTTTTTAATAAAACAAACTTTTAAAAATAGTAAAAAACACAAAAAGCTGGCAGAACTCAGGAGGGTTTCACTCCTTATGAAGGGTTTTGGCCTGAAACTTCGTTATTACCTCCTCCCATAGATGCTGTCTGGCCTGCTGAGTTCTGCCAGCTTTATGTGTTTTTTTATTGATTTCCAGCATCTGCAGATTCACTAGAGTTGCTTTTAAAAATAGTTCCATGTTGAACCCTTCAATTGGAAACAGACACTTACTTGAAACCAATGTTTATATTTTCTTGTAATCTGTAAACACTGGTAACCTGCAGTCTTAAACTCTGAAATTCTGTGTTAACTTTGATCAAAACTTTGTTCAGCGAGAGAACATTCAGTTCATATTTCTGTTCCAGTTTTCACCTTCCTTCTTCTAAAAATGCTTGGATGAGCTTTGCTGCTACAGCAACTGGTGATTTCTGTTCCTGTGTGAATTAAATCCATGTGTATCGGGAAACTACTATATGTAACTATAGGCAGAATCAATCAAGCTTAATCTGGTTCCTTTACTCATATTTTCCATTACATGATGTTGGATAATGGTGAAGAGTTGATTTTATTAAATTTGATTTCTATTTTCTCAGCCTAGCTATAAGTCATTGCAGCCAAAGTGCCAAACAAGCTAAAATAAAATATCACAGCATAGGTTCTGAGACCCATTGGTTTGTATTATCTTTTAAATGTTGGTATTGTCTTTGCTTAGTGAGCATGCGGCAACATTTTTTTGTGCCAACAATATATTTTGAAGTTATTGGTTCATTGCTTTTAACACAAACACACAATGCTGCAGGAATTCAGCAGGTCAGGCAGCATCTAGTTGAAAGTCAAGTTCAAATTTATTGTCATTCAACCCTATACATACATACCGCCAAAATAAACAACTTTCCTCCAGAGCAAGGTGTACAACAGAGTACATTTAACTCACACTGTGATAGTACCACAAATAACTTCCAAGGGGACCGTAATATTGTTGTGGGGTTTGAAGGCTTGCGTGCCTCAATGACCCAAAACTAAGTCAGCTGGAGGCAAGGGCTTGTGCTTTGCCTCTTGGTAGGGTCATCCACGCTAAACAGGTCAAAGAGTTTAGACCAGATTAAGAGCAGTCCACTAGGCCTCTAGGTTCTGGGGCTCAGCTGAATGCTAACAAACCTCACTGGTCAAAAAAAAATTGTTATGGAAACAGCAAAGAAAAGATCTTCTATATCTGTGTGCGATGACATGCACAGTCAGAGATGGGGGACTTTCATTCTTGCCCTAAACACCAACGACACAACAGACAGTGAGTACTACAAATACATTAACAAATAGTAAAATATATTCCAAAAGATTGCCATTTAGCATAAGGTTCATTTACGTCACAAGTTAAAAAGTAAACAGCATAACTCTACTGGTACTTTATAAGTAAAGAGACTTGGGTGGTGCAGAGACTGGGAGAGGAACTTTCATCAGGACCCATCCTGATGAAGCATCTCTGCCTGAAACATTTCTCTCCAGAAATGCTGCCTGACCCACTGAGTTCCTCCAGTATTTCATGTGTGTTTTCTGGATTTCCAGTATCATCAGAATCAGCAATTCTTTGAAAATGCCTACCCCTCTCTCTTCTTCTATTTCCCACTCTGGTCCCTTACATCTTCTCACCTGCCTATTACCTTCGCCTGGGTCCCCTCCTCATTCTCTGTCTCCTATGATCTACTCTTCTCTCCCATCAGATTCCTTCCACTCTAGCCCTTTACCTTTCCCACTCATTACCTTCACTTATCACCTTTTAGCTATCCTTTTTCCTCTTCCCTCGCCGTTTATAATGTCATCTTCCCCCTTCCTCTCCAGTCTCGATGAAGGGTCTCAGCCAGAAACATCAACTGTTTATTCATTTCCAAAGTTGTTGCCTGATCTGCTGATTTCCTTCAGGGTCCTATGTGTGTTGCTTTGGATTTCCAGCATCAGCAGAATTTCTCATGTTTAAAATCAGCACAATCTCTAGTGTTTATGGTTCATTTTTAGATGTCAGGCTTCTTGCAAAGTTTTCCCATTGTGACATTGCTTATTTGGTATTGTCAGTATTATGTTGAATTTCCTGAATAAAATTATGCATACTGGAAACTGGGGGGATGAACTTTACACAGAAAGCTTATATTAATTAAACTAAACCCCAAGAACAAAAAAGTCCACAGTAATATAATCAAGGCTAAAAGGTGTTAAAATTTCCATTCAGGTAAAGTCCTGAAGGGGTTGCCCGCAGCTGCTCTTTCAAGCGTACACTTTCATTAACCTGACTCTTGGCTAAATCGCTTATTCCGATTCTTTCTTTGTAAGATCACAAAATCTGTGCACCTCTCCTCATTTATAATTTCTCACCACCTATATTCTTCAGGGTTTTCAACACAAATCCGTGGTGTTATCTCATCCGTATACATTTGGCTCATCTCCTCTTATTCTCAAGGGTTGTGAGATGATAGTCAGGGTTAACATCACTAGCATATGAAATTTGTTGTCTTTGCAGCAACACATCAATGCAATATATGATAATAGGAAATGTGAATTATAGGAAGTATATATAATAGTTAAATTAAATAAGCAGTGCAAAAATAGAAATTTTTAAAAAAGTGGTGAGATGGTATACATAGATTCAATGTCCATTCAAAAATCTGACGGCAGAGGGGAAGAAGTTGTTCCTTAATTATTGAGTGTGTGCCTTTAGGGTTTCTGTACCCGCTTCCTGATGATAGCAATGAGAACAAGACATGACCTGGGTGATGGGGTTCCTTAATGATGGATGCCACCTTTTTGAGGCAGCGCTCATTGAAAATGTCCGGGATACTATGCCCATGATGGAGCTGATGGAGTTTACAATTCTCTGCAGTTTATTTTCATCCTGTGCAGTAGTCCCCACCGCACCCCACTTCCCGCATACCAGATGTGTGCAGCCAGTTAGAATGCTGTCCATGGTACATCTGTAGAAATGTGCAAGTGTTTTTTAGTGACATACCAAATCTAATCAAACTCCTCATGAAATATAGCTTCTTTATGGCTGCAATAAGTCCAGGTTGGATCCTCAGAGATATTGACACCTAGGAACATGAAATTGCTCTCTTTCCACTTCTTTGAGGACTGTTGTGGGTTCCCTTGTCTTACCTTTCTGAAGTACACAACCCAGGATTGTTGCCATGACACCACTCAAATAGCTGATGTATCTCACTCCTGTACACCCTTTTGACACAATCTGAAATCTTGCCAACAATTGTATCATCAGCAAATTTATAGGTGGTATTTGAGCTGTTCCTAGCCACACAGTCATGGGTGTAGAGAGAGTCTTCTTCTGGCTATCCATCCCATAGGATGATGATGTTTCCTTTCAGCCAGTTAGTGGGGTTGGATATGCGCGTCCTGGAGTGGCTGTACAGGCCAATCCTTGACAGGCACTGCTTGCCACATACTTGGCAGGTGAGGCCTGGAGGGGCAGCAGGGGCAGAAGCTCTGTTGTGGCACTTCCTGTGCCTTTCCTCTGTTGCCTCTATGAGCTTGTTCTCAGCAGCGTCCACACCTGTTCTGATGGCGTCCCTCCACTGTGAGCGATCTTGAGCCAGATCCTCCCATGTTGATGGGGCAATGTCAGCTTTCTTGAGGCTCCTGTGCAGAACATCCTTGTGCCATAGTCACTGGCCTCCTCGTTTTTGGATACCACTGGACAGTTGGCCATACAAGATATCCTTGGGCAGTCTTCTGTCAGGCATTCTGACATGTCCTGCCCAGCGCAGTTGGGCTGACATCAAAAGGGTTGAAACTGCTGGCATTCTGGCTCGAGAGAGGACCTCAGTATTGGAGACCTTGTCTCGCCAGGTGAGCTTCATCAGAGAACGTAGGTGACGCTGCTGCAGTTGGTCAAGCTGCTGTAAGTGACTCTGATATGGGCACCACGTCTCACATCCATATAGCAAGGCTGATATGACAATGGCCCTGTATACCTTGCACTTGGAGGCCAACCTGAAGTTCTGTGACCAAACTCGATCTTTCAGCTGACCAAAGGCAAAGCAGGATTTTCTGGTTCTTCACTCAATCTCTACAACCAGAGAAGCTGAGGATGTTATTACGCTGCCCAGGTAGAAAAACTTGTTGACAGCATTGAGACGAGTGTCATCAATGTTGATTCTTCATAGCTTGACCCATGAACCGGTTGGTACAAAACTTCCATCTTTTTCAGTCTGAAGCTTTTGGTTGCACTGTTAGTGAGTAGAGCAGTGGGCTAAGCACACATCCCTGAGAGGTGCCAGTTTTGATCATCAGCGAGATGGCGATAGTATTTCCAATCTGCACGGATTGTGGTCTTCCAGCTAAGAAGTCATGAATCCAATTGCCGAGGGAGGTACAGAGGCCTCTGTGCTGGAGCCCAATAAACCTAAGCCTTTGAACTTGGTTTCTAATTACCACAGAGTTATTGGCTGTTTCTCTTTGCCATGTACAACCCATAATAATGTAAGGCATTTCCACTGTGAAACTACCGCTGTTAGATTTCACACTGGTTTCTTTCTAATTCACCACATACTGAAATCATACCTTTGTACATGAAAATTTGTCCAGGTGTGACTCATTCTACTCTCTCTCATTCACAAGTAAGTTATAGCAGACAGGAGTCACGCATAAGTTAAAATAAATGTACCAATCAGAAAAGATTTCAAAATTCAAAGCCCGAAGTTGAAAGTTGAGAGCAAATTTATAAAAGTATATTATCAAAGTATGTATATGTCCCCATATACAATCATGAGATACATCTTCTTGTAGGCATACTCGATAAGACAATAAAATAATAATCATAACAGAATCAACAAAAGATCTCATGAACTTGGTGCGCAGTGTACAAAAGACAAAAAACTCTCCAATACACAAAGTAAGCAAAAATAATAATAAATAAATAAACAAAAAATATTGAGAACATGAGATGAAGAGTCCTTGAAGGTGAGTCCATTGGTTGTGGAAACATTTCAATGATAGGACAAGTGATGTTGAGTGTAGTTATCCCCTTTGATTCAAGAGCTTGATGGTTCAGCTGGCTTTTGCTGTACAATTAAAATTGTTTGCAAAGAACAAGATTCTGTTTTAGTTTCATGAATTCTTTTCTTAAGTTATTGTTGGGACTGTGCCGATTCTGTGTTGCTCTGCAGATTTGGATCTAAGGACTCAATTTGGTTCAGAATGTTGTTGCTGTTGTTTGCTTCTATTTTTTGCATGATGTAGTTTTTTGTGCATTGGGGGTTGTTCTTTATTTTTTTCTGATTGGGTTCTTTCAAGTTTCTTGCTTTGTGGCTGCCTGTCAGCACACAGATCTCAAGGCTGTATGATTTATACATTCTTTGATAATAAATGTATCATAAATATTTGAACCTGCACCATTTGATGCTGCATTTATTGTTTAAATGCTATTGGGTGGTGGTAAGTGTCTTCCCTTCACCTCTGATCCAGTTTATTAATTTTCTGATCAGTAAGAGGCAGTCTATTGTGAGGGAAAACACATTTTCAGTGTGAACCTGGCAATAATACATAACAACTTAAGAATTGCACATGGAGATACTGTACTGTGACGTGGCAAATACTGGGACCAAAGTGTTAAAGCCCACTTTATTTTTAAAGGAGAAATATAGTTCTCTAGTTGTCTGGTGGTACATTTAGCTTCCATTTACAAAAGTGAATATTGTTGTTGAAAAATGAAGTGATCTCTATTGCCTAATATAAACCTTATATAAATAACTTTATATAAATCCTTTTGAGAGTTACAGTGTTATAAAAAGCATTCAGCACCTTTGGATGTTTTTATGTTTTATTGTTTTACAACATTGAATCACAGTGGATTTATGCTGTGTTTTTTCCATCAACGAAAAAGACTCTTTTGTGTTAAAGTGAAAATAGATCTCGACAAAGTGATCTAAATTAATTACACATAATAAGCTAATGACAATTACATTCCTTATCTCATCCTGTATCAATAACAGAAAAGGACAGAGCTTGATGCAGAGATTTATTAAACTAGCTGTTAAAATCCTCACTCCATGATATGCTAACAAAACATTTAAGATGGAGAGTGAAGAGTTGATATGTCACCAAAGCTTAGATCACCATCTGAGATGGATAGGCCAATGCATATGATGCAGAGGTTTGTGAGAACTCAGCCAGCTCCTATCATGGGCATTGGCCTCCCCTACAATCAAGGACATCTTCAAAAAGCAATGCTTCAAAAGGGTGGCATCCATCATGAAGGATGCCCACCACTCACGACATGCTTTCTTCTAATTTCTACCATTAGGGTGGAGGTACAGGAAGCTGAATACACACATTCAAAGTTTTAGGAACAGCTTCTTCCCCTCTGCCATCAAATTTCTGAATGGTCCATGAACCCATGAACACTACCTCACTACAGTGCTCTCTTCCTGCACTACATATTTTTAATATATTTCTTATTGTAATTTATACTTTTTTAAAATATTTTTCATTGTACTGCTACTGCAAAACAACAAATTTCACAACATATGTCAGTGATAATAAACCTGATTCTGATTTTGGCCTGTTTAAAGTAATAGATATAGTGATATTGCCAATGCTGCAATTCATAATGTAAAAATTTTTAACACTGCCTGAGAGTTGGGTAGTAGGGGAAAAGGAACCATTCCGAAATATTGACATTCCTTTCTGAATAATGCCGATGACATTCATAAACCCACGTTTACTTGATAGACCCAAATGCTAAAGTTGGAACATTTTAGAAATGTTCAAGGATCAGGGAATTAGTGCATAAGGAAGGAAACAACATTTATATTTTGGTAGGTATGGACATGTTTTAGAAGAGGTCCTCTTGGACCTATTATTCAGACTGAAGAAGATGAAGGAAAAATGTAATTAAAATTGGAATCTGACATATTCTCAATTGTCTCCTTTGTGATTTAACATTTCACTGTGGTAACTAAGTAAGGTTGTGTGAATAATGCAGGATGTTATAAAACATTCATGTCATTCAGTCTGAGTGACCAAGTGGAAATGTGGGTAGAGTTCAAATGCATTTTCAGCTGCTTGTTTGTTTTGTGACATTTAAAAGAGCAATTAGGTGTGCTGAAGTTGAATAAATGACTGCTTAAAATAGTGTCCGTGTTCCACACCTGCCTCCAGTGTCTGTGTGTAACCCTCTTTCCTGCATTCTTGCTGTCTCATGAAGGGCAATGTGAGAGATGTCTCTGAGAAATCACAACACAGTTTTAAAGAAGTTAAAAGGAATTAATGATTGCCAGAATTCTGAAATGACAAGAAAATTTGCTAAAATTGGACAGCATCTGATTGCATATTGCAATATTTCTGTCTCAGTCCGAATGTTTCTCTGCCTGAATCCACTGTTTGCTTCTTCAGGTTTTATTTTGATGCATGCCCAAGGTAGACGTTGAATAAATCTGCAATGTTTACCCTTGTTGCAGCATTACCTCTACACCCACAATACTCCTTTCTCGCCCACAACACTTCACACTTCTTCACAGCACTTCTCCTGCATTTAACATTATTCTCTTCCCACATAACTTCCCCTTTACTTGCAGCTTTTCTTCTGGCAAATAGTCACTGCTAACAATAGCCTTTAACTTCCCTGTCAGAGTTGAGCTTTTGAGACCCCTGTACAACCTGGCATTTTTGTGTTACAGTCTCAAGGGTGCAGCATGGCGTGATGTGGGCCGGAGTGCAGGGATTGAGCCAATGTGTAGCCTTGCTGGAGAATACTTGAAGGCAATTGGATGTGGCAGAACTGAGGCAAGGTGAGTGGAGGCGAGGTAGAGTTGAGGTGGAGAATGAGGAGAGACCCGAAGTTTGATCGATTTAAGCACCGAGATGAACTGGAAAGACCAGGTATGGACCAAAATAAGACGGCGGATCTTGGACCTGAGACTGCATCGAAGCAGCAAGACCCAGAGTTTGGATGATTTAAGCACTGAGCCAGACTGCAAAGGTCAGGGTGTTGGGGCTAGAGGTGAGGGACACGCCTGTCCAGTTCATTGCTCTGCGAGGTTTACTCTTCTCTGCACTGAACTGAAGCTGTGGCCTGCTACCAACGAGCTTCTGAATAATTGACTTTAGTTCTGAATTCTATTTGCTTATTTTTATTGTTTGCACAATTTGTTTTTTTTCTCTCTGTACATTGGGTGTTCGATGATCTTCTTTTATTTTAATGGATTCTACTGGGTTTCTTTGTTTTGTAGCTGCCTATAAGGAGCCAAATCTCGGGGTTATATAAAGTGTACGTACTCTATAATAAATGTACTTTGAACTTTGAGCTTTGTTCTCTCAATTGCAGCATTGCTCCTTAACTGTTAGCTTCTCTCCCTCACTTGCAGCATACTCCCTCGAACAGAGTATTTCTCCCTCAGAAAGAACATTGCATCCAAGTTTGCAGCTTTTCTTTGCCAGTCACAGAACTCACAATATATGTCTCTCATCCTCCCGTGTGCCTGTGATAATGTTCCCTTGTCTATACTGCCGATTCACACTCTTCTCACCAATTTTTTGTGTTGCTTGGACTCCTGCAGCTTTGCTTGTGTCTTGAAGTGAAACTTCTTTGCCGGTGACAATGACTTCCTTGTCCTTATTTTGTCTTCACTACACAATTTGATTTTTTGTCAATTAAGGTCCCCTCTAACTACGTCTAATAATTTTCATTGTCGGTGTCATAATTTCCAAAGAGTTTTGTTTTATCCTGCAGTTCATTTCTTGTTTCATTGCAGGTATCGGACATCAAAACTACACTCAGTGGCCACTTTATTAGGTACACCTGTACACCTTCACAATGCAAATAACTCATCAGCCAACCATGTAGCAGCAACTCAATGCATAAAAACATGCGGACATGGTCAAGTGGTTCACTTGTTCAGACATCCGAATGGGGAAGAAATGTGATCTAGCTGACTTTGATCGTGGAATAATTGTTCATGCCAGTACCTCAGAAACTGCTGATCTCCTAGGGTTTTCACACACATCGGTCTAATGTTTACAGTGAATACTACAAAAAACTTTAAAAAAACATCCAATGAGCTGCAGTGTTGTGAGCACAGATGCCTTGTTTATGACAGAGGTCAGAAGAGAATGGCCAGCCTAGAATCAAGTTGACAGGAAAGTGACAATAACTCTAATAACCACTTGCTACACAGCAGTGTGCAGAAGAGCATCTCTGAATACACACTGTATAGATTTGCAACAATCATGTTGCAGGAAGTGCTGTATATTTGATACTGTCTGTGCATAGGTAGACACAGGAACACATGAACAGCAAAGATGTGAATGGGCATTCAGATTACTAGACATCATTTATCCAGGATATTAACTTCACATCACAGACTCTAATTATATTTAACCACAAGGTTTTTACCTTCATTACCACGGTAGATTAAATCCAAAACATTTATCAGACGTTAAGTAAGGGAGCTGATGCTCAGCAGGTAGTGTGCAGCAAACAAGGTGTTGAATGAACTAGTGATTTGTGAAGCCTGGGACATTTTAAGTGTGTGAAGCAGAACAGACACAATCAGCTCATGGTGCATTGGAAGCCAATTAGGAAGTGTCAGGTTTGGAAGTTCATCTTGCAAGTCAGGAGCTTTACCTCTTCTTGGTTAGGAGCAGCAGATACATGAATAGGTCATTTGATTCCTCAAGTCAGTACTGCGAATCAAATAAATCACTGCTGATTTGCATCTTAACTCCATCTGGTCAGCTTGGTACCATAAACATTGCACACTTGCCTGAAAAGCTTCTATCAAAATAAATCCTGAAATGTGCAATTGACCTAACTTCTATATAGTTTCTTTGCAAGTTATTTCCCCATTTCCACAACTTATTTTAATGTTGTCTTTAAATGGCTTTTCTCTCATCTTCAGATAATACCCCTTTCTTCTGAATTCCTCCAATTGCTCTTTCTTTTTCTCACGCATTTTCTCCCTTTCTTTCACTCTCTTTCTCTCTCTCTCTCCTTCTCTCTTTCTTTCTCCTGTCCTGAAATTTTTAACCAATCAGTCCTCTGATGGCCTGTTGCTCTCAACCTGCTGCTCCTTTACAATATATATATATATTTGCTTGCTTTTTGGTCTGATTCAGCCATTCATGTGTCAGAACAACTAAAGCTTTTTTCATGAAAAATGTGTTCTTTGGAAGCCTAGATCTATATAAACTGCAGATTATAGAAAACACATCTTTGATAACATCTTTCACCTTGCACAAAGTTATATGGCTCTTTGCTATAAATTATATGGATAACAATGAAGAGTTTTGGAAGCAATTTTTTTTTTGATAAGACAGAGATTGTCAAAATTGTGAAACTGGAAAATTGGCAGCAACTGAAACACAGCTTTTGCAGTATCACTTCAATATAGGAGTGAACATTGGGCAACAAAGAGATCGGTGCTGCTGAGTTGAAGTCCAGGACACTATCAGAATCAGGTTTAAATTTACCAGCATATGCAAATTATCTGCAGCTAATTTCTACCCTGTGCAGTAGTTCTCCCTCCTCCCATATTGTTGGAAATTTTCTGAAGAGCCAGTCCTACAAGCTGAACAACAACTGTATCATGCAGACACATGTGTTTCCTGACTATTATCTACGCATTATAGTTTGAAGACACTATTGTGGAGGAAGCATCAACTGCAAGTCTCCATTTGCCTTGAAAATGCAGTGTTGATTTGTCTTTTTGAAAGATTGCAACTTCACTACAATATTAATTTGATGACTGTGTTGGGTAAAGATTCCAGGATTTTGATTTATAATGTTGAATGATCAGCACTGTATTTGCAAGTCTGGATATCCTGTGAGTCATGCACTTTGCAATGCTGCAGTGCGATTTGTTATCAGATGCTGCATGCTGCTTGGCTGAGAAGCTGTTAAAGTTGAGCCGGCCACAGCTTTATAACAAATGCATGCCAGTTCAGGCTAAGACTTTACTATTTTCTTTAACATCTTATGCATACTTCATGATGATGGAAGATGCATTTTGTTGTTATGTCTACCAACCTTCATCTATAGGTTTCTCTATCAGAAGTCCACATATGATTTCTCTGGAAATGAACCCAGGGGTGAATGTGACCTTCATATTACCTCAGTTCTAGATGCCCCAAAATGTGTGCAGATCCCACTTCTGAACCATCACTGAATTACATGGAGAGCCAGTATCTGAGCTGTCTCCTTCATTATCCATTGGGTTACCAGTCAGATACAGCCAGGGTTCATCTTTGAAGAACATAGAATATATAACATCAAACAATACAGCACAGAGCAGGCTGTTTGGCTCACAATATTGTGCCAACCTCTAAACCTACTCCAAGATCAATCTAACCCTTCCTTCCTACACAACCCTCCATTTTCTTACATCCAATTGTCTATCTAAGACAATTGTCCTGTTTATTATTTAGTGCAATGCCTGCACTGTTTTGTGCACTTTGTGCAGTCCTGGGTAGGTCTGTAATCTAGTGTAGTTGTTTTTTTCCCCTGTGTTTTTTTTTAACGTAGTTCAGTCTAGTTTTTGTACTGTGTCATGTAACACCATGGACCTGAAAAATGTCTCATTTTTACTATGTACTGTACATAGCAGTTATGGCCGAAATGGCAATAAAAGTGACTTGACTTGAAGACTCTCTAATAGGTCTGTAATGTATTGGCCTCTACCATCACCGCAGCAGCATGTTCCGCACACCAACTACTCTCAGTTTAAAATTTTTTTAACTCTCACCTCCCCCCTGTACCTTTCTCCAATTTCCTTAAAATTGTGCACCCTCGTATTGGTCGTTTACACCCTTGGAAAATGTATCTGGCTGTTTACTTACCTATGCCTCTTATCATCCTGTACACCTCTGTCGAGAGATCTCTCATATTCCTTCACTCCAAAGAGAATAGCCCAAGCTCATTCAAGCTTTCATCATAATGTATGCTTTCTAATTCAGGCAGCATCCTGATAAACCTTTTCTGCACTTTCTCTGAAGCTTCCACATCCTTTCTATAATAAGGTGACCAGAACTGAACACAACACTCCAAGTACAACTGTTCCTTAAACAAGCTCCACAATTTCATTTTACATTTCCATGAATACATCTGTTCCCAATTGATGCTCCAAAGTTCCTGCTTTATAATATCATACATTTCCCTTCCCCCAGTTAAATACTTCCCCATACCATCTGCTCCTATCCCTTTTCAAGGTTATGGTAAAGGTCAGGGAATTGTGGTCATGTCTCTGAAGTGCTCACCCACTGAGAGATCAGTCACTTGGCCCGGTTCATTGCCTATGCAGCATGGCCACTCCTCTAGTCTGCCTGCCTACGTATCGTGTCAGGAATCCTTCTTGGATACACCAAACAAAGTCTGCCCCATCTAAATCTTTTGCACTATGAAGATGCCAATCAATATTAAAGAAACTGAAGTCACCCTTGACAACAGCCCTGATATTTTTGCATCTTTCCAAATTCTATCTCCTGATCTGCTCCTCAGGCTCACAGTTGCAGTTGGGGGTGGGGTGTGTCTATAGAATATTCCCAATAGAGTGATTGCTCCCTTCCTGTTTCTGACTTCCACCCACACTAACTCAGTAGACAATCCCTCCACAATGTCCTCTCTTTCTGCAGCTGTGATCTGTTTCCTGATTAGTAATGCCTCCAACCCACTGTTTTACCCCCTTCTTTGTCACATTTAAAGCATATAAACCCCAGAACATCCAATACTCATTCCTGCCCATGTGATAGCCAAGCCTCTCTAATCACCACAATATTATAGTTTTATCCAGTGTCCCTTGCTCCAAGTTCATCACCCTATGTTCCCGACATTTTTTGCATTAAAATAGATACATTTCAGCCCATTTAACTGACGGCTATTGTGCCCTGTCCACTGCCTGTCCTTCCTCACAATCTCTCTACATGCTCCATCTATATTTACACCAACTGCTCCTTCCTCTGGCCTATCACTTTAGTTCCCATTCCTTTACCAAACTAGTTTATACCCTCCCTGATAACTCTAGCAAGCATTGCCTGCATGATATAGGTCTTCCTCAAAGTTAGGTGTAAGCCATCCTTTTTTTATAGGTCATACCCTCCCCAGAAGAGATCCCAATGATCCCCAAATCTGCAACCCTGTCCCCTGCACAAATTTTTCAGACATGCATTCAACTGCCATCTCATCCCATTCTCACCATCACTGGCACAGGGCACAGGCAGCAATTCAGAGGTTCTGACCCATGAGGTCCTGCTTTTTAGCTTTCTACCTAGCTCTCTATATTCTCTCTTCAGGACATCATCCCTTTTCTCAAAGCACAAGGGTCCAGAGCTTGTGTGTATGGGTTGGGGACAGGGAGGAGGAGGGATGTCACACAGGAAATTCAGACTTGAACATTCTTCATCGTTTTAACCTGACGAGGATATGTGTTGAATGGAAATTTGGAGTCAGGAAGTGGGTGGGGAACGAGTAGATCACCGCCTGTATGGTGTTGTGGGAGTTGATAGCATGAGGCAGCGAATAGTGTTGGTGAATGAGTTCCAACATAGTGAGGTGATGGGCCAGTCAGGGTTATGAATAATAGCAAGTAGTGAGAGGTTTATGTGAACCCAGTTGATGCTGTGAATGTGGTGGGATATATAAATATTTGAGAGAAGCCATGACAGATGGTTGTGTCTGATGGGGATGCAGCTCATAGTACAATGTTTCAATAAAGTGGTGCAATTGGCAATGGTTGGGACATAGAATTTGTTAATGTTTTTGTTAATATTTTTGGTACTACATCCAGGCCATGAGTGTTTTACTCCTAGTGCGAGCCTTACTCCTGTGGGTATACTCCTGCATATTGAAGGCCTCTCTCCCATATTCTACTTGTAGAGTCAACAACAGTTTTATTCATCTTTTCTCAGAGGTTGATCAAATCTGCCTCATTCTGCGAAATGGCTTCCTGAGATTGCAAGAAACAAGTACCTTCTCCTTAAGGTGTGCAATTATGAATTAACCAGTGTCACTTAACTTCTCTGATTCAGTGACATTAAAAGTCCTAACACCTATGAAAAAAACATTATGAAAAAATTGATGCAGTTGACGCTGGTTGGACAATATAATCAGAATATTATGTCATATGTACAAGTTTGAGCTGCGATCTGCATGGGGTTGAATTAGCATGGGTTACTTGTGCATTGTAATTCCAGTGCAATTGAATTTCTCTTCTGCTGTTACTACACTACATTCATAGCAACAAAAAACACTCAAGTTCTTTTTCTTTTGCAATGAAATATGTATATCGTAAACAACAAACAATTATTCTCTGTTTGTAATTCATATTCAGTTCCACGGTAAATCAACCTATCATTTCCTTCTTGATTTGTGTGATCATTTCAACTGTTATGCTGTTTATCATTACCATCCATTACCTACCCTGAATCTCATTCTGATAAAGAGTTCAACAACGAGTAAGGAATCAATTGGAGGCAATATGTTTTGAAGCAAATTATTTTTTTCTTTGTCTCATCTATAGCAAATATGTATATATTTATGCATGAAACCAGCTATGATACAAGCTGTGGCTTGACGTTGCCAATTCCAGAGGCTACAAGAGTGTTGCATTGTTGAAAATAACATTTTATGTTTGTACTGTTAAGCCTCTGCTTACCTTGATGAGATTTTTTTGAAGTCCCTGGGCACCAAGCAGGAGTTTTGTCCCCAGTCTTCTGGTGCATATTTATTGTTCAACCAATGTTGCTTAGATGGCATCCGTTAATCTCACGAGACCATGATCTTGCAGTCTTGCTTCAGCCTCTCCAGGGCGCAGGCCTGGGCAAGGTTGTATGGAAGACTGGCAGTTGCCTAAGTAGCAAGTCTCCCCTCTCCACGCCTCCAAAGTTGTCCAAGGGAAGGGCAAGGGCCGATACAGCTTGGCACCAGCATTGTCGCAGGAGTTGCCAGAGCGAGGTTGAAGGCAATGTCGGACTGCCTTAGGGACTCCAGCTCCGGATTTGTCCTCAGGGTTTCAGCCCGAACCCTGTCCCATGAGTGGGTATGGCTGCAAGGCAGCGGAGGTTTAAAATCAGTTTTCCCTCTCTTAGATGGACTGCCTTCCCAGGCTAACAAGCTCCTGCTTAAATAGGTTATCTAGAATTAACAGGTTAATTGTGGAATCTCACTGTGTCTATATTGGCTCCCATCTTTTCACATCTCAACAAAAGTATTTCATTGTGCCTTGGGAGAATCATGAAGGAAATTATATAAATTCATCCAATTTTTCTTTCCTTATGGTGCTTGTTCTGATAAATACTTCTTCAAGGTACCTTCTGACATAAATGACTGTCATCAGAATTTTCTGACCCAAGGTCTTATTCATAAAAAAGAATTCTATGATATATTTGCACAATTTATTCTTTTTGTTGCTCTCCCTTCCCTTTAAACAAAATAGAATTGCCCTCAGTTTATAGCAGTCATGTTGAGAAATCTTTCAGCTCATATACATTTTATGCCACTGATGATGAGTTGTGCTTTATGGGGCTTACATGGAAATAATGAAATCACATGAAGGTCAGGTAATCTGGGTTAACGTGGTCACAAGCTATTCTTAACAACCTCTTTAGTATCCAAATTGAACCATGTTTACATTTGAATGATCAGAGCAGTAAGATAATTTACTTTATAATAGGAGATACCAAAAGGCTGTGACCTTCTTCTGGATAATTTTCTTCTGAATTCTGTTGTCCTCCTCCTGACCTCCTTTCCGTAACATATCTGCAGTTAAAGAAACTTATTTGTTAAATCATAGGATGAGAGGAGTACAACAATGCACCAAAACAAAACAAAGTCTTCAATTTGTACATTACCCTGATACCCAGGAGAATTTAAATGAACTGAACAAATTCTTGAGCTTGACAGAAGGGCAATGGTCCTTGACAGTGTAATTGGACTAAACACTTGAGGAACATTTTTGTACAGTAGTTAGAGTACATCCATTGACACATTTGCAAAACAAAATATAAATGCAACATTCTCCATCCCATTAATGTGTGACAGGGATCTGAAATTGCAATAAAACTCCATTCCACTGAAAGGTTATTAAGGACAGCGCACTGTTCGCTGACAGGTGGAGTCTCTGCTGTCATTCGGAATCCCATTCTGTAATTGATTATGACAGCAAGGAATGAGAAGATGCTTCAACTTTGTCTCTTGGGATTTGCACTGCTGAGGATTGCAATATGGAATCCAGCAATGGCTGGGAAACAGCTTTGACGACGTTTATATATTTATAAGCAGCCACCTGGATTCAAGACTGAGTGATTAACCCATTCCCAAATGATTCTCCCTTTCTCCTTCCCAATTTGTGTACATGAAATTAGAGACCAGCAGTCGTGTAACCAGATGGAGATGAAAGAGGGTGCAGAAGCAAGAGACTGCGGATGCTAGAATCTGGAGCAGAACACACGATGCTAGAGGAACTTTCTATGGAAGAAATGAACTGTCAGCATTTCAGGGCATACGATTTCAAAGGGGATCCTTGAAGATTAACCTGTTTGTTTATTTATTTATTGATACAGTTCAGAATAATCCTTTCCAGCCCTTTAAGCCACGTCTCTCAGCAACCACCAATTTACTCCAGCCCATTGTAAATTATTCCCTCCCTGAGTTCCTCCAGCATCTTGTGTAAATAAAAAGGGAGACTTTGTGAACCAGTTGAGCACCTAGTTAGTGAGCTTAACAAGTTCACAAATTCTCAATTTCACTAACCAGTATATTACAACAGTGATCGAATAGAATCCATTACATGCCCCTGAACCCAATGCAACACAGAAGGATTCTTATATCTTTTGGCTTCTTCAAATAGGAATAAAAGGATAACCCTGGTAAAAACCAAAAATGGTTATCAGCTTATTGCTTGACTTACTTTTGCTTGAGAGTGCTGTTGAAAACCACTTCCATCACTCATTGATACCTGTAGAGAAGGTGATAATTAGTAGGCTTATATTTGCCTTGCTTTTTTCCGTGAACAAGACATTCCTGGCCAATAGCTCTCATCAATGGTGACGTTTAATTGTACTGGAGCAGTTTAGCTGGAGTCACAGATAAACAGTATATGCAGCTGGTATCCAGAGAAATCTTGGGGTCCAATTCCATAGCGTAGCATGGTAACATAGTGGTTAGCACAGTTAGTTACATACCAGTGACCTGGTTTCAATTCCCGTGCTGCCTGTTTGTATGTTCTGCCTGTGACCACGTGGAATTCCTCAAGGTGTTCTGCTTTTCTTCCACAGTTCAAAGACATAAATTAGTCATTGTAAGATGTCCTGTAATTAGGCTAGGATTAAATTAGGGGACTGCTGGACAGCACAGTGCAAAGGGT
This sequence comes from Hypanus sabinus, assembly GCF_030144855.1. Taxonomy (NCBI): domain Eukaryota; kingdom Metazoa; phylum Chordata; class Chondrichthyes; order Myliobatiformes; family Dasyatidae; genus Hypanus; species Hypanus sabinus. The sequence continues at coordinate 80,561,409 of NC_082707.1, read as the reverse complement.
CAGAGTGCCTATTCTGCAGTGTATCTCAATAAGGAAACAAACAAATAAATAGATAGATAGAAAAATAGCTCTCTGAGAGCGGCTGTATGAAACAAAGTTGTATGGCATGCTTAGCTTTATCGGTTGGGACACTGAGTGTAAGAGCAAGCAAATCCTGTTGCAAATATAAGAAAACATTTGGTAGGCTACACCCAGAATATTATATACAATTGTAGTTGCCCATGACAGGAAGGATGTGGAGGCCTTCAAAGGGCTACAGAAGATGTTTGTCAGGATGATGCCTGGATTAGAGAGTTTGAGTTATAAGAAATGTCCGACAATCATAGGCTACTTTTCTCCAGTGTTTCGGAAGCTGAGGGTAGACCTGATAGAAGTCTATAAAATTGTTAGAGCCACAGATAGGAAAGACCACATGAGCCTTTTGTCCAGGCTATAAATGGCAAATACTTAAGGTGGAGGATGGAAAGATTAAAGGAGACGCACAAGTTGACATTATACAGTGCCTTGAAAAGGCTGCCATGGGTAGTTGTCGGAGAAGATACAATAGTAGCAACTAAAATACTTTTAGATAGATACATGAATATGAAGAGAATGGAGGAAAATCGATCACATACAGACAGATGTCACAGTTTAATTTGACACTATGTTCAGCATAGACATGGTAGACATAAAAGCCAATACCTGTGCTGTACTGTTCTTCAACATGGTGTCAGAACCTGCAACGACAGCAGGAGTGTGCTCCTGGAGCTCTGTACAGAATTAGGCCTAGCAATAACAAATATGCTGTTTCAACAGAAAGCCAGGTTCCAGATGAACTGGAGACACCTCCTGGAGTGCACACTGGTGCACCAAAAAGATGTGACAGATGTTCTACACACCAGGGTCATGCCGAGCACAGACTGGTCGGAACGAAAGTCAGACTGGCTATTAAGCCAGCAATAGGGAAAAAGGGACCATGGTCAAAGAAGCACCAGGTGGATAAGCTCTTTGGCCTCCAAGATGTATTCTAGATCAAGCTCAGGGAGAACTGACAGCAAAAGCACCCCAAGTGCAGACTCCGAAACAGGAAAGAAATGTGTTCACTTGAAGACTGTCATCCAAGTTCCATTCTCCAGAGCAAACTCACAAATCTCTGCACATTCTGTTGCAAGAAAGGTTCAGTCCCAATTGACCTACACGCCACTGCAATTGTCTCTCTGTACAAGAACAAAGGGGAAAAATTAGATTGCTCAAATTACAGAGGCATTACCCTGTTGTGCACTGGCTGGGAGAATCCTCACCAGAATTCTCTGGGACAGAATCATCCCTACCGTTGCTGAAGGCAACGTCACAGAGAGTCAGTGTGGATCCAGAGCGAACACAGGCACATGTGCCATGATCTTCGTCTGACGCCAGATACAGGAGAAATGCCATGAACAGAACATGGGACTGCATAAGGCTGTTCAGGCCTGACCAAGGCCTTTGATACAGTCAGCCACAATGGTTCCTGGAAGATTCTGTTGAAGCTCAGCTGTCTCTGAAATTCCTCACCATCCTGCAGCAGCTTCGTGAAGGCCAAAGCATTCAGGTTAAACACAACGGTGACCTGTTTAACCCCCTCCCCATTGGTACTACAGTGAAACAAAGCTGTCTTTTGTCACCAACTTTCTTTGCCGTCTTTTTCAGCATGATTCTATGGGAAGTGAAAGAGACCACCATGGAGAGCATCCACACTGACAGAAATATCTTCAACCTCTACTACCTCCTCACCCAAACAGAAACTATGCAGGAATCTATTCTCAAGCTACTATATGTAGATGACAGTGCTCTTTTCATGCACTGAGGGCATGTAACAAGCTACAGTCACTCAGTTCTTTAAGGCTGCATGGGATTTCAGATTAACAGTCAGTCTGAAGAAAACAATGGTCCTCCATCAGAAGCCCCCTCTTGGCATTTACAACCCTTGATGACCACCCTCTCACCACAGTTGAGCTGCTCACTTACCCAGGCAGTGTCATCTCCAACAATACTACAGTAGTAAGGGCCATTGACATTGATTTGTCAGAACCAGCAAAGCCTTCGGGCACCTTTAGAAAAACGTGTGGAAGAACCTCCGGCTCCATCTGTCCGCAAAAATCCAGATGTGCAGGGCTGCCATCATCACAAAACTGCTATACGGCTCCAAAGCCTGGATCTTGTACCACAAGCAAATCTGGTTCCTTGAGAGCTTCCATCAGCACTGCCTCCACTTCAACATGGGTATCAGCTGAAAGGATCTTGTCTCCAACAACAAGGTCCTGGAGAATGCTCATCTTCCAAGCATGGAAGTCATTTTGCAGTTCAAGCAACTCCATTGGCCAAGCCACGTGTTTCACATGGACAACTCCATGTTATCAAAAGCAGTACTCTACAGAGAACTCTCTCTGGCCAAAAGAGATCACGGTGTCCCGTGAAAGAGTTGCAAAAAACAACTTAAGCAGTAGCTCTCTCAGGTAAATATTGAGGTCAGTGAGTGGGAGCAACCGGCTTGTGACAGACACTGCTGGAGAACGCTGATCCATGGAGCCACCAATAATTTTGAGGAATGCAGAAGAGCGATTGCTGAAGAGAAAAGGAGATGCAGAAAGGATCCTACTGCCCAAGCACCCACATCTCAGCTGTTCCAGTGTCCCTAATGATCCCAAGTCTGCAGATCCAGAATTGGCCTCTACAATCACCAGTGATCATACCGTCGCTCCTGAGGACTCCTCTTCCCTCCTGATCTTCGCCAGTGAAGAACCACCCACCACTATTTGATGTTCTAGCTAATTCTGAAGTGCACAAAAAAGTATCCATGTGTTTGGATGTTTGGATGTGTTTGTATGTGTTTGGATGTCTCTGGCCCTTGCAACAGGACGTGCTCTCAAGCCATTTTTTTATGTCATATGGAGAGATTTTTTTTGCCAAAAGCTAGTTTGTGTAATGCTGGGGATCTCAGGAGGAAGCTGATAACCTATTTTGCATTTCTGACTGAACATGTCTGTGAATATTTTTTCTTTAGTACCTTATGGTGGATGCTGTCATTTTTGGGGAAGGAGATACTCTGAAGCTTACCAGCCTCCTAGTTCCCTTTTCCTTCTCTCATTAGATGTTTACTTGTGCACTATATGGTAGCATAATTGCTAGAGTAACCCTATTGCAGCTCGGGGCATCAGAATTCAGAGTTCAATTCCGGTGCCATCTGTAAGGATTTTGTACATCTCCCCATGAGCGCATGGGTTTCCTCTGCATTCACTGGTTTCCTCCTACAGTCGAAAGACATACTAGTTAATAGGTTAATTGGTCATTTTAAATTGTGGTTATTATAAAAGGCTATTGTTAAATAGGAAGGCTGCTGGGCAGCTCAGCTCTTTGGGCCAGATGGCTCGGTTTCGTGTTGTATCTTCTAACTAAAAAACATGACTGTAGACCTGTAATGTGACTTAGTAGTTGCCAGATTGCTTACTTATGTCTATTGTAAGCTTCCTGTTTTCTGTTACTAATCTGCAGCTCTAATAAACTAGCACCTCATTTTTAATTACGCTAGGTGCTGCTGTTGATGCCTTAATACCTTCTTGTGTAACCAGAACCTCAATTTCCTCACTTGCAGAATCCAGTCAGTTCAGATTGGCAATGACATGTTCTCCACGATCTCCATCAGCACAGGTACATCACAGGTTTATGTGCTTAGCTCCCTGCAGACAGTGCATTCCCGGCACCCACCACTCTCTTTGTAAAAAAAAATCTATGCCTCCCTTCTCCTTTGAAATTACACCCTCTCATCTTAAATACGTGTGCTCATTTCAATCCTGGGAAAAAGATATTGTTTGTCTACTCTATCCATGTCTCATAATCGGAATCAGAATCAGGTTTAATATCACTGGCATATGTCATGAAATTTTTTAACTTAATGGCTGCAGTACAAAGCAATACAAGATAATATAGGGAAAAATAAATAAGTGAATCATTTGCAGTCAGTATACATATGCATATTAAATAGTTAAATTAAAAATAGTTCAAAAACAGAAATAATAAAAGTGAGGAACTTTTCATGGATTCAATGTCCATTGAGGAATCGGATGGCCGAGTGGAAGAAGGTGTTCATGAATCATTGAGTGTGAGCCTTCAGGCTTCTGTACCTAATTCCTGACTGTAACAATGAGAAGAGGGCATGTCCTGGGTGATGGGGATCCTTAATGATGGATGTTGCCTTTCTGAAACACGGCTCATTGAAGATGTCTTGGATACTATGGGGGCTTGTACCCAAGAAGGGTACAATCTTTACAACCTTCTGTAGCTTCTTGTAATCCTGCACAGTAGCACGGCCTCCCCCCTCCATACCAAACGGTGATGTAACCTGTCAGAATGCTCTCCACAGTACATCTGTAGAAGTTTTCGAATGTCTTGGGTGATAAGTCAAATCTCCTCAAATTCCTCATGAAATAGTTGCTATCTTGCCTTCATAGCTGCATTGATATGTTGGGATCAATGGTTAGATCCTCAGAGATCTTGACAGATAGGAACTTGGAATTGCTGACTCTCTCCACTTCTGATCCCTCTATGAGGATTGGTTCATGATCCCTTGTCCTACCTTTTCTGAAGAACACAATCAGCTCTTTGGTCTTACCAAAGTTGAGTGCAAGGTTGCTGCTGTGACACTACACAGCTCTTTGGTATATCTTGTTTCTGTACACCCTCTCGTCTCCATCTGAGATTCTGACAACAATGGTTGTATCATCAGCAAGGTTATAGATGGAATTTGATCTGTGCCTAGCCACACAGTTAAGGTTATAGTGAGAGTAGAGTGGTGGGCTAAGTACACATCCCTGAGGGGCACCAGTGTTGATTGTTAATGAGGAAACAAATCCACACAGGTTGTGGTCTTTTGGTTAGGGAGTCAAGGATCCAATTGCAGAGGGAGTTACAAAGACCCAGGTTCCATAACTTATTAATCAGGATTGTGATTTAGTAGTGTTAAACACTGAGCAATAGTCAATGAACAACATCCTGAAATAGCTGTTGTAATGTCCAGGTGATCTAAGGCATTGGAAAGAGCCATTTAGATTGTGTCTGTCATAGACCTATTGTGGTGTTAGGCAAATTGCAGTGGCTCCAGGTCCTCGGTGAGGCAGGAGTTGATTCTGGCCAAGTCCAACCTCTCAAAGCATTTCATGTTGGTCTGTCTTTCTCATAATTTTATGAACCTTTATCAGATCTCCTCTCAGCCTTTGCCACTGCAGAGAAAACAACCCAGGTTTGTCTAACCTCTCATTATAACAAGTGTCTCTAATTCTCTTCAGCACCCTCTCCAAAGCCTTGACGTCTTACCTAAAACAGGGTGATCAAAACTGTCTGCAGTACTGCAGATGCAGACTAACTACAGTTTTATAAAGATGCAACATAACTTCTTGACTTTTGACCTCAATGACTCGACTAATGAAGGCAAGCTTGCCACCTTATCAACCTGTGCACTCACTTTCAAGGAGCTATGAATTTGAATCCCAGGATCTCTTTGCTTATCAACACTGTTAAGGGTCTTCCCCTTACCAGTATACTGTCTCTTTATATTTAACCTACACAGGTGCAACACTTCACATTTGGCCAAGTTAAACTTCATTTTCCATTTCTCTGTCCATATCTGCAAGTGAACCTTAACTCTTTGTATTATTTGCCAGTCTTTGTCCCTACCCACAACACGATCAATCTTTGTATCATTTGCAAACTCACGAATCCACCCATCTACATTTTCATCCAGGTCATTTATTTACATCACAAACAACAGAACTCCCAGTACAGATCTCTGCAGAATACCACAAAGAAGCTTCAGCTAGAATAAGTTCCTTTGACCATTACCCTCTGTTGTCTCTGGGCAAGCTAGTTCTGAATCCAAATAACCAGCTCACCATGGATCTCTTGCATCTTAATCTTCTGGATAAGCCTTCCATGAGGGACCTTGTCAAATGCCTTATTAAAATCCATGTAGACGATATTCACTCTTCTACCTTCAACAATAACCGTCAACATCTCATCAAAGAACTCTATCATGTTAGTACGACATGGCTTGCCCTACACAAGGTCATGCTTGCTCTCCCTGATTAGACCCTGGTTTTGCAATGTTCATAAATCCTATTCCTCAGAGTTCTCCCAAGTAATTTCCCTATCACTGATGTGAGACTTGACAGTCCATAGTTTCCAGGATTATTCTGATTCCCTTATGAATAATGGAACAACTTTAGCTACTTGTCAGTCACACAGGACTTTGTCCATCACTAGAAAGGACATGAATTTATTAGATAAGACCCCAGAAATCTCTTCTCTTACCTCTCTTAATAACCTGAAGTATATCTCATCAGGCCCTGTTGAACAATCCGCATTAATGCTCCCCACTCCACTTCCCGCTGAACATCGACGGCTCCTTTGTAGAGATCGTTAAGAGCACCAAATTTCTTGGAGTTCACCTGGTGGAGAATTTCACCTGGTCCCTCAACACCAGCTCCATAGCAAAGAAAGCCCAGCAGCGTCTTTATTTTCTGCGAAGGCTGAGGGAAGTCCATCTCCCACCACCACCCCCATCCTCATCACATTCTCCAGGGATTGTATTGAGAGCATCCTAAGCAGCTGCATTACTGCCTGGTTCGTAAATTGCACCATCTGGGATCACAAGACCCTGCAGCGGATAGTGAGGTCAGCTGAGAAGATCATCGGAGTCTCTCTTCCCGCCAGCACGGACATTAAACTACATGCTGCATCCGCAAAGCAAGCAGCATTATGAAGGACCCCACGCACCCCTCATACAAACTCTTCTCCTTCTTGCCATCTGGGAAAAGGCACTGAAGCATTCGGTCTCTCATGAACAGACTATGTAACAGTTTCTTCCCCCAAGCTATCAGACTCCTCAATACCCAGAGCCTGGAATGACACTTTACTGCCCTATTGTCCTGTTTATTGTTTATTGTAATGCCTGCGCTATTCTGTGCACCTCATGCAGTCCTGGATAGGTCTGTAGTCTAGTGTAGTTGTTTTTTTTTTCTCTCTGTTGTTTTTTTTACATAGTTCAGTCTAGTTTTTGTACTGTGTCATGTAACACCATGGTCCTGAAAAATGTTGTCTCATTTTACTATGTACTGTACCAGCAGTTATGGTCAAAATGACAATAAAAGTGACTTGAATTGACTTGACTTGACTTAAGTAACCCAACACTATACCCTCCTTTACCTCAAAATGCCCAAGCATAACAATATACTCGGCTCTGTTCTCTCTATCCCCATGTCCTTCACCTTGGTAAATACTGATGCAAAGTACTCATTAAAGGCCTCACCTACTTTCTCAGCCTCCAGTGAAATGTACCCTCTTTTATCCTTGAGTGGTCCAACCCTATGAAGATGTATGTATAGAATGCCTTGAGATTGTCTTTAATTGTACTTTGCAAGGATGTCTCATGGCCCCTCCTGGCTCTCCTAATGGCCTTCTTGAGTTCTTTTTTGGCTTCCATATAATCCTCCAGGGCTCTGTTTGATTCTAACTTCCTAAGCTTCATATATATTTGCCTTTTTGTCTCAACTAAGGTTATCACCTCTCTCAACATCCAGGTTCTCTCTATTACCTTGACATCCAAACGTAACGGAATTTATTGGAAGTGAGCAGTCAATGTTTCAGGCCGAAACCCTTCGTCAGGACTGCTCATTTCCATGGATGCTGCCCACCTGGTGAGTTCCTCCAGCGTGTTGTACGTATTGCTTTGACCACTTTGTGAAATGGAATTTATTGTTCCCTCTTTATATATGTAACCAGTTGACCATTAAATATAAATTTTATTGTTAAAGTGCACTTGTGTATTCACCCTGGTAATGCTAGAACGGCTGCCTTTGCCTTTAAGAGAAAGCGATGACATCATTATGCACGTGTGGAGTGGAAAGAAGAGCTTCAAGGTTCAAGAAAGGAATAATACCCATGTAAATTTGTTTACACTTGTTTGTAAATCTAGAATATTGGCAATTTGACATGTTTCACATGTGGATACTTTAGACTTTCGCAAGTAAGGTTTCAGTGATGGATAGCGTGATTGTGTAAAGTTCTTTATCAGCCAAGTAGGTTAGTTTATTTAGCAGTTAAAACTCCAAGGCATTATATTGTAAAAGTTTTTGTTAAAGTTTATTTTTTGTCTTTTTTTATTGTTTCGTGATCCAATGTGAATGTAACGGAATAATGTGAATGTGTTAATCTCTGTTTATGCAGCATGAGCGAGGAGAATTCATTTCAGGGTCCAGCCTGTATGTGTTTGAAAGTTAAGCATGTGTGCCAAAGTGAGTATGAGATACAATTATTCATAGTTTTGGTGTATAAGGTACAGGGTTGGTGGGATTCTAATGTTGTTTGTATTGTTTATTTTAGAATTAAAAATACTGTATTGGTTTTGTATATTTTGTTTTATTTATTTTCATACATAACATGGACATGGACTAAAATTAAGCTGAGATGTAACAGCAGGCACAATGTTTTTTTAATTCATTTTGTCATTTTTGTTTTGATACCCTCTTTCTGCATTAAAACATCTAAAACAGATAAAGGAATTAAAGACCCAAAGAAGTAATTGTTGTGTGTATTTTACCCCAGGCTACAAAATATATTACTTTGAATATCTCAATTAGATCTGCTTAATATTTTAGATTGAATGAAATTAGCACATAAGTATGCAGCCTATTTTCATAAATCAAGACTTTCAAGGAGTCATTCTTGTGCATTGTAACTTCTCCATGCCTTACATATCCTTGATTCAAGGTGCCCTTGACTGTGTACAGTAGGTACAGTAATAACATTTCTGGGCAAGTATAACATAGTCTCCAAAACTTGTGTTTCAGTTGAGAAAAAGATATATTCTATTGGCTGTTTTAATCTGTTTTAATTTTAAGATGGTAAGTAAGAAAATTATCAGTTTGCTGATTCTGGGAAAGGAATTTGAATGTATTATTTAAAGTAGAGTGACTAAGTACTCAAGAATACATTGAGCCTAATAGAGTGATCCAAAATGGCTTTATAAAGGCCACTCATGAGGAGTCACCATAACTATTTTTTTTGAAGGAATAATTAAAATAGACAGAAAAAATACAGTGTATGAACATATTTTGTTTATAATTCCAGAAGAATTCAATAAATATCCACAAGAAATTCAGTTGGTTAAAGTTCAAGGAATTGAGAAACAAAGTGTTGATTTAAGTGATTATTTAAATTAGAGAACTTTCAGTAAGTTGTTGCCTCTCCCTTCCCTCTTCCATTCCCCACTTTGGCTCCTCTTTCTCCTTACCTGCCTATTACCTTTTCTTGGCGATCCTCCTCCTTCCCTTTCTCTCTTGGTCCACTCTCCTCTCCTATCAGATTCCTCCTTCTCTAGCACTTTACATTTTACAGCTATCACTTCCCAGCTTCACTCTTTATATCCCCTCTGCCACCCACCTAGCCTCACCTATTACTTTCTAGCTTGTACTCTTCACCACCACCCCACCCTTCTTATTCTGGCTTCTGCCTTCCTTTTCAGTACTGATGAAGGATCATAGCCTAAAACATCAACTATTTTCATTTCCATAGGTGTTGTCTGACCTGCTGAGTTCCTCCAGCATTTTGTATGTGTTATTTCAGGCATCTGCAGAATCTCTTGTGCTCAGATCTTTTAGAATCAGAATCAGGTTTATTATCACTGGCATGTGTTGTGCAATTTGTTAGAACCTGAAACCAACAATTCATCTCTCTCCAGACAAGAAGCACGACTGTAGATACTGGAACCTGGAGCAACACCCATTCTGTTAGAAGAACTCAGCAGATCAATCAGCATCAGTGGGAAGGATTGAAGGTGGATAGAGCTGAATGATGTTTCATCTGATAAAATAAGGGGTGGATAATATTTCAGCTGTTTCCAACATTCATTCCCCCTCTCCCTTTGCCTTCAATGTTCCCATTTGTACCTCCTTTATTTATCAGAATCCTGCACTAATGTTCTTGCTTACCTCCCTCTAGCAGCTCTCTCCCATCGTCACACTCTCTCCCCACACCTTGCTGCATTTGATGTTTGAGACACAGAGATCCTGCAGATGCTGGAAATTTTGAGCCAAACACACAAAATTCTGGATAAATTCAGCAAGTCATGCAGCATCTATATTATGAATGAAAATAAATGGTTTGAACCAAAACCCTTCATCAGTGTATTTCTTCCAGAGATGCTGCCTGAATTGCTGAGTTCCTCCAAAACTTTTGTGTGTATTGCTCTATCTGAGGTTTATCCAATTTTCCTCTCTCTCCTTACTTGCTTCCATCTATACCCTTATATCTCCATCTATATTATTCACCTGCCACATTCTTCCAACTCCACCTCCACTTACCTCCCATACTTGGCAATACCCATCCTCAGCCCACCAATCACCTTGGAGGCCTTTCTTGCCACTTCTCTTCTCCTCTCTATGCCAGCCATCTTGCCTCTTTACTCCCAGTTCTGATATGGAGTTTTGGCTTGTAATGTCAACAATTTTATTCCTCTCACTAATGCTGCTTCACCTGCTGAATTTTTCCAGGGGATTGTTTGTGCTCTCTCTCCCTCTCTCTCTCTCCACAATATCTTCTTGGCCTAATGAGAGTTCCTGTAATTAATATTTTTATTTCATATTGATGGTATCCACTGGATTTTGTATGTCAGGAAGGAAGTAGGAAGATTACGAACTCAAATTGGAAGAAAACAGGAACTATTGTTCCACAAGGATAGGTACTAGAGATCCATTGCATTATACTTACAGCTCAATAGTCTGTATATTGTATATTCGAGAATGCCAATGCACTTCGGTTGATGATTGAGTAGGTAATATCAAGAGGACTACAGCACAATATAACAAATGAAATGTACAGTAACAATTATGGAAAATGGATCTCAATGCAGGTTGCAGTGAGGAGTTCCTTAAGGTTATTATAGCCATGGGTGGTAATGGGGATAAGCTCTTACTATCTATTAAATGCTCCAATGACGTACATCTCAAATAGCCTCTGACAACCCCCTGGCCTTCACTTGTGGCTTGGCTACTAAGCCATTAAATGCTCTTCATATGACAAGTGGTTCAATCCTGGAATTATTTTCTTGAACCTCTTTTGAACCCTATCCAGTTTCAGCACATCCTTTCTAAGATACAAGGCCCAAAACTGTTCACAATACTCCAAGTGAGGCCTCACCAGTGTTCTATAAAGTCTGAACATTATATCCTTCCATTTATATTCTTGTCCTGTTGAAATGAATGCTAACATTGCATTTGCCTTATTCACCACAGACTCAACCTGCAAATTAAACTTTAGGAAATTTTGCACAAAGATCCTAAGTCCATTTGACCCTTAGGCTTTTTTTGCATTTTCTCTTCACCTAGAGAATAGTCTATCCTTTCATTTCTTCTACTAAAGTGCATGACTAAACACTTTCTGACATTGTATTCCATCTGCCACCACTTTGTCCATTCTCTTAATCTGTCTAAGTCCTTCTGCAGCCCCTCTACTTCCTCTAAAATACCTGCCCCTTCACTTAACTTGGTATAACCTGCAAACTTTGCAACAAAGCCATTAATTCCATCATCCAACTTATTGATGTATAAAGTAAAAAAGTATCGGTCCTAACAGAGACCACTGTAAAACACCACTAGTCACTGGTAGTCAACCAAAAAATGCACCCTTTATTCCCAGTCTTTGCATCCTGCCAATCAGCCACTACTTTATTCATGCTAGAATCTTTCCTGTAACTCTTTGCTTTGGGCACATGTGTGGTGCCTTGTCAAAGGCTTTCTAAAAATCCAAGCAAACAACGTCAACCAATTCTCCTTTATCTATCCTACTTTTTATTTCTTCAAAGAATTTTAACAGATTTGTCAGGCAAGATTTTTCTTTGAGGAAACTATGCTGAGTACAACCTATTTTATGAATTACCCCGAAACCACATCCTTATCAATTGACTCCAACATCTTCCCAACCACTGAGGTCAGACTAATTAGTCTATAATTTCCTTTCTTCTGCCTCTCTCCCCTCTTAAAGAATGGGTGACATTTACAATTATCCAGTCTTCCAGAACCATTCCAGAATATAGTGATTCTTGAAAGAGAATCACTACTGCATCCAGCTTCTTTAGAACCTTGGGGTGTACACCACCTTGTCCAGTTGACTTATCTACATTCAGACCTTTCCGAGAACCTTGTCCCTGGTAATGGCAACTTCACTCACTTCTGCCCACAGACACTCTCAGACTTCCTGCATACTGCTAGTGTCTTCCACAACGAAGACTGATGCAAAATACTTATGCAGTCTGTATGCCATTTCCTTGTCTCCCCACCCCCAATATTACCTCTCCAGCATCATTTTCCAGTGGCCTGATATCAACTTTTGTCTCTCTTTTACAATTTATGTATTTGATGAAACTTTTGGTATCCTCTTAAATATTATTGGCTTGGTTACTTTTCTATTTCATCCTTACCTTCTTAATAACTTATTTATTTGCCTTCTGTTGGTTTTTAAAAGCTTCCCAGTCCTCTGACTTCCCAATAACTTTTGCACTATTTTATACTGCCTTTGACTTGTGCTTGAACCCACTATGGGAATGCCAATTCTGGATTGGATGTTGTGTAATGAACTAGATTTGATAGGGAGCTTCAGGTAAAGGAACACTGAGGAGGCAGCGATCGTAATGTGATAGAATTCACCCTGCAGTTTGAGATGTTAGATGTAACAGTATTACAGTAGAATGAAGAGGCACAAGAGAGGAGCTGGACAAAGTTGACTGGAAGGGAACATTTGAAGGGATAATGGAAGAACAGCAGTGACTGAATTTTCTGTGAGCAATTTAAAATGTACAGGATAGATACATTCCAAAAATAAAGAAGTATTATAAAGGCTGGATGAGGCAACCATGGATAACAAGGGAAGTCAAAGACAGCATAAAAGCAAAAGAGAGGACATACAGTATGGCAAAAAATTGTGAGAAGCTAGAAAATTGAGAAGCTTAAAGAAACAACAGAAGGCAACTAAAATGCCATAAGGAGAGAAAAGATGAAATCTAAAGACCAGCTGACCAATATACTAAAAGTAGATGCCAAAAGATTTTCAAATTATGTGAAGTGTAAAAAGGAGGCAAGAGTGGATATCAGACTGCTTGAAAATTACATTGGAGAGGTAGTATGAGGATAAAGAAATGGTGGAGGAACTTAATCAGTATTTTGTTTCAGTATTCACTGTGGAAGACAATAACAGTGGGCCAGAAATTCAGGAGTGTCGGGGGCAGAAGTGAATGTAGTTGCTGTTACGTAGGAGAAGGTGTCTGTGATACTGAAAAGTCTGAAGGTAGATAAGTTACTGGGACCAGATGGTCTACACAACATGGTTCTGAAAGAGGAAGCTGAAGAATCTGTGGAGGCATTAGCAATGATCTTTCAAGATTCACTAGATTTTAGAATGGTTGTGGAGAAATGGAAAATTGCAAATGTCAGTCCACTCTCAAAGAAGGGAGGAAGGCAGAAAAACAGAAAGTAATGGGCCAGTGAGGTTGGGATAATTTTGAAGTTCATTACTAAGGATGAGGTTTTAGGATACTTGGAAGCACATGATAAAATAGGCCAAAGTCGGCATGGTTTCCTTAAGAGAACCTCTTGCCTGATCAGAACTGTTGAAATTCTTTGAGAGAATAACAAGCAGAGCATACAAAGGAACCAGTGGACATTATTTACCCTGGATTTTCAAAGGGCCTTTGACAAGGTGCTGCAAATGAGGCTGCTTAATGTGGTAAGAGCCTATGGTATTAGAGGAAGGACACTGGCATGGATAGAAGATTGTCTGACTGGCTAATTTGACTGACAGAATTGATCTCATTGTGGCCAAGTCTGTGAATGTCATGAAGACAGTTGGATTTGCAAATAGTGTTCAGGATGCAGGGAGTATGCAGAAAGACTAGGAGAATGGGCAAAGAAGTGGCAGATAGAATATAGAGTAGAGAAATGTAAGGTCTTGTACTTTGCTTGTAGGAGTAAAGTCATAGTCCATTTTCTAAACAGGGAGAAAATTCAAAAATTAGAGGTCGAAGAGGACTTGGGCATCTTCATGCAGAATTTCCTAAAGGTTAACTTGCAAATTGATTCAATGTTAAGGAAGGCAAGTGCAATGTTGACATTAATTTCAAGAAAACTAGAATATAAATGCAAGGATATAATGTTGAGGCTTTATAAGCAATGACACTTGAAGTCATGTAAGTAGTTTTGGGCACCTTATCTAAGAAAAGATATGCTAACACTGGAAAGGATGAGAGGATGTTCAGAAGAATCAATGAATTCTTGAGGAATTATATGAGGAATGTATTGATGCCTCTGGGATTGTACTTGCTGGAATTCAGAACAATGGGGGAGGGTGGAGAGAAAACTCATTGAAACCTTTTGGATATTTAAAGGACTAGATATTGTGATTGCGCAGAGGATGTTTTTTATAATAGGGGAGTTTGGGACCAGAGGACACAGTCTCAGCCTAGTAGGTCATACATTTAGAACAGAGATGGGCTGAAATTTCTTTAGCTAGCAAATAGCAAATCTCTGGCATTCATTGCCAAAAATAGCTGTGCTGGCCCATTGGGTATATTTAAAGAGAAGCTTGATTGGTTCTTGATTAGTCAGGCTGTCAACATTTATGGGGACAAGGCAGGAGAATGGGGTTGAGAGGGATAATAGAGTATCTCAGCCATGATGCATAAGAATGGGGCTGAGAGGTTAATAAATCGGCCATGATGGAATGGAGCAGATCTGACCTAATTCTGCTCCTATGTCTTATAGTCTTAAGGTCTGTGCTGCCAAGCTTAATGAGATTGTATGTTTTTGCAAGTTGAGATACTGCATGCAAACAAGGTCAGTGAAGGCATTTTTAAATATATACCTCTCTACTGTCTGCCTCAGTAACCGCTCAGTGTGCTCCATCTGTATTGTTCACATACCAATCTTCATTAATCAAAACCCATACTCTTCAATCCTTGCACACCTATAAATTTCACACCCATATCTTGAAGGCAACCTGGGCAACATGCACTGAAGCCCTTGCATTTATTTTTCAGGAGAAGACGGCACAAAATTGAAGGATCTGAGGACAGGCTCTGTTACATGTCATTGCTACAAAGTTATTGCTCATAACTATTGATGAAGTTACTTTTAAGGCTCCTACCATAGGTGGAGCCAAACCAATCAGAATATTTTACTAACTTTATACCTAGATTTCCCTTTTGAATCAAATTTCTCTATCATAGCACAGTCTTTCTGCTCAATAAAGCAGTGCAAGCACTCATTTCAGTGGGGAAGGACCCATAGTATAGGGTTCTTCTGCTACTGCAGAGAGTGGGGCCAGAGTGGGTGAGGAAGCCCCTTAATTATTATACAAGTAGTAGATTACTGCCCTAGTGCGCCACATGAGTGTCACCAGAGCTATTGGTTTTAAGGAATGTAATAGAATAGTACACAAAACATTGACTACAAATATAAGAAAAGAAAATGAATTGTGCAGTTTATTCCTGTGAATAATTTTTATTATGAACAATGTCATATTAAAAATGCATTCAGCTCCTATGATCCCTTCGCTCTCCCACAAGCCTACCCTTCCTCCTTCAGTTATTTAACAGTTATAACCTGACCTGGCAGTAGTAGGAGGGTCAGACCAATAGGAAATACTAGCATCAGTTACAGCCATATCCACCTTCTCAGATGCTGTGTGTAATTCAATTAAGATGTTGCAAGCTAGATATGCACATAATGAAATATCAGGTATTTGGCTAGAATGAAAGGTTTTACAGGTGTCAGCCTGTTGGAGAGTAAATTTGCTCATGAGTTCTTCTGTAGGGGACTTGTGAGGAGACTTTGATAGAACAGCAATCATGTAAACTTGTATATGTGTGCAGGGAAATGTACAGCAGATTCACAACCATTCCAGAAAGCTTATGTGCAGTAATAGAAGGATTGATATCAATTTGGTCCAGAGCTCATCTTTAAGTAATTAGAAATTGATTGGTCAACTTGCAGATTCAATATTACCGCAATCTTAATCTAATATCAACAGCTCAGTTGCAGTTTAAAAGATTGCTTCATGTTGGGGTTCTCTGCTAGAGGCAAGGCATGCTGCTGTCATCATAGTGGATTAGTGTGCAACCAAGCTTACAGTGCAGAATCTCTCCTAGCATGTTAGGTGAGGGATATGCCTGAGTGAAGGAAATCAGTTAAAGCACAAGTGATCTTGACCTTGACTGAAAGACTTCCACGTGCTCTTACCGTTCATAATTTTGGGATTAGATCCAAAGAGTTAATTTTTTTGTGTAAAGAGAGGAGATTACCACTAATCCTATTCTTTCAGACCAATTTGGCTGTGAAAAGCATATAAGAACAATCACTACTGCCTCTTCTGTGTAGTTGAATATTTCAATTATTCTGAGAAACAATAATAGTTGTTGATGCAGGAGATAACGGTGGGATGGAGAACTGTTTGCAATCTTGTAGAAGTGGAGAAGATAAGAGCAGAATCCAAAGAAAATCTCAACATGATTTCAACAATTTTGATACTGCCTTTTTATCAGTGATTTTTTTCATAGACTGAGCTTTAGTCTATTTTGGTGGATTTATAAATATAAAGTTGGGGTAATATTTGGAAAGAGAAATTTTTTCTCTTGAGGAACACACACAAAGTGCTGGAGGAACACAACGTGACAGGCAAATTCTATAGCGAACGTTTCAGGCTGAGACCCTTCATCAGAACTGGAAAGGAAGGGGAAAGTTGTTAGGTCTCTTCCTGATGTAGAAAATTTTGTCATTCAGATTTAACTGTTAATATCAAAGCATTATAAAATAATACAAAATATTCTATTAAGTAGAGCAATTTTGCTTAATTGGATTCATTCTTCTAAATGACTGAAGTGCTTTATCTGCTTGCTTGTTCGCTATTTTCTGAGATCAATGTAGAATATTTTACTTTAAACTGATGATAAGACTTTAATTGGTAATTATCAGCAAATTATGTCTTTAGCTGCCTTTCTCCGTCAATTTACATCTTTGTTCCTTTGCGTGCATAGTATCAGAGCATTTGAGCAACACATTTAATTTAATTCCTTTGTTAATCACTGTAACAAGCCTAACCTGACTTCAAGGCAGAATGTCTTTATTATCCCAATGAATAGCGTCATTGGCCAATGTGTTCAAGCTCTCCCGCAAAACTCCAAAAGAAATGACGTCATCCCATGTAATGTCAGTGCTGAAAGTATATCAAGGTCACACAAGTGCCTTATGTCAGGAAGTGGCTGGTCAGATATCCCAAGTAACACAAAATGACTCTGGAGAGATTATTATCATATTCACTCATAACATTTTGAGTTTGAATTACATAATACTAAGAAAGTGTAAGTGTCAGTAACAAGGCAAAAGAATTATGTTGACAAACAATTAAAAAGGTAAGTGATTGAAGGATATATTCTTAATGCAGGCAGATGAGATTAATGTAGATGAGTATCGAGAATGGCATTGGCATTCTTTTCTCTGCAGAGTAACCTGTTGCTTCCATCTTCACTGTGCAAATGTTTGTATATAACTAAATATGATAACAAGTGAACAGACATGATAACCAAAGACAGACATTTAAAGATAAATGATTAGCTTTATTTTTTGCATGTTATAGTGAAATACATTAAGATTCAAATTGGGTCAACAACATTTCCTGTACACAAGCATAAAGGGGAACAAAATAATTGTTACTTCAGATCTGATGCAGCACAGAAAAACCCCACAAAAGATAAAGAAAACAATAATAATTTATAGAACACAATAATAGTTAATAAACACAATAAATATAAATACAAAACAGTTTATATGCACACATTGATTATGTATCCATAAAATGACACTAGGCTGTACATAAGGTGACTGAAAGGAAATAATAAAGTGGTTCAGGAGTTTTTAGGTGGAGGTGTTATCACCCTTACTGCTTGGGGAAAGTAACTGTTTTTGGTTTAGTTGTCCTGGTGTGGATGCTATGGTGTGGTGTGGATGCTCTTAGCTGATGGTAGTGGGGCCAGCAGTCCATGATCCGGTTGGATGTGATGATGTTACTGCACTTTTCTGTATACATGTCCTTGACTCCAGGGAGCTGGTGCCATTGATGTGTGGAGCAGTTTTGACGACCCATATCAGAGCCTTCCTGCCCAGCACAGTGTAGTTTCTATTCCAAACAGTGATGCAGCTTGTCAGAATGCTCCCTACTGAGCATCAGAAAATGGAGGCATTGGTGAACTCTTTTGACCATGTAGGATGTATTCTGAGACCATGACAAGTAGTGTATCATGTGCACTTCTAGAAGCTTGAAATTGCTTGCAGTTTCCGCTCCTGTGCTTGTGTTGCATAGAGGGGTGTGAGTGGTGCAAACTCTCCTGAAGTTCATAACCATCTCCTTTTGCTTTTTGACGTTGAAGAAGAGGTTATTTGCATGCCACCAGGCCTCAAGCTCTTACACCTCCTCTCTGTAGGTCATCTTAACATTGTTGATGGTTAACCCCTCCAAGGTCATGTCATCGGTAAACTTGATAACGTGACTGTCCGGTGTTTGGCCATGCAGTCATGTGTTAGCAGAGTGTACACAAATGGGCTCAGCACACAGCTCTGGGGGGCAATTGTGTTGAAGATAACGGGGAGGGAAGAGCAGTTGTGCCTGCTGTCTATTGGTTAGAAAGTCCAACACCAATTGCACAGTGGTATATTCAGTCAGAGTAGGAGTTTGTTTACCAGGATCTGTGGGACAATGGCGATGAATGTCAAACTGAAATCCAAAAACTGTACCAAGAGAGCTATGGATAGTGGTGAATCCAAGTACAGCGTAAAGTCTGGAATTAACTCAGACTCAAAATAAACAAGACACCACAAACAGAATACAAGGGTGAAATCACACACCATAATACTAGAAACAGAACTCCAACAATAGTGTATGAAGCTTTAAGTACAGACTTTCCATGAAAGAATGTGGCAAGTAATAATTGGCAGTCTGAGACTTAAAGGCACAACGGGAGATAGCCATACTCTGGGGGCTGGAGTGCTGAAACTTGGATGCCTGCCAGTGTTCAGTTGGGACCATGACAGAAACACCATTCTGACATTAGTGTCCTTGTTTTCAAGGTGTGCCAGGGCCAGGTGCATGATAGCTGCAATGTATCTGTCATAGAGCAGTTCTGATGATTGGTATGAGTGTCAAATTGTTCTGAAGGCATAGAGTTCTTTGGCATAGGAATGATGGTGGCTGATTGAAAGCATATGGGGACAGCAGCCTGGATGAACGAAGTGTTGAAGATGTCTGTGAAGACATCCATGAGCTGGTGTGCATAGTTCCTGAATACGCAGCCTGCGATGTTGCCTGACCTGTCCACCCTGTGGAGGTTGACACTCTTCAGAGTCCTTCTACTGACAGTGGCTGCTCATCTGGGAGGGGGGTAGCTTTTGTGGCCGGTGTCGTGTTACATGCCTCGATGCCTGTTTGTGGCAAAGACCAGCATAGTCAGAGGATGTGCAAGTGTCCCCATACTTCCAGCATGAGCATGGCATGCCCACAACTTATTAACCCTAATGCATACGACTTTGGAATGTGGGTAGAAACCAGAGCACCCACACAGTCACAGAAAGAATGTACATACTCCTTACAGGCAGCAGCAGGAATTTTAACCCCAGTCTTAGAGCAGGTGCCTTAAAATATTGCACTAACTACTCTGCTACTGTGCCATCCAGATCAGACTGAATATCAATGTATACATGGTATTTGGGAAACATAGCAAGGTATCAGCAAAGGCCAATACACTTAGCCTGCCAGTTTGCTAAGCAACTGTGTTATGCGGTGAATGGATGCTTCATCCGTATTTCAATCCCTGCCATTTCATAGTCAATAACCGACCAGTATGGAGTTGTTCAATGCACAATGAACTCATAGATACACAGCTAGATTCTACAAGGAAATCATCACATGAACTCTACAATCAACTCAACTTTCATGGGTCCCAATTTTGAGTCACACTATTACTCTTCACTTTCAGAGGAAGATTGCAACAAGCATGCTGGTCAAATTTGCAGATCTAATCCTATCTGTGCTCATCAATTTCTTCGGACTATCAGTACTATGTCTTAAACCTCTTTTTTTTGTTGAGGCTACCATCCTATCCCAAAGGATATTCCTGTGGAGTCTGGCCTTATATATAAAGGTAAATTTATTATGATCTGACCTGTTGTGTCACCGCTGATATTTTTTTTATAACTGACTGAGCATGATTTATGTGCAGTCAGCCGGTACGTTTCAGATCTCTGAAATAACCCAGCAGACATTTATGATACAGACCAAACCATGCCAGTCATTACAGTTATTAAGGGTCCCATTACTTACCTTTGGAACAGATCTAAATACTACAGAAAGTGCACAAGCCATGTGACTGTTCTCAATCAGCTTTGTAATCTGGTGTTGTGGAGTTTATTATGTTTATTACGATAACTTGTCACATTAGTAGGGGTGTGGTAAAAGCAAAGGGTATAAGTTACATATTCTTGCCTATTAGTCACAGCTTGGGACCAGCTGAGATCCTATCTTTTACTGACCACTGAGATAATGCACAATAATGCTTAATTGTAAATTTGCTAATTGTTAGTAAAAGATTGAATAAAGGGTTCGAAATTTGGAACAATCACTGGAGCTGTCGGTGCAGTCTGTATCGGCACAAGCAAGTGGCAATTGTTTTGTTTTCACTTGGGATT
The DNA here is from genome assembly GCF_030144855.1 of Hypanus sabinus. Taxonomy (NCBI): domain Eukaryota; kingdom Metazoa; phylum Chordata; class Chondrichthyes; order Myliobatiformes; family Dasyatidae; genus Hypanus; species Hypanus sabinus. The sequence continues at coordinate 80,540,623 of NC_082707.1, read as the reverse complement.
AGTTTTGCTGCTATATAAAGTAAGTAACCTAACCAGCTACCAAGATGCATGCTTACATGAAAACAAACATTTCAATTCACACATGCTCCAATTTTAATCAATTAATTTGAATATTGTGCTTCTGTAATATTTAACTGAAGACCTCCTTTTCCCATAGCTGTCTCCCAGCAATGCTGAGTTTATCAAGCTCTGCTATCATTCATTTCCCCTGTTTGCTTCAAATGCTTCACCCATTTCCATGCAGCTCATTTATTTTATTTCCCTTATTTTGTTTCTCAGGATTTTTATATGGGGGCCAGAGGTCCATTAGGTTAGTCAACTGTTACCAGCAGAGAATACCTGATCAAGGACAAACAAGAGAAAGATGATAATGTGTTGCAAACATAAGGTAATTTCTGCCTTCCTATTATCTTTTGTGCTTGTGTAGAACAAAACATATTGAAAACTGGAATGTAACAACCTGGGAAAGGTTTCCCTGCTAATGTAAATGTTTCTCTGTAGCACAGTGTTTGGGTTATGTCTAGAGATAGCGGGGGCTTTGGAATGTCACTGGCCAATGACGGGAGATGTTTCTCTTTCTTGTGTGGCCAAGAGAAGGTTTTGTGGTCCTTTATTTGGCAGAAGATGGAGAGAAAAGATGCCAGAATGGGGGAGTCATAGACTGCAGGACAGAGTGGACTAGGAATGGCGTCGGGAGTTGGCACCTGGTGGGAAATCGATGGAGAACAAACAGTCGGGAAAACAGTGAGCACCAACATTGCGCATTAGACTAATTTGTGAGTTGTTTTCTTTTCTAACCCAAAAGTCAAATTAAGAATTATAAAGCTCAATCATTGTGGTAGAAATGGTTAAAACTAGGGTCTGATAGGATATTTGACCATTCTAAAACAGCTGGGCATGTCAAGAATAACCTTGGATGATAAGTGCAGTACCAGGAACTCCAATTAATAAGATACTAGGCTCATGGAACCAGGAGGGCGGATGTGCCTGGGGGTATATTATGAGCCCTGATAACAGGGAACAAAGAGGACTGTTGGACTCATGCTGAGAAATAATTGACATGTCTTTTAAATGATTGATATCAGACTGACTGTGGGATGCCAAACAAAATTATGTGATGTTGTTTATCTTGTATAAAGATGAGCTTTGTACAACCTAAAAATCAGAGTTCTGGTGGCGGTGGAGACTGCTGCAGATTCTCCATGATATCATGTTAATAAGCTCTTAAAACAAAACTCAAAATCACCCTGGTGTTCTTAGTTAGTGTTTCCACGACAATCGTTTAATTGCATATTGTGTATCGTTTGTTATTTTGTGGTACTGATTTGTAGCAGGGAAACACATCTCACAGCATCCACCCAAACAAGATTTCTTAACTTTGGCCAGGCTGGTGGTCGTCTTCCCCTAGATTAAGCCGCTAGCCGAACCTGAGGGTTACAGAAACATAACAGATTCTGCAAATGCTGGAAATCCAGAGTAACTCACACACAAAATATTGGAGAAACTCATCAGGTCAGGCAGCATCTATGGAGAAGAATAAACAGTTGACATTTGGGAACGAGACCCTTTGTTCAGGCTTTTATTTTGAAATCGGTTGGACCACATTGGGGAAGGGGCAACCATCTTGTTTTTGGTGGAGCTGGTGAGACTCAAGTACATATACATAATCCTGTGTTGTCTTTCTTTTGTTTGGATCATTGAAATCATTGTCAGTAAGTGATTTAGTTAATAAAGGAGCAATATTTTGTGTTAATATTTTGTAGAAGTTTATTCCCAATTATCAATATAGCGTTGGACCAGCCTTGGTAATTTAAGGAATATTAACATGCTATTCATCTTCTCACGTAGTTTAAAACTTTGTTTACTCATGTTACGTATAATTTTGGATAGTTTACATATAAGGCTAATTTTATACATTCCTAACCTCTTATAACTATGTGACTTAATTATTATTAGTTTTTTGCATTGGGTACATATGGTATGTCCTGTATTTTTGTTTAGTTTTCTCACAGTTTTATTCTATTCAGTTTTATGTGTGAGTGTTGCCCAATGAAATACCTGGAGCTCAGATGCTATATCCTGCCTCCCATGTTCAGCTGAGTGAGTTTGGCTTACTGTTGAAATGTAAACTTCCTATTTCACACACAAGGAGAATGGTACAATAAAAGGACGTGAACACAGCTGGATAAACAGCAATAAACAATCGGCAGCAGTGGATAACAAGCATCATAATTGAGAGGTACACAAAACATACAATATCACAGGAATGACAAAGCATCTGACACCAGTTCTCATCTTGGCTCATTGCAATCGTCCAAATCATCGTTTGGTGCTACAACAACTTAAGACAGATTTCAGGCCACGTGCTACATTTGCAGAGAGGGAGATTGCCATTAAAACAGATAAATCTCAGCTAGAGATTAATTTGGAAGCCCTGCATCTTGAAAAACATGCTTTAGTTGCTATAGCTCAGAGCGAGACATTGGAGACAGCAACAGAGTAAGAAAGTGAGGAGATTTACAGTAGAAAAATCCACCCAGCCAAGAATACAGGGCACACATGAAAATGTGAGCGACTATGGCAGGAACCAAGCCAAGTATCTTCGCTAGTCTGAGTCTGCATGTGAAACAACACAGGATCAAAATTCACAACCCTCCATTCAATATACCTCTCACACTTTGCATAATCCTTTGGAAAATAAAACAGCAATCAGCATTCTCTAGCCCCAATTGTCACCCTGTCATAAATTGCTTATGTAAGGCTCATAAATACTTAATCCCTCACACATGTTACAAAACTCTTACCTACCTTTCCAGTACCAAATAAGGAATCCCAATACTGTTACAGCAGAGAAGATAATGCCAAGATTTGACAGTAATGATCTGCATCAACAGCCAAGGCTTAATGTGTCGCATTACACAGGTAGCTTACCAGTAGGCCATCAAAAGTATTCAGTCATGATAGATAAGACAAAGTATCTGGCATGTAAAGAGCTCATGAGCATCAGCCAATCACACTTTGATGACCATCTAGATATCCATTGAACATGAAAGTAATCTTTTATTAGTACAATCAAGGACCAGGATCTTACTGCTGGTGAGGAATAGGACCTGCTGTCAAAATGGTTTTTCAAGGAATCCGCAGGCTATGCTAGACCCTTTAGAACCATTCATATAAGCGGCCGAGCTTCAGCTTTAAGAATAAACAGGGGCAGGCTCAACGAATGTTACTAGAAGTAATAGAAAGTGCACTTTTCAAGAAGTGTGACAGCTTCCCAAATATTACAATTAAGGATAACAATAAGTTAAGAGAATTTGGAAACCTGTTAATGGAACTGCTGTCAGCAAAGGAAGATAGTTATCTGCCTGGCTTAGCTTATTTTGACACTGTCCGTGCATTAATCTTATTGTTGAAAAGCTGCCATACTCTTTGCAAAAGAAATGTATTTCTCTATGTTCAAAGTATAAAGAGAAGTATAGATATCACATATCACCCCTTTCCTTTCTTCACTTATTTCGTTTGTGATCAAGCTAAAATAAGAAATTACCCCAGCTATGCTTTTTACAGCCACAGCTCATCTTGAAGCAAGAAGCCTCCTATAAAGCATATAAATATTAGGACTCCAGTGTCAGTCCAAAAGACCAATGTTTCCCAGCCTACAGCGCAGAAAGAAACTGTACTTAAAGATGACCCATCCATAATATATCTCAACCATTGTGAAAGTGCCTTTGTCTTCTGGTTAAAAACCATTGAGGAATGAAGGCTTATCTGAAAGAGCAGGGGATTTGATTCAGATGCCGTTCTTCATCATTATGTCTCAAACATAACTGCAAGGCCACATTGAAGTGTGATGTATACAGCAATTGTCATGCTACAGCCCTACATTCTGGCCCGCTTCTGTGGGCATCCAAGGTTTTAGATCACACTTCAGAGTATAGCAAGGAAGAAACTTTGCTGTCTGTGAACTCTTTATGCACAGAAGTTTGTAACAGTAGTTTTGCCACTAAATCTTATCCAAGTTAGATGTCATTACAATATATCCTGAAGGGCATTGAGAAAATGCTTTCAAGATATATGCTATGCTCAATGACCAAAGGAACAGATCCTTAACCTGTACAAAGATCTTAGATCTGTTTGGCATCCATAGCAATTCATCATTCTACATCTTGAAGACCTGGGCTGGTGTAATGGAGAGATCCGGTAGAAGACCACCAGGTTATCAGATTGAAATATGGAATTGTGGCATTTCTTTTACACTTCCAGCATTAATTGAGTGTAATGTCATTCCAGATCAGGAGTTCCCTACCTTTTTTATGCTATGAGCCAATACCATTAAGCAGGTTAGAAACCTCTGTTCTACACAATTGTGAAGAAATTGTAAGGCTGCTCTCTATCAACCTCACCTCAGGTGTCTTTCTGAACAGGTCCCACCTCTTGATGATAAAATCAAAATCTTTCTTCTGCTCGGGAGAGGTATCTTCACAACACATAAGGTCAGGAAGCATATCAACAATCCCGGTAATGCACCCCTTACACACAAGCTGGACCTAGGGGTTGTCCTTGTTGGTGATAAGTGTTTAGAGAACATCACACATTCTGACTGTTCACAAAGATCTTGGCAATTGTCAGGACCGGATGAGATGTACCCCCAGGAAATTATAGACCAGTGATTCTTACTTCAATGGTTGGTAAAATGATGGAGAAGATCCTGCGAGGCAGGATTTATGAACTTTTGGAGAGGCATAATATGATTAGGAATAGTCAGCATGGCTTTATCAAAGGTAGGTTGTGCCTTATGAGCCTGATTGAATTTTTTGAGGATGTGACTAAATATTGATGAAGGTAGAGCAGAAGAAGTAGTGTATATAGATTTCAGCAAGGCATTTGATAAGGTACCCCATTCAAGGCTTATTGAGAAAGTAAAGCGGCATGGGATCCAAGGGCACATTGCTTTGCGGATCCAGAAATGGGTTGACACAAAGGTTGGAGGTGTTGTGGATAGTGTGGAGGATTGTCACAGGTTACAGCACAACATTGATATGCTGCAAAACAGGGCTGAGAAGTGGCAGATGGAGTTTCACCCAGATGAATGTGAAGTGGTTCATTTTGGTAGGTCAAATATGATGGCAGAATATAGTATTAATAGTAAGACTTTTGGCAGTATAGAGAATCAGAGGGATCTTGGTGTCTGAGTCCAAACAACACTTAAAACTGCTGCGTAGGTTAACTCTGTGGATAAGAAAGCATATGGTGCATTGACCTTCATCAATCATGGGATTGAGTTTAGGAGCCGAGAGATAATGTTGCAGCTGTATAGGACCCTGGTCAGACCCCACTTGGAGTACTGTGCTCAGTTCTGGTCACCTCATTACAGGAGGGATGTGGAAACCATAGAAAAGGTGCAGAGGAGATTTACAAGGATGTTGCCTGGATTGGGGAGCATGTCTTATGAGAATAGGTTGAGTGAATTCTGCCTTTTCTCCTCGGAGCAATGGAGGATAAGAGATGACCTGATAGATGTGTATAAGATGATGAGAGGCACTGATCGTGTGGATAGTCTGAAGGTTTTTCCCAGGGCTGAAATGGCTAGCATGAGAGGGCACAGTTTTAAGGTGCTTGGAAGAATATACAAAGGAGATATCAGAGGTAAGTTTTTTACTCGGAGAGTGGTGAGTGCATGGAATGGGCTGCCAGTGACGGCGGTAGAGGTGGATACAATACAGTCTTTTAAGAGACTCTTGGGCAGGTACATGGAGCTTAGAAAAGTAGAAGGTTATGTGTAACCCTAGGTAATTTCTAAGTTAAGGACATTTTCGGCACAGCCTTGTGGACTGAAGGGCCTGTATCGTGCTGTAGGTTTTTTTTATGTTCCTATGTTTCTAACTTGAAGACAGACATTTTGGAGATTGGAAGGACTTCCCTGTTTAACCCTTGCATAAGCCATGTTAACCTTAAAGAAAAGGTAAATTTCAATTCACAGCCTCAACATGGTTTCTCACAAAATGTCAGTATCAGTAGAACAGATGATCTGGAAATGACTTCCCTTGTTGGTGGAAATAACTCACCAAATGTACCCAATCAAAATTCTTCAGACCAGGCAAGTGAGGAGTGGAAAATGGCTTCTGAAAGTAGTGAATTTATTGAGAGATGAGAACAGAACATGCCAGCATAACCTACCTCCTCAGGTAGAAATGACATAAACTGGACTTGAGCAGAGAAAAGAATTAGCTAAATGCAGATCATCTAGTCTATGCCCATTTGCTAAACAAAACCATTGGGGAAATGCAGGGTAAAGTGGCAAATCTGCAAAGACTACTGGAACCGGTCCCAGAAAGGAAAAGACATCTGGGCAGCCATCAAGAAGCAAAAGGTATGTAGTAGAACAACTGTGTGATGAGATAGGAGTAAATGGAGGGAGTGTCAGCACAGTGCACCGTGTATAGTGTGTGGTTCCCAATGACCCAGCAGTTGTACAAAATGCAATGAAGGTCATATCAAATAAAAAGGAAAATGATGTAAAACGTGATGTGAAAAAAAGACAAAAAAGAGAAGTCTGATGCTTTGGCCCAGTGTGATTTATGCAGTTGTTGTCATTATTGATGATCACTCAACTGTACCTGTGGAGGAGCAACAGTCCATGTCAAGCATAAATGATGATTTTATTGAAGCTATCTCAAAAATTCATCAGTTTGTTTGAAGAATGCAGGAAGAAAGAGCAAACTTTGTAGGTACCTGTGAAGGTTTGGAATGAAAAGAACAAGACATCTTCATTCAAAATTCTTCCTTGATTTGTTGAAAAGCATGCAGATTTGATCAGTATGGAGAAGGAATCCAATTTTTTTCTAACAAGAATCAAATCTCCACATTGTTCATACAACACTATCATAAGCAGCAGGAGCATCAAGAATGCACATTCATGGAATGAGCCATGAGAAATACTGGTAGATGACTGATTGGTGGCTGAGATGCATAAGTAGAATTTCACGACTGTGTCACTTGTCGTATGCTACTGGGTAAAATGGATAGTCAAATAATGTCCGATGAGCAACTGAGCGCCTATCCAACCTTCGCATACACTGGTCTGGATGCCTTTGGTCCTTGAACTGCGGTTGGTAGACATACAAGAGGAGACCTAGCTCACAGCAAGCGATCAGCAGTCCTCTTTGCTTGCCTGAGCATTTGAGATGTTTACATAGAAGTGATTGAGCCCATGCTGCATTAATGCACTGAGATGGATCTTTACCACCTGTGGTCCTTCCAAAAGAATCAAATCTGACGGCAGTATCAATTTTATTGGTGCTTGCCATGAACTTGATTTCTAGAATGGGAAACTTTATCACATGGTATGAGCAGAATCATCTACAGCTTAATGTGAAAAAGACTAACGAGCTGGTGGTTGACCTGAGGAGGGCTAAGTGATTCCTGTTTCCATCCAAAGGGTCAGTGTGGACATGGTGGAGGATTACAAGAACCTGGGGATACGAATTGACAATAAACTGGACTGGTCAAAGAACACTGAGGCTGTCTACAAGAAGGGTCAGAGCCGTCTCTATTTCCCGAGGAGACTGAGGTCCTTTAACATCTGCCGGATGATGCTGAGGATGTTCTACAAGTCTGTGGTGGCCAGTGCTATCATGTTTGCTATTGTGTGCTGGGGCAGCAGGCTGAGGGTAGCAGACTCCAACAGAATCAACAAACTCATTCACAAGGCCAGTGATGTTGTGGGGGTCGAACTGGACTCTCTGACGGTGGTGTCTGAAAAGAGGATGCTGTCCAAGTTGCATGCCATCTTGGACAATGACTCCCATCCACTCCATAATGTACTGGTTAGGCACAGGAGTACATTCAGCCAGAGTCTCATCCCACCGAGATGTAACACTGAGCATCAAAGGAAGTCATTCCTACCTGTGGCCATCAAACTTTACAACTCCTCCCTCGGAGTGTCAGACACCCTGAGCCAATAGGCTGGTCCTGGACTAATTTCCACTTGGCACAATTTACTTATTATCACTTAATTATTTCTGGTTTTATTGTGCTATATTTCTAATCTATTACTGGTTGGTGCAACTGTAACAAAACCCAATTTCCCTCAGGATCAATAAAGTGTGTCTGTCTGTCTGTCTGAATGTGATGAAAGACTCTAAGGTGCAGAGCTGCTATATATATGTCAAATGTTAAGACTGTACTTGGGACTTTAATCTGCCACACTCCTCACATATGGACAGTGCATGAGAGTACACTATTGAAGTATCAAGGAGAACCTTGAACTTCATGCTGATGTGCACAGCATCTTCTAGCTTGAGTCATGAGGTCTCCTTGCACTCTCATGGTAAAAGTAATGGCAATTATCAGCTCGAGATCATTGGTTCCAGTATCTGCAGATGCAGGCTCACCTTTGATTCTTACTTCAGCAGTTCTTCTCACACAGAACACTACCCTCAAATGGATACTTCACAGAAAAAAAAAGACCTCTACAAACAGCAATGGTGTCAAGAGCAGAATCTAGCTGATCAGTTTTTGAGGCGATTGAAACAAGAATACCTGCAGACACTAAGTTCATCACAAAAAGCAAGAGTCACCCTCTAACATTGAAGAAGGTGATGTCATGCTTCTGAAGGGCAGCAGAGTAACCTGAAATAATTGACCCATGGCATTAATGTGAAACACCTTCCCAAGTGACAATTGAAGAATTTGCAAAGTAGACCTCAAGGTGATAAAGCAAAGGTCAAGCAAAAAGTTCTTCAGGCCTGTGTCTTAGATTGTTCTCCTCCTGATAGAGTAGAACTGAACTTAGTAATCTGTTCCATTAACTGCTGCATCTTTATAGATGGCAGATGGGGAGTGTTTAGACTTTTATTTTAAAATTTAGCCCTGGCTTTTATTTTGATAGTGGTGCCAAACTTTAATTTTGAAATTCAGATGGACCACACCGGGGGGACAGTTATCTTTTGGTGGAGTTTCTCAGTCAGTCTGAAATATATATACACAATCTTGAGTTGACTTTCTTTTCTTTGCACCATCAAAATCATTGCCTGTAGCTGCTTATTTAATAAAAGAGAATACCATCTAAGCAGCATTTGGCAGTAATATTATTTAAAAGTTTGCCAGCCTTGGTAATTTAAGGAATGCTTGGAATCTCATGTGGATAAGGTGGTGAAGAAAGCTTTTGGTACGCTGGCCTTTATAAATCAGAGCATTGAGTATAGGAGTTGGGATGTAATGTTAAAATTGTACAAGACATTGGTGAGGCCAAATTTGGAGTATTGTGTACAGTTCTGGTCACCGAATTATAGGAAAGATGTCAACAAATTAGGAAGAATACAGAGGAGATTTACTAGAATGTTACCTGGGTGTCAGCACCTAAGTTACAGAGAAAGGTTGAACAAGTTAGGTCTTTATTCTTTGGAGCGTCGAAGGTTGAGGGGGGACTTGATAGGGGTATTTAAAATTATGAGGGGGATAGATAGAGTTGACGTGGATAGGCTTTTTCCATTGAGAGAAGGGGAGATTCAAACAAGAGGATGTGAGTTGAGAGTTAGGGGGCAAAAGTTTAGGGGTAACATGAGGGGGAACTTCTTTAGTCAGAGAGTGGTAGCTGTGTGGAATGAGCTTCCAGTAGAAGTGGTAGAGGCAGGTGCGATTTTGTCATTTAAAAAATAAATTGGATAGATACATGGACAGGAAAGGAATGGAGGGTTATGGGCTGAGTGCGGGTCAGTGGGACTAGGTTAAAGAAAGTGTTCAGCATGGACTAGAAGGGCCGAAATGGCCTGTTTCCATGCTGGAATTGTTATATGGTTACATAATATTAATTTTCTCACATATTTTAAAACTTTGTTTACTCACATTGTGTATAATTTTTGGATATTTTATATGTGTCTAGCTTTATGCTTTCCTAATTTCTTATAACTGTGTGACTTATAAGTTTTTTTGCAGTACTTACAGTAATTTTTCAGTTTTCTCACAGTTTCACTCTTTCAATTTTCTGTGTGAGTGCTGCTCGAGACCTGGAGCATGGATGCTACATCCTGACTAAAGAATTCAACTGAGTGGAGTTTAACTTACTACGGAATTGTGTACAGTACTTCACACACAGGGAGAGCAGTAAATCCCACACCAGGATGTTGGAAGCTGGCCACCCTGGATCATGCCTTCAGATAAAAGTAAGGAATAATGTGTGCAATTGTAGCTTTTTAAGGAAAACCTTATAATTAATTTTTTCATGTAATAATACAAATAGATAAAATTAACACATTTCAAGATGAATCCAGTAATTTGTTTTCCTTAAATTTTTTAAAGATTTTTTCAGTAGTTTACTATCAGACTGGTTAATGTTGGTGCGTTAGACTAATTAAAAGTGCTTCTATTGCGCATTCTTCAGTGTCAGAGCCTCAGGTTCAATCCTACCCATGGCTAGTCTCTGTGTGGAGTTTACACATTCTTATTGTAACTGTGTGGGTTTCCTTCCATATCCCAAGGATCTGTAGGTTGGTAGGTCAATATGCCACTCAAAATTGCCCCAGGTACATAGGTGAGTGGTCAAAACTGGAGGGAATTGATGATAATTGGGGAAAGTATTGCAAATAGGTGGATGATGTTTGACATAGAAACAGGTCTAAGTGCCTGCTTCGATATTTTGTCTTCAATTTTATACTTAGAGTCTGAATCAGGTTTATTATCACTGATATATGGCATAAAATCTGTGGTTTTGAGGCAGTAGTACAGCGTAATACTTAAAATATACCGTAAGTTACAGCTGCAGCGCTGCCTGGGTCCTGGTGTGAGACATGGTACACTGTAAGGACAATTTAAATGATATACTAGAGAGACAGGGCATTGGGATCAGAGGTGAAAGCCAATTTCACTCGCTTTCTCAGAATGTTCGCTCCTCTTTCCATGGTGCTGAGTCTACGAAGACTGCCCTGGTTGTTGTGCACCATGCCCACTAATAGACTATTACTGAGGCTTTTGACTTGCTCTGGGCTGCTCAGATCTAAGGACATTTTGGTTTGGAATGTTGTTGGCATCCATTGTTTACATGATTTGTGTTTTCTTCTCTCTTTCTCTGTGCATCGGGTGTTGGTCTGTTTTAAATTGGGTGCTTTTGGGTTTTTTGCTTTGCGGCTGCTTGGAAGGAGACGAATCTCAAGCTTGTATAATTTATATATTCTTTGATAATAAACGTACTTTAAGCTTTGAAAAGCAGTAGCGCAAAAAGAGAGCAAAATAATGAGGTAGTGTTTATGGCTTTTTGGACTATTTGGAAATGTTACAGCCCAATTGTTCTGTTTCTCAGTACATTTTATGGGTAAGCTACACCTCCCCACTTGGTTCTTCCAAATTCCTACTTCTTGTGGTTGGAGCAGGTGTTGACAGTCGGGGAAGATAATCTGGGAAATGTGAACTTCATGGGGGAGAAGTTTGTTCATAGCTGACCCTTCAATCTTGCATAGCTATGCACATATCCTTCTATTTATAACTGAGTGCTTCTACTTTGAGACCATCCATTGATAACCTGAAGACATTGTTACTTATCTTGACAGATATTAATGTTGTCTGGCTATATATCATAAAAATGAAGGAACATGCCATTAATCCTGTACAATATTCAACATGTCAATTGGAATGATGTCTAAAATCAGCCATCTGATGTCTGACTTCCTTAAAGTGAAATCTAGGTTGGCTTTAAAAACTAACCTGAATTATTAATTGGGTGCGACAGTGATGCAGCTGATGGAACTGCTGACTCACTGTTCCATTGACCTGTCTCTGATCTCCAACACAGTCTGTGCGGTTTGTGACTGAGTGGGACATCCCTGAGCGCTCTGAATTCCTCCCACATCTCAGAGATGAGTGGGTTAATAGATTAATTGGTCTGTGTAAATTCCCAATTGTGTGCTGGCAAATGGTGAAATCTGGCAGCAGTTGATGAGAATGTGGGGATATTAAAATGCAGTTAATGCAAGATAATTATTAATTTGTGGTTATTGTCATGATGGTCATTGTAGACTCAATGGGCCCATTTTTATGCTGTATGACTCTAGACTCAAATGCGTATGCTTAGCCTATCAGTTCAGTCTAAAGATGTGAGATTATTTAAAAATAATTTATCACACTCAGAGGAACTGTTTGCTCCAGGCCTGATACAAATCATCTTGGCAACATTTCACCCATTACAAAAGCCATAGGGAAGGAAGCAAGAACGCTCAGTGTAGTAAATTTCACTGGGAGAGCATCCATTTCCACTCTGTGGTTGGTACAAAAGTAGCTTACTTGACTTTGCATTTATGTGTAGTTTTTAAGCATTCTTAATTACATTATATACCACCTGAGGATCAAGACTATTTTAAATTCATGTTGTTTTCTACAGAGTGTGATAATTAGATGAAGACATTGGAGAGAAGTGGAAGAGGTGGATAGGGATGAATGTGATAATGATAGGTGAGAGGGTGAAAAATTATCTTTTACTTGGTCAGGGAATTATATTGTGTTCAACAGAATTAAAATAATTTGCAGATTATTTTGCAGTTGTTTCACACTGTTTAAATATTAACTTTTGGTAAGATTTTGACACAGCAGCCTCTTGGTAGCCAGCTAAAGGCATTTTTGTTTTGTATACGATGGCAAGACAATGCTGGACTCCAGGAACTTTGGGTACTGCAGGTCTATCCTGTCTGTGAGCTGCTCATTGGTGAATGTGCTGTACTAGGTATAGACCATGTTGCTGCCTGCTACAGGAAGGCATCAAGGGCATTGGAATGGTGCATGAAGGCAGCATGCAGTGTGACCATGGGTGGTTGTCTTAGATGTTTAGTTTGAAATCACAAGACCCTTTTCGATGCTGATAACGTAAGATGCCGCAGGCCTGTTTCCGTTGTTTGGGATAGCGAGGGATTGTGTGGCCTTAGTTTTAGCGAGGCCTGGGCCTCAAGATGTGGGCTTGCCTGCTGCTGCAGTCCAGGATAGGAGACACCGGAGACGGTGTAACATGACTTCCATGTTCAGTTAGGTGCTGCCCTGCAGTGCTTAACCAGTGGAATGATCAAATCACTGGACTGTGTGCATCTCTGCACTGCCGGGGACTGTACCATCAATTTGTGGGACACGTCACTTAGGGACTTAGTCTATATATATATCTCTATGTGTGTGTATATATATATATGTGTGTGTGTGTGTGTGTGTATATATATATATGTATGTTTATTTTCTCACTATTTTGAATAAGTTGTGTATGCTTTGCACCTTGGCCCCAGAGGAATTCTGTTTTGTTCAGCTGTATTTATGTATGATTGAATGATAAGTAAACTTGAATTTAATTTGATTTGAATTGACTTAAAAAGTATTTAATTTCTTTTCTGCTGGTGGTCATCTCTAGCTTCTATGACATAATGGAAATGTAATTTAAAATGTCATGTAGCATTACTCATATGCTGAGCAATGTTTCAAATATTCTAAACATGAGAAAGTCTGCAGATGCTGGAAGTACAAAGCAACACACTCAAAATGCTGGGGGAACGGAGCAGGCCAGGAGGCATCTATGGAAATGAATAAACAGTCAACATTTTGGGCTGAGAGCCTTTGTCAGGACTGAAAAACAAGTGGGAAGATGCCAGAATAAAAAGCTGAGGGGAGAGGAAGGAGGCTAGCTGGACAGTAATACAAATGTTTGTAGGTGAATCCAGGTGGGTGAGAAAGGTCAAGTGCTGTAAAAGAAAGAATCTGATCAGAGAGGAGAGCAGAGCATAGGAGAAAGGAAAGAAGGTAGAGACCCCAGGGTGGGGTGGGGGGGAAGTGATAGGCAGGTGGGAAGTTCAGAGTAGGGAAAAGACAAAGGAGGGGAGGAGATTTTTACTGCAAGGAGAAATTGATATTCAAATATATCACTTTTGTTGTGACGCAACATCTGATGTTACGTCACTCACACGTTGCCGTGTATCATAAAAGCATTCATTGTACATTATGTGCCTCACAGTTTGAATTAATTCCGGTTAAGATGACTTGTAAACATATAATTTAACAAGAGTCATTGGCACTCAGTTTTCTAATAATATTGTGAACCGCTTATTAAAAATGCTACATAAGTTCTTTTTAGAACCCTTTTCCCTTTTATGGAGGTCATTTTATGTCATGACAATTCAATAAAAAAGACTATCTAAAAAATCATTTCTGTTAGTAATACAAACCAAAATAAATTTAGGTGGCAGAGTACCATGTATAATTAGTGTTACAGGATGGGGAAGAATTTAATGGGAATATGTAATTCATACTTCATGTCAGGTAACAATATATCACATAATATATTATGTAATTGGATCACTAAATCATAACAGGTGTAATGATATTCCATCAATGACATGCCACATTTCTTTCTATCATAACTCTTTATTTGACTTCTTTTTGTATCAACTTGTATAGACTCAAAGCTTAAATCAGCAAGATTGCTCAGGGCTATTCAGTAGTACTATAGGAATTATACTCTACTTTTTCTGAGATTCAAGCTGAAAGATTGAGATTCAAAGTGTTTCTTATTAGTTAACCATCACTGTGTGTTCTGTTAGCATACCATTGAAATTCTGTGTTTTGTTGGCTTCCAAACTGATCCCTTTCCATTGAATGATGGGATATGCAAAATTGCTTCAGACAGATCACTGCCTCACTGATTATGTGAACATTATGGGAAAAGATATAACAGTAATTACAATCTTGGGGATATTTAGTTCGACTGATTTTAGTTGTCCATTTTTTGGGATGGAGGCCGGTGACTAGCGGGGTGCCTCAGGGATCTGTTTTGGGCCCAATGTTGTTTGTAATATACATAATTGATCTGGATGATGGGGTGGTAAATTGGATTAGTAAGTATGCCGATGATACTAAGGTAGGAGGTGTTGTGGATAATGAGGTGGGTTTTCAAAGCTTGCAGGGAGATTTATGCCGGTTGGAAGAATGGGCTGAACGTTGGCAGATGGAGTTTAATGCTGAGAAGTGTGAGGTTCTACATTTTGGCAGAAATAATCCAAATAGAACATACAGGGTAAATGGTAGGGCATTGAGGGATGCAGTGGAACAGAGAGATCTAGGAATAACAGTGCATAGTTCCCTGAAGGTGGAGTCTCATGTAGATAGGGTGGTGAAGAAGGCTTTTGGAACGCTGGCCTTTATAAATCAGAGTATTGAGTACAGAAGTTGGTATGTAATGTTAAAATTGTACAAGGCATTGGTAAGGCCAAACTTGGAATATTGTGTACAGTTCTGGTCACCAAATTATAGGAAAGATATAAATAAATTAGAGAGAGTGCAGAGACGATTTACTAGGATGTTACCTGGGTTTCAGCACTTAAGTTACAGAGAAAGGTTGAACAAGTTAGGTCTCTTTAAAATTTTGAGGGATAGATAGAGTTGACATGAATAGGCTGTTTCCATTGAGAGTAGGGGAGATTCAAACAAGAGGACATGATTTGAGAGTTAGGGGGCAAAAGTTTAAGGGAAACACGAGGGGGTATTTCTTTACTCAGAGAGTGATAGCTGTGTGGAATGAGCTTCCTGTAGAAGTAGTAGAGGCCAGTTCAGTTGTGTCATTTAAAGTAAAATTGGATAGGTATATGGACAGGAAAGGAGTGGAGGGTTTTGGGCTGAGTGCGGGTAGGCGGGACTAGGTGAGATTAAGAGTTTGGCACGGACTAGGAGGGCCGAGATGGCCTGTTTCCATGCTGTGATTGTTATATGGTTATATTAGCCTTAGAAGGAACAGGCTTCAGAGATACACAATTGCACCACACTTTCCAAAGACACATTGAAATGCAGGTGGTAATTTGGTCTTATTTTATCCATCCATCGTGAGAGCAAAAGATTAACACTGAACAGAATTTCGTGACCAGTTTAAAAAATGATTCAATGCTAAAGCTCTTTAAGACTTTACCAATGAAAATAAATCGACAAACTGTTGGTATAAGCAAATTCTATTAATTTCAGAATTTGGTGCTTTACACTGTGAACATCACATACATTAAATTGAATTTAGTCCTTGAATAATCAGTTTTTCTGCTCCACAAAATCTGAAACATTGTGAAGTACACATTCAATAACTAGTTGAGAGATGTTTTGACAGCATCTTCATCACAAGCTGACATTTTAATGTCAATAAGACCTTTTTGTGTTAAGTTTACTTGCAAATTGATTTATGTATCATATTTGTCTGATAGTGTACAAAATCAGTTATTTATTAAGATTATTTTGATAAAATGGATGTACTGAGTAAAAGAAAATAAGATGGAGAATCATGCTGGTTTACTGCTGATTTGAGGTTCTGTTCTGAAGGCTGACCAGTTTTTAAACTGGCTTGTATCTCAGACTGGGTTCTGACATACTGAATCATTGGAGAACAGTGGCACAGGTTTATTCAATTGTTTAGATTGTGGACTGACTAACATAAGATTAATCAGTGAAATTTGAGTTAATTCATTTCCCAAATAATCTTTGGCTTCTGATTGGAGATGTTTCATCTCTTAGAAGCTCTCGAAATGAGGCATCAACCTTTGTGATGGTGTAGGAACTCAGTGGTAAATGGATATAAGAGAAGAAACTCATTGCTGGAGGCTTGGTCTAATTCTTAAATTGGAGATACAAGAGAGACTGCAGATGCTGGAAGTATGGAGCAACACACACAAAATGCCAGAGGAACTCAGCAGTTCTGGCAGCATCTACGGAAAGAAGTGGACAGTTGGCATTTCAGGCCGTGACTCTTATTTAGGACTAGGTGATTTCTTAAAGTTTTGTGTAAAGTTTTGAACATGTATGGGTTACAGCTGCAGAAAAATGTGGCTAAATTTAATGTTAGCTGATTATAAAACTATCATATTCTTCAAAGACAAACTAACCTTAAAGCTAACATACAGTACATGTTTCTTTGCTTGCAATCCTTGTAGTTCTCTTCATTCATAAGTGTTGAAACTGTATAAATATAATGGTTTCATTATTTACAAAGCATGCAATGATTTTAGAGATCCCAAAGAAGTAATGGTTTGTAGAGAATGAAACATAGAATTATTATCTGAAAATTTAATACACAGTGTTTTATGAGTTATTACATGTGTAATGGGCACTGCGATACTAAAAGCATGATGGATTCTAGGATACTAAACTTCTAATTAAGTTCAGGAATACTGAATGTGAAATGGATTCTTAGTTACTAAACATAATTTTTACTAATAATAGTTTACTGAGAGATAGCTAATAAACTATCAAACAAATTCATGGAGGTGTAAGTACTCAAAACTAGCATGACACAATAGTGGAATTATTGTTAGTTTGCCTTTTGCCACTGCTTTTGCGGCCCTTATTTTAACAAAAAAAAGAACAAAATGAAGAAACTAGCACCAAGGTTCATACTTCTTCAATAATGCAACATAATTTCTATACAAAAATCATAAATCCTGATGGAAATAAACTGTCAGAGGGATAGTACCCCAGTTTTGAATGATTGACCTTGTGCATTGAAATGTTGATGTTATTAATTTGAATGGTTCCTCCTTTTCTTGTTGCAGACAGTCATTTATCATATTCAAGATGCTAGCTGCCATAAAGAGAGTTTTTTAAGAAGTATGCAGATTGTAATAGGGTAATAGGGGATGTTTTTGGAAGTATATCAAGAAAAAGTGATGAAGAAGAATGTAGGCCCATTAAAAATCAATTTAGGTGGCTAAGACAAGGTGGAAATGATAAATTGCAGCTTCACACTAGGGAAGGAGATTACACTTACAGAGATTACAGGAGTCAAACTTTTAAAAACATAGAATACCTACAGCACAATACAGGCCCTTCAGCCCTCAAAGTTGTGCCAAACATGTCCCTACCTTAGAAATTACTAAGCTTACCTATCACCCTCTATTTTACTAAGCTCCTTGTGCCTCGTTGTATCTAAAAGCCTCTTAAAATACTCTATCGTATCCGCCTCCACCACTGTTGCCAGCACTCACCACTCTGAGTAAAAAACTTATCCCTGAGTAAAAAACTTACCAACAAACTTTTGCAAGTAAGAACCAGCAGAAATTTTATTATGTGATATAACAGTAATTCTGAAATTCTGGAGTGGTTTTTTTTTCAATTTTATTAAAACAAAAATAAGCAGGAATTTTAAAAATCTTTTAAAGCCACAGCTTTAGGAGTGCTACTGGGATGGTGTATTGTGGGCCAAATGACATTTTTTGTCATACTTGGCTGCAAATTTCAGAAGAACATAATGCAGAAGGGGTGCATAAAGGAAATAAGGCAAATGCAGATTGCAGAGCTTGACCAGCAGCTGGAATCCATGCAGAATGTCTGCAAATCTGCCTTTTTCTGCAGATGGCATGATTCACGGATAGGAAAAGAATGGGAATCGCTTGGCAGACTGGCAGAAAAGGCTAGTAGTCAGGACTTTCCTGAATACATCACATTTTCCAACTGGTGTCCAGCACTGAATACAAGAAATGATTTCATGTTTCCCGAGTTTGCACTTTGAATCTAGTTTCTGGAGACCATTGGTGACTCAAAGTCACAGATGCATCTGTAGCATCACAGGCACACAACATTGTATCAGTAACATTCAAAGGAAAACACAAAACATAAACTGTACACAATTTTTACAAGAAAGAACACAATTAGGGCAGTAAAAAAACAGGTCCATTTTAGTGCAAAATAGTCAGTGGTATACTGTTGCTGAACTGTAGTAATTATAGTTTTGCCAGTAGATTCAGGAACCAAATGGTTGAAGGGAAGTAGCTGTTCTTGAACCTGATGGTGTTGGACTTTAGACTTTTGTACCTCCTGTATGATAGTGGCTGTGAAAAGACGACATGACCCAGATGGTGAGGATCACTGCTGAAAGTTTTTGAGGCATGGTCCTCTTGTACATACAGTCGACAGTGTGGAGGAGTATGCAAATTGTATATTGGGCAGGGACCAGTACTCTCTGCAGCCTTTTATGCTGCAGATTCATCCATATGAATAGGGGATCAAAGCTGAAAATAATACCATTGTGGTATACAGTATGTGCATGCAAATGATCAAGTGAAGAGTTAATAATGATATAATCATACATGCAATGTAAACACAAATGTCTCTTGTTGTTAGTTCACAATAAAGTCTACACAGTGATTTGAACCAGAACCAAAAATGCAGAAAATACCCAGCATGACAGTTAGCATCTGAGTAAGGAGGAAAGGTTAAGACAGGTTATGTATCCCGTACCTGAAATGCTTAAGGCTGTAGGTGTTTTGGATTTTGGACTTT
Organism: Hypanus sabinus; assembly: GCF_030144855.1. Taxonomy (NCBI): domain Eukaryota; kingdom Metazoa; phylum Chordata; class Chondrichthyes; order Myliobatiformes; family Dasyatidae; genus Hypanus; species Hypanus sabinus. The sequence continues at coordinate 80,521,357 of NC_082707.1, read as the reverse complement.
TTTGTATTTTGGAATACATAATGAGATAGCTTGGGATCACCATCATTTCCAACTTCTGTTACCAGTAAACAGTCTTTGTCTTGCACTTGTTCATCTTACCAATGTACTTAACAGTAAAGATTACTACATAACATTAATATGATGAAAATATAATGTGTGCTGGGTAACACAAGCTACAAACCTGCAGAATATTCACAATTAACTTCAGTTTTTAGTTCATTGTGATAGATAATAGACAATAGGTGCAGAAGTAGGCCATTCGGCCCTTTGAACCAGCACCGCCATTCAATGTGATTATGGCTGATCATCCACGATCAGTACCCCTTTCCTGCCTTCTCCCCATATCCCTTGACTCCACTATCTTTAAGAGCTCTATCTAACTCTTTCTTGAAAGCATCCAGAGAATTGGCCTCCACTGCCTTCTGAGGCAGAGCATTCCATAGATCCACAACTCTCTGGGTGAAAAAGTTTTTTCCCAAACTCCATTCTAAATGGCCTACCCCTTATTCCTAAACTGTGGCCTCTGATTCTAGACTCCCCCAACATCGGGAAAATGTTTCCTGCCTCTAGCGTGTCCAATTTCTTAATAATCTTATATGTTTCAATCAGATCCCCCCTCACCCTTCTAAATTCCAGTGTATATAAGCCCAGTTGCTCCAATCTTTCAACATATGACAGTCCCGCCATCCTGGGAATCAACCTTGTGAACCTATGCTGCACTCTCTCAATAGCAAGAAAGTCCTACCTCAAACTTGGAGACCAAAACTGAACACAATACTCCAAGTGTGGTCTCACCAGGGCCCTGTACAACTGCAGAAGGACCTCTTTGCTCCTATACTAAACTCCCCTTTTTATGAAGGCCAACATGCCATTAGCTTTCTTCACTGCCTGCTGTACCTGCATACTTATTTTCAGTGACTGATGAACAAGGACAGCTAGATCTCATTGTACTTTCCCTTTTCCGAACTTGACACCATTCAGATAGTAATCTGCCTTCCTGTTCTTGCCACCAAAGTGGATAAACTTTCATTTATCCACAATAAACTGCATTTGCCATGCATCTGCCCACTCACCCAACCTGTCCAAGTCACCCTGCATTCTCCTAACATCCTCCTCATATTTCACACTGCCACCCACCTTTGTGTCATCTTCAAATTTGCTAATGTTACTTTTAATCCCTTCATCTAAATCATTAATATATATTGTAAATAGCTGCAGTCCCAGCACCGAGCCTTGCAGCACCCCACTAGTCACTGCCTGCCATTCTGAAAGGGATCCTTTAATCCCTACTCTTTGTTTCCTGTCTGTCAACTAATTTTCTATCCATGTCAGTACCCTACTCCCAATACCATGTGCTCTAATTTTGCACACTAATCTCCTATGTGGGACCTTATCAAAGGCTTTCTGAAAGTGCAGGTACACTACATCCACTGGCTCTCCCTTGTCCATTTTCATAGTTGCATCCTCAAAAAGTTCCAGAAGGTTAGTCAAGCATGATTTCTCCTTCGTAAATCTATGCTGACTTGGACCGATCCTGTTACTGCTATCCAAATGTGCTGCTATTTCATCTTTTATGATTGACCAGCATCTTCCTCACCACTGATATCAGGTTAACTTGTCTATAATTCCCTGTTTTCTCTCTCCCTCCTTTCTTAAAAAGTGGGATAACATTAGCAGGAACTGATTCTGAATTTATAGAACATTGGAAAATGATTACCAATGTGTCCACAATTTCTAGAGCCACCTCCTTAAGTACCCAGGGATGCAGACCATCAGGCCCTGGGGATTTATCAGCTTTCAGTCCCATCAGTCTACCCAACACCATTTTCTGCCTAATGTGAATTTCCTTCAGTTCCTCCGTTACCCTAGGTCTTCTGGCCACTGTTACATCTGGGAGATTGTCTGTGTCTTCTCTAGTGAAGACAGATCCAAAGTACCTGTTCAATTCATCTGCCATATTCTTGTTCCCCATAATAAATTCACCCAATTCTGCCTTCAAGGGCCTAACTTTGGTCTTAACTAATTTTTTTCTCTTCACATACCTGAAGAAGCTTTTACTATCCTCCTTTATATTCTTGGCTAGCTTACCTTCGTACCTCATCTTTTCTCCCCATATTGCCTTTTTAGTTATCTTCTGGTGCTCTTGAAAAGTTCCCCAATCCTCTGGCTTCTTGCTCATCTTTGCTATATTATACTTCTTCTCTTTTATTTTTATACTGTCCTTGACTTCCCTTGTCAGTCACGGTCGCCCCCACTCACCTTACAATCTTTCTTCCTCTTTTGAATGAACTGATCCTGCACCTTCTGTATTATTCCCAGAAATACCTGCCATTGTTGGTCCACTGTCATCCCTTTGTTAGTCAGCATAATGTTAGGCAGCATATGTTCAATCTGACACCGCCAATATGTGATTGAGATCTTCATTTTTCACTTTATGCAGTGTTTTTCTATTTTTCATAAACTTCTGTTCTCTATATATGTGAGATCAATTCTTAGAACAATCTGTGATGCATTGCCTGGGAACCTTCTTGTGTAATTTTCCATTTCAGACATCATAACAGTGATCAAAAAAAAATTTGAATTCAGAAGATTTTTGGAAGTTGTTGGAATTTCAGATAAGGGGTACCCAACCTGTATTTTAGGTCTAGGAAACTTAATATTTCCAGTACTCTTTGTCAGAACTGGGAAAGAGAGCTGCACATTATCTGTCAATAGGAGAAAAAAATGGAGGAGAGGTGAATATAACAATTGGAACATTTCTGATATTTAATATAGTGTTTAATATAATAAAGATGTAAATATCAAGGCCAAGAAACCTACCTTGACTGCACAAATAGACTCATAAAAATCTGACTCAACATAATAACAGCAGGCATAGTGACTTCTGACACAGTTAGAAAAAATTGAGCTACATAAAATTAGTAAATTTGACACTGAGTCTGTTAGATTGCAAAATGCCCAGGTAGAAGATAAAATGTTCTGGGTATGTTCTTCCTCACAATGCCGCTTGATCTGCTGAGTTCCTCCAACATTTTATGTGTGCTGCTCAAGACATGTGTAATTCTGATGAATCAGTCCCCTTTAAAGGTAAACTCTATTTAAAATCCCTTTTTCCACAAATATGGTGCACTCTGCTCACAAAAGCATCAGAGTTATAAGGAAATTTCAGAATTCAATCTGCACGTTTTCCTCTGATCTAACTGCTTGGATGGATTCTGATGCAGTCTAGTGAGTGAATGTTTCAAAACATGATTGCTTTCCTTAGGCAATCTCTCTTGAAAAATAAAAAGAAAATCTTTTGTTTTGATCCAATGTTACAGTCTGTAGATCAATAAAATATTGCAGGCAAATTCATCTTGTAAGTTTGAAGAAGTTACTGGAAAAAAGTGGAAAAACTAACCTATTCAAATTTTCTGATTGTTAAATCCCAAAAAGTAAGTGACAGAATCTCCAATGTCCAGTTCGTGTTAACTACAAGATACAGGAACTCTTTCTAAGACCACTTATTAAATACTAAACCCAACTATACGCTGCTCTATCTTCTGGTTTAAGATAGCACTGGTGAAGCACAGCAACTACTTACTGGCAGCATCAAAACAAAGAATAGAACTAAATACTTTATTAATAACATTCTCTCTGGTAAAATTATGGTAAGCAATAACCGCAGACAATGGAAAAGATGAAGAAGAGTCGAGGGGAAGTCGAAGCATGTACTTTGTTTTTTATCTTCAAAACATTAAATTAATTCAAAGAAACACCAAGGAGTCTGGGAATACGGGTCTAGTTAATTTCTTACTTTACGTGAGGTGAGCACGTATCAAGTGGTTACATAATAACATATGCAATTAACGTATTTTTACATATAGCCCATAATTATTTATTTAAACAAACAAGAATGTTTAGTCAACCAAGATATATACAAGATTATGCAAATATTAATGATGTATTAAATACACAACACTCCTCCCTGCTTTGCTATAAACAACTCAATGCAGAATGCATCTTAATTATGTACACAATATTTGTTGGTTCGTGGCCAAATGGTTAAGGCATTTGTCTAGTTATCTGAAGGTTGCTAGTTCGAGCCTTGGCTGAGGCTACATGTGTGTCCTTGAGCAAGGTACTTAGCCACACATTAAGACATAAAAAAAAGCTGGATGAACTCAGCAACAGATGCTGCCTGACCTGCTGAGTTCAGCCAGCTTTTTTGTATGTCTTGATTTGACCACAGCATCTGCAGTGTACTTTGTGTTAACCACACATTGCTCTGTGATGACACCGATGCCAAGCTGTATGGGTCCTAGTGCCCTTCCCTTGGACAACATTTGTGGCATGGAGAGGGGAGACTTGCAGCTTGGGCAGCTGCCGGTCTTCCATTTAAAAAAAACCCTGCCCAGGCTTGTGCCCTGGATACTTTCCAAGGTGCAAATCCATGATCTATCAAGACTAACAGAGGCCTACATATTACATAGTACAACTACTATGTACAGACATCCACAACATTGTACATTTTAAATTTTCCCATTCAGGGCTAAAGATTTAATTACTTTGGAGGATTTCTTACTCTTGTGGGATAATGTCTTTCCTGACAAAGGGAATCACTCTGCTTGGCAGATGAGACTTGTGACTGACAAACAATCTCAATTTCTGAGGTTTTGGCTATGATGGTTGTAGAAGTTGACTCTGAGACTGCGGGACGTGGTTCTGACAGCTTTTTACTCCTTTCCTCTCTCTGGATCTATTTTGATCCCTTTCTTTTTTTCTTTTTCACATTCCTTCTCTCTTTCACATTATTGTCTTTCTCATACACATTCCTTCTCTCCATCTCTTCCTTCCTTTTTCTTCAGGTTTGTACATCTTGATCTTGGGAAGGCCCATTTAGTTCTCTGGATTATTCTCTTATTAATGCTTCTATTATGATCTGATCTCTTCTCTTGGTCTCCACATCCACAATATCACCTGACAAATCCTTTGTTTTCATCTCTCCATTGACTCCTTTCTTTTTGGCCTTCCATTCATCCAGCTGGACTTCGGTGTTTGCATCCGCTTCTACAGGCAGCTTTTTGTCTCACAGTTGAAGTTCATGCAATAACCTTAATGCATGTAGAATAGATTCTGGTTCTTTATACTCACAAAAGCAGAATGCTTAAACTTTACTGAAGCTCCTTGAACTCCTTTCCAGCTTAAAACCATGCTATATTTTGCAGATAGCTACCTGATTAACAAACATGTCTGAAGCTTTCTCAGATACATTGCCGATGAAAACTTGTTGTTGGACCACTGCTTTTGTCACTTTCATGATCTCTTTCCTCGGTCCAATATGCTTTCCAACCAGAGGCACACATGTTGGCACCAACACCTGTTTGCCCTCTGTTTGGTAACAGTTCATGGTGTTCAGCATGGAGACAGCTGTGGCGTCATTCTGATCTTCCCAAATTCAATTTTAGTTGCCTCCAATGCAGGGGATGTAACATGCAAATTATGGATGGATTTCCAATCAAGTTGTAGCTGTCTTAACCAATCAGACCACCACAATGCTGGTACTTCTGTTTTTACCACATACAAGCTCATTGTGGCTTGATGGTTGTTGTATTTCACTGCCACAAATGTCATTCCCACAGGAGTTACCTATTTTTTTATTTTTAAAAATTTTTTTACAATATTTTTATTCAGAAGGAAAAAAAACAAGATTTACAGAGTGCAACGCATAGATACACCTCGACATAAATTGTGTACATTCATATATTGTAATAAAATTGATCAAAATGTTATAGCATATCACATAAAGGTATACCACTCTGTAATCAAAAATTTAAAGATAGGTCATACATCATAAAAGAATTTTTTTATATAAAAAAAAGTCAACCCCCTACCAACTACCAAAGAAAAAAGCTGATGGATGATAATGGATAATTAGAAAAAAAGACATATTCACTTAAGAAGAGAAGATATAAATATACATAAAAGTCTGTGCACTGTTAAACTTTATAAATTGGAAAAGACATTTAGGAAAGGTGCCCAGTATACCTTTTCTCCAGTATAAGTTCTTAGTTGGACAGCTGCAGGCTTCAGTTTTGTATCTTTAAAATGCCATTCAAACTCATTTTGTGGAATGGCTAAAACAGCTGAATCAGTGTCCAATTCCATTTTAAATAATTTCTGATGTAAGCTACATTGCTTGTCTATTATTAATTTTCACACTGTAAATCTCAAGAGTACACCATCCTGTATTACTCATTATTACTAGATTTTTCATCAACAGCATGGAGACTGCTATCTTTTTGAAACTGCAAATTTGACTTTTTAGCTTTTTCTCCTCCATTTATTTTTGTCTGCCTGACATACTCTTTGTACGTTTCCTATTTTGTTGCATTTTTGGCAAGTTTTGCCCTTAACTCTGCATTTATTTAATGTATGTGAGCCCCTGCCACAAAGGCAACACTATTTGTTAAGCCAAGCTGGTTTTTGTATAGATGCTGCAACTTTATTCATACTCACATTCATTCCTGACTGTAACTCAATTTCTTCTCCATATGCAGTTTCCATTGAATCAGCGATTCCCATTGCTCTTTTTAATGTAAACTGTGCCTCATTTAGGAGGTGTTTTGAATGCTTTCTTTTAAGATTCCACAAACCAAACGATCTCTCAGTGCACCATTAAGATCATTACTGAACCTACAATGCATTTAACAAGTTGGTAGCCATCTTAGGTTCATTTTTAAATACCTCATTGCCATTGTTACAATTTGTAACTTCAAAACATTAAACTATTTCAAAGAAACCCATATGAGTCTGGGAATATGGGTCTAGTTCATTTTTTAATTTTAGTGAGGTGCGCACATATCGCGGTAGCGTGATGACGTGTGCAATTAATGTAATTTTGCATATAACCCAAAATTAATTTTTTAAATGAACAAGACTGTTTAATCAACTGAGATATATACAAGATTATTCAAATATTATTGAAATATTAAATACACAACAGCGAAGGTCGAGGCAAGTGGATGTGAGACAGAGTTGGGGTGAGCAGAGGTGAGGATAAAACGAGGCCCATCCACAAGACCTGTGGCTTGATTGACCTAAGTGCCAGAGTGATCCTGAAAGATCAGGTATGGGCAGAAATGTGGCTGCCGGGTCCAGGCCCAGAGCATATTGAAATGTCCGGGCCCGGGTCCTTGACCGAGGAATGACCTGATTATTGGATGATTTAAATGTTGGGCCAGATTGAAAAAGTGAGCTATTGGGCAGGTTCTGCTTGCTACTCTACAATGTTTCATTCGCTCTGCACTGAACTCAGGCTGAGGCTGGGGCCAGCTCTGAGCTTCACATGTGCAGACTCCCTTTTGTTCTGAATGCTATTTGATTACTTTATTGTTTGCGCAATGTTTTTTCTCTCTGCGCATTGGCTGTTTGATGTTTTTTTTTATGGTTCTTTTGGGTTTCTTTGTTTCTGGCTGCCTGTAAGGAGATGAATCACAAGGTTGTATAATGAATACAGTCATTAATAATAAATGTACTTGAAAAATAAGAAGAAACTTGCAGCTCTCCAACCTTCTATGCTTGAACTGTGTTCAACATGCTGGTAAAACATAAAATGTGTTGGTATTTCTAAATCGGAGACCACATATTTAAAAAAAGTCTTTGTATGGATAATAAGTAGCTCTAAAGACCTTCTAAATCCTGCTCAGGTTACAAAGCTGTTGTGAACTTCCTTCAAAGTTGTCTTCAAAAGAGACAGAAACTCACATCATTTCTCCATTAATAGACAGATGTAAAAACAGAAGGTGTTGAAATCACTCAGCAGGCAAAGCTGCTTTTTATTACCACATGTGTGGAGAAACTGAAAAACTTGCACACCATTCATACAGATCAAATCACTACAACAGTGCACTGAGTAAGTACATGGGAAAACAACATCATTATCCAAAATGAAGTGTTGCAACTACAGTGTGCAGTGCAGGAAGACAATAAGGAGCAAAGTCTTAACGAGGTAGATTGTGAAGTCTGGAGTCCATAATTTTTACATGCCATTCGATACTTATAGCTGCAGGATAGGAGTGTTATGGGTCTAGCAGTATCAGATTTTCCTGTCTTCTGCCAATGACAATGGGGGTGGGGGAGTGTGGTGGTGGATAAGAAAAGAGAGAATTCCTAGGGTGATTAGGGTCTTTGATCACGCCAGTTGCTTTACTGAGGCAATGGGAAGTCTGCACAGTCAATAGTGGGGAACTGGTTTCCATGATGTGCTGGGCAATGTCTGCATCTCGGTAGTTTCTTGTTGCGATAGGCACAACTGTGTCCATAGCAAGCTGTAATGAATCTTGATAGCCTGATTTCTATGGTGCACAAATAAAATCTGGTGAGGAAGAAGAGGTGTTGAAGGGCTTTCTTGACCATGATATCTATGTGTTTGGACCAGGATGGGCCATTGGTGATGCTCATGCCTAGGAATTCACAAACCCACAATCCCCTCAACATCAGTATGGTTGATGTAAACAGGAGAACATGCACGAACATCATTCTAAAGGGGGAGAGAGAGAGATCTGATTTTTAACAGAAAAAGAACACATTTCACTGCTTGTTTTGATGTACATGTGCTAAATCAGTCTGAATAAGAATCTGGAAAAGAAGCTTGAGTTTTTCTTTTTGTTAAAGTTCATTGGCACTGCATTGGTCAAGTTTATATTTGATCAAGCTTAAGAGATTGAGCCCTGGTGCCAGGTAAATAACCTCTTCCTTAATGTCATCAAGACAAAGCAGATTGTTACCGACTTCAGGAGAGCTCACGCCACTCACATCAGCAGAACAGCAGTGGAAATTGTGAGCAGTTTCAAACTCCTGGGAGTGGACATCTCACAGAAACTCACCTGTTCCCATAACACATTCTACACAATCAGGAAAGCTCAGCAACATATCTACTTTCTGAGAGGCTGCAGACATCTATATTCAGATCCTTCTACAAATGCTCAGTACAGAGCATCTTAACTTGTTGCATCACTGTATGGTATGGAAACCACACTGCAGCAGACAGGAAGGCTCTGCAATGGGTAGTTAGAACTGCTCAGTGCATCACTGATCACTGGCATCAGTCTACTTGTTGTGTATTTAATGTTTCAATAATATTTGAGTAATCTTGTGTGTGTATATATATAAAATCAATCCAATCAGACCATAAGATATTGGAGCAGAATTAGGCCATTTGGCTCATCATGTCTGCTACTGGTATTTCATCATGGCTGATCCAATTTTCCCCTCAGCCCCAATCTCCTGCCTTCATCCCACATCCCTTGGTGCCCTGACCATTCAAGAATCTATTCACTTCTGCCTCAAATACACATACAGATATGGCCTCCATAGCTGCGTGTGGCAACGAATTCCACAGATTTACCACTCTCTAGCTAAAGAAATTCCTCCTCATCTCCATTCTAAAAGGACACCTCTTGATTCTGAAGCTGTGTCCTCTGTTCTTAGTCTCCCACCATAGGAAACATCCTCTCCACATTCACTCTATCAAAGCCCTTCATAATTTGATAGATTTCAATCAGGTCACCTCTCATTTTTCTGAATTCTACGTTTGTAGTAAATACAGGCCCTGAGCCATAAAGCACTCTTCATCTGACAAGCTGTTCAAAACTAGGATCATTTTTGTGATTCTCCTTCGCACCCTCTCCAGTTTTAGAACATCCTTTCTAAAATAAGGGGCCTGAACCCACTCACAGGACTCCAAGTGAGGTCTCAAAAGTGCTTTGTAATTTCTCAACATTACATCTTTGCTTTTATATGCTAGTCCTCTTAAAATGAATGCTAACATTGCGTTTGCCTTCCTAACCACAGACTCAACCTGCAACTTAACCATTAGGAAACCCTGCACAAGAACTCTCAAGACTCTTTGAAACTCAGATTTTTGGTTTTCCTCTCCATTTAGAAAATAGTCAACCCTTTAATTTATTCTACCAAAGTGCATGATCATACACTTCCCGACAATGTATTCCATCTGCCACATCTTTGCCCAGCCTCCTATTCTGTCTGAGTCATTCTGTAGCCTTTCTACTTCTTCAAAACTACCTGCCCCTCCACCTATCTTCATATCATCTGCAAACTTTGCAACAAAGCCATCAATTCCATCAACCAAATCATTGACACATTATGTAAAAAGAATCGATCCCAACACAGGCCCCTGTGGAACCCCACTAGTTATCAGCCAGCAGCCAACTAGAAAAGGCTTCCTTTATTCCCACTCTTTGCTTCCCTCCAATCAGCCATGGTTTTATCCAGGTTAGCATCATTCTTGTAATACCATGGGCTCATAGCTTGTTAAGCAGCCTTTCGTTTGGCACCTTGACAAAGGCATTCTGAAGATCCAAGGATAGCATCAACTGAATCTCATTTGTCTATCCTGCTTGTTATTTCTTCAAAGAATTCCAACAGAGTTCTCTGGCAAGATTTTCCCTTGAGGAAACCATGCTGACTACAACCTATTTTATCATGTGTCTCCAAATACCCCAAAACCACAACCTTCATAATTAACTCTCAACCACTGAGGTCAGACTAACTGGCCTATAATTTCCTTTCTTCTGCCACTCTCCCTTCTTGAAGACTGGAGTGACATTTTCAATTTTCCCGTCTTTTAGAACCATTCCAAAATCTAGTGATTCTTGAATGATGATTACTAATGCCTTCACAATCTCTTCAACCACCTCTTTCAGAACCCTGGGGTGTAAACCATCTCGTCCAGGTGACCTACCTACTTTCAGACCTTTCAGTTTCCCAAGAACCTCCTCCCTTGTAATGGTTCATGACTACTGACACCTGAAACTTTCACCATACTGCTAGTGGCTTCCACAGTGAAGACCGATGCAAAATACTTATTCAGTTCATCTGCCATTTCCTTGTCCCCCATTATTACCTCTGCAACATTGTTTTCCAACAGTCCCACATTTACTCCCGCCTCTCATTTACACAATGTATCTGAAAAAACTGTTGGTATCCTCTTTAATATTATTGGCTAGCTTACTTTCTTAATTCCATCTTTACCTTCTTAATGGCTTTATTCAAAACAAAAGAAGATCTCCAGATGCTGTAAATCCTAGCAGCATACACAAAATTAGTTGATTTTTAAAAGCTTCCCAATCCTCTAACTTCCCAGTAATTTTTGCTCTATTATATGCTTTTATGTTGGATTTGACTTTTCTTGTTAGCCTCAGTGTTGTCATCTTGTCTTTAGAATACTTCTTTCTCTTTGGGATGCATGCATCCTGTGCTTTCTGAACCACTTCCAGAAATTCCAGCCATTGCTGCTCGGTTGTCATCCGTGCCAGTGTTCTTTTCCAATCAATTCTGGCCAACACCTCTCTCTGTAATCCCCTTTACTCCACTGTAATATTGATACATCTGACTTCAGCTTTTCCTTCTTAATTTTCAAGGTGAATACAATCATATTATGATCACTTTCCCCTAAGCGTTCTTTGGCCTTAAGTTCTTTAATCAATTCTGGTTTACTACACAACATCCAATCCAGAATAGCTGATCCTCTAGTGGGCTCAACCACAATGGGCTCTAAAAACCTAACTGATACACATTCTAGAAATTCCCCCTCTTGGAATCCAGCACCAATCTCATTTTCCCAATCTACCTGCATATTGAAATCCCCCATGATCATTGTAAAGTTGCCCTTCTGCCATGCATTTTCTGTCGCCCGTTGAAATTTGTGTAGCCCCCTGGTACGCCTCAGGCTCGCTCAGCTCGTTTCTGTCTAGGGGGAGCAGCGTTCGGCCCCGCCAGACTGAGTAATCAGCTTGTGTAGACGCTGTGTGATGTCCCCACCATGCGAAATAACAGACAGTACACCATATGCGATTAAATGATTACACTTTATAGATCTTACTGGAACTATGTACTTAATAGAGATACAATATAAAAGGAAAAGTAAAAGGCACCAGACTTATCAAAGTCCAACCACTTTGTGCACAACCATTGGAGCTCAGTTAACAAAGTCTTATTGCCACCATTCAATTCCCTCCGACCTCCTCGACCTGCTGCCTGGGACCATCAACGGTGGTCGACCAGACGCTCCACATGAATCTGTCCTCGTCTCCTCTCCTCATTGAAAACCCTGGGCCTGGGACCCTTGCTCGGGGTCCATTCCATCACCCAGCTTACAACATTGTGTCTTTTCTCTCTAACCCCCTCATGCCGTCTCCCTCAAAGCTTGCTCCACACTAGCTTACAGTCCCATGAGAAAGAATAGCCTCTGTCCCAATTGGTTAACAAACGAATACAATTCTCGTTATCAGTAATTATAACCAAAAAACAAGCTGCGAGAGAAAGCACTCTCTCACCAGTTAGCATAACACAGAAGCATTTTGACTTTTAACAAACAAAGAAGCCATTTTGATTAACACATGCAGTAACATAAAGTAAGAAGAAACTCCCTTACATTTGTAAACCATATCCTTACTACTGCTCGGGGTGGGGGGGGGGGGTGGGTCTGTATATAACTCCCATCAGGGTCTTTTCAACTCTTGCAGTTCCTTTGCTCTATCCACAATGAATCAACATCTTCCCACTCTATGTCACCTCTTTCTAATGATTTGTTTTCATTTTTTAACAACAGAGCAACACAACCACTCTGCCTTCCTGCCTGTCCTTTCAATGTAATGACTACACTTGGACATTAAGCTCCCAGCTATAATCTTCTCTCAGCCATGATTCAGTGATGCCTACAATGTCATATATGCCAATACATAAGTTATTCCGTATACTGTGCGCATTCAAATTTAACCACTTCAGTACCGCATTTACTCTCTTCGATTTTGTTCACTTTTTATATTTCAATTCATCCTGTTGACTGAAAATTTGCCCTATCATCAGCCACATCTTGGCAGGAGTCTCACTACACATAGTCTCTGTTTGTAAACCAACTACCTCATCTTTAGCCCTATCACTTCTGGTTCCCATCCCTTTTCCAAATTAGTTTAAACCCTGTTGAACAACTCTAGCCAACCTGCCCACAAGGATACCTGACCCCCTCAGGTCCAGGTGTAACCTATCCCTTTTATATAGGTCATACCTTCTCCAGCAGCAATCCCAATGATCCATAAATCTGAACCTCTGCCCTCTGCACCAGTTCCTCAGTCACACATTCACCTACCAAATCATCCTATTCTTACTCTCACTGGCAGATGGCACAGGCAATAATCCAGAGGTTCCTACCCTGAAGGGAAACATATTGGTGGATTAAGCACACTTGTTTATGTAAATATTTCATTATGGATTACCTGTATAAATACATGAATTGCATACATTAAGTTAGACTCATATTCCCAGATTCAATGTTTTCCTTAAATTAGATTAACATTTTAAGGTTACAACACACCTGATAAACACCTCTACCCACTAGCCCACCCTTCCATACTCCCCTCCACCAATACTCTATCATTTCCTGTCATTATGTATAGACACCCATGTGCTAGCAACACTTTGTGGACATACAAACAATCTCTGTATATAAGCTCTGAATTAATATTTTTTGTGTTTTTTATTATTTATATTCTTTATCTCAATTTGTTTCATTTCTGCTACATCAGAATCGGAGTACAGTAACTATTATTTTATTCTTTATACTTGTGTTCTGGAAATGACATTAAACAATCTTGAATCTATAATTTAGTAAAAATATGTATAGATGTTACAATAAATCTAAATATTTTAGTGAAGTAGTGGAATGAAATTATTTGATGTGAGATAAAATGCAATGGAAATATAAATTCAACTTTTCAGTGCTGATGCAAATTAAACGTTTAATTTGTTAACATGCAATTGGATTCATCAAAAAAAAATATTCCTCATAGTCTCAGGACACCTCAAAGCATTTACAGCCAATAAAGTACATTTGAAGTGTGTTTCCTGTTAGTTTGTGGGAAAACTTTCATGATAAACAAATCACAGCAGCTGCAAGTGCAATAAAAAGAAAATACCCAAAGTAAATGTTTTGCCATTGGCGGACATCACTGAAATGAAATGGTTTGGAATCTGAGTATTGATCACTTTTCGTTTTGAATGTGCACATTTATTAACCTCGGAAATGATTTTGCAATGCATGGTCTTGCATCAGTTTAGCCCATTATCGCTCTAATATCAGAATTAGCCTGAACTTCTGTGCTGATATTAAGCTGGGTGCCATTTGTTCTGTGTTTGGTATTAAGCTGATTTTGGAAACGAATAATTTTTAATCCAACCTTCACTTCAGTAATTAGTGCTCAAGTGTAATATACTTGGGATACTTCATTTATGAGATACATTGAAGGATAATGTAACAAGCTTTATTTACAAAGTCAAATCTTCATGGGGGGGGGGGCTGTTAAAGTTTTGAAGTTCACTACCCAAGAGGGCGCCGCCTCAGTATATTGAAGTAGAAATCAAATAGATTTTTAGATATTAAAAGGATTAAATCAATCTGGAAAGTGATGCTGAAGTGAAAGTTCATCCTTGATTTTATTGAATATCTGAGCAAGATTGAGAGAGTATAAAGACTACCCCTGGTCATTTCCTACTTAAACCTTCAGTCTTTTTTGTATTTGCTGCTGGTTATGATTATCCAGGTAGCAACTAGTCAGGATAAGTCAATGCCAATTATATTCAAAATAATAGGTCCAGATTTAACAACTGATTGAAAACCATTGTTTTCCTTATGGTTTTTTGGTACTATCATATAAGTATAACTTTATTATTAAATATTGTACATTTTCAGAAAATACATTTTTAAATCAGTTTTGTTTCGAAAACATTGCAAACTTTCATTTATCAGGATGCTCAATGCTCCATTAAAGCACTAATAAAATGAAGTCATGATGGTGAGAAGGAAAATGGGGCAATCTTTTGCACACAGGAAACTCTCAAGAACCGTAATGTGATAGTGACTGGATAACTGGTTTTCTGACGTTATTAAAAGAAAAATATTAATCAGGGCATGGGACATTCCTCCTCTCATCCTCAAAATAATGATGTGGGATCTTTTTGTAATCCACCTGAGAGAACCATATCGATGATTGGTTTAAAGTCTCATTTAAAGACATCACTTCTAGTTGCAGGAAATGTAGAGGAGGCTTGATGATGGGGTATCCTTGATGATTGATGTTGCTTTCTTGTTGGAAGCGCTCCTTCTAGATGTGCTCAGTGGTGGAGAGGGCTAATCCTATAATGAACAGGGCTGTTTCCACCACTTCTTGTAGGCTTTTCTGTTTTTGGGTGTTGGTGTTTCCGTACCAGGCTGAGATGCAACCAGTCAGGATAATCTTCACTGTGCATCTATAGAAATACGTCAAAGTTTTAAGGTGACATGCCAAAGCTGTGCTAACCAAAGAAAGTGAAGGCACATTTCACCCTTTGAGTTTCTAATTTTCAAATTTCTCTATGGGCTCCCCCCTCCTTACCTCTGAAACCGACTTTGGCTCAACAACATCCAAGATATATGAACTCCACTCATATTGGCCACTTAATCATTCCTTCCAATATCAATAATCTTAGCTCTGTGCTTTCCTACCTTAAACCATCTGCCTCTTAACCCACTTGTCTTTTGTCCTTAAATTTAACATCTTTAACCATCATCAGAATTAACACGTGTCAGTGTGAAACTTTCATTTGGCTTTTGTGAAATGGCTTGAGATGTTTTGTTATTTTGCAGACTCTGCATGAATTCAAGTAGTAATTTATTCTTTAAACAAACTTTCAAGTGGCTCAGCAGGAATGAATCTTAGATTTATACCTCTTTTAATGATCAAACCACCATTGATACCAAGCAGACATTTAGGAAGAGTGAGGATTAGAACATCCAGTCAAGTACAAACACTGCTGCATTCTGCCTCCAATCCTACTGAATAATTTTACTTAACACACCAAGTGCTGGAGGATCTCAGCAAACCAGGCTTATTGAATTCCTCCAGCATTTTGTGTCTGTTGCTCAGATTTCCAGCATTTGCAGATTTTCTCTTATTTGTGATTGAATTATTTAATGAATGAATGAATTAATTTTATTCAGTAAGATACAGTGCGGAATAGGCCCCTCTGGCCCTTCGAGCCACACCACACAACAACACCTGATTTCATCCTAACCTAATTACAGGACAATTTAAAATGACTAATTAATCTGCCAATTGTTACGTTTTTTGACAGTGGGAGGAAACCAGAGCACCCGGAGGAAACTCACGTGGTCACAGGGAGAACATACAGACTCCTTACAGGCAGCGGTGGGAATTAAACCAGGGTCTCCTGTACTGAGCAGTATTGTGCTAGTCACTACGCTTCCATGCTATTCTGGTCAGTTCATCAAATAATATTTGACATTGCTCACAAAAATTCTCAAATTAAGTGCCTGCTATAAAATTCACCTGCTAGCTTTAAGGTATTTTAACTTTGTTTGAAGAATATCGGTGGGGAATTGTGACATTTAATTCTTATTTTACACACATATATTCATTGGGGAATGGATTTCTTCAGCAATCTTCATGCAACTACTATTCTTGGATGTGACCCAAATTTTATCCATATTTTCTGAAAATCTTGTGTAAATTCCAACACCAAAATGAAAAATGACATCTATTTCTTTCAGTTTCATTTGAACAGTTGATGGAAGTCTGTGTGCTGTCAGTTTCATTTTACTGAATAGAGGTCTCTCTATAAAACTGAAATGACCCACTCATTTACTGGGTGACAAGGCCAATCACCTGCTCCCAAGCTTTTACTAGCACCTGCCCCATGATGTCAATCAAGATTAGCAGAGGACAATTTATTTTTGGTTACTTTTCTCTCTGTGGAGCATCGTCAGTCACAAGTATGTGCCACAGACTGCATGGCTGAGATTAACTGCTTACTATGTAAAAGATTATCGGCATGATGATTCTATGTTATATTGCCATTACACTTCATCATCAAAAATCCTAATAAACTGGATGTTTCTTCTCTGTAATACATCATTAATGTTTTCCAACAAATCTATTGTTATTCATTGTATTAGAGTTTATCGATTTTATTGATGCTATTCTGCTATTCAATCTCCTTTGCCATATGGATGTCCTCTATTCATAAATATTCTATTTTGCTCTGTATGTACAGGAAATTTGGGTTATCAGGTTAGATCCCTTTCAAAATACACTCAGTGGCCACTTTATTAGGTACTTCCTATAACTGATCAAGTGGCCATTGTGTACACGTTCGTGGTTTTCTGCTGCTATAGCCCAACCACTTCAAGGTTCGACGTGTTCTGCATTCAGAGCTGCTCTTCTACACACTGCTCCTGTAACACACACACTGTTGTCATTTCCTCTCTCATTAACAAAGTGATTTTGCCCACAGCACTGCCAGTCACTGGATTTTTTTTTTGTTTTCCACGCCATTCTCTGTAAACTCTCAAGCAGGGTTTGCCAACATTTTTTATGCCATGAACTGATACCATTATACAAAGAGTCCATGGACCCCCAGGTTGGGAGAGCTTGCTCTAGAGACTGTTGTGCGTGAAAACCCCAGAAGCTCAGGAGTTTCCGACTCTGTCTGGCACCAACAATCATTCCACAGTCAAAGTCACTTAGATCACATCTATTCCCCATTCTGATGTTTGGTCTGAACAACAACTGAACCTCTTGACCATATCTGTGTGCTTTGATGCATTAAGGTGCTGCCACATGATTGGCTGATTAGGTATATGCATTAGTGAGCATGTGTACAGGAGTAGCTAATAAAGTGACCACTGAATGTATGCGTTGAGTAGAAATGCATGTAAAATAGCATTGGGTCATGTTCTACAGTTTTCACTTCTGACATTAAATTCACTGTGTTTCTTGTTTGTCCACTTTTTACTGATCTGCCAAAGTTCTGAATGTGAAGCTGCCAATTTCTCAACTGCACATTCAGAATATACATAGCAACTGCAAGGATTAAGACACATCATTAATTGTTCACTTAGGATAAAGGACACCATTAACAAGACCAGCATTTTTTGATGACTCCTATTTATCTTTGGGGAAATCTGCTATGTCAAATGGCAGTAGCCTGCCTGGTGAAGATAATCTTGTACCAACAACTAGATTAAGAAATCCTTGACTGTAACCTTAGTTTCTAAGTAGAGCTTAGAACTTGTGCAGTCATTCAAGACAATTGTTGTCACTCTCAGTGCTCCATGTTATTTGAAATCATTCCAAATAAACATTATCTTTATTAATCTAAACTTCAGATTCATCCTGTGAGAAGCCGGCCCAGAAACAAGTTGAGCAAGATGAAATGTTACATTTTATTGTTTAATCGTCACCTTGGGAATTGATTTGTAGTAGCAGAATTTTGCAATAACATTTATTGGATTTTAAATTTTCCAATAAAACAGAATATTTGAATTATGTATTACTGCCTTCAGCTTGTAAACAAGAATGACCTACAGAAGAAATTACCCATATATGAAAAAACAGTATTTCATTCTCATGTGGTGTATAATGACCTGCTCTATTGCTGTGAATCTTGAAGTGGGAACTTAATGTTTGTGGCTATTGCTGTTTTATTAAAGTACAGCAGCAGAAACTACAAAGTTTTTAAAAAACTTCCCCTTGCCTCTCATCACTCCCACTATCCTTGGAAACAGAGGAGAAACTTTCCAGGCATATCTCAGTGAATATTTTATTTCAAAATTAAACTTCGGTCACAAAAAATAAAGAAGATACAATACAATCAGAATTCTAATTCCTTCATAATATCATCAAGTTAATACATTCTATTTAGAAAGCCCCTATGCAAATAATATGCTTCTTGGAGCATTGCAGACTGTGCCCAGCACATTTGTAAGATAAATGATGTATTTTGCTGTATGCTTCATTGTTTTGAAGTACCTGTATTAAATAAGGTTAATCTCTATCTTTATTTTTATTTAGTGTTTGAGGGAATGTCACATTGGATTCAGCCACACAATGTCAAATCATGACAGGAATTTAAATTTGCTGATCTTTTTCACAAAATCTTTGCCTTGCCTTATCTATATCAAGCTTCAATGTTCCCCGTACTTTGGAATGTGCCGGTCAGGCAGTATTCAGTTATAGCTCTACTTCGTTAGGAGGTTGAGGAGGTTCTGTATGTCATCAAGGGGTCTTACAATCTCCTGTAGATGTATGGTAAAGAGCATCCTCACTGTTTGCATTATAGAATCCCAAGTAATTGCCAAGGGTTGTAAACCTAGCCAACTCCATCATGACACAACCCTCCCCATCATCATAAGCATCTTCAAGAGATGACATCCATCATTAAGTATCCTCACTATCTGGAACATGACCTCTTCTTGTTACTGCCATTGGGATTGAGGTACAGGAGACAGAAGATCCACACTCAATGAATTAAGTACTGCCTCTTCCTATGAACAGGATCTCATTATTCCTTTTATCCACATTATTTATTAACTTTTGTAATTTATACTAATTTTATATCTTAAAGTAAGATATAAATTATGGTAATTTTATATCAGTAATAATAAATCTTATTCAGATTCTGACATTGCATTGCATTTCAACATTAAACTTCAGTCACAAAAAATAAAGAAGGTACAATACAATCAGAATTTTAATTCCTTCATAATATCATCAAGTTAATATATTCTATTTAGAAAGCCCCTATGCAAATAATATCCCTCTTTGAGAATTGCAGGCTGTGCCCAGCACATTTGGGAGGTAAATCACACATTTTGCTGTATGTTTCATTGTTTTGAAGTACCTGTATTAAATAAGTTTCAGGCAGATCAAAGTCCATCTTCCACAGATCAATGGTTTTACAGCAATGCGGTGTTTGTCTTGGTATTGCTCTGTGTATTCATGGTGGAAACACATATACTAAAATCAGACACCATGGTAAAATATTAGTTCAACAGTTTAAAGGCAGTTTAATTAGATGGGCTGAAAGGCCATTTCTGTGCTCTACTTTTCTATGTTTCTCTGACTAAAATTGTCTTAATTTCTATACTTAGAAAATTCATAAGTAAGTTAGCTATATTTCTTCATGTATCACAACAATATTGAAGTCAGTCTAGGGCAGGGGTTCCCAACCTTTTTTGTGCCATTTTGTGGGGGGACCAGCAGAATCTTTATCCCAGGATATTAGTGTTGAATAAGAGAGGTCATAGCTTTTAAATGAGGGGGGAGAGCTTAAAGAGGACATGCAGGGCAGGGTGGTTACACAGAGAGCGGTAGGTGCCTAGAATGCACGGCTGTGGTACTGGTGGAGCACAGGCTTTCAAGAGGCTTTTGGATAGGTACATGAATATGCAAATGGAAGCAGATGGATCATGTGCAGGCAGAAACGATTAGATTGCTTTGGTATCGTGCTGAGTAGATGCAGTGTGGGCCAAAGGGCCTGTTCCTGTGTTGTACTGTTCTTTGTTCTATGTTGTGTGTCTCCAATGCATGAGTTGTTTTCCCTGTAAGTAACTCATATAAATATGTGCCTGTAAAAAGTATTGAACCCTTTGGAAGTTTTTGTGTTTTATTGTTTTAAAGTATTGAATCACAATGGATTTAATTTGGCTTTTTTTCGACAACAGAAGAAGAAAGAGACTCTGCTGTGACAAAGTGAAAACTGGTCTGTACAAAGTGATCTAAATTAATTACAGATATAAAATACAACAAAAAGGTAGCATAAGTATTCAACTCTTTTAATATGACACAGAAAATCATACGGGTGCAGCCAATTGGTTTTAGAAACCACATAATTAATTAAGTAGAGATCTATTTTTGGAGACCTGTGTGCAGTCAAGGTGGTTCAATTGATTGCAGTAAAAATACACAGGTATCTGGAAGGTCCAGTATGATGACTCAATATCCTGGCATGAACTAGACCATGAAGACAAAAGAAAACTCCAAGGAAATCTGCAAAAACATTATTGAAAAGCACGTCAGGGGATGAGTACAAGGTAATTTCCAAATCACTGAATATCCCTTGGAGTATATTTAAGTCAACTGTCAAGAAATGGAAAGAAGATGGCACAGCTGTAAATCTGCCTAGAACAGACCATCCTCAAAAACTAAGTAACCATGCAAGAAGTGGACTAGTGAGAGGGGCCACCAGGGCACCTATGATACAAGCAAAATACAAGGAAATCCTGGAGGTAAACCTAATGCAGTCTGCAAGAGAACCGCAACCTAAGAGAAGATTTGTTTTCTAGCAAGACAATAACCTCAAGCATAAAGCCAAAGCTACACAGGAATGGCTTAAAAATAACAAAGTTAATGTCCTGAAGTGGCCAAGTCAGAGTCCAGACCTCAATCCAACTGAAAATTTGTGGCTGGACTTGAAAAGGGCCGTTCATTCACGATCCCCATGCAGTCTGACAGAGCTTAACCAGTTTCGTAAAGAAGAGTGGAGAAAAATTGCAGTGATCAGATGTGCAAAGCTACTCAAGGCTGTAATTGCTGCCAACAGTGCATCTACTAAATACTGACTTGAAGTGGGTGAATACTTAGGCAAACAATTATTTTGGGTTTTATATTTGTAATTAATTTAGATCACTTCGTAGAGACCTATTTTCACGTTGACACAAAAATGTCTTTTTTCTGTTGATCAGTATCAAAAAATGATAAATTAAATGCATTGTGATTCAAAGTTGTAAAACAATAAAGCATGTAAACTTCCAAAGGGAATGAATACTTACCTTTTTGGATGAGAATCTGGCTCAGCTGTAACACTAATGCCACAGAAGAAGTGCATTGGTTGCAAATATAATTCAGTGCAGTAACCTCTTGATAAGCAAGAATGATTGCAACTCATGTTTGCAGCTTAGCGGGCAGAAACACCCAATGGTTCCATAGCAGATTTAGAATGAGGGAAACTGCCTACATTTCCCAGATTGCTGCTCACAATTATTTACTTGTAGAACAAGAGGAAAAGAAACTTAAAGTTTTAAGTTTCTGTCTCTTTTCATTATAGAATCAGTCCTCATAGAGGGATCAGAAGTGGAGCAAGTTAGAAATTTCAAATTCCTGGGTGTCAATATCTCTGAGGACTTAACCTGGACCCAACAGATCGATGCAGCTATTAAAAAGGCAAGCCAGTGGCTATATTTCATTAGGTGTTTGAGGAAAATTGTCATGTCACCAAAAACACTTGCAATTTTCTACAGATATACCATAGCTGCATCACCATCTGGTATGGAGTGTGCAGGATTTAAGTAAGCTGCAGAAAGTTGTAAAATTAGTCTGCTAGGTCATGGACACTAGCCTCCATAGTAACCAAGACAACTTCAGAAAAGCGACGTCCATCACTAAGGACCCCCATCACCCAGGACCTGCCCTCATCTCATTGTCACCATGAGGAACGAGGTATAGAAGACTGAAGGCACACACTCAGTGATTCAGAAACGGGTTCTTTCCCCCAGCCATTCAATTTCTGAATGGACATTGAACCCATGAACACTGCCTCACTTCTTATTTAGTTATTATATTTGTGTGTGTGTGTGTGTGTGTGTGTGTGTATAATTTAATTATATATTTACTGTAATTCACAGTTTTTTCTCCATATTATCATTGTACTGCTGCTGCAAATTTAGCCAATTTCACAGCATATGCCAGTAATATTAAACCTAATTCTGATTCCAATTCTGATCAAGAGAACAAAAAATCTCCATTCTTCAAAGGGACATTTGTTCTTCCTATTAGCATCCTGGAGAAGCAGAAGGAGAAGAAAATAAATCATTCATCTGGATCATGTTATCAGATCTCCTCAAATTAATGAATGCTGCAACATAGCCATGATTTGTATCCTTCTCTTTCCGGCCTATCTTTTATCTAAGAATAGGAACTGCTTTTCTATTGTAACAAATGAATGCTCCAGATGAAGAGTACTCATGGCAAAATGACAGGCTCACTGAAATTCCCATTGTTAGGGATTTAACTGCTAGTAATCATCTCATTTGCCCTCTTAGATTCCATGTGTCTTCCAAATAATATGTCATCAGTACTCAGTGTTCAAATATGTCAAAACTAATCAATGTGTCCTCTGCAACTGGCCTTTGTTAGAGTTCAAAGTCAATTGAAAAATAGTAGTAGAAGGAACTGGAGGTCTTTTTTTGTAATATACCACTGTTTGGAATCAAACAAGAGTGACCTATGGAGTCTCTGTACTATTTTGCTCTATATATTGAGAATTTCTTCTGCTTGTTTACTTCCTTCTGAAGATATGGGTCATAATTATGCAATGATTAGTAAATTGCATGATTTGATTTATGATTTAGATTTATAGATATAATAGCTTGAAACACTGGTAATGTTTCATAACTTTGCATCCATCTTCCCCAACCGTATAATCTCTATATATTGAAGATGTCTGGAATAGTGTATTTGTTGCTGTGGATTGATTATTTATTTATTAGTTAAGCTCTGTGCACTCAGTAAATGAAAGTCAAAAGACAGCAGATGCCGGAGATCTAAACTGAAACCGGAAATGCCGAGAGGACTGTGATGAAATAAATATTTTTTAACTGAAGCACTAGCTCTCTTTCCATGTTTCCATTGATTCTGCCTGACCTGCTGAGCATTTTCTGTAATTTCTGGTTTTATTTCTCAATGAACAGTCTCTTCTCTGAGCAGAGAGAAGCAGTTTACATTCTAAAGTATCTTTTGCCCAGAGTTGGTTGTGAACCATTTTTAGTGTGCTGTACCCCCATTTTACATAACTTCTCATGTTGAATTAGGTGAATTGCAAAAATTACAAAATATTTCAAAAACCGATTTAGAACAGTGCAATGATGGTTTACAGCCCAATTATATATGTATATACTATGTTTATATATATTACATTCTTTTTAAAAAACATAGGGCTTGTATGTTTCCCCGTTAGAGCTGCAAAAGATCTCCCAGTACAGAATCAGAACCAGAATCAAGTTTATTATTATTGTCATGAAATTTGTTGTTTTGCAGCAACAGTACATTGCAACACATAAAATATACTATAAATTATAATAAAAATATATAAAAAATTAAATAACAAGTGCAAAAAGAGAGCAAAGATATAGTGAGGGCTCATGAGTTCCTTGTCCTTTCAGCAATCTGATGGTGAAGGGGAAGGTGTTCCTAAGGCATGGGTAGCAAAGTGGTCAGGACAATGCTTTATAGTATCAATGACCCACATTCAATCCCCACCAGTACCTGTAAGAAGTTTATATGTTCTTCCCATGACCACATGGGTCTCCTCCAGGTGCTCCAGTTTCCGCCCGCAGTCTCAAGACCTACTGGTCAGTAGTTGGTCATTGATGGATGCAACCTTACTGAGGCATCACTTTTTGAAGATGTCCTCGATGGTCGGGAAGCTGCTGCCATGATAGAGCTGGCTGTATTTGCAACCCTCCATAGATTTTTATGATCTCATTCAGTGGCCCTCCATACCACATGGTGATGCAAGCAGTTAGAATGCCCTTCTTACAGTTGTTTCTTTTTTGTCATTCAGTTATAAGACCATAAGACAAAGGAGTAAAATCAGGCCGTTGGACCCATCAATTCTGCTCTGCTTTTCCATCATGGCTGATTTATTAACCCTTTCAGCCACATTCTCCTGTCTTCTCCCCATAATCTTTGGCACCCTGATTAATCAAGATCCTATCAATCTCCACATTAAATGTACCAAATAACTTGGTCTATGCAGTCATCTTTGGCAATGAATTCCACAGATTTACAATCCACTGGCTAAAAAAATTTATCCCCATCTCTGTTCTAAATGGATGTACTGCTAATCTGGCACATTGCCCTCTGGTCCTAAATTCTTCCACTATAGGAACATCCTCTCCTCCTCCGTTCTATCTAAACCTTTCAATATTCAATAGATTTCAATGAAATTCCCTCCCCATTCTTCTAAATTCCACTTAGTACAGGCCCAGAGCCATCAAACACTCCTCATATCTTAACCTTTCATTCCTGGGATCTTTCTTGTGAATCTTCTCTGGACCCTCTCCAATGCCAGCACATCTTTTTTCAGATAAGGCACCCAGAACTGCTAACAATACTCCAAGTGTGGTCTGATCAATATAAAGCCTCTGCATTACATTTTTGCTTTTTTATTTTAGTACTCTTGAAATAAATGCTAACATTACATTTCTCTTCCTTGCCACTAACTTATCCTGCAAGTTAACCTTTAGGGAATCCTGCATGGGGACTCCCAAGTCCCATTGCATTCGGAATTTTGAATTCTCTCCCCATTTAGGAAATAGAATGACTTTATTCCTTCTACCAAAGTGCATGACCATGTACTTCCCTACACTATATTCCACTTCAGATTCTTCCAATCTGTCTAATTCCTTCTGTAGACAAGCTGCTTCCTCAAGACTTTCGGCCCCTTCACCATTCATTGTACCATCAGCAAACTTGGCCACAGAGCCATCAATTCCTTCATCCAGGTTATTGACATATAACGAGAAAGGAAACAATTTCAACAACAACCTCTGTGGCACACCACTAGTCACCAACAGCCAAGCAGAAAAGGCCCCCTTTATTCCAACTCTTTGTCCCCTGCCAGTCAGCCGTTCTTCTATCCATGCTAGTATCTTTTCTGTAATGCCATGTTAAGTAGTCTCATGTACCATGTCATGCCTCATGTTATCCAGGAAGGCCATGATAATTTAAAGGGACTCCTCCCATGGCAGCTGTGGGGGTGAGAGAAAATTCCAGGGAAGGAAGAAGGATCATGGTTTGTTTAAGCCTCCCTATGAAGTGGTCCACCCGATCAAGTAACCACAAGCACAGTGAGATGGATTAGACATGCAACAGGCTACTCTGAGATGCATAGTATAAAAAAAGATACAGTCAGTGATGGGACTAACAGTAATGAGGTTTCAAATGTCTTCGAACATTTCACGGTGTGGCTTATAGAAAGTGTGAGCAAAGCACTGAGATCAGAATATGCTCACTTTAATTCACATCTCTTTGTTGATCTCTGTAGGCTTTGTTCTGTTTTCAGGCAGCAAGGAGATGCCTGACTGGTGATGCCATTATGTGCATGTCAAGCTCTGTGAGAAGGTCAGTTGTGTTAATGTGGATTTCAGCAAGTTCCCAGCCCAGTTTCCTGACAGGGAGTGTTATTTCACCTGGAAAAATGGCTAGATTGAACTCACTGTAGGTTAACTTGATTTATGCATGAGTTGTGCAAAAGAAACTGTGGAAAGTAGATTCAATTTCTTGGCATTTATTTCTAATCAACAAAGATGCCTTTGAACAGGCTTGCTCCTTCCTTTGTTCCATTCTGAAGCTTCCTCTGATCACTCATCCAAATGACAACATGCTTGTACATTTTGCTGTCTGGCTGGTTATGGCAGTCACCTCTCTGAGGTTCAGGTGTCACAGGAGATAGCAGTGAAGTTAAAGTGTAACCACTGCAATTTGTAAACATTAGATTCTTTAGGAAGTTGCCACTGAGTCAGATTAGGAGCAAAATGCAAGTAATAAGAATAGCTTTGTCAAAGGAACACTTTGAAGCCAGAAAGGGAAGAATAGACAGAAAGATAAAACAATAGAATCAATTCTGTTGTTTGGAGCTTAGACAGCACAAGACAGATCTGCCAGTAATGGAGCAATTAATTATGGTGGGTGATTAAGTAACTAGTATTGAAGAACCTCTCTAAAGAGTGATAGGGC
This sequence comes from Hypanus sabinus, assembly GCF_030144855.1. Taxonomy (NCBI): domain Eukaryota; kingdom Metazoa; phylum Chordata; class Chondrichthyes; order Myliobatiformes; family Dasyatidae; genus Hypanus; species Hypanus sabinus. The sequence goes on along the minus strand of NC_082707.1, from coordinate 80,494,724 downwards.
TGAATGAGAGTAGAAAGAAAGGAAAGGGTAAAATGGTGGAGGTTTGGAAAACAAAGGTGAGAGTTTTAACAGCCATCAGAAATGTAATAGATGAACTGGATGGACTATGTTGGATGATCTTATACTTCGGGAGAGTAGAACAACGGTGGCTGCCCAATTGTGTATTGTAAAGGTTAAGACCACAAGACCATAAAATCATAAGACATCGGAGCAAAATTAGGCCACTTAGCCCATTGAGTCTGATCCTTTTCTCCTCCTCCTCAGCCCCCCTCACCGGCCCTCTTCCCATAACCTATGATGCTCTGTCCAATCAAGAACCTATCAAGCTCTACCTTAAGTATACCCAATGACCTGGCCTCCACAGCTGTCTGTGGTAATAAATTCCACAAATTCACCACCCTCTGGCAAAATAAATTTCTCCACATCTGTTTTAAATGGACGCCCCTCTATCCCGACGTTGTGCCCTCTTGTCCTAGACTCCCCCACCATGGGATACATCCTTTCCACATTTACTCTGTCTAGGTCTTTCAACATTTGAAAGGTTTCAATGTGATCCCCCTTCATCCTTCTAAATTCCAGTGAGTATAGACCCAGAGCCCTCAAACATTCCTCGTATGATAACTCTTTCATTCCTGGAATCATCTTTGTCAGCCTCCTCTGAACCCTCTCCAATGTCAGGATATCTTTTCCTAGATGAGGAGCCCAAAACTGAAGGTGAGGCCTCACCAGTGCCTTATAAGGCCTCAGCATCACATCCCTGCTCTTGTATCCCAGACCTCTTGAAATGAATGCTAACATTGCATTTGTCTTCCTCACCACTGACTCTATGTGTAAGTTAACCTTTAGGATGTTCCTATGCATCTCAAATTCTTCGATTTTCTACCCTTTTAGAAAGTAGCCTGCACATTTATTTCTTCTACCAAAATGCATGACCATGCATTTTGCAATATTGCATTTCATTTGCCACTCTCTTGTCCATTGTCCTAATCTATCTAAGTACTTCTGCAGCCTACCTATTTCCTCAACACTACCTACCTCTACCCATCTTTATATCATCTGCAAATTTGGCAACAAAACCATTTATTCTATCATCTAAATCATTGATGTACAGCATGAAAAGAAGCAGTCCCAACACTGGCCCCTGTGGACCACCAGGGAATACTAGTCAATGGCACCTGACTATAAAAAGATCATTTTATTCTCAGTCGCTTCCTTCTACCAATCAGTCAATGCTCTAACCATGCCAGTAACTTTCCTGTAATATGATGGGCTCTTAACTTGGTAAGCAGCCTCATGTGTGGCACCTTGTCAAAGCCTTCTGAAAGTCCAAAAATACAACATACACTACATCCCTTTTATCTATCCTACGTGTAATCTCCTCAAAGAATACCAACTGGTTCATCAGGAAGCAATGCTAACTTTGTTCTGTATTGTCCTGTTTCACCAAGTACTCCATAACCTCATCCTCAACAATTGATTCCAACATCTTCCCAACCACTGAGGTCAGGCTAACTGGTCTATAATTTCCTTTCTGCTGCCTTCCTCCTTTCTTAGAGTGGAGTGACATTTACAATTTTTCAGTCCTCTGACACCATGCCAGAGTCCAACAATTTTTGAAAGAACATTATTAATGCCTCACAGTCTCTACACTACCTATTTCGGAACACTAGGGTGCAGTTCCTCTGGTCTGGGTGACGTATTTATCTGTAGGTCTTTCGGCTTTTTCAGCACTTCTGCCTTGTAATAGTAACTGCGATCACTTCTGTTCCCTCACACCCTTCAACACTAGATTTTACTTTCTCCCTATCAAATTTCAAGTTGAACTCAATCATATTGTGATCACTGTTCCTTAGTGTTCTTTTACCTTAAGCTCCCTAATCACCTTCGGTTCATTACATAACATCCAATTCACTATTGCTGATCCCCTAGCAGGGTCAATGGAGAACTGCTCTAAAAAGCCATGTTGTAGCCATTAAGCAAACTCACTCTTTTGAGATCCATTTCCAACCTGATTTTCCCATTTGACGTGCATGTTGAAATCTCCCATGACTATCATAACATTGCTCTTTTACTCACCTTTATTATTTCTTGTTGTAATCTGTGGTCCACATCCCAGCTACTGTTGGGAGGCCTGTATATAACTGCTATTTGGGTCCTTTTACCCTTGCAGCTTCTTAACTCAACACACAAGGATTCAACATCTTCCAATCCCATGTCACATCTTTCTACTGATTTGATCCTATATTTTACCAGCAAAGCCATGCCAACCCCCCTCTGTCTACCTTCCTATCCCTCCAAAACAATGTGTAACCTTGGGCATTCAGCTCCCAACTACAACCATCTTTCAGTAGCAATTCAGTAATGACCACAATATCATACCTGACAATCTATAATAGTGCTACAAGATCACCCACCTTATTTCTTATACTCCATGCATTGAGATATAACACTTCAAGTACTGTACTTGCTATCCTTTTTGATTCTGTATCCCTAATGCACTGATAATCATCCTGCTGGCTGCAATTATGTCCTATCATCTGCCTGCCCTTCCTGATAGTCTGACCGCATGCTATCTTTGCTTTATTTTTTATCATCCATCCTGTCCTGAGTCCCTTCACTTCAGTTTCCACCCCACTGCCAAATTAGTTATAACCCTCCCCAACAGCTCTAACAAACCTGCCCGTGACAATATTGGTTCCCCTTGGGTTCAGGAGCAACCCATCACCTTTGAACAGGTCATGCCTCCCCCAAAAGAGATCCCATTGATCCAAGAACCTGAAGCCTATGTAAGTTTTTTTTTACTCAGAGAGTGGTGGATATCTGGAATACACTGCCTGGTATAATGGTAGAGGCAAATACATTAGAGGTTTTTAATATTCATTTGGATAGGCGTATGGATGTTAGAAGATGGAGGGATATGGACTTGGTGTAGGTAGGAGGGATTAGTGTTTGGGTGCTTTGGTTTGTTTTGTATCTAGTTCAGGACAATATTATGAGCTGAATGGCCTGTTCCTGTGCTGTACTCTTTTATGTTCTATGTATTGTCCAAGGATGGTGCTGGTGCGTAGCCTGCAAGTTTCACCATGTGTCTGGCAGCAACATAGCATGCCTACAACTTACTAGTCCTAACTTGGACATCTCTAGAACGTGTGAGGAAACCAGAGCATGTGAAGGAAGCCCATACGGTCACAGGGAGAATGTACAAAGTCTTTACAGGCAGCGGTGTGAATTGAACCCCAGCCACTGATCACTGGCACCGTAAATCTTTGCGCTAATTGCCACCGCTTGGGATCTCCCCCACTGGGAGACTTATGATCATTTGTGGGTGTTCAGGAAAGACACAGTGACTGTGGCGTGAGTAGAATGCAGATTCAGCAGTGTTATATGAAGCAGGACATATTAGTGGATTTATATTCCCCGGAATATAGGATATTAATGTGCGATCTAATCGAAGTGTTTAAGGTGATTAATGGTGTTAATAGATAGATACTGTAAACCCTTCTCTGGTGGGGGAAGGCAGATGAAGGGCAGATAAATAAAGCATTTTGCCACAAAATCTGAAGCTCTCTTCCCAAGAAGTTGTTGAGTGTCAACTAAAAATGTCAAAGCTGAGACTGATTTTTCTTTGTAAGGCAAAGGTTATGAATCACTGTGTGTAAGTGAAATTAAAACATACTGTAGGTCAACTTTGACCCCTAGTCTTTTCCTGTTTTGATGTTCCTTTTGCCTAACATCAGGAAACGAGGCCATTCTTTTGTCTTCTGGTGCACAGTCTCACCCTATACAATTTGGTGTTGACATAGCAGCTGCCTTTCAAAGGGACAGAAAATACTGAAGGAACTCAGCAGGTCAGGCAGCATCCATGGAAGTAGATAAACAGTCGACACTTCGGGCTGAATTACCTTTCTTCTTTCAAAGATAGCTTACAGGTTGCAGTAAGTTCTGGATACCCATGCTTGTGATTGGACCCTGAATAATTGCAAATGCTTCCTTATATTTTTATGGTCAGCTTGGTTACTGCACAAGTATAGCATGGTAGGGTCGCGGCTCACATAATGCTTTTACAGTGCCAGCGACTCAGGTTTGACTCCGTCACTGTCTGAAAGGAGTTTGTACATTTCCCCGTGACCACATGATTTTCCTCCAACTGCTCCAGTTTCTTCCCACATTTCAAAGACATTCAGTTTAGCCGGCTAATTGGTCACATCCATGTAACTGGACAGTGCAGGCTTGTTGGGCCGGAAGTATCTGTCACCATGACGTACCTCTAAGTACAGAAGAAAGGGAGCACTAGTCAATGTAAGGATACAGCCACACCGTAAAATGAATCTTGTGATTTATTTGCAGCTCCTTTCACCAGACCCATTTCCATCCCTCCAGGGAGGTGTATGTTCTTGCTGACAACTGAGCAGAATGATGGATGGCTCAGCTACTTCTACCAGCTCTTTGGCACTGCTTACCCTGAAATACTAACCAAGCATGAATCTTTACTCGGGTTGAATACAGCTTTTCTCTGTGAACTGGTGTTGGCTCACTAGCTGATCTGTGAGCCTGGAGCCCCCAGTGTGCAGCAAAGCAGGTTCACTGCGTCAGTAACCATCAGCTTTATTTATGTTTATTAAAAGCAGTAAATTGCAGCTCTCTGTGTTAACTGCCTACAGTATTGAACTTTACTCAATGGCCTTAAATTAGCAGTTGCTTTGGCTTTGAGCATTTGACAGTCTCCTTTGAAAGCATCAATTTTGCCATTATTTGTGTTCATTAATGGTGATCTGGGGGAGAACACAAATCATGGCTGTAAACTATTCTGTCTGTGCAATTATCCCCATTTGGAATTCTTTCCCTCTTGCTGATTTACATATTTCTTTGTCTGTTGCTCCTTGTGGATGGTGGGAAAAGTGTGCATGAATGCAAAGGGCCCCACATCCATGAAATAAGACAGAACAAACAATCAGCTACAGTGCTTTGGAGGGTTGGAAAAGTGACCCACAAAGAAACATTTTCATTCAGGTTAGAGAAGGGAAAACAACAGCAATGTTTTTGCTACCAATAGATCCTTGGTTGTGCTTACATCACTGACTATAAGATTGGACTTGGTCCAGACTTATCAGCCAAGTGGAACTATGGTTCTTGTGAATGTTGCTAATTAAGTTGATTCCATGGTGGTAATGACCATGATGTCTCTCTTGCCTGCTGGCAGAGGGCCCTTTACAATCTGAAGACTTTAAATTGATAATAGATTAAGACCAGTCTCAAGTAGGTTATAGGGATGCACAGTTGGATTTGAATGTACAGCGGACATTTAAATTGAGGGTTTAAAGTTTTAGTCTCCATCTTATAAATAACATATTTTAAAAATTTGAACTGCATCTGGTTTCGGAAAAATCAAAGTTGATTGTGAAGCAGTGTTAAAATTTTACTTCCATGAATTCTCCATTAGTACTTTTTACAGCATCCTGAGGGAACATTCTTGTGGAGAGGCTGAGCAGCTGGGAAGGGTCTAGGAGGAAGAGCTGGGAGTAGAAATTACAGCTGAAATATGGGAAGACATCTGTGATAATGCAAAGAAGATTTCAATATTTGTAATGGAACTAAAGCATTGCAACTCAAAATTCTGCATAGAGCCCATCTGACTCCAAATTGTCTCTCGAAATTTAAGACGGGGGTTTGTCCAATGTGTTCTAAATGTAAAGTAAATACTGGAACTTTCACCCACTGTTTTTGGACTTGTCCCAAACTTCAGGCATACTGGAGTGATATTTTGGGTGAAATGGAAAAGATTCTGAAGATGGAGCTTGAACTGGACCCAGTGCCTTTTCTCTTAGGCCTACCCAGCAGTCGTATTATTAATGCACATCAGAAAAAAACTTCTTAACATCCTGACTTTCTGTGCGATGAAGAACATTTTACTTTGTTGGATATCCAATAAGGCCTCTGGACGTTTTGGTTGGCATAAATTAATCATGGAATACATTCCTTTGGGCTTTTTGACATGTATGGTACACTCAAAAACAAATAGTTTTCACAAAACATGGCAACCTTTTCTGCAGTATGTAGATGTAAACCTGTCTGCTATACTAATAAGGGCATTTATAGAGGATCTTGTGGTGATGCCTATATTTCGATGGAAATGTTCTGATACCTGATATCTGTGAGGGGAAAAAATGTAAATGTAGGTGTATCTGGAAATTGAAAGTTTTGTTATGTTGAGTAAAACAAAATAATTTTTTTTAAAAAAGCTCAAATGCCACCTATAAATTTGCTAATGATACAACTATTGTTGGTGGAATCTCAGGTGGTGATGAGAAGCTGTACAGGAGTGAGATATGCCAACTAGTGGAGTGGTGCCACAGCAACAACCTGACACTCAACATCAATAGACAATAGACAATAGGTGCAGAAGTAGACCATTCGGCCCCTCGAGTCTGCACCGCCATTCTGAGATCATGGCTGATCATTCACTATCAATACCCAGTCCCTGCCTTGTCTCCATATCCCTTGATTCCTCTATCCATCAGATATCTATCTAGCTCCTTCTTGAAAGCATCCAGAGAATTGGCCTCCACCGTCTTCCGAGGCAGTGCATTCCACACCTCCACAACTCCACAACTCTCTGGGAGAAGAAGCTCTTCCTCAACTCTGTTTTAAATAACTGACCTCTTATTCTCAATCCACGCCCTCTGGTACTGGACTCTCCCAACATCTGGAACATATTTCCTGCCTCAATCCTATCAAATCCTTTAATTATCTTAAACGTTTCAATCAGATCCCCTCTCAATCTCCTCAATTCCAGCGTGTACAAGCCCAATCTCTCCAATCTCTCTGCATAAGACAGCCCTGCCATCCCAGGAATCAACCTAGTGAATCTACACTGCACTTCCTCAATTGCCAGAATGTCCTTCCTTAAACATGGAGACCAAAATTGTACACAATATTCCAGGTGTGGTCTCACCAGGGCCCTGTACAAATGCAAAAGGACATCCTTGCTCTTGTACTCAATTCCCCTTGTAACAAAGGCCAACATTCCATTTGCCCTCTTCACTGCCTGTTACACTTGCTCATTCACCTTCATTGACTGGTGAACTAGGACTCCTAGGTCTCTTTGCATTTCTCCCTTACCTAACTCTACACCGTTCAGACAATACTCTGCCCTCTTGTTCCTGCTTCCAAAGTGGATAACTTCACATTTATTCACATTGAATGACATCTGCCAATTATCTGCCCACTCACCCAGCCTATCCAAGTCTCCCTGTATTCTCCTAACGTCCTCTTCACATGTCACACTGCCACCCAGTTTAGTATCGTCAGCAAACTTGCTGATATAGTTTTCAATGCCCTCATCTAAATCATTGACATAAATCGTCAAGAGCTGTGGTCCCAATACAGAGCCCTGTGGTACCCCACTAGTCACCTCCAGCCAGTCCGAGAAACACCCATTCACTGCTACCCTTTGCTTTCGATCTGCCAACCAGTTTTCTATCCATGTTGAAACCCTGCCCCCAATGCCATGAGCTCTGATTTTACTCACCAATCTCCTATGTGGCACCTTATCGAATGCCTTCTGAAAATCTAGGTACACAACATCCACTGGCTTACCCTCGTCTAACATCCTTGTTACACCCTCACAAAACTCCAACAGATTAGTCAAGCATGATTTGCCCTTGGTAAATCCATGCTGGCTCGGCCTAATCCTATTTCTGCCATCAAGATGTGCCACTATTTCGTCCTTAATAATGGACTCAAGCATCTTCCCCACGACTGACGTTAGGCTAACAGGGTGATAGTTCTCCATTTTCTCCTTCCCTCCCTTCTTGAAAAATGGGATAACATTAGCCACTCTCCAATCTTCAGGAACTGATCCTGAATCTAAGGAACATTGGAACATGATTACCAATGCATCCGCAATTTCCTGAGCCACCTCTTTTAGAACCCTCGGATGCAGACCATCTGGACCCGGGGATTTATTAGCCTTCAGTCCTACCAGTCTACTCATCACAGTTTCTTTCCTAATGTCAACCTGTCTCAATTCCTCTGATATCTTATGACCCTGGCCCATCCATACATCCGGGAGATTGCTTGTGTCCTCCCTGGTGAAGACAGATCTAAAGTACGCATTAAATTCTGTTGCCATTTCCCTGTTTCCCATAACAATTTCTCCCAATTCATTCTTCAAGGGGCCAACATTGTTCTTAACTATCTTCTTTCTCTTCACATAGCTAAAAAAGCTTTTGCTATCCCCTTTTATATTCCTGGCTAGACTGAGCTCATACCTGATTTTTTCTCTCCGTATTGCTTTTTTAGTTAAGATCTGCTGTTCCTTAAAACTTTCCCAATCATCTGTATTCCCACTCATCTTAGCCCTGTCATACTTCTTTTTCTTTAATGCTATACAATCTCTGACTTCCTTTGTCAACCACTGTGGCCCCTTTCCTCTCTTTGAATCCTTCCTTCTCATTGGAATGAACTGCTTTTGCATCTTTTGTATTATGCCCAAGAATATCTGCCACTGCTGATCCACTGTCTTTCCTGCCAGGGCATTCGCCCATTTAACTTTGGCCAGCTCTTCCCTCATGGCTCCGTAGTCTCCTTTATTTAATTGCAACACTGACACCTCTGATCTGCCCTTATCCCTCTCAAATTGTAGATAAAAACTTATCATGTTATGATCACTACAGTAAGACAAAAGAGCTGATTGTGGACTTTGTGGACTTCCGGAAGGGTAAGGCGAAGGAACATATGCAATCTTCTTAGAGGGATCAGAAGCGGAAAAAGTGAGCAGTTTCAATTTCCAGAATGTTAAGATCTCTGAGGATCTACCTGGTCCCAACATATCGATGCAGTTATAAAGAAGACAAGACAGTGGCTATACTTCACCAGGAGTTTGAAGAGATTTGGCATGTCAACAAATACACTAAAAAACTTCTATAGATGTAGTGTGGAAAGCATTGAGACAGGCTGCATCACTTTGGTATGGGGGAGTGGGGCTACTGCACAGGAATTAAAGAAGCTCCAGAGGGTTGTAAATTTAGTTGGCTCCGTCTTGGGTTCTAGTCTACAATGTACCCAGGATATCTTCAAGGAGCGGTGTCTCAGAAAGGCAGCGTCTATTATTAAGGACCTCCAGCACCCAGGAAATTCCCTTTTCTCACTGTTACCATCAGGTAGAAAGTACAGAAGTCTGAAGGCACACACTCAGCGATTCAAGAACAGCTTCTTCCCCTCTGCCATCCGATTCCTAAATGGATATTGAACCCTTGGACTCTACCTCATTTTTTTGTAATATATAGTATTTCTGTTTTTGCATGATTTTTAATCTCTTCAATACATATATACCATAATTGATTGATTGATTGATTGATTTATTATTACTTTATTATCGCATTGAACTGCTGCTGCTAAGTTAACAAATTTCACGTCACACGCCAGTGATAATAAACCTGATTCTGATTCTGTATCTCTCTTGGATTCAGTGACATTGGAGACATTGATGGGAATAAAATGGGACTTATGTATGGTTGCTTGATGGTCAGTGAGCTGAAGAACCTTTTTCTATGCTGTATGACTTGATTCTATTCTGATGTTGATCTGCCATATCTGATAACTGGGACTGGAGAAACGTTTTGTTTTCACTCATTTGCCAGATACTATAAAAGCCTCTTGGGATTACTAAGTTTATCAACTACGATAAATCTATACTTGTTTGTGTTAATCAAAGCACGCTAAGTATCACTTGTCAAGGATGAAGGGATTTATTTCAAATATTTGTATTTTGATAAATTACATACTAAAAGACTGCTGATTGCAATAGTTGGTGGCAGGTTTTATGTTTAGTGATATGCAAATGAATTTGTAAAAAAAACACTTCATAAAATGGGCACAAATAGTAATTGCACAGAAGTGGAATTCCATCCATTAGACCAACACTATTAGGGTGGTAGCTGTGAGTAAAATGTCATCTGTTCATAGTGCCTCGAGGTATTGCTCACCGTTGGTGGTGCCGAGGCAGGAGAGTGATATTCGTGATCTTGCAAGCAGAGCTTTATCAATGATATCCCAATTGTGCTCCATTGTTGGTCATCCTGTGCATACTGCTGCTGGGGCAGGAAAATACAGCAATCCCCCCAGGATTTAATGCTGTGGAAGCAACAAACAAAAATTATGTTAGGTTCGATCTGCCACAAGAACAAATGAACCCATTATTTTCATTGGAGGGAAATCGATGCAAGGATCAAGGCAAGGTTTACATTTCTTTACCTTATTTGAGCTTACTTGACTGTTTTCAAGCATTGTTTTATATACTTTTTATAATCTTTTAGATATTTTGTTTTGTATTGAGTGATTTTATCTTTTATTCTGTCTTGCATGATTTAATATGCCAGGGATATAACCATATAACAATTACAGCATGGAAACAGGCCATCTTGGCCCTTCTAGTTGGTGTTGAACACTTACTCTCCACTAGTCTCACTGACCCGCACTCAGCCCATAACCCTCCATTCCTTTCCTGTCCATGTACCTATCCAATTTTACTTTAAATGACAATACCGAACCTGCCTCTACCACTTCTACTGGAAGCTCATTCCACACAGCTACCACTCTTTGAGTAAAGAAATTCCCCCTCGTGTTATCCCTAAACTTTTGCCCCCTAACTCTCAACTCATGTCCTCTTGTTTGAATTTCCCCTACTCTCAATGGAAAAAGCCTATCCACGTCAACTCGATCTATCCCCCTCATAATTTTAAATACACCTATCGTCCCCCCCTCAACCTTCTACGCTCCAAAGAATGAAGACCTAACTTGTTCAACCTTTGTCTGTAACTTAGGTGCTGAAACCCAGGTAGCATTCTAGTAAATCTTCTCTGTACTCTCTCTATTTTGTTGACATCGTACCTATAATTTGGTGACCAGAACTGTATACAATACTCCAAATTCTGCCTTACCAATGCCTTGTACAATTTTAACATTACATCCCAACTCCTATACTCAATGCTCTGATTTATAAAGACCAGCATACCAAAAGCTTTCTTCACCACCCTATCCACATGAGATTCCACCTTCAGGGAACTATGCACCATTATTCCTAGATCACTCTGTTCTACTGCATTCCTCAATGCCCTACCATTTACCATGTATGTCCTATTTGGATTATTCCTACTGAAATCTTGCACCTCACACTTATCAGCATTAAACTCCATCTGCCATCATTCAGCCCACTCTTCTAACTGGTCTAAATCTCTCTGCAAGCTTTGAAAACCTACTTCATTATCCACAATGCCACCTACCTTAGTATCATCTGCATACTTACTAATTCAATTTACCACCCCATCATCCAGATCATTAATGTATATGACAAACAACATTGGACCCAGTACAGATCTCTGAGGCATACCACTAGTTACCGGCCTCCATTACCTGACAAACAGTTATCCACCACTACTCTCTGGCATCTCCCATCTAGCCACTGTGGAATTCATTTTACTACTTCAATATTAATACCTAATGAATGAACCTTCCGTGCGGAACCTTGTCAAAGGCCTTACTGAAGTCCATATAGACAATATCCACTGCTTTACCCTCATTAACTTTCCTCGTAACCTCTTCAAAAAATTCAATAAGATTTGCCAAACATGACCTTTTACGCTCAAATCCATGTTGACTGTTCCTAAACAGACCCTGTCTATCAAGATAATTATAATCCATCTCTAAGAATACTTTCCATTAATTTAATTACCACTGATGTGAAACTGACAGGCCTATATAGTAAAACTTTGTTAATCTGGCACACTTAGGATACTGATAGTGCAAGCCTAGCATATCTCCTGGTACTAGGTATGATTTAATTCACTTCTTAAAAATAAATCTTTAATTTTAAAATTAAACAGAAGTATTTCATTTTAAAAAAACCCTGCTAATTTTAAAGGAAACATTAGAAATAGAGCCTTGTGAGGTTGGGGCTTTGGAGTGTGAGAAGAAAGTGAGGCAAACATCACCTTTTGAGCCAAATGTTGAATCATCTGAACATTTGAATAGCAACTTAGCAGTTTTACTAATGACTTTAAGGTAATTGATCAAGCAATTGAAGATGATTTGATTTGCGAAACTCCTATAATTAAGTTGTAAGCTAATATGATTGAAACCACACCTGACTTGTTTGTCTGAGATATGACTTGAACCAGTAAAGAGTACCATGGGGTGGCACGTTAGTGTAGAGTTTAGCATAATTTTATGACAGTGCCAATGATCCAAGTTCAAAGCCTCTGCTCTCTGAAAAGAGCTTGTATATTCCCACTGTGACCACATGGGTTTCCTCCGGCTTTTCTCGTTTCTCCCACATTCCAAGGACGTACGGGTTAGTAGGTTAGTTGGTCATGTGGATGTAATTGGGTGGAGCAGAGGCATTGGGCCAGACGCGCCTGTTATTGTGCTGTCTCTCTAAATAAAATAAAATGACTTTTGACGTTCATAAAATATAGCTTACTCAAAGCTATTTGATACCACACTTGATCATAAGCTCCCTCTGATCATGAGCAGCCACTTCTACTTACATGACTTGGCAATATTTCGAAAAATTATTTTGTTGGCTGGTCAAAACCTGGGAATTTCAATTCTTATAGCATTGTGGGAGCGCCTTCACTGGAAGGAATGTAGTTTTAAGAAGGTGTCTCATCTGCTCAAGGTCAAGGAAGAATAGTTAATAACAGCTGGTCTTGAAAGTCGTGTCCATTTCCAGTACATGAATGTAGAGCTACCTTGACATGAAGTGAATCAGAATCAGAATCAGTTTTAATATCATCGGCATATGTTACGAAATTTGTTAAATTTGCAGCAATAGAGAGATAATAATGGAAAGAAATAGACTGTGAATTACAGTAAGTATATATTAAATAGTCAAATATAAAAAATTGTTCAAAAAAAAGGTAGTGAAGTACTGTCCATGGGTTCAATGTCCATTCAGAAGTCAGATGGCAGAGGGGGAGAAGCTGTTCCTGAATCGCTGTGTGTGCCTTCAGGTATCTGTACCTCCATCCTCATGGTAACAATGAGAAGAAGGCATATCCTGGCTGGTGGGGGTCCTTAATGATGGACGCTGCCTTCTTGAGGCATCACTCCTTGAAGATGTCCTGGATACAGAGGTTAGTGCCCATGATGGAGCTGACTAATTTGAAAGTCTCTGCAGCTTACTTCAATCCTGTGCAGTAGCCCCCTCCTGCCCCCCATACCAGGTGGTGATACAGTCAGTTACAATGCTCTCCACAGTACACCTGTAGAAATTTGCAATTGTTTTAGGGGACATTCCAAATCTCCTTGAACTCCAAATGAAATATAGCCATTGTTGTGCCTTTTTTGTAGCTACATCAATATGTTAGGTCCTCAAAGATATTGACACCCAAGGACTTGAGATTGCATTCTAATCCCTCTATGAGAACTGTCGTGTGTTCCCTCATCTTACTCTTTCTGAAGTCCACAATCAGTTCTTTGGTCTTACTGACACTGAGTAGAAAATTGTTGCTGTGACAAAACACAAACAGCTGGTATCTCTCACTCCTGTATGCCCTCTCATCATCATCTGAGATTCTGCCAACAATGATTGTATCATTAGCAAAATTATAGAGGACATTTGAGCTGTGCCGAGCCACACAGTCATGGGTGTAGAGAGAGAAGAGAACACACATCCCTGAGGTGCACCAGTGTTGATGGTCATCGAGTTGGAGATATTATTTCCAATCCGGGTAGACTGTGGTCTTCTGGTTAGAAAGTCAAAGATCAAGCTGCAGAGTGAGGTACGGAGTCCCAGAATCAGAATTGTAGGAATGACGGTGTTAAGCGATGAGCTGTAGTCAATAAACAACATGCTGGCCTAGGTATTTGTATTGTCCAGATGATCCAAGGCCAGCTTACATCTGCCATTGACCTATTGTGGTGATAGGCAAATCGTAGAGAGTCCAGGTCCCTGTTGAGACAGAAATTGAGTCTATAATAACCAATCTCTCAAAGCACTTCATCACCATAGATATGACTGCTACTAGATGATAGTTGTTAAAGCAGTTCACCCTGCTCTTCTTGGGCACTGGTATGATTGTTGTCCTTTTGAAGCAGATGGGAACTTCTGTCTGTAGCAATGAGAGATGAAAAACGTCTCTGGGCACCCTGCCAGTTGGTTGGCACAGGTTTTCAGACTCTTACCAAGTACTCCATTGAGGTTTGTACCCTTGTAAGCATTCACCCTCTTGAAAGGCAGCCTGATATTGGCCTCTGAGACAAAGATCACAAGGTCACCAGGTGCTGCGGGGATCCTCATAGATACAGTTTTATTCTCCCTTTCAAAGTTGCAGAAGAGGGGTTGAGCTCATCTAGGAGTGAAGCATTACTGTCATTTATGAAGTTTGATTTCACTTTGTAGGAAGTAATGGCCTGCAAACCCTACCAAAATTGACATGCATCTGATGTCGCATCCAAGCGTGCTTGGAATTGTTCCTTAGTTCTTGAAATAGCCCTCCACAGGTTATCTTGGTTATCTTGCATTGACCTGGGTGACCAGACTTGAATGCCCCAGATCTAGCCCTCAGCAGACTATGAACCCCCTGGTTCATCCAGGGCTATACTGAGCACTGAGGTTCATAGAGTTATAGAACACTATAACACAGAAACAGGCTCTTCAGCCCATCTACTGTATGCTCAACTATTAATCTGCCTAGTCCCTGTGATCTGCCCCTGGACTATAGCCCACCATACTCCTCCTGTCACAGTGCATGTTCACAGGACTGGACCCAAGATCAGAGGAATGGCAGACTCTCTGTCACAGTGGCCGCTGGCACTGGCTCAACCCAGGAGCAGAGGAATGGCAGACTCTCTGTCACAGTGGCCGCTGGCACTGGCTCAACCCAGGAGCAGAGGAATGGCAGACTCTCTGTCACAGTGAGCTCTGTTGACGAATTGACTTCGGGAGTGGAGGACAGAAGATTCTCTATGAAGAGACCAGAGCAAGAGGTTAGACATAGGAATATGAACAGAGTATCAAAGGCACAACTGAGCAACACCATGAGACAATTCTTTCCCCACAAACACGAGAAGACCCCACTTACAGAGCACAATGTGAGTTGTCTTTAATTAATCACAGAACGCAGGGAACACATGCTGGTCACAATCATTCTGACAGGACCAAACAGAAAGTATCTAGGCTTAACAGCTCTAACAATTGATAGATACAGGTACCAGAGAAACCCGGAAGCCCAATGCTCCAGGGAAGCTGCAGAGGCCCCCTGAACTCATGATAGCCCCCCCCCCCCCATCCATGAACCTAACCAAATTTCCAAAAACAACGTATGCAGGAACATTCAAAAAGATTTCTTACCTTTTCTCCAGCTTATTTCTGCTCTCCTTTCACTTCCTTGTCTTCCACCAAAATAGTCCAATTTTGCATTAATTTCTCCCATGCTGGTATGAAAGTCCAATTGCACCATACTTTAGCCTAGTATTTTAGTAACTATCCCCCATGTTTTAGGTTACTAGACTATGAACCAGTGACAGAAAATCTGTTGCGTATTGTGGGGAGAGTTGCTGAGTCACTGGACAGAAGTGGTCAGAAGAATGCTTTAGCTGGCTTAGGACAGTATGGTAGCATAGTAGTTAGCACAACACTTTACAGTACCAGTGACCTCGGTTCAATTCCTGCCACTATCTGTCATGAGTTTGTACTTTCTCCCCGTGACAACGAGGGTTTCCTGTAGATGCTCTGGTTTCTTCCCACAGTCCAAAGATGTTTGGTAGGTTAATTGGTCATTGTAGATTGTCCCGTGATTAGGCTAGGATTAAATTGCGGGATTGCTCGGCAGTGTGACTTAAAGGGCCAGAAGGGCCTAATCTGTGTTGTATCACAATAAGTAAATAAACAGTGTCACAATTTTTGTTTCACCAGTTCTGGAAGCACCTGAGGTAACCTCTAATTAAGATGCTACCACAAAGGAGCAAGTAAGTAGATGACATTTCCTTCTGTTGGATCAGGCGAGCAGTCCCATTCCATGTGAGACAAAGGATAGATGGAGCGCTCCTTTCACTTCTGCTCCACAGCCCCCTTAAATTTTCTCATCTTTTCACTGCCCTGGGAGTGTACTGTAAAATGGCTGTTTGGCTGTTGGTAATACTTGTCTTTGGTTACTGTAGTAAGATCATTAGCACCCCTTTGTCACCAGGTATCATGACGCATAACTGCTGGCTAAAATTACATGGTGATTTGAAGGACGGAAGGGTAGGGTTTGTTCAATGTGATTTAATTTAATTCTTCATTCTTTTCTCTTCAATATTGTACCTGATTTAGAAAACCAAAAAATGCAAAGTCAAGGGAATGTATTTACTTGTGTTCACTTCAACTGCTGTTCCCTTTCCCTGTCTTTGCAATTGATTTATAACATTGAGGATTAGTTTAATGTTTAAAGATTAAAGATATAGCCATGTTTAATTTTAAGTGCAAACAGAAAACCATTACTAAATTATAACCATGAAAAATTTGTTTTATAATAGAAAGTTTCATAAACATATTTTTCTCTGGTGATGTCAAGTGATATCAAAATTCAAGTCCGTCTTCCACTGTTGCAAATTTCATGACTTTATTTAGAATTAGATTGTAATTCAGTTTCAAGTCATTTCTTTCAGAGTTTATCCCTCCAATGGATTACACACAATATTCTTTTCTGCTTTAGTGATTTCACCTTGTCTGTAATCAAGGTCTCACAGCCCAGCAACGAAAACACACTTCACCTTGTAATGGATATAAGTATCTATTAATATTTTAGTGGCCTGTTTGATATTTGGTCAGAACGTGTTGCCAGTGGAAAACAGCACTTGTTCTTTGTTGCTCAGTTTGTCCTTGCTTTTGCAGATTCAGTGCAAGTTGGCTCACTTGGTGCATGTCAATCCCAAATGATAGGGTCCTGCCCAGTGACAGAGCTTTATATGATGTAGTGGTGTTATGTGGGAAGTAAAGTTCCTCATACATAACATAACTAAAACAAACCTTTGGCAGTCAACTAAACCATACCTAGTTCTGCTGACTGTAAACATTCCAAAAAACTTGGCAGTACAATGTTGGAAATACTGGAAATCCAACTCATAGCTGTCAACATTTCTCATCAAGTTTTGGTCCATAATGACAAAAGATTAATGACAGAGGAGATTTATAAGGATGTTGCCTGGATTGGGGAGCAGACCTTATGGAAACAGGTTAAGTGAACTCAGCCTTTTCTCCTTGGAGTGACGGAGGATGAGAGATTACCTAATAGAGGTGTATAAGATGATGAGAGGCATTGATCATGTGGCTAGTCAGAGGCTTTTTCCCAGGGCTGAAATGTTTGCCACAAGAGGACACAAGTTTAGGGTGCTGGGGAGTATGTCAGAAGAGATGTCAGGGGTAAAATTTTTGCGCAGAGAGTGGTGAGTGCGTGGAATGGGCTGCCGGCAACGATGGTGGAGGCGGATACAATAGGGTCTTTTAAGAGACTTTTGGATAGGTACATGGAGCTTAGAAAAATAAAGGGCTAAGCCTAGTAATTTCTAAGGTAGGGACATGTTCGGCACAACTTTGTGGGCCAAAGGGCCTGTATTGTGCTGTAGATTTTCTACATTTCTATGTTAAAAAACCTTAACAGTCTTTTTTTAAGATTTTTTATGGTGCTATGCTCAGTATTATATAACATTGGATTTTGGTATTTCATTTCAACAACAAAAACTATCAAAGTTTATCATTAAGATATTGATCTGCTCTCAATGATACATTTATTCATTCTAACGTGGCACCTTCTATATTAACTGTAGCAAAATGCATCAACAGCACCTTCCACATTACTTACCAAGTTGTGCTGTCATAGTTAGCTGTGGAATATTGTTTTATGTTTGCACATGTTACATTGACCATTCATCTCAGGCAATGTTGTGATCAATTGGTAGAAAGGAAACATAAATCATGCTTCTTGACTTGCAGGGTCACATTGAATTTATCAAACACTTAAAAAGATGGGCAGATATGCTAAATTATTCAGACAATTCATTTTCAAAGAGTTGGTGTGTCAGTTGGTGTTTTATAATGTGAGATTGGTGTTTCAACTTGATTTCTGCATGACCAATTGCTGGTACTAGACATCTTCAGAATGGATCTTCAGAACTGATTCACAAGATCAAAGCTCCAAATGGAATTTGTTTATTGTGAATCATGGGTTAAATTCATTAGATGTTTGGCAATGGAGCTGTCAGAGTAAGAACATTCTTTAAGTTATGAGTTGATCAAGTTGTGCAGAGTTTAGACTTGCAATCATTATGATATTTGATGGAAAATTAGTCCATGTCTAGGGAAAATAAAGGAGTGTGCAGGGGAAGGTATGAAGAAATTGATAAAATGAAAGCACCTGATTTTCCAACCTATTATACGGAGCATATGCTCTCAGTGACCCATACCTCCTGTACCTAATAAAGTGGCCACTGAGCACTGTTCCCTCTAAGCTGTGTGAGTGCACAGCCACGCAGTAACTGAAATACTCCTGGGCACTTAGTCTTTGTTGCCTTGCAGCTGGGATTTTCTTTTATATCATGTTTTATTAACTTGCCGCACAGTTTTTAGACTGTGCAAAAATTTCCTGCTCACAGCATTGGCTTGTCTGTGCAGCTGTAATAAAAATAAGAGGGAATGTTGTCACTGAGTGTATGTTCATGATCTTCTGGTGCTGTAGCCTGTCCAATTCAAGTTTTGACATGTTCTTTTTTCTGAGATGCTCTGCTGCATACCATTGTTGTTACTGTCACCTTCCTGCCAGATTGAACCAGTCGGACCATTCTCCTCTGATCTCTCTCATTAATAAGGCTTTTTTCCCCGCAGAACTGCCACTCATTGCATGTTTTTGTACTATTCTCTGTAAAATCTAGAGACTGTTGTGTGTTAAAATGCCAAAAGATCAGCAGTTTCTGAGATACTCAAACCTAGCAAAAACAATCATTCCAAAGTCAACAACACTTAGATCACATTCCTTTTCCATTCTGATGTTTGATTTGATCTGACCATTTCTGCATGCTTTTATGCATTGAGTTGCTGCCACATGGTTGGCTGATTAGATTTTTGCATTAACGAGGAGTATAGATGTTCCTAATAAAGTGGCCTCTGAGTATATTTAGGAGGTGAAAGCACTTAACTTGGTTATGGTTGTCTTCTTATTTCAATTTCTTTTAAATACTGTTTATTTGTTTTATATGAAAAGAGTTATTGCTATCTAAGCAAACATTTTATCTTCCACTATTGTCCACTTTTGTCTGAGCAACACATTATTTTGTGTTCCTTGGTTCCCAGTGACATTCCAGACAATTTGAACTCTGTTCAAAAGTATGCCTGTAAGGATTAAGTTCTTAAAAGGAGCAAGTAATCAACTTTAAGTAAAGAGACATTTTTATAAGTCCATTCCAATGATCAGAAGTGAGGAGCACTGGTTTCCATATTTTCATTTTATTGAGCTGAGATCTGCTGAAATGTTTATCCTGAACTGTTTTTGAAGTAGAAGCAAACAATCTGCTGGAGGAACATCTGTTGGGGGTGGGGGGAGGATAAAGAATTTTTGATGTTCAGGTCAAAACCCTTCATCTTAGCCTTTTGTGTTTCTATTCCATTAAAATTTAATCCATTCCATATTGCACTAGACTGGTCTTGGGTACATCACCACATGCAGTCATCAAAATTTCCATCTAGAATTTTCACAGGATGAAGCCTGCTTGGGATTTTCCTATAGGTTGTGTTTGATCCCATTTTTGAAGTGATATAACATTTAATTTATTTATTAAATTACAGTTGATTCTCCATAATGTCTGTAGTTTTCTATGTCAATGCCTGGACTGCTGACTTCCTCCAGCATATGTGTGTTGCTTGTCCTCCATGGTACCCCTTGCTGGAGATTCTGCTGTTCCTCTTTGGGTAGTACATCATGTCACAGTGCATGACAGAATTCTGATAAAGCTCTGTAAATAGTGATGTGTTATTTACAATTCACTCAGAAATTACTTTCTGCACGTTGCTTAAAAGGGGATTTTAAGGGCTAATTATTTTCTTTATGCAAAAACTTGTCAGATTGTACTTCTGCAATATATCATGGCTTCATCTTTTTACTTCCCTCTGCATTGACTCCTAGTAAACAAAATCTTAATTTTGGAATCCAGTCTTTGTTTACATTTATTTCCTAGATTTCATCTCTCTCTCTACCTTTGCAGGCTCCTTCATCCCCACAACCCCTGAGCTATTTGCATAATCTAGGTCTTATCCACATTGCCAATTTAAATGTGTCTTCAGGTGCCAAGATCCTAAGTCTTGGAACTTTACATCCAAAATTTTCATCTTCTTGGTGTTGCGAAGAGCGGGTGAACCCAAACACGGGACACTGACACGGAGGTAGAGTAATCTGAAGAGTGTTTATTAATGGTTGCTGGGAAGGCAGGGGAGTGAGGATTAGGCAGAGGAAAACAGAGGAGTGAGCGAGGCTTGACTGGGGATCGAACCCGGGTCGCTGCGGTGAGAGTGCGGCATTTAACCACTGAGCCCGCAGAGACTGTAGGCGGGCGGCGGGACAAGGCAGAGCAGGGATGCAGACAAGGGTGTGAGCGTGGCTGGAGGAGAATGGCAGGCAGGAGGATGAACAGGAAGGCAGGCGGCATGCAATGCTCCTGTTAACACGGAGAGACAGAGTTTACACAGGCAAAGAACAATGCAGAAACTAAACTTAGAATACACAATTCTAAGCGTCCTAGAACGTGAACTGCTGGGGTATTTATGCTGCAGGTTTGCTGAGATTCAGGTGCACCGCAATCAGGAAGCCCAGGAGAACTGAAGAACACACACACACACACACACACACACACACACACACACACACACACACACACACACACACACACACACAGTATCTATGTAGAGGTGTACAAGATAATGTGGCATAGATAGAGTGGAGAGTTAGCACCTTTTTACCGGGGCAGAAATAGCTAATCTAATAGGACAAGGTTGTTCCTAACAGTTAGTGTATTTAGTATGTTACAAAGAGTGGCTTTCTATGAAAACCTTAAGTGAATAACAGAAGGATAGTGTAATTGCTCCTGACAAATGAAGAGAGTAGAGGGGATATAAGAGATGTTTTTTTTACCCAAAAAGTGGTAAGTGCATAAAAGGCATTGCCAGGGTTGTGATAGGAGTGGATACATTATGGATACTTAACAGACAGGTGAAAGAAAAAATGGAGGCCTATGTGTGAGGGAAATGTTAAATTGATCTTGGACTAGGTGAAAAAATCAGCACAATATCATTGGCTGAAGGTCTTGTACTGCGCTGTACAGTTTCTATGTTCTTGTAAAAGGCCTGTTATCAAACCATGTTTTTCCTTTTTGCTTGGAAACATGGCAAGTTGTATCAAAGCTCATTCTTAAGCTTCATTGTTTACAGAAAAACTCATTACAATGATTATGATAGGTTTACCCTGACTTGGATTTCCATCTTAATAAAGAGAACAAAGAGGTAAGAATGAGCCAGTAATTTCAAACCTAAATGACTATTGCCCTTATTGGAAATTGAATTTTCCTCTTCAAGGTACATAATTTTGTCTTTGCAATGTCCTTAAGCCATATTCTTATGATGAAGGCTAACTTTATATATAAGAGACCATGGGAGAGCATACTTATATTTCCTCTGCTATCTTGAACAGCTGATTAGTGCCTCTACGTTTGCCTGTGAGAAGCTGAACAGTGTGAAGCCATTGTAGATTCAGTGTGTTCACTTTGATTTCATTTTAATCCGTTAAAACATATAGTGCGACTCGGAGAATTTATTGGTCACTAACTTATTTTTTGTAGGTGAAAATCAAATAATTTCAGGACCTTAAAAACTAATTGGCAATCTTTCAAATCATAGGCTGCTGCACCCATGCACTTCACTCTTCATCCCTTTACATTGCTTTACTGCAATGCCTTTAACAAATACAATTATTCAGACAAAGGGCCAAATAAACAAGATTATCACGACATGATTGTTTGGTCAACATCAGGCACAGACTTATACAGTTTGAAGCAATACATAGACTCCATTATTCCAAAGAAAATTTGCACAGCTTCTACCCTGATGTTTCACCAGTTTGTAATAGATGTAAATCTGAGGACAGTAACTTGTCACATTCATTCTGGTCATGTTGTAAGCTTTATGCAGACTGGAAAAGCATTTTTCACTGTTTCTCCGAGGCTTACGGGAAGCGGTGGGAACCAGACCTGCTCATAGCCATCCTTGGAGCAACAAGCTCCCTATCTTCAGCCAATAAGTATGAAAAAGTGGCTGTTTTGTTTGGAATGGTGATTGCTAAGAAGTTAATCCTGCAAATGTGGAAAATGGACTTGTGCCTACGTACAATCTGTGGCTGAGAGAACTGGCAAATACTTTACATTTGGAGAAACTGAGTCTCTGTAATGAGAACAGAGGGGACATCTTTGGAAGGATATGGGGCCCTGTAGTGGACTTCCTTACGGGGTGAGGACTGAGGGTTTTTTTGGTGCGGTGCGCCTCTGCTGTGTATGCTTACTTTTGCCTTTATATTATTCTCCCTTTTGCTGCTCAATATTTAATTTGATTTTGTTGTGGTCATGGTTTTTGTGGATGTGCTGTATTTTTTTTGTTGTTTGTTTGTAGAAAAAAAGAATGGATAATATATTAAAAAAAAGATTATCATGATGCAATTTTAATGAAATCTTGTTGAATTGTTCCTAACAGTTAGTGTACTTAGTACGTTGTTAGCAGCAGGTTTCTATGAGAGTCTTATGTGAATGACAGAAAGATAGTGCAATTGCCCCTGACAAATAAGGGACGTGCAAATTGTGGGAATGTTACTAATAAATTAAGAATTTAACATTTGGATCTTATATTTGTCTTTTTTTAATTTTTTATTGAAGTTCATCATCAATCAAACATTTCCATAAGATGTATTTCAGATTTTGTACATATATATCATATAATCATATATATCACAATCTCCACAAAGTATTTATTTGAGGTATACATTTATAGAAAAGAGTGAAAAGAAAAAAATAAGCAAAAGGAAAGAACTATGTACAAGTAAGGAGTGATCTTTTTTTTTACAACAGATTCATTGATTTGTGAGAATAAAATCAGGCCTATGAGGCATTTTGTAGTTGAACCATTTTTCCCAGTATGAATCAAATTGTTCCAGCTTATGATTAACAGATGCTGGTATCTATTCCATTTTATAAATGTCCATTGTAATTTCCATCCATGTACTTAAAGTTGGGATCTCCTGTGATAACCATTTCCTAGTAAAGAGTCTTTTTACCAGCCACCAACAGTATATTCATTAAATATTTATCTCTTTTCAACCATTCTTGAGGTATATATCCAAAATATATGGTCTTATTCTCTAAGGGTATTTCACATTTAAAGATGTCTTGTAGGGCATTGTGTATCCCCCTCCAATAGTTTTTGATAACAAGGCAGTCCCATAATCAGATTTTAAAATTCGTTGCTATTTGGACAGTCGATTATGATTTCACTGAACTTCCTTTGTTTAGGAGTTTGAAATTAATCAATGTCTGAAATTAATGTATGTACATAGGAGACGTCAGGGGTAAGTTTTTTATACAGAGATTGGTGAGTGCATGGAATGGGCTGCCTGCGCCGGTGGTGGAAGCAAATATGATAGGGTCTTTAAGAGACTCCTTGACAGGTACATGGAGCTCAGAAAAAATAGAGGACTATTACCCAAAATTACCCGAACAGAGGAAATTACCCGAGGTAATTTCTAAGGTAAGGACATGCTCAGCACAGCTTTGTGGGCCGAAGGGCCTGTATTGTGTTGTAGGGTTTCTATGTTTCTTATCATGGCTTTTTCAGAAGAGAATAAAAATAAAAGCCTTCTCTAAACAAAATAAAAACTAACTCCTACTCCATCTTACAAGATTTAGGTTGGCATTCAAATGAGGAAGGTAACAAACATCTATTATGTATGGGGAAAAATACAAGCCAATAACTGATAATATCTTTAAATAAAAATCATGCCTTTTAGGTAACACAAAAACTGGATTGCATGAATCTTCTATATTTGTATCTCTCCTGACCTTATGGTAGCTAGCATTCTGAGACGGAAAGATGTTAAGGGGTAAAATATCAGTATGTGGCCATCTCAACTGTATATTTCAACCTTCTGCTCAGTGTTATTCTGCAATGTCATAATTCAAAAGTTCAAACCCATGGGATTCTAAGTAAATTGTCAAATTAGATTCATAATGCCTTGGTAAAAGAAAACAGAGAGTGATGGCAGAGCATTGTATTATGTTTCGTATCTCCAAAACTAGAAAAAAAGAAACAGGGGGAGACTGGGAGAAGATGTTCATTTCATTTCTTTAATTTAATGAAGTGTGCATTTAAGATGTGGTGGTGTAATGATATATACCATTCATGTACCTTTACATATAAAACATAATTTTGTAACAACAAATAATTCTAAATTAAACCGTATATTTACAATATGACTCAAATATTACTGAAATATTAAATACACAACACTCCTCCCTGCTTAGCTATAAACTCCAATTCAATGCATCTCAACTATATACACAGTATATTATATAATACAACTGCTATACAGACATCCACAGCATAGTAAATTTTAAATTGTCTTACTCAGGCCTAAATATTTATTTGCTGTGGAGGATTTTCTTACTCTTGTAGTATAACATCTTTCCTGGCAAGCAGACTGACACACACCCCACCCTTCCCTTGTGAAGCAATCTCAGGTTCTGTGGCTTCCTCCATGGTGGTTGACTCTGGGACTGAAGGAAGTGGTTCTGACAGTTTTGGACACCTTTCTTCTCTAACAATTGACTCTGCTGTCCTCAACTGATCAATGTGTCGTCCGCAGATAGCATTAGGCACAGTTGCTGCTGTGTAGGAGAGTGGTCCAGTTCTGTCCTTAATCTTTCCAAGTACCCTAGTTGCCTCTCGTCAGGACTGCTAGTCCCAGAGTGAAACATTGAAACTCCTTGTTTGAAGTGCCCTCAGTTTGTCTCAGCTGTTCGTCCTGCATACTCCTTCTGAGATTAGGTTTGAGGAGATTCAAGTGTGGGTGCAAGGGACGAACCAGGAACAGTATATCTGGTGAGCTGTTGGTTGTGGAGTGTGTTGCATTGTAGTATACAAGGGGGAAATTGGCAAGCTTCTGATTCAGAGTTAATGTAGTCTGTTCTGCTGACACTGCTCATAAAGTTATTTTTTTAGAATCTGGTCAAACCTTTCCACCAAACTCATTGTAGCTGGCTGGTATGATGCAGATGTATTATGTCTTACTTCTGGAATGACTGAAACGTTCTACGGAAAAATGTGGTTCATTCTCACTGACTAAGTATTCAGGAACAGCTGCCCTTGAGAAGAGGCTTCTCAATATATCACCAGTGTACACAGCTGTGGTGGAGGCTATTGCAAACACCACTGGCCACTTTGTAGCTGCATCTATTGCTACCAACAAATTTGTGCACATCAATGGTCTGGCAAAATCCACGTGATTCCTCTGTCAGGATAATGCAGACCATTCCCATGGATGGAAAGGTACAGCTCCTTGCATCTTCTGGACATGTCAGCATCCCAAACAATGCATGTCAAGCAAGCTGCTTATCTATTCCAGGCCAGCAGACAAAACTTCAAGCTGACTGTTTCATTTTGGCCATGCCTAGTTGACTGGCATGTAGTTCTTCCAACACGTTAGCTCTCAGCGTGGCTGAAACAGCAACTGTCAACCCCACAACTTCTGTCCAGGGCAAGTTTATCTCAGCACTGGTAAAACTGGAGGAACTGGAATTTCTCCTGCACATTCCAGCCATTTGGGTTGCCATATAGACCTGAGACAGTGCAGGGTATTTCCTTGTTTCCCTTTGGATCATCTCTGACATAATAGTGCGACTTTTGATTTGCATTAGGGAGAATGGGTCAAGGGGATTGTCTTTCGTTGTAAATTTTTCTGGTATTTCCATTTCCAAGAGTAGACAGGACAATCCATCAACATTTCTGTAATTAGAAGCCCTTTTGAATTTGATCTTGCAATTGTGTTCTCCAAGAAACAGAGCCCCATCTCTGCATTCACACTGCTGGTGTTAGTGGAACATTCTTCTGTAGAATAAAACTCAACACTAGTGGTTGATGATCTGTAATGAGGGTGAATTCTCTCCCACACAAGTAATGATTGAAATATTTTTCACCTCAAACTAGACTTAAGGTCTCTCCATTAGCCTGTGCTAACCTTTCTGTGCAGCAGTAAGGGAACATGGTGTAACGACAATTCACCTCCATCACTCATGACATGTGACATTACTCCTCCTATACCATAAGGTGAGATGTCACTGGCAAACTTCTCTGGATGATGTGGATCATAATGTGTAAGTCCAGTGTCTGACATCACCATTTCCTTTGTCTTTTGGAAAGCCACTTCATACCACTTTGTCCATTGCGATTTCTTCCCAGTCTGCAGTAATGAGTTCAAGGGGTGAAGCACAGGAGCCAGGTTTGGTAGGAACCCACTATAATAAATGGTAAATGAGTAAAATGACTTTGCAGCAGTTTGGAGCTTTGAGCAGCGGCCAATCAGAGATTGGAAGCCTGAGAAGATGTAGCTCACTCAGATTCGCTGATTGAGTAGGAAAGGCAGCGACTTGCAGCCGTTTGGTGCTTTGAGCAGCAACCAATTACAAACGTAGTATTTGGGATTGATTGACAAGAACACATCAAAGTAAAGGGGGGCAAGTAGAGGAGCAGTTGCAGGAGTGGTCAAAGTTACAGAGGGGTTTTTGAGGCTTTAGCTCTTCAAGACTTCAAGAAATGCTGTAGAAAGGCAAAAAATGCCTTTACAGCAAAAAATGCTGTAGATAGAGATTTTTTTTCTCCCCCAGAATTTTTTTTTCCTTTTACTCTTTTGGAGTTGCTCAGTTATGAAAAGCAGAGATGCCAGGCAGGATAGTAGAAAGTTCCTGCTGTGGCATGTGTTATGAATGTACCACAGCTCTGAGGGGCCGAAGGGGCGGGAGCAGCCTCCTCCTTCCGGAGAATCTCAAGAGCACTATTAATTCGGGTCTCGGACCCAGGAAATAAGAGACAATGCAACGGTTTTGACCAGGGCTCTTAGAGACACCTGTGTGAATTGCAACTCCCTGCTACGTGCCAGCTACCAGGGTCATGGACACCCTCGGGCAATGTGGGGGTGGGGATTGCATCACCCTACTTTGATGGACATCTGCAACTCTGCAAGTCAAGATAAAAGGGGACTGCAGGAGGCGGTACCCCAGCGACGCACCAGAAGGACACACCATTGCTCAGCACTCCCGTGCTAGCGGGAAGCCATTTAAAGCCACGTGCGTCCCGTTCTCCTTTGCCTAGGGAGCGGGTGGCTGATAACACCCAAAAGGACTTTGAACTAACAACGGGGAACCAACGTTCTGGATTCAATGGATTTGCT
Source organism: Hypanus sabinus (assembly GCF_030144855.1). Taxonomy (NCBI): domain Eukaryota; kingdom Metazoa; phylum Chordata; class Chondrichthyes; order Myliobatiformes; family Dasyatidae; genus Hypanus; species Hypanus sabinus. The sequence continues at coordinate 80,467,218 of NC_082707.1, read as the reverse complement.
TCATAAACGACTGGGCAAGTTTCTTTTTTTCACAAGTCTGTCTTTCTAACAAGTGAAACCCAGCGATCCCCAAAAGGTTGAAGCCTGCAGACTTCTGAGTGACTTTTATATTTCCATCGGACTCAGTATTATCCCCTAGACAAACGATAGAACTATTTCTTATTGATGATTATTACTATACCCGCGCTTTAGATGGAGCATTGACGACGTACATTATCTGAATGTTTGCATTAGCCTTACTTTTGTGTCCCTTTATAAAATAAAGACTTAAAAATAGTACCATCAGACTTCAACGGACCTCTCTATCTTTGCTGGTAAGTGATCCAGTTACGGGATACGTAACACATGCCAGAAGGTAGGGAGACCGCCAATGTCTCTGATGAATACACCTGCAAAAAGTGCATCCAGCTGCATCTTCTAACATCCTGTGTTTAGGAGTTGGATCTGGAGCTAGATGAACTCCAGATCATTCAGGAGGCCAAGGGAGTGATAGACAGGACATACAGAGAGCTAGTTACACCTAAGGTGCAGGACACAGGAAATTGCATGACAGTCAGGCATGGAAAATGTGTTGAACTATCCCTCTCAACAACAGTAATACCACTTAGGATACTATTGTGGGGTGGAGATAGGGATGACCCAGCAGAAACAAGTCACAGTGATCAGGTTCCTGGCACTGAGTTTGACTCTGTGACTCAGAAGGTAAGTGTGGGGTGGTGGGAGAGATGGAGAAGAGGCGATCTGTGGCACAGGAGGACTCGTTAGTTAGGTGAACATAAAGGAGGTTCTGTGGATAAGAATGAGATTCTCGGATGGTATGTTGCTTCCCAGGTACCTGGGTCCGGAATATCTCGGACTGAGTCCTCAGCGTTCTTAAGCGGGAGGGTGAATAGAAAAGTGATGAGGTTCTGCAAAATGAGTTCAGGCGGTTAGGCACTAAGTTAAACGGCAGGACTTCTGGAGTTGTGATTTCTGGACTGTTACCCGTGCTGACCCGTAAGGTCAGAAATAGGAAGATTACAAAGTTCAACACACATCTAAGGAGTTGGTGTAGAAGGGAGGGCATCAGAGTTTGGGATAATTGGGCTTTTTCCAGGGAGGGTGGGACCTGCGCAGAAGTGACGGTTTTCCCCTCAGCTGGAGGGGGACTAATATCCTTGCAGTGCTGCATGGAGGGCTTGAAACTAGAGTTGCAGGGGGATGGGAACCGGAGTGCCAGAACAGACAGTCAAGAGGTTATGCAGACAGATGTTAATACCTCAGAAAAAGTCAGGAGTCAAAAGGTTGAGCTTGGTACAACCTAGGACCTGAACTGCATATCTTTCAAAGCAAAACGCAGATGAACTCGGGGCATGGACTTATGATAATGCAGCCATTAGTGAGATTTGATTACAGGAGGAGCAGGACTGGCAGTTCTCTGTTCTAGGTTTCCATTGTTTTAGATACCACAGACCTGAAGGGATTAAAGGGGAAAGAGTGGTGTCATTTGTCAGGGAGAATGTCACAGCAGTGCTCAGTCAGGACAAACAGAAGAACCTGTCTAGTGAGGTGTAATGTGTGGAACTGAGAAACAAAAAAGCTGTGAACGCATTAATGGAGCTATATTATAGACCACCCAATAATCTGAAGGATTTTGCGGAACAAATCTGCAGAGAAAATGCACACTATTCTGAGACACATAAGGTTGTTATTGTAGACGATTTAACTTTCCTATATCAACTGAGATTCCCATACTGTAAAAAGACTAGGTAAGATAAAGATTGACAAATGTATTCAGGAAAGTTTCCTTAATCAGTACATAGAAGACCCAATGACAGACTGTGTGATACTTGACCTTCTATTAGTTTAGTGAGTTAGGGGAACTAACAGAAGTCTGTGTAGGGGAAACAGTTTGCATCTAATGATCATAATGCCACTAGTTTCAAAGTGAATATGGAAAATGATCGTTCTGATCAACGGGTTGAGATTCAAAATGGGAGAAAGACCAATTTTGAGAAATTAAGAGAAATTTTGAGAGTACAAAGCTTGTATGTGCCTGTCAGAATAAAAGGTGAAGATAACAGGTTTAGGGACCTATCAAGAGATATTGAGGCTTTGGTTAAGAAAAAATGGAAGTACGTTTCAGGTATAGGCGGGTAGGAACAAATAAGGTACTTATGGAGTTTAAGAAATGCAAGAGTGCACTTAAGAAAGATATCAGGAAAGCTAAAAGAAGGCTTGAGGTTGTCCTCAGAGATAAGGTGAAGGAGAATCCTAAGGGTTTCTACAGATATGTTAAGAGCAAAAGGGTTGCAAAGGACAAAAATTTCCCTCTGGAAGATTAGAATGGTAATCTATGCATGGAGCCAAAAGAGATGGAGGAGTTCTTAAATGCATTTTTCCCATCTGTATTTACTTGGGAGACAGACACCAAGTCCATAGAAGTGAGGCAAAGCAGCAATGAGGTCATGGACCCTATACAGATTGCCAACAAGGAGGTGATTAGTTTTAGAGTTACAAACCATGAGAGTGTTGAAGAGGATGTTTTAAGTAAACCAGAGACAATTACCAACCTGTTGAAATGGAGCGAGACACTCAAGATTAAATAAAGTGCAGTGAAACATTCCAGTTTTAAAGGAATGCAGGATGTGCTTCTTTGGGAAGGGACAGAGATGGTTGAATTATAAAAAAAGGTAGAAAAATAATTAAATTCATGCATTCATAAATAGTGAGTACTGGATTATAATGGATAGATACACGCGTTCAATTACATAAGAGGTAACTGGATGTTGTATACTGAATGAACTGATAAGTGTTTTGAAGCAAATGAAATAACCACTGAAAAACAAGTTCCAGTTTTAAAGATAACAACCAACAACCTAGTATTTGGTAAAAACAGGAGGGGATGTGAGTAGCTGAAACAGCTACAACTTAAGTGGAGATCCATCCACTGCTTTGGAAAACTCAAAACATATCTAGGGTAAAATGGTGTTCAATGAAAAGGGCACACCCATGATTTACAAAGCCCATCCGGTTCCTTATACCATTTGTTATAACATCGCAATTGAGTTAGAGCACATAGAGGCTGAAGAGATTTTTTTCAAGGTTGACTGAACCCATTAGCAATGCCAGTGGCCCCAGTAGCCAGGAATAATGGGTCTATCAGAAATTGTGCTGATTATAAGGTCACCATCAAAGTGGTACTAATAGTAGATAAATATCCTCTTTACAGGATAAAAGATATCTTTGCAAACCTTTCTGGAGGAAATCCTTTCCGCAAAGTGGACTTAGTTGAGGCCATCTTACAGATGGAGATGGAAGAAGAGTCCAAAGTGTTTCTCACCATATAACTCACAAAGTGCTTTTTATGATAGGCTTATTTTTGGGAAGGATCTGCACCTGCACTCTGACATGGAAAAGGTGTTGTAAAGTTGTCCAGGCAATCAGATTACCTGGATAATATCAATGTTGCCAATAAGCATTTCGTGGAACATCTCCAGAATCTCAAGACAGTGTTAAAACAATTAGAAGACTGGAGGCTCACAGCATGTTGCAAAAAGTGTGAATTCTTTAAACCAAGTATCATTTACTGTGGTCGCACCTTTGATACACAAGATTTACACATGTACACTGATTAAATTCACGCAATGGTAAATGCCCCAAGGTCAAAGGATGTGTCACAGTTGCAGTCATAGAGTCATAGCATCACAGAAAAGTTCAGCACAGAAACAGTCCTTTCAGCCCACCTAGTCCATACTGAGCCATTTAAAATGCCTACTCCCATAGACCTGTACCGGAACCATAGCCCTCCGTACCCCTACCATTTATGTACTTATCCAAACTTTGTTAAACCACTCTCATGCACCACTTGTGCTGGCAGCTCATTGCACACTCTCACCACCCACTGAGTGAAGAAGATTCCCTCATGTTAATCTTAAACTTTTCACCTTTCACCTTCAACCCATGATCTCTAGTTGCAGTCCTATCCAATCTCAGTGGAAAAATCCTGCTACATTTATCCTTTCCATAACACTCATAACTGTGTACACCTTTATCAAATTTCCTCTCAATCATCTACATTCCATATAACTCAGGTCCTCCAAACCTGGAAACATCCTTGTAAATTGCCTCTTTACTCTTTCAACCTTATTTAATTCTTTCCTCTAGGTAGGTGACTAACACTGCACACAATTATCCAAATTAGGCCTTACCAATATCTTGTATACGAGGGTGATTGATAAGTTCATGGCCTAAGGTAGAAAGAGTCAATTTTAGAAAACCTAGCACATTTATTTTTCAACATAGTCCCCTCCTACATTTACAAATTTAGTACAGCAGTCGTGGAGCATACAGATCTTGGACCTCCAGAAAGTGGTCACAGCAGGGATGATTGATATGTTCATGCCCTAAGGTAGAAGGAGATGAGTTATACAGCTCCCTTTACATGCAAGTGCATTTCAACTCTTTGAGTGATTATGCAGAAAGTTTGAAGTTAATAACTCATGTTAATAACTTATCAGGGGTGATTGATAAGTTTGTGGCCTAAGGTAGAAGGAGATGAGTTGTTAACTTCAAACTTTCTGCATGATCACTTAAAGAGTTGACCTGCAAGTGCATGTAATGAAAGCTGAATAACTCATCTCCTTCTCCCTTGGGCCACGGACTTATCAATCACCCAACAGTGGACACTTTCTGGAGGTCCAAGATCCGTATGCGCCACAAAACTGGACTATGTGTGTAAATGTAGGAGGGGACTATGTTGAAAAATAAATGTGCTAGGTTTTCTAAAGTTGACTCCTTCTACCTTAGGCCACAAACTTATCTATCACCCCTCATATCCTCAACATAATATCCCATCTCCTAGACTCAATACTTTGATTTTGATTTATGAAGGCCAATGTTGCAAAAGATTTTTTATATCCTTCTCAGCCCATGATGCTACTATCAATGAATTATGGACCTGTATTCCCAGAACCTTTTTGTTATACCCAAAGTACACTGCAGATGCTGTGGTTAAATCAAGACTTACAAACCAGCTGGATTGACTCAGCAAGTCGGGCAGCATCTGTTGAAATGAGCGGTCAATGGATGCTGCCCGACCTGCTGAGTTCATCCAGCTTGTTTGTATTTTTTGTTATACCGCACTGTTCACTGCACTGCCAATCACTGTGTAAGACCTACCTGGCCAGTCCTACCAAAGAGCAACACCTCTCACTCGACAGCATTAGATTCCATCTGCCATTTTTCAGCCCGGTTTTCCAGCTGGTCCAAGTCCCACTGCAAGCCATGATAGTCTTCCTTGGTGTCATCCACAAATCTCCTGATCCAGTTAACTACATTACAATCCAGATCATTGATATAGATGACAAAGAACAATGAAACCACCACTGATCCCTGTGGTACTCCACTAGTCACAAAGCCTCCAAGCAGAGAGGGAAACATCTATGACCACATTCCGACTTCTCCCACAAAGGCAATACCTAATCCAATTTATTACTTCATCTTGAATGCCAAGTGACTGAACCTTCTTGGCCAACCTCCTATGAGGGACATTGACTAAAGCCTTAATAAAGTCCATGTAGACAGCATCCACTGCCTTGTCTTCATCAGCTTTCCTGGTAATTTCCTCAGAAAGCATCAGGAACTTTTTTGGGGGGACAGACGTGACCTGTACAAAAAGGACAGGTTGTACTTGAATCCGAGGTGGACCAATATCCTGGCAGGGGGGGTTTGCTAAGTCTATTAGGGAGAGTTAAACTAGAGTTGCTGAGGGATGGGAACTGAACTGAAGTGACAAAGGAAGAGGTGTTTGGCTCACAAATAGAGAAAGCTTGGAGACAGTGCGAGAGGAGGGATAGGTGGGTGATAGAGAAGGGATGCGCTCAGACTGATGGTTTTAAATGAGTCTGTTTTAATGTAAGTAGTATCATGAACAAAGTGGATGAGCTCAGAGCGTAGATCAGTACTTGGAGATAAGATGTGGTGGCCATTACAGAGACTTCAATGGCCCAGGGACAGAAATGGTTACTTAAGTGCCGGGTTTTAGATGTTTCAGAAAGGAAAGGGAGGGAGGCAAAAGAAGTGGGGGTGTGGCACCACTGATCAGAGATAGTGTCACGGCTCCAGTTAAAGAGAAAGTCATGGAGGGATTGTCTACTGAGTTTCTGTGGTGGAAGTTAAGAACAGGAAGGGATCAATAACTCTACTGGGTGTTTTTTTAAAGACCACCCAATATTAACAGGGACATCGAGGAGCAAATAGGGAGATAGATTCTTCAAAGGTGTAATAATAACAGGGTTATCATGGTGGGAGATTCTAATTTCCCAAATATTGATTGTCATCTCCCTAGAGCAAGGGGGTTAGATGGGGTGGAGTTTGTTAGGTGTGTTCAGGAAGGTTTTCTGACACAATATGTAGATAAGCCTACAAGAGGAGAGACTGTACTTATTTTGTATTGGGAAATGAGCCTGGTCAGTTGTCAGGTCTCTCAGTGGGAGAGCATTTTGGAGATAGTGATCACAATTCTATCTCCTTTACCACAGCAATGGAGAAGGATAGGAACAGACAAGTTAGGAAAGTGTTTAATTGGAGTAAGGGGAAATATGAAGCTATCAGGTAGGAACTTGGAAGCATAAATTGGGAACAATGTTCTCAGTGAACTGTATGGCAGAAATGTGACAAATGTTCAGGGAGTATTTGTGTGGCATTCTGCAGAGGTATGTTCTGATGAGACAGGGAAAGGATGGTAGGGTAAAAGAACCATGCTGTTCAAGGGCTGTTGAAAATCTAGTCAAGAAGAAAAGAAAAGCTTACGAAAGGTTCAAAACACTAGGTAATAATAGAGATCTAGAAAATTATAAGGCTGGCAGGAAGGAGCTTAAGAATGAAATTGGGAGAACGAGAAGCGGCCATGAGAAGGCCTTGGCGAGCAGGATTAAAGAAAACCCCAAGGCATTCTACAAGTATGTGAAGAGCAAGAGGATCAGACATGAGAGAATAGGACTAATCAAGTGTGACAGTGGGAAATTGTGTATGGAACCAGAGAAGATAGCAGAGGTACTTAATGACTTACAGCAGACTGAAAAGCTTGAGCATATAGATATTAAGAAAGAGGATGTGCTGGAGCTTTTGGAATGCAACAAGCTGGATAAGTCTTCAAGACCAGATGAGATATATTCCAGGCTACTGTGGGTGGCGAGGGAGGAAATTGTTGTGCCTCTGACAATGATCTTTGCATCATTTATGGGGACGGGAGAGTTCTGGAGGATTGAAGGGTTGCAGATGTTGTTCCCTTATTCAAGAAAGTGAGTAGAGATAGCCCAGGAAATTATAGACCAGTGAGTCTTACTTCAGTGGTTGGTAAGTTGATGGCGAAGATTCTGAGAGGCAGGATGTATGAACATTTGGAGAGGCATATTATGATTAGGAATAGTCAGCAAGGCTTTATCAAAAGCAGGGCGTGCCTTACGAGTCTGATTGAATTTTTTAAGGATGTGGCTAAACACGAAGAAGGTAGAGCAGCAGAGGTAGTGTATATGGATTTCAACAAGGCATTTGATAAGGTATCCCATGCAAGGCTTATTGAGAAAGTAAGGAGGCATGGGATCCAAGGGGACCTTGCTTTGTGGATGCAGAATTGACCTGCCCACAGAAGGCAAAGAGTGGTTGTAGACGGGTCATATTCTGAATGAAGGTCAGTGACCAGTGGTGTGCCTCAGGGATCTGTTCTGGGACCCATCCTCTTCATGATTTTTATAAATGACCAGGATGAGGAAGTGGACGGATGCGTTGGTAAATTTGCTGATGACACACAGGTTGAGGAGTGTTGTGGACAGTGTGGAGGGCTGTCAGAGGTTACAGCGGGACATCAATAGGATGCAAAACTGGGCTGAGAAATGGCAGATTGAGCTCAACCCAGATAAGTGTTCATTTTGGTAGGTCAAATATGATGGCAGAATATAGTATTAATGGTAAGACACTTGGCAGTGTGGAGGATCAGAGGGATCATGGGGTCCAAGTCCATAGGACACTTAAAACTGCTACGCAGGTTGACTGTGTGGTTAAGAAGGCATATGGTGCATTGGCTTTCATCAACCATGGGATTGAGTTTAAGAGTCGAGAGGTAATCTTACAGATGTATAGGACCCTGGTCAGACTCCATTTGGAATACTGTGCTCAGTTCTGGTCACCTCACTAGAGGAAGGATGCGGAAACTACAGAAAGGGTGCAGAGGAGATTTACAAGGATGTTGCCTGGATTGGGGAACATGCCTTATGAGAATAGGTTGAGTGAACTTGGCCTTTTCTCCTTGAAGTGTTGGAGGATGAGAGGTGATCTGATAAGGGTGTATAAGATGATGAGATGCATTGATCATGTGGATTGTCAGAGGCTTTTTCCCAGGAAGGAAATGGCTAACATGAGAGGGCACATTTTTAAGTTGCTTGGAAGTAAGTACGTTGGAGACGTTAGAGGTAAGATTTTTACTCAGAGAGTGGTGAGTGCGTGGAATGGGCTGCTGGCAACGGTGGTGGAGGTGAATATGATAGAGTCTTTTGAGAGACTCCTGAATAGGTACATGGAGCTTAGAAAAATAGAATGCTGTGAGTAACCCTAGGTAATTTCTAAAATAAGTACATGTTTGGCACAGCATTGTGGGCTGAAGGGCCTGCATTGTGCTGTAGGTTTTCTATGTTTCTACAAACTCTAAGGTTGGTTGTATATGACCTACCTCTCACAAAACTATGCTGACTATCCTTAATTGGTTCATTTCTATCCAAATACTCATGCATCTGGACCCTTAGAATACCTTCCATTAACTTTCCCACTACTGTTGACATGCTCAATAGCCTATAATTTCCTGGTTTATTTTTAGATCCTTTCTTAAATAGCCAAACATTCCTCCAGCCCCTCACTTGTCCTTTAGAATGATTTAAATATCTCTGCTAAGGTGCTGGCAATTTCTGCACTTGCTTTCCACAGAGTCCAAGGGAACAGCTTGTTAGGGCCTGGGAATTTATCCACCCTTATTTGTCTCAAGACAGCAAACATCTCTTCCTTTGTAATCTGTACTGAGTTTATGAAGTTGATGCTGTTTTGCCATCCTACTTTTGACTCTGTATCTATCTCCTGACTAAATGCTGATGCAAAAAATGCATTTATGATCTCTCCCATCTCTCGTCTCCATGCTTGGATTACCAGTTTGATCTTCCAGAGGATTGATTTTGTCCTATGCAATCCTTTGTCTCTTTTTCATATCTCTAGAAATCTCTTTCACTTAGCCTGCAAAGGAAACATGCTTTCTAGTAGCCCTCCTACTTTCTTTCTTCAGTGTCCTCTTGTATTTCTTATACTCCATAAAAACCTCGTCTGTTTCCAACTGTCTATACCTGCAATGCACCTCTTTTTTTCTTAACCAGGGTCTCAATATCTTTTGAAAACCCATGCCCTGAGCTCATCTGCCTTTCCTATGATACTTCTTGCATTGAAATATATGCTGCTCAGGACATTAGTCAGATCATGCTTAAACTTTTGATTCCTGACATTGTCCGATGTCTTAACAACTCCTGTCTCCACAGCCTCTCTACTATCTATTCTTTCACTCTGGTTTCCATCCCCCTGCAACTCTAGTTTACCACCAGTCCCCCTCCCTTCCCGTGCAGCAAACTTTTCCTCTATGTCAGGTGTAAACTATCCCTTCAGTGCTGGTCCCACCTTCCCTGGAAGAGAACCCAATGATTCAAATATCTGACACACTTCATGCTACACCAACTCTTCAGCTATGGGTTAAAGTGTATGATCTTCCTATTTCTGGCCTCACTTGCACATGGCATAGTAGGCAGTCCTGAAATCACAACCCTGGAGGAGCTGTCTATTATCTTAGTCCCTAAATCCTTGCATTCACTTTCCGGAACCTCATTACTCTTCCTAGCTGTGTTATTAGTATTTACATGGACCACAACATCTGGCTACTCATCCTCCCACTAAAGACTGCAGAGGACTTGATCCGAGATTGCACCTGGGAGGCAATGCACCATCTGGGAATCTTGTTCTTATCCACAAAAACTTCTTTGTGTTCACCTAACTAACAAATCCCCTGTCACCAAAGCTTGCCTCTTCTCACCCCCTTCCCTTCTGAGTCATAGAGCCAGATACGCAACCGCTGTGATTTTCCTCTGCTCAGTCACAGGGGAGCTCGGCACTGGCTGTTCATCCAGTCACCTATGTCCTGCACTTTTGGTATGACTACCTCTCTAAATATCCTATCTATCACCCCTTCAGCCTCCTGAATAATAAAAACATCCAAATTTTTCTGCAAAGGTCTGAAAAATTGACACTTGACAATGACCAACACCTTTCCACTATCTGTATAAACTTAAGTTTTCTTCAGATTGTAATATTGTGTATAAGTATTCTTTGTGTGTATTAGCAAATGGTTATAAAAACTATTGAGTTTGAACTGGTGGAAGTGGTGGGAAGTTCAGAAAAGTAACAGAAAAGTCATATTGATGGTCAACAGTAATCTTGTTAGGTGGCTAAAGAACACTGTTGAGAGTTTATTTGTCTTTTGAATGTATTTTTGTTAGACAGAGCCAGACAGATACCAAGAAAGGGTTGAAATGGATAATAAATTAGCCAAGATGGAATGGCAGACTTGATCCGCTGGATGGCTTAATTCTCCTCTTATATCTTATGATCTAAACAAATATCATGATACCAACAGAATGTTGTAAAGTCAGCACTGTGTTAAGTGTCCAATTAGTAAAAAAAAAATCATAGCTGGTCAAAGCCAATCCCCTTGAAACCAAAAGTCCTTATATGTATTAATAAAACATAAAATTATCCTCAAACGATCCTCAGCCATTTGTTTTCTAAATAACCCTGCTGGGTCTAATTGTTAATCATTGTAATAGGAAAAGTCTGTGGATATGATATGACTGTGGCTTGCAAATTAGATTTCTTCAAAAACAGAGGAGAAAAAATTTCCAACCATTTTTAGGTATTGATTATAATGGAAAATTGTGCTTCAGCACTTAGGAGCAGATGGAAAGGCAAATAAAATCTGAATAAATTTCAAATGCTGACAACACATTTATACTTGAGGTGGAATATACAGCATCAATCATGGCTTCTGTGTGACAACATAGAACCCTTAAAAATAAAGTATCAAATAAATTAACAGTAATGTTACATGTTTGCCTGAATCAGCCAATATTTTGAATCAATGGCCTTGGAGAAAATAGGGTGGAAAATTTAATTTACTTACAGCACTTGTAATATTTGCTTAATGTTCCACTCACATCCACCTCTTAAAGGGTTAGTGTATCCATGACAATGTCTCTGACAAGGCAAGTTCCTATATTTCATTGCAGACAACAATTATACAACTAGAGTTTGGGAAGACAAATACCATCTATTTTCTTTACAGGCTCATTTCAGTTATTTATTAAAATCTGGGACTGGTGTTATGAAAAATTATATTGAAAAGTTTGTGTTGTTAACTATCTATCAGTTTTGTTTCTTTTCTTAACATTTAGTGATTTAAATGGAGCAACTGTTCACATAACAAATTAGCAAGCACATTGAAATATTGAAGTTTAGCTTTAATGAATAGTAAAAAAAAATTAACTTACTCATGTAGAACTAACCGATATGGAACCCTTATTTTAAAAAAAACTATGTGTATCAACTTTCAAATTAAAGCATTCTTGTTAGACATGGTGATCAAGAGATACTACAGGTAAATGTTGAATGAAATATCCAATGATCTAAGTGACTGATAAAATATACTGTTCCAGTACAGAGGAGCAACTCGACGATGCTGAAATCAGTCTTTCAGCATCTCCAAGGGAAATGCAGGCTGTTAGCTCTATCCAGAGATAAAATCTCTGAGTTAGATATTCCGCTGGAGTTTCCAGAAATTCAGTGTGGATTCCAGAGAAAGATCACTGGAAGAGTAATGACTATTTATCCAGGATTTTACAGAAGTTATGGCACTGAAATCCCAGTATTAATGCTTGAGTTGTGTTGATAGTCTAAACTTAACCAGAACAGTGCTGAATGCACAGTATTTAAACCTCAAAACCAATGCAAAAGAAAAGGGAAAATTAGATGGTAGTTATGCTGATGGTCAGTTAGCAGAGCACAGAATCTGAATTTGACATCAAATACTGTATGTTGCAATTGGATTACTTATTGTGCTTGACTTAATGTCTAACAGAGACAAAACTGTATTTACTCTGGAGAGAGATTAATAATCATCACTCTTGCTCTCGAGTTTCGAAGGAAAATCTGAGGTCTTTATAGACACCTTGTCAAATACTGTGTTCACTGGATTTAAAATGTGTATTTGCTTACTTATTGTTTTTGCTTATTAATCACTTATTAATCAGTCATGCCAACAAAACCTTGCACTGACAGATATTTATTGCCAAGAAGTTAATTCTCAGTCTGCATTTCCATTTTCACAAACAAAATTTCTCAAGTGGTCTAATATAAAGTTGTATCATCTGCAGCACTTTGTTGCCTCCAAGTATAAATGCCCAAACTTTTACCACTTTTCCCTCCTCCATTTGTCAATCACCCTTTCTCACCTGGATCCACTTATTGTGTGACTACTCTTGCTGAACCTCTTCCATTTAAATCTTTTCATTGGCTGTCTCCCTTTTATCCTTTCAGTCCAGATGAAGGGTCTTGACATGAAATGTCAAGTGCCCATAGCACGGCATAGATGCTTTCTATGTTCCTCCAGTAGTTTCTCCTCCTTTGAAACACCGCAAATCAATTCCTCCTCTTTCCTATCTCTTTCCACCCAAGTTTCCAAATGCTCTTCTAAACTCCTTGCTCTAACTTGGCATTACATTCTCAAGCTATTCTGAAAATGTCAAAATTAAGTTTATAATCAGTGATATATGTCCTGAAATTTGGTCTGTGGCAGCAGTAGAGTGCAATAGGTCAAAATTACTAAAAATTACAGTAAGAATATAAAAAACTAAAAATAAATTATGCAGAAAGAGAGCAAACTATGGACTATTCAAAACTTTGATGGTGGAGGGGTAGAAGACATCCCTAAAATGTTAAGTGTGTATTTTCAGACTGTTGGACCTCCTCCTTCATAGTAGTAATGAATAGAGGGCATGTCCTGGATGGTGAGGGTCCTTCATAATGGATTCCAACTTCTTGAGGCATCAGTTTTGAAAGATGTCCTTGATGGTGGGAAGACTGGTGTCCATAATGGAGCTAGCTGACTTTACAACCTTCTTCAGAGTTTTACAATCCTGTGAGAAATTTGATAGATGCAACTAGTCAGACTGATCTTACCGTACCTCTGTAGAAATTTGCCAGAACCTTCGGTAACATACTAAACCTCCTCAAATACCTAATGAAATATAGCAGCTAGTATGCTTTCTTCATAATTGCATCAATGTTTGGGGCCCAGGATAGATCTTCAGAGATGTTATTACCCAGGAATTTGAAGCTGCTCACACTTTCTACTGATGACCCCCGCCCCCCCTCACTTTCAATTTCCTGGAGTCCACAATCAATTCTTTAGCCTTACCGACGTTCAGTGCAAAGTTGTTGATGTTGTGACACTACTCAAGCAGCTGATCTGTTTCACTCCGGTACATCTCCTTGTCACCATCTGAACTTCTGCCAACAACAGTTGTGTTGCCAGCATTTGAGCTATGCCTAGCTACACAAACATAAGCATAGAGAGACTAGAGCAGTGACCGAAATATACATCCTTGAATTTAGCTGGTGTTGATTGTCAGTAAAGAGCAGATGCTATTTCTAGTCCACACTAACCATAGTCTCACAATGTTGATGTCAAGGATCCATTAGCAGAAGGAGGTACAGGCCCTAGTTTTGAAACCTACTGATTAGTGCTGAGAGAATGACAGAGTTGAATACTGAACTGTAATCAATGAACAGTTGTAGGTTTTTCTGTCTTTCAGGTGGTCTAAGGCCAAGTGAAGAGCCAGCAAGACTGTAGATCTGTTGCAGAGGTTGGCAAATTGAAGCAGACCCAGGTCCTTTCTCAGACAAGGGTTAATTCCAGCCATGACCAACTTCTCAAAGTACTTCATCAGAGTTGATGTGAGTGCTACTGAGAGATAATCATTAAGGCAGTTCACCTTGCTCTTTTTAGGCACCAGTATGATTGATGGCCTTTTGAAGCAGATGGGAACCTCTGAATGCAGCAGTGAAAGATAGAAGATGTCCTTGAACACTCCTGCCAGTTGGTTGGCACAGGTTTTCCATGCCCTACTAGGTACAACATCGGGGCCTGATGGCTTGTGAGGGTTCACCCTCTTGAAAGATGTTCTGACATTGTTTGCTGAGACAGATATCACAGAGTCACCTGATGCTTCAGGGATTTTCACAAGTGTAGTTTATTCTCTATTTGAAATCATGCACAAAAGGCATCTAACTCATTGGGGAGTGAAGCATCACAGCAATTTATATTAGGCTTCACCCTTGCATGAAGTATAGTGGCCAGCAAATATTGAAATAGCTGAGGTGTATCTGATTTTGTCTCTACACTCAGAATTGGCTTTTCAATCTTAAGATTGCCTTCCGTGGGTCATACTTGGGATTTTTTGTCGAGCTCTGGGTCACTGGTGAAAAAGCACCACAGGTACAGTCCTCAGCAGTCTTCAACTCTTCTGGTTCATCCACAGCTTCTGGTTTGAATACCTGTATGTCGATATGTCCAGTACGTCCTCAAAGGCACACAGGTCTTGATGAAGTCAGTGACAACTGTGGCATATTCATTCAGATTTTAAAATAAACCCATGGGTATGGTTCAGTTCACGATTCAAAGCAGTCCTGTAAGCACCTCTCTTGACCATACTTGTAACTGTCTCAGAGACATGTTACATTCAAATGTTTATTTTATGTTTTTGTCATAAATTCATGATTATTTTATCATCTTAAAATATTTTATGTAAGGTTTTATTTTAATGCAGATTTTAATGGGTCACATGACCAGAGTTTAATAAAAGCATGACTGTGGTATTATGGGTCAGAACCAACAGGGAAGCAGAGAAAGACATATGGCCCTAAAATAACCTTATTCTGCATATGGTCCAAGAGGTGCACATGGTAATAGTTTTGTTTTGTCTTATATTGTCTACAATGTTGTTGATGTGCCTTTATATGGAGAGTGTGATACTTTTTTAGTGATTTACTTGATTTCAGCACACTTCTGTTGCATTAAAGTGTTTGGGCATGTTTATCGGCGGATGCTAGCTTGAGAGAGTTTATAAGACTGAGAGATGTATGTTTCAAACCTTTTAAGACCTTTATTTTCTTGTAGTTTTCATGGTGTCTGCTGAAGAAAGAGAGAGGGAAATGAAATAAATCTTCAAGGACATCTGTATGTTGCATGGCCATTATTTCATTGGACTGGTGTAGTTATAATACTTTTGTGGTCCTCAATCTCTGCCTGTATGCTAGGAGTAGAAGTACAGCCAGATAATCAGATTTGGGATGGTGCGGTAAGTGTCCTTGATTACAATGTAACTGTGGTCAAGAGTGTTCCACATATCCACAGAATTTATATTTTTAGCTATGCATCACACATGCAAGTTGTTGGCAAATATTGTTGAGAGTCAAATCTAACTATCTCCTAGTGAGACAATTTTGTATTTCATTATTGCTCAGAGATGCGATTCTCATCAACATTTCTATTTCTATTCTGGCTGCTCAAAATAAATATGTGGTTTATGATTGCTATTTTGCTCCTGCAATTATAATCGTAATGTTTTTGAGAAGTAGTTATTTGCGAGTTTCAAATAGGAATGGAAGTAGATCTATAGTTAAAAAAAGGCAACCTTGTTTTTATGTCTGTCAGCATTTATACCACTAATGTAAATTGACATTTGCGGAATTTAGTGTCTTCATAAAATAGACACAATGCCAGAGAATAGTTGGTAAGTCCATAAATTATGCATCAGGAAATGTGTCAAGGTCAGTTACTTCTCTGTGCTTGAGAAAAAAATGGAAATGTATGGGTTTGCTCTGCTCAAAATGAATTTTCAGATATACACCTTAACATTATAAAGCCACAATACTTTGATCCAACTCACTGGTACTGTGATAGGAGATTTGCAATATAACTCTGCCACTTGGGATGTCACTCCAATGTTACATTGCTGAAGAGGTACATTGTTGGTGTGCAGTCTTTCTGATAAAATGTTAAACCAAAATACTATTGATTATCCTGAATAAAGTCAAGACCAGTGGCTTATCAAAAACTTTTCCTTGTTCATAGGTATATGATCATTGTCACCTTAATATTTGTGGAAGCCTGCCATGTACAAATAGATGCATTTTCTGCACTATATCAACAGAACATATTATGAGTTATCTGCAAAACTATGGTCTACAAGGTCATAAAAGTTCCCATATAAATACAAATTTTTCATGTTAACTGAAGAGAATTAGATGATTTTGAAGAACAGTGAAGAATTTAAAGTAATTTAAGCAGAGGAATTTATATTTTTGAGTCAACCGCATAATTCCTTTAGTTTCCATTTGTTTTATAAGGGACATTGTAGGTCAGGGTCCACCCAAGTGACTGGTGTCCCTGTCTTTGAAGCAGAGAATACAGGATTAGAAGTTGCAGTCATTTGTACAGAGTGGAGCAATAGTGGAGGACATGTCTGTTTAGGAAAGTGGATGGAGTACCAATCAATCAGACTGTTTTATTTTAGATGATGCTTAGCTTCTTGAGGTTTTTGGTGTTTCATTCAACCAGGTATATAGAAAGTATTCTTTCAAGTTCTTCATTTGTGTGTTATAGTTGGTGGAAAGTTCTCAGAATATTGGGAGGTAAGTCATTCGCCATTGAACACTGAGCCTCTGTTTCTTGTCACCATATTTATATAATTGGTTCAGTAGAGCATGCAATCGATGGTGATGGCGTAGAAATCGGCTTTAGGAATTGCCACTGTAAGCTCATGTGCAGATGGTTGTTCCCTGGCCCTTCTGAGGTGCCTGTTACTTGCCACGTACTAACTCATGTTTGAACGTTGTCCAGATCTTGCTGCAAGTAGGAATGGGCCAGTTCATTTGTCAGAGAATTGCAAGTGGAACTGAAAGTTATACGATCATCAGCACAAATTTCCATTTCTGACTTTGCGGAAGGAAGATTGGTGGCGAAGCAGCAGAAGAAGATTGAACATATCTCTTTGCATGCATCCACAGGCTGGGTTTTAATTAACTTCCAACCGCTGTAACCAGTTGCTTTTGTCCAAAGTGCAACATTAAACCTTGAAATGCTTTCCACTTGTTGTCCGTCAACATAAATTTTACATGAGCCCTTTGTCTCTACACTTGGTCAAGTGCTACCTTGGATTAGTGCTTTCTTTTCCTCTTCTGAACACCAGCTCTTTGTTTGCCCCTAGAGAAATCAACGAGCAGGTTGCTGGGAAATTTCATGACAAAATTCATGAAACACGTTCCTTCATTTTGCGGATGACAGAGAGTAGACTGAATGGGTAATAATTATCTCAACTGAATTTTTTTATGTTATGTGTACTGGCCACACTGCCATGAATTTTCCACATTGCTAAGCAGTTTTAAGGACACAGGAATGGCTTATCCAGAGGCACAGCTTGTTTTGGAGGGCTTTGTTCTGGTGGTCTTCAGCACTACATTTAGTATGTTATCTGGTTACCTAGCCTTTACTGGATCCAATGTTCTTTCAGCCACTTGTTGGACTAATCATAAGCACTCTGCATTGACTGAAATCTGTTTCCTGCTATGGTGAGAAACCCAGGAGGAAACAAAAATGATTCCACTTGACTAGTCTGGTTGAATGTGATCACAAATGTCCTGTGCTTCATATTCACATGCTACATCCTG
Organism: Hypanus sabinus; assembly: GCF_030144855.1. Classification (NCBI taxonomy): domain Eukaryota; kingdom Metazoa; phylum Chordata; class Chondrichthyes; order Myliobatiformes; family Dasyatidae; genus Hypanus; species Hypanus sabinus. Next base: position 80,449,371 of record NC_082707.1, on the reverse strand, counting down.
TCATCAAGGTGGTGATGTTCTTGAAGCCTCATTCATAGACGTGGTACAATAATGAGGTTTGATGGGCTCACTATGTTCTGCACATCCTAAACTAGTATTATTGTTTAGTATATACTAGTGTAAGTGGTCATGAATGAGATGCTGTGGCAAGTACAACTTGTGATTACACAGCTTCAGCTACAGTAAGAATTTGTGATGCTTTTGATCTCTTTGGCGACCTTGAAGAAATTCATTTAAGCACCCTTGACTAGTGTGAGGAAAAGCTGCTGCGTTGAAATAGGTGTTAAATGCATTATGCATTAGAATAATCAAAAAGTCAGGAGAGTGCAAAGCAGAGGAAATATAGTCCAAAAATGAAGGCCAGGACTAAAGTGCAGTAAATGGGGAAAATTGAGTCAGTACAGGAATCAGAGATGAAATGTGCCTAACTTGCCTGCTTTGACATAGGTAGCACAAAAGTAGAGAAGTAGCTTTTATAGAATTATATCCACTCACCTCAGTATAATGTATTAACCACAAGTATGCCTCAGGGATGAGCAGTCAGATATGACAGTGGAATTCACCCAACACCCTGTTTGAATGCCCCCATTTCCCAACTCATAGTCACACTCTCATCCTGCACTGGGCACTGTTCAGATTTTACAGCTGCTGTTTCAGATATTTATAGTCCTGTTTGTTTTATGATAATAGTGCCAGTAGCATTTTACACTCTTACATAAACATGCATCTTGTATTTTATGTCAGTCTGTCAATTTTTAGGCCATGTCACTCAGGGCTTTGTACTAATATTATTTTGCCACTGTCTGTGCTGGATTTTATGTGCCAGTAAGATAGTGGTTCACTCAGGCACAGAGGCCATTTTGAGTCCAATCAAAGGTGCATTTGTTTGTCTTGTATATCATCTTTACGAGGGCAAGTCACAGCTGGATACAAAGAGCATCACATTCTGCAGGACTATCCCATCAGCAAGTTGCTTGCAGTGGATGGAGCTGGTCTTATTGCACTGTTGTTGTGATGTTGCTGGGACCTGTCACATACCGTTTGGTTGATGTGCCATGCCAGTAATTGTTTTGAACATTTTTATTGTGATCCCAAGACCCTGTTTGACATTGGTAATGTAGCATATTGCAGGTCCAGTTCAATGATTCATTCGGGAGACTGTCAGTGAGGGAGCTGTGTTGCCTTGGTTCTGGCGAAGACTAAGCCAAAGCCATGAGCTTGCCTGTTGCAGCCTACCAGGAGAAGAGATGCCAAGGCAGTGTAGGAGAGCCCTGCAGGGCACACAGGCATTTGCTCTTGGGTTAGGAGTTGTCTCCTCCCATTTGTGTTGTCCTCCAATGTTTGTTCTGTGGACAATAAGCTGGACTGGGACAACTTACCTCTAATTCTACAGTCATGCTACTCAGTGACTTAGACTACATAAATTTTTTTCTGACTATGTTTTTTTTTCCTGAAATTGTAACCATATGTGCTATTTGTGTTATATGCAGAGTTTATGCTATGTGCTGTTTGTAATATCCTTTGCACCTTAGCCCCAGAGGAGCGCTGTTTCATTTGGCTTTATTCATGTAAGGTTGACTGATAATAAAACTTAAACTATATGTGCTGTGTGACTATATGTATTTTGCTTTGGACTTTGTCCTGAGAGGAATGATATTTTGTTTAGCTGTATAATGTGTATAGGTAAGTGACAACAAGCCTGAACTTTAATGTGAAATGGAAATGGATCCAAGGAGACATGATATGAAAACAGAAAAGACCAACTGCTGGAGGAGCTCAGTGAGTTAGACAGCATCTGGAGAGAGAAGAGGACGATGGCGTATTGGGCCAAGAAGCTTCATATGCAAATTTCATGTCAAATACAAATTCTCTTCTGGTTTATGATCAGGAGCAAAATTGTCACCTGAATTTTTTCCTTCCCCATCCAAAGGCTGTTTTGCTTACATTTAGGCTATTAACACAACTCAACAGTTAATGCTGGGATTTCTGTGCCACAAGTTATGTAAAACCCTGGATAAATGACCATTTTCCCCAGAATATCAACTGTCAATTTCCTTTCAGTTATGCTGCTTGACCTGCTGAGTTCCTCCAATATTGTGTTTTTTACTACATATTCCAACATGTACAATGTCTTGTGATATGAAATGCTTGGGGATTGAGAGGCAATGAAACCCAAATGGCTCGCAGCATTTGCATTATTGTCAATGTCTATTGCTTTCATACCAGTGTAGGATGGAAGAACAAATAATAATGCTGAGAAATGCAGATTTAACTTATTTGTTGCTAATTGTCATCTTGATTTTTGTTTTAATTATCGCTTTCACTTCATCTTCATTTTTCTTCCCTGACTTATCTGTTGTGTTTGATTTCCCCATTGTAGTCAATTGTAATTCCTCTTTAACATTTTAAATTGGGTATTTTGGCAACATTTATTCCCATAGCTGAACTGCCTTTCAGCAATCTTTGTAATAAAATGATGATTATGTAAATGTTTCATAAGTTTTCATTTAGTCATATAGCTCAAATGCAAGACAGCACCATAATCTCTAAAAGTGCTCCAAGGCAAGTGACAACTTGATACCTTGCTGTGTTTTGAACAATAATGATGGCAATCACAGTTTCTTTGCCTTGTTTCAGGGAACTGTTCTCACTAACATAGCAATTCTTTATAATGAAGCTATTGTTTCTTGGTGCCCTGTTCATCTGTTTGTACATTACTGTCTAGAAACGGGTGCATTGAAAAAATGATAGACTAACAAAAGAAAAAGTTGTGAAATTACCATGATGTAGCTTATGTAAATTAAAGTGTGGATGTTCCTGAATGGTTATTTTGCTACTCATTATAATGCTGGATATTCACTTTATTCAGGATCATGTGGACAAAATGGCATTTGTGCACCTTTCCTAACTGTATTGTTAGTAAATTTTACCTCCATAATGCAGGACTTGCCCAATATTTATCTTTTGTTCTAGGGAATAAGATCTAGACTAAATTATACATACTTTCTAAAGTAGTAATTTCAGGGGTAATGATATTTTTCAATAATTATTATTACACTGTGTACTTATGAAATGACAACAAAAAAGTCCATTAGCCTGGAAAGTCAATTGTGTAGCACATGTGTTTTCAGTAATACAGGATTGAATTGAAAAGCAACATCAATTGTGATACTTTATGGCAAGTCTCACACTTCATGAAGCTCTTGGAAGCACAAGTTATGTGCTTGTCACAGACGTGTTTGAAGCATGCAGAGGATGTAGGGAGTAGCATAAATCTTCATAAAAGGCAGAATTGATTCCAATTAATGCATCATGGCCATAGGAAATCAGATCTGAATAGTAAGAAACCCTTAATCTGGATTTATTTAAGCATTTCTGTTATTTACAGATTTTCCAGGGAGAGAATCTGGCCAGAGTTTATTGAAATCAGGTTACAGTGAATTTTGGGACTGCAGTGTCTCAGGATATTTGAAAACAATTTGCAGGGAAGCCTTTTTCTGCTATGTTTTTTTTTAAAAGTACTTGGGTTGTAATTTCTTTGGCTCCCCAACAGCATGACAAGGGGTAGAAGACGAAGTCCCCATGCCAAAAGAGGCCAAGGTCCCCCTTCAAGTCGCAACCTGACCCATAAGGACTATCACTTGAGAGTGTCTTAGACCCACATTTCAATCTCCAACTGTTCATGGATCAATGTAATGGTATTCTTTTATAGTGGTGGTACAGATCTATTAACATCTCCAGGACAATGGGTGGTAGGGGTGGTGGATCTCCGCCACCCACAGCATGCTCTCTTCTCACTGTTGCCATCAAGAAAGTGGTACAGGAGCCTCAGCAGTCCCACCAACAGGTTCAGGAACAGTTCCTACCCCTCAACCATCAGGCTCTTGAACCAAAGAGAACAGTTTCACTTGCCTCATTATTGAAATGTCCCCACAATTAATGGATTCACTTTCAAGGACTCTTCATCTCATGTTCTCAATAATTGTTGCTTATTTATGTATTAATATTTCTTCCTTTTTGTATTTGCAGTTTGCTGTATTTTGCAGACCGGTTTAACACCCAGGTTGGTTTGGCCTTTCATTGGTTCTGTTAGTGGTTATTACTCTATAGATTTATTGAGTTTGCTAACAAGAAAATAAATCTCAGGGTTGTATATGGTAACATACTGTATATGTACTTCAATAATAAATTTACTTTATTTTAAACTTTGAGTTCCAGGCATGCTTCAGTGTTTGGACTGCTTTGCCTATTGAGTCAAAACTCATTATTAACTAGAACAACTTTATCACCAGTGTTGTCCTAATAGCATATACCATTTTATATACATTCAATGTGGCCCACCTCTGCTTTTTCGATGTCACAGATACTTGATACTCCGGGAAAGCAGGATTCATCTCCTTTCTATCCTAGAAATGTTCTTAATCAGCACAATGATTACATATCCTCAACTTGTGTCTGAATGGTATCAGGTACAAATTTGAGCCAGGTTATCTGTACATTTGAAATTATAACAAAGACTGCTGGAATACTCAACAAATCAAGTAGCATCTGCAGAGAATTGAATTGACTTTATTAATTACATCCTTCATTCAAATGAGGAGTAAAAATCTTTACGTTACGTCTCTGTCTAAATGTGCAATGTGCAATTTATGGTAATTTAAAATAAATAGTATGTACAACAGGACAGGCAATATAACATAGAAATACAATAGAATCAGCATGAATTAGTCAGTCTGATGGTCTGGTGGAAAAAGCTGTCCTGGAGCCTGTTGGTCCTGGCTTTTATGCTGCGGTACTGTTTCCCTGATAGTAGCAGTTGGAACAGTTTGTGATTGGAGTGACTCAGGTCCCCAATGATTCTTCAGCCCCATTTTACACAACTGTCTTTGTAAATGTTCTGAATAGTGGTAAGTTCACATCTGCAGATGCGCTGGGCTGTCCACACCACTCTCTGAGTCCTGCTATCGAGGGAAGAACAGTTCCCATACCAGCAAGTGAAGCAGCCAGTCAGGATGCTCTCAATTGTGCCCCTGTAGAAAGTTCTTAGGATTTGAGGACCCATACCAAACTACTTCAACTCTCTGAAGTGAAAGGGGTATTGTTGTTTCTTTTTCTCCACACAGCAGGTATGTACAGATCATGTGAGATCCTCAGTGATGTGTCTGTCAAGGAACTTAAAGCTGTTCGCCCTCTCAACCCCAGATCCAATGATATCAACAGGAGTTAGCCTGTCTCCATTCCTCCTGTAGTCCTGAACCAGTTCTTTTGCTTTTGTGACATTGAGAAAGAGGTTATTATCTTGACACCACTGTGTCAGGGTGATGATTTCTTCTCTGTAGGCTGCTTCATTATTATTTGAGATTAGGCCAATCAGTGTAGTGTCATCAGCAAATTTAATTAGCAGCTTGGAGCTGTGGGTGGCGACGCAGTTATGGGTATACAGAGAGTAAAGGAGGGGACTTAGGACACAGCCCTGAGGGGCACCTGTGTAGAGGGTCTGAGAGATAGAGGTGAAGGGAGCCCACTCTTACCACCTACTGGAGATCTGACAGGAAGTCCAGGATCCAGTTGCTCAAGGCAGGGTGAAGGCTGAGGTCTCTGAGATTTTTGTCGAGCCTGGATGGAATTATGGTGTTGAACTCCGAACTGTAGTCCAAGAACAGCATTCTCACATAAGCATCTTTCTTCTCCAGATGGACCGTCCTCTAGTATGGACGGTGTGTAGAGCTGTGGCTATTGCATCATTTGTCAATCGGTAGTGCCGGTAGGCAAACTGTAGGGGGTCCAGTGTGTGTGGTAGCATGCTGCAGATGTAATCCTTAACCAGCCTCTCAAAGCACTTGCTTATTATTGAGGTGAGTGCGACATGACGCCAGTTGTTCTGACATGTTACCTTGGTCTTTTTAGGTACAGGAACAATGTGGAGGTTTTGAAGCAGGAGGACATTCTACACTGGTAAAGGGTATAAGACCATAAGACATACGAGCAGAAGTAGGCCATTTGGCCCATTGAGCCTGCTCCACCATTCAATCATGGGCTGATCCAATTTTTCCAGTCATCTTCACTCCCCTGCCTTCACCCCATACCTTTTGATGCCCTGGCTAATCAAGAATCTATCTACCTCTGCCTTAACTACACCCAATGTCTTGGCCTCCACAGTCGCCTGTGGCAACAAATTCCACAAATTTACCATGCTCTGACTACATTAATTTCTCCTCATCTCAGTTCTAAAAAGACGTCCTTCAATGCTTAAGTCATGCCCTCTTGTCCTAGAATCCCCTACCATGGGAAATAACTTTGCCATACCTTATCTGTTCAGGCCTTTAACATAGTTTAGAATGTCTGTAAACACACCTGCCAGTTGTGTCGTGCACACTCTGACTACCCGCTCTGGTATGCCGTCTGATCCTGCAGCCTTGTGACTGTCCACTCATTGGAAACACCTGCATACTTCAGCCTCAGAATGACCAAACTGCATTAGCTGTAGGTCTTCTCAGGAGCTCAGTGTTGGCAACTTTAAATTGAACGTAAAAAAAAAAGATTCCACTCATCTGCAGGAGAGGCAGCAATGTTGGAAACTCCACTGCGTTTAGCTTTGAAGTCTATGATGGCATGCAGATCTTGCCATAAGCTGCACGTGTTGTTGATGGAGAGTTGTATCTGAATCTTGTCCCTGTATTGTCGTTTCTCTGCCTTGATGACTTTACACAGACTGTAGCTGCATTTCTTGAGTTCATGCTGGTCAATGGTAATGTAGGTTGCGTCCTGCATTAAGTGCTGCTCACATGGAACTGTTGATCTGGAGTCTCTGGTTTGGATAGATCCTGACTGATTTCTGGGGGACAACATCCTCGATGCACTTCCAAATGAAACTCATGACCCCTTTCGTGAACTCGGAGACTCCTCCTCATGGAAGATATTCCAGTTGATGTCATATATAATTGCTATAATTTCTCTGAACCAATCAATCAAGTTCATCCATAAGTTTGTTATATTGCTACTTTTAATACTGGTTTTATGGCAGTCATGCATCTGAGTTGCGCTTTTGTACTACTGGACATTGCTTGTACTGGCTAGTTACTTGATTTTATTTATTGTTTATTTATTTTATTTGTTGTTTTATAGCACTGAGTACGAGAGTTGCAAACTCATTTCCACTGTATTGGTGCAGGACAAATTGTACTATGCAATGACAATAAAGATATTTCATTTCATTTCATTAAAGCAGTCCTCTAGTATGGACATCAATTGGTCAGACCAACCACAGATGGTTGTGACTATGGCTGCCTCTTGTTTCAGCTTCTGCCTTGGCAGCAGCAAGACGGAAGAGTGATCCGATTTTCCAAACGGTGGGCGGACAAGCACTTTGTAAGCATTGCGGAAGGGAGAGTAGCAGTGGTCAAGTATGTTGTCTCTCTGTGTTCACTCCTGAATGTGTTGACAAAACTTTGGAGAGACTTTATTCAGCGATGCTCTATTAAACTCACTGGTGACGATGAAGGCAGCCTCCTGGGTGGTGATGGTCTTGTACAGTTCCTTGAGAGCCAGCTCAGTGTCAGCCTGTGGCGGAACATACACAGCTGTGATAATAACAGCGATGAACTCCTGAGGCGACCAGAAAGGACTAAACAGCCACACGAGGTACTCCAGATCCAGGGAACAAAGGATTTGAGGGGCATGCATGTTCTGAGGTTGGCACCAAGCATTATTGACCATGAAGCATACCCCAACTCCCAAAGAGGCTTTTTGAGCTATCTGCCAGGAGCAGGGAGCTCCCAGAGGACTTGATGGCGTGATCCGATATCTCCTCAGTCAGCCAGGTCTCCACGAAGCACAGAATGTTACATTCCTATGTTTCCCGCTAGTAGGAGATTCTGGATCTCAGTTCGCACAGCTTGTTGTCCAGGGACTGAACATTAGCCAGGAGTATGCTAGAGGGCGGCGGCTGATTAGCACACCATCTCAACCTCAGCAGGATGCCAGCCCTTCTATTTTGCCTCTAATGCCACCTCCGAGGTAGTGGCAGTGTAGTAGGTGAGTCTCCCATTGATCACGTAAGCAGGGGATTCCGGTGTAGAAAAGGCAGCACATAGTGGATAGCTGCCATCTTCCCAATGTTCAGAAGGGTCAGTCTATCGTATCTGATGTGACTATCAGTTACTTGAACAAGTAATGTGAAAGAAATTGCAGAAATTAGCAGTATACTGTAAAGTTGGAATGGAGCTCGCAACACGGCCGCTGTACGTGGCACCATCTTAGAAAGAAATGGAGCTAACGTTCTTGGTTGATGACCTATTTATCAGATCCAAAGTTTCTGATGTGCCTATGTACAGAAGCTGAGGAGCAAATAAATAGATGCCAATATCACCCATATCACTGATATCACCCATTTAAAATTAAAAAGTGTGTATTCTTGCAAGCACTCATCTATGAGTGGTACGGGATACTCATACTGAGGTAGGTCTTCCTTGGGGTATTGCAGTCTATTTAGCCTAAGGGTCATTGTGGTACAGGATAAGACTAGGTGATCCATCAAATCCATGCTGACATTTGTACAGCTGTACAGTGAGTCCCAATGGCCTCCTCTATCCTGCACATGCCATAACAATTTCACTTTAAAATCATTGACTGTTTCCACTTCTACCATATGCATGGGTACTGGATTCAAGATTACCAGCACACATGACATAAAGTAGTTCTTCCTGATATTATCTTTGTAGTTCTTAACCAGAACTCTAAAGTTAATGGAAAAAACTTTTTTGTGTTCTGCATAATCTAATTCATAATCTTGCACAGTTCTCAAGGGTACATACCTCCAGTCAATCTGTTTTGCACCAAAGAGAACAGCTTCTTCAACCTAACCTCCAGTGTATCCCAAGATAACTTCAATTATCTGGTCTGTTTCTAAGTAGCTATTGAATTTTCCTTCATTAGTTCAGAGTCTACTCTGTCAAAGTGCTTGTTTTTTTTATTTGTGTGAAGCCCTTTGTGAAGTTTTCCTCTTTTGGTATGATTATTGTACAAGGCCTTTTGAAATGTTACCTCACTGCTAAGTGTGCTTGCAATAAACTCTGTTCTGACATATGTCAACCCTGGCAAAGAAAAGATTCTGTACCAGTTATTTTATTTTATTGGCCATCTTCATTTGAGGTTTTAGTACAATATTCATTTGGACTTGAAGTCTTAATTACCTAATTTAAAAAATAATTTTTCATATCTTCTTTACATAATCACAAATGGAGAAAGATTGGTGATTCTACAGCTCTGTGATGCTAAGTGATTTGAATTTTGAAAACTGAAATATCTTTATTTTAGTGTGAGTATAATCAGACCAATAGGGAAAGTTAATGACTCTCTAGTCTCCTCTTCTATTCCCAAGTATGAAGTGTACTGTTGAGGTAATTATTTAAAATTTTTATACTTGGTTTAAATTTTTCTAGTTCTGAATCAGGATAATAATTGAAAGGAAAATTAACAGTTGAATGATTTTTAATAAAGTAAATTAAGAATGAATTGTAATCTGCATAAAAAATAAATATGCACAAAAAGTGACAGGTTATTATATCAAACTGACAAAGTTGTCATCTGTTGCAATTTTACAGATTTTAATATAGTTTGAAATTATTTCTTTGTTTAGCTTGCAAATAAATAGATCATCCAGGCTTTATTCTAAATCAAAATTCCAGTCGGGTTGTCTTTTGTGTGTGGAGGAAGGAAGGAGATGCTGTTGCATATTAGAACAGACTACAGAACCATGATTAGATCAATTCAGTTGAACAATGAAACAATCAGCAACAATAGAGATTTGATTATACCAGCAGGACAATACAATACATTCCAATTGTTTAAAGCCAGTGTCATATTGGTGAAGAATACTTTTCAGAAGAGATTTCATCACATTTATGTAGATATTGTATTTCTTTCCGACAATCAGATGCTTTGAATAAATTTATAGTAAGAAGACCATTTTCTTCATTCCCTCAAGATCAGTGGCATTGGATTAGAGTCATAGAGTTATAGTGTAAAGCACAGGTACAAGCCCTAGCCTAATAAGTCAATGCCAAACACCCAGCTAGTTGGCCAGTATCTCCCTAAACCCTACTCCTCCATGTACTTATCCCAGTGTATCATAAGTAATACAATTGTGCCTGCTTCAAACACTTCTGCAAGCTCTTTCCATCCACTCACCACCTTCTGTTTTGAAAATGTTGTCCTTCAAGTCCCTGTTAAATTTTTGCCCCCACCCTATATCTGTGCCCCTAATTTTGCTATCCCCACCCTGAGATAAAGACTGTTATTAATAGCCTTGTCTATACCTCTTATAATTTTAAACAATTCTATATGGTTGTCCCTCATTCCTCTACGTCTCAAGCATTAAAGACCTAGCCTGACCATTATCTCTCTATAACTCAAATCCTCTAGTCTTTATTGTCTGCACTCCTTTTAGTTTAACTACATCTTTCCCATAATAGGGTGAGCAAAGCTGTACACGGCACTCCGTGAAGCCTTACCAATGATCACTGCAAGATGATGTCCCAATTCCTGTAGTCAGTGCCCTGACTGAAGGCAACAAGTGCCGAACATCTTTTTCACCACTCTATTTACATGTAACCCCACTTTCAAAAAGCTGTTCACTTGTGCTCTTAAGTCTCCCTGTGGCATTATGCTCCCCAGTGCCCTACCACTTTTCCTATTCTGTAAGTCCTGGTCTGGCGTTCCAAGAAGCACCACCTCATACTTATTTGTATTGAAATCCATATGCTCTTGTTGGCCTACTTCCCTAACTGAACAAAATACCCCTGTAATCTACAATAACCTTACTGTCAATGGCTTCTAATTTTGTATCATCACAGTGCAGTTTGATGGATACCTCATTAACTCATTGCATCCTCTGACTAAATGCTTTCTATTAACTTAGGGTCCAACTATAACATTTTGCAGGAGCTGTAGGTTGCATGTTGAATAGTCTGGTGTGGTTTCTGCAACATGTTAGCTTTCATATCCAGCCTTAGTCTGCCACATTGGCAAGAACAGGTATCCCTGTTTTACGAAAGTTCACTTTACACCACTTCGCTTTAACAAAAGACCTACATTAGTACTTGTTTTTCCTAACCGAAAGAAATCCAAAGAGGATTTTCGCTTTTACGAAAAAAGGCGAAAAGCGAGAATAGCATTCAGCGTTTGTTTTGCTCTCAGCAAAACAAAGACTCAGCATCTCAGTGTCAAGTCACCACAGCTTTGAACTCTGTGAGATTTTTGCTATGATTGACAGTGCTGATTTTATGTAATGTGCATGCCACACAAGTGCCAGACAATGATAATATGCCAAAAGAGAAAATCCAGCTGTTCCACCTGGACTTTCAATGGTATTACTGATACAGGATGAATAACTTGAGATTTCCCATTGACCAGAAACTATCTTGGAGTAGCCCTATACACAGCGTAGCTACAAGATTAGATCAGGTGCTAAAAATCCTGTGCGGAGTAACTAACCTCCTAATCATGTCCGCCACTTGCAAGACTTAAGTTAAGAGCGTGATAGAGTATTGTCTGCTATCCTAAGTGAGTGCAGCTTCAACCCTCTACAGGACACTTGATAGGCAACAGATCCATTACTTTTCAACTCACTCTACCAGCTATGCATAGCAGCAACAGTTTGTACCATCCACAGCATGCACTGAGGCAACTCATCAAGTCTCCTTAGACAGCACTTTCCCAACCCATGACCTATAACAACTGGACCTAGGGCAGCAAAAGCAGCTGAACACCATCACATGGAAGTTGTCCAGCAAGAATGTGTCTATGCCCTCAGGAAAATGAATTTCATGGTTGTATATAGTCACATATATGTACTTTGATAATAAATTTACTTTGAACTTCAAACCACATATAATCTTGACTTGGACATAAATCACCGTTCTGTCACCACCACTGGGTCAAAATCCTGAACCTCCCTTCCTATCAGCATTGTGTGTTTACCTATATCACAATGACTATAGTGATTCAAGACCTGCCACCAACTCTGAAAGGGCAATTAGGCTTGTGAAGTCTGTATCCCTTGAAGAAATATAAAAATAATATAATTTTATGTAGTAGTTCTCATCAATTATTTTATGCATCAAGAAAATATATTTGTAAATGCACTTCAGAGCAAATTGGTTACAGTAGTATTGGTTATGCTTCAAAATTGAACCTATTGATTACCAATCTTAAATTTACTGGTTAGCAGGCATTAGTTTGTGGCTCCTTCAGTTAAGAATCTAAAGTTACATTAGTACATTATGTAACATTACATAAATTATGTACATTAGTTACATTATGTAACTTTAAGATTCATCTCCTTACAGACAGCCACAAAACAAAGAAACCCAAAAGAGCTGATAAGAATGAAGACAGTCAAACACCCAATGTGCAGAGAAGGAGAAAAAAAATAATCCCAACAGTAAAAGTAAGCAAGTGGCATTCAGGACAAAAGTGAGTCCATAAGCACAAAGCCTGCTTTATTATGATGGTGGAGTAAGGGTTAAATTAGCTACAGGGTTACAGAGTACAGCAGTATCTGTATTCCTTTTGTTATTAGCTCAGCATTTTTGAACTACATGATCTGTTCTTAATCAATTGAATTTTCCATAATGGCTTACATAAAATGAACTTCGAAATCTCCCTGGCTAGTTTCCCAAATGAACAGCAGCCTCTAGTGGGAGCTATTCCCATACAGGAGAAAATTGTGGCAGGGGATAAATGATTATTTTAATAATATCATCTTCAATGATGGATGGTAGCCATAAATGATAACTACATGTTCCATCTACTGCTCTGTGTTTGTATGGATTTACCACCCTGATGCTTAGTCACAGTTATGCTCATTGCCTTGGTCCCATCTGCCTCCAGCAACAAATTTCCTGTGTAAAATCGTAATGTAGTTATGATCCTTTAACACAATAACCCTGATAATACAGCTCTGCATGGATATGATTTTAGAATGCAACAAATACAGTTTGTGTCACTAGTCATGACAGATAGTTTCAGCACATGCCGGTGGCTGTTGGTTTCGGACACACTGAGCTCTTCTTTATCAAAGCTGCAAGTAAATTTAATGATTTCACTTGGTCTCTGATCTGCACTGAGTTTTGAGAGAATCGGAATATTCTGATCCATTACTTAAATCTATGGTTTGACATTTGTGGGCCTGGTGAGACTGCGAAAATGGATGAGAGGTACTGCAAATCTGTCTCTTTTCTGATGCTTTGCTGCATGCTTGAGTGCTTGGTTCGGGGTGCCAATGCTTTTTTGTTGGTGGGGATGGGGGGGGGGTCATTGTTTTGCTGCTGCTTACGCGTGGGAGGGGTGAGTTAGGTGGGGGCTTTGGGGTTCTAACACTTAACTGTCATTCATCCTTTGGAGCACTTCTCTGCTCTTGTGGAAGTTTGCAAAGAAAAATAATGTCAGGATGTATCTTATATAATTTCTCTGACATTAGATACACGTTTTGAAACCTATTGAGAATATTATTAACAATACTTTCTCACATTCAGGTATCCAAATAGATCAAGGGTTCTCTACCTTTGTTATGCCATGGACCAATACCAGTAAGTACATGACCCCAGGTTGGGAACCCCTGAAATAGATGACCAGGGCAGTGGGCAAGAAAGATCTGTCCAGAGGGATCAAGCCCATGATGAGGAGGTAGGGAAGTTACCCATATGATTGAGTGTGGAGGTCTGTCATCTTGAGGTGTTGAGAGGTCTGCAGGCAGAAAACCTGAGAGTGGGATGTAGGAGAGACCTGTGATTGGAAGGTAGGGTGTTTTGGTGGAGAGGGATGGAAAATGGAGGGGGGAGGGCAGGCTCACAGTTCAGGAAATGGGGATAGATCCATGACTGGAAAGGCAGGAAGAAATTTCCATCCCAGAGGGTGGGGGAAGACATCATGAAAGAGATTAGAGGAATTGTTTGAATGGCATTGAGACCATAGGGGGGTCATGGAAGGGACACTTAACTTGCGGAGCTTGTTTCCTTGTGTCTCATTCACTGCCGAGTTGATTGAAAAATGTTTGTTAAGTGGTTGCTCATGTCCCAAGGCTGAGACCTTTGAAAGATCCAACCTCAAAAAAGTGACAAGGATGACTCGGTTGTGATTGCTTTACAGTTACTTCACTATCTAAACCTTAGTACTGTTGTTGGCAGAGGCACGGATTAATATTGAGGCCTATGATTCTGACAATAGTGCTAGGAATTTTTCAATTTTCTTGTCAAGAAATTTCTTAGAAAATTACTTGGATATTTGATGACTATCCTCTGATAACAATCGATAAATATATCCATTGCATGGAGGTGAAAATTTTTGTATTGGTGTGGCCGATATGCACATTTGCTGAGTGGTTAAAATTCCGCAATCACGAGATGTGGTGGTGTAACAATTATAACTGACTGGCCTTCGAGATGCCTGCATTATTAATCCAGAACCACAATGGTTGGCTGATAATTTGAATTTAGTTTACACAAAATTCTGAAAAATGGAAAACAAAGCTGAGATCTGCAATTATGTAAATTGTAATTAAACTCTATGTGCCTGCCAATATGCTTATGGGAAGGAAGACAGCTAGATTTGCCAGGTTTAGACTACAAAGAAACAAGGACAGACATGGGTCATTCACCCCATCCCCCTCATGATTTGCTACTATTTGATTTGATTATGGTTAATGTGTTACAACTTGCTTTGGTTCTGTATTCCTTACAATTTTGCCTAAGAAGAATATCGATTCCAGCTTTGAAGTTTTAAATAGGCCTAGGATCCACTGTGCCATAGGGAAGCAGTTCCAGTTTTTAGATATTCCGTTTGTGGAATAAGACTTCAAGGAGGCAATGAACCAAGAATGGTGACATAAAATCAGTTAGCATGGTCAAGGTGGGCCAAATGAGCATCTTCTGTGTTTAATTCACTGATTTCCTTTGATTGTCCTGTAGTTTTCAATGTCCTAGTGATGGTACAGCCCAGTCCATCACAGGAAAAGCCTACACCACTATTGAGCCCATTTACATGGAGTGCAACCTCCAGAAAGCAGCATTCATGTACAATGACCTCCACCATGTAGGCCATACTCTCTATTTGCTACTACTGTTGGGGAGGACACACAGAAGCTTTGGGTACCACACCATCTTGTCCTGGAACAGTTATTACCCTACCACCAACAGGCTTCTGAACTCATTCCTGAACTGATATCACAATCTATAGATTCACTTTCAAGGATTCTGCAACTCAAGTGTTAGTATTCTTTTTCTTATTCGCACAATTTATCTTCAGTCTTTGCTTGTATATAGTTTTTTCATAAATTCCATTGTATTTCTTTATTTTCCTGTAAATGTTTGCAAGAAGATGAATCTCAAGGTAATATGTGGTGACATATATACTTTGATAATGAATTTACCTTGAAGTTGAAACATTAGGAAACACCATTTTGTACCAGGCAGAAGATTTTCTATTTATCCTGCCAGTCCTCTAATAAGAAGGATACAGCATGAACTTGTTGAAACACAAGATTCAACAGGGTAGATACTCAAATGTTTCTACTAGTGGGTAGCCGTGAATAAGATGGAGTAGTTACAATATACGTAAGGGGGGCAGTTATTTTGAACTGAGGTGTACAGGAATTTCTTCTCAGAGAGGTTGGTGAATCTTTGGTATTCATAACTCTGGAGGACTGTGTAGGTTGTACCACTGGAGGTAGATATATTTTTGAAGGATCAGGGAATTGAGAGCATTGTGGAACTGGTGCAGAAGAGGAGTTGAGGCCTGGGAGAGATCACTTAAATAGTGGGCAGGGTTGAAGGGCCAGGTGACGCACTACTGTGTCTATTTTTTTCATGTTGTGTTTATTTTACGTATCTAGATTAGGTTATACCATAATCTTCAAATTTGATTATGTCCCATGATCACATACTTTAACCCTTTTCATATCATTCTGAGGAATTTGCCTTCATCCTTTTGCTACCGCATTTTTGAAGGCTTTATACAAGTTCATAAAAGTGTCACCACTATTAGATTCCCATTTATCTCTAATACAGTTAATCCTTATCATTACTTAAAGGGCAGAGCAAACTTCTAAATTGCTTCAATAAGGATATTAGTAGTATTGCTAGAGATGTCTGCATCCCTAGAATGAATTGTTATGAATCATTTTAACCCATATTTTTATTTACAAGTTGAATCCATGCCTATGAGACCTAATTACATAAATCACCCTTGAATGTCCTAGATTATAAGGATACATCCCTTTGTGCTTTCCCTGTATTCATCCTTGCACAGCATTGTTTCACTTACACATATCTACAGTATAAAATGGACATCCAGGCTACAAATTTTATGGGTTTAACAAACCCATGACTAAAGGCTTATTTGGTATTCCTTGAGGTATTTAGTAGTTTGTTTTTTTACCTTCCATCTATTTTAGTATGAATTGCACATTCTCCCTTTCAGTGTCAGTTTGCCTTAGTAGTTGACATAAAAGTTCAGGGATTCATCCAACCCAATATGGGAGCATAAATCCAAACATTTCATGTAATTTCCATTTGGACAGCCACAACTCTCATGAGAAGGTTTTCTATTTCTTGAAAAGCAGTAGCAGCTCTAAGTTCCGTGGGTTATAGATGCAACCTATATGGCATTATGTAGTCTCTCATCCAATGTGAACACTTGAGTGAATTGGTAGGGAATACTTGTGCTGCTCAAATTGTCCATCATTGCCATATTTTTCAAAACAATTCATTATTTTCAGATGTAGAAAAAAAATATCATTTTATGACAATCTAGAACGCAACAATTTTACCTCATGCAGAAACAGATCAACACAACATAATGCCCAAGCTTTCACTTTGGTCATCAGGAAACATGCCATAAGATTGTTAAAAAGGATTTAGGTACTTAGATAAGCCTGTAGCCATTCTGCATTGCCTTTTGGTTTAATTGTCCCGGGATTTTATTGGATTCTGATTGTAACTTGATTAATAAAACCCTTGGATACATCAGGAAAGAACCCAGTAGAGATTGAGCATAGAATTGTGCCATTTGCTGTGCATCATCAATTATTGTAAACAATGTTTGCTCTAATTTTTTTAAAGCTTTTACAATGTATTTTTGAGCAAGAAATTTTTATGCAGCCTGAAAACTGCATAGCAGTTTAAATGCCATTTTTGTAATAACACATACTATGAATTTTCAGAATGAAAATGGAAAAGTCACAAACTTCTGATTTTATTTATTAATTGAAGAATATAATGAAATACAGTACAATAAAGAAAATCTTTCATCTTCCATAAACTTTTTTCTTCTCTGTCTTCATTACAAATCCATTGTCTATAAATCTGTCCAGATTAATTGCACATCCAGATGAAAGATATGTCTTAATCCTCATTACATCATCCAAATGCTCTACTTCGAGACAGTTTCTGGATTTAACATTTGATTGAATTCATAAGACTGAATCTATGGGTTGCAGAAGCCATTCTACCTTAAATTTTGTACAAACATCGCTTTCAAATTATTTTTTATTCTGCTTCTGCTTTTCTTTTTGACATCCTCCAATACAAAAAATAATAATGACTATTTGAGAATGCTAAAAAAACTTTATTGAAAAATATAACTTTAATTAAATAACCTCAAATGATATTTTGCATAGTTCTAACAATTGTTATAATTTTTAAAATCTTATTAGATTATGATTTAAAAAATATTATTTAACAAATGTCAGAATATAGAATTTTTCAAATCAAACAAATAGAAACTGCAACTCACAACACAAGTAAACGATATTGGGCAGTCAAAGCAACTGACACACACTAAAACAAAAGTAAACTGCTTTGAGTAAATGTTTCATTGGGCTGGCAGTAGGGGTTCAGTGGTCTGGCAGTTTATTAACAATGAACTAACAAATTCCATTCTGTGTTTAATGTTGCAATTTGTAACATTTCTGTAATTTGAAACAATGGCAATGTAAGCTCTAAAATGTTTCAAAGTAAAAATGGTGACATGTTTATTATGGAGAAAATTTATGGATTATATTCATTAACACATAATGATTACAGGGTATTCCATAATTATTATTATAAATTTCAAAATTATATTAACATTATATAAAAGAAAATTCCAGCTGTGTGGCAACAAAGGCCATGTGCATGGGAACATTTCAGTTACTGTGTGGCCTCACACCCATACAATTTAGAGAGAACAATGATTGTTAAGATCTGCTCTCTGTAGTAACAATCTAAACCAATGTTTTCTTGAAAAAAAAATTGCAAGTAAAAGCAGAATATTATGCATATATACAGGTTGGGTATTTGTGGAGAAAGACCTGATTTTAATTTATCCCATGAAGCTCCTTTGCACACCATTTCCAATATTTTCTGCCATTCTAATGTCATTCACTTTAATGTCCTTGCATCCTGCATGAAGTTGCCCGAATATAATAGAAAAAATTAGAAAGAGTATTTTGTGTGAAATCCAAATGAACTGCAATTGACTTGTTCATAATCCTATGAGAATTTTCTGTTTGCTTATTTGATGCTCCTCCATAGTAACTGTGATTCAGATACAGATTAGTTTGTTGTCATATACAATTAGTTTGAAACTCACAGTGTCACCAGGTTCGGATATGGCCCAAGTGAGGAGTGAGAGACACTGAAGCAGGTCAATTGTTCCCAAAACTTTAATGCAAACAGTGTTAAAGAGAAAATAAAACAATAAATCCTAGGCCAAACAGGGTCATTAACTACAACTCTCAAGTGGGAAATAAAGCCTACACTGTGGCTGAAAAGAACATCTAAATATTAAACGAATACCACTAGTCTTCAGAGTCAGTTGACTCGACAATCCAGTTTCTCAGGGAATGCAAACAGGCGATGAAGCATTGCTGTGCTCTGTCCCAGTCTCTACAAGCACTACAATGACAAGTATGGAGTTAAATACTATCACAATTAAATAATAATTAGCTGACTCATGCATATTCACAAGTGCAATTGCTGTACCTACTGCACTGCCAAATCTGTGGGTTGTAACACACAAAGTAAACAACAACCAGTATTGGTCATATAAAATACAGCAATAAATAGTTTAAAATAACAGAATGATGCAAAGACTGTATTGCAATGTGAAATAGTGCAAAAGGAAATGTTAAAGAGTTAGAGTAACCAAGAAAGGTAGAATTAAGAGCATGAGAATGTGGCAGCAACACTCTGAAAAGAGGTAATTGGTTCAGGAGCCTGATGACAATGGAGAAGATATTCTTATGCCAGGAAGTTTGGGCTTTAAGTTCCCCTATCTTCTCCCAGAAAGAACAGGAAATATGAGAACAAGTCCTTGGTCTTCACTGAATGACTACTTGGAGGCCAACAGTTTGTAAAGTGGTTGCTGCTCTTTGAGTGGAAGTGCCTCATAAAACTGAGATGGCCAGTGAACCCAGTGGCTGCGGGGCAGTGAACTCTGCCAATGCTCTGTTCATCTGTTCATCATACACATTCAACTTGCAAATGAGCCCAGATATGAAGCTGCTCACAAATTTAGCTGCCCTAGTCATGACCCTAGTGTTAGACATAGGTTCATAATTGTTTATGATGAGAATACAACAAAAGACCAAATTCTCATAAATGATCTCTGGGAGAGAGTTCGCTATTCTTTCAGAAGTTTTTATTAGCTAAAGAGTGGTGAATCTGTGGAATCCTCTACCACAGACTATGGTGGAGGCCAAGTCTGTGGGTATGTTTAAAGCAGAAGTTGATAGATTCCTGATTGGTCAGAGCATCAAGGGAAATGGTGAGGGGGCAGATGTATGGAGCTGAATGGGGTCCAGGATCAGCCAGCATGTAAAGTGCTGCATGGCCTAATTCTACCCCTATGTTTTATGGTCTTAAACCTACTTCTCTGAAGTAGAGTGTAAAGATGCAGTCTGACAGGTATGAAACATGCCAATTGGTTTGGGGGTTTTACTCTGTGAGGCTCCACATCAGTTGCTCATGAAGCTATTGCACATTTGAGGAGCGGATAGCCAACCAGACCCACTGTGACAACTGTGAAAATGCTCAGCAGATTCTGTATTGCTGAGCACAGTCTCTGATTCAATTCTCAATGTTGAAAGAAAAAAAATCTTTTCAGGCATATATTCCCAGATGTATCAATAAAGGTAATACGTGGAATAGGTTACTGCACATCAACTGCTTGTGGCATTGTCTCTCCCATCTGCTCCTATTCACTCATGCTCTGTGCCCTCCTCCAGTATGCACACTGGACTAAGCTTGAAGAGGAGAGCTAGTATGTTTTCAAATGCTGCTATATGAGTACCGCCTGGTTAACATTCCTCTGGCAAACCTAAAGAAATAACAGAGAACCAGAACTCTCAAAGGTATCCTTATAAGCAGATTGCACACTTAGCTTTCAATAATAGGAGCAACATGGCACTGGTTTAGTCTTTCTTTTGTTGCAAGAAAAACACCAAGAGATGTTTTCTAGGATCTCTTTGAGCTTCCTTGCACAGATGTGGAATTCAGACTAAGTACGTTTTGAGTGGCTGGAGCCAAAAATAACAATATGTACGAATGCATTTCTCAGCTGTGCTCTGGAATAAATTCAATCATTTGAAGAACCTAATCGGCCAAACTGAAATCTATTTAGATTTGCATAAGTCTTCTCGGCTCACTAGATTTTGGGCTTTGGTGGAAACATTGGCTCATTTCACATTTGATGTGCCTCATGCAGAAACAAGTAAAAATATAATGAGAATATGCTGAGTTATGCTTTCAGTGCTTTGAGAATGCAGATTCTGATTGACTGCCATGACTACAGATAGTCAGATTTATTTCAACTCTTTATACATGCTTGAGGAATATTAGTTAGGCCAAGTACGCAAAATAAAACTTTGCTTCTCAGGTATCAGTATGGAATTTCAGCAACACCTCTACCCGCTGATTAAGTCCTACTGTGAACTGTTTCATAGTTAATGCAGAAGCCTTTTATTGGCATGGAGAGATGCTGGATGTAAAAATTCTCCAAAGGTTTAAGTGGTTAATATTAATGATCAGCAGATGCTCACATTAGTCAACAGAGAGCAATGTGGTTGATAGATAAAGCAAATATTTATTTCTGTAATCCAAAGATTTGTATTGATTATTTTTTTTTCAAAATCAACAAAGCAAAGAAACAATATCAGAATTATTATTTCTTATTGGGCAATTTTAATTTTACTGGTTTCAGCTTTATATTCTTGCCAAGTGAGATTTTATTGTTGCACATTCTTACGAGATTTTATACTTAATTATATAATTTATGAAAGTTCAGCACTTAATTAAATGTGGGGTGTGAATAATTGCTGCACACGCAATTGGTCTCTATTGAACTGCACCTATTGAACATTCAGTGGGATTTTTAAAATTAACTCTATTTTTGACAGAATAGATCTGTTCAATAAATGCATTTTTGCAATAGCATTTGTTGTTTAAAATTTTTATTTTACAATCTTTTAAAGCCTGTTAAATGCTATTGTTCTCCTTGCTGATGTCCTTTATCCATTTATAAAAGTAAGATACGGAACTGTTGATTCAATACTGATACTTGATTGGTTGCCAATCTTGTTAGATTGCTAATCCAGCTTTAATCACAAGGAGAAAGAGAAAACAGATGGAAGTTGTTCTTAGCAGAGACACAAGTGACCCTTAGCAAGACCATTATTGAAGGAAAAGTCACAAAAATTCATGAGATGAAACCAGCCATGTGTATTTGAGCTTTGAAATTCATCCTTAGCAGAGGGTAACTACATTATATGAAGAAGCTTGGTGCTCGCCATTGCTTCTGCCACATCGTACATTTTTACAACACGGAAAGATTTGTAAGCTTATTCAGTGCTGAATTCTCTATTGTATTGCATTATCTACAGATTAACATTGCAATATTAAAGAATAATATAATTAGAGTTATTCAGAGGCCACTAAGTACGAACTTATAATAGTGCTGTATTCTATTTTTCATTGTTCAAATCAACTATCAGTTAGCAGTTAGAATGTGATCTCCAAGTTAGTGCTGAGGTTCACATTGTAAATCAAAGACTGCCTAGAACTTGCTGAGGTTACTTATTAATACTTCACAAACATGAAAAAAACTGCAGATCTGGAAACCTAAACCAGTACACACAAAATGCTGGAGGAACTCAGCAGGCTGGGCAGCGTCTATGGAAAAGAGCAAACAGTTGAGGTTTTGGGCCAAGGGTGCTGCCACTAATGTTGCCTGGCCTGCTGAGTTTCTCCAGCATTTTGTGCATGGTGCTATTAATGTTTTCATGCTAGTTTGGTAATAGCCAACAGGCAGCTTTGATAGTTATCTGGCTGGGGTCAGTCTATATCTATAAATGTATAGTGCACCATATTGTCTCTTCTGCAATACTTTATAATCCTGTGAGGTTTTATTTTACTTTCTACATCTTGCAAATTAAATTTCTGGACTGCATTCAATGCCATCTGGATGTAATTGTGTTGAGTATCCTTAGATATCAGTTTTGGAAGATGTTCAATGTGAAGCAAGCCAAGCTTGTAAAAACTGATGAAAATAAAGTAGACAAATCAAGGAAGTTCAAATGTCTTGGAGGGTTTTACCAAAGACATGCACATGTTGTAAAATAGTCCTGCTTTGTAAATGGCAAATGTTTTGAATCTGCTTAAAAGATACCTTTGTCATTAGCATTTGCGTAGTTAAATAGCTGTGGAAATAATGGGAATTATTACAAAAAATATTAAAAGACAATAAGCATTGCATCATGCTTATTTCACAGATAATGAGTTTGTTCGCTGTTGAAATCTGGTTCCTTATACCACTGCACTCTGATATGCTTCACTAACTTCATCTGTGTTTCAATAACTAACCTTCTTCATTAGCTACTTTAAATAGTATGCTTACACCTTCCTTTTATTAAATGCCATTTATCTCATTCATTTGCTCTGATAGATTTTCTGGATGAATATTAATCTGCTTTCATTTTAGGCTGTAGAAATAAATGTGCCTGAGCAATTAATTACCCAAGCTAATGGATATATTGCAAGAGATCATTACATTGATTAGCAAAGCCATTTGCCATCTCTTATTAACATTCCACTACATTAGAATGTTCAAAAAGTCTGTTACATTTTGGTAAACAACATCCTCGCTATCCTTTAAGAGATTTGTTCAAGAGATAAAGTCTGCAGTTTGTTTAATTTTACTGATTTTGGTGGGGGTAAAACTCATGAAAATATACCATCTAATTTTAGCTAACACTTTCACTCAGAAGGAAAATACTGGAATTTTCATAGAAAATATAATGTTTTCCATACAATTAACTATTTGGGAAGTGTCTTTGCTATCATGAAAAATAGGGAAACATGACAGCCAATTTGCACATGACGCAGTTCCACAAACACATGAAACAAAACAACCAGGGAGTCTATTTAGGAGGTGATGATTGAGGGCCACTATTGACAAGGTATTGCTGTCTGGTTTACTTCAAATAATGCCACAAAATATTTCCCATATAAATAGAAAAATGTACATGTACATGTACAACAGGTACATGGAAATTCCTGTTCAAATGTATTTTATAAATTGACATTCTGCTAGACTGAGGCCTTGTTAATCGACTTCTGTGGACTTCTGAATATGCTGCATTGATGCCTGGAATTGTGAACTTCAGTTCTGAATGCCGTTTGCTGGCTTTATTGTTTTCATCAACTCCCCCCTCTTCCCCCCCCCTCTTTCCCTCTCCCCCCCCTTTCCCTCTCCCCCCTCTTTCCCTCTCCCCCCTCTTTCCCTCTCCCTCTTTCCCTCTCCCTCTTTCCCTCTCCCTCTTTCCCTCTCCCCCTTTCCCTCTCCCCCTTTCCCTCTCCCCCTTTCCCTCTCCCCCTTTCCCTCTCCCCCTTTCCCTCCCCCCTTTCCCTCCCCCCTTTCCCTCTTCCCCCCTTTCCCTCTTCCCCCCTTTCCCTCTTCCCCCCTTTCCCTCTTCCCCCCTTTCCCTCTTCCCCCCTTTCCCCCCTTTCCCCCTCCCCCTCTCCTCTCTCACCTCCCACACTGGATGTCCAACAGCCTTTTGTTTTTAATGGGCTCTGTTTGGGTTCTTTGTTTCATGGCTGCCTGCAAGGAGATGACACTCAGGGGTATATAAAGCATACATACTTTGATAATAAATGTACTTTGAACTTTACATGGCAGTTCCTCTGGCAACTCTTCCATATATGAAAAGCTTGCCTGTCTGGTCCATTTTAGGTCTTACCTCTTTCACCTTAAATTTATGCTCTCTAGTTTTTCATTCTCTTTCCCTGGGAAAAAGGTGGTGTGCATTCATTTATATGATCCCACACGTGATTTAATATACCTCTATATGGTCATCCCACAAGTCTTCTACACTTGTAAAAATAAAGTCCTGGTCTATTCACCCTCACTCTGTAAATCAGGCCTTGGAGTCTTGACAACATCATTGTTAATTTTATGTAAACATTACTCAAGTTTATACAGCAGGACTTAAATCAAGTGACTCACAGTCAGGAGTGACATCAGTGAACCAAGATTAATATCTACCTTTAGTTTTAGTGAAGTGTAATGGAAGAGCCTTTCATTGGTAAAGTATTGGTGGCTGAAAAATACTTGTTAAGATAAATACCAATGGTATCTTAAAAGAAAGGATAAACAATGTCAATGACCATTGAGCCAACACTAAGGTCTACCACTGTGCACTAAATAAATCCTAAATACCTAATGAACTTAATGCTATCATCTTGCATACAGATACATTTGCAGACCTGCCTTAATTTGAAAGTTACCAAAAAATCAGTCATGCAAATGTAACTGTGCCTTTTGATGTGATTTATAGCAGAACCATTCTAATCCACATAGATATTTAAGGCTTCTGTACATTTCCAACCTAATTCCTCTGATTTGAAATGAAGATGCTAGCTCTCTCATTTCTGAATTCAGACTGCATAACAGTCTGGATGTTTGCCAAGCAATAATGAATGCTTATTTACTGCTAATGAATCAAGTCAATGAGATTCAGTGTCACCATTTTGCTGGTGGGAAGTGATTGAGTGGGGCTTTTGAGGTTGTGCAGACAACCTCCTCCGGGCAGGATCTAGTCTTTCTTTGTCACTAACATTAGTGATCACATTTGATATTATCATTTTTGATGGCCAGTGAAAGTAACTTTTGCTAATCAGGTCACCTGAGTCATATCCCAAACTGAACTGTGCACAGGGTGCTGGAAGTCTTTCCAACCAGTACTTTTACCCAATAGTCAGTGTATATAAATCATCTTTAATCACTTTAAGATTTTTTTCTTAATCAAACTCCCTAAAGTCTGACCATTCATTCACCATATATCTAAATAAAACTTTATTCTGTTCCATTAAAATTGGTCTCTATAAACTTCTTGGCTAAAGAAGAGTAAGAAGCAGGTCCACAATGTTGACAGCAACCATTAAGTACATGTCTGTACTAATGCCTTTTACTGTCACTGTTAAGCATTGTCCAGATATTTCTTGGATTTTGTGAGAGATACTGCTTTCACCACCACTCAAACAATGTGTTCTTTTTTCTAAACAACACCTGGATGAACAAAATTTTCATTAAATGCCCTCTAAGCCTCCTTACTCCTCACGATAAAAGTATACCTTCTGGTCTATTATTGTGAAATACGTTTTATTCCACTCAGCCCATTCTTGCCATATCCTTTGATGCCCTGACCAATCAGGAAACTATTAACTTCTGCCTTAAATATACTCATGAAATTGGCCTCAACTGCAGCTCGTGGTAGAGCATTAAACAAATTCACCACTCTTTGGCTAAAAAATTCTTCCATACCTCTGTTCTAAAAGGTTGATGCTCAGTTTTGAGGCTGCGCCCTCTAGTTCTGGATAACCCAACCAGAGGAAACATCCTCTCCACTATCACCTCATCTAGTCCTTTCAACATTCTTAGGTTTCAATGAGACCACATATTCTTCTAAATTCCAGTGATTACAAGCCCAAAGCTACCAAACATTCCTCATATGTTAACCCCTTCATTCCCAGAATCATCCTCGTGAACCTCCTCTAGACTCTCTCAAAGATAACACATGCTTTCTGATATAGGGGGGCCAAAACTGTTGACAATACTTCAAGTGCAGCCTGTCTTATAAAGCCTCAGCATTATCTCCTTGCTTTTATATTCTATTCCCTTTGAAATAAATGACCACATTACATTTGCCATCTTTACCACAGATTCAACCTGTAAATTAACCTTCTGGGAGTCTTGCACAAGGACTCCTAAGTCCCTCTGCACCTCTGATGTTTGAATTTTCTCCCCATTTAGACAATAGTCTGCACTGTTGTTCCTTTTACCAAAATACATTATCATACATTTCCCAACACTGTATTCCATCTGCCACATTTTTGATCCTCTGATGGTAATGCCAAGGAATTTAAAATTGCTAATGCTCACCACCTCTGATGACCTAATGAGGACTGGTTCATGGACTTCTGTCTGTCATCCTCAGTCAATAATCAACTTTTTAGTTCTGCTGATGTTGAGTGACAGTTTGTTGTTGTGGTACCATTCAACCAAAATTTTTAATCTCTGTTCGATATGCCGATTAGTCACCACCTTTGATTCGGCCAACAATCAACCTTTAGGGAATCAGCTATACAGCAGTCTTTCCTAGAATGGATACTGTGTAATGCAAAAGAATTGATCAACAATCTTTTTCCTGGATGCTGAATAATGAGTAAGCTTAATACGTTAGAATTCTTCGTTAAGATGGAGAATCAAGTTGTACAATCAGAAACTGAGGAAGAAACTCCAAAGATATTAAGCAGAAGTACGTGTGCAAAATTAAAAGATATGGGATTGGAAATAATATAATGGCATGTGTTATGATGTGGTTGACAGACAGGAAACTTGAGAGTAGAAATAAACGGATTATTTTCCATGTGTCAATTAGTGAGTGATTAGTGGGGTGTAACCTGTTACAGTATTGGGCTCCAGTTATTCAATGATTTGAAGAAGGAGACTTAATGTATTTTTCCAATGTTGTTGACTACACATTTTTTGGAGGGGATGGTGGTGGGAGGTAAATGAATAAACGTGAACTCTAAGGATGTGAAGAGATTTACTGAGTGGACACATGCAATGTGAGATGTGGTAAATGTGGCTCAACTAAAAGAATTTATTTTGGTTCTATAAATGGTAATGGTAATGGTAATATTGGAAATACAACAAAATCGATTATCATTTTGTACCAGACACTGAAAGAAAATGTTTAGGTGCAGTCAATATGTAGACAAGCAAATTATATGTTGGCCTTTTAAGTATAAGAGCAACAATGTCTTGCTGCAGATTTATCTCTATTTCTACACTTATGTCCAATCCTCCTTGTAATTGCTTGCAAGTTTCCTTTAATGTTTAATGTTGGCACGTGGCCAAGTGGTTAAGGAGTTGGTCTAGTGATCTGAAGGTCGCTAGTTCGAGCCTCAGCTAAGGCAGCATGTTGTGTCCTTGAACAAGGCACTTAACCACACATTGCTCTCCGATGACTCCGGTGCCAAGCTGTATTGGCCCTAATGCCCTTCCCTTGGACAACATCGATGTCATGGAGAGGGGAGACTTGCTGCATGGGCAACTGCCTGTCTTCCATACAACCCAGCCCAGGCCTGCACCCTGGAAACTTTCCAAGGTGCAAATCTATGGTCTCTCAAGACCAACAAATGCCTAATGTTAAATATAATTTATCCTTTAATTATTGAGAATTTGAGCCAGAACTCAGCAAAATAACTCAGACCAATACCACCTTATATATATCTGAGCTCTCTTAAATACCAAAAGCCATACTATTTGATTGACATGATCTTCCTTTTGCTTTGCTTCATCTTCCATCCCAATTTTTGATGATATTGTTGACCATGAAGTTCTAAACTGAAATGAAGAGCTTAAGCCCTTGCCAATATGCAGAGAATAGCCACGGGGACCATCACTAAAGGGAGGTTATACTGTAACTATTCAATCTTCAAGGACTAGTTCACTTCCCTGTTTATCCTCCATGGTGAATTTAGCTGCCAATTATCGGAGCAGTGGGTCTCCACTCCCTACCAGAGAGGAGATACTTCCAGCTAACAAAGTAGTTTAAACATTGTTCGTTTATTTTTAGTGATATACTTAAATTCAAACAACATTCTCAAGACTAATTTAAAAACTCACACAGGTTCTCTATCTTATATTAAACAAAATTCAAGTTACAAACCATTTCTAAAACATTACAGATTTCCAAAACACAGGTACAGTTCATATAAGCTAAAAAAGACATACCAATGACCGGCAGACAAACCAGTAATCCATCACTAAAATCAAAGGCAGAGGAATGGAATCTCATTCACCCTGTATTGCATACATTCTTCATGATATTCCTGGACCATTCCTCATAAGCCTGAACTGCTTTCTACATTTATACTATTTCTCGGGCACTTGGGTGACTTCATACATGTGATATTTTTCACATACCTTATAACACAAATGATTTAAAAGCTTCTGGAGATAGAGATCCCAGGTACCTTGAACTAATACTCTGAATCTGACTCAAGAAGTGCATCAATCTCCCAACTATTAATAGATCAGCTATTCAATATGCTGAGTGTTAATCTAGTCGGCGAGCTTTCTTGAACTACACAACATAGCCAGCATTGTCTAGTCTGAAACAAGCTAAATTAATATAATCCAATGTCTTACACTGCACCACCTGAGAAATAAACCTAGGTGATGTGGGACCAGCGAGTCTGTATTATAGACAGTGCTTCTTTGCAAATCTTTCTGTTTAATTTTAAACTGATTATTGCTTGCCAGTTACATTAGGAACTGAAGACTGGCTTTCATTTATGACAAGCTAAATAAAGAATATTAGTTGGAAGTTTAACTTATTTAAAAGCAATACTTTGATCTTCACAGATGTCGGCTGCTATATTTAGAAAGCTGAGCCTGGCAAAAAAGAAAAGGCCCCCTGGCCCAGGACAGTGAATATCCATCACAGTGCTTATGACATTGTAATGTTTGATGTTCAATCATTATTGGCAATCTTAAACTTGTTAATGAATATTTTTTCCTGATCTTCAAATATGTAAATATCTGTGGAGCACAGAACCAGACGCACTACAGATATCTTAGTACTTTAATGACATTGTCACGTGAGAGGAATCTGGAACAAAAATTGATTTTGCACAAAGAAATACTCCAAGGTTTCCTAACCAGTTTATAGCCTCTTTGAAAAGTTCAGTATTATTAGTTAATTCTCCAAATTACCTTGGGGTCTAACAATTCTACACCATTTTTATTGGTCAATTCTTGGTTGACCACAATTTATACATTCTTGCTGAAGGCACCTAACTAAAATTAATAACAAATTAACTAGTGCAAAAAATTTGGAAAAATAATTAACTGTTGTCCATTAATTAAACATAAATATATACTGGAATAAAGAAATCCAAACAAAGAAAGCCCTTTATCTTAATGCTTTAACAAAATTTAGCCAACCTAGTTAACAGCTTTCGACTGGATACAACATCTTTGGCTGGGGCAAAATCATTTAACTTAACCTGGAGTCCCATATGTCCATGGATGGAGAGAATAGTCAGATGAGCTTGTGCCTGATTTTCAAGACATACCTGGGTCCTCTGCTCCATTCTGCTAGGTCTCCTGATGCATGCTGTGTAGCTAGCTAACAGTTTTCTGTGGAAGTATAGACAAGTCATCATAGCATTTTGGCTACTATACTAACTATTACAACTTGAAGTGGTTTAATATATTGTCATATGATATTATTGCATCTAACATTCATGAAAACAGCTTAGGTAGATGTGTTAAACCATTGAAGAATTTTAATGTATTCTGCACCTCTAACATAAAATATTCTATGAAGATTCAAAGGAGTTCTTTATTTTCAATTCTAAAGATGTGAATTGAGCATATGACCAAGAACTTGGTCAAAGACACTGGAACAAGTTAAAGGAGGAAAGTGAGATAAATAAGTGACAAGACTTAAGTAAAGAATTTCCAAGAGTAGTCCCTTGGCATATCCTTTGATGGAGCAAAAAAAAATTAAGCTGGGTATTGCCACATTAACTGTCCCTTGGCGTAAAGTTCTTCGGAACCAACGCCTTTGATCACAACACGAGTGAATCTGCAGATGCTGGAAATAAATAAAAACACAAAATGCTGGCAGAACTCAGCAGGCCAGACAGTATCTATGGGAGGAGGTAGAGACGACATTTCGGGTCGAAACCCTTCATTAGGAATGAAGTAACATGGGATGGTTGAGGGGGGATAAGAATAGGGGGAGGGATGGAGTAGAGAGCTGGGAAGTGATAGGCTGAAGGGAAATGGGCTAGAGAGAAGGTGGAGAATTATGGGAAATAAAAGAGAAAGAAAGGTAGGGCTGGGGGGAGATTATAGTGAGGGGGGAAAAGAGAGAGAAACAGAACCAGACTAAAATTATAGATAGGGATGGAATAAGGAGGGGGGCAGGGGTATCAATGGAAGTCTGTGAGTTGAATGTTCATGCCGGTAGGTAGGAGGCTACCTAGGCAGGAGATAAGGTATTGCTCCATCGACCTGCGTGTGGCCACATCTTGACGGTAGAGGAGGCCATGGACAGACATGTCAGAGTGGGAGTGGTCTGTGGAATTGAAGTGTGTGGCCACAGGGAAATCCCGCCACTGCTGGAGGACTGAGCGCCAGTGTTCGGTGAAACGGTCTCCCAGTCTGTGGCGGGTCTCCCCAATGTATAAATGGCCACATCGGGAGCACCAGATACAGTATATCACCCCAGTTGACTCGCAGGTGAAGTGGTGCCTCACCTGAAAGGACTGTCTGGGGCCTGGGATGGTGGTGAGGGAAAAAGTGTGGAGGCAGGTATAGCACTTCTACTGTTTGTAGGGCTAAGTGCCTAGAGGGAGGTCGGTGGGGAGGGATGGGGGGGATGAATGGACAAGGGAGTCATGTAGGGAGCGATCCCTGCGGAAAACCAGGAGTGGGGGGTAAGGGAAGATGTGTCTGGTGGTGGGATCCCGTAGGAGGTGGCGGAAGTTATGGAGGATTATACGTTTGATCTGTAGGCTGGTAGGGTGATAGGTGAGGACTGGGGGGACTCTATCCCTGGTGGGCTGGCGGGGGGATGGGGTGAGGGCAGAGGTGCGTGAAATACGGGAGATGCGATGGAGGGCAGAGTTGATAATGGACAAAGGGAAGCCCCTTTCTTTAAAAAATGAAGACATCACCTTTGTCCTAGAATGAAAGGCCTCATCCTGAGAGCGGATGCGGCAGAGGCAGAGGAATTGAGAGAAAGGGATAGCAGTTTTGCAGGAGACAGGATGGGAGGAGGAATAGTCTAGATAGCTGTGGGAGTCTGTAGGTTTGTAGTAGGCATCGGTGGATAGGCTGTTTCCAGAGATAGAAGCAGAAAGATCTAGAAAGGGAAGGAAGGTGTCAGAAATAGACCAGGTTAATTTGAGGGTGTGGTGAAAGTTGGAGGTGAAGTTAATGAAGTCGATGAGCTCAACATGTGTGCTTTGATCACAAGCTCATCAGGCAGTGGTCAGGGCAGAATATCCTGCAAACACTGCATGATAAGGACTTGGTGGAAACAGTGGGATCAAGATCTTGCCTGTCTGGTGATGAGAGGGCCCTTCCTAATCAGATCCTGCATGTTTGGACAATCGCTCCCAGCTCATGCTGCCTCCCAGATAAGTGTAATGGGGATCTGACAGTTGCTCACCTCTTTGTGGACTGTGGGGTTGATGATAGTGTACAACCTGAGGGGCCAAGTGAGTTTAACTGTCCTACTGGTTGAAAGGAATGTAACAGGACAGTACTCAAAGCATTGACTATGAAAAGTGAATTACACGGTTTCTTTTGGCAAATAATTTTTATAATGGTGAAAGTTTGATAATAAAAAAATAAAGTTTATCCATTTAGAATGAAGTAGTAGGAAGAGCTCAAATGTTTATAGGAGTGGAGAAAATTACAGAGGAAGGGTCAAATCCTTTTGAAATCAATGAGAACTTTAAGGTCAAGATTACTTACTCATAGGAATTTATTGGCAAAAGAGTTTGGAATATTCTGATGTTCAGTACTCATCACTGTATTTAGTGCTGCACTTATTGTTACATTGTTTGTTCTGTGAACTTCACAATATCATGGAGTGTCAGAGCACCCAGTATACACTATATGAAAATACACTCATCTGAAATCTCATAATGAAGGTTAATCAACAAAAGTTGCTTGTTATGGCATGGGTGCTGAGTTTTTATTAATTCTGATTTCCTGCAGGGGAAAAAGCTGGTGGGCAACCAAAGTGAATTGGTTAGTCAATTCCAGAGTGACAAACGCCTTATTCTATGTTTTAGGACTGGATGAGCTTTGATGGGGAGGAGAGAGAGTTGGAAATGTACTTTCATGGCAATGACAGGGTGTCAACACATGCTACTCTGAAATTCCTTTTCTTGCAGGCATTCACAGCAGAACTAATGGAAAAAAAACTAGGCATAAGCAAAGAGTAACAAAGAACCATTGTGCAAAATAAGACAAACTATGCAAGTACAGGGAGGTAGATCGATAGATAGTTGAGCACTGAGAACATGAATTGAGTAGTCTTTAAAAGTGAGTCCACAGATTGTGGAGTCAGTTCAGTGTTGATATCTACGCTGGTTCAGAAGCCTGATGGTTGATGGCAGCAGCAGGAAGTGGGCATAGACCAGATGGTGGGAGTCCTTGATGATGGATAATGTTTTCTTGCAGCACTGCTCCTTGCAGGTGAGCTCAATGGTGGGGAGAGCTTTTCCTGTGATGAACTAGGCTGTATCAACTACTTTTTGCAGGCTTTTCCATTATTGAGTATTGGTGTTTCCATGCCAAGCTGCAATGCAACCAGTCAAAATCCTCTCCACTGTGCATCTATAGAAGTTTGTTAAGTTTGAAGGTGCATGCTTAATCTTCACAAACCTCTAAGATAATAGAGCTACTGCTGTCCCTTCTTTATAATGGAAGTTACATTCTCGACCCAGGACCGATCCTTAAAAGTGACAATGCCAAGGAATTTAAAATTACTGACCCCCTCCACCTCCAGTCTCATAATGAGGACTGGCTCATGGACCCCCAGTTTATTCCTCTTGTTGTCAATAATCATCTCTTTGGTTTTGTTGATGTTGAGTGAGAGGTTGTTGTCATGGCACCATTCAACCAGATTATCAATCTCCCTTCTAGATGCTGATTTGTCACCACCTTGACTCGGCCAACAACACTGGTGTCATCAGCAAACTTAAAATGACGTTGGAGCTGTAGTTGAATTGGATATGTGGTTGGAAGTTCATCTCAGGGACAAGAATGACACCATGATTTCAATCTGTCTTACTCAGACTGAGCAACACACACACAATACTGGAGGAGCTCAGCAGGCCAGGCAGCAACTATGGAAAAGAGTAAACAGTCAAGGTTTCAGGCCAACCCATCATCAGGACTGGAAAAAAAAGATGAGTCAGTGCAAGGAAGTGTGGGAAGAGGAGGAAGATCCACAAGGTGATAGGTGAAACCGGGGAGGTAGGAGGGGTGAAGTAAAGAGCTGGGAAGTTGAATGGTGAAAGAGATACAGGGCTGGAGAAGGAGGAATCTGATAGGAAAGGACAGAAAGCCTTAGAAGAAAGAAAAGAGGAGAAGAGCACCCCAGGGAAGTGATAGGCAGGTAAGGAGATAAGCTGAGAGAGGGAAATGGGAATGGGGAATGGTGAAGGAGAGGTGCATTACCGTAAGTTTGAGGAAATTGGTTCATGCCATCAGGTTGGAGGCTACCCAGATGGAACATAATGTGTTGCTCCACCAACCTGAGTGTTGCCCCATCGTGGCAGTAGAGGAGACCATGGACTGACATATCAGAATGGAAAATGGGATTAAAATAGGTGGCCACTGGGAGATCCCACTTTTTCTGGGGAATGGAGCATAGGTGCTTGGCATAGTGGACTCCCGATCTACGTCAGATCTCACCAATATGCAGGAGGCCACACCAAGACCACTGGATACAGAAGATATTCCCAACAGACTCACAGGTGAAGTGTCGCCTCACCTGGAAGAACAGTTTGGGACCTTGAATGGCAGTGGGGGAGGAGGTGTAGGGGCAGGATAAGTGCCAGGAGGGAGATCAGTGTGGAGGGACAAATGGATAAGGGAGTGCATTCAGACCAAACTAACTTCTGAGAAAGATTGGATAGTAGCTAGGGAATTTATTGCATGAATTGAAAACTATGGCTTTGATCTTCCCAATATTTAGTTGTAGGCAATATCTGCTCATGAAATCCTATAGATTAGAACAACAGTTTGACAAGCTAGAGATGGTTGCAAGATAGAGTTAGATGCCATCATTACATGTGTGAAACATGATATGTTTTTGGGCGATGTTGTTGAGGAACAGTATGCAAGCAGGATATAGGATTAGAACTCCAGCGATAGGAGCAAAACCACACTGTAATGACATTCTCCTGCTTGTGGTTGTGCTGCAGAGACTCATAGTTGCACTTCCCAGATCCTCAGGTGGGATCTAACCACACGTCCCTTCCTGCGGTGTGTCATTGTATATTTGCTTGCTATAAATGATAAATCAAGCACTGATGAAAAACAAGGGCAAAATAAAATCACCAGCTGTAACTCTTCACTGGGCTGTTTAGCATTACCTGTAAACTGCAGTGTTCCTTGCCTGTCTCAGTACTTTGCTAAATGGGTTATGCAGTACCTTATCTTTGGTGGATTTGTTGTGCATAAATGAGCTGTTCAAACCATCTGTGTTCTCTGCGGGAATGCCATCAATTCTTCTTCTGATGGAACAATTTGAGCACCTGTCAGCTGTTTTGAAATATTTCCTTCATAATGTTGCCAGAATTGCTTCTTTTCTGAGCCATTGTGCTGGGGGGGCCAGAGCACTAGGGAATTTGAACAAAATACACTGACCATGGGGAATGTTGATCAGCAGGGTTATGCAGCATGGAAAGGTATTCAACATTGATGGGATGTTGCACCTTGGAGGCTAGGAGAAAACCAACTAGTCTCTGGGCAAAGTTGAACACCAGAAGTTGGGTTTTTTCTATTTCAATATAGGTACTTTACAAAATACAAAATAAATTATGGAAAAAAAGCTTTGTTATCAGGGCCCCTTTTGCAGACAGGGCTATTGTTCAGACTAAGTAGAACATTTCTCAAGTCTTCTGGTGAGAATAGGGAAACAATAGTTTCAATGTCCTTGATATTACCAAGGGACTGGTATATATGAACTGAAAACATTAAAGCACCACTTAAATTCAGTTTCTGTGGAAGGCAAACCATATTGTGCTCAATTAAAAATAAAAATTTGCAAGAGGCAGGTGCATATAACAAAGTGGGTGAGATCTTTTAGAATTCAGCCCCCCCCCCCCAAAAAAAGAAGCAGGATATGAGAAATTCCATTGCTATTTTGGAGTCAGGTAATGGCTCCTGTAGTTTTCTCAAAGGAGCTCTTCATTGCAAATGTCAACCTATCTTTTCTGCTTCTTTCCACTGCAGACCAATGTGCTCTCTACATCCTGCCCTTTTTGTAGCTCTCATTGTACTGCATGCAATATTTGTTTTTCTTTCTTTCTTTCTTTCTTCCTTTATTTCATTCGGCTATGATGGCCTTGGGATTTTTTAGTTCTGTGTGCTGCTCATTCCAATTCATCCAGATCACTGTTCATGTTACATTTGACAAATTTGCATGTGTGTAAATGTAGGTGGTAAACTTCTTGCCTTCCTGTCAGCTTGGACCAATCTGGCCATTCTCTCTAATCTTTCACAGTAACAAGGCATTTACACCAACAGAACTGCCACTCACCATAGTTTTTCTTTGCTTATAGTACCATCTCTGTAAATCAGTAGTTTCATACACAGGCATACACAGACACCTTGCTTAATGGTATTGGTCCATAACATAAAAAAGGTTTGAAACCCCTGCTCCTGAAAATCCAAGGATATCTGTAGTTTCTCAGATTCTCAAGTCACCCCATCTGGTACTAACAATTATCCCATGGTCAAAGCCACTTAGACCATTCCAATGTTTGGTCTGAACGACAAATTAACCCCTTGACCATGTTTGTATGCTTTCTGTGCATTGACTTTCTGCCACATGATTGGATAATTAGAGATTTTCATTAATGAGCGGGTGTACCTAATAAAATAGCAATTGAATGCATTACTAAACCAATATGAAGTTGGATGTAAACTAGCCCAAAGTTCAACTTAACAATAGACTTGCCAATAGCTTCATTGTGCAGCATTAACTGAAAACTGAATTGATGACAAAAGTTACACTGCAATCTTAGTTTTCTTCAAAGAGGATTAAAGTAAATGTGTAAAAAGGTTTTGCCCCCTGTTATACAAACATCTTGATCACCTTTCACAGCTTGGATTTCCAGAATGTGCTCTCAGAATACAGGAATCAGGGAATTATTTGATTCCACGCTCATCCCAATTCATCCAGATCTGTGTTCATGTTACAGTAATGCTCCAATACATCTCCCACAAGATAGTCATCAAAAGACAGCATTCAGAGCACATCTTTGAGATCCAAGTCAGGAAAGCAATTGAAGGCAAATTGATTAAATTTCAATTGGATAGATATTTCTTCCATTTTCCTCACCATGTTATTGCAGCTTCTTCCTCCTTCCTTTCCAATCCCGATGAAAGGTCTTGGCCCAAAACATCGACTGTTCATTCTTCTCCTTATATGCTATCTGACCTGCTGAGGTCCTTTGGCATTTTGTATGTGTTGCTCTGGATTTCCAGCATCTGCAGAATCACTTGTGTATCTAGTTTCAAGTTTAATATTACTGAAAATAAAATCGGATCTCTACTTTTAATGGGGCAGATGGCTACTTAGCTTATTTTCAGAATTTTAACAGTTATCAGTACAAAGTGAAGTAAGTGCTGGAAGCTTACTGATTGCAAACACAGTATGAACAGTACATGTATTCACAAAATCAGAAAGAACGACACAGTCAGTTTGTCTTGTTAAATCTCTTGCTATTGTCTTATCAGGAGAATGGAAGAGTGTCCACATCATCTGTGCCATGTCAGGTGCTGATAATTGGTGGAGTGATTTGTTCATTTATCATCTTCAACCTGACCCCAAAATATCTTTTATAGCAGAAGTGTTACCACAGATATATCAATATAGGACCATGCAAAGACACCTCCCCTCAGTCTACAGCTCACAGACATCTAGAGACCTGCCACCTGGCAAGAGTAGTAAAGTCCTGAAACACTCCATGACTTAGCATGAAATGGAGGGAGTACCTAGCCAGATGCTCAAATCAAAGAAGTGGGACTTGGATCAGTGGCATTGCAATTCAGAATTGTGAATGCTGTTAACTGAGCCTCAGCTGACACATAGGATGAGGGACAAGAGCTTGAGAGTGAATCACCCCAGTTTCCTTGGCTCTGTAAGTCTAGGGAAGACAGCCTCCGACCCCACCAAACTTTAGAGACTGAGGCGCTGTGGATCCTACCCCAAAACTCAGTTTGTGTGGATGCTGTGTCATTTGGTGCCCTGTTACAAATTAATTCCATGAAATAACAGACAGTACACAACATACAATTAAAGGAATTATATTTATGAATCTTAACTGAAGGGTTAGTAAAGAATAACAAAAAAGAAATGTGCCCATTATAATTAAACAGTAAAATGTGCACAAGTTGGAGCTCATCTTGAACTTCTCTGTCACTCATGTGCTGGGTCCTCGGTCAATGTGAAAGCACACGTCGCTCGCAATCAATCTCGAACATTCGGGTCTCCCACCGGGTCGTACGCTACAACCGGTTCTCCCCAGCATCTTCTCTCAAACAAAAATCCAGGACCAACCTTATTGTCCCTCACCAAGAAAAACCTCCCACTAATTGGATGGCATGCATTCCACATGATCCCCTAACTTCAACAAAAACCCAAACAGGCTGAAAGCACGAGAAACAGATCTTATAGAGCTGCTAAATGAAATACCTAGAGCATAACAGTAAAGATGTGAACCAGGGCATTACAAAAGGGAATCTGATGACATGGCCATCCAGACTGGAGTCAGTGCTGCTCCCCACTGTTCATTCGGCAGAATATAAGCTGTATTGTGGTTGACTACAGATTTCTGCAGCAATCATGGCTCGGGTCTGGACTATTTTTTTTTGCATGGCTGTATCTTGCTGATATTTTTGTTTGTTTGCTATTTTGTATGCACTATGTGTGTTTTGTGTAGAGGGACTGTTGGTATTGTGTTTGCACTTTGGCCTCGGTGTAACGTTATCTTGTTTAGCTGTATACGTGGGTCTTTGTATATGGTTGAATGACAATAAAGCTTGAATTGAATTGAATTGAATTGAATGGGGACCTTTCTCATACAGTGTTGTGTACCTGGAATACACTGCAGAGAAAGTGGTAGATGCAGAGTCACTGACAGCAATTGGAAGTTCTCCAGATGAGCATTTGTATAATTTGGGCATTGACAGCTTTGGACCAAAGCTAAAAGAGGAAATTAATATGGGTGAGTGCCCAGTGTGGATATAGACAGTTTCCATACTGTCTGACTATGACTAAATGTCAAAATGCAGCAAACAATATAAATATACCTGCAGTGTCTGATGTGATTGGTTGAATGGTGATTTCTCCTTAAAGTGCATTGTTATAAATATTACAGATTCCTATGGTCTTCATATTAATTGGCCAGTTATGTTCTTTAGGGTAGTGAGGGAATTAGGATTTGTGAACCATTATTTTCAAAAGGATTGCAATTACAACAACAGAAGTTTGAGAACATGAGTTCAGTTTTTTGATATATAGAATATGAAAATAAAATCTACCATAATGCTAATAGACTGCCATAAAATCTAATGGGTATATTTTGTCCTTTCAGGAAGGAAATTGGGGCTGAGAGGAAAAATAGATCAGCCATGATGAAACGGTAGAGCAGAATCGATGGGCCAAATAGCCTAATTCTGCTCCTGTATTTTATGGTCTTACGGTCTTTTGGAAATATCTTCCTGATATGAGCCAAACTATCTGCCCCTCCAGCAAAAAAAAACAATCTGTTAGACAGACTCAAACAAGAGAAAATCTGCAGATGCTGGAAATTCAAGCAACACACACAAAATGCTAGAGGAACTCAGCAGGCCAGGCAATTTATAATAGATATCAGTAGAGACAGGGAGATCGAGAAAGGGGAGACAGGTGTTGGAAATGGACCAAATAAATTTGAGGGCAGGGTGAATTTTGGAGGGAAAGTTGATGAAGTTCACAAGCTCTGCATGGCTGCAGGAAGCAGCACCAATGCAGTCACTGATGTAGGGTAGGAGAACTTGGGAATAATCCAGTGTAACATAAACTGTTCCATGAAACTGACAAAAAGGCAGGCATAGCTGGGACCCATGCTAGTCCCCCTGATTATACCTTTTTGTTTTGTGTGTCTTATTTTTTTCGCCTCCATTCCTGATGAAGGGTCTTGGCCTGAAACATCGACTTTACTCTTTTCCATTGATGCTGCCTGGCCTGATGAGTTTGTCCAACATTTTGTGTGTGGTGTCACACAAACTCAAGAATCTGAGCAGCATCTGTAAGGGGAAAGGAATTATTGAAGGTTGGGTAGAGATCCTGCATCAGGACCCTTATCTTCCCCAAAAGAAGCTGCACAACCTGTCAATTTCCCCCAACAGCTTGTTCTTTGCTCTTGATTCTAGTATCTGCCATCTCTTCCGTCTCTTTATGTCTCTAATCAATTATTGACTGACTGGCTCGTACATCCCCATCAAAAAAGGCCTTGATAACCATTCAGGCTTAACAACCCTCAAGCCTTTTCTACCACCAGAGGTAATCAGGGTGGGCAATCATGTCAGTGATGATCACTTCCAGAGAATGAATTAACAAAAATATTGGCACATGAAGAATAGACTTCATTTTAGAGATTCAGTATTGTGTAGGCACAATGATGTAAAAGTTGTAAATCATGACCATTTTGAAGCAGGAAGAAGGGGAATGTTGGAACTGATTGTTGTAAGATGGAAATACTCTCAGCTGCCCAGAAGCTAGGTGTTGGATGCTACCCCATGTTCACAACCTGTCGCTTTGGGTAGTGCTGTATTTGGCAAGTCAAAAATAAAAATTACTTAGCTCTCAGTTAGAGAAATTTGGATCAATTATGTGTTGTAACTGGCATATGGCCTCCTTGATGGATTGCTGATTTCTACGTGTTTAGTGAATGTAACACCAGTCTTGCAAACAACTCCCTCTCATTCTCTCATCTGGAGCCCAAAGAGAGGCAATGATTAAAGATTCATGTTGCAGTCAGAGCTGCAATGCTTGGATGATGAATAGTGTCATGTGGCCCGGGGGGAAAAAATCACACTGGTGCTGTCAAAGAGTCCCATTTATTTGCACTGTGTTATTACGAATAATAAATAATTTCTTTCAGGCACATAGTGAACTAGCAGTAAAGTGCACATTTTACATTTAGAAGGTCATAGGTCTAAGTCCGAGTGCTGCCCATTGGATAATATATCCTCAGACTTCATAGCCTGCTGTAGCCTTGGATGAATCAAATGTTTGAGACGTGACAGGAACATTACCCAAGTGAGCTGATTATTGCAATAACGTGAGACCAAAATAAGTGGTGTGCAGGAAAAGTTGAAACCTGCCTGGACAGCCATTTTATTCCTCTAAGCCGAGAGGGGACAGACAAAAGGGCTTTGAGCTCATGTGAATGTCTAGCAGGTGTACTCTAAAAATGAAATATACATTTGGACTAGGTCTTGCCTTGTAGCTTAATATCTTAGCACTATAATTCCTTTCTCTTCTGGCCAAGGTTAAGTAGAAGTTGGGAACGTGGGAGTGATCATCCACAGATGGCAGGTGTGTGATGTTCTCAGTGCTACACCACCAAGGCAATCAGCCCAGTCATCTTCAATTTCATCTAGAATTCCTAAGTCAATTGTGTCCAGCAGGTGTTCATGTACAAGTCTCCAGAGAAATGGGCGAAAATGTATCAAAGAAAGCCTTCATTCTAGCGGCCACGTTGATGTGACTGTACCAATCTGTAGAGTTAAGTATGTGTGCTGTGTACTGAAGTTCAAACTGTCCCTGTATTATGTAGGCTTGGCCACATGGATGTACAGTGTTTTGTTCAATTGGACCTTGTTACATCACTTGACATCTGTAGAAATATTCCTGCAGAATAAAAACAATCAGGCAATGTTCAACACAGAGTCTTGTGGGTGGTGGAAATTGTGCATTCTCTGTGATGTTCCCTTAAGCAGACCGTTCAAACCATTTGGCAAAATGCCTCATTGCCAGAATTCAACAGAAAGCAGCAATCATGGTCCTTTCTGGAAAGTTGAATTCTCACTCTCAAAAACACTTCCCTTGAGATGGCTGTGTTGCGAATGAGATGATCCTCTCAGAGTGTTTATGCCAAGGAGTCTGGAAAGTGGCATTGTTGTGGTTGACCTTGGACAGTTGTGTAATGGAGGACTGTCTGAGGGTTTTCCCAAGGAAACATTCAGACAAATCACTGTTTCTAGAAGCTAATCAACTCGGTGGAAGTCACATTTTGGGGTGTCCAAAACCTGGTGGTCTCCCAGTGTATTGACTTAGTAAACACCATTTTCTCTAATGCCATTTCATTTAACAGGTCATTCATCTGGAAATTTTCATTCTCTTTGTGTGCTGAATTAGCTGGTTCTCACTTGGACATTCATCAAACAAATTAATGTTGGGAGTATCATTTATAGCCCAGGCTCTTTGTTCTTATACTAGCAGGTAATGGTAATATTTTCTCTAAAGCCGTAATTTGTGTTGTTTTATTCTTCAGTCCAGTAAATATTCTTATTGAAGAG
This sequence comes from Hypanus sabinus, assembly GCF_030144855.1. Lineage (NCBI taxonomy): Eukaryota > Metazoa > Chordata > Chondrichthyes > Myliobatiformes > Dasyatidae > Hypanus > Hypanus sabinus. The sequence goes on along the minus strand of NC_082707.1, from coordinate 80,407,437 downwards.
TGATTTGACAGGCATCCTAAAAGACATTGTGTTGCTCAGAAGTCATACATTAAGGTAAATGTGCACTTTAGTTTTACCTGTGTCAATTATCAAATATATAATATACCTCTCAATAAAGTATTTTCACCAACAATGAGACTTAACCTGGTTTCCATGACTAGCACTCGCTGATAAAGGTTTTTCAGTTTGATGCCACATGATGAAGAGTTATTCGCTTTGGACAGGAGACCATCAAAGAAATGGCTTTAAGTTAAACCAAGTTTGGCTGGATGGCTTCAGACTTGATTATAAAGATACATAAATTCTTATTGGTTGTACATCCATTTTAATAAATTGAATGCAAAAAAGTAAATTCAAACCTATTGGAAGAACTTGAAGAGTTAATTAAGTAAATTGGAAATGAATGTTCATCCAGTACAATATGAATTGAGCTGAAACCCAATAAAAGCTTTCCTTTATCTTCTCTATACAATGTAAGAGATTATTAAATCTTCATGAAGATACACCATTGTTAATAGTTTCAGGTTCAATTTTTAATAACATCCACATATTACATGTTGTTATCATATCCCATTATATTTAGAGCAGATCTTTGAGAACACCTGAGCATATAGTGTGATTTGTAAAATGTTGTTCATTATAGAAACATTTTGCTCTTCTTGAGTAATGGAAGATGGGAAAGTGAAAATTGTTATTCTCCATAACTTGCAACTACTGTGAATCCAGGCAGTTAGCTGAATCTATAGTATTAACAATTGAAATATCAATTTGGATAACACTAATGTGAGAAAATGGCACAAAACTCTGTTTTACTCTGAATATTCAACCAGGGTCTACACTGTTTTCATTTCAGAGTTCTCTCCCCTCTCCTCTCTCTCCCTCATTTTATTTAACAACAAATTCTGTGGACAGTTAAATCTCTTTAGAACTTCATTACTGAATTAGCATAACCTTAAATTAAGCCTTAATTATTCTTACTCCCATCTCATGCATTCTGAATTGCAATGGAAGAGTTAAGTGTACATAATAGTGTTTGGGTGGAAAATAGATAGAAAAACTGAAGTATGAATTCTTTGGGGAGAGTCAAATTAATAAGTATGCCTTTTTCTGGAGGGCAATTTGTTAAGAATCTTCAAATCAATTCTGTCCTAAAGACTGGACTGGGATGATTGCTGTCACACCAGTAATGGAAGAGTCAATTCAAAAATTTGGCACTAAGGAAACAATATTCTCTAAAGCTTTAGCTCATGCATTTTTAATTGTCAAAACCTTAGATCTGAACTTCAGGATTAGGCAGTTGTGAAAAAATCAAAACGAAAAATTGATGGATGGTCGCATGATAGCTGGTTTGATGTGGTGACCAGTCCCTGAAGTCCCATTGGATAATTTGCACTACTGCCAGCTCAGGGCATTGTACATGTTATATACACACAATCCATTGTATTGCAGAACCAAAGTTTCAAATCAATAAAGAAAACTGGATTGGAATACAGATAGGAGTGATGTAAATCTTACCCGTTTAAATTGTTTTCCTCCTACTTAAGTGTCTTTTCTTCTCCCCTTCCACATTATTCCAACAATGCGCAATTTCATCTTTAAATAGTCATTAGTGGATCAAAATTATTCCCTGTTCTGTAAATAGGCTATTGAACTAGTGCCTGTTCCCTGTAAGTATTTGCATTACATGTCTTTCCAATGTGTTTCCTCTGTATATCAATGAGAATGAAATAAAAACACAAAATGCTGGAATTACTCAACACGTCAGTTAGCATCTACAGTGAACATTAATGTTTCAGATCAATTATCTTTCATCATATTGAGGAAAGGTTAAAACTTGTAAAGGTTTTGAGTTTCAGAGAAGAGGAGACAGAGTGCAATGGACTGGACCAAAGCTTCAGGGTTTTCCAGAAGGGCTGATACTTGTCTCTCAATAACTACTACAACACATTACCTGGCCAAAAAGAATTTCTCTTCTCTTCATTGAAATGACAACCAACTTTTAAAATCCAAGTTAAGAAGAACAGAAAAGTAATTAGTTTAACATCAGATTTATGAAAAACAAGCCATAATTTATTTTATATGTGTCAATAGTTATGTAAGATGGAATGCCTGTGGGATGTGTTCTAATTTAGTGGAAGGGGCATTATCCTACCACACATCAAGTTCAGTCATAGGTGTGTTGTAGACCTGTGATTTTCAGGCTTTTGAAAGTTAACCAAATATTAAAAGTGTGTTAGCAGCAAATTCATATTCAAGGCATGACCTTCAATGCATTCTCTTGCTAGTAAATTGCCAAAATACAACACAGTTTTGTTTAAAATCTGCTCCTTTTGATACCACATATTGGCTAACTACTCACACATATTCATGTTAGAATGCACAACTTGTAGTATCAATCAGCAACACACACAGACTACACACACTGCATGACTCTCTATACTAGCCTGAAGCATATTGTCTGCAGAAATGCTGTTTGATCTGGCTGTTCTTTTATACATTTTGAGCTTTGCAACAGAATTTCTCAGCTACCACAGCATTTGGTGTGCTCAAGCATCAGAATTGAACTTAAAATGATGGACATCAAAACAAAAAGAGAAAAGTTACCCTTTAGTCTGTGTTGAATTGGTCAATGTTTATATCTTTAACCTATCAGATTAGCTAATTTAACAAATTCTAGGAATTAAACTAAATAATCTTCGTTTAAGTGCTCAGTTCCTTATCTAAATTAATGAGGAGCCATTTTGTACTTAACAATGCCAACAATAATCTAGGTAGCTACCAATTTAGGTCACTGATGAAGTGAACCTGACCACTTGACTTTTATTACTTTCTTAAGAGAACAGAGACAAGGAGCAATGGGGAGATTCAATATAAAAGGAATTCGTCATACAATTCTTCTCACACATTTAGTTGTTTGCAGTGTGAAAGGCTACAGAAACCTTAACAAAAGCAAGACTGGGTTATATTCAAAAGTAGTAGACAGCTAGCCATTTAGTATCTATAAACAGGTTTTAATTCATCACATTATTCCACCATCACAGTCAATGTCCACAGAGACAACTGTTGCTTTCCAGATACTCAGCAAAAAGATTAGTCTGTGATGGCATTGTCAATCTCACATTTCCATGTTAACAGATAAAGAGAAATCTCACACTTTGACTGACTTTCAGAATGCTTAAGATAAAATTAGACTAATTGCTGGAAATGGGCAGGGCTTTGTAGCCCCAACTCATCATAGATTTACTGTTCAGAATCCACCATCAGTTGCATGTATTTCATCAATTTTGTTTCATCTGCTTTCAAATGAACAATTCAAGCTGCTGTGTATGTTATTGACATCACTAATCACTTTCTGTAATATTACTAGATTAACCATTGTTTTTTTAATTGCACTTTATTAGGCTGTTTTCCGAAACAAAACATATCTCTTTCCAGAATTGGATTGATTACCCAATTTCACAAATGAGTACAGTGAGCGCTTTGCAGACGAGCTTAGAAATCATTTAAATGAGTGGTTGTTGTGAAGTCTCATTAAATTCTGCTTAAGAATAAAGAGAATTAGACTGATTATTTTCTTGGTAGTAAAAGGTTTGTTTTTATAGATTTTGCTAGTAAATTTTATTTTAAATCTGATCATTAAATGCAATCTTGTAATTGGTGGATTTGTAACACACTTCCTGATATTTGATCCAGTTCTCTGTGTGGATGATGCACACATGTGTGGAGTATTCCTACATGTGGGCTAATGTCAATTAGGGAGACACAGGCAATATTCTACAGCACAGACAAGGAATTGATTGTAATGGATGTGATCTTGGACACTGAAGTAGATGCTAACCTGATTGCTGCAGTCCCATTTACCATTCTGCTTATTACAACTTCTAATAAAGCAAATTAATATCTAACAGGAAGCAGAACCACGGACGTCAAAACTGTGGACTAATAAGATGATTTTCTCAAAGTCTGAACAATATTTTGGAAGTTAGAAATAGTGTGTATATGCATAGTGTTTTGAAGAAAAAAATCATGGTCACCAGATGCAGGGTCAATGGGACTAGGCAGAATAATTGTTTGGCATGGACCAGATGGGCTGGTGGGTCTGTTTCTGTGTTGTAGTGGTCTATGACACCATGATCCTAAAAGTGGAAATGTTGCCAGTTTTCATCCACATTCCTAGAACAAGAAAGAGAATATATCTAAATTCAGTAAAATTGAGTGGAAAATACTATAAAGTCTAAGAAATAAAGTGAAATTCATCCTAAATTGAAACTACCATATTTTGAACTAGCCTTGCATAAATTGCATGCTTAAAGTTTTATTTTAGTTAATGTTAAATACAATGTGACTGAGTTTGTAAATTTTGTTGGTAATTACTACAATATCTAAAATGATTTGTAAGACGCATAAATAAGGAACAGCATAACTTAACCAACATGAACTCATGCACTCCTACTGCAGTAAATTAGTAGATACTGATATTGTATATGTTTTACCGAGCTTGTAGGAGCACATTTCCTGAATTTAACAATGTAAGGTCAATGGCATTACAGTGTCGTCTCCAGATATACTGAGACCCATTTAATGAAGCAGTTTTGTTTCTTTGGAAATAAGAACAATGATATAAATGGTAAAAACACATTTAAGAATTTGAAATTGTGATTCGAAAAACAACACAATAATTCAACATCCAAAGAAGACTTCGAATCGATGGTCTTAGGCTTGGAGGAATTGCTGGAAATGGAAATGAAGGTTAGTCAGCACTTGAGTCAGAAAAGATGATTAATGCTTATGGTTCAGCCCTCATAAATCTTGCCAATACAAAGATAGATGGTCAAACAATATTACAAGAGGTTAAACCACAATGTTGCTATGTACTTCCCATCACAGTGAAGTAGCTGACAAGTGTAATATGATGGAAATACAACAGAATGTAGCTAACATTAAATAAGGAAAACAAGAAACAAGATGGTAAAAATGGGAGTAATCTCTATTTTTGTTCCAGATATTTCATGGAGACTTTCTTAATAGTCATAGTGACTGAGAATAATCAAGCAAATTTGTTGACCTTGGAGAGTGTTTGCATGCCAATATGCTGCTGAAGTTCTTAACTATTTTTGAAAGTCAATGAAATGACTTGAGGTGGTTTCCAAAATCATCTCATAACATTTAGGTGTCTTCTATTTAATTAACCAGTCTTCTGGTATTTAATCAACATACAAATATGATATTGTTGTACTGAGGCAATGAATAGCCAATAGTTTCGTCATTTGTTCTGCACCAACGTTTCATTTTGCATTTTATAATCTAAGTTGGCAGAATTTTACTGGTTACATTGAATTCAGGTTTGATTGTGGAGAATGTACAATTATGATTAAAAATTCATAATTTTGGCAGCAGGCAATCAGCAATCGAAAGTGTCAGATGACAGAGCTCACTCAGGTTTGCCAATCAAGCATATAAGTAATCATACATGATTTATATATCATATAAAGCATATAAGCACATAAGGATTTGCAGGAGTTTGGTGTTTTGAACAGTGGCCAATCAGCAATTGGGATTTATTTTCAAGAACAAACTAAAATAAGACTGGCAAATGGAGCAGACTTTGTTGAAGTGGACGTTGCTAGAGTTGCTATTTGATGCTTTAGCTCTTCAAGGCTTCAGCAAGGAGAGGCTTATGTGAGAGAAGGTGAATAAACTATAGGTTCATATTTTTGACCCAGCTATTTATTGTTTTCCTGCTTTATATTTCCACGACCAGAACAATAGGGACGCCAGGCAGGATAGTTGAATGCTTCTTTTGCAGGATGTGGAAAGGCAGGGAGACCTCCAGTGTTCCTAGCAATTATACTTGTGAGAAGGGCATCCAGGTGCAGCTTCTAACACTTCACATTAAGGAGTTGAAGCTGGAAATGGATGAACTCCAGATCATTTGGAAGTATGGAGGGATGATTGATAGGACATATAGAGAGATAGTTACAACCAAGATGCAGGGCATAGGAGACTGGGAGACAATCAGAAAGGGGAAAGGGGAAACAGCCATTCAGTGTACCCCTGTGGCCATCCCCTTCAATACCAAGTATTTCACATTGGATACTGTCGAGGGGAGGAATACCTAGCAGAGGAAAGACACAGTGGTCAGATAGCACTGAGACTGGCTCTGTGACTCCAAAAAGGGGCGAGCTGTGGTGATAGGGGAACAAAAAGGAGGTTCTGACGAGAATGAGATTCCCAGATGATCTGTTGCCTCTCTGGTGCCAAGGTCTGGAACATCTTGGATTTCATCCTCAGCATTCCTAAGTGGGAGGGTGAACAGCCAGAGGTCATTGTCCATGTAAGTACCAATGACAATGGTAGGAAGAGTAATGAGGTTACCTGTGCCACATGCTAGTGAGGTCAGAACTAGAAAGGTTATACAGTTTAACACATGTCTAAGGAGTTGGTTCATGAGAGAGGGCATCAGATCTTTGGATTATTTGGCTGTCTTCCAGGAAAGGTCCAGATGAGAAGGTTTGCACCTGAACTGAAGGGAGACTAATATCCTACAGGGTTGATTGTCTACAGCTGCATGGGGGGGGGGGGGGGGGTTAACTTGATTTTCAAGGGGATTGGAGCTGGAGTGCCAGTACATATATTGGAGAGGTTGTGGACAGATGATGTTAAGACCTCAGACCGCATCAGAAGTTTGAGCATGGTACAACTAATGTTCAGAGCTGCATATATTTCAATTCAAGAGGTATTGCAGGAAATGATGAGCTCAGGACAGAGATCACCACAAGGAATTATGACATTGTAGCCATTAGTAAGACTTGGTTGCAGGAAGGGGCAGGACTGACACTCAGTATTCTGGGTTTCTGTTGTTTTAGACACAATAGTACAGTAGGGATTAAAGTGGGCATTACGAGTGTCGTGGTTTTTCATGCCCCACAAATGACCAGGAGACGCAGAAGATTCTTCAAGAAGTATTAAACTTTAATTTGCAAGTCAAAGCTGAGACAGTCATTGAGCTAGTCGCTGATTGCCCACCGATCCTTGGACATAGCATTTTTTATAGCAATCTCCTGGTTTAGTTGCATTAGCATATGCAATTGGTCTATAGTTGCGTATCACACGTACATCCGCCACTATTGTTTCTACCCATTGACTTAATCATGTTCTAAACTACATCTCTTAGCTACCTCTCATTAACACACCATTGTCTTCTACACTCTTAAGATTTCATTCTCTAGCAAATAGCAAGTTGCAACTTTTATACTCCAATATATCTCCCCTTTGAGACCCAGAGGGTCTTCCACAGAGAAAGACTAAGAGTCTGCGCACAAAAGCCCCAATAAACTCAAGCACTTATTCCCAAATCTCGGGTTAAACTATAATTTTCTGCGCCAAGACCTCAAAGTATTCTCTCCGTTACCCTGGGCCGCTGAGCCAAAAACCTGTACCTCTGTACCTGAGACAGGGAAAAATACTCAGAAGCCCTTACAATCTACTCCCACACCGTCGTTTTGCTCTTGTTCATCCTGCAGGTGTTGTAGGCTGTAACGATACATTTTCAGTGTTTCTTTCTCCACTAAGCTTGCTTCAGTAATTGCCACGAGCATCGGAAATTGTTTGGTTGCAGTACGCACTACAAGAGATTTGAGGCAAGGAAGAAAACAGCACAGCACAAGCGCACTGCTCAACAATACAATACTGACTGTTATTGCCATTTTAGTCAGCCATGCTCCCCATCAAGTCTACTTTCTAACCAGTCAAATAACTGATGTCCGAACCCTGCATTCTGTGTGCATACCTCGCACTGTGACAAGACAAAGTCCACTGAAGCCTGTAAATAAGGTGACCAAAAACCATCCTTCTTTATTTTCTTCATCACTTCCCTCCCTTGCACAATGGTCCATCCCATGCGCTTCTGAAATCAGAATCGTCAGTAGAGGGGTGGGCGCTACCAACAAACTTGTCTTCCATGCTCCACAAGCCTTCTGGGTTCTGCTTGGCCCCCCTTCGTCTCCACATTGTCTGTTCTGCCAAAGTTGCCTTACCTTGTATTTCAATTAGGTCCTCTACCACAGGTTCTGGAGCTTGGCTTACCTGGGGGGCAATGACAGCTGATGTACATCCAGACGCTTTTCTGGCTGCCTCGTCTGCAGCTTGATTTCCCTTTGTTATTAAAACATTTCCCTTTTTTATGTGCCTGGCATTTTACTATAGCCAATGCTTTAGGTTTCATTATGGCTTTTATTAAGTCCAGAATTTGCTGACAATGTTGTATGGGATCTCCATTACTCTTTTTAAAACCTCTCTGCTTCCACACTGCCCCGCACAAATGGCATACTCCATGAGCATATGCCGAATCAGTATAGATGTCTACTTTCTCACCTTCCATCATTTCACACGCAGCTGTCAGGGCTTTGATTTCCGCTAGTTGGGCGGAAAACGGCTGGGGACAGGACTCCATCCTAATAATCTTATAGCTCGACTGATCCTGCTAGACTACTGAGAACCCTGCATGATTTCCATCATAGTCCCTATAACAAGAGCCATCTACGAACAGAACCTTTTTATCTGCATCCTCTAGTGGTTCTGACCGTAAATCTGCTCTCAATTTGGCAAGTGCCATCGTCTTCCCTACACAACCATGGGGTTCTCCTTCATAGTCCAAAGGGACAAAATCGGCTATATTACTGGTAGTGCATCTCTGTATAGTTATGTCTGGAAATGTCAATAGCATCTGATACGCTGCTATCCTGGCTGGCATCAACACAAATTTCCCTCTTTCCAGCAATTCTGCTACTTTGTGGTATGTGTACAGAGTCACAGGATAGCCCAGGGTTACAGATGATGCCTTTCCATATGCATAATAGAGTGCCGCCAATCCCTGATAACAGGGTGGATACCCCTGAGCCACCTCATCTAGTCTCGTACTGTAGTATGCTATCGGCTGCTTTGCTTTTCCTGAGCCTGTCTCTTGTGTTAGAACCTCTGTGACATAACCCTCCTGTCGGTTGGATACATACAAATGAAAACCGTCTCGTAGTCAGGCAAAGCTAATGCTGGTGCTGACTGCAATTCCTGCTTAATGGTATTGAAAGCTATCTCCGCCTCTCCATTCCACCGTAAGCCGTTCTTCAAATTTGTATGTCCTGCTTCTTTCATTATCTTTCTCAAAGGTGCCACAATCTCAGCATATTCTCCTATCCAATCTGAGCTGTACCCTGCCATTCCCAAAAACGTCATCATCTGCCCTACAGTCTGGGGTTTTGGGGCCTTAGTTATTGCCTCAATCTGATCTGGTGCTATCGCCTTCACTCCCTTGGATATTACCCTGCCTAAGTATTCCACTTGCTGCATGCAAAATTGCAGTTTCTTTTTGGATACTTTATGTCCTCCGTGTGCCAGATTCTCTAACAGAGTTATAGTGTCCTGCTCACACTGTTCCTCGCTGTGGGAGCAAATCAACAGGTCATCCACATACTGTAACAATGTACTTTCCAATGGTATGCCCTCTAGGTCTGCCTTCAACACCTGATTAAAACCGTGTGGTGAATGTTTAAACCCTTGCAGCATTCTGGTATAGGTATACTGAGCACCTCTGTAAGTAAATGCAAACAGATACTGACACTGATCGGCTAGAGGAATGCTGAAGAAAGCCGAACACAAATCAATCACTGAAAAGTAACTTGCTTCTGGTGGAACATTAGTCAAAAGCGTGTGTGGGTTGGGGACTACCGCTGGCCAGTCCTCTACCACATCATTTACCGCTCGCAAATCATGCACCAATCTCCACTTAGATTTATCTGCTTTTAAGACCGGCAGCAACGGGGTATTGCATGGACTGTTTGTTCTTTTAAGCACTCCTATTTCAAGCAACCCCTGCACTGTCGATGCTATTCCCTCCTCTGCTTCTGGTCTTAGAAGGTATTGTGGTCTGCTGGGTGGAATTGCTCCCCTTTTCAGCCTTATTTCCACCGGACTAGCTGTTTTTATTTTCCCAACGTCCATGTCTTGCTGTGACCACAGAATAGACGGCAACTCATCTAACCTTTTATCTTTCTGCTGGCCTCTTTCCAATCCCTGCAAGGGCAGGTGTGGTTGGGGAGTTATTTCGACCTCTCTCACTGCCCCTACCATATCTACACTTACCATTATTTTAATGCAATTGTTGTCTTCTGATATCCACACCTCTGGCATGATTTTCCTCCACACTGTTACGGTTTCAGCACTCTTAACTAAGGGTCCTAAGTCTTTAGACTGATATCCCTTGTTTACCAGCAACGTTACGTGGGGTGCAGCCTCTGGTATCCTGTACCATTTTTCTAAAAGGGTGTTCCACTTAACTTGTAAAGCTGCCCCTTGCTTTCCAATTATCACAGCCTCCCCTTCCAGGTGTTGTTGGGTACATGCCTCGAGGTGCCATCTCTCCTCTAATTCCCTGTTCTGAGTCTTGTCAAAAATCACTGTACAATGTAGCTCAGATTTGGGCGTTACAGCACTGGGTAATATAGCCTGCACGCCCTTTTCCCATTTTTCCCAGGTTTCCTGAATCTGATCTGTGATGTCTCCTATCCAAAAGACATTAGCCTTCTTGTCTTCTCGCACTATCAATTGAGCCCCTGCTCTTTCCACACTCAGCCCATTTCTGGTGCATTCTAACTTTAATTCCGGTTTCAATAAGGCATCTCTGCCTAACAAATTAATCGGAGTTCCTTTAAATACTAGCACCGGCAAACAATTCCTTTGTTTCCCATTCTCAACCGCACTGGAGCCGTGCACTGTGTCAACTGTGTTTTCCCCGAGAAATCAGGTTAATAAGCTTTCCTGACATGGGAAGGTGAAGGGCATACTGTGGCTGTACACAAGTGTACGTGGCTCCAGTATCTATCATCATTGGTGTCAGTTGCCCTTCTAACATAACCTGAACAATGGGTTCTTCGTCTGCCTCCCTTGTTATCATTGGGTAATGTCCCTTCCCACTTGAGTTCTCGGGGCACCCCTAATACCTCGCATAGGGGCTCACAGGTCCGCTTGGGCCTGTGGGGGCTGGTCCTTGGCTAAACTTTAGTTCCCTTATTATTGGTTCCTGCTGGTGTGTGACAGGCCATGGTGTAAACGGACAATCTCTTCTCATGTGACCTGGTTGATTACATCCCCAGCACAATCTCTCTACCTCTCTTTCCCCCTGTTTCCTCACTGGTCCCCTCTGCCCATAGCTCCTCTGTCCCCCTCCTTGGGACTTCCAGTCCTGTCTGGGCTGTTTGAATTTAGTCTGTTCTTGATAGGGCATTTGTGGGAATGCTCCTCCAAAGACGTTGATTATTGACATGGGGTTTTCCGGCCCTTGTCTTACAGTATGATTGGTTCCTCCATATAGCGGTGCTTCATCCAGTTTGATGGCTGTACTCGGACCGGTGGTTGCTGGCAGCATCTTTTTGTTTTTCTCTTTCTCCTTCTTTTTGAGCTCTTCGAGCTGCATTTGTATTAACTTTCTTTGCACCTCTTCCTGCTGCTCAGCCAACCTTCGTTTGTCTTTCCGGTATTTCTCAACCGCGTGAACTACATGGTCTCTAAATTCTTGTGGGGTCATTGACGTCAGCCCAACCACTTCCTCCAGTTTGGATTTTACTTGCGGAGGCATTGCATCCAGAATGCTATGTCGGAACAGTGTGGTGATAAATAAGCTATTTTCCACCTCTTGCTCAGTCTCCAGTCTCCACCTTTTCAACTGGTTTTCTACGTAGGCTGCTGGGTTTTCAGTGTCTCCCAGTGGATCCCCCTTTAAGGCTTTGGGGTCCACCGGGTGGATAAAGCTTCCTGGGGACCTGCCATACCCTCTCCCTCATTCTGTCAAACCCGTCTCCATCAGTTCTCGGGTCGTTTGCATTTACTATGCCAGCCATTTCCATTAGTTTGTTAAATTTGGAGGTTCCCATCAACCTTATCAACAGTGCCTTCAAATCTCCCATAGCCAATAATCATCCCACCGTTTCTTCTTCAAAGGCTCTAATCCATTTCCCTGCTCCTTCATGTAGATTGGGCAGAGTGTTTGTCAGCCCTTCTAGGTCCTGGAATCCCCAAGGGATATACTGCACTTGTCCTGATCCTTTAACTAACAATGGCATCATTCTTCCTCCTTCTTCCCACCTGACCTGGCTCTCCTCCTCACCCGGCTCCCCATCTGTCTCAGGTTATGTCTTTACCGCCTTCCACACAAATCTCTCCAGGGTCCTCTTCTTCCCTCGGTCTCTCTGTGGAGTCCTTCCTTTCTGTCTTGATTCAATACTTGGTTGGCCCCTGGAGTATTTTTCGCATCTCCGCTGGCAACCCACTCTCAGTAACTTATCTGGCTCTCTCTCTACTTCCGCAAGTCGCTCCCCATCCACCTCCTTCTGCTCTTCTAGGCTTCTGCCTCCTACCTCTTCCCCACAAATTCTCGCATCCTCTCTCTCTCCACTTAACTCTTGCTCCTCCAATGAGTCACCTTCTCCTTCTTCCTGTCCGTGTCTGTACACCTGTGGCAGGGACTCCTCATGATCCTTACTCGTGCTTGATTCCCTTCTCTCTTATGTTTCTCCAAGACTCTCATCTCCTATCTTTTTTCCACTTCCTCTTGAACGCCTCATCTCTTCCTGCCCTGATGAGCCACTTTTTTTTCTAGTCTGTTCATTTCTGTGGTATAACCGATACTCCTCATACTCCTTTTCCTCTCTCAAGTATTTCATCCGTTCAATCTCTTCTTCCATTTCTCTCTTTGCCTGTTCCACCTTTATCCTTTCTGCTTGTATCTCCTTCCATATCGACGCTTTTTCCTTCTCGTATTGTCTTCTTTCCTCCTCATTATCCCAAACTTGTACTTCTCCCTGCATGTTTACTGTTCCCGTCAGCAGGGGGCACTGCTTAGGGGTTCCTTCCTCATTATAGGGAGGGGGTTTTTCTATTTCTGTCGCATCCGGGTACGGAGCTGAAGCCAGCTTCTCACTGTACCTTCCTCTCTCTCTAACAGGCTGTTTCTCCAGCACCTTAGTGTCTTCCTCGCTTGTAATCAATATTCTACCTGTCCTCCTCAGCCTTTCTCCCTCCATTCTGAAGAGTTTTAGCACTTCCATTTCTCGTTCTCTTTTTTGCCCTCTTTTCTTAGATTTATTTTTTGGTTTGTAATTTTTAATTAGTGCTTCCATTTCTTCGCACAAGCTTACATCAAACGTTCCTTCTCTTGGCCACTTTGTGACCAGGTTTTTGGTTATTTTTTCCCATTTTTCTGAAGTATTTGTGATCTCATATTTATTTATAGGGAATTTTTTGCTCAGAATCTCTACTGCTGTTCCTTTACCTGTCATATTATTCTCTCTTTTTAAGGTATTTCAGAGATTCACAGTTCGTTTACTGGATAATATTATTTACTCTAATTTTATGCCTAGTCTATCGTCTATCTACCAGCGCTTTAAACTATATATTGGACTGTCCTTGTTTCCTATTCTGTTCTGCCCGTACAGACCTCTATTCAGAGCGTATCCACAGAACTTGCTCTTTGTACCTCGTCTATTCAGACCCTTATCTCTTAAGGCGGTATCCACGAGGATTTTCTCTATTTTCCCTTTCCCTGCCCGTTCAGACCTTCATTTTATACAAAGCGGTATCCACAGAGATTTACCAACACCACGTGGAATTTTTCTTAACTTAACTTCTTATTAACTTATTTGTACCTACCCTCACTGCAGTGTTCGTGATCAATCCTCTGAGCCTCCTGTTAACCCCCAATTCTGCCAGATTCTTTGGACCGAAGAGACCCTTCGGCAGTGGTTCCACACTTCTGAGACTCCAAGACCTCCCCAAAACCAACAGAATTCTTAGTCCAAATTGTCACAAAAAGCGCTTACCTTTTGTTTGGGTGCACCCTTAATTCTGTCAGCCTTGTGGGGGTCCCTAGAGGACTGGAAAGCGTCCCCAATCTGCCGTTTCTTTTCCGCGGGTCTCTTTCCGGTCCTGCCGCGGTCGCCAATTTTGTCGTGGTTTCTTGTGCCCCACAAACGACCAGGAGACGCAGAAGATTCTTCAAGAAGTACTAAACTTTAATTTGCAAATCAAAGCTGAGACAGTCAGTGAGCTAGTCGCTGATTGCCCACCGATCCTTGGACATAGCATTTTTATAGCAATCTCCTGGTTTAGTTGTATTAGCATACGCAATCGGTCTATAGTTGCGTATCACACATACATCCGCCACTATTGTTTCTACCCATTGACTTAATCATGTTCTAATCTACATCTCTTAGCTACCTCTCATTAACACACCATTGGCTTCTACATTCTTAAGATTTCATTCTCCTACTAAATTGGGTACATGCATAGCAAATAGCAAGTTCAAACTACATAATCTACATCTCTTAGCTTCCTCTTATTAACACACCATTGTCTTCTACATTCCTAAGATTTCATTCTCTACCAAATAGCAGGTTGCAACTTTTATACTCCAATACTATTCAGGAATAAGACAGGGCAGGTGACAGGAGTTGGTGTAGATGAACACTTTGCTTTCAGTGATCATATGCCATTAATTTCAAAATAAAAATGGGAAAAATATGTCAGGCCTGTGGGTTGAGATTATAAATTGGAGAAAGGCCAATTTTGATGGTATCAGAAAGGACTGGCAGGTGTGGATTGGGACAGGCTGTTTTCTGGCAAAGGAGTACTTGGTAAGTGGGAGGCCTCTCGGTGAAATTTTGACAGTATAAAGCTTGTGTGTGCCTGTGAGAATAAAAGGTAAAGAGAACAGGGTTAGGGAACCTTGGTTTTAAAGAGAAATTGAATCCCTGGTTCAGAAAGTGAAAGGCGCATAGCAGGTATAGCTTCAAAGGTTCATTTATTATCAAAGCACTTATCCATATACAATTCTGAAATTTGTCTTCTCCAGATAGCCAGGAAACAAAGAAATTTCATGAAAGTCATTCAGAGAGGAACATTAATTCATCCCCCCACACAAAAAAGAATGACATCCCAATAATCAACCCCCCCAATGCAGAAAAATGGAACAAGAATATCGACACCCAAAAAGCATCTGCTCCGCACAAATAAATGGAAAAGGTACAGGCAATAAAAAACACAGAATATATAAACCATAAGTATGAAAATGTTCGCAGTCCATAACTGCAATACTCCCATCGATAAATGCAGAATCACAACACAGCCCTACGATATCACTAACATTCATTGTGACGGATACCACACGAGACAGAGAGGCCTACAAGCCTGCCACAGTGATCCACATAGCAATAGTCCACTCACAGATTGTTTTTCAGCAGCAAGCAAAAGGAAGGCACCCAGCGCTGAACTCTCGCTTCTATGTTTCAATCATCCTCGACGTTTTGATCGGTGATTAATAGATGCTTTAATCAGTGAAATGGAGTCAAACATCCGCTTGCACCCCATCCTGAAATTTCTTAGTTTCGAGGCTGTGTGAGTATGTGCTTGCTTTTCAGAATCTTCTCAGAGATGGCAAAGCACTGGGTTACTCATATGATCTCCAATCTGTAAAACACAGGCTCTAACAGTCCGAGAAACACATTTAAAGTGAAAGATAGACATAGAGAAGTAAAAGAGAAATTCCCGTGAGCTCTCTGGAAGTATTGATAGCTGGCACCATCCTGACTGTAGGAACAAGTAGGAATAAATTAAGTGCTTACGAAGTACAAGAAATGCAAGAGAACTCTTAAGAAATGAGGAGATCCAATAGAAGGCATTAAGTTGCCCTAGCAGACAAGGTGAAGGGGAATACTAAGGGATTCTACAGATACGTTAAGAGCAAAAGGATTGCAAGGGACAAAATTAGTCCTCTAGAAGATCAGAATGGTAAGCCATGTCCTGAGCTAAAAGAGATGGGGGAGATTCTAAACTGATTTTTGCATCTGTATTTATTCAGGGGACACACAGAGTTTATAGAAGTAGCACTGAGGTTGTGGACTCTATACGGATTACAGAGAAGGAGGTCTTGAGGCAAATCAGGGTGAATAAATCACCAGGGCCTTAAAAGGTGTTCCTTTGAACACTTTGGGAGGCAACTATAGAAATTGCTGGGGCACTCGCAGAGATATTCAAATTATCCTTAATGACAGGTGAGGTACAGGAGGATTGGAGGACAGCTAATGTTGTTCCTTTGTTTAAGAAAGCATCTAAAAATAGACCAGGAAATTATGGTCTGGTAAGCCTGGTATCAGTAGTGGGAAAGTTATTGGAAGGTTATTCTAAGGGATCAGATATGCAATTATTTGGAGATAGGCATGGACTGATTTGGAATAGTCAGCATAGCTTTGTGCATGGTAGGTCATGTCTAACCAATTTTAGAGTTTTTTGAGAAAGTTACCAGTAAAATTGATGGAGGCTCGGCAGTGGACATTGTCTACATGAATTTTAGAAAGACATTTAACAAGTTCCTGCATGAGAGGTTGTTTCAAAAATGTTCAGTCGCTCGACATTCAATATAAGGTAGTAAATTGGATTAGACACCAGCGTTGTGGGAGATGTCAGAGAGTGGTAGTAGATGGTTGCCTCTATGATAAGAGGCCTGTGATTAGTGGAGTATTGAAAGAATTGTTGCTATGTCCTTTGTTGTTTGTCATCTACATGTATATCACTAATCTATATAATATTGTTGTTAACTAGATAAGCAAATCTGCGGATGACACCAAGATTGGGAGTGTAGTGGACAGCTAGGAAGATTACTAAAGCTTGCAGTGAGATCTGGTCCAGCTGAAAAAATGGGTTGAAAAATGGCAGATGGAACTTAATGCCAACAAGTGCAAGGTGTTGCAAATCAGTAGGACCAACAGGATAGGTCTTTTGAACAATAGGGCACTGAGGAGTGCTATAGAACAAAGGAATCTGTAAATATAGCTCCGTAATTCATTGGAAGTGATGTCACAGGTTGATAGGGTAATAAAGAAACCTTTTGGCACATGGGCCTTCATAAATCAAAGAATTGAGTACAGGAGATGGGATGTAATGTTGAAGTTCTATAAGGTGTTGAGACCTCATTTGGAGTATTGTGTGCATTTTAGGTCACTAACCTACAGGAAAGATATAAGTAAGGTTGAAAGTGTATTAAGAAAATTTACAAGGATGTTGCTAGGACTGGAGGACCTAAGTTGTAAGGAAAGATTAAATAGCTTAGGAATTTATTCTTTGGAACATAAAAGATTTAAGGGTGATTTGATAGAGGTCTACAATATTATGCATGGTATAGATTGGGTAAATGCAAGCAGGCTTTTTCTGCTGAGGTTGGATGGGTCTACAACTCGAGATGATTTAAGGGTGAAAGGCGAAAATATTAGGGTAACATGAGGGGAAGCTTCTTTACTGCGAGGGTTATGAGAGTGTGGAATGAGCTGCCAGTGATAGTGGTGCATGCAAGCTTGATTTCAATGTTTGAGAAGTTTGGATAGGTACATTGATGGCAGGAGTATGGTGCACTATGCTCCAGGAGCAGATCAACAGGAGTAGGCAGTTGAAATGTTTTGGTATGAACTAGAGAGGCTGAAGGGCCTTTTTCTGTCCTGTATTCCTCTATGAACCTATGACTGTAAATGAATTTTAAAGGAACAATGGTGACAATGTAATCACCACTGAATGTACCCTTTGAGAAATTTCACAGGCAGAGTCAGAAAATATCTGGTTATTTCTCAACAAATGGTCACAAACACAACTTACCATACTTATTGGTGCTGTTGAAATAAAATATTACATATTTCATATCATAAGCAGGAAGAATAATCCTGTTTTCTGTGCCTGTTTGTGTCTACTTTTGCTTTTACAATTTCTTCAGACATCTGATAAAGAGATTGACTTTCTTTGTTGCATTAGAATCCTGGGGGAAAAAATGATGTGATGCTTATTTCACTTCGCCCAAGTATTATGAGCTAGGATAACTTATTCAATTCGTAACTCAATTCAACTGATTCTGATCAAGTACCCAATATATCAGGAAGAGGAAAATAACTGGAGGCAACTGAGACTAGGATTTTAAAAGAATGCCTTACTTTACTCAATCAAGTGCTTAAACCGTTGCAGCTGTTCTAATTTTGAAATCACTCCCCAGGGTTGCTAGGAATCTAATGAATGATGTTCTCCATCATTTCTACTTAATTTCAATTTCCCCACCCCATCCCAGTTAGATCCTGGGTGTGGTATGCCCTTCCAATGGAATGTCCCAGCATTGCATACACCAGAAGGAGGCAGCAGAGAGGATCTTAAGGCATTCCCAACTGTTTTCAAAAGCCATCTTCAAAGCCAGTATACTTTAAGGAAAATCCTCTTCATGATATCACATTAGATTTTGCATGGAAATAAGATCTATAGATTTTCATGGAAGGAAGAGTGTAAAAGAGCAGCTATTTCTCCTGGGAGTCTACCCTACTAGAATGATTGATAAATAAATGAGTTGTAAATCAATATTTCAGCATCCACTCTAATCTAGGCAACAGTTTACCTCCCAGAGGTAGGTGGTAGAATTAAGCTGTTTTATCTCTTTGAACTTAATGGAATATATAATATTTCAGTGTAGATTTTAATGTGCAGTCTGAGAACAGCAAGTCAAGGCAATATTTCACCAAAGGTGGTACAGAGGTTAAGGGAAACCATATAAGAAACAACTATGACCTCCACACCGGATGACAGAGGTTGAATCCAAGCACAACTCAGAGAATAAGAGTTATACTTCTACATTCATTACTAATTCAACAGTTTTGATCAGATTGCATCTTGTATGAAGTGTTCTATCCAACAGGAGAACGTAACAAAATTTGAAAGAATGCTGAGAAAAACCAAAGGGAACTGAGCCCTCCAGACTGAAACCTTGTCCAATTCACAGAATCATGGTATGTTTATTGGGGGCCTTCAATAACATCATCTGTCAAATATTCCTTATTAAGATCTTCAAGGGAAGGATCATAACTGAATTCATTTAGTTGAAGCAGGCGACTCCAGGGTTAGAAAAAAAAGTATTTTATGTTTCTTTCATGACCTCAAGAAATTCAGGAGTGATTTTCCAAAGAAGAGTTGTAGGTCCTACCATAATGAATACTGCCAATCTGCATTAGATTACTGAAACAACAAAGCTTATGGCCAATAGTTATTTTTTAGTGACTATGACTTGGACATAATGGCAGGGCAGCAAATTAAGATTGACTCACATGTTCTTTGAAGCAGAACACAAAGAATCTTTACATGTAATTGAGAAAGCAGGTGTACCTTTGATCACTGTCCCATTTGAAAGGTGGTACTCTGACATTACCACATCCTCTCAGTACCATATTGCTGCCAGTCCAGCTTTTCCTCTTTCTCTTAAAAGCTGAATTTGAATCAAACCACTCTTGACTGGTAGTTTTGGTCACTGCCTCCTGCTGTTGAGAGAATGACAAGGTCCAAAGTATGCGGGTATGAGATGGTCGATGCATGTTTGAGGCAAAGTCAGGGTGAGTGGAGAAATGTCGGTGCGGAGAAGAGGGAGATTTGAATCCATTCACCTAAACCGAGAGTGAGGTTTAACGATCTAAGCCCTAGGTGAATATGGAAAAGCTGGGTATGGGCAAAAACCTGGTGGTGGGATCCAGACCCAGAGCAGATCAATGCAACAGGGCTTGAGTCCTAATGTTGAGGGACAATACAGTGTTGGACAATTTAAGTACCGGGCCAGGGTGTCAGGACAAGAGGTGATGGTCGAGTCGGTTCTGCTCGCTGCTCTGAAACGATTACTGGGCTCTGCGCTGACACTGTGGCCTGTACCAGCTGCTCCAGGCTCCGTGCCCTTTACTGGGCTCCGCACTGGACTGATGCGGAGGCTGTGGCCTTCTCCAAACTTCGTGTCTTTGGACTCACTTTTGCTTTGAATGCTATTTGCTTACTTTTATTGTTTGTATGATTTGTTTTCTTCCTCTCTCTGCACATTGGGTGTTTGACAGCCTTTTTTTCTGGGTTCTTTTGGGTTTCTTTGTTTTGTGGCTGGCTGTAAGGAGTCTAATCTCAAGGTTGTATAATGTAAATATACTTTGACAATAAATGTGCTTTGAACTTGTCCCTGATTTATAATGTACCGGCCGCTGAAAACTAATTTTCATGGCATTTTTACCATGTACTGAATACTGCACGTATGTTTATGACAATAATAAGCTTGAAGTCAAGTTGCAGGCATTCAGATAACCTACTTCAACAACACCTTCCTGCCCAAGGCCTCAGCTACTAAGAAGGACACAAGCCTCAATATCATGAGAAAAGTATCAGATTCATATGGTATGCTATCTCAATTCAATAGGGATTACTATTTCTTACTCAATGGGCAGGTAAAAGTAATCCTCATATTCTATTTGCCAAGGGAACATAGTTATTGCCTGGAAGATAAGGCTCTGACTGCATCAGATACTCTCTTTGAACAAATAAAACTGTATTCATAATTTGTTTGCCAGTAAATTGGGAGCCTACCTAGTGAGGAACATACTAATATTGCAACATCCTGCCCAAGCTTCACATTGCTTCACATCTTAATAAAGAGATCAAGAAAAATGATTATTGTCAGTATCCAGCTGTCTGACTAAGATTACAGCAACCATTGACTGGTTCTCGGCAGAACTTTGTTCTGAGAACTTTGCTCGTTAATGGCAAGAGTGGCAGAATTCCCTGTAGGCAGCACAGTGCACATCCTGAAGCAGGCTGATGGAGATTTTAAAAATCTGTCACACTCTTTGAAGATATGAAGAAATGTCACCACTGCTAAGATTTAGTCCCATGGTACTGAAATCCTAAAATTGCATTCCATTACCATCTGATTATGTAGTTAATGACCATTCACTTTCCCATAGAAGACAACTCATTACAATTCTATTAAAGTTATTATCACCATTTTCCAAATTCAGCTATATTGCTTTAAATACTGCAAAGTTTACTGACAGCCTGTTCTATTGCACCTTGAATTGCTTACATACATGGTTATTTTATTTCTGTTTTTCATAGAAGAGTAAGCACAGAAACAGGCCATTCAGCCCACAAAGTTGTGCCAAACCAGCTAAAAAGCAGATCAAAAACACCCAAGCATTAATCCCTCCATGCACCTTATATCCATTTGCTTATCCAAACGTCTCTTAAAAGCTTCTAATCTATTTGCCTCTACCACCATACCAGGCAGAGTATTCCAGGTGTCCACCACTCTGAGTAAAAAAATTTTCCCCTCACTTCCCCCTTGAACTTACACCCTTGCACCTCCAATGCATGCCCTCTGGTATTAGACATTTCAACCCTGGGAAATAGATACTCTCTGTCCACACTATCAATGCCTCTCATAATCTTTTAAACCTCCATCAGATCTCCCCTCAGCCTCTGCCACTTCAGAGAAAACAACCCAAGTTTATTCAGCCTCTCATGATAGCACATGCTCTCTAAACCAGGAAGCGTCCTGGTAAACCTCTTCTGTTCCCTCTCCAAAGCATCAGCATCATTCCTATAATGGGACGACCAGAACTGTATGCAATACTCCAGATCTGGCCTAACCTGAGTTTTATGAAGTCTCAACATAATCTCTTGACCTTTGAACACGGTGCCTTGACGAATGGAAATAAGCATTCCATAAGATAACTTAACCACAATATCGACCCGTGTGGCTGCTTTCAAGGAGTTATGAACTTGGATCCCAAGCTTTCTTTGCTCAGCAACACTGTTAAGGACCTTACCCTTAACAGTATAGTGTCTCCTTATATTCAGTCTACTGATGTGCAACCCCTTACATTTATCTGGGTTAAACTCCATCTGCCATATCTCAGCACATATCTGCAACTGTTCTAAACTGTGCTGTATTTCTTTGACTGTCCTCTACACTATCCACAACTCCACTAATCTTGGTATCATCCACAAATTTATCAAACCACCCATCTACAATTTCATCCAGGTCATTTATATGCATTACAAACAGCAGAGGTCCTAGCACAGATCCCTGCAGAATATCCAACTTGAATATGTCCCTCTTATATTTTTGTCTTTTTCCCTGCTACTTTCATTTCTACTTGGACAAGCATGTCATAATAGATACAAAGAGAAGGAGAAACACTGTTTGACTTCCATAAATTGATATTGCCAATGATACAGCACTACTCAGACTGTGTAAGGCAATAGTTAGGCTAAAGTTAAACTACTGGAAAGCACCTCTGAGTATTTAATGTGCTGTGTCTATTGCAGCAAAAAAAAAGCTTATTTTAGATCCACCAGAGTGAAACCAGCAATTAAAAGGCACAATTGCAAAAGGAACTGAGATCAACGGCAGGATTATGAATTCTAAAGAGTGTTCATTGTATAAATAGGAAAAGACTATAAAGGTAGAAATTTTCCCTCCCCCACAGCACAGTAGCAGTTAGCACAATGCTTTACTGCTTTGGGTATCTGAGTTTAGAGTTCAATTCCAACATCATCTTTATTGAGTCTATGTCCTCCCCATGGGATGTTTGGTTTTCTTCGGGTGCTCCAGTTTCCACCCAAAGTCCAAGGATGTACCATTAGAAGGTTAATTGGTCATTGTAAATTGTCCCATGATTAGGCTAGGGTTAAATCAGGGGTTGCTAGAGTGTCATGGCTCGAAAGCCAGAATATCCTATTCCATGCTGTATTACTCAGTAAATACATAGTTCAAGTTAAAATAACTTGAACTACTCTGGATAAAATCCTGCCAAGACAAGGAATTGACAGATATGATGAGCATGATATCATAATATTGCTAGTCCTGTGGGTTTGCTACTTTGTCATAAATACATCCACATGGGCAACTTCCTAATGCTCTTGTGATTGCAGTAATGTTAATTTTTCACTATTATTGCCTATACAATTGGTCAAATGCCAAGTTTTGTTATAGAGACAATATATTCTACCGTGATTTATTTTTTAATCAGCCTGCAAAATTTTGATTTGGACTTGAATGAACGTCTGACTTTGACTACAAATAAATTTCACTTGTTCGCTAATTTATCAGATAAGGGCCCTCATGGATGATAATACGATTTTACATTTTGATGACAGTTTCAATGCTTAGCTCCACCTTCCTTGTAAACCATAGATTAGAAGATTTACTGGGAAAAATACAAAAGATGTTTTGCCATTCATGGATGACATCTGTATCCCTTGTAAATGAATGCTGTGAATGAGATTGAGTTGTATGTATGGAGCAGGATGTAAATATGCTTCAAGAGATTGGGCAAGCTGAGCTAAGTAGATGAGAATGTAACAGATGGAACACAACATGGAGAAGTCTGAACTTATACTCTTTGGAACCTATAACAAAAAATCCTGTTATTTTAAAATAATGAGACCTAAGTGCTCTTGAACACAAGTTTCTGAAGCTTAGAATATAGATGCAACAAGGAATTAAGAGGGCACATGGTATGATAGCCTTTATTACAAGAAGATTTGAATACAGGATAAAGAAGTATTATTGCAATCGCATAAACCTGGTAGAAACTGTAGCTGAGTGCCGGGTGTACAGATTGGGTCTCCATAGCTAAGAATGTTCTCGACATATAATGACTGCAATCACAAATCACTAGACTGGTTCCAGGGATGACTGTTTTGCAAGCAAGACAATAGATTAAATTGACTAAAGCTGGTTTCTCTAGAGTTTATAAGAATGGAAGTAAAGCACAGAAATGGGCCCTTCGGGCCAAGTAGACTGTGTCGAAGCCATTCAAGCTGCCTACTCCCATCCCATATTATGTTGAAGTTGTATAAGATGTTGGTGAGGCCTAATTTGGGGACTTGTGTGCAGTTTTGATCACTACCTACAGGAAAGATGTAAGTAAGGTTGAAGGATAACAGAAAATATTTACAAGAATGTTGCCGGCTCTGGAGGACCTGAGTTATAAGGAAAGATTGATTAGGTTAAGACTGTGCTCTTTAGAATGTAGAAGTATGAGAGGAGATCTGATTCAAAATTAGGAGGGGTATTGGTAGAGTAAATGCAAACAGACTTTTTCTATTGAGGTTGGGTGGGACTACAACCAGAGGTCATGGTTTAAGGGTGAGAGGTGAGAAGTTTAAGGGGGACATGAGGGGAAACATCATCATTCAAGTGGTCGTGAGGTTGTGGAATGAGTTGCCAGCGAGCTTGATTTCAACACTTAAGTGAAGTTTGGATGGGTACATGAATGGTAAGGGTTTGGAGGGCTATGGTTCCAGTGCAGGTCGATGGGAGAAGACAACTGAAATGCTTTTGGCACAGACTAGATGAGTCCAAGGGCCTACTTCTGTGCTATACTTTTCAATGACTCTATGAAAGGAGACCCCATTTTAACATATAATATTCATGACATGATATGACAACAAAGAAGCAAGTAAGATGTCTCCCCTGGCTCAGGAGTCTGGGACCAGGGGACAAAGTCTTGGATTATGGGGTAGCCATACTGCATTGAAATAATGAACAACTTCATCCAGAGTGTTACGAAGCTTTAAGTTTCCTAATTCCAGAGGTCTGTGGCGGCACAGCAATTGCATTAAATCCAACAGAGATAGATAGATTTCTGGAAGTTAAGAGAGACACAAGTTGTGGGGATAATGCAGGAAGATGGCATGGTGGTAGAAGACATAAGAAATACTGCAGATGCCTGGATTTCTGAAATCACCCACAAACTGCCAGAGGAGCTCACCAGATCAGGCAGAGTTTATGGAAGGAAAAAGACAATTGTTTCAGGTCAAATCTCTTCATCGGGACTGGAGAGGAAGAAGGGAGATAGCCAGTATAAATGGTGTGGGTGGGGGGGGGGGACTAGAGAAAGAGCTTGCTGTTGATAAGTGAATCTTGGAGATGAAAACTCTTTCACCTGGATTCATCTACCATCAACTATCTCCACACACTTATACTGGCCATCTCCCCTTTCTTTCCAATTCTGCCGAAGGGTCTCAACCTGAAGAAACACTTGTCCATTTCTAGATGCTGTCTAATCCACTGACTTCCTCCAGCATTTGGTGTGTTGCTCCAGTGGTAGATGAACAGTCCTAAAAAAGTGAAACTGGCTCAGGTGGCCCTCTCCAGATCGTATTCCTTCTCATGTTATGACATGTAGGTTCTTTTCACTGAAGTAATGGAAGTAAATAGCACATTGGACTAAAGTGTTGAAAAACATGAAAAATGTTTAATGAAAAGGTACTTACGTTGAACATGATAATGCAAATTGATCACTAAAAGCAGACAAAGGGTTAAGACAGGAAAAAACCCCTTCAAGGGCTGGTAGGAAATAAAATCACAATAAAAGGGTATAGGTTCAAATGAGATGTGTGGGGCAAGAGTTTTACATAGAGTTGAGGAGCCTGGAATGTGCTTTCAGCAGTGGTAGTCGAGACAAATGCTGCACTTGAATGTGCAGAGGATGGAGGGATATGGACATTGTGTAAGCAAAAGGTATTAGTGTAGTTAGGCATTTAATTTACCAGTCTAATTAGCTCCACACAACATCCTGTGATGAAAGGCTTGTTCCTGTGTTGTCTATGTTCTATCAATGAAATGCCAGTAACATTAGCTGAAGGAGAAGCCAAATTAACTTCAGAGAAATACATTGAAATCAGTAAAGGGAAAAGACAGCAAATGATGAACCAGTTCAATCAATCACCATAATCCCATTTGCCTGCATTAGGCCGGTATCCCTCTACACCTTTCCTATTCAATTACGTGTCCAAGCACTTTTGTATTTTGTCATTGCCTCTGCCCCTATCATCTCTTCTGGTAGCTTGTGCCAGATATTCAGCACTCTGCATCTGAAAAACCTACTTCTTGGATCTTTTCTTTCTTCTTTTTCCTTTCCACTAAACCTAGCATACTTCAAGAATTTCCTTCGTTCAGAATCCAATTTTGGACTCGGAGAAAAGTGAAGGTGAAAGTCTTATTTATACTTTTTGATGATAAGATATACATTTTCAATGCAAGACATAAAAATCAAAAATAAAGCAAATGGTTTCAGCATATTAGAGTTGGCACATTTAAAGTGGCATGGTAGCGTAGTTGTTAGCCCAACACTTTACAGTACCAGCGACCCGAGTTCAATTCTCATTGCTGACTGTAAAGAGTTTGCATGTATTCCCTGTGACCGTATGGGTTTCCACTGTGTACTCTGGTTTTCTTGCACAGTCCAAAGATGTACCAGTTGGTAGGTTAATTGGTCATTGTAAATTGTCCTGACTATGGTTATATGAGGGTTGGTGGGTAGCATGGCTCAAAGGGTCAGAAAAGCCTACTCTGTATCTCAATAAATAAATAACGACGCATGGAGACCTTTAAAGAGCTATACAGGCCTTTTAGACTGACACATCCATGCTAACCAGATACCTACATGAGTTGGTACCATTAGCTTGCATTTGGCCTGGATCCCTCTAAACCTTTCCTCTCTATTTACCTGTCCAACTGTTTCTTTTTAAAAATTGTAATTTTACCCTCAATTACCATTTCCTCCAGCAATTCATTCCATATACTCACCATTGTCTGGGTGGACAAGCCTGCCCTTCAGTTTCTTTTTAAATCTTTCATTTCTCATCTTAAATCAATGATCTCTCATCCTAGATTCCCCTCCCCTAGTAAAATGTCTATGGCTATCCTTATCAATATCTTTCATGTTTTTATTAACCTCAAAAACTTCATCCTCAGTCTCTTTGCTCCAGCAAAGCAGTGGACCAGCACTGGAATTTACCAGCATCCCATGGTTGACTTGTCTGTAACATCAATCCTCCATTCTGCTCTGTTCCTACCAACTTCATTTGCCCTTGTTAGTAAGAATTTATTTCTGCCTCCACTACTCTTTAAGGAAGAATGTTTCAAAAAATTATGTCCCTTTGAATCATACATTTCACCCCATCTTTACTTTAAGTAAGGACAATCACTTATTTGTTAACAGTTTTAATCTTCAAGAAATTTGGTACCTTTCTGACATGAGCTAGTCTGTTTATTCCAACCATTATAACCATTCTGTTCTTACTTTCCAACCATAAAGTCCCCATGCCAACTTGCCTTTTCTTATCTCTTATTTTTGAAGTGAAAATTTTCCTTAATCATTACAACTGGACCACCCTTAAGCAATTTTGTTATAGACCTTCCAACCAAGTATATTAAAGACTTATTCATGTCTCAGCAGTAGCTGTAGATGTGTGGTGGAGAGTATATTGACTGGCTGCATCACAGCCTGGTATGGATACACCAATGGCCTTGAACAGAAAATCCTACAAAAAGTAGTGGAATTGGCTGGGTCCATCACAGGTAAAGCCCTCCCCACTATTGATTGCATCTAAGTGGAGCATTGTCACAGGAAAGCCGCATCCAATCATCAAGGACCACCACCACCCAGACCATGCTCTCTTCTCACTGACTACCATCAGGAAGAAGGTACAGGGGCCTCAGGATTCACACCACCTGGTTCAGAAACAGTTATTATCTCTCAACCATCAGGGGAGAGGATAACTTCATCCCGTCGTTAAAATGTTCCCATAACCAGTGGACTCACTTTCAAGGATTCTTCATCTCATGCTCTCGATATTTATTGCTTCTTTTTTTATTATGATTATTTATTTTTCTTTGTGCTTTCTTTTGCACAGCGATTGGAGACCCAGCTGCTGCGGTCTTTCTTTGATTTTATATTGGATTTATTGAGTATGCCCACAAGAAAATTAATCTCAGTGTTTTATATAGTAACCTATATGTACATAGATAATAAATTTACTTTGTACTTTGAACTTTTGAACATGCCACACACCAAGTTGAATTTGTAGCATTCACTCAATTTCTTCCTTGTTTGTATTGTGAAAGCTCATTTGAGTCACACATTTACTGACCTTACTTCCTATTGTTCTAGTCACACTTTTCTAATAACTCTCTCCTGGAATGAATACTTCACATTTTTTTTAAGATTTTCCCTCCAAATTATGATATGTTATTCTTTTCTCTCTCCTGTTTATTTTAAACCAGTATTGAAGCTGCTTGTTTCCCCCATCACAAACTTTTACTCCCTTTCCAGCTCTGCATAGTTGTGCTGTTTGTTCCTTCCACTCAGACAAATGTCAAAGTCCTATTATACTAACTACACTTGACCCAATCCTTTTGAGGCATCCTAGAAAATGAACCCTGTGTTTTCTATGCTACTCCTTTAGCTATATGTTTACCTGGCAAATATGCTTGCCCTTATGCCAGTATGCATACAACTCAGGAAATAACAAGAAAATTATAAAACCCTGCTGTTTTGCACTATATTGACGACTGCATTGGTGCTGCTTCCTGCACCCGTCCTGAGCACAGCAATTTCATCATCTTTGCCTCCAACTTCCATCCTGTCCTCAAATTTACTTTGTCCATCTCTGACAGCTCTCTCCCCTTTCCCGACCTCTGTCTCTATCTCTGGAGTTGAACTATTTACTGATATGGTTTATAAACCTATTGCCTCTCACAGCTACCTTGATGAAACCTATTCCAACCCTGTCACTATTAAAAATGATATTCTCTTTCTCAGGTCCTCCATCTTCGCTGCACCTCTTTTCCCGATGAGGCTTTTCCTTCCAGAACATCTGAGATGCCTTCCTTCTTCAAAGAACAGGGTTTCCTTCCTGCTGCCATTGACACTACCCTCACCTGCAGCTCCTCCATTTCCTGCACATCAGCACTACCCCATCTTCCCACTGTCATACAAGAGATGGTGTTCCCCTTGTCCTTACATACCTCCTCACAAGCCTCGATATCTAGCAAATCGTTCTCTGGTTTCCATAATAGAAAATAGAACATAGAATAGTACAACACAGTACAGGCCCTTTGGCCCACAATGTTGTGCCGACCCTTAAACCCTGCCTCTCATATAACCCCCCACCTTAAATTCCTCCATATACCTGTCTAGTAGTCTCTTAAATTTCACTAGTGTATCTGCCTCCATCACAAACTCAGGCAGTGCTTTCCACACATCAACCACTCTCTCAGTAAAAAACCTTCCTCTAAAATCCCCCTTCAACTTTCCACCCCTTACCTTAAAGCCATGTCCTCTTGTATTGAGCAATGGTGCCCTGGGGAAGAGGCGCAGGCTGTCCACTCTATCTATTCCTCTTAATATCTTGCATATCTCTATCATGTCTCCTCTCATCCTCCTTCTCTCCAAAGAGTAAAACCCTAGCTCCCGTAATCTCTGATCATAATGCATACTCCCTAAACCAGGCAGCATCCTGGTAAATCTCCTCTGTACCCTTTACAATGCTTCCACATCCTTCCTATAGTGAGGCAACCAGAACTGGACACAGTATTCCAAATGTGGCCTAACCGGAGTTTTATAGAGCTGCATCATTACCTTGCAACTCTTAAACTTTATTCCTCAACTTATGAAAGCTAACACCCCATAAGCTTTCTTCAACCAGATTCTATCACTAAGGACAACTTTCGGTTCCTCCCTTCCTTCCACTCCCCATTTCCTACAGGAATTGCTCTCTATGTGACTCCTTGTCCACTTGTCCTTTCCCACTGATGTGCCCCTGGTACTTATACCTGCAAGAGGGTCAGTGCTAGATATGCCCCTATACCTCCTCACTCACCACTATTCAGAGCCCCAAACAATTAACACTTCACCTGTGAGTCTGCCTGGGCCATCTATTGAATTTGGTGCTTTGGTGCAGTGGTGCACCCTTCTGTATTTACATTTACATCAATGAGACCCAGCGTAGATTTGGGACCACTTCACCAAGCACCTTCCTTCCATTTGCTACAAAATTTCCTGGTGGCCAGCTATTTATATTCCGCCTCCTATTTCCATTCCAGCATGTTGTTCCATGCTCTCCTCTACTGCCATAATGAGGCCACTCTCAAGTTGGAAGAGCAACATCTTATTTTCCATCTGGATTGCCTCCAACTTGATAAATATTGATTTCTCTAAATTCTGGTAATTTCTCCCTCCTCACAATTCTCTCTTTTCTATTCCCCATTCTGACTCTATTCATACCTCTTCTCTTCTCCTCACCTGCCCATTTTTTTTCCCCTCTGGTGTCCCTCCTCCTTCTCTTTCTCCCATGGTTCACCATCCTTTCCTATCGTATTCTTGTTTCTTCAGCCCTTTGCCTCTTCCACCTATCACCTCCCAGCTTCTTAATTCCTCCTCCTCCCCCACCCATTCAACTTTCCCCTCAGCTGGCTTCACCTATCACCTGCTGACTCCATCCACTCCCCCCCCCCCCCACCACCACCACCTTCTTATTCTGTCTTTTTCTGCCTCCCTTCCCAGACCTGATGAAATGTCTCAGCATGAAATGATGACTGTTTATTCCTCTCCAGAGAGGGTGCCAGCATTTTGTGTGTGTGTGTTGAATCCCTGTGGTACTATTCTTCAGTGTATTTCCTAGCTCATGTAGTCTCCAAACAACAACTTTTGCCTGTTGTCTCTATTTGTTATCTTCAACATGGGATATACATGGTTCTATTTTAAACCATGTGAAAACCTTGAAAGCACATGAATGGATGGGAAATGGATTTTAAAGGTTCTACCCAGGTACCCTGACTCAAGTTGTACAGGATGATGGAGCAAAGAGGCTAGGTTATTATATTTAAAAAAGGATGCAGAGAATACATGGAAACCAGTGCCTGTTGTATCAATATTGCAGCTTTCTTGGTCATACACATTCCATTGACCATTTGCCATCTGGCAGTGTTATACTTCAGCTTTATAAAATCTCCAGGCTAATTATTGCAATATTTTCTCAAATGGTAAAACTACTTGAAAGAAATATAACATTGATTACAAACTGGAAATCCATACTGAGAAAGCTTCTTTTGGGATCACCCTCTAATTTAGAAACTTAGTAATATGCTGCCACAGCCAAATACTTAAGATGACATGGAGTGGAAACTTTAAGTTGCTCCAAGCTTTGCAGAGTAACACTCTCATTTGATTTTGGTAACATGAGAAGCCATGGACAAGCTTTATAACTTACATACCCTGTCATCTCTGTAATCATTTAAAGCCCTGTCCCATAGGTGTTCCCCAGCTGGTAATAAACCATGCTGTGCTAAAGCTTGTCTTTACAGCTTTTTATGATTCTGTGACAGAATTAAAATGACAAGTGAAATCATGCCAATTGTCACACCAAAAGGGTCTACCTATAAATAGATTGAGCAAATGATTGCACTGGTTGTGATAGCACAATATGTAAAATGTGGTGACTTGCTGGGAACTGGGATCATTAATTGATTTGAGAGCTGTTTGATTAGAGGCTCTATTTCTATTATTATTGTTAATATTATTATTATTATTATTATTATTATTATTACTACTCAGAATTGATGGGTATCTGGCCATATTTACAATGATATAAAGGTGGGTGGAGGGGTAGGTAGTGTTGTGGAAGTGAGGTGTCTGCAAAAGGACGGGCAGATTGGGAGAATGTGCAAAGAAGTGTCAGACAGAATATGTTGTAGGGAAGTGCATGGTCATGCAATTTGGCAGAAGGACTAAAGGAATAAATTATTTTCTAAATGGAGAGAAAATTCAAAAATCAGAGGTGCAAATATACTTCTCAGTCCTTTTGCATGATTCTCTAAAGGTTAACGCAGGTTCAGAGCATGGTGAGGAAGGTGAAAGTAATGTTGGCTTTTATTTTGAGATGACTACAATACAAAAGCCAAAGTGAAATGCTGATGTTTTATCAGGCCTTGGTCAGACTACACTTGGAGTATTGCAAGCAGTTTTGAGCCGCTTATCTAAGAAAAGATGTGTTGGACTTGGAGAAGGTTCAGAAGAGGTTTATGAGGATGGTCCCAGGAATGAAAGGGTTAACATTTAAGGAGTATTTGATGGATCTGGGCCTGTATTTACTACGGTTTGGGAGATTCTGGGGGATCTCATTGAAAACTATCAAATATTGAAAGGCCTAGTTAGTGGATGTGGAGATGTTGTTTCCGATAGTGGGGGAGTCTAAGACCATAGGGCACAGCCTCAGAATTGAGGGACTTTCATTTGGAACAGGGATGAGGAAAAATTTCTTTAACCAGAGTTTTGTCAACCTGTGGAATTCATTGCCATAGGCGGCTGTGGAGGATAAATCATTGAATATACTTAAGACAAAGGTTGGTAGGTTCTTTATTAATCAGGTACTCAAAGGATACAGGGAGAAGGCAGGAAAATGGGGTTGAAAGGGATAATAAATCAGCCATGATGGCAGAGCAGACTTGATGAGCCAAATGTCATAATTCTGCTCCTGTCCCTTATGGTCTCATGATCCTACCACTACCACTGCAGCAACAGCACCATGAACACCTCTGGGGAAATTCCACAGAACTCACAGTTACACACGTTGTGAGCAATGTCTTATGAGTGGGTCCTGATAGAGCTTGCAAAATTAAAAATGTATTTTTTCACACCTGAAACTGTGATCTTATCACTCTCTCCAAAAATAGCTCCTCTGTGCATTCCTCATAATAAATCCTGCCACATGTTGAAAGTTTATAGCCAAGAAATAACAGAGTAGAAGATTTTTTCCCTGTATCAGCACCAGAGGCATTTTTAAATTTTATTTATTTATTAAGAGATGCAGTGCAAAGCAGGCCATTCTGGCTGCAATGGACAGCAGCTCATAATTTATAATAGCCAATTAACCTACTGACCTGTACGTCTTTGGGATGTGGGAGAAAACCAAAGGAAACACAAGCATTCACAGGGAGGATGTACAAACTCCTTACAGACGGGGCTGGAGCTGAAACCTGACTTCTGATGCCCCGAGCTGTAATAGCACTGTGCTAACCGCTATGCTACTGTGGCACCCCTACTGGCTGTGTACAGCTCTGCATATTTGGGTCCATTAAATTCAATGCAATTTCTTAATCAAGCCTTTTTTCAATTATCAAGTTTGTCTTTTAGAAAGTATGATACAACTGGGCAGATCGTGTGCCCAATCCAGACTACTATTTGGATTTACCTAGGTATCCCAATGAATGTCACTGGTTCCAGCCCTGGCACTGGCCTGAGATCAGTATCAGAATCAGGTCCAATGTATGTTATGAAGGTCGTTGTTTTGAGTAGCTGTGTAGTGCGAGACATAAGGACTATCATGTTACAAAAATAAATGGGGTTTATAGGAACACTGAGGTACTATCTATGGAAAAGAAAAAACAGTTAATGCTTTGGGCCAAGACAATCCACCAAGACTGGGAAGGAAGGGGAAAGAAGGCAGAATAACCTGCTTCTTTTGACCTGCTTTCCAAGAACGACACTATTCATTTCTACCCAAGATCCACAAACTTGACTGTTCAGGTAGACCCATTGTTTCTGCCTGCTCTTGCCCCACTGAATTCATGTGGATGCATTTCAATTCCATTTTAACCCCCTTGGTTCATTCCCTTCCCACCTGCATCAGTGCCACTTCACATGCTCAGGATCTCTTAAACAACCTTCAATTCCCTGGCCCTGACCACGTCACTTTCACCATGGATGTCCATTCCCTTTAAACTTCTATCCCTCATCAAGAAGGCCTTTAAACCTTTCTCAGCAACAGACCCAACCAGTTCCTCTCCACCATTACCCTCCATCTGGTGGAACTGATTCTCATACTCAACAATTTTTTCCTCATCTCCTCCCACTTTCTCCAAATCCAAGTTGTAGCCGTGGGTAATCACATGAACCTCAGCTATTCCTGTGTTTTCACTGGCTACATGCAGCAGTTCATGTTCCGTGTCTTCACTGGTAACGATCCTCAGCAATTTCTGTGCAACATTGATGGCTGCATTGGTGCTGCTTCATGAATCCATGCTGAGCTCATCAGTTTTAGCAGCTTTGCCTCCAGCTTCCACCCTACCCTTAAACTCACTTGTTCCATTTCTGACACTTCTCTCCCTTTTCTCAGTCTCTCTGTCTCTAACCCCGGAGACAGGCTGACTAACATATCTTTTATAAACCACCTGGCCCTCACAGCTATCTTGACTATACTTCTTTTCACCCTGTCACCTGTAAAAATGCCATTCCCTTTTCTCAGTTCCTTTGTCTCGGTCACATCTGTTCCCAGGATGAGGCTTTCCTTTTCAGAACATCAGAAATGTTCTCTATCTTCAACGAAGGGAGCTTCTCTTTCCCCACCATCAATGCTGCCTTCATCCACATCTCCTCCATTTCCCAGACAGTCACCCTCATCCCATCATCCCATCTCCTTAACAGAGACAGAGTTGTCCTTGCCTATCATGTTATGAACCCCCACATCCAGCACATCATCGTCAGTGGGATACTATCACCAAACACATCTTTACCTCCTCCTGCCCAGCTCTCTGATTTCCACGGGGATCACTTGCTTCATGATTCCTTTGTTCATTCATCCCTCCCCACTAATATCTCTCCTGGCACTTAACCCAGCAAGTGGAAGACATGCTAAACCTGCCCATTGCAGATGAGACGGGATGAGTTCCTATTCTCTGTCCACAATAAGCAGCATTACTCAGTGGCTAACCATTTTAATTCCAGTCCCCTTTCCCTTTCTGATATTTGGTCCATGGCCTCCTCTGCTGCCACGATGAGGACAAACTCAGGAAGAGAAACACCTGATATTCCATCTGGGTAGCCTTCCAACCTGATACATTTAACTTTACCTTTTCCCTGATCATCTCCCAGCTTTTCAATTTAACACCCTCCCTCCACCACCCACCTATCCTCTCCCTCACCTAGTTTCAACTATTACCTTCTAGCCTGACCCTTAGCCTTCTCACACTCTTTAGCTTCTTCCCCCTTCTTTTCCAGTCCTGACGAAGAGTCCTAGCCCAAAACGTCATGTGTTTATTTATTTTCATAGTTGCTGCCTGACCTGCTGAGTTCCTCCAGTATGTTACTCTGAATTTCCTGCATCTGCAGAATCTCTTGTGCTTATAATGTAGCAGTCTTCATGGCTTCATTGACTGTTCAGAAATCTGATGACAAAGGGAAAGAAGCAGTTCCTAAAATGTTGAGTGTAGGTCTTCAGGGTCCTATACCTCCTCCCTGATGGTAGTAACAAGAAGAAGACATGTTCCTGATGGTGAAGGTCCTTAACGATAAATGCTGCCTTTGTAAGACACCACTTGAGATTGTGTGCATAAGAGCTTCCATACAAGTCTGTGATGAAACCAGTCAGCACACTCTCCACCAGGCATCTGTAGAAATTTTCGGGAATTTTCAGTGACATCCCAAACTCCTCAAACTCCAACTGATGTAAAATAATTGGTGTGCATTCTTCGTAATTACATCAATATGCTGGCCCAGTATAGACCCTCAAGATGTTGACACCCAGCAGCATGAAGCTGCTGTGCAAACGTACCTTACTTGTAAACATAAAATGGCATTTTTTCTGTAACTAAATGGAACCTGTACTATTTGCTAATAGTGTTTGTGCAACACTATGCCAATAGAATCTGAGTACATGACAAATTGCAGACCCGCACATGCATTCCTGGAAGAATTACAAGTATACTGATTAAACAGATGAACAGAATTCAGCCTGTCCTTGAACTTATATGTAAAAGAGTGACTATCCGACCATAAGATATAGGAGCAGAATTATGCCATTTGGCCCATTGTCTGCTCTGCCATTTCATCATGGCTAATCCAATTTTCCTCTCAGGCCCAATCTCCTGTCTTCTTCCCATGTCCTTTCATGCCCTGACCATTCAAGAATCTATCAACCTCTGCCTTAAATATAGCATAAAGACTTGACCTCCATACCTCCCTGTCACAAAGAATTCCACAGATTTACCACTCTATGGCTAAAGAAATTCCTCCTCATTTCCATTCTAAAAGGATGTCCCTCTATTCTGAAGCTGTGCCATCTGGTCTCAGACTCTCCCACCATAGAAACATCCTTCCCACGTCCACTCTATCAAGGCCTTTCACCGTTTGATAGGTTTCGATGAAGTCCCCCTCATTCTTCTGAATTCTAGTGAATACAGGCCCAGGGCCTTCAAATGCTCTTCATATGACAAGCCATTCAATCCCAGAATCATTTTGGAGAATCTCATTTTAACCCACTCCGGTTTCAGCACATCCTTTGGAAGACAAAGGGCCTGAACTTGCTCACAATACGCCAAGTCAGGCATCACCAGTGCTTTATATAGTCTCATATTACATCCTTGCTTTTAATTCTAGTCCTCTTGAAATGAGTGCTAATATTGTATTTGCCTTCCTCACCATTGACTCAACTTACAAATGAACCTTTAGGCAATCCTGCACAATGACTCCCAAATCCCTTTGTACCTCAGTTTTTATTTCTCCATTTAGAAAATAATCAACTCTTCAATTTCTTCTAACAAAGTGCATGGCCATGTACTTCCCAACACTGTACTCTATTTGCCATTTCTTTGCCCATTCTCCTCATTTCTCTATGGACTTCTGTAGCCTCTCTATTTCCTCAAAACTACCTGCCCCTCCACCTCTCTTCATACGGTCTCCAAAGTCATCAATCCTATCATCCAAATCATTGACACATAACATAAGAAGAATCGGTCCCAACACAGAGCCCTGTGGAACACCACTAGTTACCATCAGCCAGCTAGAAAAGGCTTCCCTTATTCACACTCTTTGCCTCCTGCCAAACAGCCACAGCTTTTTCTGTGCTAGAATCTTTCCTGTAATATGATGGGCTCATAGCTTGTTAGGCAGCCTCATGTGTGGCACTTGTCAAAGTATACAACATCAACCAATTCTCCTTTGAATATCCTGATTGTTATTTCTTCAAAGAGTTCCAATAAATTTGTCAAGCAAGATATTCTCTTGCGGAAGCCATGTTGACTACAGCCTATTTTATTAAGTGCCTCCAAGTACCCTGAGACCTCATCCTCAATAATCGACTTCAATATCTTCCCAACCCAACAGGTCAGACTGACTGGCCTATAGTTTCCTTTCTTCTGCCTGTCTCCCTTCTTGATGAGTGGAGTGATATTTGCAATATTCCAGACTTCAGGAACCATTCCAGAATCTAGTGATTCTTCAAAGATCATTACTAATGCCTTCATGATCTCTTCGGCCACCTCTTTCAGAACTCTGCGGTGTACACCGTCTAGTCCAGATGACTTATCCACCTACAGACCTTCCAGTTTCCCAAGGACCTCCTGTCTAGTTATGGTATTTTCACACACTTCATGCCCCTTGACATCTGGAAGTACACTTGCTGCAAGTAAACTAAATGCATTTATGATTGATCAACTCTGAGTTAATTGTTCTTTGTTATAAGGTGTTTAACAAAGATGCTCGACACTGCTCACCTTTCCCACTACTGACCCCTCAATGAAGACTGGTGAATGTCCATTTGACTATTCCTTCCTGAAGTCCACAATTAATTCCTTTGTCATACTAACATTGAGTGTGATGTTTTTGCAACACCATTCAACCAGCTGATATATCTCAGTCCTGTACAACTACTTAATGACTTTCAAGATTCTGCCAATAGTGGAGGTGTAATTGGTGAAGTTATAGATGATGTTTGAGCTGCCTCCAGTCACACAGTCATGACTGAAGGGAGAGTAGAGCAGTGGGCTAAGCACACATCCTTGAGGTATTCCTATGTTGATTGTTAGTGGGGACGTGATGTTATAGATCCAGTCTTGCTGTTGTCTCTTGATAAAGAAGTTGAGGATCCATTTGCAGAGGGATGTACAGTAGCCCAGGTTTAGAAGCTTGCTGGTTAATATTGGGGAAGTAATGGTTTTGAATACTAACTGTAAGCAATAAACAGCAGCCTGACATAGGTTTTACTGTTGTCTTGTTACTTCAAAGCAGAGTGGTGAGCCAATGAGATTATATCCACTGTAGACCTCTTGTGGCGATAAGCAGGTCCAGGTCCATGCTCAGGCAGAAGCTATTTCTAGCCATGACGAAACTCTCAAAGCCCTTCATTACAATAGAAGTCAGTGCAAATGCATCTCTCCCATTTCCTGCACATCTGCCCTCACCCCATCTCGGATAGGGTTCCCCTTGTCCTCACCTACCACCCCACCGGCCTCCAGGTCCAACGTATAATTCTCTGTAACTTCCGCCACCTCCAATGGGATACCACCACCAAGCACATCTTTCCCTCCCCCCTCCCTTTCTGCTTTCTGCAGGGATCACTCCCTATGTGACTCCCTTGTCCACTCGTCCCCCCCATCCCGTCCCACCGATCTCCCTCCTGGCACTTATCCTTGTAAACGGAACAAGTGCTACACCTGCCCTTACACTTCCTCCCTCACCACAATTTAGGACCCCAGACAGTCCTTCCAGGTGAGGCGACACTTCACCTGTGAGTTGGCTGGTGTGGTATACTGCGTCCAGTGCTCCCGGTGTGGCCTTCTATGTATTGGTGAGACCTGACACAGACTGGGAGACCATTTCGCTGAACACCTATGCTCGTTCTGCCAGAGAAAGCAGGATCTCCCAGTGGCCACACATTTTAATTCCACGTCCCATTCCCATTCTGATATGTCTATCCATGGCCTCCTCTACTGTCAAAATGAATCCAAACTCAGGCTGGAGGAACAACACCTTATATACCGGCTGGGTAGCCTCCACCCTGATGGCATGAACATTGACTTCTCTAACTTCCATTAATGCCCCTCCTCCCCTTCTTACCCCATCCCCAACATATTTAGTTGTTTGCCTGTTCTCCATCTCCCTCTGGTACTCCCCCCCTCCCCCCCCCCCCGCCTTTCTCTCGAGGCCTCCCGTCCCATGATCCTTTCCCTTCTCCAGCTCAGTATCAGTATCAATATCACCAATCACCTTTCCAGCTCTTAGCTTCATCCCACCCCCTCCAGTCTTCTCCTATCATTTCACATTTCCCCCTCCCCCCACTACTTTCAAATCTATTACTATCTTTCCTTCCAGTTAGTCCTGACAAAGGTTCTCGGCCCGAAACATTGACAGTGCTTCTCCTTATAGATGCTGCCTGGCCTGCTGTGTTCCACCAGCATGTTGTGTGTGTTGAAGTCAGTGCTATAAGTCAAAGGTCACCCTGCTCTTCTTGGGCACTGGTATGATTGATGCCATTTTGAAGAATGTGGGAACCTCCGGCTGTAACAGTGAAAAGTTGACGATGTTCCTGAACACTCCAGCCAATTGGTTAGAATAAATTTTGAGTATTCTGCCAGGTACACCATCAGGTTTGATGCCTGGTGAGGGTTTACCCACTTGAATGATTTTCTGACATCAGCTTCCAAGACAGAGATCACAAGTTATCTAACCCTATGATGATTCAAGCAGGTTTAGAGTTATTCTCCCTTAAACAGCATCCATAGAAGTGATTGAGCACATCAAGGACAGAAGCCATCACTGCCAGTTATGTTGTTGTGTTTTCCTTATAGGAAGTAATAGTAGAAGTATCTACTGACCAGATGCACCTGGTGAACAGGTGATGCTTGGGCGGATCACTTATGGAGATATATGTGTAGTATCATCTTGTACGCACTTCCCAGTTTTCAGACTTGAATGCCTGTCCACAGAGACTGTTAAGGGATAAACTGAACTTTGATCACTGCTGCCTCTGTTCAAGTGAGTGGGAGAAGACAACCACCTGGAGAAAGGAGAGAGATTTCCTTTTCATTGTTTATTCATTTCAGTGTTTTGAATGATCTTAAGACTGGGTGAGTTTTTGAAATTAATTTGCAACTTCTTTTCAATGTTAACTTTGATTTTCTATATTTCTGATCTTTGGATCAAAGCCTTACATTGCAGTTGTTAACTAATAATTTGGGTATATGGAGCATGTATAGGGTAGTAGGTTGAGACTGTTTTTTCACCACAATAACATTAAAATACCCTGTAAATTTAGATTAGCCCATGATCTAGATACTATTAGGGATGAACATACAGAATAAAACTATTCTTCATCTGATATCAAATTGATTATCTTGCCCAGAGGCCATAAGGATAACTGAATTTAGAAAGTAAATATGTCATTCTGGTGATGGACCGGTAAAGGCTTGTGTGAACCATTCCAGCAGTCTCAGGTAGTTGGGATGAATTGCCTACATGTGTATAGTCCATGTTTTACAACCTTATTAAACAAAATGCAAAGTGGAGCATTGTTCTGAATTATGTTTTTTATTGAAACCCCATTTTGGCGTAGTGTTTCTGAAGACCCAAGAAAGTCAGCAGATGCTGGAAATCCAAAGCAATACACACAAAGTGCTGGAGGAACTCAGCAGGCCAGGCAACAGCTATGGAAATGAATGCCTCCAGCATTTTGTGTGTTGCTCAGTGCTTCTGAAGATTACCAGCCAGTCTAGGGAATGAATACATTTTTTTCTTCTGCTAATATTTCTTGCCTCTTCAAAGATGAGTACTTGCAAAAATATACTAAAGGTAATTTTCAACAAGTCTAAATCAATTCACACTACACATTTTTTGATTATAAAATAAATTGTGGTGTTTATCACATATCAGAGAACTTGTAGATAGATTTCCTATCACACTGCCTTGCTAGCAACGTATATCCAAGTGTTACTCAACATATTTTGTTTGTCAAAATGAATTCCAGTTTTAAGATTATATTTAAGAAATAAGTTGGTTCCACAGGTAATTTAATGACCGGATTAAACAATGGAACCTTAGTCAATACAAGGGGTGATTGATAAGTTCATGGCCTAAGGTAGAAGGGGTCAATTTTAGAAAACCTAGCACATTTATTTTTCCAACATAGTCCCATCCTATATTTACACACTTAGTCCAGCCGGCATGGAGCACGCAGATCTTGGACCGCCAGAAAGTGCCCACAGCAGGGGTGATCGATAAGTTTGTGGCCTAAGATAGAAAGGAGATAAGTTATACAGCTCTCGTTACATGCACATGCAGTTCAACTCTTTGAGTAATTATGCAGAAAGTTTGACTTTAATAACTCATCGGGGTGATTGATAAGTTTGTGGCCTAAGGTAGATGAGTTATTAACTTCAAACTTTGTGCATAATCACTCAAAGAGTTGAACTGCATATGCATGTAACGAGAGTTGTGTAACTCATCTCCTACTGCCTTATGCCACAAACTTATCAATCACCCCTTGTAAATGGGCTGAAACATTATATAATTTGGGCTGAATTTCATTTCATAAAATCTCTTCGCTTTGGAGTTCCTGAAGCTGGGTTCTCTTGTTAATATTACACATTGCGCTCTTTTATAGCATCATTGTGTGGTCAGCTGCTAGTGAGAAAAATATTAAGGAGCACAAACTTTTAAATTCGTATTTTTTCCGACTAATGAAAGTTTTTAAATACCCGGAAATACACCAAAACCGCTTCCACACTGCAAACAATTGTTAGGTGCTGCACTTTGGGAGGACAATCCAGTGAATGGTAGAGCCCTGAAGAGTGATGTAGAACAGAGGGATCTGGGAATAGAAATTTATAATTTCTTGAAAGTTATTGGTAGATAGGGACATAAAGAGAACACATTGCCCCTCATAAATCAGAGTACTAAGTACAGGAGTTGGAATGTTATGTTGAAGCCGTATAACACATTGGTGAGGCCATATTTGGAGTTCGATGTGCAGTCCTTGTCAACTACTTACAGGAAGGATATCAATAAGGGCACTCTATGTTGGTGCCTGAAGATGTGTTGACACTTGAGGGTGTCACCAGCACATCCTTGGGAATGTTGGTTGTTAATGCAAATGATGCCTTTCTCTGTATGCTCCAATGTACGTGTGATCAATAAATCTGAATTTGAAGATTAAAAGAGTACAGAGACACTTTACAAGGATGTGGTCAAGTCTTGAGTACCTGAGTTACAGGGAACTGTTGAATAGCTTAGAATTTTATTCCCTGGAGTGTTGGGGAGGTATACAAAATTATGAGTGGTATAGAAAGAGTAAATGCAAGCGGGCTTTTTGCACTGATGTTGGGGGAGACTAGAAGTAAGATCATAGGTTTAGTGTGAAATGTGAAGTATTTAAGAGGAGTCTGAGGGGGAAATTCTTCACTCAGAAGGTGGTGCAAGTATGGAATAAGTTGCCTGTGGGAGTAGTGTTATTTGCAACATTCAAGATAAGTTTGGGTAAGTACATGGACGGGAGAGGCTGTGGTCCAAGCGCCCATCAATGGGACTAGGCAGAATAACAGTCCTTCATGGACTAAATGGGCTCAAGGGCCTGTTTCTGTGAGTTGACTATGACAGATGGATTAAAAAGTTGATGAGAACCACCGATAATTTAGCTGAGATTATAACGTGTGACAAAAATACTTGTATTTGCAGAAGATTTACAGAATTAAATGAATAATGTAAAATTCCACTCTTACTGCTAGTTATCCAAGTCCAAGTTTAATAAAATACCTAAACCTTATAGTGCTGTACATTTGTCCTTGACATTGTTATCTTCAGCTCATGGGTGAGTGACAGAAGATTATTTTGTAACAAAAACAGAAACAATGGAAGAACTCAGTGAAGCAGCTTCTTTGGAAAGCGAAAGCAGTTAATGTTTCAAATAAAAAAATCTTATAATTGCTGTTTGTGAGACATAGGATTTAGTACATATATTTCATCTACACAGAGTATTTGTGAGATCACCTCCAGGTAAATGTGTGCACTATTTGCCTTATTTTTAAAGGAAGGAAGTAAGAAAACAATTTTGAGAAGATTTAGTACATTAATAGATAAATAACAGCTTGTACAAGGGAAAGTCAGACAGACTAAGCTTATTTCACTTGAATCAAGAAGAATGAGAAAAGACTTGGTTGAAATGTATGAGATCCTGAGGGGCACTAACAGGGAGAATGTGGTGAAACTGTTTCCATTTGTGGAAGAATCTAGAAATTGGGGTGACTATTTAAAATGAAAGATCACCATTTAAGAAAAGAAACAAATTTTTTTCTGAGGATCTAGAGCCTTTGCAAATCATCGTCAAAGGGTAGTGCAAGCAGAATATTTGAATAGGCAGAAATAGATAAAGTAGGTTCTTGTAAAACAGGGGTGAAATGAAAAGTGGGAACTCAGAGTTAATTCTTCAATCATATTAGCCATATTCTTAATAAGTGGAAAGAGACTGAGGAACTGAGTGAGCTACTCCTGTTACCACTCCTTAATCATGTATTCATGCATTCATAAGTTCATATCCTTTGGATATAAATAGAAAAGTTTAGTACTGCTTCTAGTTTGAGGCAGTATTTTCTTATATAACAAAAATGTTGAAGTCTTGGTGTTCATTGATGTGACAATGTTAAAATAAAATGTCTATGCCCATTTGTCCAATCAAATGGTAGATAAAAACTCAGTTCAGATGGGAGATATATAAACAAATAGTAAAATTGTTAAAGGAAAGTGTGAAAATTCTATTAAAAATTGATCTGGCAAGTATTTACTGAGGCTAAACAATGGAATTCATTACAGCTCACAGAGGACCTAATCTAGCCCTCTGACAAATGAAAAATGGCTCGCCATTTATCACATTTAAAGTACGCAATTGAATCATACTAAAATGCTGCTCTCGCTTGTCGGCTCTGCAGCTGTTTGGGCCATTACACTGCTCTACTTAGCACTGAATCTCTCTCCTCACATTCCCAATGCCACAGAGTGACTGTCTTCAATTACCTTTTCTCAAAACCGAGAGCCTGATTGAGGCAGAGTCATGATTAATGAGAAAATCAAATGATAGCTTTAACATCACCAGCGTTGAGAGAGGAGAAAAATCAATTCTTTGACTTTTCTTTCTCTTCTCATGCCCCAATCCCAATGCATAAACAATTCCCCTCCCCTGTATAAGCTACTGGAGCTACACTGAAACAATACAGTCCTTATAAAAAAAACAGAATTCCCATTCTCTCCCCCTCTTAGGAACTGAATTTATCCACAGAATTCAAAGGAGAAAATCAGTGAGTAACATGTATGCGGAATGATTTATGGATTCATCTACTCTCCAAAGGCTCTTTCTCCTTTCTTAAAAAGTTAAATAAATAGGAGGTCCTTAGCTGTTGACTTTCTCGATAGATATCATTAACCAAAATTATACAAAGAAAAAAAAAGATAGATCTATCACAAAGACAGGTGTGGATTTATTATACATGTATACTATAAATAGAACGAGCATTAAAAAGCATGATTCTTCAGATCATGTCACATTGGCATGTTTCACGGTACCGGATTCAAAGTTGTACCCAATATGATCATGCCCATTTGTAGTGTACTGCTGCTAAATGCAGAAATGGACAGTGGAGGCAAAATGCCAGATTCCTCTTTCATATACCTGGATACAACTTATTGCACCAGCAGGATAGACCCACTAGAGGGGGCAGCAGATAGACCTACCAGTGCATACACATGGAGAGTGTGATGTGGAAGTTCTCAGTTCTGATTTGGAACAAATCTTGAGGCATGAGGTCACACATGGGCAATAAAGCCCCCTCCCATTTACTACCTACCACCCTTCTTTGGCTGAAAGCAGCAAAGATACTGATGGAAATTGGAAAACTCATTGCCAGAGAGAACATGACAGCCAGATTAGATTTATGACAGTGAATGATCGAATCAGGGGTTAAAACTACTGAATGTTATTCTCACCAATCTACCTGTAATAAATATATCTGTCCAAGACAACATTGGTAGGTTACCACCCTGTGGTCCTTGTGGAGACAATATCCCAGCAATCTGATCCAAGTATAGGAGAGTATCATCATCAGAATGGACTAATTCGACATTAAGACTTGTGTTACTCCATCACACTCTTTGACTCCATATAAAATTAAGAGAGGCGCAGATAGAGTAGACAATTAGAGTCTATTTCCAATTGTGAAAATAGGAAAACAGGCAATGTCTGACTCTCGCAACCTAAACTTAGATCAAAACTTTGCATGAACAGTAGTGGGCAACTGGACAACTAATGGGAGGCAAATACAAATATCCTTATTCTCAAAGGTGGCTGGGCCCAG
This sequence comes from Hypanus sabinus, assembly GCF_030144855.1. Classification (NCBI taxonomy): domain Eukaryota; kingdom Metazoa; phylum Chordata; class Chondrichthyes; order Myliobatiformes; family Dasyatidae; genus Hypanus; species Hypanus sabinus. The sequence continues at coordinate 80,362,607 of NC_082707.1, read as the reverse complement.
CAGTTTTCACTAATCAGAACTAGGTTTATTATCACTGACATATATCACGAAATGTATAGGGTTTTTTTTAGCAGCAGTACAGTGCAAGACATGAAAAAGATACTATAAATTACAATAAGAAATAGAAAGTGCAAAAGAAGAATGTTGTAGTTTTCATAGGTTCACAGACCATTCAGAGATTTGATGGCAGATGGGAAAAAAAGTGTGTGTATTTAGTCTCTGTACCTGCTTCCAGATAGTAGTAGCAAGAAGAGGGCATGCTCCAGATTGTGAGGGTCTCCAATGATGTCACCACCATTTGAAGATGTCTTTGATGGGGGGGGATGGAGGGTTGAGCCATTGATGCAGCTGAATGAGTCTACAATCCTCACAGCCTCCAGCAATCTCAATATTTGTAACACCGCACCAGACGATGATGCAACCGGTTAGAATGCTCACTATAGTCCTCAACATCTAACATCGGGAGCAAGGTCTAATTCACTTTCAGAAGGTGGCTGTGAGTCACCTTCTTCACCTGCTGAAATCCTCCTGGTGAAACAGCCCAAAGGAATCATGTCTGGCAGGGAGGTTTAAACAAGGCTTAGGTAAGACAATGCTGCCGATCCTGATCATTTCAGCTCACCCCCACACTGCACTCCATGAGTGTGAGGATATGCAGTCATGTCTAACCCTATCCTGCCATCTAGTGATATCTCTGACACTGTGTCCTGTAAGGGAGCAAACACTGCTCAACTGAGCCGTTGGGTTGATGTCATCATTGTAGTTGAATTGCTGGCCAGTAGATCCACTGGCTCACAATGCCAGTGACTCAGGTTCAATCCTGACATTGGGCAGTGCAAGTTATCTCTATGACCACATGAGTTTCCTCCAGGTGCTAGGGCACCACCCAGATCACAAAGATGTGCAAAGGCTGTTTGCTAATTGGCCACTGTAAGTTGCCCTGAGGGTGTAGGTGAGTGGTGGATTCTGGAAGGACGTTGATGAGAATGTGGGGAGAATAAAACAAAATGGGATTAGTATGAGGTTAGTGTAAATAGGTGGTTGCTGAACAGAATGAATTCAGTGGGCTGAAGTGTTAGTTTCTGTACGCAGTCTCCCTTGGAGTCTAGGAGTCTATGAGATAGGAATATGGGAGACTGGCAGCAGCACGGAGAGCGCAGGGGACCTTTCTATGTCAGAATGAGTCTTTTTGTGAGAGATTGTTATTGGATGGGTGATGGGGATTACAATGCATTAAACAATGCCTGAGGTAATGATGCAAATAGAAGGATATGACATTTAAACATGCATTCATGTATGTGAGATAATTGACTTAGGCCAGTTTTTCCAAAATTTAGGGCTATAGTTCTGGCACTAATTGTCAAGACTCCTTTTGTCTCCTTGCACTCAGTGAGCTTTCCTGCATGACTTCCTGTGCCCTTATTGATAAAGTGCATCCCTCCTCTGTCAGCTTCTCCACCTTGTGCTCTAGTGAAAATTCTCACATCAGAATGTGTTTCCCAATAACAAGTAACAATGACTTTACAAATTTGGAGTGCAGCCAGAATTAGGACCAACAGCCATAGGTAATCCCACATGATAATGCCTGTGCCCACTTCTGAGGGTAGCTGAATTTAATCTCTTGTCTGTGAAATTGATTCACAGTAGAATAGTACTGAGTAGAGTATTGTTGTTTATGGATTTTTAGGGGCTTAAAAACTAGTGACTTCTAAATGTGGTTCTTTCTGTCTTCATGCCACCTCATTATAATTTTGATTTTTATTTAAAAAGTAATCATTCTGGAAAATTACTATGTCCCTTCCCTTCTCTTTTCATTCATATCATGTGGCATAGTGCAGGTATAAACTGTTCCTAAACATGTGGGAATGTGAAAGGCCAAGAGGAGATATTGTAAAGCTTCAGTGAAGCACTCTTGTCAATTGCATAAGGAAGAAGAATTTCTTTCTCCCTGACCTTTGAATGAAATCACATCTGTGATCAGAAGGTATGGCAAATTTGGGTTAACAACAGGCCCAATGATAGACTTGACTCCTTCTTGATGTCTTAGTAGCTGGACACATTCAAAGCACATTTATTACCAAAGATGTATAAATTATACACCTTAAAATTCGACTGCTTATTGGCAAGAAACTGGAATAGTCCAATTAAAAACAAAGCAAAAAAACCAAAAACCTCCCTGCAGAGAAAAAAAGACAAAGAAAACACACACCATGCAAACAGTAGAGGCAAGCTACAGCATTCTGAACCAGACTGAGTCCCAGATCTGCTCCTGGAGCAGCCACAGGAGGCCCAAGCCAAGCCTCAGTCCCCAGTTTTCACAGCAGTGGGACAGAAATGCAGACAGAGCAGCTGGATCAGCCACTGTGGAGAAAGGAGTTAACATCATGGGAAAACGAGCAAAATAAGCAGGCCTTCACCTCTGTTCCTCTCACTTGGTTTCCATTCTATCTCCAAATTGTCCAAGGGGCCGAGTAGTGCCACATTCTAGGTGCCCCGATATGCCTGGGCTGCCATTCTCAATCTCACCAAGACAGCTCAGCCTTTGGAGGGATCCAACCTCGCACCCACATTAGGTGGAAAGCAACCGAAACTCTTCCATGTCAACCTTCTCCAAAATGCTCTCCAGCAGCAGCACCATCTCCATCTGCAAATCTGGCAGTTTGCAATGGCCCAGCGTGGCTCATCCCCCAGACCAGCCTCACCTTTGCCTGCCTCCTCACTGTCCTCACTGTTCACCACAATTTGTTTCATGAAGGGTGTTATAAATAACGTTTTTAGTCAATTCTGTTGCACTATGATTTACAGGTAATCTGTTATACATCTTTAGTGGTATGATCTTTAAGCAGAAAATTCACATCAAAGTTCATGTGATTGATAATTGTCTACTCATGGCTTTAATTATTCTTCCTACCTGTGATAGTGAAAGTTTATTGGCTGATATCTACAGTATGGGAGCTTCTGTGAATACTGAAACTTGGGTGATCATCTGGTGTTTCAATGTTTTTACTCAGCAAAATGAACAGGATATTTGACAGGATTGTAGGGAACAGTTCCCAGCAACCAGGATTCCAATTAGTTTTCAAAGAAGAAAATTAGAAATTTCACTGACAGTAACATCAAGTGAGATTCTCAGTGAGAACCATCTGTAATAATTGGAAATACCTAACCTGACCCTGACAATCTAATAATCATGACGTGCACAGAAAATAAAGGCTGTTTCACTAAAAACTCAAATTTCAATCTTGACACCTCAGAGGGATTTTATAACTCATACCATAAAGAGACAAAGAACTGTGGAGTTGTTAGCACTGAAATCAGTCCTTTCCCCCAACTTCTCCATGCTGACCCTTTTGCTCATCAACACTAATTCCACAATGGTTCTATAAAGTTCTAAGCAACACACCTACCAGAAAAAGTGGGATCTCCCAGTGGCCACCCATTTTAATTCCACTTCCCATTTCCATTCCAACATGTTAGTCTATGACTTCCTCTACTGTCATGATGAGGCCAAACTTAGGTTGGAGGAGTAACACCTTATATTCTCTATGGGTAGCCCCCAACCTGAGGGCAGCAACATCGATTTCTAGAACTTCCAGTAAAGCCCCACCCCCCTCCCCATTCACCAGACCCCATCTCCCTCTCTCACCTTATCTTGTCGTCTCTCCATCACTTCCCTCTGGTGCTCCTCCCCTTTTCTTTTTTCCATGGCCTTCTCTCTCTCCTATCAGATTCCCCCCTTCTCCAGCCTGTATCTTTCACTAATCTCCTCCCAGCTCTTTACTTCACCCTTCCTCCTCCCAGTTTCACCTATCACCTTGTGCTTCTTCCTCTTCTCCCCCCATTTTCTTACTCTGGCTCCTGATCTTTTTTTCCTTGCTGAAGGGTCTCGGACTGAAACTTTAACTGTACTCTTTTCCATAGATGCTGTCCGGCCTGCTGAGTTCCTCCAGCATTTTGTGTATGCTCCTTGGATTTCCAGCATCAGCAGATTTTCTCTTGTCTATAAAGTTTCATCCTTACTTATTTCAATAACTATCCAAGTGTCTCTGAAATCTTGCACTCACTGAAGTTCAGGAGAATGAGGGGCATCTCATTAAAACCTATCAAATGTTGAAAGGCCTTGATAGAGTGGATATGGTGAAGGTATTTCCTATGGTGGATTTTCTGATTCCAGAGATCACATCCTCAGAATAGAGGTTGGTCCATTTAGAACAAAGACCAGGAGGAAGCTATTCAGCCAGAGTGTGGTGAAGGTGTGGAATTTGTTGCAGCAGGTGACTATGGAGGGCACATATTTGGTATATTTAAGGCAGAGCTTCATAGATTCTTTCTTAATCAAGATATAAGAGATACAGGGATAAGGCAGGGCACTGGGGCTGAGAAGAAAATGAATCAGCTATAATGAAATGGTGCAGCAGACTTGATTTGCCAAATGACCTCATTCCATACCTGTATCGTATGGTCTTATGGTCTAAGTAATGTGCGATAGATACTCACTTTCCTGGGCTGGTAATCTCATGATTTACTAATCTTGCTTTCTATCTAACGCAGTTGATACTTGTAAGATCACAAAGAGTTGTAAGTAAACTTTCAACTAATATTGTTTTGTCTAACTTCTGGTCATAAACAGGAGAAGGTCTTGAGTTCTTAAAATGGAAATGGTACACAGTAATAAGCTTGAAGTTTAAAAACACAGCTTTGCAAACCAGCTCTACGTATAGGAGATACTCTGTCTGTGGGAAGTAAGGTGTAGCTCATTACACTTGGTTTATTACTGCTCTGGAGTGTAGTATAAGACAATGGGTTATTTAATTTGGCTTGTTTTAAAACAGACAAGCTGTTTCTAGGTTACTTAGTCAAAGAAGCTTGCGGACCAGATAATATCACTTAGCATATCAATAACTGATCTATTAATGTTGGGAGAGTAATGTACTTAGAGAAGTTAGCTTTACAGTATTAGCTGGGATCTATGTCTTCAAGATGCTTTTAAAAAGGTTATCTGACGAAATATCACATATGTATGAAGTCACCCAAGGGGTAGAAAAAGTAGTTAAATGTAGAGAGTAGTTCAGACTTATTGGGAATAGGGTAAGGAAAATCAAGAAGCTATGGAAGAAATACAAGGTGAACTCAAATCCATTCCTCTAGCTTTGACTTCTGCTATGGACAATTCATTTGTCTGCATCATTGGTGTTTCTTTTTAGTTTATAGGAATTATACCTGTGTTTTGGAAATCCTTTGACCTTTGAGTTTTGGAAATGGTTTGTAATTTGGAAATGTTGAAGGTAAGTATCCTCTGTGAGTTTTAAATGTGTTTTATGAATGTTGTTTCAATTTAATTGTGTATCACTGAACATAAATTAACTATGTTTTAAACTACTTTGTTTGCTCGAAGTATCTTCTCTTTGGTAGGGAGCGGGGACCCTCCACTCAAATATTAGGTATTACCAGCTAAACTCAACATGGAGAATAAACAAGAAAGTAAACTACTTTTTGAACATTGTGTAGTTACAGTACAATCTCCCTTTAGTCAGAGTGCTCATGGCTATTGATATCAGATAGGACTTTATGGTCTTCATTTGAGTTTAAAACTTTGAGGTCAGCAAAACTATTACCATCACAAATGTTTGTTTCTGATTCCATCACACCCTTGAAGGTAAGTTCCATATACATTCCGTTCTCTTTGTTAAAAATCTTAACTTCAGATCTTAAAAACTCCTTCCTCTCACATTAAACATGCACCCTTTTGTTTTTAACATGCCCCACCTCAGGAAACAGATTTTTACTCTCTACCCTATCTCTGTCTGTCATCATTTTAAGTACCTTTGTCAGATCATCCAATAGCTTTTTGCTCCAGGGCAATAAATCCCAAACTATCTATTTTCTCTATATAACTAAAATCCTCCATTCCAGGCAAAATTGGGAATGTTGAGGCAGAATATTCAAATCTTTTCAAGAAACTTATCAGCATAAATTAAAAGAAACCTCAGCTATTGAAGAATACAAGAAGCACCTCAACCACTTGTTAAATAGATTGATAGAAACTCAAATTTGTTCAGGACAATCAGTATCATTTATGGTGGATTCACTAGAAAATCTGCAGTCATGTAGAGACATCAACTTAATTATACAATGGTTAATTGGTCAATGTCTCAATTACGTAGGTAGGATGAGAATGGAAAAAGTAATCATAGGCCTGGGTTCCAGACAGTTGAGCTGCAGAAATGAAGAATAAAATGAAATTATAGACCCAGTTTCAGAAACGGATAAAGTGATGGTTACACTTGACAATTATGGTTATCTCTGTAGGAAGAACTATGCGGAGCGGGATTGGCTGTACATTCATGAGTGTGTTTAGGAACATGAGAGAACATAAGAACAGAAGTAAACTACTCAGCTCCTTGAGCCTGCTTCTCCTGGCCAGTCATTTCCTGCTCTGTCCATATATGTTCTGATTTCAACAAGGAATCTACAAGTTTAGTTTGGAATACAATAGATGTCTAAGCCTCTGCAGCCCTCAGGGATAGAGAATTCCAAAGACTCGCCGACCTTTGATAGAAAAAAATTACTCCACATTTCTGTCCTAAATGATCTGCCCCTTTCTTTGAGTCTCTAACCTCAAGATCTAAACTGCTCAGCCAGGGAAAATATTCCCTCTGCATCTAGCCTATCAAGTGTTGTAGCAATTTGTAAATTCATTGAGCTTTTGTCTTAGCTTTCTAAAGTCCAGAGAATACAAATGCAATATGCTGACGTTATCCTCATAAAAAACCCGCTATCCCTGCATCAGTCTGGTCAATATTTGCCACATTCCTTCTCTAGATAATATCTTCCTTAGTTAAGGAGAGGAAAAATTTACATAGCCCTTCAGGTCTGATCTCACTGAGGTATAGGGCAGTTGAATTTAAAACATTTCTCATGCCTTACTCAAATCCCACAGCAATAATGGCCAAAATGCCAGTAACCTTCTTAACTGCATGCAACAACAGTACATGAACTTTCAGTTGTTGCCTACTTATTCAGTTTGTCTGTAACCTTTTGAAGATTCTTTGCATTCGCATCACTGCTCACATTATCACAGCGTAATGTCATCAACAACTTGGAAATGTTACAGTTGCTCCTATAAACCAAATTGTTGATCTAGATTATGAATAGTTAAACTCAAGCAAGCACTGATCCTTACGGCACCCCACAACTTGCCAGTCTGAGAAGGACTTGTTTATTTCTGCTTTATGTTTCCTGCCAGTGGGTTTCTTCGATTCATACAAATCAGCTGGCAAGATGCTGTAATAGGTGTATGTGCATTCATATGTACTGGGGATTTATAATCTGTACCTGTGCAAAACTGCTACATTACAGAAGTATAATTAATCATATAATGATATAATAATGGATAGGAATTCCTCTTCAGACTTGCTTAGTCTGAAGTGGGCAGTGAACACACTACCTAATGAGTTCTGTATATGTGAGTTACCATTCTCATGTGCACTATATGCAATAAGTTTTGTTCATGGCTTGACGAAGGAAAAATATTAAGCAGTAGCTCCTGATCTTTGAAGATCTCTTAAGAAAAATATCAAATGTAACAATAGTTATTCAACACTTAAAGCAGAAATAATCACACTATATCTTCATGTTACCGGATTATCTCTGTTACATTCTGAACAAATGTTTTAAGTGTTATCAGTTCAAAAGATCATAGAATCATAGAAAAGTAGAGCATAGAAACAGACCTTTCAGCCCACCTATTCCGTGCTGAACAATTTAAACAGACTATTCCCATAGACCTGCAACAGGACCACAGCCCTCCATATCCCTACCAACCATGTGCAGTACGTATATTGTATTTGATTTAACTATATTAAAAATTAATGGTCAGCAATTAATTTCCCTTTCTTAAATTTTCTTAAATTCAAAGCAATTTTCTCTGATCAGTTATAGCATGAAAAGTCCATAGAGTCTGTTTAGCCCAAGGTAGATTGACACCAATCAATCATAACCTTAAAGGAAAAGAAACCCTTAATTCAGCAAAGAGGTTAGTGTGAACGAGAAAGGCAAGAAAGTTATTTTTTTTAACTCATGTGCAAAGTTAGTTAAAGAGAAAATCTAACAAATATGATTGCTGATAGTTTGTTCTCATTGCTACTGTCAGGAAGGCGGTACAGAAGCCTGAAGGCACAAAATCAACTTTTCAGGAACAGCTTCTTTCCCTCTGTCATCCAATTTCTGAAAACTACCTTACTACTTTTACTACCTAATTATTTTTTTAAATTTTGTGCTACTTATTTAATTTTTTTTTCTGGAATTCACAATTGTTTTCCCATCATTATGTATTGCATTGTATTGCTGCTGCAAAGACAACAAATTTCATGACATATGCTGGTGATATTAAACCTGATTCTGATTCTGATTTAATAAAAACAAAAGAAGCTCAAATGGCACATGAAGGTATGACATAACTGATAGACCACTTGAAGTTATATGAAGAAGTAAATGCTGAAAATACTCAGCAAGCTAGACTACCTACAAGAAAATGAGAACCAGAGATAGGTTTCAAGTTGATGACTTGTCATTGAAACATATTTCAGTATTGGATAGATATCAAAGCATCCCTCTTACTGCTTTTGATTTGACTCAAACCTTTGGCAGTAAAATTTTGCTCAGTCCTGTTTATCCATTACAACTCAGTTATTTTGTAGAAAACCACATTCAGAAATACCGGTAAGCTTCAGAGAGAAGACATCCGGTGTCATGAGATCAGAGGATTAAATTACAATTTTTGTGGGCTGTGCATTACATTAAATTTGTATTTGATTCTGGGTGTCTTGAGAGAAATTTAAAGCTTTATTTTTTAATCTTTTCTAACCAATTCCAAATCCTACAAGCTCTGATATTTTATATTGCAGAAGAGTGCAGTCAAATGAGTCAGTTTATATATTCATTGAAGGTAAAGTTATCTTCGAGCTCACTTTTACTTGAAGCAAAATTTATTGCTTTGAGTTTCTTAAGAATCTCTCCTAGTTGCAGTCAATTTTGAAGTGAGGCCTCCCACAGTCATAATACACATATTTCATAAATTGAGCATTTCATGATCTCAGGATATAAAGCATTCATGAAAGTTCACCTTTTAAGTTATTGACTGATTCATAAGCTTGGTGGTGCAATAGGAAAAGAATATATAAATGAAACGGGGATACATCTACAAGAAATATTTTTGAATAAATTTTGCAAAGCATTCAAGAGGACTCTGATTTATGCCTTTCATTAGACCACTGACTGCTCCTTTGCGAAACTTCTATAAAGGAGGCAGAATCTCATTTGAAAATTTTTGGTATAACTAATTTTTGGTAATGATGGAAGGTTTTTGTTGGGAAATCCTGAATTAAGCGAAGAGGACTGATGTCGGTAATCATCAGTTTTCTACAGCTTTATTGAGAGTGAGATTTACATTGGGTCCCAGCATCAAAACTGTCTGCAATGTCAACTCACCAACATGGATGCTAGGACTGAATGGGTATTATGTGAAAGATGTTTATTCAGCAAGAAATTTACAGGCAGCTTTATATAGGTAAGAAGGCCAGGATTGGAAGGAACCCCAGAATACAAATGCTCCACTACATGAATTCACTTATAGTTAAACCAGAGGAAAAAAAATAATTGTACCTGTGCCCAGCCATTAGCCCAAATCTCAATATCAACAAAGTCGTAGAAACGTCATGATTGCCAGCATTAGTGCTCTTCGCTTAAGAAAGGATTTCCCAACAAAAAGTTTCTATCATTACCAGCAATTAGGTAAGCCAAAAATTCCCAACTGAGATTTCCTATCCTTTTCCAGTTATGGTTTTATTGATGCATGATGTTTCTTTACAAATTAGTGAAGTTTCTTATTAATAAAATGGGGACCAGAACATCTTGTATTTTTATTCATGGAAGCAGATGAACACTGAACTTTGATATTGCACACTGGCCACACCTTGTTGCCATGACATTAATGACTGACATTTTTTTCATGTCTTTTTATGCTATGAGAATTTTCAGTCAAAATCCAAATAATTGTTCGATAATAATTCATTAATAGGGAGTAATACAGTATGGAAATGAGCAATTCAGCCCACTACCTCTATGCTGACCATTTTGCACAACTTCACGAATCACATTTGCCCACACTAGCTTGTACTCGTATAAGTCTCGTGCATTTAAATGTCTGGCTGATATTTCTTCAAAATTCCAACTCTTCCTCTGAAACTCCACTGTACTTTCTCAGAATCAGTTTTAATATCACTGGCATATGTTATGATATTTGCTGACTTTGCAGCAGCAGTACAATGCAATACATAATAATGGAAAAAAAAGTTAAATTATAGTAAGTATATATTTATTAATTAGTTAAATTAAATAAGTAGTGCAAAAATGCAAATAAAAAAAGTAGTGAGATAGTGTTCATGAGGTCACTGTCCATTCAGAGGGGAAGAAGCTGTTCCTGAATCACGGAGTGTGTACCTTTAGGCTTCTGTACCTTTTTCCTGATAGTAGCAATGAGAACAAGACATGACCAACAATGAAGGTCCTTAATGATGGTCACTCCTTTTTTGTGGCATTGCTTCTTGAAAGTATCCTGGATATGAGTGAGGCTAGTGTTTACAACTCTTACAGCTTACTTCGATCTTGTGCAGTAGCAACACCCAACCCCACCAATACCAGAGGGTGATGCAGCCAATTAGAATGCTCTCCACAGCACAACTGTAGAAATTTGAGTGTTTTTAGTGACATACCAAATCTCCTCTATGTCCTAATGAAATATAGCCACCATTGTGTCTTTTTTGCAGTGGCATCAATAAGTTGGTGTAACCATGTTTACCTATGGTGTGGTAGCCAAAACAGTACAAAATATTCCAAGGGTAGTCTAACCAATGCTTTGTTGCAACATATCACCCAAACGTTTATATTAAGGCAAGCATGCTATATGCCCTTTTCACCATCCAATTTGTCTTCTTCCTCTTTGGGTAACTCTGAACTTGAACCCTAAAGTCCCTCTGTTCACCAACATTCCTTAGCATTCTAGCGGTTGTTGCATATTTCCTATCCCTATCTTTTAATGTTATTCCAACTGCGTGACAATAGGCTTATCACCAGCCCTAGAGGTAGTGTGTACATCCCCTGAACATGCTAAAAACAACTCCACAACCCCAACATTTTAGTCACTTTTAACCCTTTACCATTCATTTTGCATTCCTCTTCAGGTAAAAAAACAAACTCTCTCTCCATGATTGTGTTCAGACCAGATCAGACCAAATAAATGTCTTTTTCTACCATTCTTGGTCATGCGTCTCACAAAATAAACAGACCGTGTTACTTTAGATTGTTACCATACAATCACTTGTGTTTTTACTCTACTATTCTAATCCACCCTAAGTGGACGTTAGATGTGCTGACTGATCACAACATCTTCCTGATGGCTTTGGTAAAAAGATCAGGTTATTTTGACAGCAATCATCTGCAGGTGTCAATTATTGTGCACAATGGGAGATAGGGCATTAACACATATTCTGAGTGCTTCAGCAGTCTAGCTTCAGTTCAGTTCATATTCTCTGAAGATTAAAGGGAAATTTAGTAATATCCAAAACCAGCTTCCAAAAAGATGAGCATAATTATTAAGAAAACAGCCATAAACATGTAAAGGAATGAATCTCATAGATCAAGAAATCCAATTCATTAACTTGGTAATTTGCATTTCCTGGGATTAATATATTGAAGAATTTTGGGTCTATTTCATATTCTGGGAATTGGAATTGTTATTGCATTAACTTCCATTTATGATCAGTCATCTTAGAACTAGGAATGCAATGCCATTTATCAGTTTAGGGGAAACGTGAGTTCTTAGAGGTGAATTGAACTTAAACCAATATACTTTTGATGACAAGTTGAAGGGACAGGCCCACGTAACTTGAGATGTTTGATGATATTGCTATGAACATAATCAAATTTGCCTTATATTGTGGAATCCAGCCCTATTCAATGGAAAAAAAAACCTCCCAGTAGTACGTATGGACTCTTCTTTATGAAATTACTAAAATGCAGCCAGTAGCTAAATTAGATTTCTATGGCTAATCCAACGTGTTGATGAGTGTGAAACCTTAAACTGTGGAAAGTTCAATTATATTATATTCCTGTGTCTCTTTGATGAGCACTTAGAGTAGATGTATTTTCCCATTAATTGTTCTGTTTGTAACCAGATGCCAGGGTGTTAATGTTGCTTTACTGGACTAGCACATCTGCAGTTCCTCTTGCTCTGTTTACCTATTGTTGGTGCTTGATGTATGCATAAATTCCTCCTTGTGTTGAAAAATAATTGTTGTCATATTATAACTTCTTGAACATAATTTCCCTAAGCCTGAAAGCTGGATAACAGATAATTTTTAATCTCTCCTTCCACCTAGACAACAAAGTTCAAAATTTGAAATACGGTAAATTTATCATCAAAGTGCATAAATGCTAACTTGAGGTTCTTTTCCTAGCAGGCATTTACAGGGAAAATAGAATTTTACAGAACAGTCAAAGACTGACATGCAACCAGTGTGCAAAAGAAGACAAATCAGTGCAAATGAAAACCCTGAAAACATAAGTTCTAAACAGTTCTTGAAAGTGAGCCTGTAGGACGTAGAATCAGTTTAGAGTAGTGGCGAATGAAGTTATCCATAGCGGTTCAGGATCTTGATGGTTGTAGCATAATAAAGGTTCTTGAACCTGGTGGTGTGGGATGTCATTTATTTCTGTTTCTGGAGTTGCTTAATGACTACTTTTATCATTAAGCTGTCACTGTGCTTTTTGTGATGTTCATTATGTGAATACGGTTTCCTTATGCTTCTTGTTATGAACTAATTAGTTTTTGATTTTGATCCACACGGGTTTCCTGTGTTTTATGTTCTATTTAAGGTTATTCAGGACCAGTGCTGAGTCCTGGGTTCGGATTCGGTGTGAGCTGCCATTTTGTGTGCTCAAGTCCTGAGAAGGTTCAGCATTTTGATTGAAGTCACACTTTCAAAAATCGAACAGGTGTTCTCAAGCCTCTGTTCCCAGTTGTAAGAGCAGGAGCACTTGCTGTGCTGAAATATACACTTTTAAGTTTCCAACTTTCATTGGAAGCATTCCATATGCTTATTCCCCATATTCCTAAACTAATGATGCCACTTTCTAAAGAAGAGTCCAATTTTGCTGTAAGCAGTCAGCAACACCAATCTAAATTCCAGTTTTCAGGTTTCATATAAATATGTCATACAAGCACTAAGGAATTTTCCAATTCCAAATGAAGGAAAAATAATGCAGCTGCTCAACTAGAATGTCTGGATGTCACAGAAAATATATCGGAACCTTTATACTGAATGCTTGCTGCATAATCAGATAGAGGAAGGACAGGACCAGCAGACCTTGGCAATATCTACTACATGAACAGTGTCATTTAGGCCCTTTTCATGGCTTCGGACTTCAGCCATATTGTTATGCTATTCAAGGAGAGGGATTCACAGGCAGTAGTGATAAAACTTCAGTTGGTTATTTGCTTTCTTGGAACATAGCCAGAGATTTGCCATTTCTCTCAGTAGCTTCTTGAAAGCTTTATCGCCTCCATGGTTTAATCAAGGGGCACAACAGGACTCTTCAGAATACTTAAAATATCTATTGGACAGGCTACATGAAGAAAAGACAACCAGTAATGAATTTGTCATGGACTGAAATATTCAAACAGTGAACCTCATAATGAATGTTGAGATCCAGAGAAAAAAATAATAAAACAATGTTCAGTAGGAAAGTGGGTACTAGGATCATTTGTCATTGTTGTGCTAATGTTTCCTTCCCAGAGGAAACTTTTATAGATCTATCCCTAACATTTCCACTGCCTAACAAGGTTCTACAAAGTTGTGATCATTCGAATCAAGATTACTAGTGCAGTTAATTTGGCTCCACAAGCTGAGCAATAACACATGACTGCCAAATCTCCAAATAAACAGAGGCAAACAAAATATAAGGAGCATTCAGTTTGAGTGGTACCATTTGAAATAATCAGTTCCCATGGAAAAGCAGAAGAGGAGACTGCAGCATATAGAATTAGTTCCTTTTGCAGTGGCCTCCAGGGAAGAAATGTGTGACTCAGCAAATTGTAGATCACTGTCCCAACTCTTTAACTACTTTCTTTCACCAAAAATGCTGTGGGGTGATAACATATTATTATAATAAATGTACCTCATTACAAGACACAGAAAAAGTGATAGAATTACCTGGGAATCCACATTATCTTTTCTTGACTTTATTTTGATCTTGCAACTATGAAGTGCAGTAAGGTTCTGGGTAATGTCTCTGTACCTTTAGTCCTTAAACCTCCCATTAGGATTAATTGATTTGATGAACACAAAAGTTGTGGAAAAATCGATGATGCAAACTAGGAAAACGGAGAACATTTGCAGAGGAAAGATGCTGGGTTCCCTCTCGGGATATTCTGGATCCTCAATTAATCATCGACTTTTATAACCGGTATCCTGATTGTCCTGGGCCATCAGGTGCTGGCCATGGGGTTGTGGAGGGAGAGAGGGGTTCTGCTATGAACCCTTCAGACCAGTGAGGGGTGACATGTCTCAATACACCTGAACACCTGATCATTTATTTGAATTTATTAGCATTGCTTAATGACTACTTTTATCGTTAAACTGTCACTGTGTTTTTCATGACCCTCATTATGTGAATACAGTTTCCTTATGCTTCTCTTTCTTAAGTGATTCGCTTTTGATTTCGACTCATGGGTTTCCTGTGTTTTATGTTCTACTTAAGTTTATTCTGGACCAGCATTCATCGTTGAGTCCTAGGTTCAAGTTCTCATTGAACTGCAGTTCTGTGTGCTCAAATCCTGAGTAAGTGAGCTCTTAGTTTGATTACTCCCTGTATTATTCTCTGAATAAAACTTCATCGTCAATGTCTAGCATCAAGTCCTGAGTTTTCTCTGCACCTGGGTCTGGACATCTGAAGATCGTTACACTGATTCTGTATGGTAACACCAAGGAATTTAATGCTTCTGACCCTTTTCACATCTGTTCCCCCAATTGAGGACTGGCTCATGGGACTCTGACGTCCTCCACTTGTAGCTGATAATCAGCTCCTTGGTTTTGGTGACGTTGTTGCGGCTTGTTAATGTGGTACCACTCAAGCAAAAACCAGGCCTGATATTTGCTGATATATTTAATTTATTCAATTTCTTCAAGGTAGTTCATTGTCATATGGTTCTTAAGCTCATGCTATATCTCCCAATAAATAAAACATTACATAATGTTGGAAATACCTGAAACTTCAGTACTTTTGTTCCATTTAAATTCAACACTTCCTGGCTATATGATAATACAATTAAATACCATGAAGCCATGTGGCATGCAACAGTAAGATATTTTGACAATGTATTAATATTATTGAGTGAAAGGTGCTCACGTCTATTATGTTTTGTAACTTCAAAACATTAAACTAATTACAAGTAAAACATAGAGCCCGGATAACTCATGTACTTTAGTTTCGATTTTACTTTATGCATGATGATGAAATATGCCATTGCCATTCATGTACCATTATGTATAGCCCATACTGAATTATTTAAACCAACAGCGAATGCTTAATCAAACAAAATTACTCAAATATCACTGAAATATTGAATCCTTTCTGCTCAGCTATGAACTCCAGCTCAACACAGAAGGTAACTCAACTCAAATTTTTAACGTATTTCTCTCTAGTCATCTATATTATTTTATATATATATATATACACACACACACACACACACAACTATACTATATAATACAACTACTATATACAGACATTCACTGTGTATTAAGTTTTAAATGGTTCCATTCAGGCCTAAAGATTTAATCGCTGAGGAGGCTAACTTATTCTCATGGGATAATGTCTTTCCTGACAAGGGGGTCACTCTGCTTGGCAGGTGAGACTAGTGGCTGTGAAACAACCTCATGTTCTGGGACCTTCTCCATGGTGTTTGTAGGAATTGACTCTGGGACAGCAGGAAGTGGCTTGGTCAGCTCTGGACAGCTTGACATGTTGGCATCTGGAGCAGTGCATTTGGAAGCAGTTCACTGGACAATGTGGATCAGAATGTTTAAGTACAGTGTCTGACGTCACTATTTCCTTTACCTTTTGAAAAGCCATCTCACACCACTTTGTCCATTGCCATTTCATCCCAATCTGTAGTAATGCGTTCAAGGGGTGGCCAGGTTTGGCAGGAGCCTGCTATTGTAATTGACAAATCCTGAAAAGGACCACAACTGGGACCTGTCCTTTGGCCTTTGGCAGCCACCAGTGCTTGAATTTTCTCACCACACTTGGATAATGCTTGTGCATCTTTGGTGTCACCACGAACTTGGTTTAAAGAATTAACACTTGTCTCGTGCTCTGAGTCCTTAATCTTCTCATCTTTTCAAAGTTCAAGTTTCAAAGTAAATTTCTTGTCGAAGTGCATATACAACCCTGAGGTTCATTTTCTTGTGGGCATATTCTGTAAATCCATAATAGAATAATAACTACAATGGAATCAACATGAGTATTCAACCAGTGTGCAAACGACAACAAACTGCAAACACAAAACGGAAGAAATAATAATAACAAATAAATTAAGAACATGAGATGAAGAGTCCTTCAAAGTGAGTCCATAGGTTGAGGGAACATTTCATTTTCACTTTTAGAATCTTTTTATTGATATATAAACTTCAACAGCTTTAAAATGATACAAAACCAACAGATTAATATGTATACAATTAATAAAGCTGAAAGAAAACTGATCTTAAAATATAAAAATGGAAAGAAGAATTATATATAGGAAAAAGAAGGGAAAAAAACCCATCTAACTAAGAAAACAAACCCCACTATCTACAAAAAAAAACCCACCCATTAGGAATCAACCCCCCAGAGCAATACATTTGACCATCATCTAAATATATTTTTAAAAAGTCATCAACTGCCATTTCATATTTATATAAAAAATGAAATTGGAAGGATACCATATAACTTAATTCAAATTGAATGATAATACTTGGCAAAAGAACTCCATCTTCTCTCAAAATCAAATCAAGAATCAAAAATTTGACTTCTAATTTTTTCCAAACTAAGACATAACATCACTTGAGAAAAACATTCAATTAATGTAGGGGAAGAAATATCTTTCCATTTTAATAAGATAGCCCTTCTTGCCAGTAGTGTAACAAATGCGATTACATGTTGATCTGAAAATGAGATACCCTGAAAATGATGCGGAACTATTCCAAATAGAACAGTCAATCTATTAGGTTGTAAATTAATTTTCAAAGCTTTAGAGATTGTAGAAAATAAAGATTTCCAGAACAATTTTAATGCAGAGCATGACCAGGAATGTATGTGACAAAGTAGCTACTTCAGTTTTACATCTATCGCAATAGTAATCTATACTAGGAAATATTTTAGATAGTCTCCCCTTTGTTAAGTAATAATGGTGTACAATTTTAAATTGAATTAAACAATGGTTGGCACATACAGAAGAAGAATCTATGTTTTTCAAAACTCAAAGCCAATCTTCATTAACAAAGGTCATTTTCAGGATATAAACTTAATTTGAATAAAAGTGAATTGTTTCCATTAAACGTCCCTATTAGTATATACAATGACATTCCCTTTAGAATTGTTAATACATTTAGATATTTAGGTATTATAATTACTAAAAAGTATAAAGATCTCTATAAAGCAAATACAGTTCCTTTAATGGACTCCATGAAACAACTATTTTCTAGATGGAATCCTCTTACTTTTTCTTTAATAGGTCGTATTCATGCTGTGAAAATGATGATTTTATCCAGATTTTTATACATTTTCCAAAATATACCTATCTTTTTAACTAAAAAAAATTTCAATCAAATTGACTCTCTTATTTCTTCTTTTATTTGGAACAATAAGAGACCAAGAATTAATAATTATCATTTACAAAAATCTAAAAAAGATGGTGGACTTGCACTTCCTAATTTAAGACTGTATTATCGGGCTGTGAATATTAGACAATTACGTTTTTGGTTATATTGGCTTGATAAGAACCAAAAACCATTATGGGTTGATTTGGAATTAAAAGCTGTTAAACAATTTCAGTTAACTTCAATTTTAGGAGCTCCATTACCTTTACAGCTCTCTAAAATTCCAAATTTAAAACTCTATCCAGTTATTAACCAATCCCTACAGATTTGGGTTCAGTTTCGTAATTTTTAAAATCTTAAACAATTTAAGATATCTAGTTTTTTATATCGAATCTTTTCATTTAAACCTTCAACAACTGACCCCGTTTTTCCTCTATGGAAAAATAAAGGAATTTATTCTTTTACAGATTTATTCTGTGATGGTTGATTGATGACTTTTGAGGAGTTAATTAACAAATATTCTCTCGCTCATACACATTTTTTGCAATATTTTCAGGTTAGACATTTTTTACAACAATATTTACCTAAGTTTCCATATTTACAAGAATCTGATTTGTTGGATACCATTTTGAAATTGAATCCCTTAGTGAAAGGTTCCATTAGTAGAACTTATAATTTATTTTTGTTACAAAAAGAGAACCTATCGCTAAAAATTAAACAAGATTGGGAGAGAGGGAACATTTCAATAATGGGACGTGAAATTGAGTGAAGTTATTCCATCTGGTTCAAGAACCTAATGGTTGAGGGGTAATAACTGTTCCTCTACCTAGTGGTGTGAGCCCTGCACCACCTTCCTCATGTCAGCAGTGGGAACAGATGGTGTATGCTGCTTTCCTGCAACAACACTTTGTGTAGTGGAGCTCAGTGGCAGAGAAGATTTTACTAATGATGGACTGGGCTGTATCCACAACTTTTTGTAGGATTTTCCATTCAAGGGCATTGGTGTTTCCTTAACAGGCTGTGATGCAGCCAGTCAGAATACTCTCCACTTCACATCTATATAAGTTTGTCAAAGTTTTAGGCATCATGCTAAATCTTCACCAACTCCTAAAGAAGTAGAGACACTGCTGTGCTTTCTTCATACTTCCTCTTATGTGCTGGGCCCAACAAAGGTCCAGCCAGGAATTTAATGTTGCTGACCTTCTCCGCTTTTGATCCCCTGATGAGGACTGGTTCATGAACCTCTGGTTTCTTCATCCTGAAGTCAGTAATCAGCTCCTTGTTCTTGCTCACAGGGTGGCATCTGTGAAACATATGCAGAAAAAGTTTCCTAATTATATGCAAGGACCTACTTGGAATGGTGTAATACTGCACCTCCTTTTGGGGGACAATGCAAGGCAAATGACTGAGGTGGAAGTCAGGGAGTGCTTTAGCCCTAGTGACTGTAATTCAATTGGATTTAATATAGTGCCAGAAAAGGATAGACAGGTTCACAGATTAAGATCCTAAACTGGAAGAAAGCTAACTTTGAGGGAATTAGGCAGGATCTAGCAAGAGTTCATTGGAAGAGCCTGTTTGGAGAGAAAGGAACAAGCGGCAATTGGGAAGCTTTTAAAACAAGATATCAAAAGTTCAGTGGCAGTGTATTCCTGTTAGAGTGAAGGATAAACTTAGCAAGTTTATATTACCCTGCCTGATAAGAGATATTGAGGTTCTGATCAAGAAAAAGAAGAAAGCAAATTTTGGGTTTGGAAGATCAGGTTCAAGTGATCCTCTTTATGATTATAAAACATTAAGAATGCGTCTTGAGGGAAATCAGGAGGGCAAAGTGAGTATATGACATGAACCATATATGTAGGTATGATAATGGAAAATCCTAAGAGGTTATAAAGATATATATTTTTTTTAATTGCAAGATCAGGCCTGTAAACAAGACTCCAGGTATAGTCTTGGTCAATTATCAATGCTTAATGTTCAATGAGTTACATACAAGGATATATAGATCATTCTCATCATCTTGCAATGTTTCACCATTTAAAAATACTGTTCTTCCAGTTTTTTTCTGGATGACCTGACAGTTCTCCACATTAAAAACCACATCCCTCGACCTCATTCATTCAAGGCCCAAAATATTTTAGAGACTGGAATGTCCCACTCAATCTCTTCAGCTGAACATTGCACATTCAAATCGGCTCGCAAGTTTCCAGGCAAATGAAGCATGTCTTCCATTGACTTGAATTAATGCAAGAGTAAAATGTGAATAACATCAGTTCTTCAAACTGACCACAAGGTAGAATTTCTTTCCCAATGAATTATATGTCAGGTATCCCATAGAAATAATTTCATTTTTAATTTAACCTGACTTTCACAGGTTGAAGCCATGAAATTCTAAATGATTCCTTTAGGAATATGAATAACATCAAATAAAATTCTCATTTACAAATAATGCTACAGAAAGAGGCCAGTTAGCTTACTGAGTCATACTGGTTCACAACAGTGTAATTACATTGGTGCCATTCCCCCACCCGTTACTGGGCAACAAATTTTCTGTCACACATCTATCAACTTCCCTTTGACACTTATTGCTACTTACCTTTTCTCAAATAATAACTTGCCATATCTGATTAATCCAGTAAGCACATCTTTGGAGCATCAGAAGAGGCAAGAGTACTCTGCTGGAAATGGGTGTGCTCCTATTAAGGAGGTACCAACAGCACTGGGAATTCCGGATCTCCATGTATAATTACTGCACAGTGATGATTTCACTTTCACAGCTGGATAAGTAAATGTTTTGCTTTCAAGTATTACAACTTTCTTTAGAGTGTGTAACTGAAGCTACTAGCAAATATGTGATATTCAGTTGGGGATGGAGGAGATGGAACCAAATTTCAAAAACAAAGTGAAAAATGAAGTTGATGGTTAGTGCTATGGACCAGCATCAAACTCCTTCTCCATTGATTCTTAGCGATTATGTAAAGTATTAATGAACAGCTTCTTCATTTAGAATATGCAGGAAATGACAACAGGCATAAATTAGCAAAAATACTTAAGTCTGGATTCAGTCATGAATAGTGGTAATGTTTGCTCTGTAAATCAATCTTGACATGGCACTGATATTTTTTCTATGATCTCAGTGCATTCTGACCATAGTTATTTATCATTTTAGGGATTTTCACTGACAATGTTGCTGAAGAGCAACAGTGCATTCAAACTAATAGTCGTGATTTGATTTTTGATATGCTTGTAATAGGTCATATTGGCATGAGTTTAAGTAACAAAACATTTATTATATACAGATGCCTAGTAAATATTGCAATCAAATAGACAGAATTGTGTGCAACCTCAGTGAAAAACCCCAGCCTAATCATAAATCTTAATTTACTTTATTTTATAACAAAATGTTCCTGTTAATTGAGTAACAATTAGAACCAGCAATTAGGTTTCAGCCTTTCAAAAATAAAGAAGGCAATGGTGTGAGTTTTGTCAGTCCTTTGAGTTTCTGTATGAATAAGCAACATGCTCTAACAATAAGCATATCTTAGCAATTTTTGTAAAGTCAACATGGATCTTAACTAATTATTCAGACACTGTCACAAGCAAGAGAAATTCTGCAGATGCTGGAAATCCAAAGCAACATACACAATATGCTGGAGGACCTCAGCAGGTCAGGCATCATCTGTGGAAAAGAGTAAACAGTCGCTGTTTTGGTCCAAGACCCTTCATCAAACCTGGAGAAGAAAAGGTGAGAAGTCAGAATAAGAAGGTGGGGGGAGGGGAGGAAGAAATACAAAGTAGTAGGTGATAGGTCAAACCAGAGGAGCGGTAGTGGTGAAAGAAAGTGCTTAGAAGTCAATTGGTGAAAGAGATAAATGACTGAAGAAGGAAGAATTCACCAGAATTCACCAGAATTCTCCCATTGGTCACCCATTTCCATTCTACTTTCCTTACCCATTCTGACATGTCAGTCGATGGCCTCTTGTACTGCTGCATTGAGGATGCACTCAGGTTGAAGGAGCTGCACCTTGTATTCCATCTGGGTAGCCTCCAACCTGATTGCATGAACATCAATTTCCCAAATTTCTGGTAATCGACACCTCCTCTCCTTCACCATTCCCCATTCCGATTTCCTTCTTTTATCTTATCTCCTTATCTGCCCATTACCTCCCCCTGATGCTCCTCCCCCTTCCCTTTCTTCCATGACCTTCTGCCCTCTCCTATCAGATCCCCCCCTTCTCCAGTCCTTTATCTCTTTCACCAACCAAATAATTGATCTCCCAGTTCTTTGCTTCACCCCATGCCTCTCCCAGCTTCACGTCCCCCACTGCTTTGTATTTCTTCCTCCCCTTCCCCCACCTTCTTACTTCCACTCCTCAGCTTTTTTCTCCAGTCCAGATGAAGGTTCTTGGTCTGAAATGTCGATTGTTTACTCCTTTCAATAGATGCTGCCTGGCCTGCTGAGTTCTTCCAGCAGTTTGTGTATGTAAATCAGGCACTGTCAACAGGAGTATTATCTCTCTTAATTCTGAACCAAGGGAGCATGCCTTATGAAAACAGGTTGAGGGAACTTGGCCTTTTCTCCTTGGAGAAATGGAGGATGAGTGGTGATCTGATAGAGGTGTATAAGATGATAACAGGCATCGATAATGTGGATATTCAGAGGCTTTTTTACCCGGGGATGAAATGGCTGCCACAAGAGAGCACAGGTTTAAGGTGCTTGGGAGTAGGTACAGAGGAGATGTCAGCGATAAGATTTTACACAGAGAGTGGTGTGTGCATGGAATGGGCTGCCAGCAATGGAGTGGCGGATATGATAGGGTCTTTTAAGAGACTTCTGGATAGGTACATGGAGCTTAGAAAAATAAGAGGGCTATGGGTAACCCTAGGTAATTTCTAAGGTAGGGACATGTTTGGCACAACTTTGTGGGCTGAAGGACCTGTATTGTGCTGTAGGTTTTTTTTATGTTCTCTGTTTCTATGAAATAAGCTGACTCCTTCTCTCACATGCTGGAGAAAAGTTAGATTCACTTTGCTGTTTGAGAACTGGATATAAAGGGAGTTAGGAAATTTAGAAATAGTGTAAGAAAACGGAACTGAAATAGAGATCAAACATCATCTTGATGAATCTTGGTGGAGCAAACTCAAAAATAGTTCACTCCCATTTCTTATGCTCCGACTTCTTGTATTCTAGTTACATTTGTAATAAGGCTCCTGATGCTTTTATATCTGCCACCTGTTGGATGACACCAATCTATAAACATGGCAAACAAAAGACAACAGTGTGAAATTATATTAGCTTTATGTGACTCCATCCTTCTTCTGTAAAACCAATAATGTCAATTTTCAGGGTCAGACGATAATTTCATATGTTTTGTTTGTTGCTTCAATTTAAAGACGAGCTGGTTTTAAAATTCTGACGGTTACCAAAATTATATTTTTAAAAATGTGCCTCCAGCATTAGATGTTGTTTTGAATCAATTGTTACATCCGTAGCCCCCTCCTTTGAGAGAATCGCCAGATCACTGTTGGGTTGAGTCAAAAGGGGGCCCAAGACATGAGGGGGAGACGTGCAGGATGTCACGTTTCTCCCCCCCCCATAGAAATGTAAAGCTACGGGACATGGCCATTGTCTCTTGGAGACAGATTTGTGGATTGAGATGCTCTGCTACGTGAATGCCCTCGGGCAAAGTGGGCTGGTTGAGGGAGAGATTGCATCACCCCCAACCTGATTGACATCTTTGACCCTACGAGTCAGAATAAAACAGGGGCTGTAGGAACAACCCCGCAGACGCACCAAAAGAAACTTTAAGTGACCACGTAACAGCAGACGGTCATTGGAAGCCAAGCCACGTGCGTTCAATTCCGTGGCTGGAATTGGTTGCTGAAACCACGGAAAACGGCTTTTTAGCTAACAACGAGGAGACCCGCTCCCCTGACTCAACGGATTGGCATCATAAAAGACTTGGGCAAGTTTAAACGCCTCCCTCTCTTAAACCCAAGACGCTGCAGCCTGAACGAGCTAATGACTTTTATATTTCCATCGGACAATACATTATCCCCTAGACAATGATATAGGTTTTATTGATTATGATCATACCTGCGCTTTAGATTTAGTATTGACGTATATTATCTGTATGTTTGCATTAATCTTATTTTTGTGCCCCTTTATCAATAAATATTTTTTAAAATAGTACCATCAGACTTCAACGGACCTCTCTATCTTTGCTGGTAAGTGATCCAGTTATGGGATTTTGTAACACAATTGTAACATTTACAAGATTATCTTTCAAAAGAATTCATCTTAACCTCAAACATACTGCAATTTACACTGCTCTTCGTATTGAAGTCTTATAATGAACTTTTAGAAATTACTTTCAATTTTCTTTACATTGGTTTTCATATCTTGAGGCTTTTTAAATTCTCTCTCTGAAAATCCTGTGCTGCTTTTGACAGCTTAATAGTGATTTATTAAATCACATCAAGCCATTCCAAATGCAAACAAAATAGATAGTGTCAATATGAAATAGATTTTATGTTTTTTGAAATAAACAATATTAAATACAAGTACTTATGAAGATAATATTTGAATTTTAAAAAAGTTGATGTGAATTTATTGTCCTAAAACATAATTAAATTATTTAGTTGCTTTTATGTGAATGTTTAAGGCACAAACACTTTGTTGAAAAGCAATAAAAATCTGCATATATTGAAAATCTGCAATAAAAGCAGAATAAAAACAGATTGCATGAAGAGTCAGTGACATCAAATAGTAACTATGTTTTCCTCTTTCCTTATTCTATTTCATTCACTGAAGCTACCTGTATAATTTATTTCCTGTTATCTATTGACTATCCATTTTGTTCCATCTTCTGCTTTATATATGAAGGCTGCTGAAAGAGAGGACATCATGGAATTGTCATCGACTAAGTCTGTGTCGGAGGAATTCAGAAATAAGAAGCGAACAATTACTTTATTGGAAGTATTCCATAGCTACCACCTTTCCCACCCAGCAGTGACACCAAGGAGCAGATAAGTAGGCAGATTTTGAGAAGCTGCAAAAATAACAGGGTTGTTGTCATGGGTGATTTCAAGTTCCCTAATACTGATTGGAACCTCATAGTGCAAAAGGTTTAGATGGGGCAGATGTGTGTCCAGAAAAGTTTCTTGGCACAGGGTGCGGACAGGCTGAGTAGAGGAGAGCCCGTACTGGATCTAGTATTAGATAATAAACCTGAACAGGTGACAAAATGCTTGGTGTGAGTGCATTTTGGAGAAAGTGACTGCAACTCCAAGACCTTCAGCATATTCATGGACAAGGATAGGGACAGACAATATTCGCAAGTATTTATGTGGAGTATAGCTAACTATGAAGGTTGCCCATAGTAGGTTCATCCAGAATACAAGAGATATAGGATCCATCAAAGCCTGGCTGCATGGATTGGAACTTGCTGTCCCACAGAAGGCAGAGAGTGGTAGTAAATGGACCATATTCTGCCTGGAAGGTGATGACTAATAGCGTTCCACAAACTACTGTTCAGAGACCCCAACTCCTCGTGATTTTTATTAATGAGGAAGGGGATAGGTGGGATAGTAAATTTGCAGATGTGCATAGTATGGAAGGTTGCTGTGGATAATGAAGGGATATAGTCTAGGTGCAGAGCTGGACAGAGAAATGGTAGATGGAGTTCAATCCAAAAATACATGGAGATTCATTTTGAAAAATCAACATTAAAGGTAGAGTACAGTGTGAACAGCAGAATCCTATATTCTGATTTCTGCTCTCTTCCTTTCTTTTCTAGATAAATAATCTTGGCCTGAAATGTTAATTGTTCATTTACCTCCAGAGATGCTGCCTGAGTTACTACAGAATTTTGTGTGTGTTGCTGGTTGCACTGAGTGCTCTTTACAATATACATCAAAACAACTGACTTTAATTGAATTGACTTTATTTCTTACATCCTTCATATACATGAATAAAAATCTTTACGTTACATCTTCATTTAAATGTGCAATGTGCAACTTATAGTAATTTATAATAAATAGTATGTACAACAGGATGGTTAATATAGCATAGAAATATAATTGTATCAGCATGAATTAATCAGTCTGATGGCTTGGTTGAAGAAGCTGTCCCAGAGCCTGTTGGTCCTGGTTTTTATGCTGCGGTACCGTTTCCTGGATGGCAGCAGCTGGAACAGTTTGTGCTTGGGGTGACTTGGGTCCCCAGTGATCCTTAGGATCCTTTTTACACACCTGTCTTTGTAAATATCCTGAACAGTGGGAAGTTCATATCTACAGATGCGCTGGGCTGTCCACACCTCTCTCCAGAGAGTCCTGCGATTCAGGGAAGTACAGTTCCCATACCAGGCAGTGATGCAGCCAATCAGGATGCTCTCAATTGTGTCCCTGTAGAAATTTGCTATGATTTGGGGGCCCATACCAAACCTTCAACTGTCTGAGGTGAAAGAGGTGCTGTTGTGCTTTTTGCACCACTCAGCCGGTGTGTATAAACCACGTGAGATCCTTGGTAAAGTGTATATCGAGAAACTTAAAGCTGTTCACCCTCTCAAATCCAGATCCATTCATGTTAAAAGGGGTTAGCCTGTCTCAATTCCTCCTGTAGTCCACAGCCAGCTCCTTTGTTTTTGCAACACTGACGGTTGTTTTCTTGACGCCAACGTGTCAGAGTGTTGACTTCTTCTCTGTAGGCTGCCTCATCATTATTTGAGATTAGGCCGATCAGTCTAGTGTCATCAGCAAATTTAATTAGCAGATTGGAGCTGTGGGTGGTGACATAGTCATGGGTATACAGAGAGTAAAGGTGGGGGCTTAGGACACAACCCTGAGAGGCACCTGTGCTGAGGGTCAGAGAGGCAGAGGTGAGGGAGTCCACTCTTACCACCTGCCAGCAATCTGACAGGAAGTCCAAGATCCAGCTACACAAGGCAGGATGAAAGCCAAGTTCTCTGAGCTTCTTGTCGAGCCTGGAGGGAAGTATGGTGTTGAATGCTGAACTGTAGGCCAGGAACAGCATTCTCACATAAGCATCCCTCTTCTTCAGGTGTGTAAGGATGGTGTGAAGAGCTGTGGCTTTTGCATTATTAGTCGATCGGCTGTCTTGGTAGGTGAACTGTAGAGATCCAGTGTGGGTAGTAGCATGCTGCAGATGTAGCTCTTGACCAGCATCTCAAAGCACTTGCTTATTATTGAGGTGAGTGCGATAGGATGCCAGTTGTTCTGACATGTTACCTTGGTCTTTTTTAGATTCAGGAACAATGGTGAACGTTTTGAAGCAGGAGGGCACTCTACGCTGGGAATAGGAGAGATTAAAAATGCCTGTAAACACACCTGCCAGTTGTGCTGCACACACCCTGAGTACCCGCCCTGGGATGCCGTCTGGTCCTGAAACTTTTGCAACTCAACAAAAGTACAAATTCAAACCTCTACAACAGTGAACAGCTAAAGTAACACAAATAACCATTTACTATTTAGAAGCCTCTGATAGCTTCGAAGCAAATGTATTCTCCAGCATAATGTCAAATTATATGGTCTAGGACACTCTCAAGTTTGTTTAATTAGCTCAGTAATTGCAGATTTCAATTGGGTTATTAATTCAGGCAATAAATTGGCATCAGAAACTCTGGACACTTTAGCCTCTAAACCTGTGTGATCAAGTTGCACATCTGTAATTCAATAGTAGAAACCAGATTGGAACTCCAGTTTAGCACTGGGGGAAGTTTGCTGTTCTACTGGAAATGTCACCTGTCAGATGAAACATTAAATTAAGATTCTATCCAGCTTCTCACATGGATCTCAACGTCCCATGGCACTGTTACAAAGAATAGTAACAAATTGTCCTTGGTAGCCAAACTATTTTTATCTTTGAAGGAAAATCGCTAAGACAAATTATTTAATCATTATTATATTGCAGCTTTTGGGAGATCTCGGGGCATCCTGAGTCTGTGGATATTTTATGCATACAGGATTTCTCCTTCCTTCCTTCTCTCCCTCCTCCTCCTTTCTCAATTTGTGTTGACAGGAAGTACAAATGCATTACTCTAATCCCAGAATTCTACTCTGACTGTAATGCAATATCATTAATATTTATTCATGAATCACAATGCACCTTCTGAGAATAATATGTTTGCTTCTCAGTACCCTGCTTCCTTCCACAAATCTGGACAATGTCTTCAGTACCGAATTGAGAGAGTGATATATTGTTCAGGAGACCACGTTTTGAATTAGACTTTAAGATCTGCTCCCTTTGCCCCATCAGATGATTGTGAAAGATCCCATGTCTCCAATTAAGGATAGGCAGAGGAGAAAACACGAGGAAATCTGCAGATGCTGGAGATCTTCTTTGCTTCCTGTTTAATATTTATCAAACAGCAAACAACATTAAGAAATTGTGTATTTATCCAGTAGCATGTCTTTGTTTTGGTGTATGCACTTCTCATCCATTCCATGGGCTTTCTACCAGTCATGGCTAAGAGACGTAGTCTGATGTCATTTCTTTGAATGGAATGCTGACCTGGATTGAATCGGCAAATGTAGATTTTTAAAAATTGTTTTGAATGACCTTAAATCAGTTTTTAAATAAGTATGTCATTAATTGCATCGATGATTTTTATTTCTTGTATTAATTTAAATTGGTTGAACTAGTTTTAAAGGTCTCAGAGACAAAGAAGCAATTTAACAACAGGTCTGCAGGGCAGTGCTTGGAGATCCGTTCCCTGAGACCTGTTTTCCATCTTTGGGTAACCTTGCTTTGCAGGATAGCTCTGTCTCTAAGTTCTGGAACTCAGATTAAATTGAGGGACTAGTAATATCAGTGCTACTGTATCAGCTTCACAGGTGTCAGGACAAGAACTAGTTCAAGCATGATCGACCCCATTGAAGCTGTTGATTAGTATCAAGAGGTCGATGGTGTTTAACACCAAGCTAGAATCAAAAACAACTATTTGGCATATGTCACGTTGTTGTCTGGGTCCTCCAAATCCGAGTGGAGAGCCAGTATGGTAGGAATTTTGTGGAGGTAGGCAAATTTCAGTGGGTCAGCATCCAACTCAAACAGAGATAATTCTATCCATGGCCAACCTCCCAAAGTACTTAATCACGATAGCTGTGAGTACTGGTGGGCAATAATTATCGAAACAGATCACCTTGCTTTGTTTGGGCACCTGTATAATTGTTATCATTTACAAGCAGGTGGAAACCTCTGACTGCAGCAATGAGAGATTGATGTTCCGTTGTCAGTGTGCCTCCCACATCAGTAATTGGAATTTCTACTTATAATTGACAGAGACGCTATATCGAGAAAATAATATATAGCTATGGTATTAATTAATATATAGAAGTTGCAATGAGAGAGTGAGGGATGAGAAAGTGCAAGTGACAGCAGCTTGTGTGGGGGATCACTGCATCTAGTGATCATAATGCCATTAATTTCAAGGAAAAGGATATATCTGGTCAGATTGAGATTCTAAATTGGAGAGGGCTAATTTTGATGGTGTCAGAAAGGATCTGGCAGGTGTAGACTGGGACAGGCAGTTTTCTGGCAAAGGTGGACTTAGTAAGTGGGATGCCTTCAAAAGTGAAATTTTGAGAGTACAAAGCTTGTATGTATTTGCCAGAATAAAAGGAAAACAACAGGCTTAAAGAACTTTGATTTTCAGAGATTTTGAGGAGCAACACAACTAAATGCAGATAGGAACAATATAGGTGCCTATAAGAAATGCAAGAGAACACTTACAAAGAAATCAGGAAGGCTAAAAGAAGGTACGAGGTTGCCCCACCAGATGAGATGAAGGAGAATCTTCAGGGCTTCTATAGACATGTTAAGAGGAAAAGGAATGTAGGGTCAAACTGGTCTCTGAAAGATCAGAATGGTAATCTGTGTGTGGAGCCAGAAGAGATGTGGGAGATTTTTAATTGATTTTTTTGCATCTGCAGCATTTACTCGGGAGATGGACACAGAGTCTTTAGAAGTGAGGTAAGGCAGCATCAAGGTCATGAACCCCGTTACAGATTACAGAGGAGAAACTGTTTGCTGTCTTGAGGCAAATCAGGGTGGACAAATCCCAGGGCCTGACAAGGTGTTCCCTCACACTCTGTGGGAGGAGTGAAGAAATTGCAGGGACCCTAGTGAGATACTTCAATCATCCTTAGAGACAGGTGATGAACCAAAGGACTGGAGGGTACCTAATGTGGTTATGCTGTTGAAGAAAGGCTTAGAAATAAACCATAAAGTTATAGACTGAAGAGTCTAACGTCAGTAGTAGGAAAGGTATTGGAAGATATTCTAAGGGACCCAATATATATGTATTTGGATAGACAGGGGGATGATTAGAGATAGTCAGCATGGTTTTGTGTATTTCTGGGTCATGTCTAATCAATCTCATAGAGTTTTTCGAGGAAGGTACAAAGAAAGTTGATGTAGACAAGACAATAGATATTGTCTGCATGGACAACAATGCATTTGACAAAGTCCTGGATAGGAGGATGGCCAAGAAGGTTTAGTCGCTTGGCATTCAAGATGAGGTAGTAAATTAGATTAGACATTGGTATTGCGGGAAAAGCCAGAGAGTGGTAGTAGGTGTTTGCCTCTCTGACTGGAGGCCTGTGACTTAGCGGAGTGCCACAGTGCTGTTCCTGTTGTTGTTTATCATATACATCGACAATCTGGCTGATAATGTAGAACACTGGATCAGCAAATCTGGGGATGACACCAAGATTGGGGGTCTAGCAGATAGCGAGGAAGTCTATGAAAGCTTGCAGTGGGATTTGGACCAGCTGGAAAAATGGGCTGAAAAATTGCAGATGGAATTAATGCAGACAAATGTGAGGTGTTGCCCTTTGGGGGGGACAAGCTAGGGTGATCTTATATAGTGAATGATAGGGTACTGGTTGTGCGGTAGAACAAAGGGATCTGGGAATGCAGGTCCATAATTCCTTGAAAGTGGTGTCAGAGATAAATAGGTTTGTAAAGAAAGCTTTTGGCACATTGAAGTTGATACATCACAGTATTGAGTACAGTAGTTAGGATGTAATGTTGAAGTTGTATAAGACATTGTTGAGACCTAATTTGGAGTATGTGTATAGCTTTGGTCACCTAACGAAAGGGGAGATGAAAATAAGATTGAAAGAGTACAGAGAAAATTTACAAGGATGTTGCTGGGACTGGAGGACTGAGTTATAAGGAAAGATTGAATAAGTTAGATCTCTGTATCCTAGAGTGCAGAAAATTGAGGGGAGATTTGATAGAGATATACAAAATTATGATGGGTATAGATAGGGTAACTGCAAGCAGACTTTCTCCACTGAGGTTGGGTGAAATGTTTAACCGGAACATGAATGGAAAACTCTTCACTTAGAGGGTGGCAAGAGTGTGGAATGAGCTTCATGAACAAGTGTTGGTTCGGATTTCAAGGGAAATTTAAGTAGGTGCATGGACAGTAAGGGTATGGATGGCTATGGCCTGGTTGCTAGTTGATCCAACTAAGCAGTTTAAATATACAAACAATAAGAGGCATAGTTGAATGATGATGGTACTAAACGACGACTCCTTTGCTTGCATCTTTGGAAACAGCTCTATTTCTATCTTTGAAATCTCTTTTTTTTCCCTTTCAATGTTATTTTGAAGACTGTGACCTGGAGTTACACTCTGGCTTCAGTTTGTTGTAGGAATGGGACCTGCTCTCAGGGTCTCCTGACTGGCCACATTTCGATATGCCAAGGACGCTGCCTTTTTTTTGTTGGGGAGGGTGTCGTTGCCTTACTGGTGCATAGGTGGGGGGGAGTTGAGTGCGATCTTTGGGGTTCTAACATTTAACTGTCATTCATTCGCTGGGGCACTCCTCTGTTTTTGTGGATGTTTGCAAAGAAAAAGAATTTCAGGATTTATATTCCATATATTTCTCGGACATTAAATGTACCTATTGAAATGGTTTGGTGTAGACTGAATATGCTGAAGTGTCTGTTTCTGTGCTGTAGTTTGCTATGGCTCTCTGACTCTATAAATATGATCCATATCATTTCTTCTATATCAGGTTGTTTTTTTGTTCTGCTGAGATTATTCAGGAAGTTTCTCAACCATCCCCTCACTGAACTCTATGCCCATTCCAAAAACGAAACAAGAAAACTGGTGCAGTTGCTTAAAAGTGCGGTCACAAAGAAACTAACATTGGTCCAATATTAAGTGATCTGTTCTTGAATTTGATGTTTTTATGAAATTCGACAAACTTAAAAATTCCTGTAATATAATTCAATGTATGTTGAAAACCAATTAACAGTAATGATTTTTGTCATAATTTAACAAATTAAATTTCATAAACATCATTTATAAAAACAAAACAAAAGCATGCATCAATTACATTTTGGAAGCTAACAAACTTTAATTATTTGTTGTGTTTTATTAATGAATATATAATATAAACATTTGAAATACTGGCACCAATTAAACTGTGGGAGAAACATTGTTTGTTGTTGTTTTGCCCTTGACAGTTCTAATGAAAATACAAATGACTTTTGTTAATTTGGACCCAAGTTCACCAGGTTTTTAACTGAATGCAATTAATATAAATGAAAAATATTGGCAACAGTCCGACTTGCTTTATTGAATGACAAATCTGTTCCAATTTTGTGCTCCATATGAATTCCATTTTAGAAGATAGAAACATCAAGATGCTATTCTGTCTAATGTATTTTATTTAAACTCTTGACAACTTGTGCTATTTCTACAGAGCTGAAGTGATTAATTTACTTCACCCTTTGGATAGACATGCGAGCTTATCAAGTATCCATGTTTCAAAATGACATGTTTTTAAAAATTAAAATGAACTACAGCTTAGGTGAAAGTTCTAGGCCTTACCATTTTAATTTTGAAGGTAGAATGTATGAAAGAAAGGGAAACATGCTTATGATAACTTAAAAATATTGTGTCAAGAAATACACAATGGATTCTGTGATACAAAGTTACAATTGTTAAAAATCTAATGGATTTAACAAATATGGGCATCAATTGAATTTTGGATCTGTGCATTTGAACCTGTAAACTTGAAGAAGAAAATTAAAGGTAACAAAAAGGAGAGAGGGAGAGGGAGAGGGAGAGGGAGAGGGAGAGGGAGAGGGATGCTTCTTGCCCTTATAATTTGAATACATTTTCATAAAATAAACTGAGCCTTGAATGCAAAGATTGTAATTATTATGCAGTTGTCATGTACCTTGTTAATGGTTACAAGATGTAGTCATTCTAATTACTGTGGGTTTCAAGACAGGGTGGGAGAGACAAAGGCAGAGACTGTGTTATAAAAATAATGATAAACACTGACATTACCATACACAGAGATATCAAAATGATATTTAAAATGAGAAAAGCTGAATTGTCAGTCATTGGCATTGAATGGACATTATATGATGGTTTTTGGAAGTGAAATGTGAGGATCAAAAGTCTGTTTTTAAAATATCAATGGAATTGAATGGCAGCACATGCAGCAACAAACAGAACAAAAGAGTTGCATTATGAAGGAAAATAAATTCCTCCAGCAAAGAGCTGCCATTCTCATGGAACATAATGTGTGAAGAGCACCGCACCAGCAGTTCTCCTCCACATGTTTT
The DNA here is from genome assembly GCF_030144855.1 of Hypanus sabinus. Taxonomy (NCBI): domain Eukaryota; kingdom Metazoa; phylum Chordata; class Chondrichthyes; order Myliobatiformes; family Dasyatidae; genus Hypanus; species Hypanus sabinus. Next base: position 80,329,080 of record NC_082707.1, on the reverse strand, counting down.
GCCCATTGTTGCCTCAGACCCACAATCAAAAATGTAATTTCGATAAATGGCCAAAACATATGACCTACATGAAATATTGCACAACAGTATAATCAATCTTTAAGTCTGCAATATGATTATTACACTTTATGGGTCCACTTTTACTGAGTTAATGGACACAATTATTTTGGTCTCAAAAGGAATTTGACTGAGAGCACACTCGCTGGGATTGCTTCCAGTATTGTTATTCGCAGCATTGAATTATTTCTTTTTCTTTATAATTCTCAACATGTAAAGCTCAAACAATGATGGAATGGCAAATTCAAGATCTAAGTTTTACTATTAAATGACCTTTAAAATCTCAGCAGTCATCTTCAGTGTATAAATGTTTTAGTTTTATCACTTTGATGAATAAGATTCCTATTTATTAAGAATGTTCAAGACTTCAGCTTTATATATAGCTTTATAACCAATTATGTGTTGTTATTATTCTGATGTTGGGATTGCAAAACCCAATTTACACATAACAAGTTTCCCTTTAAACAATGAGATAATGACTAATTAATTTTACTGACCCTCTTTAGAGAGACAAGTAATTGTCAGGATATGGAGGACAACCTTTCAGTTCTACTTTGAGTAGCGTCATGGCATTTTCTTGTGTGTATCTTTTTATGGGTTTCAATTTAATATTTGATTTTCCAAGTAGTATCTTTAGCAGTGCACCACCTACTCAATATTGTCCAAAGTGTCGGATCTGGTTACACGCTCAGGTCTGTGGAATTGTACTTGAACCATGAAATTGCATCACTCCTTTCCTTTCTTGCTTCTTTCTCTCAACCAGTATTGTCTTCATGCCGGGATTAAGACAGCGCCTTATACCTTAATGGGATTTACAATAATCACATGTCTAGATGACCTCTGATTGGAGCAGAGGGTATTTATAAATATAAATTTATAAACACACAAAATCCCATTGCCTGAACAATGCCATTTTAATGATGACCACCTGATCACAGTTATTATCTAAAAGGATTACACATCTGAATTCATAACTATAGAGAAGCAGATCAATATTTATAATCAGATTAAATACCTCTAATCAACTGAAACCTAGATCTGTAAATTCAAAATTGAGCAGCAGCTATTTCTGTCATACTGAAAGAATAGAAAAGCTAAATACCATGAAGACAAATTAACAAGCTAAATGATTTGCCAATTATTGATAGAAATGAAGGAAACTATTAGTTGATCAAGAATAAAATCTCTGAGCATAGAAAACAAATTTCAGGTGCTTAAGATGGTAAAAAGGTGGTTAAAAAAGGGTGGGACGGTAGCATAGTGGTTAGTGCATCGCTTTACAGTGGCAGCAATCACTGATTGGGGTTCAATTCCTGCCATAGCCTATATAGAGTTTGTACGTTCTCTCCATGTCCATGTTGGTTTTGTCCAGGTGCTCTAGTTTCTTCCCACATTCCGAAGATGTATGATTAGGATTAGTGAGTCGTACGCATGCTGTGTCTGTGTCAGAAGCATGGCTGCCCAGCACAATCCTCACTAATTTGATTTGACATGAATAATGCATTTCACTCTACTTTTCGATGCACATGTGACAAATAAAGCTGCCCTATCCATCCACAAGGAAGAGGGACTATAAAGAAATAAATAGAAGAAAAGGAAGGAAAATGAGGTTTGTCATCATGAGGAAGGATAAGTGGAAGAGACAATCTGATTTATTGATATTCAAAGGCTTACACCTGAAACATCCAATGCATATAATGTTTAGAGTGCTGGTATCTGACAGAATGGGATTGGAAAGACTGCTAGGAACATTTCTCATTGACTTGTTAACACTTAGCCATCAATAGCACTGAGATAGGACACTGGGATTTTGATTGTTGGTACAAAACTGCAGTTTCATAGGGTCTAGTCAAGGGATTGCGATCTAAAAACTGGATCTGTACGAATGGAAAATATTGCATGCTTACCCTGGAATGGAAATCAAGAGAATATCATCTACAACTAGAAACTGAATTGTGGATGAAGCAATTGTAACTTGAATTGGAATAATCAAAATGGCAAGAATCCCCAGTTCAAACTGCAGACAGGCAGGAATGCAAGAACAAAATGGCTTAAACAATTGTCTTAATGGGTATGAAGATCTGTATCATTCTAGAAAGATACTCTATAAACATTGCAGCAAGTAACATGACTATATATGACGGAGAATCTTGGATCTCAAACATTAATTTTGTTTGGCTCTTTGCCTAAGTTGTTGAACATATTAGACTATTTTACATAGAGAATTGATGGGAGCAGATGACAAGCCCATCATATGCTCTGAATGATTTGCCTCTCCACCAAGGTTATTCTTATTTTTGCTGTCTGTTATATGCTTATGATAACTTGCCCATCAGATTTTGCAACCAAATGTTTCCTTGGAACATGTTAAAATGATCATGTAAAGAGCAGCCATGTTGAGGCAATTGAGGGTACATTTCCAAAGGACCTAAAGAAAGTTTTTAATGATTTCCATGTGAAACTTTGGAAAAAAGAAATTTCCTGTTCAGTTTGTTTACAAGTCTAAGAAGTCTTAAGCATTGTTGCATATTGAGTCAGAAGAAAGATGCTGGAATGAATTTCCTCAAATTTAAAACAACATAAATGTTACTTTTTGATTAGTTCTATGGAAAATAAATACTTTGTTTTCGTAATTGCATTTATCTAATCAAATCTTTATATTAACAATGAATGTTTGGAATTCTCAAAGTAATAACAAAGAAAGCATATTGTTTTAATCATCTCACTTTCTCCCTGGGTCTGGCCGTACCCTCTCCAGCACCAAAGTTGATAAATGGATTCCATGTGGAACTTTGGCTGAAAACAAAATCTTTAATTCATATTCTCAGTTGCTTACAAAACATCTTAAAGCAGTTAATTGTATTGTTAAACTGGAATTTCCTGTTAAGAAAACATGATATGAGCTAATTTCAAAAGCTCATAGAATAGATAGTAGTATTGTTATGCCGTGTCCTGGATTGGTGTCCAGTGTCCATGTGAGCTAGTGCCTCTTAATTGGATACGCATTTGGCATGTGTTGTTTTCCACCTTCTTTTGACATTGGATCCATTCAGTACCAATTATGCCGCAGTTCATCAGGATATCAATACATCAATTCCATAAGTGGTTTGTACACAATTCAATTTTGCCTTCACTTCTGAAAGGGAAGAAGCAAATGCTGGCATAGAGTTCTACAACAACTTGTCCTAGAGTATGAAAAGAAAATGATGGAAATATTCAGAAGGTCAAGCGGCATCTATAGGAAGATAAACTGTTGTGTATTTAACATTTTAATAATACTTGAGTAATCTTAAGGTATATATTGCTTGATTAAGCATTCTTGTTCATTTAAATAATTTATTATGGGTTATATGTATAAATACATTAATAGTATACCTTATCACACTATCATGTGATACGTGAATGCATCACTTAAAGATGAAGCCAGACCTGCATTCCTGGACTCCCATGTGTCCTTTGAATAAATTTAATGTTTATAAGTTACAAAACATAACAGAAAAAGAGTTAATGATTCATCAGGACTTGGAAAAGGAGGAATCAGCCTCATTTTAGGTTACAAAGAATGTGGTGATGGCAAAAGAGACACAAGGACAAAGGGAACATCTCTAATACGGTGATGCACAGGTTGCCAGAAGAGGAAATAATCATCGATAGATGAATGCGGGCCAGGTAGGAAAAATAAAATAATTGAAATCTATAGAATGAGATGAGTTAGCAGGTGAGAAGGCAAAAAAAATGCAAATAGTTGCAAAACTTAGTGCTGTAGGACATATCGAGCTGGTCAGACTGTTACACTGAAGAGAGAAAATAATGAATCAATATCACATTTGAAGTGCAAGGGCTGCAAGTCATTATTTGTGAGAATGATTCTGGTTTTATCATACTATTACCTTGGACTGGGTCCCTGGACACCTCGCACATTTAATAAGATTGTTTCATGATCTTTACAGGCGCTGATGAAATGCTAGGGATGACAAATTTGGTATGTTTGTTATTTCATGATTAATAAGAGTATAGATTCAATCTATGCTCTTGAAGAGGCCATTGGTTGGGATCGACCATGGATGTTGCATTCCAGCTGCTTAAATGATATGCAAGACAGGGCAGTTGTATGTGGAGAATAAGCGGTTGCCCATATAGCAAGTTCCCCCCTCTCCACGCAGCTGGCAAATCAAAAGGAATGGCAATGACCGATACAGTTTCGTACCAGCAGCGTGACAGGAGTTGTCAGTCAGCGTTGAACAATGTAGGACTGCCTTAGGGACCAGCTCCAGATATTTCCTTGAGGTTTACTCCCAAAGCCTTCCCCATGAGTGGGTTTAGCCACAGAGCAGTGAAGGTTTGAGATCAGAGTTTTCCTTCTCCTAGATGAGCTTCCAACCACGGCTGATGAGCCCCATCTGCTTGAAGAGACTGGATTTAAGATATCTAGTAACCCCTATTTGCTCCTTCTCCTGTTAGTAGAAATGGTTCAGACAGGCTTAGTAGCTAAGACACACATAAAAGTGGGAATTGGGCTTGTCAGAGGCTATTTGAGACAAGTGTCATTGGGAGCAGTTAATTGGTAGTGGTAGCTTATCCCCCACTACCACCCCACACTCTCACCTTTACTATAACAACCTTAAAGAACAATGCTCTTGTTAATCATGAAATAACTGATTAGGTTAAAGGAAAGTGTAAAAAAAATTACTAATCAGGAGAGGAAGATGTAGGCAACAAGTGTGCATTCTTTTGAAAGCCATCAAATTCTTGGGAATGTTTATCAATTGAAGAGCTTGATAGTCTCCCTATCATATAATCTGACTTCTTTGGTGTTGCAGGCTTCATGCAATCTTGTTCTGAACTGTGATGTTATGGCATCAATGATAGTGAGCTAAGCAATTTTTCTTACTTGACATGGAGAAATGGTTATCAGCTCACAATGGCAGCTCCTTGTCAGTTCACAAGCAGCAGCTTTCTCATATCACAAAAAAAACACAGCCAACATGCAGTGCTTTTACTGTCTCTTGTTTGGTATGCTAAAGGCTCCCCATTGAAAAGAATGCTAGATACATCAGGATTGAGAATTCATACATCACCCTCTGGCTATGACCTTACTGACATGAGCAGACAAGACACACAAAAAGGAAAAATATATGGAAAGAAATCACTTTATTTATCGATTCCCCCAGGGTGACATTTTGTCAGTACATCAGCTTTTCACTTATCTTGTCAAGTATACAGCAGAAACGGCCCTTATCTGTAAATTCAACATGGACCAAAAAATGATAGATGCAACATCGTGGCTTAAAATCCCTTGAAATAAAGAAACAACATGGCTGTTATCACCTAGAGGTAATGTGAAATAACAACATGGAAATTGACTCCAGAGGCAATAAACTGGCTATAGATTGTTGGGCACTAATAGATATTGTTATCATTAGTAAACACCAACTACAATCAGCAATGACTTTCTAAATGCAGAATGTGACAGAGTAGAGCAATCCCATGGCTAACAGTTTGTTCCAAACACAAAATCCGCAAGGCTGTTTAATCTTATAAAAATTCTCCACATGATAATGTTGGATAACCTAGATGAAATTGTTAGGATTCAATATGCAGTTGAAAATATCAGAGATATCAATGGCTAAACTTTGAACGAAGGAACACAATAGTTGAGGCAGAATACTAATAAGAAATGGAATTTATCAATATATTTGTACATAACTGCCCCTCTATTTGATTTTGTATAGTGTTTTGTTGAAACCCCTTGTTTTCTTACATTCATTGTCAGTTGTGGCAATGAAATATTACTGCTATACGATGTTGTGCTCTTTAACCTCTTGTCAGAACACTGGAGCAGGGATCCGATTGCAGACCTAATACTGTGCAAAAATGATATTAATTGACTAACAAATCCCGAGGTGCAAACAAAGTTGGCGTCATAGTTCAGACAGAGATCAAAACATCCAGAGAAATCCAAAAACCAGAATCAGGAAGAGTCGATATTCAGACGGACAGAGTACAGATACAAATACTGGAAAGGCTCAGGAAAATTCACTGGCACAATCTGGCAATGAACAGGTGAAAACACTAGACTGAAATACACTGAGCAATAAACAGAGAGGCAGATGATAGGTGGAGCACAATGAGTCTCAGATGGCAGCAATACAGGTAATAATGAGAAGCAGATGAGAGATGGAGTACTTAGTAATACAGGGGCCGGAGTAGAGACAGGAGCCCATGACAATACAAAACCACACCCTGACAGCTGGGGAAAACACACAAAAAGACAGAGTTGAACTGGAGGTACTGACACCTCTGCACAACCTTTAATCAGTTTATGGGAAGTCGATGGTGGTGTCAATGCTCCCATTTTACTGTCCATGAACTAAGGAAGCAGTTAAAAGTCACACCATTTAATAAATCAGGAGTCACACGCAGGCAGGAAGAGTGAGGATGCCAGATTGCACTCTACAAAGCACATTAATGTACCAGATTTATTTAATGAAATGTAAATTCCCCCACCATGGTGGAGCTTGCTTCTCTAGATCAATAAGCTATGCTTCTGGATGTTATAATAGTAAATTATCATTAGGTTACTGTAACCTCTCTGTGAAATAGCTCTGTGGAAACAGAAAATCTGGTGCTTATTTTGCATGTTCTAACAATTTGTCCAGTTATTTGTTGTGCTTATTTTCTCAACTACTGAGAGATAAGAGACAACAAGCCACTTACGTGGTTGCTATGTCCACTGTTGCTGTTATGACAGCAAGTTCTACCACAGTTTGCACCTGCCTTGTTAATACCAGTCATGCAAACAAACCCAGCAGATCAATGTCACTTGAAATATTGATTGTATAGATATATGAAGACAATAATGCTTTTCATTCTTGGCAAATACATCTGATGCTAAAAGCAACGCAAGACTATCTACATCATCACATTGAGAAGCTCCCTGCTCAATTTGTCCTGAGAGAAGAGACCAATGCCTTACTTAGTAGTTATTCATGACGTGAACCTCTACCAAATATTTCACTACCTTCCAATGAATACTTATGGCTCATCTTCAATAAAATATCCACTTTGCAGTCCAAACTTTTCACCAATTGCTAGAGGGGAACTGTCCAGAAAAAACAATGGTGACTTACAATTATACAATGCCTTTAATATTGTCCCAGGGACCTTCCATTGACATTATTAAGCAAATTCTGATACAAAAGCAAGTTGAAAATTTTTAGAGGAAAATACAAAAGCTTTGACGAAGACATTACATCGGAGGAATTCGAGGTGTGAAAAGTAGTGCAGTGGGGAGATTCAGTCACTGAATTCTAGATTTTGTGGTCTTGTCAACTGATGATATGGTCACCACTGATGGAGCCACCTAAAGTCAAGGATGCATAAGTCAAAATAGGACACATGAGGCACTTGTGATACTTCTAAAGGGCAAAGACACAGGAAGGTGATGGCATTGGAAGGTTTTAAGAACAAGATGAGAATTTTGTCAATGATTTGTTCAGGTCAAGAAACTTTTGCTGAAGCAATTATATATTATTAAAGCACTTTTGCATAAGTTTTATTAATGGGTATCAAACAATTAGTTTGATAGAAGTACTACAATGAGTAATGGATGGATAAGTCATTAATATTGACTATAAGGATAAATCGAGCAAGTAGTTTCTGAGGTGAAAATATGGATAGTCCTGTATTCCTTTGAGTATCTGTGTACAGAACTACACTTGCCAATGGTGGGAACAGTGTTGCCTTAGCAGATTATCATGCAGTCAACATTTTAAGTGACATTGATTGTTTCAGTTAAGGTATTGTTCACTCAGGAGCCTCTGCATGTCAGTGACCAGGGAAATACTGATTGAATGGGACAAGGTGCAAGTTTGGAAATAGGCAGTTTTTCATGTATTTAAGCTGACAGTGGGTGGCCAATGGTAGGATAGTCAGGAATAGATAACAGAGACATGGATGAGGATTATTCATTCATGAGTGAGCTGAAGCTGGGTTGGAATGGAACAGTGTTAAAGGACAAAAAAATTGGAATTTTGTCTGGAGGTCCAACACAAAATGAAGACTTTGAGCAGTCCACTGCTTACAGCAAGTTCAAAAATTCAGTTTGGTAACACAGGTTGTTTGACTAAAGCTAAAGTGGTAGAAGTCACCTCTAGCTGCAGAAGAGCCAAAGCAAAAGGAACTTCAGTAAGGCACTATAAAAAACCAATACCGATATGTCTATGCTTACTCTAGCACCAACTTCTATCATTGTTACACCAGTAGTATTAGTTCCTATCAGTCGAGCAAGCCAACAGACCTATGTCACCTAAAAAGTCACCATATAGTTAATTGCTTAGGCAAAGTTTGTGGAGTGTGGTACATTATATGTATTAAATATATATTTATGGTTTAATAATGCAATTGTACCCATGATGAAGTAATGTTATTCTTCAAAAAAGGCATCAGAACATTCTCTATTATTTATTTAATGCATTACTCACTTGCTGAACGAGAATTTGGCACAGCCGACTTCCAATACATATTTCTATGAATTAAAGAAGTAATCAATATTATAACTACAACAGCTTGTTTTGGATTTGCACTATTAGCTCCTGTATTGTTAAGTGATACCAAGACATGTAATGCTTAAAGTTCATTAAATCTATCTGTCCATAAATATATCTTGATTACTGCATGAGAAATTAAAGTTCAATATGCAGAGAAATTTGCAAATTAGAACTAAACTGAGTGGATTTATTATCAGTTTTTTTTTGAAAAGTTTTTGCAAATTACAGACGGTATTAATATTATAAAGAGTTTGTCAGTTTTATTCATTCTTGTTTCCTAATAATAAGCCACTTCTAATTTCCATTCTTATTTAAATAATAATGATATTGTGCACTGATTGTAAAAGTTACACTTTAAAGAAGCTCTCCCCAGTGTCTACATTGTGCTAGTGCTGTGTGCTTAATATCATCCCATCTTTCACAGGTGACAAGTTCACATTATGAAGTACTGGGTCATTGCTACTATAGAAAAACCCTAAAACCAAACACCAAGCTTAAGAGGAATGCAAGATGAATCAACCATGCAACTGGTAATTGAACTTACATTTGGGATATTAAAAGTACATTTTTGTTGTCTGGATTTCTCAAAGCTGTAATTACCCTGTGACCCCCAAGGTGGCCTTGCCATTTACTCATAACCTTTCATAATTTGTACTTGAAGGCCATTTGTTGGATTGCACCAAACTTGTCAAAGGTTAACAATGACAGATGTGAGGTGAAGACACATGACCCACTAGCAGGCCAAGGGACAGATTATACAGCTGGACCGAATACTAACAGATGAAGTCATTTACTTATTGTCTGCTTCAATAGGTTCTAAGACAGAAATGGCGGAATATGCAACACTTCCTACAAGACAAACTCCAAATACTGAGTAAATAATAAAAGTCTAAATCTAAAATAAACTAAACTGAAACTAGCAAAGAAAATCTTGTATGGCGAGCCTAGTGATGGGTAGCAGAAATATATAAAGTTGGTCAGATTTTGTATATTAGCATATGTAGCAGAAAGTGCAGGAAGTTGGGAGTAAAGTGATTGCTTAGATGGAAAGAGAAATGAGCGAGGAAAGAAAATTTTAAAAAAATAAACGTGATAGTTCTTGGAAGGAACTCATGATACAGTTTTCAAAACATTTGATGAGAATCTATTTATTAATGAACAGAGATCTTTAATTTTGTTTACTTTATGGAATTCAGCCAGATGATTAGACTAATTTGATTTTTGCAAACTTTTCATTTCAGTTCAAGAAATGACAGCAAAAGACAAAGTCAAAAGTATCTTAACTGACATATTTAAGTTGGTTATAAGTTGCACTGTGGCAGACAGGAAGTTTCTACAACGTGTAGTTAAAACTGCTCAATGCATTACCATCAACAGCCTACTCACCATCAAGGACAAATATGCAAAAAGGAGCCAGAGAAATGCCAGCAATATCGTGAAGGATCTCTCCCACCACCCTACTCATGGACAGTTTGTCACACTCCCTTCAGGGAGGAGGATCCAGGGTATCCACTCCAGAACCACCTAATTTAAAAACAGTAATTTTCCCCAAGCACTAAAGGTGATCAGCACCTCCATCCATTGACATTTAAAGCTATCTTACCTATTTATATTTATTGTGTTTTGTTATATCTTATTCTGGTTCTTTTTTGTGATCAGATCCAGAGTAACAACTATTTCATTCTCCTTTACACTTGTTTACTGGAAATGACATTAAACAGTCGCATATCTTGAATCTTGACTGTTTAAAGTTCTTTTAAAGGTCTTTAAGCATTTTAGGATTTTCTAGAGGTTTTTAAAATATTTTGAATTTTTCAATGAATGTTTGAGTATTTTCTATTGCTTTACAATACCAGAAATATTCAGAGTTTTTTGCTCGTTGCAGTAAGATTAAGGCTTGGGGTCAGGTCAGACGTAAAAAAACTTTTTTGTTATTGTAACGGGTGCCCTTTTTTTTTGATTTTCCTCTCTAGCTTGCAAAAGTGATCCCATTGCATTACTAAATGCCCCTATCTGAAGTGCACCATAACAAGGCAACAGGATTGGCTCTTGACCATAAGTGACTTCTGGGGAGATGGTGGCAACACCAGTACAAACTTTGGTAGTCACTGCAAGATAGTAACTTCAGCTGACAGCAACTTTTAGACCATTGCTTTGAAAGCTAGTGGAGTGTCTCTGGCAATTTGCTTCAGTGTGGGGCCATGTCACATAATTATCAGTCCTTTCTGCACCGTGGTCCAGAGGAACATTGTTTCATTAGTTTGTATACATACAGTCAGATGACAATAAACATCAACAGGGTGGTCATTCATCAGTGATGTTGGCTCTGCTTTTTTCATTCAATGAGTTTAATCTGATCTGCCGGACATGTCCTATGGCTTTTCTATTGGAGTACATAATGCATACAGCATAAAGAAACATAACCTTACTCTCACTCTGTCCAGGAGTAATCCCTTTGTTCTACCCATCCTTCCCTCCCCCACCTTTTCTAACTTATTTTCTGACTTTCCCAGTCCCAATGACAGATCACAAATATGAAACAAAATTTCTGTTGCTCTTTTCACACCTGCTGGTTGACCTGCTGAGTTTGTCCAGCATTTTGGAATCATAGAATTAAAAAGCCCAGAAAAATGCCCTTTGGCCTAACCAGTACAGGCCAGTCAAGATGCTTAGACAAGTCTATCCTGTTGGCCTGTGTTTGGCACATTTCCATGCATGTTTTCGTAAATATATTTATATGTCAAAATTGAGGACCTGAGGGCAAAATTGCTATACTGGAAAGGAATGAGAGATTGGTGTGTTCTGTGTTTATCCAAGACATGACTTACTTCCAGCATGCCAAGCATGGCAATCAGACCCGAAGACTTCTCAATCTACAGGATGGAATGAACAGCTGATTTAGAAAATGCACGTCTCATGATAAACTCTCGGTGGTGCTCCGATGTGACAGCTTTGCCAAATTCATGTTCCCTCAACGTGGAACACTGAATGATCAAATGCCATACATTCTATTTACCTAGGAAATTCTAATGCATGATCAACAGTTGAGCTTACATATCACCAATAGCCAACTATAACCAAGCGCTTGCGATATTGCATGATGCTGTCTCCAAACAAGAAACAATACATCCCAATGCATTCAAATTATAGTCAGGAACTTTTCCAAGAAATTCCTGCCCAATTATCATCAGCATATAACCTATTGCACCAGAGTTCCCAACAAACTGGACTACTGTTATACTAAGATAAGGAATGCCCAGACTACATTTCAGAAAATCGGGCCACTTGGCTAACCGTCTTCTATCTACATACAGGCAGAGGTTAAAGAGCAAGGCACCAGAGAGTAGGACAACAAAGAGGAGGTCGCAGGAGGCCAAGAGCTGGCTATGGGATTGCTTCGAGTCGGTGGACTGGACTGTGTTCAAGGACGTACCTGTGGATCTGAATGAATACACCATGGTAGTCACGGACTTTATAAAAACAGTTGTAGATAATTGTGTCCCAAGATAATCATTTAGTGTCTTCCCCAACCAGTAGCCCTGGATGAACCATAAGATCCACAATCTGACAAGGGATTGTATTCAAGACTGGTGACTAAGAAAGTTACAAGAGGTCCAGGTACGATTCCCAGAAAGACGTCTCATGAGAAAAGAGGTAATTCCAGACTAAACTTGAATTTATGAAGGACGCTCAATAGTTTTGGCAGAGCTTGAGTGCTATCAGCTCTTACAAAGTAAAATCAAGCTTCATAGATGACAATAGGGCATTGTTTCCAAATGAGCTCAGTACCTTCTATGCTTATTTCAAATGTCAAAACATGGAGGAACCATCAAAAACTTCCAGAGCTCCTGATGATCGCATGATTTCATTCTCTGAGGCCATTGAGCGAGCAACCTTCAGCAGGGTAAACCCACAAAAATCATCCAGCCCAGAAAAGTTACTAACCCAGTACTAAAGACCAGTGTGATCAAATGTCTGGAGTGTTCACCTATCTTTAACCTGACACTTTGGCAATCTGAGCTACTCACCTGCTTTAAACAAGCATCACTTGCACTAGTACCTGGGAAGAACATAGCTACCTGCCTCAATGACTATCATCCACAGTGATGAAGTGTTGTGAGAGGCTGGTGATGAAACGTATCAACTCCTGCCTGAGAAGTGACTTGGATCTCCTCCAATTTGCCTACAGACACAAAAGGACCACATCAGATATCATCTCATTGGCTCCTCTCTCAACCCTGGAACATTTGATTGGCAAAGTATGTTCTCTATTGACTATACCTCAGCATTCAATGCCATCATCCCCTCAAAACTAATTAATAAGTTTCAAGACATTGTACTCAATACATCCTTGTGCAACTGGATCCTTGATTTCCTCTCTTGCAGACCCTGGTCAATTCTGATTGGCAACAACATCTTCTCCACAATCTCTATCAGCACAGGTACACCACAAGGCTGTGTGTTTAGCCCTCTGTTCAACTCACTTTACTGTTATGACAGGCTAAGCACAGCTCCAATGCCATATTTAATATGTTGTTGACACCACTGTCATAGGGTGAATTAAAGGTGGTGATGAATCAGCATATAGGAGGGAGAATGCAAACATCTTACTCAATGTCAGCAAGACCAAGGAGGTGGAAACCAGAAGTTCATGAGCCGGTCTTCATTAAAGGATCAGAGGAGGAGAGGGTCAGCAATTTCAAATTCTTTTGTATTAATATTTCAGAGAACCGGCACGTAAGTGTGATTCCAAAGAAGGCACAGCAGCAGCTCTGCTCCTGCACTTCCTTAAAGTTTGCAGTTATTCGGCCTGACATGTAAAACTTTGACAACCTTGAATGGAAAATCCTCAAATAAGTAATGGATACAGCCCAGTCTATCACGGGTAAAGCCTTCCTTCCAATTGGATACATCTACATGGAGCACTGTCACAGGAAAGCAGCATCCATCATCAGGGACACCTTTCACCCAGGCCATGCTTTCTTCTTGCTGCTGCCATTAGGAAGAAGGTACATGAACCTCAGGACTCTCACTACCAGGAACAGTTATTACACCTCAACCATCAGGCTCTTGAACCAAAGGGGATCACCTCACTCAACTTCACTTGCCCCCTTATTGAAATGTCCCCACAACCTATAGTCTCACTTTCAAGGGCACTTCATCTCATGTTCTCAATACTTATTTATTTATCTATTATTTCTTTCTTTTGGTATTTACACAGATTGTTGTCTTTTGCATTCTACTTGAACACAATGTTAGTGTGGTCTTTCATTGATTCTATTATGGTTATTCTATTCTGGATTTATTGATTATGCCCTCAGGAAAATGAATCTCAGGGTTGTATTGGATGGCATATATACTTTGATAATAAATTTACTTTGAAATTTGAATGTATAAGGATACTTCAAATGTTCGACTTGCCTGGCCTTGAAAAGGATTCTGACCATCTACTTTATCCACACCCCAAGCCAGGTCAACCCTCAGCCTCCTACACAAAAGGGAGAATAGTCCAGTCTTTCTTTATAAGTCAAGTCATTCGGTCATAGTATCATTCTCATGAACCTTTGGTATACTCTTTCCAGCTTAACGATATCCTTCCTACGGCTCAGGGACCTGAAATGCAAACAAAAAGTAGCCTCGCCAGTAACTTGTACAGTTGGAGATTAGCATCCCAATTTCTTTTCTGTTTTTATTTTCAGCATCTGAAGTTTTTTTTTAAATTTTCAAATAATTAATGCCCAAGTATGCTACTTGATTTGCTCAGTGTGTACCTCATTTTCAACACCGTTGGAATTTAATTAAATTCATAAAATTCTGTGAGCAAATTTATTGACTTGGTGAGAAAATCAAGGAAAAGTTTTGTTGCATCTTCTGAAGGCCTATCCAAAACAATTCTGCTTTTCTTATTCAAATCCAAGTTTTATTCTTTCTATCTTCCTGCCCACCCACACCACCCCAACTTGGATTCACCTATAACCCTCCAGTTTGTGCTCCCCCTTCTCTCCCTCCACCCTTATTTTCTGGCTTCTGCTCCTGATGAAGAGTCTCAGCCCAGAAGATTACCATTCATTTCCCTCTGCTGACCTGCTGAGGCTCTTCTGCATTTTGCACATGTTGCTCATTCCTTCTCGGTCCTCCAATTGGCAGGGCTTCTTAATGCCAATAATATCATTAAGTTTTAGTCATCAAGGTTTGGCTTCAGCTTACATGTTCCTGCTTAAAACAAGAGTCTAGTAATTAAATTAAATTATATATTCAATGATCCCATTGAATCAGAATCAAAAGAACATTTTATTATTGGTATTTTGCACAACGTGGGATTTGTCATTTGTGGCAACAGTACAGCTTAAAGACACAACTACTATAAATTACAAAATAAGTAGTGCAAATAAAAACAAATAATGCAGTAGTGTTAACAGGATCATTCAGAAATCTGGTGATGAAGAGGAAGAAGCTGTCCTGAATTGTTGAGTGCTGTAACTCCTCCTGGCAGTAGTAATATGAAGAGGGCATTTCCCGGATGGTAATTGATATTGATCTTCGCCTATTGATATTGATTATTGCTTTCTGCTGCACTTCCAGTGCAATCACTGTTACCTCCAGTTTAAGAGATATATGACAATGATAAGCAATGTCTTGACTTTCAACATCCTGCTGATGTGTGCATAAGATATGGCAGTCATGTATCTTACTGGAAGAAATTTTGATTGTCAAAATTAATTTGGAATTCTCACCTGTGAACTTAAATGTGCCCCCTATTCTTTCCAATGTTTGTTGTAGTATTTTACTTCCTTGAAATGATTAACAGTAAAGTCTAACTTGCCACTGTTCTCACATTTGGATGACAAAGCAGATGCTGTGACAATTTAGAACTAAGTAATTTGCTGAAGCTAATTAAAGAAAGGTTTATTCCTCATTTTCCAGGAAATCTACATGACAACAAGGTTTACATGTCAACGGTTTCTTAGAGAGTCTGGAAGTTGTTTTAGCATAGATATTGCTGGCTAATACTGACAGTTCCATGCAGAAATTCTGATGGCTCCCAGCAGAAGTGTCTGGGCAAGTGTCAACAAGCTCAGGATTTCTGTGCCTGAGGGTGCTAACACTGAGGTTCTGAATTTGCAGGCAGCTGCGTGCAACAACTCCCCGTGGAATCCGGTGACAGTGCGTGAAGGTGACACAATATGCCAGCAAGCACTTAATCTGGAAAATCCGTTTGGAGAACTTGACCAAGGCCACAGGAAACTCCATTGAATTCAATTGAAGATAACTATCATGATAAATCAAGATAAGTGACTGTAATTTTAGATTATTTACAACATTGTAAATAATGTTTTTCAGTTTACTGAAAGGATTAAAATATTTAGAGTCTTTTAATATTTCCTTTAAAATAATGTTTTCAAACTATTATAAGTTAGCAGCATTTTTGGATGCTTTTGAATTTCATCAGACATGGTTTATCCTCCTTTCAATCCGTCCCACTTCATTTCCTTCTCACATTGTCAAGGGACCGATGAGCGAAAACAAAAGCACTTTTTAGGGCTCAACGCTGAGACTGGAAAAAAGCCTCAGAAGGAAATTGCACAAGATAAATATTGTCTGTGATGTGCAAGTCACAGGCAGACTGATCATAGGTTCTGGGCTTCCACTGTCTTGTCCTTTAATCTCTTAGTTTTGCTGCTTGGACAAACAAATAATGGAGGAACAGGTGAAACAGAACATTCTTTGTCAAAGGATCTAATCCCAAACTAACAGTTGTGTTTGATTCATCTATGTATGCAGTGTACAATATGGTGCACTCAGTTCTTAAAATATTACTAGATAGAGTATATATATTTAAGGTTTATTTTTAGTCAAAATCAGGAAAATTGCTCGTACACTCAAGGACACAAAGCTTGGAGCATCTATTTGCTGTCTTCATTAAAAACTCTGCTGGGAGGATGCAAATATGTCAAGTTCTATTCTGCCGTTGATCATGTGCATGCTTTGACTTCAGTACAGGAGCAACTTCAGATTCAGACACAGAGTCACTGAGTTGTACTGTACTGAAATGGACTCTTCGGTCCAACATGTCCATGCTGACTTCGTGTTCATCTACACTAGTAGTCACCAAACTTTTTAAGCCCAAGATACCTCGGCCTTAGTGAAAGGCAAGATCAACCCCAAATCGATTTGTTGTATGCATGCGCAGAAAGACCTACATCCTACATATCAAAAGTAGAAATAATGCATGAGCACCAAGAATCACCACCCTTTTTTTGCACCACGGACCGGCTGACCGGGAGGTTGTTAAACACGAACGGAATGCAGCGATACTCAAAGCAGGTTTCTTATGTCCAGTCTATTCCGCAATTTAGTTTTCGTGGCTCTCAGCACTTAGCTTCTGTCCCGCTTGCTCACGGCTTTTCCACTCAAAAAACTCAACGGGTTTGTCTTTAAGTGCAGGGTGCTTGGACTCAGGGTACTGAAGCAGTTGTGAGGGCTTCATTGCCTCATTAGACAACCTCCCGCCCACCCGCCCGCTGCCAGACGCTTTGGCCAGGTGCAGCTATTCCCGGACTGGGGCCGCGGTGGTCACAGTCCGGAGAGAGCGACCGACAGACCAAACAAGGAGTGCAACAGGGTGCTCGCCCGCCCCCCTTGTAGGATCTATCAGCTGACAAAAGTTTGGCTGGAGGGATGACTTTCAGTAGATCTCAGAGAGGTAGCTGCTCTGATACTTACGGAACCCTGAGCACGAATTAGGTTGTCTGTGAATATTTTAGCACCGGGTTCCCCACCAACATTCGGTGTGCTAAATGGGTTTAGAGTTGGCGCCCATCTGTCCGTGCTCCAGGCTAATAGCAATGGCACTTCTCGCCGGCTGCCCGAGACCAACCAGTGATCCCTGGTGCGAGGGTATCACTGCGTTTAGGCAACTGATGACCTCGCGTGCGTTCAAGTTCAACAGTGGGTGTGACAGGGAATGAGGAAAGGTGCAGCTGACTCATATCATTTCCTCATGGCCCAGTGATTGGGGACTACTGAAGTACACTGTAGTGTGTAGCGGGGGAGCTACACACATGCGTACAGGGCAGAAAGAATGGAACTAAAACCCCGCAACCGGGAATCAATCTCTCAACAGTAATTGTGTATTTTTTTCCTTTTTTTCGGGATCTACTGGGAAAATCTCAAAGATCGGCCAGTTGATCGCGATTGACGGGCTGGCGACTACTAATCTACACCGCGTTAGGACCATTAACCTTCCTGCATTATAGCTTCCCTATTTAGACGTTTCCCTAAGCACTCGCAGGTTTCTACAGATGTACCATGGAGATCATTCCAACTGGCTACATCACTGTCTGATATGGAGTGCCTACCACACAGTTTTGAAATAAGCTGCGGAGAATTGTAAACTTAGTCTGCTTCATCATGGGCACTAACCTCTGTAGTATCCTGGACATCTTCAAGGAGTAATGCCTCAAAAAGGTAGCATCCATCATTAAGAACATCTATTACCCAGAACATGTCCCATTCTCATTGCTACCATCAGGAAGGAGGTACAGGAGCATGAAGGCACACACTCGACAATTCAGGAACAGCTTATTCCCCTCTGCCATTAGATTTCTGAATAGACATTGAAGCATGAACACTACCTCACTATTTTTAATTTTTGACTACTTATTTTAATTTAACTATTTAATATATGCATGCTTACTGTAATTCAAAGTTTTTTTCCCTATCATTATATATTGCATTACACTGCTGCTACAGAGACAACAAATTTCATGACATATGCCAGCTATATTAAACCTGATTCCAGTTCTGATCCTGAAATGCCTAGGAAATGTAATATGTTTACTCAAATGTTTTACAAAACAAAAAAAAATGGTGATTGTAATCTGCTGCACAAAAGTAAAAATATCTACAGTAATATAGTAAAAAGAGGTTGAAATACAATCATAATCAACACAATCATAAGTAGGAAAATCTGTGACAGCAGTTTTCTCCTTCATCATAGACCTTTAGGCCTTTTCCAGAGTGCTTTCAAGGCTGAACAAGCAGATGGGCATATGTACAAAATATATTGCTGTGATCTGAAGCAGCACTTGGTTATTGACAAATAGACCTGGAGACACTAATCTCAGTTTTTCAGAGCACTGGGTTTTAGCAATCAATTGGAAATCATTGGTAAAACAAATGTGCTGGAGTACAGATCTGAACTGTCCTTCACCGTCATCAAAGGGTCATTGAAAACTTGTCGCTGACAGATGGCAGGGTTTAAAGGCTGAAGAAGGCAAACTCCTGCACACATGAAAGGGTTTTGTAAATTTACTAGAACAGCCTGTGTAAATGTGATATAAATATGTATTTCACCAGAATATGATCTGTAGAATATATGAAGTCTTTATCATTATTAATTTCTATTATTATGCACTCAATATCAGCATTTATTAATTTTCTTTAATGGATACTAGTGACTTTTAGATAAAAATCTGGGAACGTGTCCCTTGAACTTATTCCCTCATTCAGTTGAGTCATTACTAATTTGCATTTTAAACCCATCAACCTGCTATGATTCTGTAACCCTTACCCAAGTAATGTCCAGTAATTAGCAATTTACGTGTAGAATTGAGCGAACCTCTATACTTGAGGAGTGTTATAGAGCAGAAGGAGTACAAATACATACATCATTGAAAGTGGCATTATCGGTAGACAGAGCAGTGAAGAGCGTGCTGACTTCCATCAGACAGGACACTGAGTACAGGAGTTGGGATGTTATGTTCCAGTTGGACAAGATGTTGGTGACGCAGCACCTAGAGAATTGTGAACAGTTTTGGTTACCCTGTTATAGGCATTAAGCTGAAAAGAGTGCAAAAAAGATTTATGGGAAGGTTTCCAGAACTGAAGGGCCTGATTTATATGGAGATGCTGGGCAGGCTGGTACTTGGAGCATAGGAGACTGACGGGGTGACAATGTATATGTGTTTAAAATCATGATGGATTTAGATAAGGTAAATGCATGCAATCGTTTAGCTCCCATGGAAAGAGAACCAAAAACTAAAGGGCATATGCTTAAGCTGAGAGATGAAAGTTTCAAAGGGGGCCTGAGCAGCAACTTCTTCACACAGACTCTGATGTGTATATGAAAAAAGCTGCCAGAGGATGTGGTTGAAATAGGTTCTATACAAGTATTACATTGAAAATTAGGCTGGGCTGCACAGATAGGAATGGGTTAGAGGGATATGGCCTAAGTGTAAGCAAACAAGGTGAGCTTAGGTGGGCATCATGGTTAGAATGGGCAAGCTGGGCTGAAGGACATTTTTCCTTGCTGCAATACTCTATGACTCTCCATCATATGGGAGAAGCATCGTCTATTTCAGGAAATCTTTCCCAGCATCACTCTTGATTGGAGTGGCTGTAATTTCAGTTCTATCTTTGCCCCAGAAATGTGATTACATTGAGCAGGTAATTTCAAAGACATGCAATTGTAGAATTTGTATTCTACAAGTAAGTAAGACAGAATCCATTTACCATCTGATTTTCAATATTCATGGCATGCTCTGGTGTGAGTTAGTTAATCCACATGATAGACTTCTGTTGTACTGAATATGACTATTGTTGGTCAAATAAGCAGGATCTTAGTGTACTGTGCTAGGCAAGGATTCCACTAAAGCAAGTCCTATATTCACACTTTCTTACATGAATACCTTCCTTGCAATCTTCTTCGGCTGTCCATCGATTTTCGATGATGACGGAGGCCTGGGCAAGGTTGTATGGAAAACCTGCAATTGCCTGTGCTGCAAGTCTCCCCTCTCCACGCCACCAATGTTGTCCAAGGGAAGGGCATTAGGACCCATACAGCTTGGCACCAGTGTCATCGCAGTGTAGTTAAGTGCCTTGCTCAAGGACTCAAAATGTTGCCTCAGCTAATGCTTGAACTAGCAACCTTCAGATCACTAAACCAACGCCCTATCCACACACCACACATTCTCCTGCAAAGGTACTAATGTAGATGTTCACAAATAAAATGACATGAGGCATTTTATGTTTAAGAAAAACCATAACAACTCATTTATTGAACTCCAAAAAATGAACACAGAAGTGTGGTGGAAGTCCTTAATGTAATTACATCATCACATCAGACATGCCTCTTAAAGTGAACCCCAACTCAATGTTGGTGGTTGCAAATTCTGTACACTTCCACCAATTACACTACCGTACGCTGCATTGAAACATAAAAACATAGAAAACCTACAGCACAGTACAGACCTTTCGGCCCATAAAACTGTGCCGAATATGTCCCTACCTTAGAACTACCTAGGCTTTATTCATAGCCCTCTATTTTTTAAACTCCATGTAGCTATCCAGAAGTCTCTTTAAAGACCCTATTGTTTCCACCTCCACTGCCACCTGCAGCCCATTCCACACACTCACCAATCTCAGCATAAAAAAAACTTACCCCTGACATCTCCTCTGTACCTACTTCCAAGCACCTTAAAACTATGCCCTCCTGTGCTAGCCATTTCAGCTCTGGGGAAAAGCCACTGACTATCAGAGAGAAAAAGAAAAGAAAAGGAAAAAAAGAAGACATGAGGTAGCTTTGGCAGTCAAGGTGAAGGATAATCCAAAGAGCTTCTACAGGTATATTAAGAGCAAAATGATAGTAAAGGATAAAATTGGTCCTTTTGAAGATCAGAGTGATCAGCTATGTATAGAACCAAAAGAAAAGGGGGAGATCTTAAATGGGCTTTTTACTAAGGAAAATGGCATGGAGTCAATGGAAATAAAGCAAACAAGTAGTGAGGTCATGGAACTTATACAGATTGAAGAAGAGGAGGTGCTTGAGGCAAATCAGAGTAGATAAGTCCCCAAGATCTGACAGGGTATTCCCTCAGACCTTGAAGGAGACAAGTGTTGAAATTGCAATGGGCCCTGGCAGATATATTTAAAATGTCGGTATCTACGGGTGAGGTGCCGGAAGATTAGATAATAGCTCATGTTGTTCCGTTGTTTAAAAAAGGCTCTAAAAGTAATCAGGGAAATTATAGGCTGGTAAATTTGACATCAGTAGTAGGTAAATTATTGGAAGGAATACTAAGAGATAGGATCTACAAGTATTTGGATAGACGGGGACTTATTAGAGAGAGTCAACATGGCTTTGTGCGTGGTAGGTCATGTTTAACCAATCTATTAGAGTTTTTCAAGGCAATTACAAGGAAAGTGGATGAAGGGAAGACAGTGGATGTTGTCTACATAGACTTCAGTAAGGCCTTTGACAATGTCCTGCATGGGAGATTAGTTAGGAAGATTCAGTCGCTAGGTATTCATGGAGAGGTAGTAAATTGGATTAGACTTTGGCTCAATGGGAGAAGTCAGAGAGTGGTAGTGGAGGATTGCTACTCTGAGTGGAGGCCTGTGACTAGTGGTGTGCCACAGAGATCAGTGCTGGGTCCGTTGTTATTTGTCATCTATATCAATGATCTGGATGATAATGTGGTAAATTGGATCAGCAAATTTGCTGACGATACAAATATTGGAAGTGTAGTCAACAGTGAGGAAGGTTTTCAAAGGTTGCAGAGGGATTTGGACCAGCTGGAAAAATGGGCTGAAAAATGCCAGATGGAGTTTAATACAGACAAGTGTGAGGTATTGCACTTTGGAAGGAAAAACCAAGGATGAACATACAAGGTAAATGATAGGGCACTGTGGAGTGCAGTAGAACACAGGAATCTGAGAATCCAGATACAAAATTCCCTAAATCTGGCATCACAGGTAGATAGGGTAGTCAAGATAGCTTTTGGTATATTGGCCTTTATAAATCAAAGTATTGAGTATAAGAGTTGGAATGTTATGGTGAGGTTGTATAAGACATTGGTGAGGCCAAATTTGGAGTATTGTGTGCAATTTTGGTCACCAAATTACAGAAAGGATATTAATAAGGTTGAAAGAGTGCAGAAAAGGTTTACAAGAATGTTGCCAGGATTTGAGAAACTGAGTTACAGAGAAAGGTTGAATAGGTTAGAACTTTATTCCCTGGACCATAGAAGAATGAGGGGAGATTTGATAGAGGTATATAAAATTATGATGGGTATAGATAGAGTGAGTGAATGCAACCAGGCTTTTTCCACTGAGGCTAGGGGAGAAAAAAAAAACAGAGGACATGGGTTAAGGGTGAAGGGGGGAAAAGTTTAAAGGGAACATTGGTGGGGGGGGGGGACTTCTTCACACAGAGAGTGGTGGGAGTGTGGAATGAGCTGCCAGATGAAGTGGTGAATGCCGACTCATTTTTAACATTTAAGAAAAACTTGGACAGGTACATGGATGAGAGGTGTATGGAGGGATATGGTCCAGGTGCAGGTCAGTGGGACTAGGCAGAAAAAAGGTTTGGCACAGCCAAGAAGGGGCAAAGGGCTTGTTTATGTGCTGTAATGTTTTATGGTTCTATCCACACAATGAATACCTCTCAATATCTTGTACACCTCTATCGGGTCACCTCTCATCCTCCATTGCTCCAAGGAGAAAAGGCTGAGACCATTCAGCCTATTCTCATAAGGCATGCTCCCCAATCCAGGCAACATCCTTGTAAATCTCCTCTGCACCCTTTCTACTTTTTCCACATCCTTCCTGTAGTGAACTGACCACAACTGAGCATAGTACTCCAAGTGGGGTCTGACCAGGGTCCTATATAGCTGCAACATTACCTCTCGGCTCTTAAACTCAATCCCATGATTGATGAAAGTCATGCACCGTATCCCTTCTTAACCATAGAGTCAACCTGCTTAGCAGCTTTGAGTGTCCTTTGGACTTGGACTCCAAGATCTCTCCAATCCTCCACACTGCCAAGAGTCTTACCATTAATGCTATATTCTGCCATCATATTTGACCTACCAAAATGAATCACCTCACATTTATCTGAGTTGAACTTCTCAGCTCAGTTTTGCATCCTGTCAATGTCCCATTGTAACCTGTGACAGCCCTCCACACTATCCACAACACCTCCAACCTCCGAGTCATCAGCAAACTTACTAACTCATCCCTCCACTTCCTCATCCAGGTCATTTATAAAAATCAAAAAGAGCAAGGGTCCTAGAACAGATCCCTGAGGCACACCACTCTTTACTGGCCTCCATGCAGAATATGACCCGTCTACAACCACTCTTTGCCTTTTGTGGGCAACCAGTTCTGGATCCACAAAGCAATGTCCCTTTGGATCCCATGTCTCCTTACTTTCTCAATAAGCCTTGCATGCGGTACCTTATCAAACGCTTTGCTAAAATCCATATACACTACATCTACGGCTCTACCTTCATCAATGTGTTTAGTCACCTCCTCAGCTCATAAGGCGTGACCTGCCTTTGACAAAGCCACGCTGACTATTCTGAATCATATTATGCCTCTCCAAATGTTCATAAATCCTGCCTGTCAGGATCTTCTCCATCAGCTTACCAACCACTGAAGTAAGACTCACTGGCCTATAATTTCCTCGGCTATCCCTACTCCCTTTCTTGAATAAGGGAACAACATCTGCAACCCTCCAATCCGTCCTCATTGATGATGCAAAGATCATCGCCAGAGGCTCAGCAATCTCCTCCCTCACTTCCCACCGTAGCCTGGGGTACATCCCATCTGGTCCCGGTGACTTATCCAACTTGATGCTTTCCAAAAGCTCCAGCTAATCCTCTTCCTTAATATTTACATGCTCAAGATTTTCAGTCCACCTCAAGTCATCCTATAATTGCTAAGATCCTCTTCCGTAGTGAATACTGAAGTAAACTATTCATTAAGTACCTCTGCTATTTCCTCCAGTTCCATACACACTTTTCCACTGTCACACTAGATTGCTCCAGTTCTCTCACATCTTATCCTCTTGCTCTTCACATACTTGTCGACTACCTTGGGGTTTTCCTTAATCCTGTCCACCAAGGTCTTCTCATGACCGCTTCAAGATCTCCTAATTTCTTTCTTAAGCTTCTTCCTGCTAGCCTTATAATCTTCTAGATTCTTATCATTACCTAGTTTTTTGAATCTTTCATAAGCTCTTCTTTTCTTCTTGACTAGATTTACAACGGCCTTTGTACACCATGGTTCCTGTACCCTACCATCCTTTCCTTGTCTCATTGGAATGGACCTGCTCAGAATCCCATGCAAATATCCCCTGAACATTTGCCATATTTCTTCCATACTTTTCCCAGAGAACATCTGTTTCCAATTTATGCTTCCAAGTTCCTGCCTAATAGCCTCATATTTACCCTTACTCCAATTAAATGTTTCCTTAACTTGTCTGTTCCTATCCCTCTCCAATGCTATGGTAAAGGAGATAGAATTGTCATTACTATCTCCAAAATGTTCTCCCACTGAGAGAGCTGACAACTGACCAGGTTCATTTCCCGATACCAGATCAAGTACAGCCTCTCCTCTTGTAGACTTATCTACATATTGTGTCAAGAAACCTTCCTGAACACACCTAACAAACTCTACTCCATCTAAACTCCTCACTCTAGGGAGATTCCAATCAATATTTGGGAAATTAAAATCTCCCTCCACAACAACCCTGTTATAATTACTCCCTTCCAGAATCGTTTTCCCTATTTGCTTCTCTATGTCCCTGTTACTATTGGGTGGTCTATAAAAAAAAACAGTAGAGTTATTGACCCCCCCCCCTCCAACTTCCACCCACAGAGACTCCGTAGACAATCCCTCCATGACTTCCTCCTTTTCTGCAGATGTGACACTATCTCTGATCAACAGTGCCACACCCTGATCTCTTTTGCCTCCCTCCCTATCCTTTCTGAAACATCTAAAACTCAGCACCTGAAGTAGCCACTCCTACCCCTGCACCATCCAAATCTCTGTAATGGCCACAACATCATCATAGCTGCAACTGCTGACCCATGCTCCTAGCTCAACTGCTTTATTCATAACACTCCTCACCTTAAAATAGACACATCTCAAACCATCAGTCTGAACGCATCCCTTCTCTATCACCTGCCTATCCTCCCTCTTGCACTGTCTCCAAACTTTCTCTATTTGTGAGCCCAACATTCGCAATTTTCCTCCAGCCTTTCCTGCCCTGGTGTAGACCCGGATGCCCTTCACCCAAAATCAGCTAATTCCCAATTTTCCCTAATCTCAATCCCAATCTTCCACTGTCCGTCCTGACACATATGTTACTCTCCTATTTCCCATACCCTGAGGTGAATGCTTCTAATGTCTGACCCAATTCACTACTAAGTCTCCCAGTATTTTCAAATGGCATTGTACAGCCTCACTTGTACTTCATCCATCACTAAGTGTGAATAAAGAGTTGTGTTTTGTACTTACTTGTTGAGTTTCATTTTCCTTTTTTTTCTATCTGTCTTTAAGTACTGAAAACTATGTTCAGAGCTTCAATGGGCTTTACTTATCTCAGTCCAAATTATATTGATGGACACACATATATTTGAGTCTAACATAAACCCTCACCTGTGTCACTGATCTGCAGTTCTGTCTGCAGCACTAGCGGCCCCCTCCCATAATCTCCAGGGTCCATCCGAATTGCCAGATGGTGCCTGTTGGTTTGTGTGCTGTCTAGCATGTGGACAACAATGTAACATGATCATTGGGTTTCCAGAAATACTGAAATTTGAAAAAGATATTCATATTTAACCATCATATTGCAGTATTACACAATTTCTAGTACATAGTATCTTTCTATTTATTCTTTCACATACATTTTTCTCAAATAATATTCATGTTCATTCATCGGCTGGTGAACTACAGATTCCAGGGCCCCAGTGCTAGCTCTGTATTCTTTGCTTTACACTTAATAATAAGCCACTATTAATCTTATTCTTGAGATTTCTGCTCTACATGTACCAGCCATTTATGTATTCAAAATCAAAGGAACAGACCAAAATGCTTCCTTCCTCTAGAAAACTAAATTGGAATCTGCTGCTCAACTTAGAAAAGGTGCTCTGAATTACCTTAATGATCAGACCATATGCATGAATGTGAGCTTGTGTTTAGGTACTTCATACAGACCAGGGCTAATGCTGAGACAATACAATACTGTATGCTTCAGCTGCTTCTGTCCCTATAATAATTTGGACTCTGCCAATTGATGGCAGCTTTCCAACTAACTCTATGTAATCCTCAGTCTTTAATCTTGTAATGCTGTTAATTATATGATCATAAATTCTCAGTAAGCTGAGTGATATAATGCCTGTTTGCTCCCCACCTCCTCTTTGGTGATTCTGCCAAAATTAGAAATTATATTTCATTTTATCACAGCCTAACTTATAATTATTTTGACTCTAGTAACTACTGATATAATTTGCAGTGGATTAACTTTTAGTTACAGTAGTTCCCTAAATTGTTATCCTTGAGAAAAGACACCATTTAAAGACATTATTTCAGATCCCTCAGTGGAATGTAGGTTTTGTTAAATAAATCTGGAAACAAAGCTGGTAAAATCATGATGATTATGTTCTGTAACTGCCATTTCATAACAAAATGTCATTGGCTCACTAGTGACCTTCTGGAAAGGAAATCTGCTTTCCTAATCTGGTCTCACCTTTACGTAACCCTGATCCCTAGCAGCACTGTTGACCCCTAAGTCCACAGTGAAATGGCTCAGCAAAGCTCATTTTGAGACAGGCAATAAAAATGATTCTTGTTATATTCAATAAAAAGAAGTATTCCCTGCTTGAGAAATGTTAGTTAACGTTTGAAAAGCTGATTCCTAGAACATAATTAATAATACACCTGTGGTCATATTTCTAATATAACATAGAAGGAAGTTGTTGAGTCTATGCTGGCAACCAGAGAAATCCCATTAAATTCATTCCCTCATTTAATCCTTTAACTTTCTTTTTTCCTCATACATCCATCATTTCCCTTGAATCAATTACCATTCTTTACGACTGGGGTTCAAGAGGACTACAGAGGTTTGACATAAAATGTGCTGGCGCCGTGTCAAACAGGGCTGTAGTGTTGATAGGACATCATTGCCTATCAATTTAGGACATGGAACATACAGTGGAACTGTACAGCACAACATGGGCCTGTTGGCTCACAATATGCTGAAATGTAGATCTACTCCACAATTAATCTAACCCTTCTCTACTACATAGCTCATAATCTTCCAGAATGGCTCAGTTCTGCTCCTATATTTTATGGTCATCTATGTTTCTTCTATCCATTGCCAATCTCAGAGCATCTTAAATATCCCAAATGCATCAGCCTCAAGCACAACAGCCGGCAGTACATTCCAGGCACCTACCACTGTAAAAAACAGCTACTTCTGACATCTTTCCTAAGCATCCTACATTCACCTGAAAACCTTCAAACCTTAAATTTGCACAAAACTAACTCTCTTCATGCTCTGCCACTATAAAGTGGATCATTTTCCAGTGCAAAATACAATAACAACCACCTTCCTTCAGATAATCAAATGGACATTTCCTGTGGTGAATCATTTTTTTTTTTGAAATTTTTGTAACTTCCACATAAGAGCCATGTGCTGGGATCCTCAGGAGGAACTTCCTGTGGTGCAATGAATTAACCTGGGCTGCAATGTCCTGGGATGACTGTTATTTAGCACTTAGAGCCATAGGATGTGGAAGCAGGAGTTCTATCCTTGGAGTGTGAAAGGAAACCAGAGAAAACCTCAGCAATCACAAAAAAAAACACATGCAAACTCCACACAGAAAGCCCTCGAGGTCGGTATTGAGCCTGCAATACTGGAAATGTGCTGATAGCATCTCGATCTGGGACAACACAGTTCCACCAGCACAAAGCTGGACTAGGATGCTTGACAGGTACTTGGGTGTGCTGAATTCCAGTTGGATCCTCAACTTCCTACATCAGTATACAAACGGCAGAACAAATTTTATCTCAGCATCATTAAAATTTACAAATAATCTGGCTGTTAGTTAATTGCAACACCTTAACAATGTATACAGTTCATAAACAAAAGAGATTCTGGAGATGCTGGTTATCTAGAATAATACATACAAAATGATGGAGGAACTCTGCGGATCAGCAAGTATCGATGGACAGAAATCTATCTGGATATCACGATGAAAGGTCTTGGCCTGAAATGTCAACTGTTATATTCCTTTCCATAGGCACTGCCAGACTTGCTGAGTTCCTCCTGCACTTTGTATATGTTACTCTATATAACTGCAGTTGTAAATGCAAGCCCAGCTTTCTGTTTCAATACATTCTAGGCAGTGCCCTGTTGTGGCTGCCAATTCGAACACTGCACCATGATTCAAATGCTTTCTGTCTTTTTTAAAGTGGAGAAGTGCATGACAGAAACATGAAAATTATACACTAAAAGGCAGAGCAACCTGTTTGGGAACAGGAATGTCTCACAGGAAAAGGAGAACCATCTGAATCTTATTTCATTGTCTCGCAGTAATACCCCTTGACCCCTGGAAAAGGAGGAAGATTTAAATGACTATTGACTGAACATTTCCCATTTGTGTGAAATCATTATAGTATTAACTTCTTAAGTGTGCCTTTCTTTATTGACAGACGACTGCAAGGTTCAGTTTGAGAAATTGATGCTTGACCATGAAGTCTGCCTAATTCAATGCACAAAGGTAATGACATTTACTTTCTTTGCATTACTGGAGATGTAGGAAAACACTCTGTTTTTGGTAATCCCCAGTAATATTGACCAGCTATTGCTTATGGTCAGTAGTGAGATTAGAAGCTACTTAGAAAGAAAAACAACAAGAGTAACAAAATTCAATTGAAAATCTTGTGTGGAGTTACAGACATCATTTGTTTGTGATAGCAGATTTCAATATAATGCCAAGAGAGAAGTAAAAAATACAAAATCAGGCCATTTACCATCATAAGCTTAAACGTCTGCATTCATCAAGGGTACAATTATATTTAAACTCAATTAACATTTAAACTATATTTAAACTCTTCTTGTTACCCCTAAATGTTTCCTTTGCATTTCCTCCCTGTTATATTTTTCAACTCCAGGAACTAATCGAAAGCAAAATATGGGAACCGGGATAACACGTCCACTTAGTTATTCTTTTTAGTAATGAATTATCTAAACAACAAAGACTGCTTAATCAAAAAACATATTTACAAGACTACTCAAATATTACTGAAATAGTAAATGCACCACACTCATCCTATGTAGTATACACTAAACAGTGTACTAAATAATACAGTTACTAAATAGACATCCACACACCTTCCTTTTGGATGTGTTGGCATCCCAAACACTGCATGGCAAGCTTCACTGGGTGATGTGGAAAGCCAACTCACAGTTCTTTGTTATTTGCCATTTCTTCCTGATCTGTAGGAGTGAGTTCAAGGGGAGGAGCACAGTAGCCAGATTTGACAGGAATCTGTTACAGTAACTGACAAATACCAGCAAAAGGACCGCAACTATGAGGAGTCCTTTGGTCTTGGCGCATTCACCGCTTCTTGTATTTTCTCAACACAATTGTGTAATGCTTATGCATCAATAGTGTGACACAGTAAGTGATGCTTGGTTTAAAGTATTCACACTCGTTGCATTGTGCTCTGAGCTCATAATCTTCCAATCCTTTTAATAATGTCTTGAGATTTTGAAGATGTTCCTTGCTTCATTTGCTTCAAAACACTGCTCAAGTCATTCAGTATACATCATCCAGTTACCTGAATGGATAATGTCTATCTTTCCAATGTAGCCAGGCTATTCTACTTTTTAAAATGTTATTATTATTATCTCCCAGTACGCACTGTTTATGAGTTCATGACTTTTGTCCATTTTCTACCCTTTTTTTTAACTCAACCGTCCCCCTCCCCTCCTGAAGAAACAAAGTGCTGCGCTTCAGCAGCCAGGTAGTTGTGTTCATTTTAAAACTTACTTGTCACCACTGTTACACTCTGTAACTCCAGAAATGAACTGAAGGAAAACATGGTAGCCAGGATACATGTGTACTTGGTTTTTCATCTCAGTGAGGCACTCACATATGACTTGGTGGCAAAATGACATGTACCATTCACATACTTAATATAACCCATAACAAATTATGTATACAACAAATAATGCTTAATGAATAGTATATTTACAAGTTTTCTCAAATAATACTGAAATATTAAATACACTACACTCCATGTCCCAGAAGATACCGAGATTGTTGTTATTTGGCTGTTGTATATTGCCCCTAGAATCTAGCATGATATGAATAGAACATGGAAGAATAAAAGATGGGTGATTGCAGGATTCTGTAAATGAGTGGGTGATGGTCATTGTAGACTTGTTGGTCTCTATTTGACCATTAAAATACATTTTCAATATAGCTTTGTTTTGGTTCTACTAAATCTGAGAGGTACTCATGAGGTTAAGTTAGAACTTCCCTCATATCATAGACTATCATTGAATATTCATACATCTATATATCACACATTGGACCCATGGTCTGTGTGAAAGCACACACCACCTTTTGAATGTTACTCAAACTCCAGCTCAAACAAGCAGGCTCCCTGAATGGAGTATTGGTCCTTCTTCAAAGAAGACATTTATCTGCACAAAGCATCTTGTGCAATAGGAACAACATCCTCAGCTATCTTCCCTCCTGTCTTCTACCAGAAGACCTCGACCTACACCAGTGTTTGTCACAAAACCCTTCCACCCAGCATTCTCTAGAACCTTCTCCCAATTCCACCATCCTGATTGGCTGACACAACATTCCCAAACTGAACACAAACCCAAACATATAGAAACCAAATCAGACTGATCTTGCGGAATTACTAAAATAAAATATCTACAGCATAGCAGTAAAAGTATTAACCAGGGCATTACAGTTTATCTTACCTTGAGCTCTCTAATCAAGTCCAGTTCATTGCACGACACTCAGTCCAGAGCAGCTGTTCCCCTAGGGGGCTCATCCATGAGCTGCTCTAAAAGCTGCCTCGTAGGCATTATAGAAATACCCCCTCTTGGGATCCAGCACCATCCTGATTTTCCCAGTCTACCTGTATATTGAAAACCCCCATGACTATTGTATCATTGCCTTTTGCCATACATTTTCTATCTGCCATTGTAATTTGTAGACCGTATCCTTACTACTGTTTGTGTGTCTGTGTATAACACCCATCATGGTCTTTTTACCCCTTTGGTTCCTTAGCCCTCTACCTACAATGAGTCAACAACTTCCAACTCTATGTCACCTCTTTCTAAAGATTTGATTTCACCTTTTACCAATAGAGCCACTACACCCCTCTGCCTACCTGCCTTGGATGTTAAGCTCCCAGCTATATTCATCCTTCAGCTATGATTCAGTGATGCCCACAACATCACCCCATGCCTATCTGTAACTGTGTGACAAGCTCATCTACCCTATTCACTATACTGTGTGCTTTCAGTTAGAACATCTTCAGTCTTGTGTTTGGTCTGCCTTTTACATTGCAACTCATCCTGGTGATTGCAATTTTGCCCCATCATCACCTTCTCCTTGCTAGCAGTCTCTCTAGACACATCCTATGTTTATAAACCAGGCAGACAATAGGTGACCCAAAGCTGGGAATGTGTTCAGTAAAGAGGAACTCATGTGGGAAGTTTAAATGGCCAATTAAAAATACTGAAATGGCAGTAGTTGCGAATTTGTCCTTGCATCTTATGAATGTCTGGACAGGAAATTGAATTTGGATCATGATTTAGCTTTCTTACTTGCACTTATACCTGTCAATTCTATTGTATTATGATTTTGCTCATTTTGTCTTAAACCATCATCCCCATTTATCATTTAAGATTTATAATTGTATTTAAATACAAAAGTAATTCCCTATGAGTGAAGTAGTTATCAAAATGTCCACGTTTATTGAAAATGGTAGGATATATCAATGCAACCTGGATTTCTGGTTTACATTTTGTTGTAAATTATCTCTGGTCAACCATAAATGTGTCTATACTTTAATATAAAATACAAACACTTGTCCTGGAGAATTCAAATTTCAGCAAGTGTTTTTTTAAATAATGATACATATTATCTGATCCACCTAAAGTCTACACATCCAGACTTTCTTCTAGATAGGTTTGCTGTCCAGTAGCTAGAAATGGGTGTTGGTTAATGAACTATAACTTGCAACTTCAAAGGTATTCATTGACCACTTGTCACATTTTCAATAATTCAGGTATGTAGTCTGTGGCTTGGTGGTTGGATTCTCACCTCTGAGGAACATGGTAGGCTGACTTTTCATTTCAATTAGGTGTGTGATGGAGAAGAATAGGTAGTGTTCCCATGCACCTGCTGCTCTTCCCCCCATCCTGCTGTAGTCCATGTCATTGCAGCTCATTTCGTAGGTAGCTCACTGTGCATGGGTGGTAGATGGGGAGCCAGTCATGCTTTTCTTTGTCCTCGGTGGTGTTCAATTTCTTCAGAGTTATGGGTACTGTGTGTATCCTAGCCAGTGGAGAATATTCTGTTCCTAGCACTGGGATAGTTGGCTTCTGGCAAATGCCTTCTCTTACCTATGTGCAGAGTTCAACAGAATGCTAAATAGATTTCATTATTCAAAAATATTTTTAAAAATTCAACCTATTTATTTTTAGGATTTTATTAATTTCAGCTTAATACAAACAATGTATTTCTAAGTAATCAGTAAATGAAATGAGTCTGTTTCTCTTTTGAATGATATTTCAATACTGTACTTAAGAAAACAAATAGCCAATACACTCCTCGTTATTTGAGACTGTATGTATTCCATATTCTAGGTTTAAACTGGGTAAAAACTGGTATCATATTTTAAAAAATATTTCCCTCATTTTATTGGTGTCTTAACTATAAATTATTTCAGATTGCAGAATAGTGAGGAAAAACAAGTAGTTCAACAGGAGATGGTGTGCAAGTATGACAACTGACTCTTAAAAACAATGGTATATTTGCTTCTAGTTATATAAGCACTATTCACAGAACACTTGATGAGCCATGGGAAGCAATTCATATCCCACAGTGAGCTCCAGCTGTGAGTTATTGCTGGCTTAAACCTTTGAGAATTACCAGATCAGATCACTCATGGGCAAAACTTCCACCCATTGAAGGGATGATAATAAGTATTCTGTTGCAAAGAGGAAATAAAGGAAGCCTGCCTAGTTTAATGCCCATCTTTTGAATCATGCTAGGAATCGTACACGCCAGGATTTTCTACTTAGCCATACCCGTGATCTCTCAATCAAGTGAATGCGGTTAATACAATGGGATCACAAATCATACATTGACGGAGAAGCACAAGTTACTGGAAAAATATCTTCCCTGAACAAGTAGACATAAATATGTAGGCTGAAGTTTTGGTTATTTTATTATGTTTCATTGCTGGTCAGACATTTTCTTTATACAGTCCTTACTATGACAAAATAACCTTCTGAAAATGGTTCAATTAATGTGGTAGAAAATGTCAAATCATTTGCCTGCCTTCTGATCATTCTAATTACTTTTTATATTAGTCCATCCCTAATGATAATGCAAAAGTTAATGAGGAACAAAGATGGCATTTTGTGTCTTGATGCTACACTTGGTGAGTTAATTATTATATTCATGTTCGTTGTTAAACATTACTGAATAAATGTGAGTACATTGTACACGGAGTACCACACTTTCATTTGGTTGTGTTTGTCCTATGGTCTATTGCTTATTCAATATTCATAGTGTAATTTAGATGAAAATCCAATATGCTTCATGTCAATTTTAGAATAACATCCTTTGTAAGGAGGAAATAGCCTCATATGACACAAAAGATTTGATCTCATTTAGAATGCTGTCTTCAGCGCTGAGATGTACTAATGTGCCGTATTGCCATTTTTTAAAGGATTAGAGATAAATAAAATTTTTATCAATGAGTTTATGCACAGAACACAATAGGGACATCAAATACAGCATTTAATTTTGCTTTTCCACAAGAAGCAAAATTGCTGAATACTTATGCTTCCTATTGTCTTCTGCAAGTTCAAGGTTATTGTCATCTGACTGTACATTCAAACAAATGAAATGATGTTTCTCTGGACCATGGAATGCCCACAATACATATATCATACACAGCACATAGAACAAAATATTACCACAAATAAGTTAATAAAATGTAATTCCAAATGAATGTGAAGTATGCAACACAGTTAAACAGTAAACAGCTTGCTATGCTGGTGACAAAACTTTGGTGGTGGCAGTGGGTATTCATTAGTCTTACAGCCTGAGGGAAGAAGCTGTTACTCAGTCTGGCAGTCCTAATCTTAATGCTCCTGTACTTCCTTTCTGTTAGTAGTGCATCAAAATTATTGTGGAATGGATGGTAGGGATCCTCAACAATTCTTTGGGTCCGTCGTATGCAATGCTCCCGGTAAATGTCACAAAGAGTAGGGGAAGAGACCCCGGTGATCCTGTCGGCAGTTTTTACTAACCTCATAGGGTCTTACGGTCCGATGCTTTACAGCTTCTATGCCACACAATGATGTAGCCAGGCAGGACACTATCGATGGAAGTTGCTAAAATGGGGGTGGGGAACCGTGCACGTCTCAATCAGCTTGGAAAGTGTAGATGTGCTGTACCTTCTTGGCTAATGAGAAGGTGTTGTGGATCCAGGTTAGATCATCCATTATATGCACAGGATGGAACTTTGTGCTTTTCGCTCTCTCCACGGCAGAGCCTTGACATCCAATATTTAACTCCCAAAAGTTAAATATATCTGAGGATGTGTCATAAACTGGAAATAAAGCCCTCACTGTCTAATAGGTTGTAAGATTCAGTCAGCTATAGCACTGAAGGAAGAATTCAGCACACCATTATTAGTGTTGAATGTCAATGTTCACATAATTGATAATAAACGGTGAAGTTTTCAATGTTGATCAGTGTCTGTAAAACTGAACATCCACCAGTTCATAAAAAGTGAAACTTGTGCAAAAAGAAATTCTTGACAATCCTTAGATAAATCATTTTCTGAAGTGTGCATGTTTCTCATTCATGTAAAATCTTTGGTGGAGAATGTACAAGACATTGTTAGGAAGTTGCAGATGACACTGGAAAAAGTGGTATCGTAGACAGTATAACAGATTGGAAAAAATTAAGGCTAATCTTGATCAACTAAGTATGTGAGCTGAAGAATAGCAAGTAGCCTGTTCAACGTAAGCGATTTGTTGCTTTATGTGATTAAACCAAGGTGGGACCTTCACTGTGAATGGGAGGGTTGTGAATATTGTTATGGAATAAAGGCACCTTGCAGTTCAGGAATATGGATCCCTCATTGTAGAGTCACAAGTGGATGGGGTGGTAAACAAGGCATTTTAATATTGTTCTTTATAGGCAGGTTATTATGTATTGGAGTTGTGACATTATGTAGCAGTTGGTGAGTTCTCACTAGAGTATTGCATATACTTTTGGTTACTTTGTTATAGGAAAGTCATCATAAAGCTGGGAAGATAAAAATGAATATATTTGAGAATGTTGCCAGGGCTCAGGGGCCTGAGTTATAGAGAGAGGTTGGGCAGAATGAGACTGGGAGCATAGGTGATTGAGGGGGATCCTTGCGCATGTGTATAAAATCATGAGGGCATAGATGCATATAGTGAATGTCCACTGTGTCTTTCCCAGAAAATTTGAATTAAAAACTATAACACATAGATGCACAAGCTGTCACTTGAGGAGAGTAAGCATCAGATTTAAGAAGTGAGTGGGGTTTCCCGGGACTTGATACCATGTGAGTATTAGACACTTGGCAAGGCCAAATAAAAAGAAGTTAGGTTTAAGCGGAGTGGACTTTGTTGGAGTGAGACAGAGTGAGAGTGGGGCACTGAGGCTTTAGTGAGGAGAGGCGGAGGCTAGCATGAGTTTTCTGTCAAGTGAATCCTTTTATCTTTATACTGCTTAGGATATAGTTGGAGGTGGTGGTGGGGGGGGGGGGGGGAGAACAACCTAACAGGGGAAAGCAGCAGCAATCAGATCTCTGACACTGAGTCTGGCTCTGTACCGCAGAAGGAAAGGTGCAGAAGAGGGGAATGGCGGTGAAAAGGGATTCAATAAATAGGGAAATAGATAGGAAATAGTTATGTAGATATGAAAAAGACTTCTGTATGTTATGTTGCCTCCGGGTGCCAGGGTCAGGGATGTCTCAGATCATATCTAGAACATTCTTAAGGGGGAGAGTCATCAACCGGAAGTCCAGTGTCCTGCCTCAATGACTACTGACCCCTTGCACTCACATCCATCATGATGAAGTGTTTCAAGAGGCTAGTCATGAGGCACATCAAGGCCCTGCTGCCCCCCTCTCTGGACCCCCAGCAGTTTGTGTACCGTCCCAACTGTTCAACGGATGATGCCATTGCCATCACCCTCCACCTGGCCCTAACCCACCTGGACAAAAAAGACACGTACGTTCAAATACTGTTCATAAACTTCAGTTCAGCATTCAACACAATCATCACTCAGAAACTGATTGGAAAGCTGAGTCTACTGGGTCTGAACACCTCCCTCTGCAACTGGATACTAGACTTCCTGACTGGGAGACCTCAGTCAGTCCGGATCGGAGGCAGCATCTCCAACACCATCACACTGAGCATGGGGGCTCCCCAGGGTTGCGTGCTTAGTCCACAGCTGTTCACTCTGC
This sequence comes from Hypanus sabinus, assembly GCF_030144855.1. Taxonomy (NCBI): domain Eukaryota; kingdom Metazoa; phylum Chordata; class Chondrichthyes; order Myliobatiformes; family Dasyatidae; genus Hypanus; species Hypanus sabinus. The sequence continues at coordinate 80,291,905 of NC_082707.1, read as the reverse complement.
TGACCCACGACTGTGCTGCAACACACAGCTCGAACCGTATCATCAAGTTCACCGATGACACGACCGTGGTGGATCTCATCAGCAAGAACGATGAGTCAGCTTACAGAGAGGAGGTACAGCGGCTAATGGACTGGTGCAGAGCCAACAACCTGTCTCTGAATATGAACAAAATGAAAGAGATGGTTGTTGACTTCAGGAGGGCACAAAGTGACCACTCATTGCTGAATATCGATGGCTCCTTGGTAGACATCATTAAGAGCACCAATTTTCTTGGTGTTCACCTGGCAGAGAAACTCACCTGTCCCCCAACACCAGCTCCATAGCAAAGAAAGCCCAGCAGCGTCTCTACTTTCTGTGAAGACTGAGGAAAGTCCATCTCCCACCACCCCATCCTGATCACATTGTAGAGAGGTTCTATCAAGAGTATCCTGAGCAGCTGCATCATTGCCTGGTTCAGGAATTGCACCATCTCAGATCGCAAGACCCAGCAGCGGATAATGAGGTCAGCTGAGAAGATCATTGGGGTCCCTCTTCCCGCCATTACAGAAATTTACACAACACACTGCATCCACAAAGGAAACCGTATTATGAAGGACTCTACGCACCCCTCATACAAACTCTTCTCCCTCCTGCCATCTGGGAAAAGGCACCAAAGCATTCAGGCTCTTATGACCAGACTACATAACAGTTTCTTCCCTAAAGCCATCAGACTCCTCAATGCCCAGAGCCTGGACTGACAACAATTTACTGTGCCTATTGTCTTGCTTATTATTTATTGTAATGCCTGTGCTGTTTTGTGCACTTTATGCAGTCCTGGGTAGGTCTGTAGTCTAGTGTAGTTTTTTTTTGTTTGTGTGGTTTTTACGTAGTTCAGTGTAGTTTTTGTACTGTTACATGTTGCACCATGGTCCTGAAAAATGTTGTCTCGTTTTTACTATGCACTGAATCAGCAGATGGTTGAAATGACAACAAGAAGTGACCTGACTTGACTTCACTTGACTAATACATATTGGTCACAACAACATAGGTAGGACAAGGGATGAGGTTCTAAAGAGAATATAGAGAGTAGGTAGGAAGCTGAAAAGCAGGGCGTCAAGTGTAGTAAGCTCTGAATTGTTGCCAGTGCCACACACCAGTGAGGGTAAATGAAGGATGATATGGCAGTTGAATACCTGATTGGAAAATTGTTATGGGGCAGAGTTCAATTTCATAAATCATTGGGTTTCATCTGGGGAAGGTATGATGTACTGTAATCAAAAGTACTAACCTAGAACTATTGTTATACTGAAAGTACCAAACTTCTTACTATTGGATTGATAGCTTGCCATATTTTATATTGCAATAGGTATGATACAGGTACAAACAAGAGAAAATCTGCAGATGCTGGAAATCCAAGCACTACACAGAAACTGCTGGAGCAACTCAGCAGGTCAGGAAGCATCTATGGAAAAAGAGCAAAGACTCTTGATGAAGGATTTCAGCCCAAAACATCGACTCTTTACACTTATCCACAGATGCTCCCTGGCCTGCTAAGTTCCTCCAGCTTTTTGAGTGTGTTGATAAAGGCACAACATCGTATTCTACTAATGATGCGCAGCTTTCTCTTTAGATTTTGCTCACTGAATATATAATTTTTGGTGTTTTCAGAAGGATGATAGATTTAATTTAAGATTTGTATATTTGACAATGTTTGCCTTGTTCTACCAGGTTCTTCCAAAGTCTATTATATCTTGAATAACACATAAATAATGCCAGAGGAACTCAGCAAGTCAGACAGCATCAGTGGAAGGAAATGAACAGCTGATATTTGGAGCTGAGTCCCTTCATCAGGACTGAAAATAAAGTGGGCAGAAACTAGACCAAAAGGATGAGGGGTTATGATCTGGTAGGTGATATGTGAATCCAGTTGAGGGGGTAGTTAGGAAGGTAGGGAAGGGAGGAAAGGAAATAATGTGAGAAGCTGGAAGGTGATGGGTGGAAGAGGTAAATGGCTGAAGATGGAATCTGATAAGAGAGGACAGTAAATCATAGAACAAAGAGAATGAGGTGGGAAACTAGAGGGAAGAAGGTGTAGGTGATGGGCAGGTCGTGAAGGCAGGGAGGAGAAAGATCAGGGGTAAAGGGATCAGATTGATAGGCAAAAGGGATGGGTGGGAAAGGAGGGTGTGGTTATATAAAGTTAGCAAAATTGATATTGGTGCCACTAGGTTGGAGAGTATGAAGACAGAATATGAGGTGTTACTCCTCCATATGCATCTTTCCTCAATGTGGCAGTTGAGGAGACTGTGGACAGACATGTTAGTGTAGAAATGAGAAAATTGGAATTAAAATGGTGGCCATTGGGATATCCTGGCTGTTCATGGCAGAAGGAGAGAACGTGATCAACAAAGTGATCCCCAGTTCTGTGTTGGGTCTCACAAAGGACTGCTTCCCTAATCTTTGTATTTGCTGCATTTCAATCAGTGCACCAACTCATACCACAGTAAAATGACAAGAAATGAAAACATGCTTGAAACGAGGGTTGACTGTAAATATTAATGTAATTACTTAATTCTTTACACAACTTACTTGTTTAAAAATGAATTAAAATACAATTTTGGAGATCTCTCGTTGAGTTTTGTTCAGATTTCCAGTATCTGTCATGTTTCCTATTAACAAAGAGTACTAAAAATAGGAAATAAATTGTACTGAATGGTGAGGACAGCACTGGGCTATGTAATAGGGTGTGAGAAGGGGGAAGTACTTAAATCCAAGTTGGTCTAAATTCTCAAAGGGTTATCCATCTGTTTTTAAATCATTTCCTGCAGACAGAAGAAAATCCAAATGGGATTGTTGTGCAGAGTGAATTGCAGTTTAATCCTGTTATTACTAACAAGAATTACCAACCTTTCCAGACAGCTTCCCTGACCTTTATATTCACTGCATTCCTATCACTGCAGCAGCTCAAGGCACGGAAAGCTGATGTGACATGAAGGCAAGTTTGAAATAAGATTTGGCTGTAAACATTAGCTTAATTGATTGATTCTTGACACAGCTTACTTGCTTAATAATGAATTAAAATTCTGGATAGAAGGAAAAGATTCTATTCCAGAAGAATTTTTATGAGTAAAAATCTGACGCTGTGCATTGCTCTGCAGAATGATCAATAAGGTTGTGCATAAATAGGAACTTATTAGCTCTGGTCATGTGATGGAGGGAAGCAGATTTTACTGGTTCCCACACTCCGCCTCCTGATCTAATCTTTTGCCCTTGAACAACTTTCTGCTGCAAATTACACAGCACCACAGAGAACTGACAGCAGCAATGGAACATTTGGAATGAAATGGCCCATATTAGTGTGGTCATTTGACTGCGTGAGAAAATAAAAGGGAAGCCACGCAGTTCATTTGTGACAAATTAATGACATTTTACTGAAGAAATGTGCCCAGTTAACTTTTCATAGAATGCAAACACTGAGCAGAAAAATTACACCTATGGAGCTATTTAAATTATAGTTTCCAGAGGAGTGCATTAAGCAGCAATTTCAAGGGAAGCTAATCGAGATCAAGTAAAATCTATAGATATTTCTGAATACTCTGATAAAGGATCTCTTGATACACAAAGATCATTGACTTCAGATTTTAAATAAGTTCCTGGGCTGAGTCTATTTCAATTTCTTTACATCTTTGTGCATGTGGTATGGCCAATAGGAGTTCATTACATTACAATTTAAAGTGCAGCAAGACTGTGACTGGCTTTTGCAATATTATAAGGATTGTTATTAAGTGCACTTAGAACATAGATCTTAATACCAGCTATCAATGCTGTCATCTGGAATTTGAACTTCCCTCTGTCTGTCAGTGCCCTTTAAAAGAAGAAAAATGCACTATCAATGATTTAATAAGTAAAATACTTACTGCTGAGGTATTAAGATATCACGAGTAAAAGATCCTATTTTGATACTTGGATAATGGCAGCTATAATGATATCAATGATGAGAGAAGTCAGGTGGGGAACCATTCTTTCACCAGTACCCTCCCTATCATCTATCACTATTACTAGTGACTCTTCCAGATTTAAAAAAAAATGCATTTAGGTGATTAAAGTAGAGACCCTAAGATATTGTGATGAGTGCCCTGGTTTCTGTTCTCATCCATTCATAGAGAGAGGATAAACCAAACGGAGAATGGACAACAGACTGAGACACTTGCTAGAGGAAGCAAAGTCCATCAGGGCTTTCTAAATGTTGAGTGAGTGCTTGATGAATGATAGTATATAGGACAATATGGAAACTTGAAGTAATTGAAAAGATCCAGAGAGTGTGAAATGTAATGGATGTAGGTAGGAAGGGACTGAACCAGTGGGGGATTAAACAGAGTCGAGGTATGCAGATATGAGTTCAGTGGGGCAGGAACGAGCTGAAACAACAAATCTACCTGGACAAGCTGGTTTGTGGGTCTTGGGTATGAAGTAGAAATGGGAGGTACAGGTTGCAGAAACTATGGAGTTGGTGACAGTAGATGGGAGATCTCAGAGTTAATAAGGTCAGTGTTGGTGTGAGAGACAATAGCCTGGTAATCCTTAGAGCGGTCCTGTTTGAGGGGAAGAAAGAAGAGGTGTCTGAGAGTTGTCACTGGGACTCAGCAAGGTAGAGGTCAGAACACCAGACTACTAGAGCACTGCCTTAATTGCAGGTTTAACATTGAGGTTAGGGTTAGTGCAGGGAGAGTGGAAAGAAGAATGTTCAGATGGGGAACAACTTCCTCCCTCAGACCAGTAGGCTTTTGAACCAGTAGGCCTTTCGCAACACATTCAAAGTGTCAATGGATGATTTGTACTGTACCCTACAATTTTTAATTTATGCACTTTACTTTGTTTATCTATGCATAATTCATTTGTAGATTTATTTCTTATTGTTTGTTATGTGTACTACTGTGCTTTACACCCTGATTTGGAGAAATGTTGCCTAGTTTGACAGTGTACATGTGTATAGTTAAATGACAACAAACTTTACTTGACTTGACATCATAGTTCAGAGTCAGTGCAGAGGGCTAAAAAAATGGTTTTAAGATACTTGAATATAACATTCTTCCAGTTGTTTCAATTCTGTTTGAATGTTGCTGCAACCCAGTTTCCGTACATGGACTATGAGGCCTCCGTGGGTCAGAATTCACCATGGATATTGTATCCAAGCCGTCTAGGAATGCAAGCCTGGACAGTACGATATGGAGAGCAAGCTGTTGCCCATGTAGCAAGCTCCCCCTCTCCACGCAGCTGATGAACTCAAAGGAATGGCAGAGACTGATACAGTTTGGTAGCAGCAGCACCGCAGGAGTTGCCAGTCAGAATTGAACTCAATGTAGGACTGCCTTAGGGACTCCAGCTCGAAATTTTTCCCTCACGGTTTACTCCCGAAGCCTTTCCCAGCAGTGAGTATAGCCACAAGGCAGCGGAGGTTTGAGATCAGAGTTTTCTTGCTCCTAAATGAACTGCAAACTATAGCCGATGAGCCCTATCTGCCCAAAGCAACTGGTTTTAAGGCACCAGTAACCCACATTTACCCATTCTCCTATCAGTAGAAACGGTTCCGCCAGGCTGGTTGCTAAGCCACACGTGAAGGCCAGGAGCTGGACTTGGTTGTCAGAGGCTAATTGAGGTGCATGCCATTGGGAGCATTTAATAGGTAGTAGGAGCTTGTCCCCATTACCATCTCCAACTATAACAGCCTTAAGGAACCCAGCATAGACAAACTCCTTCCAAACTGTCTGACAGTCAATAATTTGTGACATGATTTCTTAAGACTGGTTTAAATATGGCTTGACGCATAGGAACATTTTCTATTTTGCATTAGTGTTGCAAGTTGGTACGAACTGGAGAACAGTGCAAATTTCTATCAGTCATCCTTAAAATAACACACTGAGGAAAACTTGGAAAATTCATATCAAATCACAGAGTCTTTATGAACATGAAACTAATGGGAATCATGACTAACAGAAAGGATTGTTCAAGTTATAGGAGGCAATCACTTCAGTCCCTAGTCTTTGCAGCAGGAGATCTTCGGTATAATTTCCTACATCTGATTATTTTCAGCTGTTTTATTATATCTTCCTTTCCACCTTAAAGTTTGAAATGGGAATGTTTGGAAGGTTTTATGGAAGCAGTATTGGTGGTAAAATGAAAATAAAACCTGCAACTCACACCACACTGTGGGAAAGAAACAGATGGCATTTCATATGGAAGATGTTCCATCAGAATTGTGAGAAGAGAAGCAGGGTTAGTGTTTCAGGTCAAAGGCAATGATCTACTAATTACTTCCAACATTTTCTATATTTGTTTCAATATTACCAGAACTTCTTCATTGTTTTAGGTTTTCGTTGTTTGTTTAGGGTTCAGAGAAGATTCACTAGAATGATTCTGGCAATGAGAGGGTTAACATATGAGGAACGTTTGACCACTCTTGGACTGTACCCCTTGGAGTTTAGAAGAATGAGGGGGGACCTCATAGAAACATTTCGAATGTTGAAAGGCATGGACAGAGTGGATGTGGCAAAGTAGTTTCCCATGGTGGGGGAGTCTAGTACGAGAGGACATGACTTGAGGGCACCCATTCAGAACAGAGATGTGAAAATTTTTTTTTTAGCCAGAGAGTGGTGAATCTATGGCATTTGTTACCACGGGCAGCAGCGGAGGCTAAGTCATTGGGTGTATTTAAGGCAGAGATTGATAGGTATCTGAGTAGTCAGGGCATCAAAGGTTATGGTGAGAAGGCGGGGAATGGAACTAAATGGGAGATTGGATCAGCTCATGATGAAATGGCGGAGCAGACTTGATGGGCTGAATGGCCGACTTCTGCTCCTTTGTCTTATGGTCCTATGGTTTTGGTACTCCCGATATAAACTGTCCATGTCAATGATGATTGCAAGAGCTTTATACCAGGTGTCTGTAAAGCAGTCCGTTAACCTCACATTGGACTCTCAGATCACTTACCTGTAATGTTAATTCCAGCATACAAGCCAGTGAACCAATGGGTCAAAACAGTTCTAAATTTGGTGAAAACCTGGCCTGAGGGTAAAAACTCTGCACTGCAGGACTGCTTTGATAATACAATCTCGAGTCAAATTAACAAATTTCATGTCACATGCCAGTGATAATAAACCTGATTCTGATTCTGATTCTGGAGAATGTTCATGGAGGCTGCTACCTATGGCAACCACGTTAATACTGAGGAACATGTGGATGCTGTGACCATCGACATAGAGAAGTGTACTGAGGATGTTGCCATCACGAAACACTTCCAGATAAAGGCAAATCAGAAGCCATGGTTTACTGCAGAGGTCTTTGCACGGCTGAGGGGTCATGATGTTGCCTTTAGACTGGGGGATGCGACAGCACTCAGGGAAGCAAGAACTGTTCTTTCCTGCTCCATCATGAAGGCAAAATGGGAGCATTCTCAGAGAATTTACAGCCACTTTCCTGATACCAGAGACATGAGGCACATGTGGCAGAGAATTCAGAGGATTACAACTGCAAGTCTACCCTGCACTTCAGTGACCAGGATGCTTCACTCCCTGAGAGGCGGAATAAAGAGAGGAAGGGTATGGCTGGTGGATTGGGGTGAGAAGAACAACCAAAGCCTGAATGTGGAGAAGGCAAAAGAAATCAAATCAAGTCAAGTCAAGTCAACTTTTATTGCCATTTCGACCATAACTGCTGGTACAGTGCATAGTAAAAATGAGACAACATTTTTCAGGACGATGGTGTTACATGACAGAGTATAAAAAAACTAAACCAAACTACGTAATAAAAAAAAACAACACAGAGAATGCTACACTAGACTACAGACCTTCACTGGACTATATAAACTGCACAAAAACAGTGCAGGCATTACAATAAATAATAAACAGGACAGTTTAATAAATCATTGTGGACTTCAGGAAAGTGCAGACAAGCCATCTCCCTCTGCAAATACAAGGCTCCTCCGTAGAGAGAGTTAGGTGCACTAAGTTCCTGGGAGTTCACATCATAGAGGACCACACTTGGTCCCTTAACATCACCTCCCTAAACAAGAAGGCGCAGCGGTGCCTCCACTTCTAAGAAGACTGAGGCAAGCAAGTCTTCCACCCCCATCTTAACTGTGTTTTGCAGAAGCACCATTGACAGCATCCCGACAAGTTGCATCTCCACTTGGTATGGGAGCAGTGGAGCATCAGACCAGAAGTCCCTACGAAGGACTGTGAGAACAGCTGAGATGTTCATAGGGTTTCCCTACCATTCATCAGGGACATTTATCAGGAGTGCTGGGTACACAAGGCCTTTAGTATGATTAAGGTTCCCACCCATCTATCCAGCATCCTCTTTAACTTTTGACCACCAGGCAAGAGACAACGATGCATAAAATCAACAATGGGCAGGATGAGAAACAGTTTCTTCCCTAAGGCCTTCAGGCTTCTGAACTCCCTGCCACATTGCATTCAAATTATCATTGATTAATCTCTTCCATACCTTGCAATATTTAATATTAATGCACTTCATTTTATTACTTATATGTGGTTCTTCTGTAGAGTTTTTCTTTACCTTCATAAGTTATCGTGTGCTATGTGTATTAAACCGTTGTCTTCCAGATACTGAGCTTAAGGTTCAATCTCTCAATTAATTAACAATAATTTTGATCTTCACTTCCAAGCATGCACTTATGCAGGTGTCATCTGCACATTGCAGCTTAGTAATTGAGATTGTTAAGATCTTTGTTATGGAGTGGAGTTGGCAAAAATTGAACACTTTCCCATTCATCATGCAACAGAGAAGTTTGAGACACAAAATTGCTTGATCCCAATCCACATGGAATAGAATCTGTTGTTGAGGATGATGCAGGTGTATCATTGGGGAACAGATCTATCATAATCTTTCTCAAGTGATGGAGCTGGATTTAATGAGGTCAAAGAAGGCTGCCTTCAGTGGTTGATGCAATGACTGGTATTTTGTTATGGAATGAAAATCAAATCAGTTCTGTTTCTAAGTGCTTGGATTTCACATTACAATTCAGTGAGGAGTTGTTCAGTAACTGAGGAGGGTTCCAGCAATGACACTCCCCATGATAGCCAGCTGTAATAAAGTTCATCATGTTTCTTTGTTCACAATCTTGGGATTTTTAAGGACCACACTGGACCCAAGCCAAGATTTCCTTTTCCTGGATGAGAGAGATGAGATAGTGAATTGTGTCAGCAGAATAACTCTCTTGTCACGTTTTTGTACTTCAGAAGGATTTTTTTTTATACCCTGGGAGTCCCTGGTGTTTTTCAGTTGTCAATTAGCCTAGTCAACCTTTTGCCAGATTGAGGTTGCACCAAGATTGTAGTGAACTGTGAGCTATGGGATAGACTCGACGTCACTTGCAATAGATATAGTCTTGGGTGGGGAGATTTTTGAAATGCTGCTTCCAGCAGAAACTGTCTGCCTCTGTTTTCAATTATGACCTCTTATTTTTGGCTCTTGGAGGGTGGGCCTTTGGTTTCCTTAGCTATAGATGTGCTTAACAACACTGAAGAATCCACACAGGTTGTGATTATTTTCCAGCTGCTGGATATAATGCACTCTTTCTGTTCATTATCTGTTCTTCAAACCACAATTAGTTTGGTCATCAGACCTCAGAAGGACAGTCTGATTGCGCAGGAATCATGATGTGTTGAATGGCTTGTGTGTGAGTGTGTGTGATCCATTATCACTTAGCTGTTCTATTCAAACCACATTCTGTTTTCTGAGAGAAGCTGCAAATCTCATCATAGTTGCTGATTGTATTGGGCCAGCATTACCTAGTGCTGTGGGCATTCTGCAGGTTCTGTTGTTTCGGAGCTTCTTTTGAGTCAGTCAAACTTCCTTCGAGTCCTTCAATGGTTTCTGTGACTTCGACATTTTGAAGCCAGGTCAATGGATATGACAAATTGGATTAGGTGGTGGTCAATCCAACAGTCATCAGTCTGTGATAATCAACTTGTTTGTGGTCTCTCACACAGACAGTGTTGTAACTGATGCCAGGATCTGTATTGAGGACCTTGTGTACACTTGACCAATAGGTAAAGGCAAACAAATTAAACTAGCCCAAGGATACTCTTGATATCTGTAGTTCAATTAGTCATTTCTAAGATATTACAGTAGATTTATACATGTTTTAATTTTTATGTTGTTTTTAAAACATTTGTCTCGCTTAGTCAATTATAACCATATAACAATCACAACACGGAAACAGGCCATCTCGGCCCTCCTAGTCTGTGCCAAACTCTTAATCTCACCTAGTCCCACCTACCCACACTCAGCCCATAACCCTCCACTCCTTTCCTGTCCATATACCTATCCAATTTTACCTTAAATGACACAACTGAACTGGCCTCTACTACTTCTACAGGAAGCTCATTCCACACAGCTATCACTCTCTGAGTAAAGAAATACCCCCTCGTGTTTCCCTTAAACTTCTGCCCCCTAACCCTCAAATCATGTCCTCTCGTTTGAATCTCCCCTACTCTCAATGGAAACAGCCTATTCACGTCAACTCTATCTATCCCTCTCAAAATTTTAAATACCTCAATCAAATCCCCCCTCAACCTTCTACGCTCCAATGAATAGAGACCTAACTTGTTCAACCTTTCTCTGTAACTTAAGTGCTGAAACCCAGGTAACATCCTAGTAAATCGTCTCTGCACTCTCTCTAATTTATTGATATCTTTCCTATAGTTCGGTGACCAGAACTGTACAGTAACTGTACAGAACTGGACTAAGGGTCTTTAATAACAAACTAGTGAACTAAGTTAAAATCCTATCATGACAATATTCTACATTAGATTTAGTGAATAATCTGCAACAAAGACTAGTCCTAGTAATGCTGATTTCAAACACCACTGGATTGAAAAGGGAGCCTATCTGGTTCCCTGATGACCTTCCGGACAGGGAATCTGCCAACAGATTGTTAGATGATTCCAGACACACCACATATGGTTGATTCATAAATGTCCTCAGAAATGCTCTATCAAAGTAGCACCTCACATAAAGCAATAAAGCACAGTACAGGCCATTCAGCCCTCAATGTTTGCCCACCTTTTAACCTATTTCAAGATCAATCTAACTTGTTCGTCCTATATAGCCCTCCATTTTTGTTTTTTGTAATTTATTTTTTTATTGTTCATCATCAAACAAACATTTCCATAAGATGGATTTCAGACATTGTACATATATATCATATAATCATATATATCACAAATCTCCACAAAGTATGCATATGCCATGAGAAGAATCTCTTAAATACCCCTAATGTATCTGTCACTCTCTGTATAAAAAATATCAACTACAAACTTCTACTTCTACACTTCCTTCGAATCACTTTAAAGCGATGTCCTCTTATATTAGCCATTTCTGCCTGAGAAAGCTATCTGTCGACTCTGTCTTTGCCTCTTAACATTTTATGCACCTCTTTTAAGGCACCTCTCATCCTTCTTCATTTCTAAGAGAAAAGACCTACTTTGTTCAAACTTTCTACATCAGACATGTTCTCCAACTCAGTCACCATGTTGGTAAATCTGCTCTGCATTCTCCTTAAAGATTCCATATCCTTCCTATAATAGTGCAACCAGAACTGAACACAGTATGCCAAGTGTGTATGAGCCAGGATTTTATACAGACCATAAGACCTTAAGACCATAACATATAGAAGCAAAATTAGGCCATTTTGCCCCTCAAGTCTGTTCCACCATTTCATCATGGGTGATGCAATTTTCTTCTCAGCACTAATTTCCGCCTTCTCCCCATATCCATTCATGCCCTGACCAGTCAAGAATTTATCAACCTCTGCCTTAAATATACATAAAGACTTGGCCTCCACAGCCGCCTGAGACAAAGAATTCCATAGATTCACCACGTTCTGGCTAAGCAAATTCTTCCTCAACTCCATTCTAAAAGGACGACCCTCTGTTCTCAGGCTGCACCCTCTGGTCTCTCCCAAAATAGGAAACATTCTCTCCACATCTATCTCTATCAAGGCCTTTCACCATTCAATAGGTTTCAAGGAGGTCACCCTCATTCTTCTGAATTCTTGTGAATACAGGCCCAGAGCCATCAGACGCTCTTCACATGACAAACCATTCAACCTTGAAATCATTTTTGTGAATTTCCTTTGAACTCTCTCCAGTTTCAGCACATCCTTTGTAAGATAAGGGGCCCAAACCTGGTCACAATACTCCAACTAGGGCCTCAAAGGTGCTTTATAAAGTCTCAACATTACTTCCTTAATTTTATATTCTAGTATTCTTGAAAAGAATGCTAACATTGCATTTGACTTCTTCACCACAAACAGAACCTGCAAATTAACTTTTAGAAAATCCTGCACAAGGACACCCAAATCCCGTTGCATCTCAGTTTTTTGAATTCTCTCTCCATTTAGAAAATAGTCAATCCTTTCATTTCTTCTACCAAAGTGGATGACCATTCACTTTCTGAAATTGTATTTCATCTCCTGTTTCTTTGCCCATTGTTCTAAACTGTTAAGTCCTTCTGTAGCCTCTCTACTTCCTTAAAGCTACCTGCCCCTCCACTTATTTTCATATCATCTGCAAACTTTGCAACAAAACCTTCAATTCCATCATCCAAATGATTGACATATAGCGTAAAAAGAATGAGTCCTAACACAAAACCCTGTGGAACACCATGAGTCACTGTCAGCCAGTCAGAAAAGGCTCCGTTCATTCCCACTCTAGGCCTCTTGCCAATCAACTACTGCTCTATCCATACTAGAATCTTTCCTGTATTACCATGGGCTCGTAGACCTCATACTTAACAACCAACTCCAACATCTTTACAAGAAATGATGTCAGACAAACTAGCCTATAGTTTCCTTTCTTCTACTTCTCTCCCTTCTTGAAGAGTGAAGTGACATTTGCAATTTTCAAGTCTTCTGGAACCATTCTAGTGATTCTTGAAAGATTATTACTACACAATCTTTCAACCATCTCTTTCAGAACTCTGGGGTGTACACCATCTGGTCCAGGCAATTTATCTACCTTCAGACCTTTCAATTTCCCAAGAACCTTCTCTTTAGTAATGGTGTCTTCACACGCTTCATGCCCCCAATACCTGCAACTTCCTTTATACTGTTGGTGTCTTCTATAGTGAAGCATGATGCAAAATACTTATTCTGTTTATCCACTATTTCACTGTCCCCTTTACTATTTATCCAGAATCTTTTTCCGGCACTCCAATATCCAATCTCACCTCTCTTTTACACTTAATTTATCTGAAGAAAGATTTTGTATCCTCTTTAATATTATTGGCTAGCTTACTTTTGTATTCCATCTTTACCTTCTTAACGACTTTGTTAGTTGCCTTCTGTTGGTTTTTAAAAGCTTTCCAATCCACTAATCTTTGCTATATTATATGCCCTCTCTTTGGCTTTTATGTTGGTTTTGATTTATTACCTTTTCAGCCATGGTTGTGTCAACTTGCCTTTAGAACGCTTCTTCCTCTTTGGGGTGTTCATGTTCAGTGCCTTCCGAATTGCTTCCAGAAATTCCAGTCTTTACTGCTCTGCTATTATCCCTGCCAGTGTTCTTTTCCAATCAATTCTGGGCAACTCCTTCTCATGCCTTTGTAATTCCCTTTACTTCATTATAATGCTGATACAGCTGACTTTAGCTTCTCCTTCTTAAATTTCAGGATGAACTTGATCATATTATGATCACTACCCCTAAGTGTTCTTTTTCCTTAAGCTCTCTAATCCATTCCGGTTCATTACACAACACACAATCCAGAATAGCTGATCCTCTAGTGGATTCACCATAAGCTGATCTAAAAAGCCATCTCATAGATATTCTAGAAATTTCCCCTCCTCTAATCCAGCACCAACCTGATTTTCCCAATCCACCTGCATATTGAAGTCCCCCATGACTATTGTACCATTGTCCATTGGAATTTGTAGGCAACATCCTTACTACTGTTTGCGGGTCTGAATAAACTCCCATCACAGTCTTTTTACCCTTGCAGTTCTTCAGCTGTATCTAAAATGATTCAACACCTTCCAACTCTATGCCACTTCTTACTAATGATTTGATTTCATTTTTTACCAACAGAGAAATGCCACCCCCCTCTGCCATCCTGCCTATCCTTTCTATACTACGTGTATCCTTGGACATTAAGCTCATATAGCTGCACCTTCATACAATACACCTTCTTAAACACCCTGTCAACTTACACAGCGACATTTGAGGGATCCATGTATGCGGAGCTCAAGATCTCTCTGTTCCTCCACACTGCTAAAATCCTACCAATAAGATTCAAGCTTGACCTTCCAAAGTATATCACTTCACACTTCTCTGGATTGAATTCGATTTGTCACTTCTCAGCCCAGCTTTGCATCTTAGCGATCATCCTATCAATATCAAGGGGAATTAAGAATGGGCAATAGATGCTAGCAATTCCATTGAAAACTTTTAAAAAAAATCTAAATCTGTGGAGAATCAGGCATTTTATGATGAAAAATGTGCACCAAATCACTATATCAGATTGTCAAATTCCAGTACCTATCCTCTTCTATTCCCCCATCAAGAAGGTCTTAAATCTCTCCACCTTTTTATCCTGGCATCTTCCCATTCCTTTCCAGTCCTAATGAAGGATCTCAGAATGTTGATTGTTTATTCATTTCCATGGATGCTAACTTACTTGCTGAGTTCCTTCAGCATTTTGTATACATTGCTTCAAATCAATGTGTGCTTACTGTTGTATACTTGCCTTAATGAGATCACAATCTGCTCCAGCAAATATATAGTTGTCTGGTAAACATAGGAAGGTTGGTGCAGAAATAGGGGGATTCTTCTGCTGCAAGAAGATGATTCCAGTTTTATCATTTGTCATTACTCTTTCACACTGAAGCAAGTAAACAAGTTAAGCAACACATAGCAGTTGATTGCATACTACGGACGTTACGTGTGCCTATACCTACTTACATCTGGAAGCAGCCTGCTGTCATGTCCACCCATGTAGGATACAATCGCACAATTTAAACAGGAAGGAAATCATTAAATTCTGTAGCAATATTGTTAAGCTCCATCAGCTGAGAGTGAGCATTTTTCTCCCAGTAGTGTACACAATTGAACACACATTTCTTTTTTATAATTGCCAAGCATTTTGCTGCAATTACAAACCAGCATACTGCACAGTGCTAAATCTGTATGAGAGTGGGGTCTTACATATTTAGCTCAGTTTACCTATTTGAAGCATCACTATTGTTTTAACGTTTAATACACTTACATTCGCATTGATGCAGTACACACAAAAATAACTGTGTATACTTACTCTAGTTTATAATAGAGGAAAATAATTTCAAACAAAATACCACAGAATTATTGAAGGAAAAACATTAATTATAATATTTGGAGAGGAAGTTCCAAGGTTGGTAAGTTGAAAGAGCTAAATGATTGCCTGAACATTGCTAAAGGTGAATTTTTAACACAGGCACATTACAATTCAGGAAACAAATGGTAAATCAATCAAGTTGTTCACCGACAGCTACCACTTAAAACAAAATTGATCAAAATTAAACCATTCAAAACTTTTCAATGTGTTGGCAAGCACCTTGCCTTTTCACTAAACAGAGTACTTTTGATTAAATGCAATGTTTTTACATTTTACAAATCCTTTGAGAAAGTAGCCTAATATACCCAGGGCATTGATTTTGTTTTTGTAATAAATGTCCCTAATAACGTTACCTGTTAAAGCCAAATACTAAAGTGGCTTTAAATTTCAAATTTGCAGTGTATACAGATTCCATAATTTTCCTAAAGAAGCCAATGAAGCTTAAAAATAGTTTGGAATAGTACTGTGCATAAAACATTAAAGAGAGAGAGAGAGAAAGTTTGAGAGGGGTAAAGAATATTGTCATATATGTTTGAAAAGGAGTTAAATGATCTTACAACCACAGATGAAGTTAAGAATTAGGGATGGAGACGCAATGCTACAAGACAACTGTACAGGTATTGTTAATGTCAGATGAGCATAAGTGGATCACTAATGGTCTGTGCAGACCTGGTGTGCCAAAAAACCTATTTTCAAGCTGTTTCTTTCTATGATCCTATGTGAAATAGCTGGTGAATGATTGTGGAGTCCAACATATGAGGATAAGTCTGAATTTTTTGCAAGCATATTCATTCTGAAGCATTGTGATGCAGAGATTCTCAGACCTCCACAAACCCCGAAGAACAAGGCAGCAGCTGTATTGGAACACCTGCAGCTTCAAAATCTCTTTACAAGTCCTGACAATACATAACAATTCTTCCATCATTGTTGATGAAAGTTGTGAAATCCCTCATTTGAGAACATTGTGGGATTACCATCAACAAGATACAGATTGCAGAGGTTTAGTAAAGCAGTCTCCACCCCCTTCTTAAGTGCAATTATTGAAGGGCAACAAATGTTGATATTATTAGTGGTATTGACATCCCTTTAACAAAAATATTAAAAGACACTTCCAATACCATTCCCACAGTAAGATCAGCTCTGAACTTTTCTGCAAGCATAGTTAGTATTAGCTTAATGGTTCTTTGGATAAGCATATCCTATTGCTTTTGTAAATGTTTCAAATCCTTTAAAAAAATTTCCTGACCCATCTTCAGATATTCGGGCATCAAATCTGCAGTTCTTTTCCTACACTGATTAGCATTTTCTTTACTCCTTCAAGTTCTGTCTAATTCAAGTGCAATTGCATAGTTATTTATGCAAGTATTAAATGACAAAGATGACTCAGCATATACTGTAATAAATTAACACTAAACAACTTCAAACTAAAGTGCAAGTAAAATGCGAGGAATTTTACATATTCTGGAAATCCAAAGCAACACACACAAAGTGCTGGAGCAACTCAGCAGGTCAGGTAGCATCTATGAAAATGAATAGCTAGTTGACATTTTGGGCCAAGATACTCCCTCAAGACTGAGAAGGAAAGGGGAAGATGGCAGAATAAAAAGATAGGGGAGAGGAAGGCCGGGGGGAAGGTTATAGATGAAGCCAGGTTAGTAGGAAAAGTGAAGGGCTGGAGAAGAAGGAATCTGATAGGAGAAGAGAGCAGACCATAGGAAAAAGAGAAGGATGAAGGGACTCAGAAGGATGTAATAGGCAGGTGAGAAGAGGTAAAAGTTAGAGTGTGGAATAGAGGAAAGGGGGTGGGGATTTGTTTACAGGAAGGGGAAATCAGTACTCATGCCATCAGCCTGGGGAGGTTTCCCAGAAGGAATATAAGGTATTGCTCCTCCACCCTGAGGGTGGTCTCTTCTTGGCACTAGAGGAGGCCATGGACCGACATGTTGGGACAGAAATGAAATTGGAATTGAAAGGGAAGTCCTGCTTATGATGTGGAGCTACTCGATGAAGTGGTTCCCCAATTTATGACAGGTCTCACCAACGAAGAGGAGACTACATCAGGAGCATAGGATGTAATTGATGATCCCAGTAGATTCACAGGTGAATGGTTGCCTTAACTGGAAGGACTGCCAGGGGCCCTGAATGGAGGTGAGGGAATTTAACATGCAAGGCCCTGCATCTTACTAGATTTCCATCGCGCCTTCCAATTTGATTTCACTCCAGTTCATTCCATGTCAAAAGCCAATGTCAGAACATCCTTCAAAAGAGTGAACACTCACAAGGCATCAGACTCCGACGTTGTACCTGATAAGGTATTGCAAACCTATGCTGACCACCTGGGTGGAGTGCTCAAGGACATCTCAACCTCTCTCTACCTGATACCTTAGGTTCCAAACTGTCGCAAGAGGGCAACAGTTATATCAGTGCTGAAGAAGAGCAAAGTGAGTTTCCTCATGGGCAATCAGCCAGTACCACTCATATCTACTGTGATGTAGTGCATTGAGGAGAAGTAGGTCATGGCCTACTGCAGCAATAGGTCTACAGTGGACACAAACTCACCAGCTCTCCGATCTACTCTGGAGTACTTAGATAGCAGCAAAATATATGGCAGGCTGCTATTTATTGATTATAGCTCAGCATTTAATGCCATTTTACCCTCAGTACTAATCACCAAACCACAGCCTGGGCCCCTATACCTCCTTCTGTAACTGGATGTTCAATTTTTTCATCAGGAGACCACAGTCAACATGGATTGATGATAATGTCTTCTCATGACAATTAATACAGCCACACCTCCAAGATGTGTACTTAACCCTCTGCTCAGCTGGTTCTACACTCATGCCTAGAGACAGCTGAAGTGCCATTTATAAATTTGCACATGTCATCATTTTTGGCAATAAGGAGGTGTAGAGGAGTGAGGTAGGTTAGCTGATTGAGTGATGTCACAACAACTACAAACTCGCAATGAACCTCAGTGAACACAAGTAATTGATTGTGGACTTCAGGAGGTGGAAGCTCTGGAGAACATATCCCAGTTCTTATTGAAGATGAACAGATGAGCATCTTCAAGTTCTTGGGTGTCAATGTCCCAGAAGATCCTTCTGGGCCCAACACATTGATGCAATCATGAAGAAGGCACACAGGTGGCTTTAATTCATTCAGAATTTGATGAAATTAGCTTTGTCACAAAAAAGACTATTGTACATTTCTGTAGATATATGGTGGAGAGCATTCCAAATGGTTATATCACAGCCAGAAATGGAGGTTCCAATGCACAGAATAAGAAAAAGTTGCAGAGAATTGTAGGCTTACCCAGCTCTGTCATGGGCACATTGAGGAATTCTTCTGGAGGAAGTGACTCAAGAAGGTAACATTCATTACTGAGGACCCTCATCATCCAGGACATGCCCCCTTCTTGTTACTGTCAGGGAGGGAATACAGGAGCCTGAAGACCCACACCCACTCAGGAAGAGTTTCTTCCCTTTCTGCCGTCATACTTCTGATCAGTCCTGGACCTATGAACACTACTTCATTATTCCTATATTTATACTATTTATTTATTTTATAATTTATAGCGATTTTAAGATTTTGCACTGCATTGTTGCTACAGAACAACAAATTCCATGTCATGTAACATAGTGATAATAAATCTGATTCTAATTTTTATTCTTGTTTATACATTTTCTGAAAGGCTTGCTATTTTGCTAACAGCCATATTAACAATTCTTTGAACATATATTTTGTAATAGGTTTCTGGTGAGGTCAGCATTCTAACAATTTAAATAGTTGCACTCAAACAGAGCGGGAAGAATGACTCTCGTAACATTCTGACCTTAAAACATTTTACTGTTTTTTTTTAAATTACCTCATTATAACGTTTTTCAACATGTAATTATGTAAATTGGATCCAGGATTGCAAGATTTAACTCATAATCCCTAGTGTACATGATTGACAAGCTGATATATGAACAGCAGGGGAACAAAATATAATTGCTTTAAATTCAATTTGATCAATTTTCAGTTTTAATGCCTAAATCTGAATGGATTTGAATTTCAATTTCGTTTTGTCCTCTCTGCTTATTTTGTTAAGTGCTATTGGCCAAATTAAAGAGTTATACACCCTTAAGTCTTAATTTTATCATTTTGTCATATTCTAACTTAACTCATAAATGTTAACAGATTAAACAACATACCGATAATTCCATATGGATTGCTCAACAACGTTTGTGATAAATTGGACTGCTTCCATAAAAAGTGTTGTGATTATAATACACATTTCCTTAGTTGTTTGGTTTCAGTATTGAACACAAGAGAAAGGATGTCATGAAGGGACTAGGTTTTAAACCTTAGCTAAACTACATCTAAATTATTGTCCTGACCACCGCATTACAGGAGCAATGCATTAGCTCCAGACAGAACATGCAAGAGCTTCCTGGGCATTGGAGAATTTCAGATATGTAAGAATGGCCAGACAGAAGTTATTTTTTTTGGAAGGGAGGAAGCTAAAAGGAGATTTAATTGAGGTTATAAAAATTGTGAGTATGGACAGGTTGAATATCAAGGACCTAATTCTCATGGCAGAGAGATCAATGATGAGGGATGTGGATTAGAAGTAATTGGAAGAAGGACCAAAGGTCCTGAGAAAGAAAATGCATTGAAATAGAACCAAGCAACACTTGCAAAGTACAGGAGGACCTCAGCAGACCGGACGGCATCTATGGAAATGAGTAAACAGTTGACATTTTGGGCAGAAACCCTTCATCAGGACTGGAAAAAAATCTCACTTTGAGGACTCTACCTCATTATCTCAAGTTCTTGTTATTTATTACTATTTATTTATATGTGTAGTTTGTTGTCTTCTGCACTTTGGTTGATCTTTCATTGATCCTGTTATTAGTTACTGTCCTGTATGTAACCCTTAGGTTCAGCTGGTGGCATTAGTCTAGGGAAGACAGTCTCCGCCAAACTTGTGAAATTTCATTTGTGTGGATGCTGCATAATGTGGTCCCTTGTTACAAGTCAGTACCATGGAATTTCAGAGAGTACACTATATGCAATTAATCGACTGAGCTTTATAATTCTTAATTTGACGATAGAGTTAATAAAGAAAATGAAAAGAAAGGGGACTACTTTAATGAAACAGTCTATTGTGCACATTGGAGCTCACAGTTTTCCATCCATTAGTTCCCCATCGATTTCCTCTGAGTGTTGTCGACTCCTGGACCTTCAGTCCAAGTCCACACTGTCCTGCAATCTACAAGCTTGTTCCTTTCGTGTCTTCTCTCTTCATCTCTTGCCAACAAAAGACCATGAATACCTCCTCTCTGACACACAGAGAATCTATTACATTAGCAGTGAAACCTTACAGAGAAACCATTACATATAGATTTGCTGAGTACACCCACAGGAAAATGAATCTCAGGTTTTACATGATGACATGTTCAGTATGTACTTTGATAATGAAATTTACATCAAATTTTGAACAGTTTAAGAAAGCTGAATATGTTCAGAAAATACTTTGGATACCATAACCTACAGAACCTCAACATAGAGAAGGGATGGTCCAATCAGAAGTCCACATTCCAGTTCACGGTCTGGTCCACGGGCTCTGGACTCCGGGTCCTCCGGCTGCCCTTTGTTTCGGTTGGACTTAACCATAAGCACCTGATGCTCATCTTGTTGGCTGGGAATTAAAGTGGCCCTGGGATTGAGTGTGGTTGGTGGGGGTCGTCTTGTCAAGTTTCCATGGGAGTGAATGGCTGGTGGAAGGCTAGAACGGCCACTTGCCATCTTTAGGCTGCGTTGGAGAACCATTGCTTCTTGGAGCCTTGCTGTCAGTAGTTCGAGCTGTCATTGTGGTATGGATTCGGCCGTTTCCTGGGCCAGCTGGGTGGCCGTCAGCCACACCGAGCTAGGTAGGGATCTGGTATTTTCCGTAGCCAGACAAGGTTGCTGGCCGTAACTGCAACTCGGAGCAACTCTGATGCAGAGATGGAACTGTCTGTTTCTTCCGGTCCTCACCTCCGTGGGGTAAGTCAGGCTGTTCTGCCTTTGCTCTGAGGGGGGAATCTGTCTTGCCTTTGCCTTCATCGGGTAAGTCAGCCTGTTCTACCATTACCTGATGGATGGTCCTGCCCCACCTTGGTGTGGAGTGGAAGTTGAGTCCCGGCTTGTCGAAGGAAAAGTCCCAGCTCTATGTCTATGTTCTGTCCAGTCTCATGTTAGTGTTTTGTGAAAGGTGAGTCCCGGCTTGTCGAAGGAGAAGCCCTGGCTCTATGTTGATGTACAATTCCTAGTCTGCCTCCAAGCTCCAGCCTCCGAGTTATGCAAGCCTCGAGCTCCAAGAACCCAGCCTCAAGCCAAGCCTCAAGCCAAGCCTCAGACCCCAGCCTCAAGCCAAGCCTCAGACCCCAGCCTCAAGCTAAGCCTCAAGACCCCAGCCTCAAGCCCCAAGGACCCAGACCTCATCACATCTTGGCCTGGTTTAGGGTCCGAGCCCGAGTCAAGACTCAGGTTCTGGGTCCTTGTTCAGTCTCCACGCTCAGGCCCCTTGTTCCCAGTCCCTCATCCTGGTCCTGCTTCCCTAGCCTAGTCTGCAACCGGTCCTGTCCTTTAGTTTTGTCCCATGCTGTTCCTAGTACTTCCGTGTCTGTGTCCTGCAATTGGGTCTGGTCTCAACGCCCCCCTTATGACAGAAGGAATAACTTATGTGTCTCTATTTCTTGCCTAATATGACAAGTGGTAGGGAGCAAAAAGGATTCATAGGAATGTTGCCTGGACTGAGACCTTGAATTATAAGAAGAGGTTGGATAGACAGGGACTTTTTACCCAGGGATGAAGAAAGCTTATGGAGGCTTAAGGAGTGACCTTATGGGTGTGTATAAAATTAGGAAAGACACAGATAGGGGGATAGTCACAGTCTCTTTCCCATGGTAAATATATCTGAAATTGAGAGGTGGAGGGCGGAGCTTACAATGATAGCGCCTAACGGTCACTCTCTTGCTTGCACCTTTGGAAACAGCTTTAATATCTCTTTTTTTTTCCCTTTTCAAGGTTCTTTTAAAGACCCTGACCTGGAGTTACACGCTGACTTTGGTGATTTGCGGGAATGGGACCTGCTTTCAGGGCTTCACAACCAGCCACTTTTCGATATGCCAAGGACGCAGCCTGGAAGACTGACGTGCCTTCAGAGTGCTGGATTTTCATGGCTCTAGAAGTGGGTGGATTTGAGGTCAGTGCCGTTGCAGAAAATTGGTGTGTTGTGGGAGTACACAAAAGATTGAAAGCAGTGGGCTGCTGCTGGCTGTATGCCCAAGACACCCGAATTCTTTGGGCACAGATCTTTGGGGCGCCACAGACTTTTAATACCGTAAATCGGTGAGTTGTTTTGTTATGCCTTTCCTTTCATTGTGAAACAGGGACACCTCTTTTTCCCTTGTTGGGGGGGGAGAGAGAGAGAGAGAGAGAGAGAGAGAGAGAGACCGAGCCTGTACTATGTCAGATACTGGGTGAATGAGCAGTCTTTGAGGTACTGCAAGTCTGTGACTTTATTAATGCTTTGCTGCATGTTTGAATGCTCAATGGGGGTTGCCAATGCTTTTTTGCTGGTGGAGGGAGGTGTCGCTTTGCTGCTGCTTATGCATGGGAGGGGCTTTGGTGTTCAAACATTTAACTGTCATTCATTCTTTGGGGCACTCCTCTGTTTTTGTGTATGTTTGTGAAGAAAAAGAATTTCAGAATGTATATCGTATACTTTTCTCTGACATTAAATGTACCTATTGAAACCTATTGCAATATTCAGATAGGATCTGAGCGGCAAGGTTTTCCATACAGAATTGGTGGGTACATGAAATGAGCTGCCCGAGAAGGTGGTAAAGGTAGGTACAATTACAACATTTAGAAGACATTTAGACTGGTACATCAAGAAGAAAGACTTAGAGGCATGCGCACAAAATGCAGGCAAATGTGAATAATGGAGATAGGCATCTTTGTCAGATTGACCATTTCGGTTGAAAAGCCTATTTCTATGCAATATTGCTCTATGAATCTATAAATCAAAGATGCTGACAATTCACCATATTTTAAAATGGCAGTGTTTCTGGTAGATCAGTATTGTGCATTGATTCCCAAATTTAATTTCTGAGATGATGGAATTCTCCCCAAGGAGTAATTGAACAGGATGAGCCTAAATTTATCGGGGTTGAGAAAAATGAGAGTTGATCTTCTGGATAGGTGGAAAATTTTGGGAGGGATTGATAGAACAGCTCTAAGGCAGCATGTCTTCTGCACAGGGGCAAGCCATTTAGAATTGATTGAGTTGAGGATAGATTTCTTCACTCAGAGTTCTGTAGTTGCTCAGTTGTTGAGCATATTAAAGATTGAGCAACAGATATTCCAACACAAATAGATGTTGTAATTGAATGGGAAGTAAATGTGTTGGAAAATCACCCCGACTTCTTATATTTCTTTGCTTCTCTGGTCTGCCTTCTCTGCAAACTTTGAACAGATCTACTCTGGACCTGGCTAACTCCACTAACTAATATGCAAGGTTTGGGGTGTTATGAAGGAGATGGGTGTTGGCAAAGCTGCACATATTCAAGCCACATGTTTAAGAAGGACATGTTTTCCCACCAAAAGATGGCAACCTTAAATCTCAGCACTCAACCCTCAAATAGTGATATGTGGAACAACTTATTCTGCTTGGTATGTGCATGGTTCAAAGATCATCTTGGACCTCCAAGTGGAAGCTGCCCAAAAAGTACATTAATCCTCTGTGATCTCATGACTCTAAAACTATTCTTTACTGTTCATCATCTTAAGTCAGGCATTGAGTAATTAGTGATCATTGCTCACTATTTGCCTTGATAAGAGAAACATTGACTGAGGTGACATAATCTTCTCAACAGAAAAGAATTGATCCTGTCTTTTGTGGTAAAGTCCTAAGCATACTGGGGGTCTATCTGATGGAGTGGCTGCATTGCATTTTGTGTGGACCCAGCAAGTTCTCATCTCAGAAATATGTGCAGGATAACAGGACCTTAAAAAAAAATAGGTATAAACTTCAATCAGGAATCACAGCAAAGCACACCTACAGGGATTCTAATATCATATAGGAAAATGATGTAATTACATTCTAAAGATTACATGGTATTTGCATATGATACTTAAGTTCACCATACCATTCCCCTATTTGAAAACAGTTGTGAACATTCATGATATGAATCCACATTATAGATTCAGTCAGTTGACAGTTCAACTTCGTCAATTCCATGTTTATCTCTGACAATGCATTTGCTGCTTCAGCTGCAGAATGTGCAGCTTCCCACATTAATTTCCAACAGTTCCTTGACTCTTCAATGGTAAGTGATCTTAAGTTACCATTAGAAATAGTCCCAAAATGAGTGTTCCTGGCTTCATTTCTAATGTATATCAAATCCTTTATAGAGTAATAGAGTCATAGAAAAGTACAGCATAGAAACAGGCCCTTCAGCCCATCTAGCCTCTGCTGAACTATTTAAACTGCTTAGTCCCATTGACCTGCATATGGGCCATAATGTTCCAACCCCTGCCATTCATGTACTTATACAAACCTCTATTAAGCATTATATGTACTATTTGCATTGGCAGCTCTTTCCACACTCTCAACACCCTCTGATTGATGAAGTTTCCCCTCATATTCCCCTTAAAATTTTCACCTTTCAACCTTAACCTATAACCTCTGGTTTAGTCTCACCCAACCTCAGTGGAAAAAGACTGCTTGCATTTACCCTATCTATACGATTATAATTTTCCCTCAATCTTCTATATTCTAAGGAATGAAGTCCTAACCTATTCAACCTTTCCTTATAATTCAGGTCCTCCAGTCCCAGCTACATTCTTGTAAATTTTGTCTCCTCTCTTTACACTTCATTTATATCTTACTTTTGGTTGGTGACCAAAACTGCATAAAGTATTCCAAATTAGACCTCAACAACATCTTATACAACTTCAACTAAACATCCCATCTCCTGTACTCAATACTTTGATTTATGAAAGCCAAAAAGCTTTCTTTATAACCCTAATACAAAGAAGAGAAAACCAGCAGATGCTGGAAATCCAAGGAACACATACAAAATGCTGGAGGAACTCAGCAGGGCAGGCAGCGTCTGTGGAAAAGAGTACAGTTGATGTTTAGGGCTGAGACTATTCAGTAGGACTGGAGAAAAAAAAGATGAAGAGTAGCTTTAAAAGATGGGGGAGGGGAGATAGAAACACAAGATGATAGGTGAAATCGGGGAAGAGTAGGGATGAGGTAAAGAGCTAGGAAGTTGATTGGTGAAAGAGATACAAGGCTGGAGAGGGTAAGTCTGATAAGAGAGGACAGAAAGCCATGGAAGAAAGATAAGGGGAAGGAGCACCACAGGGAGGCGATGGGCAGGCAAGGAGATAAGGTGAGTGAGGGAAAAGGGGATGGGGAATGGTGAAGGAGAGGGAGGGAATCGATGTTCATGCCATCAAGTTGGAGGCAACCCAGATGGAATACAAGGTGTTTTTCATCCAACCTGAGTGTGGCCTCATTACAACATTAGGAATGGTCATGGATTGGCATATCAGAGTGAGAATGGGAAGTGGAATTAAAACAGGTGACCACTGGGAGATCTCGATTCTTCTGGTGCTCGGTGAAGCGGTCTCCCAATCTGCGTTGGGTCTTACCAATATACATGGAGATTGTTGGAATGGTAGGTGAGAACAAGAAGAACACTATCCCTGATAGTGTGGCGAGAGGATGGGATAAGAGCAGATGTGCATAAAATGGAAGAATGCATTTGAGGGCAGCGTTGATGCTGAAGGAAGGGAAATCCCTTTCTTTGTAAAAGGAGGACATCTCCTTCATTCTGGAATGAAAAGTCTGAGACCAGATGTGGTAGAGATGGAGGAATTGAGAGAAGGCATGGTGTTTTTACAAGTAACAGACTGTTGAACGCAGCCAAATAAAAGGCAGGCATAATGGGACCCATGTGGATGTCCATATCTACACCTTTTGTTTGAAGGAAGTGAGAGGACCCAAGGAAGAAATTATTTAGAGTGAGGGCAAATTCCACTAGACAGAGGAGAGTGATAGTGGAGGGTAACTTGTTGGGTCTGGTGTGCAGAAAGAAACGGAAAGTTTTGAGGCCTTCCTGGTGGGGGATGGAGGTTTATGGGGATTGAACATCCATATAGAAAATAATATGATGGGGGCTAGGGACTTGAAGTTATTGAAAAGATCCAGAGCATGTGAAGTGTCATGGATGTAGGTAGGAAGGGACTGAACTAAGAGGATAAACCAGAGTTAAGGTATTCAGATATCAATTCAGTGGGGCAGGAAAAAGCTGAAACAATGGATCGACCTGGATAAGTGAGTTTGTGGATCTTGGGTAGGAGGTAGAAATGGGAGGTACAGGGTATGGGAACTATGAGGTTGGTGGGAGTGGATGGAAGATCCCCAAAGCTAATGAGGTCAGTAATGCTGTGGGAGACAATGGCCTAGTGCTCCTCAGGGCGAGCTTGTTTGAGGGGTAGGAAGAAATGTCAGAGTTGTTGCTAGGCTTCAGCAAGGTAGAAGGTGGAGGTCAGTCTGCCAGACTACTGTAGCACCCCCTTTATCTCTGGTTTTGATGCTGAGATAAGGGTTAATGCAGAGGGAGTGGAGAGCAGAATGTTCAGAAAGAGTGAGGTTGGAATTGGAGAGAGGAATGTTGAAGTTGAGATGGTTAATGTCCTGTCTACAGTTGGCAATGGAAAGGTCCAGAGTAGGAAGGATATCAGGGTGGTGTGTTCAGGAAGAGAAGGAGGGTTGAAGACCTGAAAAGATGTCATTGCTGCCGGGTGGAGAATCTTGCCAAAGAAGTAGGTACTGAGACAAAGGGAGCAGAAGAAAAGCTCAGCGTCATGGCAGGCACGGAACTCACTGAGGTGTGGGCGCAGGGGGACAAGGGCAAGGTTCCTACTGAGGATAGAATGTTCTGCCTTACGGAGGGGAAGGTTGGAAGGAATAGTGAAAACCCGGCACGGATGAGAGCTGGGATCAGAAGGGCGAAGGGGATTGGTGGGGTAAGAGGAGAAGGGAGGTTTGGGGTGTTCAGGGATCATGGGATGAGAGGAAGATGGAGTCTCCAATGACCCAAGAGCAGGTGGTGTGGCCTGAGTGAGACGGGATTGCTGAGTGCTGGTGGAGGAAGGGGAGATGTGGCTTCCAGCAGCAGCGCATGAAAATCTGGTCCTTAGGACTCTATCTATCTGTGAAGCTACTATCAATTTCTTATGGATCTGTATTCCCAGATCTTATTGTTCCATTGCAGTTCTCACTGCCCTACAACTCACTGTGTAATCTGGAGCAGCAGGAGAATGCTCACATGGTCACAGGAAAAATGTGTAAACACTGCTGTGCTTGGACAGCACTAGAGGTCAGGATTAAACTTGGGTCACTATAGCTGTAAGGGATCAGCACTACCAGCTGCAAAGCAGTGCCAGTAAGTAGCCAGACAAGGATCTTTCGAAGAATTAAGCATTAAGTTCCCTTCTCCACCATGAGCTTTCAATTTCTGCAGTTACCTTTGATGTGTAACCTTAAAAATGTCTCTGGAAAATCAAGTACAGTGTATTTACTTTTCCTTTAACCTCTGTGACTGCTATTTCCTCAAAAATGAATGGTTTAAGATCATCATAATATCTACAGGACACTAGGAACTTTAAAACAAATATGCATTATTTATTCTGCTCTAATAACAAAAATATCCAATATGTATATAATGGAATTAACTTTGGTATTCAAATGGAAAACCTATATATATTACACACAAATACTGTGACTGTAAGCTAGCACTGGTAACAATAAAATCTGGGTAAACAACATTCCATGATTTGGCTAGACAGTTAAAAATAGAACATATGTCTTCAGACAAAAGCAGTAAGATCAAAAGCAATAAAAAGTATGAGGACTAAAAACAAAAGAAGAACTGAATTACAGATATTTCCAAGCAGCTGTACATCTTAAAGAACATTAAAACACAAAAGAAACATAAAGTAACAAATACTTTTTATTCAATCCAAATCTTTTGGCATCATTCCTTGCATTTCCCATGTGTTATTGCAGCACCTCATGTTATGTTGTAGGCAATAACTGCAACTTTCTGTTGTGTATTTAATATTTCAGTAATATTAGAAATATATTGTTTGCTTAAGCATTCTCAGTTATTTGGATAATGCATTGTATGTTATATGTAACAATACATTAAATGACATTTCTCATTATGCCACCATTTCTTTTGTGTGCACCTCACCTAAATTGATAACAAAGCTAAGACTCACTTTCCCAGCTCCTTTGATTTATTTTCAATTGGTTTTTGAGTTTTAGAGTTACAAAGTATAACAACGGTGATGGGGTATTTTTAAAATGAACCTGAGATGAATCCCTACCTATTGAAGTGCAACAAAATTTTGAGTTAAAAAAAACACAGCAAGTCATTCAAGTTAAAAATAAAGTGCAGCACACCTTCTTCTTTAGAGTTTGAGTTTATAAAAAAAAGGCAGGAACAGAGAAATTAATAGGTTCAAAACAGGGGCGGTACTGAGTGATAATAATCACAAATAAAAAATCGCAGAAATGGCTGGATACATCAGAAAGATAGATGTGTTTGATTGCACATCGGATAACTGGCTCGCGTATACTGAGCAAATTGAGCAGTATTTTGAACGAAATGGTATATTCAGTGGGAAATGAGGACCAGTTATGCTGAGTGCATTGGGTTTAAAGGCATATAGTTTGCTTCAAAGTTTGATGGCTCCAACTAAACCAGCCAAAATAACTATAAGACCATTAGAATTAGGAGCAGAATTAAGCAATTTGGCCTATCAAGTCTGCTCCACCATTTCATCATGGCTAATCCAATTTTCCTCTCAGCCCCAGTCTCTGCCTTCTCCCTATACCCCTCATTCCCTGACCAATCAACAATCTATCAACCTCTGCCTTAAATATACATAAAAAATTGTCCTCCACAGTTGTCTGTGGCAAAGAATTCCACAGATTCATTACTCTCTGGCTGAAGAAATTCCCTTTGCTGATACCTTGAATGTAATTCATGAATACTTAGAAGCAAAGCCATTGTCGATTGCAGAACTCCTTAGGTTTCATACATAGAAAGATAAGGAAGTGGAGTTGTACATGGCTGAATTAAAGAGATGGTCTGAGCATCTTCAGTTTGGTAATGATGCACTGAGAGACTGTTTAGCTTGTGGATTTTTACAAAACATTCAAAAATAGTTCCAAACTGAAGTACAATTTACATTTAAAAGAGCAGTTGAAATAGTTGAATCAATGAAAACAGTAGATAGAGACAAAATTGAGTTGAATTTCAGTCAGGAATGAAAGTGAGTGTGAACAAAACTGCAATGTATAATAAGAAAAATTGTACAAAAACTAGCTTAAAGTTGAAACTTGCAAAAAACACAACAAATAGCGTGTTTTGCAGACAAAAGCTAAAACACTAGATGGAACAGAGAAGAAAAAAAGATTAAAATCCAAGTCACAAACAAGAAAAAATCTGCAGATGCTGGAAATCCAAGCAACACAGACGGAATTTGGAGGAACTCAGCAAGCCAGGCAGCATCTATAAAAAAAAGTACAGTCAACATTTTGGGCCGAGATCCTTCGGTATAGAAACATAAAAAACCTACAGCACAATACAGGCCCTTTGGCCCACAAAGTTGTGCCGAACAAGTCCCTACCTTAGAAATTAATAGGCTTACCTATAGCCCTCTATTTTACTAAGCTTTTTGTACCTATCTAAAAGCCTCTTAAAAGACCCTATCATATCCGCCTCCACCACTGTTGCCGGCAGCCCATTCCATGCACGCAACACTCTCTGGGTAAAAAACTTACCCCTGACATCTCCTCTGTACCTACTCCCCAGTACCTTAAACTGTGTCCTCCTGTGGCAATCATTTCAGCCCTGGGAAAAAGCCTCTGACCATCCACACGATCAATGTCCCTCATCATCCTGTACACCTCTATCAGGTCACCTCTCATCCTCCTTTGCTCCAAGGAGAAAAGGTCGAGTTCACTCTATCTATTCTCATAAGGCATGCTCCCCAATCCAGGCAACATCCTTGTAAATCTCCTATGCACCTTTTTTATGGCTTCCACATCCTTCCTGTAATGAGGGACCAGAAATGAGCACAGTTGACTATGGTTAATCATATTATACCTCTCCAAATGTTCAGAAAGCCTCCCTCTCAGGATTTTCTTCATCAACTTACCAACCACTGAGGTAAGACTCACTGGTCTATAATTTCCTGGGCTATCTCTACTCCCTTTCTTGAATAAAGGAACAACATCCGCAACCCTCCAATCTTCCGGAACCTTTCCTGTGCCCATTGATAATGCAAAGATCATCGCCAGAGGCTCAGCTGTCTCCTCCCTTGGCTCCCACAATAGCCTGGGGTATATTTCGTCTGATCCTAGCAACTTATCGAACTTGATGCTTTCCAAAGGCTCTAGCACATCCTCTTCCTTAATACCTACATGCTCAAGTTTTTTAGTCTGCTGCTAGTCATCACTACAATCACTGAGATCCTTTTCCATAGTGAATACTGAAGTATTCATTAAGTACCTCTGCTATTTCCCCTAGTTCCACACACACTTTCCCACTGTCACATAGGACCAGAGAAAAAAAGATGAAGAGCAGATTTAAAAGGTGGAGGAGGAAAGAGAGGAATATAATGTTGTAGGTGAAATCGGGAGAGAAGGGATGAAGTAAAGAGCTGGAAAGTTGATTGGCAAAAGAGATACAGGGCTGGAGAAGGGGGAGTCCGATAAGATAGGGTGAGACAACTACAATTTCATTGGAGATCCATCCAACATTTGTAAGTCATATCCCCTGCAATAGAGTCAATGGAAAGTAAATTTAGAAAGATAATGGATGATGCCACAGAATTGTTCAAGGATGGAATTGGAAAAATGAAACATATTCAGGGAAGATAGAGTTTAATGAAAATGCCACACCCAAGCTTTACAAAGCCCATCCAGTTCTTTATAGTATTTGTGGTAATACAGCCAGTAAGCTAGATCTCATGGAGGCTGAAGGAATTATTTCCAAGCTTGAGTGTAGCCCATGGGCAATGCCAATGGACCTTATAGTCATGAAGAGTAAGTCTGTCAGGATCTGTGGTGATTTTAAAGTCACCATCAACCAGTGCTGAAAGTGGATCAATTCATTCTGCCCAGGATGGATGATATCTTAGCAAACCTTTCTGGAGGGGAAAAACCTCAGCAAAGTGGACTTAACTGGGGCTTACCTACAGTTGGAGATGGAAGGAGATTCCAAGGTTTTTCTCACCATTGACACGCACAAAAGGCTTTCTCACTATAATATGTTTATTTTTGGAGAAGCATCTACAACTGCACTCTGGCAAAAAGCTATTGATAAGGTTCTGCAAGGGTGCACAGGCTTTCAGTGTTACCTAGAACATATCACTATTACCAATAGGGATGACAAGGAACAGCTCCAAAATCTCAAGACAGTGTTAAAAAAGTCAGAAGGTTATGGGCTCAGAGCATGAAGCCAGCAACTGTGACTTCCTTAAACCAAGCATCACTTACAGTGATCACACCATTGATGCGTAAAGATTCCACAAGTATGCTGGGAAAATTCAAGCAATGGTGGATGCACCAAGGCCAA
Source organism: Hypanus sabinus (assembly GCF_030144855.1). Taxonomy (NCBI): domain Eukaryota; kingdom Metazoa; phylum Chordata; class Chondrichthyes; order Myliobatiformes; family Dasyatidae; genus Hypanus; species Hypanus sabinus. The sequence continues at coordinate 80,259,842 of NC_082707.1, read as the reverse complement.
AGAATGTGTCACAGTTGTGTTCCTTTATGGGATATATCAATCACTACAACAGGTTCCTGACAAACATGACTACTGAGCTCCGCCTCTTGAACTCATTACTATAAATTGGGAAGAAATAGCAGTGGACAAAGCAGTGTGAGGTGGCTTTCCAAAGGGAAAAGTAAATGGTGACATCAGACAGTGGACTCATACATTATGATACACATCATCCAATGAATCTGGCCATGTTCTGGTCAGGATAAAATCTATCTAGAAAAAAGCTGTCCCAAGCTGTCAGATCCACTTCCTGCAGTCCCAGCATCATCTCCTACAACCACCATGAGGAAGCCCCAGAACCTGAGATTATTTCACAGCCACAAGTCTCACCTGCCAAGCAGAGTGATCCCCCTTTTTTCAGGAAAGACATTATCTCACAAGAGTAAAAAAAATACCTGCTTGGTAATTAAATCTTTAGGTCTGAATGGGACAATTTAAATTTTATTATGCTGTGGTTGTATAATATATAGTAGCTTTATTGTATAATATGCTGCATATATAAATGTTACATATTTGAGTTGAGTTGCATTCTATATTGAGTTGGAGTTTATAGCTAAGCAGAGAAGAGTGTTCTATATTTTATTTTTCAGTAATATTTGAGTAGTATTGCAAATATACTGTTTGATTAAGCATTCTTTGTTGGTTACATAAAGCATTGTAGGTTATATGTAAAAGTACGCCCATAAATGGCATGCATCGTTATGCCACCATGTCATAGATGGCATAGGCAAACATTACACATGAGTGGGATTTTATGCTCTTTCACTATAGTTCAGCGGGTTGGAGCTCCCATAATCTCATGCTGTGCTGCGGCAGCTGCACACACACTTTGATGTAGTTGGAGGTTGGAAAGCAAGAACTGAATCTGCAAATCAGTAAATGAAAAGACCTCTTTCAGCATGTGCATATAAATGGAGTAACAAATTTAATTTTAAAAATATTTGTTTGGAAAGGAAACTTACTGAAACCATTAATCATGATCCATTCACCATAGCACTCTTAGGTTATATGAGTTTTCACTTGACCTCTACATGGTGATCTGGATCTCCACTCAGTAGTACTGACTGGATGAGGCTCGGTATATAGAAGCAACTATGAGAGACTTCTGGGCAGACATGCAAAATGCTTGTCAGATTGACAGTGTAGAACAGTTAGTAGCATGGAGAAGTCCAAAGTACACAATCTCTTGGGAGCTGTTGCTGAGACAGGAGAACCTCACTTCAATGGTAATGATGCAGGCACCTGCCTACTAGAAGGCTGTGTTCTTAGTCATGAGCTGTAACTTTTCTCCTAGAGTGTCCATAATGAACTTGATGGGCGAGCTTTGGATTGTAAGGTGCCAACTGATGTGCCCTGATCTTGGTAAGCAGGACAAGGTGTGCAAAGAAGAAGTGGATGGAGGAGAGATCCTGACTCCCAGATCTCACACTCCAACTGGAATTTGATGGCACAGAGTACATGTTAGGGGATGTCCAGCTTACACAACTATCATTGTAGTGTCCAGAAACCTGTCAAAGCCTGCAATGGAGCAGAGAATATGGCTGTCTGGTTCCTGATACCAGCTCTACTGGCCCAGAGAGCTGGATGCTGCTGTCCCTTGCAATCAAGGAACAGATCTCAAGAGCTTGGAATATGTGGAACACTATTCATTTCAATCTTCCTCAGAGCCCTTCTCTCCCCTCTTCATTTAGTACTTTGATGTGAGTATTGCTGTTGTGTTCTGTTTTTGAGCAGAGCTTGTGTTTCATCTCTTTCCTGCCACCTTTCATTGCGCACGCACTCTTGTATTGTTTACATCTGACTATTCCCTTCTCTCTCCTGATATTCCATTTCCATCTCAGGTAATTGATTATATTGCTATATTTCTTCACTATTCTTGGTTGGTGTGGTTGTAACAAAACCCAATTTCCCTTGGGATCAATAAAGTATGTCTGTCTGTCTGATTGATTAGTGGCCAATATCCACATTCAGCATGTCCTCTCACTTTGTATCAACTCATATGACAACACTTTGCAAACCAGTGATATGAAGATATTTTCCTATTCTCATAATTTTGACATCCCCTTCATGGTGATTTGGGGGGGCCTACATACTCATTTCTCAATCAGAACAAAGATAAGCTTCCCTTGCACCACACTAGCCAAATTTTTTTGTTCCAAATTTTCTCTATTTTCTATAAATTTAGTCCTATAGTTATTGCAGAGAACAAATAACTTCTAATATGAAAGAGAGGTTCTAGGCTCTGCAACGTAGATCCCTCCTCACTCCTGGTTATTGTTTGGAGAAAGTGTGACAGATCACCATATCTATTTCTATTGGCACTTTCAGTGACACAAAGATCCCTCTGTGCATCATGTAAAGTGTCCTGCCATTAAATGTATATTTTCCCTTACATTAGACAAAAGCTCTTCAGGACTGTCCTTGTTCCTCACACATAAGCATAGTATTATGAGTAAGAACCTGATTTTGAACTCCTGCTGTCATTTAGATATTTCTTCTAAATATTATAAAAGAGATATCTTTTGACACATAGGAAGCAAACTAAGGAATTTCAAAGGTCAAACCAGTCAAATATTTTCAAACATCTGCTGCAATGGATTAGATTAGTCTTCCAATGTTAATTATTTCAGATTGCTCTATGAACACATTTTACACTACACAACCGTAAGCTATCAGGTAGACTCAAAGTCAATGGCATAATTGGTGATGTTGTACCTACAGAGAAATTAGTAGAATGCTTCATGTTAGAGTAATAAGCTAATCTGCATGGAAATCAATAGTACGATAAAATTCACGCTTGGGTAACATCTTCCAAAGATCAGCTTGGTATTAAGGATACTGTTTGTTCGGTGTTCCAGTGATAACCCAATCTCACAAACATCATGCAGGTCTAAGTCCTCACTACTATACTTGGGTCTGTTACAGTTTTTAGGTGATTCTACTTTGCAGGACTTTTCCATTTTTCTTCCTTACTAATTGATATCAAAAATATTTTGGAAATAGATTGTTAGCAATAACTGCCACACTGGACATTATCACAAAAGAATAGTAACCTTTTGTGAACACTATGAATACTTGAACTTAGTTGCATCCACTCAGATCCAGGAGGATTTAAATGATTCTGAGATGCCCACCTTTCTGACTACAGGAAAATAAAATTTGATACAAATTTGACCATACTTTTTCATATGAAGTATCCATTAAAGTTATTGTTCAATAACTAGTAATATTTTTGTTGGAAAGCTGAATTGACATCATTGAAGCATACTGTGCTGTATCAATTTATCTTATCCAGGACAGCTTTGTGAGCAATACTTAATTGTCAGTACATACTGAGATAGTGCAGAGGATAAGAAGACAAAGATCGGCTGGCTCAATCAGCAGGTGAGCAAAATAAGATACTGTGTTTCAGCAGGATGACTAAAAAAGGACAATAGACACTAAAAGGACAATAGACACTAAATGGGCCACACCTGAGATGTTGTATCCAATTCTTTTCACTCCAGTTCAGGAAAGAAGGAAAGATCTTTGGGGGGATGCAGAAAATCTTCATTCAAATGGTTCCAGGAATGAGATATCAGATGGAAAGCAGGAGGGGTTAAGGAGTCACTTTTCTGTAGAATAAAGAATGCTGAGAGGATGTTTATAATAAAGTACAAACTGGTGTTGGTTTAGCAGAATAAATAGCAACACACTGTTCTGATTAGCAAATGTGTCAACAACCAAGGAGCATAGTTAAAATTTTAGTGAAAGATGGAGGTCCATATGTGGAATATATTTTTGTTAGAACATAGTTGCAGTCTAGAATTTGCAGCCTCCCAGGTTGGTGAGAACATTATTTATCAGAGCCTTAAAGTGAATGCAGGATAATTTTCAAAGCTATGGAGAAAGAACAAGTTAGCATTATTGATGAGATTGCAAGACCACTGTGGACTCAGTGGGAAGAATGGCTTCCTTTCTGTTATAATAAATTTTTGAGTTGTCTCAATTATGATTTACCTACAAAAAGCTAAGTTGAATTGCACAATTAACTTTAGAAACCACATTGTGTGAAAAATGTTTATGCATCAAAGTTCTATTTTCTATTTTACATAGTAAAAGAATCATCATGCGAGACTGAATTTAGGAAAAAATGGGTCTGGCATATCAGACTTGTTATTGTGGGATATGTTATGATGTAGCAGTATATAACACCTCAATAAAGATACCGAGCATCAATTATTTATCATTATTCAGCACAATCTCAAATGTGGAATAAATTTTAAAGAAGAACCATGTCACAGTCCTATTTCACATCAGACTGTTAACAACATGAATGAAACTAAGCTAATTTTGCTTCCTTCTGTTCTCTGGAGAATATTTTTCAGAGAACTTACTCAATCTTTATCATTTGTTCAAAGCAATGCATTCTTGAGAATCAGTTACCAACAGAGCAAATTGTTACAAGCTTTGTATTTCAGTATTTCTGAAGGAGGAGGTTCATACAGTCATAGAATCACAGAAGACTACAGCACAGAAACAGGCCTTTCAACCCACATAGTTGCCTACCCCCATTAACCTGTACCCAGGCTATAGACATCCATATCCCTACCATCCCTGTACCTATCCAATAAGTCTCAAAACCATTAAGCTTGCATGCACCACTTACAATGCCAGCTCCTTCTGCACTCTCACGACACTCTGAGTGAAAAGGTTTCCCCTCAAGTATCTCTTAAACTTATCACCATTCGCACTTAACACATGACATCTAGTTGTAGTCCCATCCAATGTCAGCAGAAAAAGCCTGATTGCATTTACCCTAACTATACCCCTCATAATTTTGTACACCTCTATCAAATCTCCCGTCAGTCTTCTACATTCCAAGGTATAAAGTCCTAACCTATTCAACCTTTCCTCATATCTTATGTCCTCCAGTCCTTGCAACACCCTTGAAGATTTTCTCTGTACTCTTTCAACCTTATTTACATCCTTCTGGTAGGTAGGAGAGCAAAACAGAACATAATACTCCAAATTAGGACTCACCAATGTGGTATACAACTTCAGATCCTTTTGTTCTTTCACACTCCTCAGTGCCCTACCATTCACTATGTAAGAGCTACCCTGGTTGGTCCTACTGAAGTGCAAAACCTTGTACTTGTCTGCATTAAATTCCGTCTGCCATTTTCAGTCTATTTTTCATCTGGTCCACATCCTGGTGCAAGATCTGATAACCCTCCTCGCTGTCCACTACACCCCTAATCTCAGTGTCATTTGCAAATTTGCTGATCTAATTAACAACATTAATATCGAGATCATTGATATAGGTAACAACAGATCCAACAGCAATCCCTGCAGCAATCCACTAGTGACAGGCCTCCATTTAGAGAGGCAACCATCTACTACCACTCTCAGGCTTCTTCCACAAAGCTAATGTCAAATCCAATTTACTACTTCATCTTGAATGCCAAGCAACTGAACCTTCCTGCCAACATCTACTGTCTTACCTTCATCGATTTTCCTTGTAGCTTCTTCAAAAAACTCTAAGATTGGTTAGACATGAGCTACCATGCGCAAAGTCATGCTGACTATCCCTCATCCGTCCATGTCTATCCAAGTACTCATATATCCGGTCCCTGAGAACACTTCCAATAACTTTACTTACTGATGTCAGACTCACTGGCCTAAAATTTCCTGGCTTATTTTTGGAGACTTTCTTAAACAGTAGAACAACATTAGCTACTCTCCTAACCTCCTGTACTTCTCCTGTTGCTAAGGATGATTTTAGTATCTCTGCTAAGGCCCTGCAATTTTTGAAGTTGCCTCATACGGGTTTTGAGGGAACTCTTCATCAAGTCCTGGGAATTTATCCACCCTAATTTGCCTCAAGGTAATGAACACCCCCTCCTCTGTTGGGCCCATAAAGTTTATGCTATTTTGCTTCACTTTGTAGATTCTGTGTCCATTTCTTGACTAATTACTAATGCAAAAAATCCATTTAAGATCTTCCCATCTCTCTTGGTTCCACGCATGGATTACTATTCTAATCTTCCAAAGGAACAATATTGTCCCTTGTAATCCTTTTGCTCTCAACATATCTGTAGAATTACTCAGCATTCTCCTTCACCTGTCTGCTAGGGCAACCTTGTGCCTTGTTGTAGCCCTCCTGATTTATTTCTTAAGTGTTCTCTTGCATTTTTTATTCTCCTCAAGTACTTCATTTGTTTCTATCTGCTTATACCTGCTAGGGACCTCTTTTTTTCCTAACCAGGACCTCAATATCACTTGAAAACCAAGGTTCCCTACATCTGCTGTCAGTTTATTCTGACAGGCATATTTAAGTTTAGCACTCTCAAAAATTCACTTCTGAAAGTTTCCCAGCTACCGCGTACACATGTGCCAGGAAACAACCAATTCCAATACACACTTGCCAGATCCTTTCTGATACCATCAAGATTCACCTTTTTCTATTTTAGAATCTCAACCTGAGGACAAGTCCTATATTTTTCTATACTTTCTTTGAATCTAATGGCATTGCGATCATTGTATGCAAAGTGATCACCTACACAAACTTCTGTCATCTGCCCTGTCTCGTTCCCTGATAACTGCTCAGGTATCATAGACTCTCTCTACAAACCAATGCGAAAATGCCATTTCCTATTCCCAGTTCCTCCGTCTCCACCGCATCTGCTCCCAGGATGAGGCTTTCCGTTCCAGGACTTCTCAAATGTCCTTTTTCTTTCAGGATCGTGGTTTCCCTTCTGGCGTCATCAAAGATGCCCTTACCCGCATCTCCTCCACTTCCTGCACTTCAGCCCTTAACCCATCCTCCCATCACCACAACAGGGACAGGGTTCCCCTTGTCCTCACCTACCACCCCACCAGCCTCCAGGCTCAACACATTATCCTCCTCCGCCACCTTCAACAGGACCCCACCACCAAGCACATCTTTCCCTCCCTACCCCTCTCAGCTTTTCGCAGGAATCGTTTCCTCCACGACTACCTGGTCCACACGTCCCTCCCCACAGATCTCCCACCCGACACTTATCCCTGTAAGCGCAAATGCTACACCTGTCCCCACACCTCCCCCCCTCACCACCATTCTGGGCCCCAGACAGTCCTTCCAGGTGAGGCCACACTTCACCTGCGAGTCTGCTGGAGTCATCTATTGCATCCGGTGCTCCCGGTGCAGCCTCCTCTACATAGGCGAGACCCGACGCAGATTGGGGGACCGCTTCGTCGAGCACCTCCGCTCCGTCCGTCACAATAGACAGGATCTCCCGGTCGCCACCCACTTCAACTCTGCCTCTCATTCCCATCTAGATATGTCCATACATGGCCTCCTCTACTGCCATGATTCAGGTTGGAGGAGCAACACCTCATCTACCGTCTGGGTAGCCTCCAGCCAGGTGGTATGAACATTGAATTCTCCAATTTCCAGTAATTCCCTTCCCCTCCCCCTTCCCCTTCCCCTATCCCAGGTCCCTCTCTGCCTCTCTCCCCTTTCAACTTTCTGCTTCTTTATCTCTACAGTTCTTTAATGCTTATCCCCTCCCCCCCCTTTATCTTTCCTCTGATTGGTTTTCCACCTGGCGCCTCTAGGCCCTACCCCCTCCCCTATCTCTATTACTGAGCTTCGGCCCTCTCTTCCCCCCTCCCATTCCTGATGAAGGGTCTCAGTCCAAAACGTTGGCTACTCTTTTCTCATGGATGCTGTCTGACCTGCTGAGTTCTTCCAGCGTTGTGTACATATTCACAGACTCTCTCATTGGGACTTCTATGTACTGATTAAGGAAACTTTCCTGAGCACTTTTGATAACTTTATCCTGTCTGTTCCTTTTACTGTATTGGAATCCCAGCTAATATGGGGAAAGTAAATGTTAACTACAGTAACAACCTTATGTTTCTTTCAACAGTCTGCAATTTTTGTACAAATTTGTTCCTCTAAATCCTGTGGACTATTACGTGGAGTATAATATAGTCCCATTGAAGTGGTCATACCCTTCTTTTTGCTCATTTCCACCCATAAAGCCTAACTAGATGAGTTCTCCGGTCTGTTCTGACTGAGCACTGTCATGACATTTTCCCTGACTAGTGATGCCATCCCTCCCCCTTTAATCCATCCCACTCTGTCATGTTTGAATCAACAGAACTTCAGAGTATTGAGCTGCCCATCCTGCCCCTCCTGCAATCACATCTCACTAATGACTACAATATCATAATTCCAGGTGTTGCCTGTTCCTTGAGATTACCTGCCTTTCCTATGACCCTTCTTGCACTGAAGTATACGCAGCTAAGGACAACAGTCCACACTAAGCTCAATATTTTGATTCCTGACTTTATCTGAGGTCTTAACATCTGTCTTCACAACTTCTCCACTATCTGTTCTAGCACTCTGTTGCCCATCCCACTGCAGCTCTAGTTTAAGCCCCCACTCCAACCCTCTGCAGCATAAGCAAACCTTCTCACTAGGATGTTAGTTCACCAGTTTAGGTGATAAGTCTCTCTTCTGTACAGGTCCCACCTTCCCTGGAAGAGAGCCCAATGATCCAATAAACAAACATCCTCTCTCCTACATCAACTGCTTAGCCATGTATAATCTTCCTGTTTCTGGCCTCTCTTGCACATGTCATGAATAGCAATCCTGAGATCATAACCCTTGAGTATTGCCCTTTAACTTAGCACCTAAATCCCTGAACTCACTTTGCAGAACCTCATCACCCTTCCCAAGTATGTCATTGGTACCTACATGGAGCACGATCTCTTGCCGCTCTCCCACTTAAGAATGCTGAGGACTTGATCCAAGATATCCCGATCCTGGTACCTGGGAATCTCATTCTCAGCCACAGAATCTCCATTCTGTTCCCCAATCTAATGAATCCCCTATCACCACTGCTCATCTCTTCTCCCCACTTCTCTTCTGAGTCACAGAGCCAGACTCAATACCAGAGATTTGACCGCTGTGACATTCTTAAGCTAGGCCATTTCCCCGCAACAGTATCCGAAGTGGCCTACCTGTTGTTGAGGTGGATAGCCACAGGTGTACCCTGCACTGGCCTTATCCCCTTCCTCACTGTCACCAAACCTCTTGTGTCCTACATCTTGGGTGTAACTACTTCTCTATATGTTCTATCACCGCCTCAGCATTCCGAATGATCCAAGATTCATCTAATTTCAGCTCCAACTCCTTGAAGAACATCACTGGCTTCAATCAGCCTAGCTGTCGAGCCTCGGAATTTTGCTGAGATTGGGCTAATGAGTTAAACCAATTTCAATAGATTTGATAATTGCTCTTCCTGTTCACACCCCTCTTCAGCACACCAGTCCTAGTGCCGAGGCACCCAATCCTCCCTCAGCATGGACATCTCCCCTCCTCCCTCCTCCTCTCCAGTTCAACAGGTGGTTGAACAACACAGGCTACCACGATCTATATCTCCTTCTTGTGCTGCACCTACCATCCACACCTCCACATACCCACTGCTATCATCCTGACCTTCCCCACCAGTAGCCCCCACCTTTCACTAACTCCCCAGTCATCATGGATTCACCTTCACTCCTGAGCAGGCAGGAAGGGATCTAGGGTTAACTCAGACATGGCAAAGTATTGGGATCGCATGGTGTGAACGCAAGGTACTGATGGAGTGTGCTGAGCAGCTGTGTGGAGTTTTCCAGTGCAGCATCAGCCTGGAAAGAGTCCCGACTATGTGGAAAACATCATGTGTGGTCCCAGTACTCAAGAAGATCAGAATGAAAGACTTGAATGACTACCATCCAGTGGCCCTGACCTCACACATCATGAAGACCATAAAGAGGCTGGTTCTGGCTTACCTCTGACCCCTGGTCATGTTAGCCCTCAATCCCCTGCAGTTTGCCTACCAGGAGTACACTGGAGTTGATGATGCTACCTGCTGAACAGAGCCGACTCCCATTTGGATAAGCAGGGCAGCACAGAGTGGACCATGTTTTGTGATTTCTCAAGTTCCTTCAATACCACACAGCCCTCAGTACTGGGGATAAGCTCCATTCAATGCAAGTTGGCACTTCCATTATATCCTGGATAATCGACCACCTGACTGGCAGACCACAGTAAGTGCAGCTTCAGACCTGCCTATGGCTATAGGCAGCACTGGGGCCCCAAAGGGGACTGTAATGGCTCCATTCTTGATTACCATGTGTACCTCAGGCTTTATATACAACACTGAGTCATGTCTTCTGAAGAAATTCTCTAATGACTCAGAAATAGTTGGGTATATAAAGGGAGGATGGGAGAATGAATACAGTGCCCTGCTGGAGGACTTTGCAAAATACAACTGGTGCAAGCTAAATCATCTGCAGCTCAACCTTAGTAAGACAAAGGAGATGGTGATGGACTTTAGGAAGACTAAGCCTATACTGCTTCCTGTTACTATTGATGGTGAGGACATAGATGTGGTGAGGACCTACAAGTACCTAGGGGTACACTTGGATGGCAGACTTGAATGGAACATCAACACTGAGGCTGTGTACAAGAGGAGCCAGATTTGCCTCTACTTCCTGAGGAGACTGAGGTCCTTTGGAGTATGTAGGCCTCTCCTTCACATGTTCTACCACTCTGTTGTCACTGGTACAACCTTCTATGTGGTGGTGTGTTGGGGCAATGGCATCGATATGGGTGATGCCAACAGGCTCAATAAACTGATTAGAAAGGCTGGCTCAGTTATAGGAGCCAAACTGGACACACTGGAGGCTGTGGTGGAACAAAGGACCCTATGGAAAATCCTGGCAATTCTGGACAATGTTTCTCACCCTCTACATGCCACCTTGACCAAACAGAGGAGTAATAGACTAAGACAATTGAGCTGCTCTGAAGAGCACTGTATGAGGGCAATCTTACCCTCGGCCCTTAGGCTCCATTATGTGTCAACCTATAACTGGGGAAGTAAAGACCCTGTCCTGTTAGACTGCTTGAGGTAACATTTTTAAAATTCTTTCTTATTTCTCTTTTAATATTTGTGTATTTGTATATTGTGTACTTGTAATAATAATATGACACTGTAATTTCCTTTGGGATCAATAAGGTATCTATCTATTTACCTTAAGATGGAGTGTTAGAAGCTGCACCTGGATACACTTCCCACAGGGGTAGCTGTTAGGGACACTGGAGATCTCCCTGCCTTCCCATATCTCTCTAGGGGAGCATTCCATCATCCTGCCTGTCATCCCTACTGAGCAAGTATAAACAAGGAAAGCAAAAAATAAACCAGGGAGAAAAAAAACTACCCTCAGCTCTTTCACCTTCTCTCATGAAAGATTTGAAGAGCTGAACCCTCAAATCCTCCACTCTAGCACTGTTCATTCCAACAATGTCCACTTTGCATGCCCCTGCCTTATTTTAATTTGTTATTTCCAATCAATCTCAATAGCTGATTATCCAAAATATTTTGTCGTGAAATCTTTAACACTAGGTCCCACATCAATCATGTAGGAATGATATCAACCCAACGTGAATTCAGCCATCTCTAAGGGTTAATTTTAATGACTTCTACCAAATTCAGCCAATGCTGGTGGTGTCACTGTAGCACTAAAGACATTCACTCCCATTTGTAAAGTGGCATGTGAATGTGTATATTTCCATACTAATTGATGTTGAAAATTATGTAACTGGCATTGCCCTTGAGCCATGAAAATGAAGGTGCTTCAGTGATTGAATGATCAGTGTTCATCTGACTTAATCAGTTTCAGAAACACTCAAATGTTTTTCTCTCAGAAATCACTGTACACAGGGCCCTATTGCAAATGGGTATAACGTACTCAGAGGCACTTTGTACCAAAGTCAACAATAAAAGCACAACAGATACTGGAATTCTGAAAGAAAAAAATAGATTAAATGTTGCAAATGCTCAGCACTTCCATGGAATTTCAGAGACAGTGTGAATAAAACGTCAGGAGGTAGAAATTTAACCTCTGCTGCCTGCAGCAGTCTATATGGCAAAAAAATAGACCCATATGCACCTTGTGGAAAGCATAAAGCACACTTAAGGAACATGAGAACCCATTTTCTGACAAGGTCTTCCAGGAAATTGAATTGGGCACTTCACGTCATGATTGCTCTGTGTATTTTCATCATTGTATTCTGAGCATACCTCTTTTTAATTATTTAATGACAGCCTTCAAATGTAACTCAGTTAAACATGAAGAGTGGCAGACTGAAAATAGTGAACTGTATGATTTTAAAATGACATAATGCATAAAAACAAAAATCAACCCATGAGCTCATTAATCTCTAGGAAATGGTTGCTGTCAGGCATCTGTAAGTTTCTGTAAGTTGCCAAGTCTTGGGACTACCTGGGGTCATAACATGCCATCAAGCCAGTTTCATAGACTGGGGACTGTTCTCACTCTGGTAGACTTATGCACCATCACTCCATCTTCATCCATCTTACCCCTCTTAGCAGTCAATGACGTCACGATTCCTGCCTCACAAGTAGCAGCAACTAGGAAGCAAGCAGCTTGGATTTTTATGTTCTAAAGGAGAATAAACTACAATAATAATTTCTTAAAGCAAGCATGTACTAATATCCTCATTTTTATTTTGCTGTGACTTTTGATGTCATTATACTTAAGCTAAAAATGCCTAGTGCTTTTTCAAGTGAACGATGTCCAACAAATGTATTTTGAATCCCTTTCCTGAAATCAGCTTTCACTACATTTGAAAATTTTTTGAGGAATACTATAACACACAACCTGACCACCAATGTTTGATGCAGACAATAAGAAGGAACTTTTAACCTTAGCCATTGTGTGGAAGTTACAAAGTGCAACATTTTGTTCCTCCACAGAGAATCTTTGACTACATACATATGTGTATACTGTAAATACTATGTCTTATACTATGTATAAATACTATGTTCTTTTTCACTAGAGAAAATATCAAGAGGAAATTGTATCAGTGCTGTAGTTACAAACTTACATAGGTATGTTTGTCAAAATATTACTTTCCAAAATAATTTCCAATCTGTAGTACATTTAAATTAATGGAAACACATATAGTTCTGCTATTTAATAATTGCAATTTCGAAGAGCTCCTACCAATCTATTGATGATATTTCTTTATTTTTATATATATTCCAAAGAGGAAGAAGTATTCGAAAGGCAAGATGACACTGCTGTGGCTAACAAAAGAAGTCAAAGCCAACATAAAAACCAAAGAGAGGGCATATAATACAGCAGAATTAGTGGGAATTTAGAGGGTTGCGAAGCTTTTAAAAACCAACAGAAAGCAATTAAAAAGTTAATAAGAAGGAAAAGGTGGAATACAAAAGTAAGCTAGCCAATAATATTAAAGAGGATACCAAAAGTTTCTTTAGATACATGAAGAATAAAGGAGAGGAGAGAGTGGGTATTGAACCATTGGACAATGAAGCTGGAGAAGTCGTATTGGGAGATAAGGCAATAGTAAACAAACTGAATAAGTATTTTGCATTAGTCTTCACTGTGGAAGACACTAGCAGTATGGTGAAAGTTCTGGATGTCAGGGGTCATGTAGTGTGTGAATACACCATTACTAGAGAGAAGGTTATTGGGAAACTGAAAGCTCTGAAGGTAGGTAGGTCACCTGGACCAGTTGGTGTACACCCAAGGGATCTGAAAGAGGTGGCTGAAGAGATTGTTAAGGCATTAGTAATTATCTTCAAGAATCACTAGATTCTGGACGGATTTCTGTGGTCTGGAAAATTGCAGATCCCTTTGTTCTACCACACTCCTTACTCCTCAGTGCTCCATTGTTCACTAAGTAAGACCTACCCTCATTGGTTCTACTGAAGTGCAAGACCTGGCATTTAACTGCATTAAATTCTATCTGCCATTTTTTGGCTGATTTTTCCAGCTGGTACAGGTGCTGCCACAAGCTCTGGCAGTCTTTCTCATGGTCTACTACATGTCCAATCTTGGAGTCATCTGAAATCTGTTGTTCCAGTTTACCCACATTATGACCCAGGTCATTGATATAGTTGACAGACAACAATGGACCCAGCACCAATCCCTGTGCCACTCCACTAGTCACAGACCTCCAATCAGAGAGGCAGCCATTTACCCTCACAAAGCCAGTGTCTAATATGATATACCACTTCATCTTTAATGCCAAGCAACTGAACCTTCCTGCCAACTTTCTGTATGGGACCTCCGCTAAAACCATAAACACAAGAAATTCAGCAGATGCCCAGGAGTGAGGAATGAGCCAATGTTTGACCATTGCTGGAGCAGACTCAGAAGCAATTCAATGCAGCAGGACCAAGGTGACATTAGCGCAAGCGAGTCAGAGTCACGGTGGCAGGGCCCAGACACCTGAAGTCTGGATGATTTAACTGCTGGGTCAGATTGAAAAATTCACGGTGGCAGGGCCTGAAGCGAGCGACAGGTCAGTTTAGCTCACTGCTTCTCAAACTTTACTCTTAACTGCACTGAAATGAGCCTGCAAATAACAGGGTACTAGGTCGGCCACAATGACTGACTGAATGGCTGTGGACTCAGTTTCGTGAACTTCATTTGTTTGCTTCCTTTTGTTGTTTGCATGATCTTTTTTTCTGCTCATTGCATGTTTGAAAGACTTCTTTTTTTAATGTGTTCAATTGGGGTTTCTTTATTTTATGCCTGTCTGTAAGGAGACGTATAACAAGCGTATACATAGTATACATACTTTCATAAAAATTGAACTTTCAACTTTGTAGATATGTGGGTGGAGGAGGAGGAGGAATGAAGTAAGAAGCTGGGAGATGATATGGAAAAGGGTGGAGAAGAAGGAATCTGATAGGAGGGAGACTGGACCATGGGAGAAATGGAAGGAGAAGGGGCACTAACGGGAGGTGATAGGCAGATGTGGAGAAGAAGCCTGAGTGGGGAATAGAGGGGAGGGGGAAAATTATTGGCAAGAGAAATCAATATTCATTCCATCAGGTTGGAGACTACCTAGGTGGTGCTCCTCCAATCTGAGAGCATTTTGTGTGTGTTGTAAAAATCATCATCTTAGTTTTTTCTTAAACAAAAATCCTGTTATCCTAATAAATTTGATCTAACATGAATTAAATTTGTTATTTAACACCATCGGTAAAAGCATTAGTGTGGTATATGAAATTGTCTTGTGTGTTACATTAATAGAAGAATAGTAAAATTTCAGCTTAATGCTGTTGTTTGCAATTTCATTCATGATCATCTCTGTGGAGTGTTATGAAGTGTTGAAATAGATAAAGTACATTAAAAATTAATGGCCAACTCAACTTGAAATAGCCAACAATGATATGAAGTCTGTCCCATATAATATACTGTATTTCCGCTGCATGTTAAAAGCTCATTGATTGTTGATGGAGCACAGGTATTCTCAATGTGATTTTCTTCTGTAGCACATCACCAACATAGTCAGGTTTCAATCTTCTACATAAATTAATTATGTCTCAGGTCTTAAGAGAGTCATCCTGGATTGGGGATATATTATATATTATGACATATTTTCCATACTGCATGTACTTTGTGGACTGAAGACTGATATAAATGTTATATTTTAAGGAACTGTACCTTTAATGGTTCGTGAATTGCTTCATGTGGCATCATTATTTCCCTGAATTTTCATTTCTTTATTCCTTCAACGCCTCACAATTTTACTCCCTGAATTTAGCATCTCCAGTCAATGGTGACTAATACATCCAAGAAAACTAAAATTAGATGAAAGACAATGTGGCTTTCAGGCAGTATAGATAATCCCGTGTTTACTTTGATGAAATATTGTAATCCGAAAGCTCACCATAAGATCATAATACTATAAGATATAGGAGAAGAATGAGGCAATTTGCCCCATCGCATCTGTTCTGCCATTTCATCATGGCTGATCCAGTTTTCCTCTCAACCCATAATCTCCTGCCTCCTCCCTGCATACCCTGACCAACCAAGAATCTATCAATCTCTTCCTTGAATATACATAAAGACGCGGCCTCCACAGCTGCCTATGGCAAAGAATTCTACACATTTATCACTCTCTGGCTAAAGAAATTCCTCTTCATCTCATTCTAAAAGGATGATCCTCTATTCTGAGCCTGTGTCCTCTAGTCTTAGACTCTGCCACCATAGGAAACATCGTTCCACATGCACTCTATCAAGGCTTTTCAGCATTCATTAGGTTTCAATAAGGTCACCCTCTTTCTTCTGAAGTAGATCATACAATCATAAGACATAGCAGAATTAGGCCATTCAGCCCATTGAGTCTGCTCTGCCATTTCATCATGGCTGATCCCGGATCACACTCAATCCCATACACCCGCATTCTCACCATATCCTTTAATTCCCTGACTGATCAGGAAAAATTCAATTTCTGTCTTAAATATACCCATGGACTTGGCCTCCACTGCAGTCCGTAGTAGAGAATTCCACTGATTTACTACTCTCTGGCTAAAAAAAGATCCTCCTTCATCATCGCCCTTGTTCTAAAAGGTTGTCCTTCAATTTTGAGGCTGTGCCCTCTATTTCTGGATACCCCCATCACAGGAAACATCCTCTCCACATCCACCCTATCTAATCCTTTCAACATTTGGTAGGTTTCAATGAGATCCCCTTGCATACTACTAAATTCCAGTAAATACAGGCAAAAGCTGCCAAACCCTCCTCATGTGGCCCAAAACAGTTGCCAAGACTCCAAATATGGCCTGACTAGTGTCTTATAAAGCCTCAGCATTATTTCCTTGATTTTATATTCTATTCTCCTGAAAATAAATGACAACATTGCACTTGTCTTGTTTACCACAGACACAAACTATAAATTAACCTCCTGGGAGACTTGCACAAGGACTCCGAAGAGCATCTTCACCTCTAATGTTTAAACCTTCTCCCCATTTAGATAATAGTCTGCACTATTGTTCCTTTTACCAAAATGCGTTATCATATGTTTCCCAGCACTGTATTCCACCTGCCACTTTTTTGTCCATTCTTCCACTATCTACCCTTCCACCTGTCTTCATATCATCTGCACACTTTGCCACAAAGGCACCTATTCCACTATCTAAATCATCGACAACCAATGTGAAAAGTAGTGGTTCTTTTACTGGCCCCTGAGAACACCACTAGTCACCAACAGCCAAGAAGAAAAGGCCCCTGATGCACCATCAATAACTCTGAGACGTGGGTTAAGGTAGGCTTTTATTGGCTGGAAGAAAGCACAAGCAGCAAGTGACCATCACACAACATCCTGGAGACTGAGGAAGGGTCTGTGGCTCCAATCGCATTTATACCGGGGTCTGTGGGAGGAGCCACAGGAGCAGTCAGTGGGGGGGGGGAGGTCCAGACAGGTACATGTAGTTCACCACAGCCCCTTTATTCCCACTCACTGTCTCCTGCCTGTTACCTATTCCTCTATCATTGCCAGAATCCTTCCTGTAGAGCCATAGGATTTTATCTTGTTAAGCAGCCTCATGTGTGACACGTTATCAAACACCTTCTGAAAATCTAAGTAAATAATATCACCTTTGTTCACCCTGCTTGTAACTTTCTCAAAGAACTCTAACAGGTTTGTCAGGGCAGATTTCTCTATACAGAAACCATGATGATTTTGGCTTATTTTATCATTGATCTCCAAGTACTGTGGATCCTCATCCTTATTGATAGGCTTCAACACTTTCCCAACCATTGAGGTTAGGCTAACTAGCCTGTAATTTCATTTACTAAAGGTCTTCCTCATTTCTTAAAGGGTGGAGTGACATTTGCAATCTCCAAGTCCTCTGGGACCACGCCAGAATCTACTGATTCTTGAAAGATCTTGACAAATGTATATGTTATCTCTTTAGCATCCTCTCTCAGGACTCTGGGATTTAGTCCATCTGGTTCAGGTGATTTATCCACCGTCAAATCTTTGAGTTTGCCTAGCACTGTTTCCTTCGTAAGAACAATGGCAATCACTCCTGTTCCCATATACTCTCGGACTGCTGGCACACTGCTAATATCTTCCACAGTAAAGAATGATGCAACGTACCCATTAATTTCATTTGCAATTTCTTTGTCCCCCATTATTACCCCATCAGCATCATTTTCCAGTGGTCCAATATCAATTCTCACCTCCCTTTTATTCTTCATATAGCTGAAAAAAACTTTTAGTATCCTGCTTTATATTAGTGGCTAGTTTGCCCTCATATTTCACCTTTCCTCTTCTTGTAGCCTTGTAGTTGCTTCTGTTGGATTTTAAAAGCTTCCCAATCATCCAACTTCCTACTCACTTATATGCCCATTTCTTGGCTCTTATGTGGTCCTTAACTTGCCTTGTCAGCCACATTTGCCTAGCCCTGCCATTTGAGAACGTCTGTGGGACACATCTATCTTGCACCTTGTAAGCTATTCCCAGAAACTTCAGCCATCTCTGCTTTGCATCATCCTCAGCACTATCCTCCTCCTATCCTCCTCTCATGCCCCTGTAATACCCTTTATTCCATTGCGATACTAATACACGTGACTTATGTTTCTCACTCTCAAACTGCAGTTTGAATTCAATCATATTATGATCACTGCCTCTTCAGTGTTCATTTACATTAAGCCCTCTAATAAGATCTGGGCTAATATACAACACCCAATCTAAGATAGCCTTTTACCAAGTGGGCTCAAGCACAGGCTGCTCCAAACAGCCATCTTGTAAGCATTCAACAAATAACCTCTCTTGCAATCTAACACCAACCTGATCTTCCCAATTTCCCAATCCCTTTGTATATTGAAGTCCTCCATTACAATTGTGTTATTACCCTTATACCCTGATTGGGAAGAGGAGCTTAAGAGAATGATGGCACCAAACGACTTTGCTTGCATCTTTGGAAAAAGCTCTATTTCTATCTTTAATATCTCTATTTTTCCCTTTCAGGGTTCTTTTGAAGATCCTGACCTGGAGTTACATGCTGACTTTGGTTCTTCGTGGGAATGGGACCCGCTTTCTTGGTCTCACGATTGGCCGCTATTCAATATGCCAAGGACATGGCCTAGAGGACTAGTGTGCCTTCAGGGTTCCGGGACTTTGTGGTTCTAGAGGTGGGCAGACTCGAGGTTGTTGCCTCTGCAGGAAACTGGTGTGTCGTGGGAGACGGAACATCAAAAACAGCAAGCTGGTTGCCAGCTGTGTGCCCACAGACCCGAGTTCTTTGAGCACAGAGCTCAGAAAAAGTGACACAATATACTTTTAACATTGTTAATCAGCGAATTGTTATGTCTCCCCTCTCACTATGAAATGGAGACATCCCTTATTAGGGAGAGAGAGAGAGAGAGTCTGTCAAATACTGGGTGAATGTGTAGTCTTTGGGATACTGCAAGTCTGTGTCTTTACTGATGATTTGATGCTCGCCTGAGTGTTCTGCAAGGGCACTAATGCCTTTTTGCTGGGGGAGGGGGAATTGTTGCTTTGCTGCTGCTTACGTGTGGGTGGGGGGAGCTGGTGGGGTGGGCTTTGAGGTTCTACATTTAACTGTCATTCATTCTTTGGGGTACTCCTCTGTTTTCATGGATCGTTGCAAAGAAATAGAATTTCAGGATGTATATTGTATACATTTCTCAGACATTAAATGTACCTTTAAAACCTTTGATACCTTACTACATGCTTTCTCCATTTGCTTTTGCAATCTCAACTCTCTATCTTGGTTACCATTTGGAGGTCTGCATGTGATTCCCATTATCATTGTTTTTCACTCTTGCAGTTTCTTAACTCCACTCTCAAAAATTCAACACTTTCTGACCCTATGATACCTCTTTCTAAAGATGTAATTCCATCTCTTATGAACAGAGCCACACCACCGCCTATGCCTTCCCAACTGTCCTTTCAATATATGCTTTGATGTTATGCTCCCAACTATGGCTTTCTTTCAACCACAACTCAGTGATGCTTGTAACGTCATACTGACCAATCTGTAATTGAGCCTCGAGTTCGTCCACCTTATTCTGAATGCTACATGCATTTAAATATAGCACCTTCAGACCTACATTCTCTGCCATTTGAATATTGCCTCTGTGGTACAAATTAACTCTTTGCTGTATCTGCATTTGTTCCCAATCATTGGCTTGTTTTTCCTTACATTCATCTTACATCCATCCATCCAATACTTGTAAACTTGCTGGTTCATCTTCTGCTCTATGGCCCAGAGCCATTAAGTGCTCTTCATATTACAAGCCATTCAATCCTGAACTCATTTTTATGAATTTCTTTGAACCTGCTCCAGTTCCTGCACATCCTTTCTAGGATAAGGGGCTCAAAGCTGCTCACAACACTTCAAGTGAGGCCTCACCAGTACTTTATATAATTTCAACACTACATCCTTGTTTTTATGTTCTAGTTCTCTTGAACTGAATGAGAACATTCCTCACCACAGACTCAACCTTAAAATTAACCCTTAGGGAATCATACACAAGTCCCTTTGTACCTCAGGTTCTTCTATTTTCTCTCCATTTAGAAAATAGTCAACCCTTCCATTACTTCTGTCGAAGTGCATGATCATATACTTCCCAACACTATATTCCATCTGTAATTTCTTTCCCCATTCTCCTCTTCTAAGTCCTTCTTTAACCTATCTATTTCTTCCAAACTACCTGTCACTCCACCTACTTTTATATCATCTGTAAACTTTGCAACAAAGCCATTAATTCCACCATCCAGATCATTGACATATAACATAAAATGAATCTCTCCCAACACAGACCCTTGTGCAACAACATTTGTCACCAACAGCCAGCTAGAAAAGGCTCCCTTCTTTCCTACTCTTTACTTCCTGCCAACCAGCCATTGCTTTATCTAATCTAGAACCTTTCCTGTATTTTACAAGGATGTTACCTGGATGGATTGGAAAACATGCCTAATGAGAATAGGTTGAGAGAATTTGGCCTTTTCTCCTTGGAGCAGCAGAAGATGAGGGATGACCTGAGAGGTGTATAAGATGATGAGAGGCATTGATCATGTGGATAGCCAGAGGCTTTTCCCAGGGCTGAAATGGCTAACTTGAAGAGTTATAGTTTTAAGGTGCTTGGAAGTAGGTACAAAGTGGAAGTCAGGGGTAAGTTTTTCACACAAAGAGTGGTGGGTGCATGGAATGCACTGCAAGTGATGGTGGTGGATACAATAGGGTCTTTTAAGAGACTCTTAGGTATATGGAGCTTAGAAAAATAGAGGGCTATCTGGTAGGGTAGTTCTAGGCAGTTTCTAGAGTAGGCTACGTGGTCGACACAACATTGTGGGCTGAAATGCCTGTAATGTGCTGTAGTTTTCTATGTTCTATGTTCTAATACCATGAGTTCATGTGAGGCACCTTGTCAAAGGCCTTCTGAAAATCAAAGCACACAACATCAACCGATTCTCGTTTGTCTATCCTGCTTGTAATTTCTTCAGAGAATTCCACCAGATTTGTCAGGCAAGATTTTCCCTTGAGGAAACCATGATGACTGCAGCCTTTTTTATCATCTGCCTCCAAGAACCCCGAAACCACATCCTTAATAACCAACTCAAATGTTTTCCCAATCCATCAGGTCAGACTAACTGGCCTATATTTTCCTTTCTTCTGTCTCTCTCCCTTCTTAAAGAGTGGAGTGACATTTGTAATATTCCAGTCTTCTGGAAACATTCCAGAATCTAGTGATTCTTGAAAGATCATTACTAAAGCCAGCAAGGTCTCTTCAGAACTTTAGGGTGTACACCATCTGGTCCAGGTGACTTATCTACCATCAGACTTCTCAGTTTCCTGAGAACCTTCTCTCTAGTTATGGTAACTTCAAACATTTCATGCCCCTAATACCTGGAACTTCCAGCTAGTATCTTCCACAGTGAAGACTGATGCAAAATGCTTGTTTAGTTTAGCCGCTATTTCCTTGGCCCCTATAACAGCCTCTGCAGCATCGTTCTCCAGTGCTCCAATATTCACTCTCGCCACTCTTTTATCCTTGATTTATCTGAGAAAACTTTTGGTATCCTCTTAATATTATTGACTAGCTTAATTTTGTATTCCATCTTAATGATTTTTACAATTAGCGACTTGATAGTTGCCTTCTGTTGGTTTTTAAAAGCTTCCCATTCCTTTAATTTTCCACAAATTTTTGTTCCATTATATGCCCTCTCTTTGGCTTTTATGCTGGTTGTGACTTCTCTTATCAGCCACAGTTATGTCATCTTGCCTTTAAAATATGTCTTCCTCTTTAGGATTTATGTATCCTTTGTCTTCAGAACTGCTTCCAGAAATTCCAGCCATTGCTGCACTGCCATCATCCTTGTCAGTGTTCTTTTCCAATCAATTCTGGCCAGCTCTTCTCTCATGCCTCCATAATTCCCTTTACTCCACTGTAATACTGATAGATCTGAACTTAGCTTCCCCATCTCAAATTTCAGGGTGAACTTGATCATGTTATGATAATTAACCCCCAAGGATTCTTTTATCTTCAGCTCTCCAATCTATTCCTACCAAATAAAATGTTTTCTATCTATCTATCTATCTATCTATCTATCTATCTATCTATAAGCATATAAAACTGTTTATCTCTGTGTGACAGGAGAACACACATCACAGTACAATAGTCTTTGTTTTATTATTTTGTATATTATTATTGCACATTGGGAAATTATTATATTATTATTATTCTGTGCTTTATTATTGTATATTATTATTCTGTACTTTGTTGGCAGTTGTCTGCACACTGCTAAATGTTTGCTTTTTAAATTTGCTGTTGTAATGAAAGGATTCCCTCTTGGGATCAATGAAGTATTTATTATTAGTAGTAGTAGTACTAGTATTAATAGTAGTATTACTACACAATACCCAATAGTGTGCAGGCCTCCATTAGTCTCGATAGATCATGGATTTGCACCTTGGAAAGTTTCCAGGGCGCAAGCATGGGCAAGGTTTTTTTACGGAAGACCTACAGTTGCCCAAGCTGCAAGTCTCCCCTCTCCATGCCACCAATGTTGTCCAAAGGAAGGGCATTAGGACCCATACAGCTTGGCACCGGTGTCATCACAGAGCAATGTGTGGTTAAGTGCCTTGCTCAAGGACACACACGCAGCTTCAGCCAAGGCTCAAACTAGTGACCTTCAGATCACTAGACGAACGCCTTAACTATTTGGCCATGCATTTCTCTAGTAATGTCCCCTCCTGTAATGAAGCACAAACCTGAGTTTTCTAATCTACCTGCATATTGAAATCCCAAAGACCATTGTAACATTGCCATTTTGGCATACATTTTCAATCTCCTATTGTAATTTGTAGCCACATCCTTACTACTGTTTGGGGATCTGTACACAACTCTCATTAGGAATTTTTCACCCTTGCAGTTACTTAGCTCTATCCACAATGTTTCAACATCTTCCAACTCTATGTCATCTCTTTATAATTTGATTTCATTTTTTTACCAACAGAGCAATGCTGCCCCTCTGCCTTCCTGTTTGTCTTTTCAATACAATGACTATATTTGGACATTAAGCTCCCAGCTATAATTTTTTGGCCATGATTCAGTGATGCCTACATCATCATACCTACCAATCTGCAACTGTGCTGCAAGTTCATTCTCTTTATTCCGTATACTGTGCACATTCAGTCACAACAGCTTAAGTCCTGTATTCACCCTTTTCGATTTTGTCGCACCATGCTCTACCTTTTGATTCCCGGCTTTGTCTGAAGTCTTGTAAACATCTGCCTCCACTGGCAGTCTGGATCCCATCCCCCTGCAACTCAAGTTAAACCCACCATGCAGCTTTCACAAACCTTCCCGTTAGGATATTAGTCCCCCTCCAGTTCAGGTGCAAGCCTTCCCTTCTGTGCTGGTCCCACCGTCCCTGGAAGAGAGCCCGATGATCCAAAAATCTTATGCCCCAACTCCTTCACCATGTATGAAACTGCACAATCTTCCTTATTCTAGCCCAGGCATGGGCAAACTACGGCCTGGGGGCCATATGCGGCCCGTTAAGCTTTTTAATCCGGCCCGCAGAACTTGATGAAATTATATTAATAAACCTTGTTAACGTTTTTTCCCCGCAATTCTGGCGTTTTCCCCATAGATGACGCACTCTATATACATTGACCTTTGTTGAGGTGCAGCGTATTACTCCACATTTGCGCTTTACTCTTTGTTCGGCTCGACCTATTTGTGTGAACAGGTGTTCAGCGTCATGAACATCAACAAAGCCAGCCACAGATCCAAGTTAACTGACCAACACCTCAGATCCATCCTGAGAATCGCCACAACAAAACTAAATCCAGACTTTGATGCGCTGGCTAAAAAGGGAGACCAACAACACCGTTCCCACTGAAATTTAAAATAAGTTTCTTCGTTGTGTTGTGTAAAAAATGCATTTGAAAATATTTTTTTCAATAAGCCTTACATGTTACATGTCATTTCTGTTAAGCGATGGACATGAGTAGTGCGCAGGTGCACGTACGTTCTCAAAATAAAAAATGCGCTCCAGATCAAATAACGCGCTCCGCATACTGGCGCGCTCTCACTGTTCTGTCATTGTGCAGGTTGTTGTTGAGTTTTGGCACAGGGGACAATTGAATAAGAAGGAGCAGGACAAGTAGACCTGCATCTGCTACCATTTTTGAAATAAAGACAGTCAGGAGGGGAGTGATGATGATAATATCTTGAAGGATAACAGAATTTTCAGTGCTTTAAAATAATAACTGTTAATATTAAAAAAGCTGTATTTTATTCATTTAATTTTCAGTGTTTTAAAAGTCATTTCAATATACCATGGGACTTCAAAGACAGATATTTTGTTGTAATACATTTGTTCATTTTCAATTGAAATTAAAGCACATGTTTTCTACATATCCCATGATATTTTACTTTCTCTTATGAGGTGTATTACCAAAACACTCCGTCCATCTGCTCCTGGTCCGGCCCCCCTGTCAAATTTTAGAACCCTTTGAGGCCCACAAGTCAAAAAGTTTGCCCACCCCTGTTCTAGCCTCACTAGCAGATTGCATGGGGAGCAATCCTGAGTTCATAACCCTGAAGGTCCTGCCCTTTAACTCACCACCTAACTCTCTGCAATCCCTATGCAGAACCTCGTCACTCATCCAACCCATGTCACATGGACCACGGCTTCTCACTGTTCACCCTCTCACTTAAGAATGCTGAAGATTCGATCCCAGATATCCTGGACCCTAGCACTCAGGAGGCAACATACCACCTGGGAATCTTGTTCTCACCCACAGAAATTCCTGTCTGTTCCCTTAACTAAAGGATCCCCTATCACCACAGTGTGCCTCTTCTTTCCCTTCACTTCTGAGTCACAGAGGCAGACTCAGTGCCAGAAACTCCAGTGTGACTTTTCTCTATTAGGTCATCCCTCCTGACAGAACCTAAAGAGTTGAGTGAGGTAGCCACAGGGGTGCTCTGTAATGGTTACTTAATCTCTTTCCACTTCCAGTTTCCTGTGTCCTGTGCCTTGTAACTATCTCTCTGCATGTCCTATCTTTCAGCCCTTCAGCCTCCTGAATGATCCGGAGTACATTTAGTTCCAGCTCCAACTCCTTAGTGCTTTTTTGTCAGAAGCTGCAGCTGGATGTACACCCATAGTTATAGTCATCAGGGACACAGGAGGCATCCCTGCCTTCCCACATCCCGCATTAGGAGCATTGCACTGTCCTGCCTGGCATCTTTACTGTCACAGCTGAGCTGATATAAGGAAGACAAGGATAAAACCCGTGCCTTTCTTTCCTTTGTTTTCTCTGAGTGAAGCCTTTCTTCGTTGAAGCCTTGAAGAGCTAAAACCTTCAGATCACCACTCTGACTTTGTCCACTCAGACAACGGCCGCTGCACACGCCCCTGCCATCCTTTAATTTGCTCTTACTCATCAATGCCAAATGCTGATTGGCCATTGGTCAAAACTCTATTACATTGCTGCTGGTAAAAGCTCTATTATGTGCCAAATTTGTGAGCAACTAGTTAGCATAACACATACTAAGTGTAGAGGAATGATTTTGGAAGTTATCTGGTTTTGCATTTTTACTTGAAAAAATAGGAATCAACAATATATTGATGTTCCCATTGTTCTCAAGCAGTGATTCTACTGTGGAGATGCCCCAGAACTGTTTGTGTGTATTCATTTTCCAAAGGGAAGCTTTGATGACTGAAAACTGCAGTAATAACTTGCCCAGTCATATGGAAGTAGCAACCACATCTGAAACACATTGTTTGATGCAATCAAGTTTAATTTGGAGCATTTGGGCAACTCCCGGATAAATCAAAATCAGCTGGAGTTACAGCAACCAGTTGTGGCACTGATAAAGCTCCAAATGTTGCTGGAATGCTTCAAGTCATTGGTTGTCTGTTATTTGGGAGCCAGAAAAGGAGTAAACAAAATTCTAGTGCATTTGCCTACATCTGCCTGGTTGGTACCAACAGTTGAGTTATTTCATACTGCATTTAGTGGTAATTTACTGGATGAATTCAAAGGTAGACTGTAATTTGCTGTAATTATATGAAGGGATGACTTATTGTAATAATACTGCCTTTCACAGACTCATGATATCCCAGATCATTTTTAGACAATGAAAAATTCTTATGATGCAATCAAAATACAATACACTAAATTCTCATTAACCACAGATCTGTGTATTCAGACTTTGGCCATGTGTTACTGAGAATTTTGATGAATGCTAATGGAGTATGAGGGGCAGAGCAAAGTGATGCTTGGCACTAAACTGTGACTGCTTTGATTGCATCTTCAGAAAATGCTCTACTTCTATCTTTGATATCTCTTTTTTTCCTTTTCAAGGTTCTTTTGAAGATCCTGATCTTGAGTTACACACTGACTGTTTTTTCTGTGGAAAGTGACCTGCCCTCAAGGCCTCACAACCGGCCACTTTTTATATCCCAAGGACGCGGCCAGGTATTGATTTTCGTGGCTCTTGAGACGGGCTGATTCAAGACCAGTGCCCCTGAGTGAGGTGTCGTAGGAGAACACGGAAAATCAGGAGCAGCGGGTTAGCTACCATAGCTCTCTGGGCGCAGTGCTCGGAAACAGTGACGCAACAGACTTCTAATGTCATACATCACCAAGTTGTTCACTCTCGCAGTGAAACGGGGCACCTCTTTTCCCTTTATTAGGGAGCAAGAGAGCCTGTGGTATGTCAATTTACCAGGTGAATGAATAGTCTTTGGGGTACTACAAGACTGTGTCTTTATTGATGCTTTGCTGCATGTTTGAGTGCCCAGTGGGGGGGTGCTGTTGCATTTTGCTTGTGGCGGGGGTGGGGGCTGCTGCTTGTGCATGAGAGGAGGAGCTGAACGATGCTTTAAGTTTCTAACATTTAACTGTTGTTCATTCTTTGGGGCATACCTCTCTTTCTTTCACATGTTTCTGAGGAAAAAGAATTCCAGGATGTATATTGTATAAATTTCTCTGACATTAAATGTAGCTATGGAAATTTACTGAATTCTGGCAGGGCTATCTCTGAAGTCCAGTATTTGCCAAGAGATAAGATACACCATAAGACCATAAGACACAGGAGCTAAATTAGGCCATTCAGCCCACTGAGTCTGCACCACCATTTGAAAATGATTGATTTATTTTTGCACTCAGCCCCAGCCTTCTGCCTTCTCCCATGCCCTTTCACACCCTTACCAATTAAGTAACTAAGAACCTCTGCTTTGAATATGTCCAAATGCCTTGGGCTTTCCAGCCAACTGCAGCAATAAATTCCACAGAATCACCACCCCCAATCCCCCTCCTCTTCTAAATGGACATCCCTCTAGTCTGAGGCTGTGCCCTCTGGTCTGAGACTCCTGCAGTATAGGAAACATCCTCACCACATCCATTCTGTCTAGGCCTTTCAATATTCAATATGCTTGGTAGGAAAAGGGAACCATGGCTGACGAAACATGTGAGGCAAATCGTCAAGAGGAAAAAGGAAGCATCTGTTAGATATAAGAAACAGGAAGTAGGAGGGGCTTATGAGTAATACAGGGTAGCCAGGAAGGAGCTAAATAAAGGACTTAGGAGAGCTTGAAGGGGGCATGAAAAGGCCTTGGCATATAGGATTAAGGAGAACCCCAAAGCGTTCTATGCGTATGTGAAGAATAGGAGGATGATGAGAACAAAGGTGGGACCGCTAAAGGATAAAGAGGGCAACATGTGCCTGGAAGCGGAGGAGGTTGGGGAGGTCCTAAATGAATACTTTGCTTCAGTATTCACAACTGAAAAGGATCTTGATCAGGAAAAGGTCGAAATAGAGCTGGCCTGAGTGCTGGACAATGTGGAGACTAAGGAAGAAGAAGTGCCTGATCTGCTTAAAAAAAAAAGGTTGATAAATCCCCATGGCCGGGTATGATACACCCCAGGTTGTTGTGGGACTTTAGAGAAGAGATCGCAGGAGCATTAGCTATAATCTTTGAATCCCCTTTGGCTGCAGGGGAAGTGCCGGAGGACTGGAGAATGGTAAATGTAGTTCCCTTGTTTAAAAAAAAGGTAATGGGGAGAAACCTAGGAACTATAGATTGGTGAGTCTTACATCAGTGGTATGCAAACTACTGGAAAGGATTCTTAAGGATAGAATCTACGTGCATTTGGAGAGAAGTACAGTCTACTCATGGATAGTCAACGTGGCTTTGTGAAGGGAAGATCATGCTTAACAAGCCTGATTGAGTTTGCTGAAGAGGTAACAAAAGAAATTGATGAGGGCAGGGCAGTGGATGTGGTCTACATGGACTTTAGCAAAGCATTTGACAAGGTCCCTCATGAGAGACTCATCCAGAAAGTCATGAGGCATGGGATAAGTGGAACCTCGGCTGTTTGGATAAAAATTGGCTTAAAGGAAGAAAGCAGAGGGTAGTTGTGGAAGGAAAGTATTCTGCCTGGAGGTCAGTGACTAGTGGAGTGCTGTAGGGATCTGTCCTGGGACCCCTGCTATTTGTGATTTTTATGAATTACCTGGATGTAGAGGCAGAAGGATGGGTGAGTAGGTTCGCGGATAACACGAAGATTGGAGGAGTTGTGGATGGAGATGTATGTTGTTGAAGGTTACAAGAGGATATAGACAGGCTGCAGCATTGGGCAGAAAAATGGCAGATGGATTTCAATCCGGACAAGTGTGAGGTGATGCATTTTGGAAGGACAAACCAGAAGACCGAGTACAGGATTAATGGTCAGTTACTTAAGAGCGTGGATGAACAAAGGGACCTTGTGTTTCAAATCCATACATCCCTCAAGGTTGCTGCACAGGTTGATAGGGTCATTAAGAAGGCCTATGGGATGCTAGGCTTCATTAACAAGGGGATTGAGTTCAAGAGTAGAGAGATCATGTTGCAACTTTAAAAATCTCTGGTGAGACTGCACTTAGAGTATTGTGTTCAATAATGGTCACCTCATTATAGGAAGGATATGGAAGCTATGGAGAGGGTGCAGAGGAGATTTACCAGGATGTTGCCTGGTTTGGAGAACAAGTCATATGAAGCAAGTTTAGGAGAGCTGGGACTTTTCTCTTTGGAGTGTAGAAGAATGAGAGTGGACTTGATAAGGTCTACAAGATTATGAGAGACATAGATAGGTCAGTACCTGTTCCCCAGGGCACCAATAGCAAACACCAGAGGGCATATGTACAAAATTGAGGGAGGGAAGTTTAGGGGAGACAACAAGTTTTTTTTACACAGGGTTGTGAGTGCCTAGAATGACTTGCCAGGGATGATGGTGGAAGCTAAAACATTAGGGGTATTTAAGAGCCTCTTGGACAGGCACATGGATGAAAGAAAAATGGAGGGTTATGGGGTAGTGTGGGTTTAGTACTTTTTTTTAAGGATTATATGGGTTGGCACAACATGGAAGGCTGAAGGGCTGTACTGTGCTGTAGTGTTCTATGGTTCTATGCTTCTATAAGATCCTCCCTCATTTTTCTCAACTCCAGTAGGTACAGGCCCAGGGCCATAACTGCTCCTCCCATGGTAACCTTTTCATTCCCAGAATCATTCTCATAAACCTCCTCTAGACCCTCTCCAATACCGACACTTCATTTCTTAGATAAGGGGACCAAAACCGTTCACAATACTCCAAGTAAGACCTCACCAGTGTTTTATAAGGCCTCTGTATTACATCCTTGCTTTTATCTTTCAATCTTCTAGAAATGGTTAGTAATATTACATTTGTCTTACCATTGACTCAACCTATGAATTAATCATAGTGATTTCAAAATCCCTTTGCACCTTCAATTTTTAAATAATATACCTGTTTAGAAAATAATCAGCACCTCTTTCCCTTCTACCAAAGCGCATGACCATACACTTTCCTGCAATATATTCCATCTGCCCTTCTTTGCTCATTCTCTTAATCTGTCTAAGTTATTCTGCAGACTCCCTGTTTCCTCAATATTACCAGCTACTCCTATCTTCATACCATCAATAAACATGGTCACAAAGCCATCAATTCCATTATCCAAATCATTGACATATAATATAAAAAGAAGTGGTCCCAGTCCCAACCCCATTGCCACTGTTAGCTAAACAGAAAAGATCCCCATTATTCCCACTCTTTGCCTCCTACCAGTCAGCCAATTATCTATCCACACTAGTATCTTTCCTGTAATACCAGAGGCTTTTATCTTGTTAAGCACCCTCATGTGTGGCACCTTGTCAAAGGCCTTCTGAAAATCCAAGAAAACAACCTCCACTGACTTTCCTTTGTCTACTCTGCCTGTTCTTTCCTTAAAGAATTCCAACAGACACACTTGCTCTGCTGTTAATGAGCAACCCTCATTCTGAAACCATCCCCTCATTTCTAGATTCTGATAAGATAGGGGACAGTCTCTCAGCAGCTGTGGCTCCTGCATTGCATGCAGGATCATTTTACTTACTAACCGGGTCAGAAATGATGGGTACGTTGCCATATTCACCTGTGGTCTGACTTGCCTTCACCCTAACTCTTTACTTGGCTTACTCCATGTCATAACCCCTCACATCCAATTATTTTGTGGATGCAAACTATATTTCTGTCAATGCCTTGTCATGCTTCTTGACATATGTTACTCCCATTGATTCTCAGCCTGATGCATTTGTATGCCTTTCCTCAATACCTGTTACCTACCCAAGAGCACCCTGACCTTAGGATAAATAAGTTCTGTTCCATTCACTTATTAGTCTGTCTTTCCCTTTTCCTAAGAGAACACAGAGGATCAGGGAGAGGGAGAAAACAGGAAATAATCCTCTTTGTATCACATAACATAAATCTTAAAAGAGTATGCGCCGGACATATGTACCTTTGCCAATCATTGTCTTTCAAGAAGTAGAAATAGGAACCTTCCAGATGCTATTATGTATTATAGCATTCATAAAAGCTGAGCAAAGTATAATCATTCTGGTTATAAATAACTTAAGCTCAAATACGTGTACTTCCATGTGATCAGGAGAACACTTTACGTTGGACCCAGGGCAGATAGTTGCAAAGAAGGTAACAGGGGTGAGTCCATTTGAAGAGACTTGCCTCTTGTTCAGATGGATTTAAATCTAATAACCTCGACCTTGTCAATGAAAGACAAATCATTGAGCAACGGTAGAGGATGTTTAATATTCTAAAAGGGCTTCTGAATGCATTAACCTTGATTGTGCAGAGATTATCTCAAGCATAAGTGTCTTAATGCCAGAAACCATTGAACTGATGCGTTTCGGCAAAGCTAGTGTTGTGAAACATCAAATGCTCTTGTCAAGTGAATCCATGCACAACTTAACACCAAGGCCATGCATAATCTGGATCAGAGGGATGCTCTTAACCTTTGTCATCCTGCACCTCACTGATCCACATACAAAGTATGCTCTGGTACATTAAAGGAGTGAAGAATTACTGGGGCAGAAAATGAATAATGATGAGAGGGAAAATGGAAGCCTTCACCAACATCCACCAGGTTGTATTGTGCATGTGCATGGCCTTTAGTTGTGTCTTGAAGGACTCTAAATCTCGGGCAACGTCATTCATATGAATACCAAGAGTTAGACATGAGTAATATCCCATGCTAAAATCATAGAGATTTTATTATATGGGAGCTATGGTATAAAACAAATTTTAATTAATTGGCTTTCAGTTCTTTATTATTGTCATAAGTACACATGGGAACATGAGCCAGAACCACAATCCCCAGCTCCTGGTTAGTCTGACTACTGATATTTCAGGTAATACTAACATAATTGTTGATTCTTCCACAGATATCTCCTGACCTGTTGAGCACTTCCAAAATTTTCTCTTTTTATTTCAGATTTCTAGTATCCAGAACTTATCATTCAAATTCAGGACCATTTACCACATGTACATCAAAACATATCATTTGTGCTAACAACCAACACAACAAGGATGCGCTGGGGACAGCCTGCAAGTCTCGCACATACTCCAGCACCAACATAACATGATCACAATACTCAGCAGAATAACCCAAGCAACCACAACAGCAAGTCAAGCCCCTTTATCCAAATCCTGCAGTCAAGTCTATCTGTACTCCAAAATCAGAATGAAAAATTGTTCCTTCCGAAACTTTCAGGGTCCATAAAGAGGACTTGATCCGCAACATCATCACTCAGAGACATGAGTGTTATATCTACAGATGATCAACAACTTAATGACCTTCTTTTTGTTAAATATTACACAATTTAATGCCACTGAGGAACATCAGCAATGTGGATCAATGGTGAAAAAAGCAAACTGTAAACACCATCCATTCCTCTCATAGAGATATGCCTCCTTTTGTGGTCATGCCACATAAGGTGTTCAAGTGTCATCTGGACTTGGTGACATGTTAAGTCTATCAAAAATTAGTCAATTTATTGAACTCAATTTTTTGATTTGATATGCTGTGATTATGATGTTTATTGAATACTATAAACATAGCATTGTCCTGTTTTTTCCTAGTGAGAATTTGACTTACTCCAAATGACTTAGGGCAATTTCCTTGAAAAGCCTATTCTGGCTGGCTGCTGGTTACTAGTAGAGTTCCACAGGGGTCAGTGTTGGAACCACTGCTTTTTATGAATAATGCCAATGATTTGGACTATGGGATTAATGGATTTGTGGCAAGATTTGCCAATGATACAAAGATAGGTGGAGGAGTGGGTAGTGTTGAGGAAACAGAGAGCCTGCAGAGAGACTTAGGTCGTTTAGGGGAATGGGCAAAGAAGTGGCAAATGAAATACAATGTTGGAATGTTCATGCAGTTTGGTGGAAGAGATAAACAGGCAGTCTATTATTTAGATGGGGAGAGAATTCAAAATACAGAGATGCAAAGGAAATTGGGAATTCTTGTGCAGGATACACTAAAGATTAAATTCCAGGTTGAGTCAGTGGTGAAGAAGGTGAATGCAAAGTTGGCATTCATTTCTAGAGGTATGGAATATAAGAGCAGGGATGTGATGTTGAGACTTTATAAGGCACCCGTGAGACCACACTTGGAGTATTGTGTGCAGTTTTGTGCTCCTTATTTTAGAAAGGATGTACTGACATTGGAGAGGGTTCAGAGAAGCTTCATGAGAATGATTCCAGGAATGAAAGGGTTATCATAAGAGAAACGTCTGGCAGCTCTTGTGCTTTATTCCCTGGAGTACAGGAGAATGAGGGGGGATCTCATAGAAACAGTCCGAATGTTAAAAAGCCTGAACAGATTAGATATGTAGAAGTTACTTCCTGTGGTAGGGGAGTCCAGTACAAGAGGGCACAACTTCAGGATTGAAGGACGTCCATTTAGTACAGAGATGTGGAGAAATTACTTTAGTCAGAGGGTGGTAAATCTCCGGAATTTGTTGCCACGAGTGGTTGTGGAGACCAAGTCATTGGGTACATTTAAGACAGAGAGAGAAAAGTTCTTGATTAGCCAGGGCATCAAAGGGTATGTGGAGAAGGCAGGGGAGTGGGGATGACTGGAAGTATTGGATCAGCCCATGATTGAATGGTGGAGTAGACTCAATGGGCTGAATATTCTACTTCTGCTCCTATATTTTATGGTCTTATGGTCACAGCATGATATTTCAAACATTCCCAAGTCAAAAGGCCTTGATGTCAGATATTTCCCTGTAACAAGAGAAACAATTCACTTACTGTAATTCAGTTTTTTGCCTCTATTATTTTGCATTGCATTGTACTGCTGCCTCAAAGACAACAATTCTGATGATATATGCTGGTGATATTAAATCAGATTCTAAATCTGAGATGGCACAAAATCCTGTTTACAAACCTTCCTGGATAAACATAATAAAATTTGCTTGCAACCAGTGCAGCCTCTAGATGCGTAGTAATATCAAGAAATGGAAGGAATTTGGAATCAGAAAACTTTACTCTTTGTTGACTCAAAATGATACAGTCACATCTTCTGAATCCTTTATTAAGAGTGACATTTTGCATGTGTGTCCTTCGTATTTGAATCCAAACATCATAAGGTGCCTTTGATTGAAAGCGGAAAAGCCATCAAAAACAATTAGAAATAACAAGAACACATGGTGCTGCATTCTCTGATTTTCCTCATGTTGATGGCCTCTTTCTCGTTCTAATGATAGCAGGAAGGAAGAGAGGGGAAACGGGTAAATGCAGAAAACCTACTAAATTATATGAAAGGAATTCCTTGTGTGTCTTGATGAAGTCCTTGTTTGCCTTGATGATGCTGATGAAGGGTCTCAGCCCGAAACATCAACTGTTTACTCTTTTCCATAGATACTGCCTGGCCTGATGAGTTCTTTCATCATTTTGTGTGTATTACTTTGATTTGCAGCATCTGCAGATTTCCTCTTCCTAATATACCAGGGGTGATTGATAAGTTCATGGCCTAAGGTAGAAGGAGTCAATTTTAGAAAACCTAACATACTTATTTTTCAACATAGTCCCCTTCTACATTTACACACTTAGTCCAGTGGTCATGAAGCATATGGATCTTGGACCTCCAGAAAGTGTCACAGCAGGGTGATTGATAAGTTTGTGGCCTAAGGTAGAAGGAGATGAGTTAAACACAAGGAAATCTGCAGATGCTGGAAATTTAAGCAACATACACAAAATGCTGGTGGAACACAGCAGGTCAGGCAGCATCTATGGGGAGAAGTGCTGTTGACGTTTCGGGCTGAGACCTTTTGTCAGGACGGCTTATACCAGAGTTAAATAGTTCTCGTTACGTGCAAATGCAGTTCAACTCTGAGTGATTATGCAGAAAATTTGAAATTAATAACTCATCACGGGTGATTAATAAGTTCGTGGACTAAGGTAGAAGATGGGTTATTAACTTCAAACTTTCTGCATAATCACTCAAAGAGTTGAACTGCATGTGCATGTAATGAGAGCTGTATAACTCAACTCCTACCTTGGGTCACGAAATCAATCACCCCTGCTGTGGACACTTTCTGGAGGTCCAAAATCTGTATGTTCCATGACAGCTGAGCTAAGTGTGTAAAAGTAGGAGGGGACTATGTTGAAAAATAAATGTGCTAGGTTTTCTAAAATTGACTCCTTCTACCTTAGGCCACAAACTTATCCATCATCCCTTGTATCTGTTGCCTTGAGATCCTGAGACTGTTTCATCTATGAAAGTAGAGTCCAGCTAGAAGTACTGAGCCAACTAATACAAGAGGCATTCTTTTTAGACTGGACTCTAGTTGCTGAAACATTGAATTTCACAGAATCTCTCAGAACTTCATGATATTTAGGATAAACTAAAATTCTGTAGTTTTCAGATATTTCCTCCATAGCTCTGTTTAAATTCTCAGTGTTGCTATGATTCTATTGATTTGAAACTGTTCACATTTTGATTGCACTTTGAGAGCAATACAGAGCTCTGACATGTTTGAAGATATTGACAAATAACTTGTTTTATTTCATGAGTGGGCTCATGAAAAACCAAGGTGCTTTTAAAGTTTCAAACTATTAGATGTTCTTTTGGAAGATTTCAGGCTTAATGCGGCACATGATTTTACATCTGATGTCAAAGTCAAGGAAAAAAGTATTATTGAAGTGCATATACTACCTTGACATTCATTTTCTTGCAGGCATTTACAGGAAAATAAAGAAATAGAATAGAACTTATGAAAAAAAAACTACATAAAGTCTGACAAATAACCAATGTGTCAAAGAAGGTAAATTCTGCAAATAAATATATAATCCTGGGAACATGAGTTGTAAACAGTCCTTGAAAGTACATTCTTTAGGTTCTAAAATCTGTTCAGAGTTGTGGTGAGTGAAGTTACCCACACTGTCAGGAGCTCAGTAATGTAGGGTAATAACTGTTTCTGAACCTTGTGGCGTTGGACCTAAGGTTCCTGTACCTCCTTCCCCATAGCAGCAGCAAAAAAAGAACTTAGCTTGGATGATGCGGGTCCTTGTTGATGGATGCTTTCCTGTGGCACTACTCCATATAAATGTGCTCAATGTGGGCTTTGGCCTGTAATGAACTGGACAGCTTCCATCACATTTTGTAAATTTTTCTATTACTGGGCATTTGTGTTGCCATAGCAGTTCATAATGCAATCATTCAGGATATTCTGTTCACTGTTCATCCGTAGAAGATTGTCAAGTTTTTTAGTGACATTCTGAATTTAAGGAAATTTCTAAGAAAACAGAGATGCTGTTGCGTCTTCTTTGTGATCGCTCTTACATACTGATACCAGGACAGATCCTCTGATCTAGTAACACCAAGGAACTTAAAGCTCCTGACCTTCTCTACCTTCAATTTTCTAAGGAACACTGGTTCGTGGATCTCTGGCTTCTTCCTCTGTAGTTGATAATCAACTCTTTTGCTTTCTGACATTCAGTGATAGGTTGCTATTGTGGCATCATTCAATCAGATTTTCAATCTCCCTTTTATATGCCGATTTGTCATCACCTTTAACTCAGCTAACAACAGTGGTGTCATCAGCATATTTAAATACAGCACCTAGCCACACAGTCATCAGTAAAAAGTGAGTAGTCTAAGAATACCGATCTGTGGAGCACCTGTGTTGATGGTGAATGTGGAACAGATATTGTTGCTAATCTGTACTGACTGGAGTTTGCAAGTGAAGAAATTGAGGAGCCAGTTGTATAGGTCTTGGAACTTAGTGATGAGTTTCGAGGGGAAGTTAGTGCTGAATGCTGAGCTCATGAATGCATGTTCATTGTTCAGGTGTTTTAGAGCCTAGTGAAATGACATTTGCTGTTGACTGTTATGATGAAAGACAAATTGGAGTGAATTCAGGTGACTCCTCAGTCAGGAGTTGCTATACTTCATGACTAACCTCTCAAACCAATTCATCACAGTGGATGATAGTCATTGAGGCAGGTTACCACTTTCTTCTTTGGCATCAGAATGATTGAAGCCCATTTGAAGTAGCCGGATACCTAGAAGATCGAAAAGAGAGGTTGAAGATGTCCGTAAGCACCCAAGCCAGTTGATTAGCATAGATCTTCAGTATTCAGTCAGGTACTCCATCTGGGCCAAATGCTTTCCTTAGATTTATCCCCCTGAAGCGTGTTCTCACATCAACCTCATAGACTGAGATCACAGACTGTTGGTGGCTGTGGGATTTCATGAAGGTGCCTTCATATTCTGTTGGTCAAAGCGAAAAGCTAAAATGTTCTAAGCAGCAACTGTCTTGCATATTTTACAATGCTGAAGCTACCATTCATCCATTGCAGCAGTCCAATTCCTAGAACAAACTTTCCCAAAGACTCTACATCCCTGGTCTTTCTTGAAAGTCTTTTCCCTGATCAAAAACACCACATTAAATTTACAAATTTACTATGGAATCATCTCTCAACATTATAATCCACATGCAAAAATTCTCTTCAAGCTTCAGATCTACCACACACAAAGTCATGCAGACTATCCTTGTTCAATCCACATCAATACAATTAGTTATATATTTGGTCCTTCAG
The DNA here is from genome assembly GCF_030144855.1 of Hypanus sabinus. Taxonomy (NCBI): domain Eukaryota; kingdom Metazoa; phylum Chordata; class Chondrichthyes; order Myliobatiformes; family Dasyatidae; genus Hypanus; species Hypanus sabinus. The sequence goes on along the minus strand of NC_082707.1, from coordinate 80,222,016 downwards.
AATACCTTCTAATAGCTTTCCCATTACTGATGTCAGGTTGACTGACCTAAAGCTTCATGGTTTACTTTTAAAGTCTTTCTTGAACAGTGGGACAAAGTGAATGGTATAATTAGTAATCCAAGAATATAACAGCACCACCAGGAAGGAAGTGTGAAAGAGATGATTTGTTCAGAATTCTGATAGCAGTGGGGAAGAAGTTGTTCTTGAATCTGGTCATTCTAGCTTCCAAGCTCCTGAATTTCTCCCAGAAGGTAGAAGAGATAAAAAGGAAGGGCTGATTTGACAGGCATCCTTGTCAATATCATTGGCCTTCCTCAAGCAATGCAACATTAAGATAAACTGTGTGGAAGCCTGCGATACATTGGTGGATCTTCTTTCATTAGTTATTATTATTATGGCGCAATCTTGTGCAACAAACCATCTACTAGTTGAAATAGTTTTTCCTGATTTACTTCTCCAAAACTGGATGAAACTTTGGCTCAATGCTACTTACAGTGCCTTCTGACATCAACAGAAAGCCATCATTTAAAAAGAGCTTTCCCTTAAATCTCCATCTAATCTTCTCTCCTACAGAGAGAAAAATAACAGTTTCTCACTTGTTTACATAATTGAAGTCCTTTTCCCTACTATCACACTTTACTCTCCTTGAAGCATTAACATTCTTTCTACATTTTTCTCTACATTGGAGACATTAACCCATCTCTGAATGAGATATACAGAATAACTATTACATGTCTTTAATTAACCATCCTCTTCTGTAGAACTGTGTTGCTTTTAACATAAGAAGGAAAGGGTATGTATTCCTACCGTGTCTGTCATCACCTCAGTATGTCTTAAATTGCCTAACTGTCAATTAATTGTTTTCAAAGTGGAATAATTTTGTTAAGTGTGGCAACTAATTTTCACATTTCATTTCACAAACAAAAACAAGATAAATAGCAAACTAAACTATTTTAGTGTTTTTATTAAGATCATAAGACCATAAGACATAGGAACAGAATTAGGCTACTTTATCCATTGAATTTGCTCCACCATTCAATCATGGCTGATTCTTTTTACCCCTCCTCAGCCTGGCCTTCTCCCAGTAACCTTTCAGGCCATGGCCTATCAATCTCCATTTTAAATACACCCAATGACTTGGCCTCCACAGCCGCCCATGGTAACAAATTCACCACCATATGGCTGAAGAAACTTCTCAGCCTCTTTGTTTTAAATGGATGCCCCCCTTCCTAATGTGCCTTCTTGTCCTCGTCTCCCCGGCCATGGGAAACATGCTTTCCACATCTACTCTGTTTACACCTTCCAACATACAGAAGGTTCCAATGAGCTCCCACCCTCCCTCCATCTTCCTACATTCCAATGAGCACAGGCTCAGTGCCATCAAATGTTCCTCATTTGATAACCCTTTCATTCCTAGAATGATCCTCCTGAACCTGCACTAATGCCAGCACACCTTTTCTTATAGAAGAATCTCAAAATTGTTCACAATACTTAAGGTGAAGCCTCACTGGTGCCTTACAAAGTCTCAGCATAACATTCCTGATCTTATATTCTAGACCTCTTGAAGTGAATGCTAACATTGTATTTGCCTTCTTCACCACCGACTTTACCTGCAAGTTGACCTTTCAGGTGTTCTGTACAAGGACTCCTAAGTTCCATTGCACCTCAAATATTTACATTTTCACCCTGTTTCGAAGATAGTCATCCATTCCTTCCACCAAAGTGCATGACCATGCATTTTCTAACATTGTATTTCATTTACCACTGTCTTGCCCATTTTCTTAATGTCATGAGATCTGCATTCTGGTTCACAGTCCGGTCCAGTTCCTTAATCCAGGTTTTCCGGTTTTCCCCAGTTTCTGTTGAGGCAGCTGATTCTCATTTAGGCTGGCTTCATAAATAGCTACAGGATTCAGCCTCAGGCTTCTGGATTGTTCCTGTTGAAACCCCCTGTCTGTATCCCTTCCCTTCACCTTCCGCCTGGAGCCTTGCCTCGCCTGTAACCCTTGCCGTGACTGTTGTCAAGTTCAACCACCGGAGAAACATAGGAACTGTGTCCACACCTTTGGTAGGTAGGTCCGGCCGTTTGCCACTACCTAGTGCTGGGAACTGTCTGTGTCCACGCCTTCGCTAGGTAGGTCCTGCTGTCTGCCACTACCTAGTATTGGGAACTGTCTGTGTCCACGCCTTCGCTAGGTAGGTCCTGCTGTCTGCCACTACCTAGTATTGGGAGCCACCTTTGTGTCCTCGCCTTCGCTAGATAGGTCCAGCCGTTCGCTGCTAACTCGTGTTGGCAACTGTCTGTATCCATGCCTTCACTAGGTAGGTCCAGCCGTCTACCACTACCTTGAGTTGAGAACCATCTCATCATATTCTGCACTCTGTGTATGAGTCCCGGCCCTATATACGCAAGGAGGGGTCCCGGCTCTGTGTTCCACGTTCCTGTCTCTTCCTCGACTAAGTCAAAGCTTCTGGGTCTCGTCCAGTCCTAGCCATGTCCAAGAACCTTGTCCTGTCCAAGCCATAGATTTGTGTTCTCATCTTATCCATGTGCCTCGCTCAGCCCAGGAGTACCTTGCCTAGCCTGGTGCTGGGGTTCCCTCATCCTGTGCTGGGGTTCCCTTGTTCTGTCCAGGACTCTCTCGTCCAGTCCTGTTGCCTCTCCTTGTCCTGTTGCCATGTCTTGTCCTCGCCTGGTTCTGGAGTCGGAGCCCGAGTCAGGACCCAGGTTCTGGGTCCTTGTCCATTCTCTGGCTCTGAGTCCAAGCTCAGGCTCCTCGTTCCCAGTTCCATGTCCTGGTTCCGCTAACCTAGTCAAATCCTAGCCCAGGCCCAGAATCCTTGTCTCATCCAGGGCCTGTGACATGTCCAGCCTCCTTTCTTCCCCACTTTCCTTGCTCTCTTGATACATCTAGTCCTCCCCCTAGTACTTCAGTGTCTGTCTCTTGCATTTGGGTCCGCTCCCAACGTTCCCCTCATGACACTTAATCTGTCTGTCCTTCTGCAGCCTTCTTGATTCCTTAACACTACCTGCAGTTCCACCAATCTTTGTGTTATCTGCAAAATTGGCAACAAAGTCATCTATTCCATCATCTAAATCATTGATATTCAGCATAAAAAGAAGTGGTTCCAACACTGCAGCCAACCATAAAAGGATCATTTTTATTCCCACTCACTGCCAATCAGCCAATGCTCTAACCATGTTAGTAAAATTCTTGTAATGTCATGGGCTCCTAACTTGGTAAACAGCATCAAGTGTGGCACCTTTACAATGGCTTTCTGAAAATCCAAATATACAAAATCTATGGCATCCCCTTTATCTATCCCACTTATAATCTCTTGAAAGAATTCCAACTGGTTCATCAGACAAGATTTTCCCTTAAGCGTGTCTTTGCCCTATCTTGTCCTGTGACACCAAGTACTCCATAACCTCATCCTTAACAATTGACTCCAAGATCTTCCCAACCAGTGAGGTTAGGGTAACCAACCTATAGTTTCCTTTCTGCTGCCTCCTTTCTTTCTTAAAGGTTGGAATGACATTTGCAATTTTTCAGTCCTCTGGAACCATGCCAGAATCCAATTGCTCTTGGTAGATCATTACCAATGCCTCATAATCACTACCAGTAGCTCTTTCAGAACCCTAGGGAGCAGGTCATCTGGTCTGGGTGACTTATGCACCTGTAGGTCTTTCAGCTTTTTGAGCACTTCTGCCTTGTAATCGTAATTGCAAACACTTCTCTTCCCTCACACCCTTCAACACTTGGCATACTGCTAGTGCCTTCCACAGTGAAGACACATGCAAAATACTTGCTTAGTTCATCTACTATCTCACCGTCCCCCATTATTATTTCTCCAGCCTATTTTCTAGCAGTCCTTTATCCACTCTCATCTGTCTTTTATTTTTATATACTTGAAAAAGCTTTTTCCATCCACCTTGATATTGTTTGCTGACTTGATTTCTTATTTCAGCTTTTCCTTCCAAATGATTCTTTTAATTGCTTTCTGTAGGTTTCTAAAAGCTTGCCAATCCTCTATCTTCCTGCTAATTTTCATTTTGTTATATGCCCTCTCTTTTGCTTTTACAATAACTTTGACTTCCCTTGTCAGCTATGGTTGTACTATTTTGCCATTTGAGTATATATTTGCTTTTGGAAAAAGTCTATCCTGCACCTTCCTCATTATTTCCCAGAAACTCAAGCCATTGCTGCTCTGCTGTCATCCCCATCAACATCTCCTTCCAATTTACTTTGGCCAACTCCTCTATCATACCACTGTAATTTCCTTTACTCACTGAAATACTGCTACATCAGACTTTATTCTCCCTTTCAAATTTCAAGTTGATTAATCATATTATGATCACTGACTCCTAAGGGTTCCTTTGCCTTAAACTCACTATTCACATTCCATTGATTACATATTACCCAATACAGTACAGCTGATCCTCTAGTAGGCTCAATGACAAGCTGCTCTAAAAAAGCCATCTCAGTGGCATTCAATAAATTCACTCTCTTGAGAGATAAATTATTTAAAAAGTGCCAGTTATGTACATTTGACAAACCCTTGGTTTAAAAGCTCATTTATGAAACAGCACCTGTGGCCGTGCAGCACTTCATCAGTACTTTTTTCAATAGTCAACAAATATTTTGTGCTAATTTCTCATGGAGTTAGAATCCATGGTCATAAAGGTCAAAGTACGGCAATTGAAATTTTTTGCTGCCATATATAAGAATTTTTTAAAGTAAAACTCTATATTAGATATGTTGTTTCAATCATTGGATCATTCCGGAGTTGTTTGGTTATAGAGAGTCTCATTCAAATAGCTTTAGCTTTTGTGCAGCAAGTATTCAGTACAGTTGCCAAAGAGTCTGCTTTTGAGCAGGAATTTAAAGGCTGAAATAATGGCACTGAATAAAAATAAAGTGCACCTTTCACCAATATCATTGGCTAAAGTGTGTTCTCAGTATTCCAATAAGTCAAAAGTACATTTTCATAAAGTAATAAGTTGTAATATCTGCTTATTGCAGCAGTAAAGAGAAAGGTGTTATTTTTCATGAGGTTACATTTAATTTAGAGAAATGCGGCAAAGATTGGATAACTCTCATCTCTCGGCTACTTTATTACTTATTTTAATAGTCCAGAAGGATATTGGCATGCTGGAAATGAATGAATAATTAAAAGTGGTAATAAAGACTGTTCTCATTGAAAATTATAAGGATTGGACAACTAACAAATTTTTAAAAATTGAGCTATATAGGTTATTTCGTGTCAAATTTCAGTCATCAAGACATTCAGAAGTGACACAAGTTTCAACTTGCCGGAACGTCTGTGTAGGTTCAGACATCTAAAGTTCCTTCAAAGCAACTCATAGGTAAATCTTATAGATAAATATAATTTTATAAAGTTAGACCAATGATCATTGATCTGGCATATTAACATTTTTTAGGCCATCTATGGTCCCTCAGTCCCTTTATGCACTATTCGCAAAATGTTATTCTGAGAATAAACTAATGTACTATTTATTGCAATGAAAGTACCTTCTGCAGTTGGCAAAATAAGCACAAGGAATGATTTGATAACACAAATCACAAAACATAACCTGAATGTCACAAAAATACTTGAAATCCATATTCACATTGCTGCATTGTAATCATTTCTAGCTCTTCAGTGGAATGATTTTGTATTCAGGCATAAGATCATCCTTTCACAAAATTCACACTGTAACAACATTGTTGCTTCTCAAACTCTTTTGGAACTTTAAACACAAAAAAAACTCCTAGAGTTTTTAGCTTCTTTGCTTCTGGGTTAGGAAATCAGGAGTTCCAATCCCACTTCAGGATTTAGCATCTAAAATTTGGATTGACACTGTCAAAGTTACTGTTCTCCAGCTGAAACATTGAAATGTCCAGTCAGTCCATTAAGTAGAGTGCAAGCCTACAAGTGACTGGTAACCCACACAAACTTGTAAGTAACATAAGGAACCACTCCACTGGTTGGCATATCTCGCTCCTGAACACCCTTTCATCACCATCTGAGATTCTACCAACAATGGTTGTATCATCAGCAAATTTATAGATGATATTTGGGCTATGCCTAGCCACACAGTCATGGGTATCAAAACAGTAGAGCAGTGGGCTAAGCACACATCATTGAGGTGCACAAGTGTTGATTGTCAGTGAGGAGATGTTATTGTCAATCTGCGCAGATTGTGTCTTCTGGTTAGGAAATTGTGGATCCAATTGTAAAGGGAAGTACAGAGGCCCAGGTTCTGCAACTTTTCAATCAGGATTGTGGGAATGATGGTACTAAGTGCTGAGCTATAGTCAATGAACAGCATCCTGACATAGGTCTCTGTGTTGTTCAGGTGGTCTAAAGCTATGTGAAGAGCCATTGACCTATTGTGGCAACAGGCAAATTGCAGTTGGTCCAGGTCTTTGCTGAGGCAGGAGTTCAGTCTAGTCATGAACAACTTCTCAAAACATTTCATCACTGTAGATGTGAGTGCTACCGCCTGAAACATGTTAAGGCAGCTCACATTATTCTTCTTAGGCACTGGTATAATTGTTGCCTTTTTGAAGCAATGGAGAACTTCTGCCCAAAGCAGTGAGAGGTTGAAAATGTCCTTGAACGCTCCCGCTGGTTGGTTGGTACAGGTTTTCAGAGCCTTACCAGGTACTCCATCGGGACCATGCGCCTAGCAAGGGTTCACTCTCTTTAAAGACAGGCTAACATCAGCCTCTGAGATGGAGATCACAGGGTCATCAGGTGCAGCAGGGATCTTCACAGCTGTAGTTATATTCTTGCTTTGAAAGCTGGCATAGAAGGCATTGAGTTCATCTGGTAGTGAAGCATCACTCCCATTCATGCTATAAAATCCAAATTACCATTCAATAAAATCCAAGTTATTATTGCTTTCCTGATGATTTGCTATACTTGCCTGTTAACCTTCAATAATTTATGTACAAAGACAGCAGTATCCATCTGATCGGCAACATCTATTTATCTCTTACCACTTAAGAGATATTCAGAATGTCTATTTTCCTCTGTCACAGTGTATAACCTTATGTTTTCATATTATAGTCATTATCTATATCTTTGCTGCTCACTCCCTATGTCTCGATTTATGCTCATTTTCACATTTCCTTGTGAGAGAGGAGGTGATTCAAACTATTGGACAATAGACAGTAGGTGCAGGAGTAGGCCATTCAGCCCTTCTAGCTAGCACCACCATTCACTGTGATCATGGCTGATCATAAACAATCAGTACCCTGTTCCTGCCCTCTCCCCATATCCCTTGACCCCGCTATCTATAAGAGCTCTATCTAACTCACTCTTGAATGCATCTAGAGACTTGGCCTCCACAGCCTTCTGGGGCAGAGCGTTCCACACATCCACCATTCTCTGGGTGAAAAAGTTTTTCTGCATCTCTGTTCTAAATGGCCTACCCCTTATTTTTAAACTGTGGCCTCTAGTTCTGGACTCACCCATCAGCGGGAACATGCTTCCTGCCTCCAATGTGTCCAATCCCTTAATAATCTTATATGTTTCAATCAGATCCCCTCTCATCCTTCTAAATTCCAGTGCATACAAGC